>NC_133127.1:9804044-11004044 GCF_048418815.1 Hemitrygon akajei | reverse complement strand
TCACTGAAGGGGGCAAAAAGCTAAAATTGTTATCAACGTGGCAAATCCTCCCATGATGCAAATGACTTTTGGTTCAAAGAAAAAATCTGCAGGAAGTGTCACAGACAAGGTCACATAGAGAGAGTGTGCAAGGCAGACAAAAAGCACAACTGAGTAAAAAGTCTCCAACACAGAACTAAGCAAATGCATAAAGTTACTGAGTGTGAAACGGATCAGACAACAGAGAGTCTGACAAAGGTGGACTGTCATGCCTGGTATAAATGAAGCAGGTCACAATAGATGTGACTGGTGTAAAACTGAAAATGAAGCTGGATACAGGGTGAACTTTGTCCATAATTCCAGAGGCTAACTGCAACAGATTGAATTCTAAGATACCATTAGAGAAGACCTCAGTGATGCTAAAGACTTACACAGGCTAAAAAATGGCTCCCAAAGGCAAAATGAAGTAAATGTGATGTATGGAGGCCAAACACACCAGCTTTATGTATTGAAAAGTTGAGGGCCTGCACTTTTCGGATGTGAGTGGTTGAGAAAAATCCAACTAGACTGGCACTCAGTCAAAGCACTTAGTATGACATTAACAGGCAACGGCAGCTCAAATAGTAGCACTAACCAGAGACCGGCACAGCTGCTTAATGTTAATAAGAAGGTGTTTAAGAAAGGGATTGGTAAACTCAAAGGCATGAAGACCAGAATTGAACTGGATGAAACAGCAACACCAAGATTCCATAAAGCACGTCCAATGTCTTACACACTATTTCCTAAAGTGGATGCTGAACTGCAGAGCTTGGAGGGATCTGGCATCCTCCTGAAGGTTCAGTAGAGTGATTGGGCTGCGCCCATTGTCCCAGTGATCAAGAAAGGGAAGTCCAGAGCCATTCGCATATTTGGGGATTTCAAGGTAAACACCAGCCCAGTGCTGTGTACTGTGCATATCTTCTATGTCATGAATAGAAGATATTTTTGCATCTTTGGCAGTTGGGGAGAGATTTTCAAAGATTGACTTGTCACTAGACTTTCTACAAATGGAGATTGAGGAGTCAAGCAGATAGTTCCTCACAATTAACACTCACAAGGGACTGTTCAAGTATAATCGTCTCACCTTTGGCGTTGCATCACCTCCAGCAATTTGGCAAAGAGCAATGGACCAAGTGCTCCAAGATATCCCAGGAACACAATGTTACCTTGATGACATCATCGTGACTGGCAAGAATAATGAAGAGCACCTCCAGAATCTTGGTAAAGTGTTTACCAGGCTGAGTGAGCATGGTCTGCATGCAAAGAGAGAGAAATGTGAGTGTTTCAAGAATGAAATCTCATATGTCATCAACAAGCATTGTTTATATAAGTCACAAGAGAAGATTGAAGCAATGCTTCAGGCACCCAAACCGGAAAATGTGTCACAATTCAGGTCATACTTGGGCCTTGTAAACTAGTACCACTGGTTCTCCTAAACATCGCTACAGTGCTGCATCCATTGAATGCTCTGTTTTTCAGACAGAAACAAAATGGGAATGGTCAGAAAGATGTGAAAAAGCATACAACGAAACTAAGAGACTAATAACATCCGAAGAACTGCTCAGCCCTGGTGTGCGATATGTCCCGCTATGACATTGGAGTTGTTTTGTCACACATTATGAAAGATGGATCTGAACACCCGATTGTGTTTGCTTCAAGGTCACTGACAAGCAGAGAATGCAACTATGCACAGATTGACCCTTAGTCTAGCAAGGGCCTATGGGAACCTTAGTCCGAGAGGCCCTTAGTCTAGTATGGCGAATAAAGAAGTTCTACCTCTACCTTTATGGAGAAAAGATTATGCTGATGACAGATCACCAACCACTTGTGTCCATTTTCAATCCCAGGAAGGGAATTCTGGTGATGACTGCTACCCGGTTACAATGTTGGAACTATTCCCAAGAACCCATTCTTATGACATAGAGTTCAAGGGTACCAAACAACACAGCAATGCTGATGACTTGTTATATCTTCCAGTATTCACAACTGAAGATGAAAAGTCATCATACTGTGACCCAGCAGAAGTTGGACCAGTTGGTGACCAGTTGCTGGTAACAAATTCCAAAATGCAAAGGGAAACAAGGGATAGCTCAACGTGTCAAAAGTCTATGACATCACCATGCAAGGATGGCCAGCTCAGGATAACTATGTTTCCAGAGTTCTCAGCAAGACGAGACCAACTGACAATATGTCAAAGAACACTGATGTGTGGATCTCGTGTTGTGGTTCCCTCTAAACTGTGCATTGGAGTGTTAATAAATCTGCATGAAGGACACTTGGGTACAGTCAAGATGAAGAGTCTTGCCTGGAGCTATGTATGGTGGCTGGGAATAGATAAGCAGACTAAAAACTTGGCTGAAAGCTGTTCTGGAAGCCAAAAAGTTCAAAATGCACCCCCCACAGGCATCGTTACACCCATGAGAGTGGCCGTCTTCACCATGAGAAAGAGTACATGCTAGATCATTGATGGACTCCATGTTTCTGATTCCTGTAGATGCTCATTCAAAGTGTCTGGAGGTCATTCCAATGAAGTCAACGACCGCAGCAAAGACTGTCTCCACTCTGAGGACTATATACCAGAAACGGCTTACCAGAACAAATTGTGAGTCAAAACAGACCACAATACATGCCCAACTGTTTATGAAGAAAAATGGCATCAGACATTTCAAGTCAGCTCCTCACCACCCAGCAACGAATGGGTTAGCTGAAAGGTTTATCCAAACCTTCAAGAGGTTCATTAAAGTGATAGACAAAGAGGACATTTCTCTACAGCACAACTTTCTTTTTGTGTATCAGAACTCTGTTCAAGCAATGACAAATCAAACACCTGCAGTGCTGTTCATGAACAGCAATTTGAGGTCTCACATAGACCTCCTGAAACCAGATCTATGGAGGGAAGTGCAGAATAAACAGTTCAACCATTTGTTAAGTGAAGCAGCGAGGAGCTTCGAGATTGGACAGGAAGTCCTAGTGTGTGATTACCGAGAAGAGAACTGAACAGCCGGTAGGATAGCTACAAGAACTGGACCACTGACGTACACAGTGGATGTTGGATATCAGACATGGAGATGTCATGTGGACCAGATGCTGGATGCTCAACTAAAGAACACAACTAAGTCAACTGCATTCAACAAGGTGGACATATTACAGTCACCAGACTTATCTCTGAGTGAAGATGTCACTGACAGGAACATGACGCCAGAAACTGAGAACGTTGTCGTAGGCAAGGCACCTACAAAACTTGATCCACTGCACAGGTCCAGAGGCACTATCCTGAAAGAAATACAGTGCCACCCAAAAGACTGAACCTTTAGAACTGTGAAGTTAGTTATGGACTGTTATTGTGAAAGCATGTTTATTTAGCGTGTGGGTTATTAAAGGGAAATTGAATGCTTTGTACATATACAGTTCATGTTGTATTACTCTAAAGGGGAGGAAGTATAATGTATAGATCTATTTCTTTTAGAGCAATGACCACCCCCATGTATTAATCAGTTGTGCACATATGCTGTTTTCCACGCATGTGCATTGTTCTCTCTGTCTCTCTTGCTGCAATGTGAATATACCAGTTTAAGCCATCACCCGCGGCATGCTTTCGTTTAATTGATATGTAGTTGTGCACAGACACAACAGGGAGGTGCACCAGAGGGAGGTGATGGGCAGGTAAGAAGATGAGGTGAGAGAGGGAAATGGGAATGGGAATGGTGAAGGGGGGAGGTAATTACCGTAAACTCGAGAAGTCGATGTTCATGCCATCAGGTTGCAGGCTACCCAGAAGTAATACAAGGTGTTGCAACCTGAGTGTGGCCTCATTGCAGCAGTAGAGGAGGACATAGACTGATGTGTTGGAAAGGGAATGGGAAGTAGAGTTGAAATGGGTAGCCACTGGGAGATTATGTTTTTTCTAGCAGACAGAGCATAGGTGCTTGGTGAAGTGGTCTCCCAATCTACGTCTTTGGACTTTGGGAGGAAACCGGAGCACCCAGAGGATGTCCACATGGTCACGGGGAGAATGTCCTTACAGACAGCGGCAGGAATTGAACCTGGGTCACTGATATACTGTAAAGCGTTGTGTTAACCACTATGCTACTGGGCCAAGACCCTTCATCAGGACTGGAAAGGAAAGGGGCTGAGGTCAGAGTCCAGGTCAATAGAGACTAGCCCCGTGTCCGTCACTAGATCACTATGCTGCCACACCGCATTCCAATAGCAGTGTTGTTTCATTGGCATCAAAGCGCATCCTGAGGTTTTCGAAGCCACAAGAGGAACTCATGCATTCTGGTTTCTGAATCACCTGTTCATGTTTGCTCAGCTGTAACATGCCAGTGGAATGGGCTTTGTTTTCAGCTCAGCTCCTACAACAGTGGATGCTGGGATGGTAGCTTGAGATTCAGTGTTCAAAGTAAACTTATTGTCAAAGTGCGGATGTATATGTCACCATATACTACCCTCATATTCATTTTCTTCTGGGTATTCACAGTAGAATTAAGAAGTACAATAGAATCAGTGTAAGACTGACACGCAACCAATATTCAAAGGAAGACAAACCATGCAAATATTGAGATCATGACTTGTGGAGTCTTTGAAAGTGAGTCCCTATGTCGTGGAGTCAGCTCAGAGTTGAGGTGAGTGAAGTTATTCACATTGGCTCAAGATCCTGATGGATGAAGGGTAATAACTGTTCCTGAACTTTGAACTATGAATCTGGTGGTGTGGGCTCCTATATCTCCTTGAAGGTAGAGCAAGAAGAGAGCATGTCCTGGATGGTGGGCATCCTTGCTGTTTTCCTGTGACAGTGCACCGTGTAGATGTGCTCAATGGTGGGAGGGCTCTTATTGTGATGCACTGTGGACTACATCGAGTTCGCAAACCCTGGGAGGCAGATTTTATCACTTCTTGGGACTGTGAATGGCATAGGGCATTATCCACTCTTCCTTTGCTTCCCTCGACCCACCACCTCTGAGCCATCTCTGTGATAAAGGAGTTCATAGATGGTGAGTCTCAGTCTGTAATCTCATTTCCTTTCTGGTTTGTACACATTCTTTGAATCCTCAGTTGTGATTACAAGCCTTGACAACAGTCCAGACCTTCTATAAATTTTCAGTAACATATTTTGGTCTGAACTCCTTGGGGGAGTTTCATTTCTTTATTTCATTAGGTTAATCATCTTAAAAACTGTTTGAAGCCTAATCATTGTAAAGAAGTTGTATACCAGATAATTACACAGCTGAGACAGGGGCAACCCAGCTTTTGGGACATTGAGCTGTATCTTAATACAACACATTTAATGTTGATGAAAGTTGTCTCAAGATCTGTCTTCAGAGTGGGAGTCTCTTTGAAACCTATTGAATATTAAAAGGTCTAGATAGAGTCTAAGTGGAGAGGATGTTTCTATGGTGGTGGAATCTAGGACGAGAGAGCACAGCCTAAGAAAAGAGGGTCATCCATTTAGAGCCGAGATGAGGAGGAATGTTTTATGGATGTTGGCTATATGGACTTTAGTAAGACCTTTGACAAGGTTAAGACTATTTTGACTAAAATAAATCAAAGTCAACACAGTTTCTGTCATGGGAAATCTTGCCCGACAAAATCTGTTAGAGTCTTTTGAGGAAGTAGCAATCAGGGTCGACAAAGGAGAGGTAGTGGATTTACTTGGATTTTCAGAAGGCAGTTGATAATGAAGCTGCTTAACAAGATAAAATCCTATGGCATTACAGGAAAGATACTGGCATGGATAGAGGAAAGGCTGACAAGCAGGAGGCAGTGAGTGGGAATGAAAGGGGCCTTTTCTGATTGTCTGTCAGTGACTACTGGTGTTCCTCAGGGGTCAGTATTGGGACCGCTACTTTTCACATTGTTTGCAAATGATATGGATAATGCAATTGATGGCTTTGTGGCAAAGTTTGTGGATGATACGAAGATAGATGGAGGGGTACGTAGTGCTGAGGAGGCAATGTGATTGCAACAGGACTTAGACAAATTGGGACAAATTGGCAAAAAAGTGGCAGATGGAATAAAATGTTGGGAAATGTATGATAATGCATTTTGGTAAAAGGAACAATAGTGCAGACTATTATCTAAATGGGGAGAATGTTCAAACATCAGAGGTGCAGAGGGACTTAGGAGTCCTTGTGTAAGACTCCCAGAAGGTTAATTTACAGGCCGAGTCTTTGGTAAAGAAACAAATGCAATGTTGGCGTTTATTTCAAGGGGAATAGAATATAAAAACAAGGAGATAATGCTGAGCCTTTCTAAGACACTAGTCAGGCAGCACCTGGATTTTTGCCAACAGTTTTGGGCCCCATCTTTCAGAAAGGATGTGCTGTTATTGGAGAGAGCCCAGAGCAGCTTCACGGGGATGATTCTGGGAATGAAAGGGTTAACATATGAGGGGCATTTGGCAGCTTTAGGCCAGTACTCACTGGAATTTAGAAGAATACGTGGGAAACTCATTGAAACCTACCAAACTAGTTAGGATGGATGTGGAGAGGATGTTTCCTCTGATGGGGGTAATCAGAACTAGAAGACATAGCCTCAAAATTGAGGGGCGACCTTTTAGAACTTTTCTAGGCAGAGAGTAGTGAATCTGTGGAATGCTCTGCCACAGACTGCGGTGGAGGCCAAGACTGTGGGTATACTTAAAGCAGAAGAAATAGCAAGCAAGCGTTGATGGGTTCATGAACTGTTCAGAAAGCTGCTGGTGGAGGGCAAAACGCAGTTCCTGATCATTGAGTGTATGTCTTTAGGCTCCTCTACATCCTCCCCGATGGTAGCAATTGGAGGAGGGCATGTCCTGGGTGGTGAAGATCCTTAGTGATGGATGCCGCCTTCTTGAAGCCCCACCTATGGAAGTTGTCCTTGATGCTGGAGTCACTTCTGCCCACCATGGAGGTGGCTGAGTCCACAAGCTTCTGCAGTCTCAGTAAATCCTGTGCATTGGGCCTCTTTACCAGTCTGTGATGCGACCGGTCAGAATTCTCTCCATCGTACTTCTGTAGAGTTTTGCTGGAGTCTTTGGTGACATACCATATTTTAAATTCCATGACTACCAATCTCCTGGAATGCGAGGGTCGTTAATGATGGATGTCACCTTCTTGACGCACTGCCCCTTGGAAATGTCCTCAATGGTGGGGGAGGGTCGTGCAAATGTATCTAGGCTGGCTGATTTATGTAATATCTTTGGGAAGTCGGTGTCACAATGGATTCTTGCATGTATAGTTTGTTCCGAACAACCTCCACTCCTCCCCTCAGTTCCTCGTGGTGATCTATCTTCTTGAACTGTGGCATTCTTTCTGGTATGGAGTAGGAGTTACATATAACTTAGAATAGTACAGTACAGGCCCTTCAGCCCACAATATTGTACCGACACATTAACCAACTCTACGATTCCTCCTGCATAGACCTCCATTTCTCTATCACTCATGTGATTATCTTAAATTTCCCTAGTGTATTTGCCTCTACCCCACCCCTGGCAAAGTGTTCCATGGCCCTACCATTCTCAGTGTAAAAAACTATCTCTGACATCTCCCTATACTTCCCTCTAATCACCTTAAAGTTATGACCCCGTGTAATAGCCACTTCCACCTTGGGAAATAGTCTCTGGTTATCCACTCGATCCGTGCCTCTTATGATTGGGAGAGGATGGGAGGGTGGTGATTGCAAGAGAGGTGATGGGTGGATCCAGGTGTGGAGGGCTAATGGGAAAGTGGAGATAATGACAGAGGGTGCACGGTGATAGCTGGATCCAGGTGAGGAGAGGCAATAGGTGGACGGAGGAGGAGTGAAGGAAGATGGTGACAGAGGCTGGGAGGTGATAGGTGGATCCAGATGAGGAGGGCCAATGGGGAAGTGGAGATACTGACAGACGCTGCGAGGTGATAGGTGAAGACAACAAAGGGCTGCAGATGGTGAAATCTGATAGGACAGGAAGCTGGAGCATGTAACCAAGAAAGGGAAATGTGTTGGCTATCGGAGCAGCCCAGATCAGATGATGTGCTGCACCATTGCTATAGTCTTGCCAATGAGGTCAACCCCTGTGAATCAGGCTTTCCGCCTGGTTCCTTCTTGATCACAGTCAGAAAACTATAACACACTCAGCACTGAGAATATTTTATTTGCTTCTACTGAGCACTGAACACAAGGCAGGCAGGAGTGCCGATAGCTGTAGAGGTTTGGAGATGTTCTGAGTGAAAAGTTTGTGGATGGGAATATGTGAGAAATGGGTATTGCATAATCTTTATCCTTGGTAAGCCAGGAACATTCTGTGCAAGGTCAATCTTCCATTCGAGGAAATTGCCTGAAAGTCCAAGAATTCTACACATCATGGAATTATCCAGGGGAACAAAAGACACAGAGGAGAAGTTAGAGATTGTTGAAGGATCCCAAAATTTAGACAGCTGACTTAAATTCCAGTTCTACTTTTAGAGCATAGGCATAGAACATAGAACAGTACAGTACAGACCTTTTGGCCCATGATGTTGTGCTGACTCTTAACTGCCTCCAAACACTCTAACCCTTCTCTCCCACATATCCCTCCATTTTTCTCACATCCAGGTGCCTACCTAAGAATCTCTTAAATGTCCCTGATGTATCTGCCACTGCTACCATCTCTGGCAGCGTGTTCCACACACTCACCACTCTCTGTGTAAAACCTTACCTCTGACATCCCCCTCTATATGTTTCTCCAATCATCTTAAAATTATGTCCCTTTGTATTACGGTAGTCACTTCCATACTGGGAAAATTCTTTTGACTGTCCACTCTGTCTATGTCTTTTATCACCTATACACTTACACCACTTGTTTAGAAGATTGCGTGGATTTGACATGTTATCTAAAACTTTGACAAACTTCTATGGATGCACGGTGGAGAGTACGCTGACTGGTTGTATCACAGCCTAGTATGGAAACACCAATGCCACAAATGGAAAACTCTACAGAAAGTGGTGAATACAGCTCTGTCCATGACAGTAAAGCCCACCCACCCCACTATTGATCACCTCTACAAGTAGGGCTTCCACAGGAAAGCAGCATCCATCATCAAGGACCCCACCATCCAGGCCATGCCCTCTTCTTACTGTTGTCATCAGATAGGAGGTACAGGAGCCTTAGGTCCCACACTACCAGTTTCAAAGTTCAAAGTTCAGGAATAGTTATTACCCTCCAACCATCAGGCTGCTGAACCAACACGAATAACTTCACTCACCACAACACTGAACTGATTCCAGAACCTATGGACTCACCTTCAAGGGCTCTGCAACTCGTGCTCTCAATATTAATTAACTGCTTGTTTGTCTAAGTATGTACGTATGTATCTATTTATTTATTTAGCTGCCTACCGATTTGGTTATTTATTTATCTACCTACCTATCTATTTATTTGTTTGTTTGCTTGTTTGTTTGTATTTGCAGCATTTGTCTTCTTTTGCACATTGGTTGTTTGTCCGGCTTTGTGTGTGGTTTTTTATTGATTCCATAGAACCATAGAACCATAGAACATTACAGCACAGAAACAGGCCTTTTGGCCCTTCTTGGCTGTGCTGAACCATTTTTCTGCCTAGCCCCATTGACCTGCACCTGGGCCATGTCCCTCCATGCCATCCATGTACCTGTCCAAGTTTTTCTTAAATGTTAAAAGTGAGCCTGCATTCACCACTTCATCTGCCAGCTCATTCCACACTCCCACCAATCTCTTTGTGAAGAAGCCCGTTGTATTTCTTTGTTCTACTGTGAATGTCCACAAGAAAATGAATCTTAGTGACGTATAAGTACTTTGATAATAATTTACTTTTGAACTTTTTAACTTTCTGAACCGCTATAAGGTTACCTCTCACCCTTTTTCACTCCAGAGAGAAAAGCCCTAGCTCACTCAGCCTACCCTCATGAGTGATGCTCTCTAATCCAGGCACCATGCTGGTGAATCTCCTCTGCACCCTCTCTAAAGCTTCCACATCTTTCCTACAATGAGAGATCCAGAACTAAACAATTTCTGTCTTTGTTCTCTCAACAGTAAAACTCCTTAGTCTGGTGCACTTCAGGGCATTGGTCGTGACGGGCCCCATGACCACCTTGTTTTCCCCTGGCTGCTCCAGTTTCCTCCCTCAGTCACAAGATATACTGGTTGGTAGCTTAATTGGTCATTGTAAATTGGCCCATGACTAGGCTAGGATTGAATCGGGAGATTGCAGGGCAGCGAGACTCAAAGGGTTGGAAGGGCCTATTTCGCGCTGCATCTCGATAAGTAAATAAATAATTGTGGGAAGAAACTGCTGCAGCTGGAGGAAATCCACACGGTCATGGGGAGAATGTGCATCTCCTTACAGGCTGCAGCGTGAATTGAACCTGGTTCTATGGCACTGTAATAGTGTTACGCTAATTGCTAAGCTACTGTGCCTGTTTCTCCCCAGCTCTGGGAATGTGTGATGGCACAAAGTGAAAGGAGCTTTACTCTGTATCTAACCCAAGCAGTCTCTCCCCTTCGGGTGTCTGATGGAGCAGTGCAGATGGAGCTTTAGTGTCTATCAGTTCATACAGTATCTACCTCAGATGTACAGGTACATGATGGACCATTGTTGGAGTGAGCTTTAATGTGTATCTTCTGTTCTGGTGAAAGATCTTGGCCTGAAAAGTTGACTGCATATTCCTCTCGGTAGATGCTGCCTGACCTACTGAATTCCTCCAGCATCTTGTGTGTGATGCCCTGAGTGTGCTTAATGGGACAATGCAGAGGGAGCTTTATCTAACCCATACTCTCCCTGTCCTGACAGAGTTTGATAGGTTAGTGCTGCGGGAGGTTTACTGTGTGTTCAATAGTCGCTGCCCCGGGTGTGTTCTGAGCTGGTGCTGAAATCAAATACTGAAATATCTCTCCTTGATCTGATATTAATTCACAGAGTTTAAAAGCTAAAAATCTGTGAGTGATTTAGTATTAAGTGGTAACATTTTATGGAACATTACCCATTGTGGGACTGTTATCCCACAAGGTTACTCTAAGTGTGGGGACATCGCTTAATAAAAGCTACAATCCCATCAGGACTGGTGGATTGCATGTGTTGGGGAAGCAGACCAAACCCAAAGCATACAGGTCTGGTATTGTCCTCTTAATTTCCAACAGCTGCACCACACCTGTCTTTTATAACAGATATCTGCTTGAAGCTTTTGATCTTTTTATGGATGTGCTGCGTTGATTGACAGCGTTATTGATTGATATGGATGTGAGCCATGCACTATGTTTCACCTACTCTCTTCCTTATGCCTGTGATGTCTCATGTGTTTGGCAGGTACTAAGTGCCCAAGATCTTGTGGACTTCTCTCCCGTGTACAGATGTTTGCATATATACACAGCACTGGTAAGTCACCTGGGGTCAAATCATGGAGGGGCAGAGGGGGAGGGAATATAGCGGGCAGTGGTGAGGTGGGGAACATGGTGGTGTCACCTGTCTGGATGGTGGGTGGGAGCAAGGAAGTGAATCAGGATCAAGTTTATTATCACTGACATATGTCATGAATCTTGTTTTATGGCAGCAGAATAGTGCCATAAATAAATATACTATAAAATGGATTAAGAAATACAGTATATATAGAGCCCATTAAAAGTATTCACCGCCTGGAAGTTTTCATGTTTTATTGTTTTACAACATTGAATCGCAGTGGATTTAAATTTAATTTGGCTTTATTGACACTGATTAACAGAAAAAGACTCATTTCATGTCAAAGTGAAAGCAGATCTCTACAAAGTGATTTAAATTCATTACAAATATAAAACACAAAATAATTGATTGTATAAGTATTCACCCTCTTTAAAATGACATACCAAATCATCACTGGTGCAGCCAATTGGTTTGAGAAGTCACATAATTAGTTAAATGGAGATCACTGGTGTACAGTCAAAGTATTTCAATTGATTGTAGTAAAATTACACCTGTATCTGGAAGGTCCAACTGCTGGTGAATCAGTTTTCTGGCAAAAACTACACTATGAAGACAAAAGAACACTCTAAGGAACTCTGCAAAAAGGTTATTGAAAAGCACAAGTCGGGAGATGGTTACAAGAAAATTTCCAAGTGACTGAATATTCCTTGGAGCACAGTTAAGTTGATCATCAAGAAATGAAAAGATTATGGCACAGCAGTAAATATGCTTAGAACAGGCCGTCCTCAAAAACTGAGTGACTCTGCAAGAAGGGGACTAGTGAGGGAGGCCACCAGGAGACCTATGACAACTCTGAAGGAGTTACAAGCTTCAGTGGCTGAGCTGGGAGAGACTGCACGTATAATAACTGTTTACTGGGTGCTTCAGCAGTCGCAGCCTTATGGGAGAATGGCAAAGAGAAAGCTACTGTTGAAAAAACTCACTTTAAATCTCAGCTAGAGTTTGCCAGAAGGCATGTGGGAGACTCTGAAGTCAGCAGGAAGAAAGTTCTATATTCTGATTATACCAAAATTGAGCTTTTTTGTCCATCAGACTAAACACTATGTTTGGACCGCCAAAGACCACACATCATCAAAAACACACCGTCCCTACTGTGAAGCATGGTGTTGGCTGCATCATGCTGTGGGGATGCTTCACTGCAGCAGGCTCTGGAAGGCTTGTGAAGGTAGAGGGTAAAATTAATGCAGCAAAATACAGGGAAATCCTGGAGAAAAACCTGATGCAGTCTGCAAGAGAACTGTGACTTGGGAGTAGATTTGTTTTCCAACAAGGCAAAGACACCAAACATAAAGCCAAAGCTACACAGGAATGGCTTAAAAACAACAACATTAATGCCCTGGAGTGGCCAAGTCTGAGTCCAGACCTCAATTCAACTGAGAACTTGTGGCTGGACTTGAAAAGGGCTGTTCACTCACGATCCCCATGCAGTCTAACAAAGCTTGAGCAGGTTTGTAAAGAAGAATGGGGAAAAATTGTAGTGCCCAGATATGTAAAGCTGATAGAGACCTATCCACACAGACTGAAGGCTGTAATTGCTGCCAAAGGTACATCTACTAAATACTGACTTCAAGGGGGTGAGTAATTATGCAATCAAATAAATTGATAATAATTATAATAATATAGACCAATTTGTTTTCACTTTTCTAATGTTATAATGAGTGAGCAGTTTGAGCTCCTTTTCTAAGAAAAGATGTGCTGACATTGGAGAAGATCCAGAGGACGTTCACGAGAATGATTCTGGGAATGAAAGGGTTGACATATGAGCAGTGATTGAGGCTTTGGGCCTGTACTCGCTAGAATTTAGAAGAATGAGATCTCATTGAAATCTATTGAATGTTGAAAGACCTAGAATCTGAATCTGAATAGGGCAAGGATGTTTCCTTTGGTGGAGGAGTCTAGGCCAGAGGGCACAGACTCAAAACAAAGGTCTGTTCATTTAGAATGGAGGTGAAGAAGAATTAATTTAGCAGATGGTAGTGAAGCTGTGAATTTGTTTCCACAGGCGGCTGGGGAGGCCAAACCACTGGGTACATTTAAGGTGGAGTTTGATTGGTTCTTGATTATTCAGAGCATGAAAGGTTATGGAGAGAAAGCAGAAGACTGGGGTTGAGAGGGAACCGCTATGGTGAATTGATGGACTAGACTCATTGAGCCAAATGGCCAAATTCCGCTCCTCTGCTTTATGGTCGACTGAATTGTTTTGCGCCGACAATGCCTTTTCAATGCTCTTGGAGTGACAGACATCATAAATGTAAATAAGCACTGAGGGAGTTCTTTGCTGAAAAAGTGGGAGAAGCTACTGTTCTGTGTTTGGACCCTCCTAAGTGTTGACCTGCACAGCTCAGCCTGTGAGTCAGCTCTCACTCAAGTTCCATGTGCCATGTTTTGACGAGATACGTAGATGAAGCTTGAAGTCTTTTACTGCACAGCCTGCAGCCCCAGGAAGGTACCGTTTCCTGCATTGCACGATCTTTTTACCTTTTGGCACTCGACAGGTATCAGCACATCTAGGGTAGGTACCTGGCAACAGCAGTTTATTATTGTAACTCCTGTTTGACCCCTGGCCCGTTCCCATTTGAAAATTTATATCAGAAGCAAGATAGTAGAATCCAAAATTTAAAGTGCCAAATATGTTATCATGTACTACCTTGGGATTTATTTTCTTTCAGGCATTCACAGAAATAAAGGGGAATTTACATGAAAGTAAAAAATCTTGTAGAATTCACTAAAATACTGTACATGAACAAAGACTGACGGTGTGAAAATATACTATCAAGAACTCAAGTTGTAAACTGTCCTTGAAAATGAGTCTGTTGGTTGTAGAATCCATTCAGCATTGGGGTGAGTGAAGTTATCCCCTATGGTTCAGGTTATGGTTGTCCGGTAATAATTGTTTCTGAACCTGATGCCGTGGTACCTGAGGCTCCTGTACTTCCTACTTTAGGATAATGGCAAGAATAGGGAAAGGTCTAGATGTGGGGTTCCTTGATGATCGACGATGCTTTCTTGAGGCAGCGCTCCATGCAGGTGTGCTCATTGGTGAGGAGGGCTTTGCTTGTGATGGACTGAGGTGTATCCACCACTTGATGTCGACTTTTCCATTCCTGTGTGTTGGTGTTTCCATACCGAGCTGTAATGTAACCAGTCATGACTAAGCATATATAGAAGTTAGTCAAAGTTTTAGATAACATGCTGAATCTACACAAACTTCTAAGCAAGTAGAGGCATTGTCAGGCCTTTTTTGACATGGCACTTGTGAGTTGGACCCAGGACAGATCCTCTGAGATAATGCCAAGGAGTTTAAAGTTATTGACCCTCTCCACCTCCGATCCCCTGCTGAGGGCTGGCTTATGGACCCCCAGTTTCTTCCTTCTGTAGTTGATCATCAGCTCTTTGACATGTAGTGAGAGGTTGCTGTTGTGGTACTGTTCAGCCAGATTTCCATTCTTTCTCCTATTTGCCACTACCTTTCGATTGGGCCAACAACGGTACTGTGCTTCAGGGCTGCTTCAATACCCTGCAACTGTGTACAAAGATCTATCACTTTTAATTTATTCAGTCTGATCTTGTCTTTTTGAGCAGATATTTTACTTCAGGTCATTTCTCGCCTGTAGTTCAGTGTGCATCGAGCGATCAAAGCAGAGCTGAGATGGAAAGGGAAGATACGACAGGCTCAGGCCTGCCGCGCCAGCTTCACGTGCTTTCCCTTCGTTACTCTGCAGTGCAAAAGTTCAGTGTTGTGCTCCGGATTGTTTCCCGGGGTCAGGCCATGGTCAGAGTCCTGGTGACAGAGGGTGTAGGTGTCTGCAAATCCCGTCATTGGCAGCTGGAAGCCGGGAGAGACTCTGCTATCTGGGAACGTTTGCCACAGGAAGCACTGAACTCTCTCAGGAAGGTCAAGAGTGGCAAGGCGCTCGTCCATGGGGGTCAATGGCAGGGTTAGCAGCAAACTGGCTTCAAATCTTTTCACGGATCTATTGTTCCTGATAAGGCTGGAAAATAGGTCGCTCATTTGTACCCCGTAGAAATCTGAAGAGTTTCCTCAGTTGGAAATCACTTCCTGAGTTCACTGGGCTGAGTGAATAGCTGAAAGGAGTGTATGCACAAACATTCAGTATTTTAAACAGCTCTCCCAAAAACAGGATTTTTTAGAGATACAGTGTGGATTAGGCCGTTCTGGCCCTTTGAGCCCCATCGCCAGGCAACCCACCGATTTAACCCTAGCCTAATCAGAGGACAATTTACAATGACCAATTAACCTACTAACCAGTACACCTTTGGACTGTGGGAGGAAACCGGAGCCTCCGGATAAAATCCACACAATCACGAGGAGAATGTACAAACTCCTTGACGGCGCTAGATTGAACTCCGTACTCCAGTGCCCCTGCTGTAATAACAACATGCTAACTGCTACACCAAATGATCTCACATTTAAGTCAGCAGCCCTGTACCAGAATGCTTCCCTGCTCTCCTGATGGAATTCCAGTTGCTTTAGTACGAGCTGGTAAATTGGTTTATTATTGCCACGTGCACTGTGGTACAGTACAAAGCACTGACTGTTCATTCCTCTCTGTCGGTGCTGCCTGACTTGCTGAGTTCCTCCAGCAGTTTGTGTCTGTTGCTCAGTATAACATGTGCCTTGCACGGTAGCGTAACGCTTTACAGCACCAGCGAGCCGGCTTCAATTGCGGCGCCGCCTGTAAGGAGTTTGTGTGTTCTCCCTGTGACCGTGCTGCTTTCCTCCTGGTGCACCGGTTACCTCCCACGTTTCAGACGTGTGGTTAGGGGGTCGAAAGGTATGGGCATGCTATGTTGGCACCAAGGGTTAATGGGTTAATTGGTCCTATGGGTGTAATTAGGCGATGTGGGCTGGTTGGGCCAGAAGGGCTGTACCTCTAAATAAAAAAGTAAAATTCTGTCCATGCAGATTATTTCATAATGACAGGCATTGAGATAGGACAAGGGAAAACAATAACAGAATGCAGAGTGAAGTATTGGAGTCATAGAACACTACAGCACAGAAGCAGGCCTTTTTGGCCCATCTAGCCTGTGCCAAATCATTAATCCAGCTCGTTCCATTGACATACACTTAATGCTCTTCCCATCCACGTACCTGTCAAAATTTCTCTTAAATGTCCAAGTTGAACCTGCATCCACCACTTCTGCTGGCAGCTCGCTGCAGTTACAGAGAGTTGCAGTGGAGGCAGGTAATGAAGGGCAAGGTCATAACAAGGGAGATTGTGAGGTCAAAAGTCCTTGTTATTGTACTAGGAGACTGCTCAGTAGTCTTCTAACAGTGGGATGGAAAACGTCTTTGAGCCTGATCGTATATGCTTTCAGGCTTTTGTATCTTGTGCCCATTGGGAGGTGGGAGAAGAGAATATCTGGGGTGGGTGAACTGGGTGGAATATCTGGGAGGAACTACTTTTCCCAGAGTGTGGTGAATCTGTGGAATTCTCTGCCCAGTGAAGCAGTGAAGGCTACCTCAGTAAATATATTTAAGACAAGGTTGGATAGATTTTTGCATAGTAGGGGAATTAAAGGGAAATGGCAGATGGGTGGAGATGAGTCCATAGTCAGATCAGCCATGATCTTACTGAATGGCGGGGCAGACTCGATGGGCCAGCTGGCCTATTCCTGCAGCTGTTTTGTATGTATAGATAGGGTTAATGCAAGCAGCCTTTTTCCACTGAGGTTGGGTGAGGCTAGAAGTAGGGGTTCTGTGTGAAAAGTGAAACGTTTAAGGGGAACATGAGAGGGATCTTCTCTCAGAGAGTGATGAGAGTGTGGATTGAGCTGCTAACGGAAGTGTTAGATGTAGGTTTGATTGCAATATTTCAGAGAAGTTTGGATTGGGGGGAGTGTGGAAGGCTATGGCCCAGATGTGGGTCAGAACGTCTGGAAGAATAACAGAGTAGATGGGTCGAGGGGACTGTTTCTGTGCGGTAGTGCTCCATGGCTCTAAGTCTATTGCTATCCAGTTGAAATTTTTGTTTCATGCCCAATAAGTCAAGGAGCATTGCAAGAGTAACGCCTTCCTGGTGACTTTACTGAGTTCCTAATTTTATCAGCCTCCTTATGAAGACGAACCAGGTTAGCTAGAGACCGGAGAGAATTGTACATGTTCGTAGGTGGTATTTTTCCCATACCACGCTGATGGATAAACATTTGGTGGTCTCGCTTGTTAAGTGTTTATGCCCATTGCTTGTGTTTTGTGCTCCAGGGCATTCAAGTAAACTGCGAACAAATGATTACACAATCACATCGCACTGCCTATCATCTCCTTTAATCCCAAATTCCATTGGAATTAGTCAAGAACAGGAGAACTGCCCTAATCTGTCAATTGTGATTGATGTTCAAAAATAGGTTTCCCCGAAGAGTCAAAACCTCTCTTCTCGCTACAGCATGTATCATTTCCAATCTGTTTCTGTGCAAACTGTTTACATTCCAGTACAGTCTGATGATTCCCTTTCCTGTAAATTACAATGTTTTGACCTCTATTTGTCAGAGAATCATAGGGTCATGCAGCACAACACCAGGCCTTTCGGCCCAACTGGTCCATACTGACCAAGATTCCCATGTAAACTCATTTGCCTGCGTTTGGCTCATATCCCTCTGAACCTTTCCTCAAAGGCTCAAAGTAAACTTACTATCAAAGTACCTGTATGTCACCATATACTTTCCTGAGATTCATTTTCTTCTGGGCATTTACAGAGCAAAGAAATAGAATAGAATCAGTGAATTGGGAAACCTGAGAGGAAACCTTTTCACTCAGAAGGTGGTGAGAGTGTGGAACAAGCTGCCACTGCAGGTGGTGGATGTGATTTTGATTTCAGTGTTTAAGAGAAAGTTGAATAGGTATGTGGATGGGAGGGGTATGGCCCTGGTGCAGGTTGATGGGTCTAGGCAGTTTAAAGGTTTGACAGAGGAGCCAAAGGGTCTGTTTCTGCGCTGTAGTACTCTATTAGTCTATGTACTAGTCCTAGTGGAAGGGTTATTACTTTAAGTTCATTGAAGGAAAGTATAGCGGGAATGTCAAAGTAAGTTTTCTACATAGATACTGGTGGGTGCATGCAGCACCCTGCCAGGGGTGGTGGTAGAGGCAATACATTAAGGACATTTATGAGACTCTTAGACAGATGTGTGGGATAATAGTAAAATGGAGGTCTATGTGGAAGGGAAGGGTTGTGAAGTGTGGAAGTTTAAATGGTTGGCATAACATTGTGGGCTGAAGGGCCTGTACTCTTCTGTACTGTTCAATGGTCGAAAATACACAGGACATTAATTATTCATGTATTATGCAAGACAGTGAAGAAAAAGACAACATTAGCACAAATAAGAAGCATAAGAAGACATGAGAGACGAGTCCAAGAAGTGGTCTATATTGTTCCGTTGTTGAGGTAGGGTTAGCGTCACCTTAAAGCTATGCTCACTAGTATTTGACATTTCCATTCTGGGAAGAAGACTATCTCTACCTCTCATAATTTTATAAACTTCTAAAAGGTTTCTCTTCAGCTTCTGGTTTGTCCAACCTCTGCTTATTCTTTCCAATCCAGGCATTATCCTGGTGAACCTCTTCTCTACCCTGTCTGAAGCCCTCACATCCTTTCTGTAACGGGGTGAAGAGAACTTCACACAATATTCAAAATCTGGCCTAAGCAAAGTTTTATACAGCTGCAACATGACGTGCCAACTTTTATACTCAAATGTTCCAGCTGATGAATGCAAGCATGCAGTATGCCTCTTTACCACCCTATCCACTTGTGTCGCACTTTGCAGGGACATAAGGACTTGAAGAGATTGCGTATAGTGTTCCATTGTTGCAGTAGGGTTAAGGTGACCTTAAAGCCTTAGGTTAAGACCACACTGGCATATGATGTTTCTTTTGGTATAAAATTATAAAGAGCATCTTTTGTTCGTTTGTTTTGTGCTGTGCCGTATGACGTGGGTGATCACGGCCTCCATGACCATGATAGTTCTTGGCAAATTTTCCTACAGGAGTGGTTTGCCATTGTCTTCTTCTGGGCAGTGTCTTTACAATGGTGGTGACCCCACCCAGTATCAATACTCTTCAGAGATTGTCTGCCTGTTGTCTGTGGTTACATAAACCAGGGCTTGTGATGTGCACCAGCTGCTCATACGACCATCCACCACCTGCTCCCATGGCTCCATGTGACCCTGATTGGGGGCTAAGCAGGTACTACACCTTGCCCAAGGGTGACCTACAGGCTTGCGGAGGGAAAATGTGCCCTACACTTCCTTGGCAGAGACGTATTCCACCCTGTCAAGCTTGTAAGTCCTGATGAAGGGTCTTGGTCTGAAATGTTGATCATTTACTCTTTTTCATAGATGCTGTCTGGCCTGCTGAGTTCCTCCAACATTTTGTGTGTGACCCTTATAAGGAGTATAAATAGCACAAGCTCAGGCAAGCTTTTTCCATTGAGGTTGGGTGAGACTAGAACTAGATGTTAACGTGAAAAGTGAAATGTTTAAGGGGAACACGAGGGGGATCTTGTTCATTCAGAAGGTGGTAAGAGAGTGGAATGAGCAGCCAGCGTAAGTGGTGAAGGTAGGTTTGATGTCAAGATTCAGGGTTATTTATTGTTATTCTTCAATGCACGAGTGTAAAGGAGAGCGAAATGATTGTTACTCCGGATCCAGTGCAGCATAAAAACAACCATAAGCATAAAGGAACTCAATAAACATAAATATAAAAGCAAGTATTATGTATGTGGCTGTATACAAGATTAGCTTGTACTGTATACATAGACTGATTGTATGTACATAAAGTTTCTACAAAGATAAGTTTGGATAGGCTCATGGATGGGTAGGGCATGGACGGCTATGGTCCAGCTGCAGGTCAATGGGACTGGGTGGAATAGTAGTCCAGCATGGACTAGATGGGTTGAAGGGCCGGTTTCTGTGCTGTAGTGCGCTATGGCTATGAAACAGGCCAGACTGCCAAATGTAGTAGTTAGACTGCACGCTTTTCATCTGTGCCTTTTCCAGTGACATATGGCACTGTCACTTAGCATTTACCAGGCAAGGGTAGGAAGGGCGACGTTCAATCACTTCACCTCTCTATTTTTAAGCAATGGTATGTTAATAGTTCTCTGGCACTGTTCTTGCAACCAGAGAGGATTGGAAAATGACTGTCAGAACCGCTGTTACTTCCTTCCTCGCTGCTTACCAGCTTTGGATACATTTCACCCTGGACTTACTTATTGTAAAAACAAATCCTTCTTTTCCTTTCCTCTCCCTGTGTTTGTTTAGCATGACCTCTCCGTTGTTCCCCCTCAACCACTCCCTTTGGAAGAAATTCCACGCTCTCACCACTCACAAGCAGTGAGAGCTTTCGCCTGAATTCCTTGCAGATGTGCCCTGCGAGTTGACTGTAAGTTGTCCTGATTATCTCAAAACCGTTGGGAGTTTTTTTTTGCCGGGGCGAATATCGTACCCCGTATCTATTGACCAGATAATTGAGATAATCAGTTGCAGTCAGAAAGAAATGCAGCCACTTAGCAGGGTAGTTTGGACTTTGAAATACGATATCTAATCAGATAGCAGTGATTCAGTCATTCCCACGCTGTCAGACTCTTAACACATGAGAGCACGAAAGTTCAGAGGTCGCTGGGTACATGCAGATCTGAAGCTGACGAGGAGTTTATTGGGGAGGCGGGGTGGATTATGTGACAGTGATGTGATACTTCTCAGACTGACTGTTGGCCAAATGCAGTGGATTCTGTTTAATTGAGACATTGTTCAAGCGGGGCAGCCACTTATTTGTGACAACTAAAAAACAAAAACTAATTGAGAACGTAGTTGGGGTTTCCTTCATTTATTTGGGACACTATGCTGCTATGTTTATTTGGGACAAGAGACTGTTGCTGAAGTTTTGATCTAGCGTCAGTCATGTGACCTTGTGTGGCCATTTAAAAACTACACTGTACTTCGAGCAAAGTTTTTAAGAAGTGTCAGTTACACGTGTTTATGTTGAAAAAGCAGAGATTTTTGTCACTGATAGTTGGTGAGAAATAAGCAGTAAGACAATTCAGAACTGTTTTGCTCACTGCGATTTCAAACATTCAGGCTTGGAGATACCAGAAACAGCCGGGAGTGAAAGTGAAACTATTTCACTACTTCAGCAAGTTAGGCACTACAAAGAATTTGAAGGTATTGAGAATCATCTTGAATGTTACAATGAGAACGAAGATTTGGAGGAGGAATCGTTGAAACCATTGTATGAAGGCCGTCCATTATCTGCACCTAGTGTCCGCACTGATTTTATTCATTTACATTCAATCAAAAGAAGACGTCACCATACATTAGGTGAATTCCTCCATCGATAACTATTAGGAAATAGTTTTGTTGTTGTTGTTGTTCCTTTCCACACTTTGTAGCGCACCTTTACGTGTTTTTTTGAGGCCGAGTTGCTAGCTCAATCCTGCACGGATGGAAAGCATTGCAAGGAGCCATTCTGATTCAAACCCGCGACCACTCACCTCGAAGTCCAGTGCTGATGCCACTGCACCATTGGCCAGCAGGAACTATTTTTATAGTACTGTAATAACATTGTTAGTGTTCTAATTTGTTCTGTATTTCATTTGACTACATATTTTGTTACTTAGTTAAGTGGTGGTTTTTATATATATATAATCTTTTTTATACATCTGTTTTTAACAATTTCCATGAATCTTCAGCTAATTGAATTAAAATGTACTGGTTCTGATGTGTCATGATTAACCGGAATCCACTGTAGTTGTATTTACGTTGGCCATTCCATTATGTAATTATTAGTCATTATTTGCTTTTTCAGGGAGTATTGATTGCTTTGCGATGGACTGGAACTTTGTTGTTCAGATTTATTTGTCACATGTACATCAAAACATTACAGTTTTGGAGAGGCCAAATGCAGATCTGAAGCTAAATGCCCAAGAGCACTTTGGAAGAGATGCAGTTGTTTCGTGGAAAACTTGTGTTCTCTCCACAATGTTCATCTTTTACTTTCACTTTATTTTAAATCTCCTTTGGAAGCATTTAATAGATAGTGGGAGCTTATCCTCATTACCTCTCCAGGCTATGACAACCTTAAGGAACCATACTGCAATGTTAACAAATGAAACTGACAGGGGAAAATAAGATGTTGTAGCC
Organism: Hemitrygon akajei; assembly: GCF_048418815.1. Taxonomy (NCBI): domain Eukaryota; kingdom Metazoa; phylum Chordata; class Chondrichthyes; order Myliobatiformes; family Dasyatidae; genus Hemitrygon; species Hemitrygon akajei. The sequence goes on along the minus strand of NC_133127.1, from coordinate 10,981,449 downwards.
TCAGGAGGTTCACGAGAATGATTCTGGGATTGACAGAGTTAATATATGAGGAGCATTAGGTGGCTCTGGGCCGATACTCGCTGGAGTTTGGACGAATGAGGGGGGAATCTCAATGAAACCTTTCAAATATTGAAAGGCCTAGATAGATTGGATGTGCTGAGGATGTTTCCTGTAGTGGGGGAGTTCATGACCAGGGTCACAACCTCAGAATGTAGGGGTGTCCATTTAGAACAGAAATGAAGAGGAATTTATTTAGCCAGGGGATGGTGAATCTGTGAACTTCATTGTCACAGATGGCTGTGGATGCCAAGTCACTGGGTATATTTAAAGTGAAAGTTGATAGGTTTTCGACTAGTCAGGGTGTCAAAGGTTATGGGGAGAAGGCAGGAGAATGAAGTTGAGAGAGATAATAAATTAGCAATGATGGAAAGGTGCGACAGACTCGATGGGCTGAATGTCCAAATTCTACTCCAATGTCTTATGGTCTCTGTGGTCAAGCCTGACCGCATAGATTCCTTGTGGAAACCAATACATAGAAAAGGAAACAAGTGGAAGGAAAATGTAATTTCATCTTCACGCCCAGGTGATAAAACCCTTGTCCCGAAGCATTGGCAACCTTTGGGAAGTCCTTGGGCTTGTTCTGAGAGTTTGAAGCTTTCCATTGCTGACTCCTCAATGAGAACTGCTCCATTTCCCCTTTCCTGAAGTCCTCAATGAATTCCATGGTTTTACGAAATCACAGATAAAGATTAGCTTTATTTGTCGCATGTAATCAAAACCGATAGTGAACGGAGTCATTTACATCAAATCAAATCAAATCAGAGAGTGGCAAGTGTCACCACGTTTCCGTTGTCAAAATAGCATGCCCACTACTCACTAGCCCTAACCGTACATCTTTGGAATACGAGAGAGAACCGAGCACCTGGAGGAAACTAACACGGTCATGGGGAGAATGTACAAACTCTTTACAGACTGTGGTGGAAATTGAATGCCAGTCTTACAGCTGCCTCTGCATGGTGTTTAACTAAGTACTAGGTTGCTGTATCAGCTGTGTACTAACAACAAACTTGCCTTCAACATCAAGAACGAGGAATTGACTGTGGACTTCAGGGTGGCAAAATCAGGACAACATACACTAGTCCTCATCAAGGGATCAGCAGTGGAAAGGTACAGCAGCTTCAACATTTCTGAAGGACTATCCTGTGCTCAACATGTTGATGGAATTATAAAGAAGGCATGCCAACAGCTCTATTTCATTAAGAGTTTGAGGAGATTTGATATGTCACCAAAGATTCAAGTTATTTCTACATATGTGTAGTGGGGAGCCCTCTGGCTGTTTGCATCATTGTTTGGTATGGAGGGGCACAGGATTGGAAAAGGCTCTAGAGGGTTGTAAGCTCCCCACAATCAAGGACATCTTCAAAAGGCGATCCCATCTTGAAATTCCCCCACCATCCAGGACATGCCCTCTTATCATTACTGCCGGAGGGGGTACAGGAGCCTGAAGACAATCATTTAAGAACAGCTTCTCCCCCTGTGCCATCAGCCGTCTGAATGGACATTGAACACATTTGCTCCTTCAATGCACTATTTTTTTAAATGTATTCTTATTGTAATATATAGTTTTTTATGTAACTGCTGCCACAGAACAACAGAACTCACTATATATGTCAGTGATAATAAACATGATCCTGATTCCAGAGGAACTTGAGATAATTGGTACAACTGACACTCAACCAGCAGGGAACATCTGAAAGGAATTCAGACAAAACTTCTGTTTTTATAAACAGAAGGAGCAGGATGAAAGGTATCCAGAGCTGGTGAGCAGCGTGGAAGGAAATCACTGAAGTTCTGACTGTCATTTTCCAATGCTCTCCGGCTGCCAGTACAGTGCCAGAGAATTGCTAACATATCTTTGCTAAGTCTTCCGTTAACATGTGGCTGTGGGAGGGTTGGTTGGATTTATTTGGCGCCTTTCACATCTTTCAATTTCAAGTTCAGGCTTATTGTTATTTCGACTGTGTACATATATACCGCCAAACGAAACAATGTTCCTCTGGACCAAGGTGCACAACATAGTACATAAAATTCACATACAACACATAAAGTAATATTACCACAAATAGATGAACAAATAACATGGTGCATTTACAACACAAGTTAAAAAATAAGCAGGACAACATTACTGGCACTTAGTAGGTGATGAGACCTGAGTGGTGGCAGGGAATTCAGTAGTCCTGTGGTATGAGGGAAGAAGCTGTTTCCCATTCTAACATTCCTTGCCCTAGTGCCACGGTATCTCCTCCTCGGGAAGTGGAGATGCTGCTGTGCTTTCTTGACTAAACAGGTGGTGTTGAAAGACCAGTTGAGATTGTTCATTACGTGCATTCCCAGAAACTTGAGGCTCCTAGCTCTCTCCATAGAGGAGCTGTTTATGTTCATTGAGCAGTGGTCAGCCTGTATCTTCCTAAAGTCCACAGTCTTCTCTTTAGACTTGTTCACATTGAGACTCAAGTTGTGTTCACGCATTCTTCCATTCACTCTACCTCCTCTGTGTATGGCGTCGTTGTACAGAGGCTAACTACTGTTGTGCCATTAGCGATCTTCACGATTCATTTTGAACTGGATCTAGCAGTACAGTTATAGATCAGTAACTTGAGCAGCAGCGGGCTGAGCACGCAGCCCTGAGGGGTGCTCAGCGTGATGGAACTAGAGTTGTTGCTGTCAACATGGACTGACTGTGGTCTTTCTGTCAAGAAGCCCAAGATCCAAATACAGCAAGAGATGTTGAGACCCAATAAGGACAGTTAATTCACCAGCTTCTAAGGGTTGATCATATTAAACGCTGAGCTGAAGTCGATGAACAGTATCCTGGCGTATGAGGCGCCGTTTTCTAGGTGGGACTGGACAGAGTGGAGGTCAGGGGTGATGGCATCATCAGTGGAATGATTTGAGCGATAAGTAAACTAGAATGGGTCCAATGCAGCAGGAAGATGTGATTTAATGTGATCCATAACCAGTCACTCAAAGCACTTCATTATTGTTGAGGTTAGTGCCACTGGACGGTAGTCATTAAGGCATGTTAGTGTCGCCCTCTTGGGCAACAGCCATATAATAAAAACAGCTACTACAGTTGTACTGACAGAGTAGCAAAATTAATTTTCAGATAAACATTATTGTTGGTTTGGTTAAGGATAATGTTTCACAGAGAACCAAGAAAATTCCTCCTCAAATGTTTCGATAGGAATGGAATTAATGTTGTTTCTTTTCTGATTCACCAATAATACTGGACTGGAGTCCAGCTAAGTCTTTGTGCTCTGGAACAGGGTACGATGAACTCTTTAACCTTTACACCAGTGTGGCAGCCAATTTTTTTTGGTTTGTTTATCTTTGTTATTGTGTTCTTTATGCTTATTGTGTTTTTTATGCTGCTTCGGATCCGGAGTAACAATCATTTTGTTCTCCTTTACACTCCTTTACAATAAGCAACCTTTGAATTTTGAATCTTGAATACACTTACCTGTTGCTTCTCATTGTTTATATGATGTTGGATTTATTAATATAGAACATACAACATTACAGTACAGACTGAGATTGGCTTTATTGGTCACATACACTGGAATGTGTCATTTGCATCAATAATCAACACAGTCCAAGGCTGTGCTGGGATAAAATGAAAGACTGCACACAGCAAGACGGACAAACAAACCGATGTGCAAAAGACAACAAACTGTGCAAATAAAAAAGAAACAGAAAACAAATAATAATAGTTTTTGCATATTAGGGGAACTAAGAGTTATGGGGAAGAGGCAGGTAGGAGTAGATGAGCCAATGGCTTGATCAGTCATGATCTTATTGAATAGTGGAGCAGGTTCGACAGTTCAGATGGCCTACTTCTGCTCCTATTTCTTATGTTCTTATGAATAAATAAGCAATAAATATTGAGAACATGAGATGAAGGGTCCTTGAAAGTGAGTCATTAGAGTGTGGGAACGGTTCAGTGTGGGGGTGAGTGAAGTTGAGTGAAGTTATCTCCTCTGGTTCAAGAACCTAATGGATAAAGGGTAATAACTACTGGCTTAGATGATGATACCCACATCCCATAAATGAATAAGCAAAAAACTGTTTATTCCTTTCTGTTGGCAGCAGTGAGAAGAGAGCATGGCCTGGATGGGGGTGGTCCTCGATGATGGATAGTATATTCCTGTGACCCCGCATTCTGTTTCCCCCTGTACTACCTCAGTGCAGTGAGGTAATGAATTGGATACAAAAAGCAAGGTTTTTCACTGTGCCTCGCTCAGTACATGCATCAATAATAACCTCTTTACCAATTTATTAATTTACCCATCTGGCATCACCTATAAACTTCATTTTCCTTCTTGGTTCTGATGCAAGACATCTGTCTGAAGCAAAATTATGGACCATTTGCCTCCAGAGATGCTACCAGACCTGCCCAGTTCTTCCATCATCCTTTTTGTTTTCATCTAGATTCTGGCATTTGCCAAGTCTTTTGTCTTCACAAATCCTCCTTCTGCTGGGGAAGGCGTGATAGTGGGATCTCATAGAAACATTCCAAATGTTAAAAGGCCCGAACAGATTAGCTATGGCAAAGTTATATTCCATGGTAGGGGATTCTTGGACAAGAGGGCATGACTTCAGGATTGAAGGACGTCTTTTTAGAACTGAGATGTGGAGAAATTACTTTAGTCAGAGGGTGGTAAATCTGTGGAATTTATTGCCACAAGTGGCCGTGGAGGCCAAGTCATTGGGTGTATTTAAGGCAGAGATAGATAGGTTCTTGATTAGCCAGGGCATCAAAGGGTATGGGGAGAAGGCAGGGGAGTGGGGATGACTGGAAGAATTGGATCAGCCCATGATTGATTGGCAGAGCAGACTCGGTGGGCTGAATGGCCTACTTCTGCTCCTATATCTTATGGTCTTATAGTTCCAGATTTCCAATTTGTGTTTCAAAGTTCTTCTTGATATCACCTCTGTGTAGCCTGGCTCCAGTTTTATGGTCTGCCCCCTCTTATCTGGACTTTCCCCCAACAAAGGAAATAATATAGTTTCTATCTCTTTTTTCCAAATCCCTATTTCATCCTCAAAACTTCGGTTCCATCCTCTCTTGATATTTTATTTATTTTTATTTTAATTACGGCACAGTAACCGATCGTTCTGACCCACAAGCCTGCACTGCCCAATGACATCATGTAACCAATTAACCGACTAACCAGTACTTCTTTGAAATGTGGGAGGAAAATGGAGCATCCAGAGGAAAGCTGTGGGGCCACAAGGAGTACGTAAAGCTGTCTACAGACTGTGGTGCTGGGACCTGGGTCGCTGGCACTGTAATAGCTTTGCACTAGCCACTACATTATTCTGCCCACTGTTATGTCCATTCGTTATGGGCCATGTCGTATCACATGGGCGATCATGGTCTTTCTGTGACCATGCTTGTTCTTGGCAAATTTTTCCACAGAAGAGGCTCGCCATTGCCTTCTTCTCGGCAGTGTCTTTACAGGAGGGGTGACCCCAGCTATTATCAGCACTCTTCAGCATTGTCTGCCTGGCGTCAGTGGTCACATAACCAGGACTTGTGATATGCATCAGCTGCTCATATGACCTGCTCCCATGGCTTTAAGTGACCCTGACTGGGGGGGCTAAGCAGATTCTACACCTTGACCAACTACAGGCTAGATGAGGGAAGGAGCGCCTTACACCTCCTTTGGTAGAGATGGATCTCCACCCCGCCACTCAATACACCTGGTGGGATTTACGTCTAATCAATGCAACCTTTCCTCATAACATAACCATCTGTATCTTCCATACTTTCTCCCAGTGAGGAATAAATGTTTTTTCCAGATGCAGGATGATTGTTTAATGACTCTGAGCCTTGCCCAAGATTCACCTCCTGTACGATTTTGCAAATATTTCTTGGTGTGTACTTGTGTTCATTCCTGTCCTCCCTTTTGTGAATGGCCAAACTCACGGTTGTGCTGCAATTTCCATAACCTGTCATCGGCTCCTATCTCCTCTGTTGTTTGCCTCTGACCCATTTATACTCTCTGCTTCAGTGGTAACTTGCCATTTGGCTGAGGTAGAGGAGTCTGGCTTTTCTTCCTTTTTCCCTCATTATTATTCCTTCATATTCCTAACTTGCATTCCCTAGTGATTGAAACCTTCAGCACAGTTCAAAAATTTCTTAAATCACCCTTGTCAAGACCTTTATTATTTGAAAGCAGGAACGCAATATGCTGCTCATCTGAACTCTTGAAGCTGGCTGACATTAATGCTGTTGTGAGAATCCCACTCCCGACTTTGGCAAAACATAGCTCTGAAATTTTATTTGTTCCCAGCATGTGAACGTTGCTGCCAGGGGTAGCATTGCTTGCCCATACCTGGGTGTTACCAGTTCGCTTGTAAAGCCAGTTGCTTGGTTATGCTTGGAAGAAACTCATTTGCTGGCCTGGTCCAAACAGAGTGGCGTTTCCTTTTCTGAGAGGCCTACAGTACTGTGTACAAGTCTTAGACATATTTCAATAGCTAATATGCCCAAGACTTTCACACAGTACTGTATTTGTTAATGTGGAGCAGAGAACGTGTTTGTAAATCCGGCAGGAGTAAAGGATGTTGGGAATAGTGAGGACGGAGCACTACGGGAGAGATGTGGGGAAGGTGGCAGAGGAGTGCCAGGTGTAAGGGTTGGCTTGGGTGCAGACATAGCTAGCCCTAAGACATCAGGCAAGGTCATGTGATTCCAAACCAATGGTTTATTAATCATTACGGAATGTCTCTCTGGTGCTTCCCGCTCCCTCCCTTCTCCCTTCCCCTTTTCCCAACCAAAATTCCCCTCACCCTGTCTCCTTCTCATTCCGTCCTCAATAGAGACCCATATCAGAATCAAGTCTATCATCATTCACATGTCATAAAATTTGTTGTTTTTTGTGGCAGCAGTACAGTGCAATACATAAAATTAGTACAGCACTGTGCAAAAGTCCTTGGCACCCTAACTATATATATGTGCCTAACTATATATACTTTTTGCACAGTACTGTATGTGAGTCAATTGTTTTCTTATTCAATTCCACAGCTATGCGTCCACTTCTGCTGTATTTATGAGCCTGATGGATAAGGGGTAGGAACTGTTCCTGAACCTGGTGTTCTGAGTCCTGAGGCTCCTGCACCTTCTTCCTGATGGTAGCAGCAAGAAGAGAGACCTTGGTGATGGATGCTGCTTTTCTGCAACAGATCTCCATGTCAGATGTTCTCAGTGGTGGGACGGGCTTTACCCGTGGTGAACTGGGCTATATCCACTACAATTGTAGGCTTTTCCATTCAATGACATTGGTGTTTCCATACCAGGCCATGATGTAGCCAGTCAATATACTCTGTACCACACATCTAAAAGTTTGTCAAAGTTTTAGATGTCACGCTGAATCTTCGCATACTTCTAAGAGCATAGAGACTATGCTGTGCTTTCTTCATAATTGTACTTACATGCTGAGCCCAGGAAAGTTCCTCTGATAAATGATAACACCAAATTTGGTACCATATTTACCAAATTTACCAAAGTAAATTAGATAATAAATTTACTTTGAGATCATTTGAACTCCATCCCATACTTTAATGGCTGTGGATTTCTTCTATGAATAGAGTTCCCACCAATGCTCTTCCTATAACACACCTGGTTGCCCGGCAGAGCAGTCCTCATAGTGAAAGCCTCTCTTGTCCACATTTAAGATGTTCAATGATAATTCCCTCAAGCTGAAACTATGCCTTTAACACGTGGAACATTCCTGATATTGGTCTTTCTGGGGACTGGTACCTCAAGATTTTGTCTGGTATGTTAAAGACTGTACTTGTGCTATTTCCTGCTCTCTGACAGAACTTGAAAATTGAATGGTGGATATTTGCTGCTTACTTAAGGAGCCCCCTCATGGAGGGGAGTAGACAGTTGACGTTTCAGTCTTGATGAAGAGTCTTGGCCGGAAACATCAACTGTTCACTCATCTCCATAGATGTTGCCAGGCCTGCTGATCTCATTTATTTGTTCAGTGATACAGTGTGGAACCATCACTTCCAGTACAATGAGCTGCACTGCCTAGCAGCCCACCAATTTAACCCCAGCCTAATCACAGGACAACTTACAATGACCAATTAGCCTACTACCCAGTATGTCTTTGGAATATGGGAGGAAACTGGAGCACCTGGAGGGAACCCACATGCTTCACGGGGAAAACATACCAACTCATTCAGATGGCACCGGAACTGAACTCCAACCTCTGGAATGCCCCGAACTGTAAGTGCCGTGCTAACCAGCATTTTGTGTGCCTCTTGAAGATGTTCTCAATGATCAGGATGGAGCTGGCTGAGTTTACAATGCTGTGCAGCCTTTTGCAATCCTATGTGTTGGAGCTTCCACACTAGGCTGTGATGAAACCAATCATAATGCTCCATACATTGCATCTCTAGAAATTTGTAAGAGTCTTTGATGACATAGCAAATCTCCTCAAAATCCTGTTCATGTTGTGATCTCCTTTACAGTGGAGGAAACCGGCGTGGACTGAGTGACCTCTTTGCTGAACATTTTGATCCAGTTCAAAGGGGCTGAACTTCCTGTTGTTGTTTTATTGATTTTAATTCTACACTGCAAAGTTCCCTGCACACTGCAGGAGTTGCCAGTCAGTGTTGAACTCAATGTGGGACTACCTTAGGGACTCCAGTTTTGGATTTTTTCAACAGGATTTACTTCTAAAGCCTTTGGCATGAGTGGGTATAGCCTCAAGACTGCGGAGGTTTGTGATCAGAATTTTCCTTCTACTGGATGAGCTGCCAACCACGGCTGACAAGCCCCACCTGCCCAAGGTGACTGTTTTTAAGGTGCCTTTGCCCCTTCTCCTGTCAGTAGAAACGGTTCCACCGGGCTTGGTAGCTAAGCCATATGTGAGGGGATAGAGTACGTTGTCAGAGGCTATTTAAAATAATAAGCCATAAGAAGTAGGAGGAGAATTAGGCCATTTGGCCCTTTCTGCCTTTTCCCCGTATCCCTTCATGCCCTGACCAATCAAGAATTTATCAACAACCATGAGGAAATCTGCAGATGCTGGAAATCCAGAGCAACACACACAAAATGCTAAAGAAACTCAGCAGGCCAGGCAGCATCTATGGAAGAAAGTACAGTCAATGTTTTGGGCCGAGACCCTTTAGGAGCCTATTTCCAGCATCTGCAGATTCTCTCTTGTTTACAATAAGTTATGGAATAGGTTTACCTTTAATTCTCCTGAGGATAGGTAGCTAGGGGGTTTTCTCTTCAGAACAAAGAGGATGAGAGGTGACTTGATAGAGGTGTACAAAATGACAAGAGGCACAGATAGAGTGGATAGCCAGAGATTTTTTCCTAGGGTGGAATTGGCTAATACCAATGGGTATAATATGAATATGATGAAGGAAAGTATGGGTGGGGGTGGAAAAGGTAGTAGTTTTTACACAGAGAGTAGTGGGTGCATGGAATGACCTGCTAGTAGGGGTGGAAGTAGAGGCAGATATATTAGGAGCATTTAAGCAACATTTAGATAGGCACTTGGATGAAAGAAAATGGAGGACTGTGTGGAAGGGAATGGTTAAGTTGATGTCAGAGTAGGTTAAATGTTTGGCACAGCATCGTGGGCCTAAGGGCCTGTACTGTATTGTATGTTCTAGTTTTAGGCTCTGTGTTTTAGTGATATGACTTACATTTGGCTCACATCCCTTGAAACCCCTTCCATCCGGATATATGTCCAAATGTCTTTATTTTACCTGCCTCCACCACTCCTCCAGCAGTTTACTCTACACATCCACCACCCTCTGCACAACCGGTAGAGATGTGCCTGGGAGAAGGTGTAGGATCGAGGGCCAGGGAGTGTTGGTATACAATGAGGGCCTTCGTTAGTTGGGGTCAGCCATGGATGTTGTATCCTAGTTGTCTCCATCATATTCGCAAGCCAGGGCAGTATGATATGGAGAGTGGGCTGTTGCCCATGCAGCCAGCTCACCCTCTCCACACAGGTGATAAATCCAGAGGAAAGGCAGAGACCGATACAGTTTGGCACCAGCAACACTGCAGGAGTTGCCAGTCAGCTTTGACCTCAATGTGGGACTACCTTAGGGACTCCAGTTTTGGATTTTTTCAATAGGATTTACTTCTAAAGCCTTCCGCATGAGTGGGAGGTTTGAGATCGGAGCTTTTCTTCTCCCAGGTGAGCAACAGCCCCATCTGTCTGAAGTGACTGGTTTTAAGGCACCAGTAACCCGCCTTTGCCCCTTCTCCTGTCAGTAGACACAGTTCCCCCAAGCTTAGTAGCTCAGCCACACATGAAAGCCAGGAGCTGGACTTGGTTATCAGAGACTAGTTGAGTCGCACAGCATTGGGAGCATTTAGTAGGTAGTGGGAGCTTAACCCCACTACCACCCCCAGCTATAATAACCTTAAGGATCCTGGTATACAGTACCTTGTTCATAATGCTGACTTTAAATTGCTATTGTGTGTCAATGACCTTGTGGTATATCGCTGCCTCCGCCCTGTCCGCTTTTCCTTGAAATACAGTGTTAAACCGAGGCCTCACCTTTCCCTGACCTGTTTGATTTCATATTTTGTTGTGGCTTGCCCTCCGTTTGCCCTTGGAACAGTGTTGGCTGAATTGTAAACACTTCAAATGTGTATCAGATAGGACGAGATGATATGGCCACTGCCTTTGACTGAGCTCTCATTATGTTCTGTCGGTTATTGTGTTTTATTTGTTATGGACTTGCTGAGAGATTTGTGACAATGGAGCTCTGTGAGTTAACTCCTCATTTGCTGGTGTGGGCTGGAGACTCATAAATCTAACTGGAAAAGCAATGTGAATGCGATTTGTTGCGATCCGAGATCCAGTAGCCATGACTGATTCTGAAGCTATTCATATGGCAGTGTCTACTCCTCTTAAATCTTTCCTCTCTCACTTTAAACTATTACTTTCTAGTTCTTGCTATCCCAGATCTGGGAGAAAGACTGAATGCATTCACCCTATCTGGAATCATAGATCGTAGAAAAGTACAGCACAGAAACAGGCCCTAAGGTCCACCTAGTCTGGGCTGAGCCATGTAAACTGCCTACTCCAGTCGACCTGCACCAGAACCATAGCCCTCCGTACTTCTACCATCCACAGACCTATCCAAACTTCTCCTGAACATTAAAAATAAAGTCCCCTTAAGCTTTTCATCAATGCCCCCAACAATTATGTAAAATAAACACAAAGTACTCTGCAGATGCTGGGGTCAAAGCAACACGTACAACAAGCTGGAGGAACTCAGCAGGTTGGGCAGCATCCGTGGAAATTCTGTAAGATCGCCTTCCAGTCTCCTGCCCTCTAAACCTCCATGGATCCCTTGCTTAATGGTATTTGTTCATGGCATAAGAAAGATTGGGAACTCCTGAACTAAAGGGGAAGTATAAACTGCGTTAACTGCACCGTGGACTGTCCCAAGCCCAGCTGCAAAAGGAGAAACCCTGTCCCATAAAAATACCGACCTACAGAAACACCAGCAGAAAGTCCAAAGACCTCATCCCTGGGAGAGGAAGGATCTTCACCTAGACAACATATGCCGTTGTGTGGTGGAAGTGGACGAACGGGGCTGACGAACCTTCTATCAGCCCAGGACAGTGGGCTCTGGCAAGCTGCTGTCTATGGCCTATGCCCCTGTAGGGATGATGGGCTTAAGTGGAAAGCAGCCAGTGAAGGAGTGGAGATTTGAGGCTTTGACTCGATTGGGCCAGTGAAGGAGTGGAGATTTGAGGCTTTGACTCGATTGGGCCAGTGAAGGAGTGGAGATTTGAGGCTTTGACTCGAGAAGCTTCGACAAGAAGAGGTTGAGGACGAGCTTCACTCCAAGTGAGGTAAGGCCGGGTAAGTTCCTTTCAAAGGAGAAAGTTTCAAAAGTTGAGGCAAGTATTGGGTAGGTCATGGCAGCTGAGATCGGCCCCATGGTTTGTTCATCCTGCAGCATGTGGGAAATCAGGGATACTTCCAGTGTCCCTGATGACTATGTGTGCAGGAAGTGTGTCCAATTGCAGCTTCTGGCAGACTGCATTGAGCGTCTGGAGCTGCGATTGGATTCATACTGGAGCATCCGCAATGCTGAGAAAGTCGTGAATAGCACGTTCAGTGAGTTGGCCACACCGCAGGTAAAGGCTACACAGGCAGAAAGGGAAGGGGTGGCCACTAGACAGCGTAGCAGCAGGCAGGTAATGCAGGAGTCCCCTGAGGTCATCTCCCTCCTAAACAGATATACTGTTTTGGATACTGTTGGGGGAGATGTCTCATCAGGGGAAGGCAGCAGCAGCCAAGTTCATTGCACCATGGGTGGCTCTGCAGCACAGGAGGGAAGGAAAAGGAGTGGGAGAGCTATAGTGATAAGGGATTTGACTGTAAGGGGGATAGATAGGCGTTTCTGCAGCCGCAAACGGGACTCCAAGATGGTATGTTGCCTCCCTGGTGCAAGGGTCAAGGATGTCTCTGAGCGGCTGCAGGACATTCTGGAATGGGAGGGTGAACAGCCAGTGGTCGTGGTGCACATAGGTACCACCGATATAGGTAAAAAACGGGATGAGGTCTTACAAGGTGAATTTAGGGAGTTGTGAGATAAACTAAAAAGTAGGACCACAAAGGTAATAATCTCTGGATTACTACCAGTGCCACGTGCTAGTCAGAGTAGAAATAGGAGGATATTTCAGATGAATACGTGGCTTGAAAAATGGTGCAAGGGGGAGGGATTCAAATTTCTGGGGCATTGGAACCAGTTCTGGGGGAGGGGGGACCAGTATAAACAGGACGGTCTGCACCTGGGCTGGACTGGAACCAATGTCCTAGGGGGAGCGTTTGCTACTACTGTTCAGGAGGCTTTAAACTAATGTGGCAGGAGGATGGGAACAAGTGCAGAGAGACAGAGGGGTGTAAAATGAGGGTAGAAGCAAAAAGTAGTAAGGTCAAAAAAAGTGGCAGGCAGGCAAATCCAGGGCAAAAAGCAAAAACAGCCACTTTTCAACATAATTGTATAAGGGCTAAGAGTGTTGTAAAAACAAGCCTGAAGGCTTTGTGTGTCAATGCGAGGAGCATTTGTAACAAGGTGGATGAATTGAATGTGCAGATTGTAATTAATGAATATGATATAGTTGGGATCACAGAGACATGGCTCCAAGGTGACCAAGGATGGGAGCTCAACATCCAGGGATATTCAATATTCAGGAGGGATAGACAGGAAAGAAAAGGAAGTGGGGTAGCATTGCTGGTTAGAGAGGAGATTAACACAATAGAAAGGAAGGACATTAGCCTGGAGGATGTGGAATCGATATGGGTAGAGCTGCATAACACTAAGGGGCAGAAAACGCTGGTGGGAGTTGTGTACAGGCCACCTAACAATAGTAGTGAGGTTGGGGATGGCATTAAACAGGAAATTAGAAATGTGTGCAATAAAGGAACAGTAGTTATAATGGGTGACTTCAATCTACATATAGATTGGGTGAACCAAATTGGTAAGGGTGCTGAGGAAGAGGATTTCTTGGAATTTACGGGGGATGGTTTTCTGAACCAACATGTCGAGGAACCAACTAGAGAGCAGGCCATTCTAGATTGGGTATTGAGCAATGAGGAAGGGTTAGTTAGCAATCTTGTCATGCGAGGCCCCTTGGTAAGAGTGACCATAATATGGTGGAATTCTTCATTAAGATGGAGAGTGACATAGTTAACTCAGAAACAAAGGTTCTGAACTTAAAGAAGGGTAACTTTGAAGGTATGAGACGTGAATTAGCTGAGATAGACTGGCAAATGATACTTAAAGGGTTGACGGTGGATATGCAATGGCAAGCATTTAAAGATCGCATGGATGAACTACAACAATTGTTCATCCCAGTTTGGCAAAAGAATAAACCAGGGAAGGTAGTGCACCCGTGGCTGACAAGGGAAATTAGGGATAGTATCAAGTCCAAAGAAGAAACATACAAATTAGCAAAAAGAAGCGGCACACCTGAGGACTGGGAGAAATTCAGAGACCAGCAGAGGAGCACAAAGGGCTTAATTAGGAAAGGGAAAAACGATTATGAGAGAAAGCTGGCAGGGAACATAAAAACTGACTGTAAAAGCTTTTATAGATACGTGAAAAGAAAAAGATTGGTCAAGACAAATGTAGGTCCTTTATAGTCAGAAACAGGTGAATTGATCATGGGGAACAAAGACATGGCAGACCAATAGAATAACTACTTTGGTTCTGTCTTCACTAAGGAGGACATAAATAATCTTCCGGAAATAGTAAGGGACCGAGGGTCTAGTGAGATGGAGGAACTGAGGGAAATACATGTTAGTAGGGAAGTGGTGTTAGGTAAATTGAAGGGATTAAAGACAGATAAATCCCCAGGGCCAGATGGTCTGCATCCCAGAGTGCTTAAGGAAGTAGCCCAAGAAATAGTGGATGCATTAGTGATAGTTTTTCAAAACTCCTTAGATTCTGGATTAGTTCTTGAGGATTGGAGGGTGGCTAATGTAACCCCACTTTTTAAAAAAGGAGGGAAAGAGAAACCGGGGAATTATAGACAAGTTAGTCTGACATCGGTGGTGGGGAAAATGCTAGAGTCAGTTATCAAAGATGTGATAACAGCACATTTGGAAAGAGGTGAAATCATCGGACAAAGTCAGCATGGATTTGTGAAAGGAAAATCATGTCTGATGAATCTTATAGAATTTTTTGAAGATGTAACTAGTAGAGTGGATAGGGGCGAGCCAGTGGATGTGGTATATTTAGATTTTTATAAGGCTTTTGACAAGATCCCATACGGGAGATTAGTGTGCAAACTTAAAGCACACGGTATTGGGGGTATGGTATTGATGTGGATAGAGAATTGGTTGGCAGACAGGAGGCAAAGAGTGGGAGTAAACGGGACCTTTTCAGAATAGCAGGCAGTGACTAGTGGGGTACCGCAAGGCTCAGTGCTGGGACCCCAGTTGTTTACAATATATATTAATGATCTAGACGAGGGAATTAAATGCAGCATCTCCAAGTTTGCAGATGACACGAAGCTGGGCGGCGGTGTTAGCTGTGAGGAGGATGCTAAGAGGATGGAGGGTGACTTGGATAGGTTAGGTGAGTGGGCAAATTCATGGCAGATGCAATTTAACGTGGATAAATGTGAGGTTATCCACTTTGGTTGCAAGAACAGGAAAACAGATTATTATCTGAACGGTGGCCGATTAGGAAAAGGGGAGATGCAACGAGACCTGGGTGTCATTGTACACCAGTCATTGAAGGTGGGCATGCAGGTACAGTAGGCGGTGAAAAAGGCAAATGGTATGTTGGCATTCATAGCAAAAGGATTTGAGTACAGGAGCAGGGAGGTTCTACTGCAGTTGTACAAGGCCTTGGTGAGACTGCACCTAGAATATTGTGCACAGTTTTGGTCCGCTAATCTGAGGAAAGACCTTCTTGCCATAGAGGGAGTACAGAGAAGTTTCACCAGATTGATTCCTGGGATGGTAGGACTTTCATATGAAGAAAGACTGGATTGACTAGGCTTATACTCACTGGAATTTAGAAGATTGAGGGGGGATCTTATTGAAACGTATAAAATTCTAAAGGGATTGGACAGGCTAGATGCAGGAAGATTGTTTCCGATGTTGGGGGAGTCCAGAACGAGGGGTCACAGTTTAAGGATAAAGGGGAAGCCTTTTAGGACTGAGATGAGGAAAAACTTCTTCACAAAGAGAGTGGTGAATCTGTAGAATTCTCTGCCACAGGAAACAGTTGAGGCCGGTTCATTGGCTATATTTAAGAGGAAGTTAGATATGGCCCTTGTGGCTAAAGGGATCGGGGGTATGGAGAGAAAGCAGGTACAGGGTTCTGAGTTGGATGATCAGCCATGATCATACTGAATGGTGGTGCAGGCTCGAAGGGCCGAATGGCCTACTCCTGCACCTATTTTCTATGTTTCTGTAAGAGGAGGAATGAGATGTGAGACAGAACTGAGAAGGAGAAGCTCTCTTCCAAAGAGGACAGATTGAAGCTGACAGAAAAAGAGCATATGTAAGAGATGAGGAGAACAATTTGGTGGTGTATTCTGTTGTTCTTACTGAAACAGTGGTGAAAACCACGTCTGGTCCTGATGAAGGGTCTCAGCCTAAAATATTGACTGGTCATGTCGCTCTATAGACACTGCCTGACCTTCTGAGTTCCTCCAGCATTTTGTGTGTGTTGCTCAGGATTGCTGGCATCTGTAGAATCTCGTGCTTTTGTGAATAGCAAGTGTAGCTCTAAGCTGATAAATAGAGCTAAATAAATAGATAAATAGACACAGAGTGTAACAGCAGAGTTCTGGAGAAAGATTACCTGTCTCTGCACTATCTTGTAGATGTGGAGGATGCTGTTGAAGTCAGAGTACAGCACAGCGACGGCCCCTTCAGCCCACGATGAGCTAAACACCATTCCATATTAAATGTGGCTTAGCCAAAGTTTTATACAGCTGCAATATGACTTCCTGCCACTTATACCTAATGCCCTGTTCAATGAAGGCAAGCATGCCCTATGTCTTCTGGTCTAATTTCAGAGTACTGGATAGCATTAAATGAAGAGGCATAGCTATGAATTGAGAAATCTCGGAAAGTCAGAAGAATATAGGGAAGGTCTCAAAGACTATCCATTTCATTTTCATGGTCCTGTTTATAGTCTGCATTAATAGAATAGCAAACAGTAAAGCACAAGAACAGGCCCTTCAGTGCACAATGGTGTACTGAACCAATCAGATTAGTAATCAAATGGCCAACTAAACTAATCTCTTCTGCCGAGACAATGTCCATAACCTTCCATTTTCCTTGCATTGATATCCCTATCTAAAAGTCCCTAATATTTCTGCCTCCCTCACTACCCAATGCTCTCCATTCCAGGCACCCACTACTCTCTGTTTTAAAAGAAATACTTGTCCATTACATCTTCTTTGAAATTATCCTCTCTTACCTTCAATGTATGCCCTCTGGTATTAGACAGTTCAACCCATGGAAATAGATACTGTCTGTCCACTCTACTGAGGCCTCTTATAATCTTATAAACCTTGATCACATCTTCCGTCAGCCTCTGCCATTCTACAGAAAACAACCCCAGTTTGTCTGACCTCTCATATAAGCACATGCCCTCTAATCCAGATAACGTCTTGGTAAATCTCTTCTGCAAAGCCTCAGCATCCTTATAATGCGGCAACCAGAACTGCGTAAATACTTCAGATGCAGTCCAACTGGAATTTTATAAAGCTGCAACATAACTTCCTGACATTTGAACTTAGTGCCTTGACTAATCAAGGCAAGCATGACACATGCCTTTTTAACCATCAGATCAACTTATATAGCCACTTTAAGGAAGCTACAAACTAGGACCACGGCTCCCTTTGCTCATCAGCACTGTTCAAGTTCAAGTTTAATTGTGATTCATCCATACATGAATACCCATGAGTATAGCCAAACAAAACAGTTTACTCTGGGACCAAGGGAGAAAACACAACATCAACGTTCATGCATAGTACAAGGCACGTATAAGATAGCAGTAAAATACATTCACATAAAAAATATATAGTTCAAGACCCTGAGTCCATGGATCTTGAAGCAGTCTGTAGTTGTACACAATACAGCTGACCTTCTGCTGAGTGAACCCTGGACAGCAGCACTGACACCATCAGTATAGATGCTGCGCCATTCCACCTCTGACACCTCTCCTCTGGACAGCTGTAAACAGGCGACACCATGGTTTGAGGCCTAATCTTTGCTACAGCTGAGGCCACGCAGCACCCCGATATCCAGTTTACTGTTTGCCAGTAAACCAGTGAACCATTCCCTGCCACCCCCCAGCTGTTTGCCAGTAAACCAGTGTTAAGAGTCTTGCCACTTTTCATGCACTTGGAGAGATTGCCTGGGAGTTAATTGCCAGAAAAATATATCAGAATCATCATGAGGATGTATTGAGAAGTAATGTATTGCAAGTGTACAATTAAATGGAGGAACAGTTTGATTTTTGAGTTTTGTGGTTAAAAAGTGAGAATCCTGGAGATCCCGGCCCAACAGCTATACAGTTCAAATTGACAGCTTCCCACTGTCACCGTTTTTGTCTAATGACCTGTGACCAACATCTTCTCGAGGTTATTAAAACAATGTTCTCCAATGTACAACTTCTTTCACGTGTTCTGGCTAAGTCGGGATACCTTCATGGATCCTGATCGTTTTAGTATTCCTCCTTCCTAAAACCCTTTCTCTCCCTGCTTATTGCTAGAACCAATGTCAGATTTCAGACTTCAGGTTGTATATTTCAGATTTCAAATTCCAGATTTTAAAATTGAATTCATTTATTTATCTGATCAACCATTCTGGTTACCCCTCACCCCTATCCTTTCTACCAAGTCAGTTCTTGAGGCCCTACGTTGGTTGGAGTTGATCTCGGATGTTGCTTCCCAGCTCTCTACATGATATTAAAGTCAGGGCAGTACGATATGGAGAGCAAGCTGTTGTGCATGTAGGAGGCTCCACCTCTCCACGCAGCTGATGAAGCCAAAGGAATGGGAGAGACTGATAGAGTTTGGCACCAGCTGCACTGCAGGAGTTGCCAGTCAGTGTTGAACTCAATATAGGACTGCCTTGTGGACTCCAGCTCCAGATTTTTCCTCGGGGTTTACTCCCAAAGCCTTCCCCATGAGTGGGTGTAGCCACAAGGCAGTGGAGGTTTGTCATCAGAATTTTCAGTCTCCTAGATGAGCTGCTAACCATGGCTAATGAGCCTCATCTGCCTGAAATGACTGGTTTTAAGGTGCCATTAATCTGCCTTTGCCCCTTTTCCTGTCAGTAAAAATGGTTCTGCTGGGCTTTGTGGCTAAGCCACATGTGAAGGCCAGGAGCTGGACTTGGTTGTCAGAGGCTACTTGAGATGTGCACCTTTGGGAGCATTTAGGGAGTGGGAGCTTGTCCCCATTACTACTCCTGGCTATAACAGCCTTAAAAAACCTCCTCGTCACTGAACTGTAAACAATTTAAACTACATTTTATAGTGCTAAATACAGTACATGCTGTTATTTATGTATTTACACACACTTTATCTCATCTGTACTTTTAATATCAAAGGTTTATTAACATTGTTCTTTACTTTTTTATAACCATTTAAAGTTGTGTCGCGAGTGTCGCTACATGTTCCAGCACCAACATGGCGTGCTGACAATGCGCAGCAGAGCCACACAGAACACAACAAAGCAGGGCCCAACAAGCAACGAAACAATAACAGCAAAACAAACACACACACACACACACACACACACACACACACACACACACACACACACACACACACACACACACACACACACACACACACACACACACACACACACTCTCTCTCTCTCTCTCTCTCTCTCCCCCCCCTCTCCCTCTCCCTCTCTCTCTCCCCCCCCTTACTCTCACTCTTCTCCTTACCCGATGACAGGTCTCTGGGCCTCAAGCCTCCAGTGGACTCTCAGACACCAGGTCCCTGATTTTCCCCGGTGGAGTCTCAGACTCGTAGACTTAGGTCTTCATCCACAGGTCTTCGCTCTCCATATTTCTGATCAACCTCTAGACTTAATTCACAGCGCTTGCTGATCTGATATCGCCACCGGATTTTCTGTACCATATTTCCACATCGCTGGTCTTCGATCACGTAGTGCAGAGTGAGGCAAGACTCTGACCTGGCCTCCAACTCCTCCGCATCCCTCTCCCTAAACCCTAACCTGATTCCAAATTCCAATCTCTGTCCCCAAAACCATCCCTACAAACCTAAAAAACAACTTTGAGCCACAACCGCGATGGAGAACCGCGATGGAGACCGCAGCTCATTGTCAATGCTTGCATACACTGAGCACTCAGACAGACTGCCAGTACTATATTCTTTATTTTCCTTTTCTGCATACTTGTGTCACTTTGCTAATGTTTTTGAGTCACACGAGCCCCTGGTATGTGAAACTTTGAGACCAGAGTTCGAGGCCTAAAGTTCAGGGTCCTCATTCATTGTCATCCATGAGCCTTGGGGTTAATGTTGAAGATCAAAGCCTGACGGTTGATCAGAAATCCGGAAGTCTAGGGGACCCTGGGCCTGCAAGTCTCAGAGAGTTCACTGGGACAGCCGAAACCCAGCATCTGTGAATTCACAAATCTGCTGGAGGCCGAGGACAGCCTGTCCTGGGGTTGGAGGACTGTGTGTGCGTGGATGGGGGGGGAGGAACTGGGGTTGTTTTGCTGTTGTTGTTCTGTTTTTCTGCTGAACATGGTGGGCTTGTTATATTGTGCTGGTATATACGGTGACACTTACGGACTGCCCACCAGCATGTCGTTAGGTTGTGTTGGTTGTTAACGCAAACAATCCCTTTCGTGGTACGTTTCAATGTACACATGATAAATAAACAAATTTGAATATGAATTTGATCCTGAACCCCATCCTTGACCAAAGCTGCAAGCAAACTATGCTTAACCTTCAAGGCCTCGGAGATTCAGGTGCTTATTTAGATTCTTCTTAAATGTTATAGGAGTATCTGCATCTACCGTTTCCTCAGGCAGCACATTCCAAAAATCTCCTTGTCAAGTCAGCTTAAGTTCATGGTCAACTGCACTAGTATGTGTGTGCACAGACAATGAAAAAACTTAGTTGCAGCAACATCACAGGTACAGAGCACCATATAAGAGGCATTCAAAGAAAAAAATGTAAATTCAACATAAATTATATACAATTTTTACAAGAAAGAACAACTAGAGCAAATAAAAGCCAATTTTAATGCAAGGTGGTCATGGTGTTGCTAAACTGTTGTGCCACTTGGTTCAAGAACCCAATGATTGAAGGGAAGTAGCTGTTCTTCAACCTGGTAGTCTTCTGTAGAACATTTCACCCCTACTATTTATATATTCATATTATTTGTATTTGCACCTTTTTTCTTTTGCATGTTGGTTGTTAGTTTCTCTGTGTAATTTTTTTTGCTGATTCTTTTGTTCTTCATGGTTGCACTGTGAATGCCCGGCACGATAGCATGGTGGTTAGGACAGCACGTGACAGTACAGACAACATGGTTTCAATTCCCGCCACTGCATGTAAGGAGTTTGTACGTTCTCACCGTGACTGTGTGGGTTTCCTCCGGGTGCTCTCATTTCCAAGTCCATGTTCCAAGGACTTAGTTGGTTAATTGTTCATTGTAAGTTGTCCCGTGATTAGGCTAGTATTAAATTACGGGATTGCTGGGCAGCGTGGCTTGAGGGACTGCAAGGGCCCATTCTGCACTGTACCTCGGTAAATAAATGATTAAAAAATGAATCTCAGGGTAGTATATGGAGACATATGTGATTTGATAATACATTTACTTTGAACTTTGGTGTGGACTTCAGTCTTTTCCTGTCTAATGATAGCAGTGAGTGGATGGTGTGAATGGTGGGGGTCTTCAATGACGGATGCTGTTTTCTTGAGGCAGTGCCTCTTGTAGATACTACTGAGGGTGGGGAGGGATGTTTTTATTGACAGGGGCCACAGTTCCATCTACGCAGTAGCATTGGATGAATGTGTCTTTTAGATCTCCCTCTTTGATATCATCCTTCTGTCCTGTTACATAATATTCATATGTAAGTTGCTAGGGGAACTCAGCAGGTCAGGCAGCATCTATGGAGGGGAATGAACAATTGACATTTTTGGGCTGAGACCCTTGATCAGGTATAAAGGACCTCAGCTTGAAATGCTGCCTGGCCTGCTGAGTTCCTCCAGCACTTTGTGTGTGTTAACTTAAAGTTTCCACCATCTTGATTTTAAGATAGTCATGTTTGACCCATTTTCCTCTAAACCTTTACTATCCATGTACCTGGCCAAATGTTTTTCCAGTCCTGGTGAAGTATCTCGGTCCAGAACGACCTGCTGATTTCCTCCAGCATTTTGTGTATATTACTCAAGATTTCAAGTTCGAGTTTATTGTCATCAGATTGTACATATGTGTAACCGAATGAAACTACATTCCTCTGGATCACAGTGCACTGAGCCAACATTTAACACACACGGCACATAAACCAAAATATTATCATAGGTTAATAAAATACTGTATAATTTAAAATGCATGTAGTGTGCAGTTAATAGTACAGTATACAGTAAACAATAAACATAAAATAAAATTCTTGTTTATATATAATTATTGTTTTTATATATATTGTTTATATATAAAAATACAATTAATGCACTGCACAGATAGACAATAAACAGCAGGCAGGATATTCACAAGTCTCAGAGCCTGAGGGAAGAGGCTGTTATCCAGTCTGGCAGTCCTTGTCCTGATGCTCCTGTACCTGCTTTCTGATGGTCAAAGAGATTGTGGGATGGGTGGTAGGGATCTTCAACAATGCTTTTGATCCTTGGTATACAATGTGTGTGTGAGCCCTTAACTCCTGGTGGAGGAGTCAGGGCATCATCATGACAAGCTTTGATCTTTTTTTTGGTGATTGCTCATTGTATGGCATGTCTTGAGCATCTTGGGGTGGAGGCCAGCCCTCTCCAGGTCAAGTTGCTAGCTCAACACTCAACCCAGGTATGGATGGAGAGCGTGCAAGGGAGCTGGCCGAATTCGAACTCGGGACCTCTTGCCCCGAAGTCCAGCGCTACACTACACCACCGGCCGGCTTAATATTGTATACAATACTCCTGGTAAATGTCACAACTAGGGGAAGGGAGACCCCAGTGAACCTCTTGGCTGTTTTTACTATCAACAGGACAGGAAATTTCACCATTGGTTGGAGCTGTAGAGGCTGCTGTGACCATGTGTGCCACCATCTTTTGATGTATTTTCAGCATCGGTAAAATCACTTGTGTAGATAATATTCCTGTTGCCGTATTCCTGCCTACGTGTCCCAGTGCTCACTTGTTGAACCTTCATTCACCTCTTCATTCTGCTGAACATTTAACCTTGAACATCAGCTTTTTCAACCAGCTTGCGACAATCATCACATTTTGAATACCAAGTACCTCTGAGTCACCTCAGTGCATGACACACCTTCATTTCTCTTCCTTCCAGCACTTCAGTTGACTGGTCCAAAACAACAAGAATTTAACATCACATCTCATCCCTAACATATTTACTATAATCTTAAGCTTGACCGCAGTTTGAACCATATGCACCCTCCCTTGCGAGCAGAATGCTTACCTCTAACTCTCCCAGAAAATCCTACTCCATCATGGGTAGAAAGGTAATGAACAGAGTGAGGCAAATAGCAGGTGGCAATTAGAATACAGAGCATCAAGTTCAAGTTTGTGTAATTATCATTCAACCATACACATGAATACAACCAAGTTAAACAGCATTCCTCTGGGGTTGAGGTGCAAATTAGAGTACTAAAAGTCACACGCTGCACACAGCACATATAATACATATAATTATGATAGCAGAGAAGTATACAGTTACAAAAAAAACATAAATAATAAAAATAATATAGCCCAAGTCCCTGTGTGGCATGCCATAGATTTAGGGTGCATGGATGTTGTCCTGGAGCCATGTTTCTACAAAAGCCAACCCGTGGAAGTTCTTCGTATCACACAGTGCAGCTGCAGATGAATGCTGTCTGGTTTGTCTTCCACTGGAGTGCACACCAATGTGAGGGGTCAGCCCCCAATCCACTACGGAATCCAGCATCACACAACCAGCGTTGGTGTCTCCTTCCCCGGTGGCTGCAACAGGCGACTGCAAAGGATGAGGGCCACTGAAACAACGCAGCTCCTCATCTATTGGTCTCACCATTAAATCGGAATTGCAGTATTCTACTTTGCCAATCTCCAACAATCACAACATAAACATCCTAGAAAATCAGCCGCACCATCCGTTGCACTGTGCACTGCCTCTGATGCCTTCTTCTCTGGGTGGCTGAAGCAGTCTGTGACATAGTGTCCAATAAGTCCACCTCCACCTTTGTCCAGTAACTCAACATTGGGGTAGACCTGTTATTCTTAATATCCAGTGGTGCCTTGCGATCACGACAAAAGACTAACAGTTACACCATTGTTTGGACCTAGAGGTGTTGCTGCGTCTGAGAGTACCGCCCTTCCCCTCGACCATCAGATTAGGCACCTGCTGCGCTTAATAAAATTTACTGAGTGTATTTTCATGGTCTTGTGCTGCTTTAGCCCATCTACTTCAAGGTTCGACGTGTTGTGCATTCAGAGATGCTCTTCTGCACACCGCTGTTATAACGCATAGTTATTTGAGTTACTGTCATCTTCCCTTCAGCTTGAACCAATCTGGCCATTCTTCTCTGACCTCTCTCATTATTGAGGCATTTTCATGCACAGAACAACCACTCCTTGGATGTTTCTTTTTGTTTCTCGCACCATTCTCTGTAAACTAAAGAGACTGTTGTGCATGAAAATCCCAGAGGATCAGCAGTTTCTGAGATACTCAGACCACCCAATCTGGCATCAACAATCTTCCCCATTCTGATGTTTGGTCTGAACAACAACTGAATCTCTTACCCATGTCTGCATGTTTTTATACATTGAGTTGCTACCACTATTGGCGGATTAGATATTTGCATTAACGAGCAGGTGTACAGGTGTACCTAATAAACTGGATGTAAATTGAGATTGCACTGCTGGGTGTGTGCTGGAGGAGGTGGATTCTGGGACCCCATCAAAAAGCAAATTAAACACTCACGGAAAAGCAAAAAGAAAGTTAGTTTTCTGGGAAAGAGCATGGAAGAGATGTGAAGGGTGCTATTGATATTGGGACTGAGTTCAGCACAAAGAAAGCAGATATGTGACTCATTTATCTCGGTGCCCTTTGCAGGACCTTGCTCTGTGTAAACTGCTGCCTTGTCTAATTGCAAAATAAAACAACAGCACTTCAAAGGGAAGTTGGCTGCAAAAGGTTGTGAAAGTGCTTTAGAAAGAGGCTGCTAGTAGCTTTCCAAATGACCTATTGAGTAAATATGCTGGTAGTTGCACACACCACATGGCCACCAGGCTCAATTGTGTGCCTATGCTGACCTAACTAATATCTGCCATTGGCAATTGGTGGATTCCTTCTGTGCCTTGGGAGGGGGAAAATTAGGTGGAAGGAGGCATGGACTATTTTCTAAACATCGATCGGATTCAGAAATTGGAGGTGCAAAGAAACCTGAGAGTACAGGTCATCTTGCAGGTTGAGTCGGTAGTAAGGAAGGCAAATGCTATATTCAGATTCATTTTGAGAGGACTAGAATATGAAAGCAAAGATGTGCTGCTGAGACTTTATAAGGCAATGGTCAGACCTCACTTGGAGCATTGTGAGCAGTTTTGGGCCCATATAAGACTACAACACTATAAGGCATAGGAGCAGAATTGTAGAAGAAAGGATGTGCTGGCATTGGAGAGGGTCCAAAGGAGGTTTATGAGAATGATCCTGGGAATGAAAAGGTTAATTTATGAGGAGCGTTTGATGGCACTAGGTCTGTACTCACTGGAATTCAGAAAAATGATGGGGGAAGCCCATTGGAGTCTTTTGAATAATGAAAGGACTAGATAGAGTGGACATGGAGAAGATATTTCCAATAGTGGAATTGTCTAGGATCAGCAGGCCCAGCCTCAGAATAGAGGGATGTCTGCTTACAGCAGAGATGAGGAAGAATTTCTTTAGCCAGAGTGTGGAGAGTCTATGGAATTCATTGCCACAGGCAGCTCTGGAGACCAGGTCATTGGGTGTATTTAAAGCAAAGTTTGATAGGTTCTGGATTAGTAAGGGTGACAAAGGTTATAGAGAGGAGGCAGAAAAGTGGAGTTGAGAGGGATAATAAATCAGCCATGATGGAATGGTGGAGTATCAATGGGCTAAATGGCTTAATACTGCTCCTATCTCTTATGGTCTTATCATCTAAATTGTTAGCCAGTATTTCTGCTCTCACAGATTCAATGAGCTATATATCACAGAAACAGGCTCTTTGGCCCAATTGGCCCATGCTGACTGTGATTCCTAAGCTTGTCCCATCTTCCACATTTAGAACCATATTCCCCCTAAAAAAATCCATTCTTATCCATGTACCCACTATCAACACAAGAAATTCTGCAAGTGCTGGAAATCTAGAGCAACACAAACAAAATGCTGGAAGAGGTCAGCAAGTCAGACAGCATCGATTAAGAGGAATAAATAGCTGATGTTTCTGACAGGGACCTTTTGTCGGACTGGAAGGGAAGGGGGCAGTACCTAGAATAAGAAGATGGGGGGGGATGGGAAGGAGTACAATATGGCAGGTTATAGGTGAGATCAGATTCTTACTTCTTCGGTCCTTTACCTTTTCCACCTGTTACCTCCTAGTTTCTCACTTCTTCCCCCCTCACCTGGTCTCACCTATCACCTGCCAGTTTGTACTCCTCCTCTTCCCCCACCTTCTTATTCTGGGTTCTTTCCCCCTGCTTTGACAGTCCTGATGAAGTGTCTGGGTCAGAAAGGTAATCAGGCTTCCTAGTCACGTAGGGGAAAGGACAGTGACGTCTGTTGGTGTTTCAGGAAAGGACTAGTGAAAAGCATAGCAGGGACAGGGGAATATTTCCATTTTACCTTGTCCTTTAAGACCTTGCACTTGGGAAAGCAGACTGAATTCAATTCAATTCATTTTTAATTGTCATTCAACCATACATGGATATAACCAAATGACCCAGTGTTATTCTGGGGTCAAGGTGCAAAACACAGTACCAACATTCACACACAGCACAAAGTACACACAAAACAGGCAGCACAAATGGTGTCACACTCATGCAAAATAAGTTCCAAAAGTCACTCCATCAATCCACAGTCGACCACAACAGAGCCTGCCTCCCACCGAGCGAACACTGGAGAGCAGCACCAACTCCAGCCCGAATGCCAAGACACACTGCCCCCAGTGGAACGCACCAACCGTGATGCCCTACCCCCACCATTGGCTTGAGGTCCAGCCCTTGAACATACAAGACAATCACATATAAATATCAGTAAATATAACGATGCAGATTATACTTATATATAGTGCAGAGCTCCAGCCCATCAAAATCATCGGTCAACTACAGTAGAGCTGTCAATGGGCCGAATAGTCTAATTCTGCTATTATGTCTTATGGTCTCACAGTCTTTGTTGTTACAATAGACCACATCTCCTTTAACACTAATGATCAGTTATCACTTTTGTTCAAAACCCATTGGCTATGAGAGGTGCTGCAGTTCAAAGCCTTTGTGATATCAATCTGTCGTAAGATTGGCTGTAGTTGGCCTCCGGAGGGCAAGTTCATTGTCAGGTCAAGCCTGCTACAAGCTGTGGGGAGCGTGCCAAAAGAAACAAGGTCTTGCAAAACACCGGCTGGCTCATGAACAGTCCAGCCATTAGTAGCAACTCAGAAACCATGAGGGAGCTGGCCAACAACATTAATTGGTACAGTACTGCATAGTGGCTTAATGTTTTGTCCATCTCAACGAATATATAAATGGGAGGAAGAAGGGTTGTTCAAATCCAAGAGGGATTCAGTGGTATCTGAGTGAGGTGGGAGCTGAGGGGTCTCGATGTTTGTTTAGTCTGTGTGATATTCAGAGCATGGCATTTCAACTCTCCACCGACGCCCTGGCTGATTTGCATCATACATTGTGTTTGCTGGTACTGATCAGAATTGCCCTTCCCTCCTTCCTTTCATCATCTCCAGCATTCCACCATCCTGCACGTAGGTCACAGCTCTCAACTCGGACTGTTTTCATGCTTTGGTATGGAGTTTTTCTGCCCCAGCAACACTTCTTCCTCTTGTGTAATTCGGTTCATTGAGTTGAAAGATAAGATTAGTTTAATATGCCACATGTACGTCAAAACAGACAGTGAAATGTGCTGTTTGTGTTGATGACCAGCACAGTCTGAAGATGTGCTGTGGGCAGCTGCCAAGTGTTGCCATGCTTCCAGTGCCAACATAACATGCCCACAACTTATTAACCCTAACCTGTCCGTCTTTGGAATGTGGGAGGAAAGCGGAGCACTCCAAGGAAGCTCATGTAGCCACAGTGTGAATGTACAAACTCCTTACAGACACCGGCAGGATTTGTATCCCGGTCGCTAGCACTCTAAAGTGTTATGCCAACCACTACGTTACCGTGCCATCCTTGAGTGGTAAAGTGAATATCTCCCTTGGTAAATTTTGTGAATACACATGTGACTGCAGATACTAGAATCTAGAGTATTAAGCAATGTGATGGAGGAACTCAGAGGGTCCTGGTGCAGGGTTTCAACCTGAATCGCTTGCAATTCCTTCCCTTTGGGTTGAAACTCAAGTTCAAGTTCAAGTTTATTGTCATCTGATTGTACATATTACACAACCAAACGAAACAACGTTCCTCTGGACCACAGTGCACCCAACACATATAACACACACAGCACATAAAAAAAATTATCATACATTAGTTAATAAAATATAATTCAAAATGCATGTAGTGCACAGCACAGGTAAACAGTAAACAGCTCACTGTTCTAGTGAAAAGACCTCGGTGGTGGCAGAGTTTTAATTGGTTTCACAGCCTGAGGGAAGAAGCTGTTACCCAGTCTGGCAGTCCTAGTCCTGATGCTCCTGTACCTCCTTCCTGACAGTAGTGGGCCAAAGAGATTGTGGGATGGGTGGTAGAGATCCTCAACAATGCTTTAGGTTGTTTGTGTAAAACACTACTGGTATATGACACAAATAAGGTGGTGTTTACTATTCTGTGTAGGGTCTTACGGTCTGATCCACATAATGATGCAGTCAGACAGGACACTCCTGTAGATGATGCTCCTGTAGAAAGTTGTTCGAATGGTTCTGAGAGCTGTATCAGGACCCTCTGAGTTACTCCTTCACATTGTCTGTGGCTGAAAGTAAATTCCTTGTTATTTGATCCCATTGCTTGTCCTCCCTTCATTCAATCCAAGAGCTGTAAATCATGGAATGGCAAAGCAGACTCGATGGACAAAACAAATTCTTCTCCTATGTTTTATCATCTTATGGTATGTTAACCGACAATACCCATCCTTAGAGACTCAAGAGTTTATAGAAGCTGGAATCTGGAGCAACACACGATCTGCTGGAGGAACTCAGTGGATTGAGCAACATTTGTGAATGTTAGGTTGGTTGGGGGTGGGGGAGGAGTTGTTGAGGCCAGCAATTCCTTCCTTACACGAGTGCTGTCACAGAAAAGCATTATCCATCATCAGGGGCCCCCACCACCCAAGCCATTCCCTCTTCTTGCTGCTGCCATCAGGAAGAAAATACAGCAGCCTCATGACCCACACCACAATGTTCAGGAACAGTTACTACCCCTCAACCATCAGGCTCTTGAACCAGAGGGGAGAACTTCTCTCAGTTTCACTCACCCTGTCACTAAATTGTTCCCACAACCTATGGACTCACTTTTCATCTCATGTTCTCGATATTTATTGCTTATCTATTTGTCTGTTTTGTATTTGCATTTTGCTGTCTTTTGCACACTGGTTGTTTGTCCTGTTTGGGGTGGTCTTTCATTGATTCTATTGTGTTTCTTGTATTTACTGTGTATACCCACAAGAAATGAATCTCAGGGTTGTATACGGTCATACAGTACTGTACAAAAGTGTTAGATATGTATATACTGTATAATTACAGTGCCTGAGATTTTTACACAGTCCTGTAGTATTTTTATATATTGCACTCTACTGCAGTCACAAAAAAAAACAAATTTCATGACGTATGTGAGTGATGATAAACCTAATTATGATCTGGGTCTCTATTGTGGACTGAAGGTGGGAAGGGGGCAGGGAGAGCGGAATCTTGGTTGGGAAAAGGGGAAGGGAGAGGGGAGGGAGCGGGAAGTACCAGAGAGACATTCTGTAAAGATCAGTAAACCAATTGTTTGGAATCAAATAACCTTACCTGGTGTCTTAGGGCTGGGTGTGCCTGCACCCACACCAACCCCTGCCCTTAGCACCCTTTCTCTGCCACTGTGCCACATCCCTTCCACAGCACTCTACCTTCACCATTCCCAACATCCTTTGCTCCTGCCAGGTTTACAAATTCACTCTCTGTTTCACCTTGACAAATACAGTTCTGTGCAAAAGTCTTAGGCACTCAAATATATATATATGTACTTAAGACTTTGGCACAGTACTGCACATATGTACTTTGAACTTGAGCAGATGATTTGTTGCTCCAAAGACCCAAACTGACACAATCCTTGAGATTCTAGCTCTGTGTTAATCAAATCAAATCAAGTTTAATGTAATTTAACTAAATACATGTATACCATCAAACGAGACAATGTTTGTCCGAACCAGGGTGTAAAGCACTGTAGTACACACAACACACAATAACTTAGGAAAGTAAGGATGAAATCTACAGATGAATTATTCATAAATAAACAAACTAAAGTGCAGAAATTAAATATTGTAAGGTACAGAATGGACTAACCAGTGATACTTTGAATACGATGTGGCAGGGACTTCAGAAGCATAATGGGAAGAAACTGTTCCTGTCCTGACCGTTCTTGTCTGCTATGGATGGGTAGGATCCTTAATAATACTAAGAGTTCTGTGTACACACTGCTCCTGATAAATGCCCCTGATGGATGATCCTTTCTACCCTTCTCACTGTCCTTTGTAAGGACTTCTGGTCCCATGCTCTACTGGTCTCATACCAGCTGGAGATCCAACTTGTCAGGATGCTCTCAATGGTGCTCCTGTAAAATGCAGTTAAGATGGGGGGGGGGTGCATTCCTCAATCTCCTGAAGTGAATATTGAAGGGGGACACCCCATTATTGTTCCAAACCAAATCACAGAGCAAGAAGAATATGGTCATCAAGTTATAGACTTCTTGGTCCAATAAATTCACACTGGCCAAGATTCCCATCCAGGCTGGACCAATTTTTAATAAAATACTACTATGCATGCACTTGTTCAAGAACATTTGAAATGCTGTTATTGTACCAGCCTTAATCATTCCTTCTACTCGTCATCACATACTGTACACGAAAAGCTTGTCCCTCTCTCCTTTCACCTTGCTGCATCACAGCCTGTTATGGAAACACCAATGCTCTTAAACAGAAAAGCCTACTAAAAATTAGTGGATACGGCCCAGTCCATTATGGGTAAAGACTTCCATGCCACTGAGCACATCTATAAGGAGTGCTGTCATCAGGGATCATCCCACCATCCAGGTCATGGTCTCCTCTCACTACTGCCATCAGGAAGGAGGTACAAGAGCCTCAGGACCTACATCACTATGTTCAGGAACAATTATTACCCCTCAGTCATCAGGCTGTTTAACCACAGGGATTAACTTCACTCAGTTTCACTCATCACAACATTGAACTGTTCCCTCAACCTATGGACTCTCTTCCTAAGACTCTTCATCTCATGTTCTTAATTTTTATTGCTTATTTATTCATTAGTGTTATTTTGCTTCTTCTTAGTTCTTTTTTTATTTGCACTATATGTTGTCTTTTGCAAATTGGTTGTTTGTCCATCTTGTGTATGTTTTTTCATTGTTTCTATTGTGTTTCTTTGTACATACTGTGAAGTTCCACTAGAAAATGTATCTCAGGGTAGGATATAGTGACTTTTTATATATATGTACTTTGATAATAAATTTACTTTGAACTTTAAACCTATGTCCTGTAGCTCTTGATTTCCCAACCAATGGAAAAAGACTGTGCACATTCTCTATTCTCCTCATAAGTTTATACACCTCAATAAGATCATCCCTCATTCTCTAATGTGTTAATGAAAATACCAGGTAGCCTCCAGTGATTACAACCCTTGAGATTCTGCTTTTTAACCTTCTGCCTAACGCCCTATACTCACTCTGTAGGTCCTCATCACTTTTCCTACTTCCATCATTAGTACCAATCTGCACAGCAACCTCTGACTGCTTACTCTTTAAGTATAAGACCATAAGAGATAGGAACAGAGTTAGGCCATTCATCCCATTGAGTCTGCTCTGCCATTCCATCATGTCTCCTGCCTTGTCTTCGTAACCTTTGACATCCTTACTAATCAAGAACCTATCAACCTCCACCTTAATTGTACCCAATGAATTGGACTCCGTAGTTGTTTATGGAAGATTCACCACCCTGTGACTAAAGAACTTCCTCCGCATCTCTGTTCTATAAGGAACGTCGTTTCCTCAGGTTCTGTTCTCTGGTCCTAGGCTCCCTCACTGTAGGATGCATCCTCTCCGCATCCACTTTATCTAAGTCTTTCAATATTTGATAGGTTTCAATGAGATCTCCTCTCCTTCTTCTAAACTCCATTGAGTACTGGTCCAGAGACATTAAATGCTCTTCATATGCTAACACCTTCATTTCTGAGATCATGCACATGAACATCCTTTGGATCTTCTCCAATGTCAGCACATCCTTCCACTGATAAGAAGCCCTGAGCCGCTCCCAATACTCCAAGTGTGGCCTTATTAGGCCTAATTCTCTGAAGCTTCAGAGAATGTTCTACAACTACTCAGGGACATCCTTCACCCCGAAGCCTGGGAGGCAACACACTGTGCTGGAGTGTGGATCGTGGTCACAGAATCTCCTGTCTGCCTCTTATTGCTTCTCCTAATGCTCTCCCCCACAACGTTGTCCTGTGCCGTGCAGATTGCATAGTTTCACATCTGAGATTTAGCATGTCAAAATCAGGCTGGGTGTAAGGACCCTGCTGGTCAGTGTTGACCCCGGATGTTGGGTCCTAGCTGTCTAGATACACAAGCTGGGGCAGTACAATATGGAGAGCAATCTGTCTCCATGCAGCAGGCTCCCCCTCTCCACGCAGCTGAAGAATCCAAATGAATGGCAGAGACTGATACAGTTCAGCACCAGCATTGTCACAGGAGTTGCCAGTCAGTGTTGAACTCAACATAGGATTAGGGACTTAGGGACTTCAGCTCCAGATTTTTCCTTGGGCTTTACTTCAGAAGCCTTCCACATGTGTGGGTATAACTGCAAGGTGGTGGACATTTCATATCAGAGGTGCCAACCACAGCTGACGAGCCTCATTTTCCTGGTGACTGGTTTTCAAGTGCACCTTTGCCCCTTCTTCTCTCAGTAGAAGTGGCTCTGTCTGGCTTAGTAGTTAAGCCACATGTGAAGGCCAGGAACTGGATATAGTTGTCAGAGGCACAGTAGAGTTGGAATATCTCAACATGTTCTGGCACAAGAAGACTGCATTAAGAACATTTCTACCAGACACCTGTAGCCAATGTTTTCTCAAAAACACTACAGCCCATTTTCCTTCCCTCAGTGTGATGGCAGTGCTATAAATCAAGAGGTTGAAATTCATGCTGCGGTTGTTATCAGAAAACCAGCAGAAAGCAAGGAAACAAACAGCTTGATGTTAAGAAACTTCTGTTTTGCTAGATTGGGCTTTTTCCATTGCCAAAGTTCATACTTGTAGCTCAGATGTAATCCCTGTGCAATACAAAGCCAGAACAACTAAAAGATTTATAAATCCGGTAATTTTAAATGTTGGCTGTTTTCTCATGTTTATATGGCTGCCAACCTCTCTCTCTCTCTACTTCCTCACCTCCCCCCCATCTCCAACCCAGTCCCCAGCTGATCCTCTGGGGATCTGGCTTGCATACGTCCACTGCTTCTCTACTCAAGGCTGTGCTTTGGCTATGTGAATTGGCGGTGCGGAGCTCGAGAGTTCAAGCACTATCATGGTAAATTTTGAATTTACTTTGTGACGTTTGAAGGAGCGCTGCCTCAGGAAAGCAGCATCCATCATCGAGGACCCCCATCATTGAGGCCATGCTCTCTTCTTGCTGCTGCCAACAGGAAGCAGGTACAGAAGCTTTAGGCCCCACACCACCAAGTTTAGGAACAATTACCCTTTAACCATCAGGATCCTGAACCAGCGTGGATAACTTCACTCACCTCAAACTCTGAACTGATTCCACATCCTATAGACTCACTTTCAATGACTTTACAACTCATGCTCTCAATATCATTTTTTTTTTGAGATGTAGCCCAGAATAGGCATTTAAGGCCCTTCGAGCCATGCTGTCCAGCAATCCCTGATTTGATCCTAGCCTTATCATGGGACAATTTACAATGACCAATTAACCTACCAACCATGACATCTTTGGACTGTGGGAGGAAACCAGAGCACCTGGAGGGAACCTATGTGGTCATGGAGAAAACATACATAGTCCTTACAGGCAGCGGTGGGAATAGAACCTGGGTCTCCTGTAAGGCATTGTGCTAACCATGGCTATGGTGCCACCCTATGATATCTATATATCTATGCTATATCTGTCTTTTTAAAAAATCTATTATCTATCTATTTTTATTTGCACTGTTTTGTCATCTTTGGATATTGGCTATTTGTCAGTCCTTGTGTGTAGTTTTGCATTGATTTCATTGTATTTCTTTGTTCTACTTTGAATGCAAGCAAGAAAATGAATCTCAAGGGAGTATGTGGTGACATTGTACGTACTTTGATAATACATTTACTTTGAACTCTGAACTTGAATTTAAGCAAAAGTGAGAGAAATGATCCCAAGTGCTGCTAGATTGTCATTAATAATGTAAATGGTTTGCACATGTCATGCAAGGAAGGCAACTTGCCACCTCTGTGTGGTCTGGATTAGATATAACTAACGTGGTTGACTTTTAGAGTACATTATTCAAGAATATGCCTTGAGCTTGGTCTCGTTGCTGTGGCCAAGGACAATTTCTTCAGAGAGGGGTCACAGGAGGTTAATCGGTGGTGTTACTGAGTGGAAGCAAAGATGCCTGTTCTCATGCAAGCAGCTGCCAGTTGGGCTGGAGGTTGGGTGGGGCAATTTGGAGGCTCATTGAAAGTTTTCATTGTGTGGTTTGAAGTAATTGTATTTGAACTCTGGCCCAAAGAGAATTACAGCCAGACTTAGTGTTTCTGAGCTCTTCAGACTCTGTAATTTGACCTTGATCGGTACTTACAATGCCATTGATCACCGACTGGGGTTCAATTTCCAGCATTCTCCGTAAGAAGTGTGTACATTCTTCCCATTACCTTGTGGGTCTCCTCCAGGGTCATGGACCATTCAGAAATCTGATGATGGGTGGAAGAAACTGTTCCTAAAACATTGAGTGTGTGTCTTCAGGCTCTTGTACCGCCTCCCTGATGGTAGTAATGAGAACAGGGCATCTCCTGGCTGGTGAGGGTCCTCAATGGTGGATGCCTCCATCCTTTGAAGATGTCCTTGATGGCGGGGATGTGAGCCAAAGATGGAGCTGGCTAAGTCTGCAGTTTTTTCTGATGCTGTGCAGTGGTATGCCCACACCAGACAGTGCTGTTAGGCAACCTGGTTGGCATGGACGAGTTGGGCTGAAGGGACCATTTTCAGTGTTTAACTTTGAACTTTGACTCAATGGCAGACCAGAATCAGAAGGTCCATCTTCTGTTCTTTCTACAACACATTGCATCGAGTAACATGAGCATTGAAAGGGTTCAGAAAAGATTCACAAGAATAGTTCCAGGAATGAAAGGGTTACCGTAAGAGGAACGTCTGGCAGCTCTTGGACTGTATTCTCTGGAGTTCAGGAGAATGAGGGGGGATCCCATAGAAACATTCCAAATGTTAAAAGGCCTGAACAGATTAGATATGGCAAAGTTATTTCCCATGGTAGGGGAGTCTAGGACAAGAGGGCATGACTTCAGGATTGAAAGACATCCATTTAGAACAGAGATGCGGAGAAATTACTTTAGTCAGAGGGTGGTAAATCTGTGGAATTTGTTGCCACAAGCAGCTGTGGAGACCAAGTCATTGGGTGTATTTAAGGTGGAGATAGATAGGTCCTTAATTAGCCAGGGCATCAAAGAGTATGGAGAGAAAACAGGGGAGTAGGGATGACTGGAAGAATTGAAAACAGCTCGTGATTGAATGGCCTACTTCTGCTCCTATATCTTATGGTCTAACATGATGCAGTTTCTCCGAATCCTTTCCATGCATTGACGGTAACTGTAAGATTAATTTTACCCTTCTCTCCTTCTTAGCCCTCCATTTTTATATCATCCATGTGCCTATCTAAGAGTTTCTTAGATGTCTCTAATGAATCTGCAGTTTTCTCCTAAGAACAACAGCACTAACATATTCTCTCTCTCTCCACTCTGAGCAGTTGCTCTTTCTCATCAGTCATATATGCTTTCAATGTTACTGACTGCGATACTGTGGAGGTATGATTACCATATTCAGTTATATGGGCGGCACGGTTAGCGCAATACGTTACTGTGCCAGTGACCCAGGTTCAATCCCTCATCTGTCTATACAGAGTTTATACGTTCTTCCTGAGACCACGTGGGTGTCCTCCCACATTCCAAAGGTGCACGTTTAGGGTTAGTAAATCATGAACGTGCTCTGTTGGCACTGTAGGCATGGTGACACTAGCAGCCTGCCCCCAGCACAGCCTCAGACTGTGTTGATCATTTGCACAAACAATGCATTTCACTGCATGCCTTGATGTACATGGGACAATTAAAGCTAATCTAATTTTTGTGTATTTTCTAACTTACAGACAGAATTGACTGAACGGTAGATGTAAAAGCATATCCTATTTATTACCCAGAGACATTCTTTAAGCAGGAGCCTTCTTGCAGTGTGTGAGATATCTTCAATATCTTGCTTAAACTTCAAAGTACAAGGTTCAAAGTAAATTTTATTATCAAAGTACCATATACAACCTTGCGATTCATTTTCCTATGGATGTACTCAGCAAATCTATCGAGCAGTAACTATAACAGGATCAATGAAAGATCAACCAGAGTGCAGAAGACAACAAACTGTGCAAATGCAAATATAAATAAATAGCAATAATTAATGAAAACATGAAATAACAAGAGAAAGAAAACTTAAAGTGAGACCACTAGTTGTGAGACCATCTCAATGGATGGGCAAGTGAGTGTAGTTATCCCTTTTTATTCAAGAACCTGATAGTTGAGGGGTAATAACTGTTACTGAACCTGGTGGTTCGAGTCCTGGGGCTCCTGTAACTTCTATCAAATAGCAACAGGAATAAAAGATCATGGTCTGGGTGGTGTGGATCCCTGATGATGAATGCTGCTTTCCTATGACAGTGTTTCATGTTGATGTGCTCAGTGGTTGGGAGGGCTTTACCCATGGGCCGAATCCACTCCCTTTTGTAGGATTTTCCGCTCAAAGGCAGTGGTGTTATACCAGGCTGTGATGCAGCGGGACAATACACACTCCACTACATGCCTATAGAAGTATGTCAAACTTTTAGATGTCATGCTGAATCTCCGCAAACTCCTAAGGAAGTAGAGGTGATGCCGTGCTTTCTTTGCAATTGCACTTACGTGCTGGGTCCAGGACAGATTCTCTGAAATAGTAATACTAAAGAATTTAAAGTTTATTTCCCAACTATTGATGAATTAGAATGGTAAATTGATTTGCTGTTCTCATGTGTAAATGAGAAGTATTTTTTTTATCTCTGAATGCCAATAATATGCATGACATATTCAGTCAAGATGGTGTCAAGCACTGATGTCAAGAACCTATCAACCTTCACCTTAAATATACCCAGTGACTTGGCCTCCACAGCCATCTGTGGCAATGAATTCCACAGATTCACCACCATCTGGTCTAAGGAATTTCTCCTCATCTCCTCATTTCTGTTCCAAAGTGACGTGGTGCACCATCTTGTCCTAGACTCCCCCACGATAGGAAACATCTTCATCATGTCCACTCTATTTTGGCTTTTCAATAATCAATAGGTTTCAATGAAATCCCTCCTCATTCTTCTAAACTTCGATGATAAGTTGTGTTAATAACATATCACTAGCAACACACCATGAACTATAAATCATTGGATCAGATTTAGTACTTTCAGCCCGTTGAGTCTACTCTGACATTCCATCATGGCTGATTTATTATCCCTCTCAACCCCATTCTCCTGCCATCTCCCCATAACCTTGGACACCCTGACTTATCAAGAACCTATCAACCTCCGCTCTAAGTATATCCAATGACCTGGCCTCCACAGCTGTCTGTGCCAATGAATTCCACAGATTCACCACCCTCCGGCTAAAGAAATTCCTCCTTATCTCTGTACTACTAGCTCACCTTATAGCCATCACGACTCAGCCAAATGAATTGCTCCCCGATGCTCCTTCAGAAACGCTTGGGGAGAATGCCTGCTCTTTATTTTGTGGTAGAGACAGCAGAGGGCATTGCAGAGTTTGCAATGGTTTGCTGTGTTGCATTGTGTTTGGAGTGTAAGCAGCCATTCAGTTGCAGATTTTTTCTAACAAATTTCTCTAAGAATGAGGGGAGCTTTGATAGAGGTATACAGAATTATGAGGAGTATAGATAGGGTAAATGCAAGCAGGCTTTTTCTTCTGAGGTTTCGTGAGACTAGAACTAGAAGTCATGGGTTAAGGGTGAAAGGTGAAATGTTAAGGGAAACATGAAGGGAAACTTATTCACGCAGAGGGTGGTGAGAGTGTGGAATGAGCTGTCAGCACAAGTTGTGCATGCAAGCTCGATTTCAATGTTTAAGAGAAGTTTGGATAGGTACATGGATATTAAGGGTATGGAGGACTATGATCCTGGTGCAGGTCAGTGGGAGTAGACAGTTTAAATGGTTCAGCACAGACTGGATGGGCTGAAGGGCCTGTTTCTGTGCTGTGATTTTCTATTACTATACACATCCTGGGCATTCTAATATCGATTCACATGCAGTTTAATGTGAATAAATGTGAGGTTATCCACTTCGGTGGCAAGAACAGGAAGGCAGATTACTATCTGAATGGTATCAAGTTAGGAAAAGGGGAAGTACAACGAGATCTAGGTGTTCTTGTTGATCAGTCACTGAAAGTAAGCATGCAGGTACAGCAGGCAGTGAAGAAAGCTAATGGCATGTTGGCCTTCATAACAAGGGGAGTTGAGTATAGGAGCAAAGAGGTCTTTCTACAGTTGTACAGGACCCTGGTGAGCCCACACCTGGAGTATTGTGTGCAGTTTTGGTCTCCAAATTTGAGGAAGGACATTCTTGCTATTGAGGGAGTGCAGCATAGGTTCACGAGGTTAATTCCCGGGATGGCGGGACTGTCATATTTTGAAAGATTGGAGCGACTGGGCTTGTATACACTGGAGTTAAGAAGGATGAGAGGGGATCTGATTGAAACATGTAAGGTTATTAAAGGATTGGACATGCTAGAGGCAGGAAAAATGTTCCTGATGTTGGGGGGGGGGGGGGTCCAGAACCAGAGGCCACAGTTTAAGAATAAGGGGTAGTTCATTTAGAACAGAGTTGAGGAAAAACTTTTTCACCCAGAGAGTTGTGGATCTATGGAATGCTCTGCCTCAGAAGGCAGTAGAGGCCAATTCTCTGGATGCTTTTAAGAAAGAATTAGATAGAGCTCTTAAAGATAGCGGAGTCAAGGGATATGGGGAGAAGGCAGGAACGGGGTACTGATTGTGGATGATCATCCATGATCACATTGAATGGCAGTGCTGACTTGAAGGGCTGAATGACCTATTCTTGCACCTATTGTCTATTGTCTATTCTCTCTTCTCCCCCCCCCCCCCATTGTTATTTTCTATTACTCTATTATAGCAGACATGGTGGATATGGGTTCAATTTCAACATTTAAGAGATGTTTAGATAGGTACATTGATGGGAGGGCCATAGTGTGGGCTAATGGAACAAGGCAGAATAACAGTTTCCATGGACTAGATGGGCTGAAGGGGCTGATTCTGTGCTGTAGTGGTCTGTGACAGTATGACTCAAAGTAGGCAGGGACATCACCTTCACAGCTTTCCCAGGAGGGCCCCAATCCTCTGTAGTCGAGGTATGGTGGCTGCAAGCAGCATGATTGCATAGCAGTGTGTGTAGCACTTTACAGCACTAGCAGAAAGACTGGGGTTTAATTCCCCCTGTTACCTGTAAGGTTTTCTCCATTTGCTCCACTTCCCCCTTACATTACAAGAGTGTACAGGTTAGGGTTATTAAGGTGCCAGAAGCATGGTGACACTTGCTAGTTGCCCCCAGCACATCCTCAACGCAAACAATGCATTTCACAAACGCGAGGTGACTTCCAGACTTGCATGGACCTCTGACCCCAGTGACTCCTCAGACCCTCAGGCGTCTACTTTCAGGACATGCCATGATCTGGGATTCGACCTTTGGCTTTTCCCTCTGGAATTCGCCAGGTTTGATCTTTAGGCTCCAGCTCCAGGACTCGCATAGATCTTGACCTCTGGACTCGCATGGACCTCCGACCCTGGTAACCTGGATGGGCTGGGGGTCACCAACCCTCGTGACTCCTGCCCTTACCCAAGACTCTTTACCACAGTGACCTGCAATCGTTACTATAGGGAGAGGCAGACATTATTGGACCTGTTAACAGAAATTAAATTAAATATTAACAGCTGTGGAATATTAGGCTATGGGAAGAAATTAATTTTGTGTTGCTGTAGGTCAAGATCTCATATCTAAGCCAGGGGCTGAATCAATTGTCCCAGGGCTGCAGTCCATAATGGCCCTTGGTACTTGCACTAAGTGGCCACTTTATTAGGTACAGGAGTGGTCTAATCAGGTGGCCTTCGGCTTTATGTGGTCTTCTACTGCTCTAACCCATCTACTTCAAGGTTCAATGTATGTGTTCAGAGATGCTCTTCTGCATGCCACTGTTGTTGCATATGGTTATTTGAGTTACTGTCACCTTCCTGTCAGCTTGAACCATTCTCTTCTGACCTCTCTCATTGACAAGGCATTTTTTTCCCCATAGAAATTCCTCTTACTGGATGAATTTTGTTTTTTGCACCATTCCCTGTAAACTCTAGAGACTATTGTGCATGAAAATCCCAGGAGAAGAGCAGTTTCTGAGGTCCACAAACCACTCTGTCTGCAACCAACAGCCATTCCACAGTCCAAGTCTCTTCCCCATTCTGATGTTTGGTCTGAACAACAACTGAGCCTCTTGACCATGTCTGTATGACTTTATGTAATGAGTTGCTGCCATAAGATTGGTTGATTAGATATTTGCATTAACCGGCAAGTCAGAATCAGGATCAGGTTTGTTATCACTGACATATGTCGTGAAGTTTGTTGTTTCGCAGAGCAGTACATGATAATAAAAAAAATATACATTACATTAAGTCTATATATAAAATAAATTAGCTAAGTAGTGCAAAAAGAGAGCCAAAAAAGCAACAAAAGTACTGAGGTAGTTTACATGGATTGAAATTTAGTGTTGGATTAAAGTGACGGGGCCAAAGACCGAGAGTGGATAACAAACTGATGTTGAGCCGATTTAAGCACCAAGCCAGATTTAAAAGATTAAAGGTCGACGGTGAGAATGAAGGATGAGCGAGTGTTCGGCTCACTTTAAACCTCTGTGAGGCTTTTCTCACCTTGGTGCTGAACTGGCTCCATGGCTGTGGATTCACTTCAGGGGGTTCCACAGTTAGTGTATTATATGTTTACTTTTATATTGTTTACACGATTTGTTCTTTATTCACAAATTAGGCGTTTGATGGTCTTTGCTTTCATGGAGTATTGCGTTTCTTTGTTTTGTGGCTGCCTACAGGAAGATGAATCTCATGGTTGGATATGGTATACATACTTTGATAATCAATTTGAACTTTGAACTTTGGGTTTATTGTCCATTTAGAAATCTGAAATATATAGGTGAATCTAATAAAGTGGCCAGTAAGTGCTTTTCACTGCAGTCACAAGCAAAGCTTGATCATGGGCTTTCAACCTGAGCTGCAGGTGGAGACACATCTGTACACACAGAGGAAACAATTTGCGTAACAGTGAACCATACTGTTTCCTATCTCAATTTTCAACGATCCAAAACATCCCCGTGAAGGGCAGTACAGTGGCGTAGTAGTTGACACAACACTTTACAGTAGAGGAGATCCACGTTCAACTCCCACTGCTGCCTGTAAAGAGTTTGTGTGTTCTCCCTGTGCCTGTAACCACGTGGATTTCCTCCGGTGATCCACTTCCCTCCAACAGTCCAAGGATGTACCGGTGTGGGTTAATTGGACATTGTAAATTATCCCGTGATTAGGCTAGGATTAAATAGGTGCTCGGTGGAGGGCGTGGCCCGAAGGGTTGGAAAGGCCAAAGTGCGCTGTCACTCAATAAGTAAGTAAATAAATATATATTTAAGAACCACTGACTAATGTTGAATGCACGTGAAACACCTCTCAGCAATTTGTTTGAAGAGCATTCTTGATTTCATGATTGTCTGCAAAAAGGTAAAATGTGGCTCCCCTGACAATGCAAATAGTTTGCACAGCCACCGGGAAAGAAGCGGAGAAGAGGGTCAGTCGGTTGGTTTCAACATGGGTTCGAAACCTGGAACAGCCTGTCACAGATTAGCACTGTTTACTTTGTTTGTGGTTGAGAGTAATTTAATGTCTTTGCACTGAGCTGCTGCTGCAAAACAACAAATGTCATGTTGTGTAAGTCATTGGTAATAAGTCACTGTAGGGTATACATTCAGTGTCCACTTTATTATGTCCAGGAGCTACCTAATAAAGTACCACTGAGTGCTTTTCTGTATGTCTGTGGTCTTCTGCTGCAGAAGCCTATCTACTTAAAGGTTCAGAGTGTTCTGTGTTCCGAGATGTTCTTCTGCATGCCACTGTGGTTATTTGAGTTAGTGTTGTCTTCCCATCAGTTTAAACCGGTCTGGCCATTCCCTTCTGACCTCTCTCACTAACAAGGCATTTTCGTCCACAGAACTGCCGCTCACTGATGTTTTTTGTTATTTAGACCATTCTCTGTAAACTCTGGAGACTGTTGTGCAGGAAAATCCCAGGAGATCAGCAGATTTTGAGACACTTAAATCACCCTGTCTGGTACCAACAATCATTCACAGTCAAAGTCTCTTTGATCACATTTCTTCCCCATTCTGATGTTTGGTCTGAACAACAGCTGAACCTCCTGATCATGTCTGCATGCTTTTATGCACTGAGTTTACTGCCACATGATTAGCTGCTGAGATGGCATTCATAGCAAAAGGATTTGAGTACAGGAGCAGGGAGGTTCTACTGCAGTTGTACAAGGCCTTGGTGAGACCACACCTGGAGTATTGTGTGCAGTTTTGGTCCCCTAATCTGAGGAAAGACATTCTTGCCATAGAGGGAGTACAAAGAAGGTTCACCAGATTGATTCCTGGGATGGCAGGACTTTCATATGAAGAAAGACTGGATCGACTAGGCTTATACTCACTGGAATTTAGAAGATTGAGGGGGAATCTTATTGAAAAGTATAAAATTCTAAAGGGATTGGACAGGCTAGATGCAGGAAGATTGTTTCCGATGTTGGGGAAGTCCAGAACAAGGGGTCACAGTTTAAGGATAAAGGGGAAGCCTTTTAGGACCGAGATGAGGAAAAACTTCTTCACACAGAGAGTGGTGAATCTGTGGAATTCTCTGCCACAGGAAACAGTTGAGGCCGGTTCATTGGCTATATTTAAGAGGAAGTTAGATATGGCCCTTGTGGCTAAAGGGATCAGGGGGTATGGA
This sequence comes from Hemitrygon akajei, assembly GCF_048418815.1. Lineage (NCBI taxonomy): Eukaryota > Metazoa > Chordata > Chondrichthyes > Myliobatiformes > Dasyatidae > Hemitrygon > Hemitrygon akajei. Next base: position 10,937,925 of record NC_133127.1, on the reverse strand, counting down.
GAGAAAGCAGGTACAGGGTTTTGAGTTGGATGATCAGCCATGATCATACTGAATGGTGGTGCAGGCTCGAAGGACCGAATGGCCTACTCCTGCACCTATTTTCTGTGTTCCTATGTTTCTATGTTTGCATTAATGAGCATGTGGACAGGTATATTGCATCTGAGTGTATATATCGCATCTAACCAAGGAACAATTGATGGCATAGTGTAGGAAGACCTTTACCTTGTACTGATCATGCTGTGTATTTACTTTTAAAATGTTTGATAAAGCACTCTTAGAGGAAGCTATTCGTTCTCTGTGCCATGAAAGTAGATGAGGGGACAGTGCAGACAACTTTTCCCTGTATCTGAAGTCTGCTGTATCTTACATGGAAATGTTTGCAGGACTTTGTTAAAGGGGCTTAGGTTTATGTGATGTAAAATTAAGTTCAAGTTTAATTGTCATTGAACCACACATGAACACCCCTAAAAACTTGCAAGTGAAACAGTGTTAATCCGGGACCAAGGTACAAAACGCAGTACCAGCAGTCATACACAGCACAAGGCACATAGAACACATATGAGATAGCAGTAAGCATAGAGTCACACAAAAAGATATAGTCAAAGTCACTGAGGTTGTGAATGTTGCTGAAGTCTACAGTTTAATACAATACAACTTGTCTTCACTGGAAGACAGCACTGACTTCAGCATGGATGCCGCGCCACACTGCCTCTGCCACCAACTTTGATGCATCTTTCTTGGACGGCTATAAATAGGCAACACTGTGGCTTGGGGCCTAGTCTTCCACTGAGCGAACACTGGAGAGCTGCACCAATATTTGCCTGGACACAGCGCCACACCACTTCCAGCCTCTGATGCCTCTCTCCTGGGCAGCTGAAAGAGTGGCTTGAGGCCTAATCCTTGCTATGACCAAAATTAAAGTAACTTACAAGATGCTGGAGAAACTCAGCAGGTCAGGCAGCATTTGGATTTCCAGCACCTGTATTATCTCTTATATTTATTTATGATTAAAGATTAAATTAAATTTTTATTTGTCATATGTACATCAAACCTTACAGTGCAATGTGTCTTTGTGTCAATGACCAATGTAATCTGAGGAAGTGCTGGAGATAGCCTGCAAGTGTCACCATGCTCTGCACCAACATAGCATGTTCGAACTTACTAACCCTAAACTGTACATCTTTGAAATTTGGGAGGAAACCAGCATACCCAGAGGAAACCCACACAGTAGTGGGAGAAGGTATAAACTCCTTACAGATAGTGGCAGGAACTGAACCCCGATCGTGATCACTGGTGCTCCAGAGCATTGTACTAGCCGCTACACTGCTGTGTTGTCCACTGATGTATCTGTCCTGGTATGTGTTATTGGATAGTTTAGAGCAGGGCTTCCCAGTCTGGGGTCCACAGACTCCTTGGTTAATGGTAGGGGTTGCAATCTCACTCAGGGTTGCATAAGGTGACATATATGTACTTTGATAATAGATTTACTTTGTACTTTAAGCTTTGAATGTTACTCCATATACTATCCCTATGTTGGATATTTTTGGATTGATATAGAGCTTAACATATAGGTATGTTTTGCCGGTCCCTGCCAACCAAGGTGCCTATACAAGTTAGTTTCGCATACCAGCAATTGCTCCATATCCTTCAAAAACTTTCCTATCTAAATACCCGTACAAGTATCTCTTAATACTGCCCCTAACCTTCTTGACATACAAGTGTGTGGTGTTGACAGTGAGCACTTGGATTGAAAAATGTCCATTTATCCAGCAGTAACACACTTCATCTTGAACTCATAATTCACCCGAAGGTAACCCGTGGGTTTCTATGCAGGACTCTATGATCCAACTTCTGAGGTCGCACAGAGTATAGATTCCTTCGGTCCCCTGGAGTATAGATTCCTTTGGTCCCCCTCCTGAATCCTATTGGAGAAGAAAATGAAATGCGTATTGTTGTTGGTGGGATTGTATAACAGCACGACCAAGGGTATCGCCATGAAGATCGGCTTGATTGGAACATGAGAAGGCAGCCTTGTTCATCCTATTAGACTATTTTTTTTGTCTGTGCTTTTGACATTTTAACTACATCTAGGTCAAATGAGATTCATTTGGGACAAGTAATTCAACAGCGTCTCTGCTAGTGACAGGTGATGTGTATACTTAAAATTTCCCAGCAAACTGGTGATGCTTTTGATCTCCGTTTTGCTTAAATGCCAGAATTTTGTATTACAAAAGCTGATGGTTGGTGTACTTTCTCAGATGGTGTGATGCTTAGGGTTGGAACCGTCCTCTGGTGGTGTCCTAATCACTTTCCGGGTGGACGAGTGTGAATCCATCTGGGATGTAGACTTCTGTTCACTCTGCCATGTTGATGGCACTCTCCTGGGCAACATCATGGAAACCTGCCACCCCTCCATGGACTCTATTGTTCTCATTCCTTATTCAGAATCAGAAACACCGGTATTATCACCGGTATGTGTTGTGAAATCTGTTAACAAAGACTAAGGGTGGGACTACAACCAGAGGTCATGGGTTAAGGGTGAAAGGTGAGACGTTTAAAGGAAACTTCTTCACTCAGAGGGTGACGAAAGTGTGTAACAAGCTACCAGTGCAAATGGTGCATGCAAGCTCGATTTCAACATTTAAGAGAAGTTTGGATATGTACATGGATGTTAGGGGTATAGAGGGCTATGGTCCGGCGCAGGTCAATGGGAGTAAGCAGCTTAAATGGTTCAGCATGAACTCGATGGGCTGAAGGGCCTGTGTCTGTGCTGTACTTTTCTATTACTCTATGACTCTACAACTGCACCCGCCCTGGACATTCTCTCTTCTCCCCCTTCCATTGGCAGAAGATACAAAAGTTTGAAAGCACATGCCACTAGGATCAAGGACAGCTTCTGTCCAATTGTTATAAAACTACTGAACGGTCCCCTATCGTGATAAGGTGAACTCTTGACCTCATAATCTTCCTTTTTATAACCTTGCATCTTATTATGTACTAGCAGTTGTCTCTCTTCATAACAGTGGGGTAGAAGCAGGCCCTTGAGCCTGGTGGTACATGCTTACAGGTTTTTGTATCTTCTGCCCGATGAGTGGTGGGCAAAGAGAAAATGTATTGGTGGATGGGATCTTTGAATATGTTGGCTGCCTTAGTGGGGCAGTGTGAAGTGTAGACAGAGTCCATGGAGAGGAGGCTACTTTCTGTGATGTGCTGAGCCATGTCTCTGTCTCTGTACAGTTTCTGGCAGTTTCGAGCAGAACAGTTGCCTTCCCAAGCCTTGGGACCCACATCATCAGGTTCAGAAACACTTATTACCTCTCAGCACAATAATTCCATTTGGCCCATTGGGTTTGCTGCACCATTTCATTATGGCTGATCCAATTTTTCTCTCAGCCCTAATCTCCTGCCTTCTCCCCATATCTCTTCATGCCCTGACCAATTAAGAATCTATCTACCTCTGCCTTAAATATACCCAGTGACTTGGCCTCCACAGCTGCCTGTGGCAACAAATTCCACAGATTACACTTTCTAGCTAAAGAAATACTTCCTCATCTCCATTCTAAAAGAATGCCCCTCAATTCCGAGGCTGTGTCCTCTGGTCTTAGAATTTCTACCATAGGAAACATCCTCTCCACATCTACTCTGTCAATGACTTTCATCATTTGATAGGTTTCAGTGAGGTCACCCCTCATGCTGAATTCCAGCGAATATGACAAGCTATTCAATCCTGGAATCATTTTCATGAACTTCCTTTGAACCCTCTCCAGTGTCAGCACATCCTTTCTAAGATAAGAGGTCCAAAACTGCTCACAATACTCCAAGTGAGGCCTTACCAGTATCTTATAAAGTTTCAATATTACATCCTTGGTTTTATATTCTAGTCCTCTTGAAGGGAATGCTAACATCGCATTTGTCTTCCTCACTACAGACTCACCCTGCAAATTAACCTTTAGGGAATCCAGCACAAGGACTCCCAAGACCTTTTGCACCTCAGTTTTTTGTATTTTCTCTCCAGTTAGAGTATAGTCAACCCTTTCATTTCTTCTACCAAAGGACATGCACTTCCCCATATTGTATTCCATCTGCCATTCCTTTGCCTATTCTCCTAATCTGTCTGTCCTCCTACAGCCTCTCTACTTTCTCAAAACTACTTGTTCCTCCGCCTATCTTTATATTGTCTGCAAACTTTGCAACAAACCCATCAATTCCATCAGCCAAATCATTGACAAGTAATGTCAGAAGAATCGGTCCCAATATAAATTCCTGTGGAACACCACTAGTCACTGGCAGTCAACCAGAAACGCCTCCCTTTATTCCCACTGTTAGCCTCCTGCCAATCAGCCACTACTTTATCAATGCTAGAGTCTTTCCTGTAATACCATGGGTTTGTAGTTTGTTAAGCAGCCTCATGTGTGTCACTTGTCAAAGGACTTCTGAATATCCAAGTACACATCATTAAGCAATTCCCCTTTGTCAATCCCACTTGTTATTTCTTCAATAAATTCCAACAGATTTGTCAGGCAAGATTTTCCCATGTTGACTATGGCCTATTTTATCATGTGCCTCCAAGTAACCTGAGACATCATCCTTAATTGATCTTTCCAACCACTGAGGTCAGACTAACTGGCCTATAGTTTCCTTTTGTCTGCCTCTCTCTCTTCTTGAAGAGTGGAACCATTCTGGAACCATTTCAGAATCTAGTGATTCTAGAAAGATGATTACTAATCCCTCCATGATCTCTTCAGCCAGTTCTTTCAGAACTCTGGGTGTACACCACCTTCAGACCTTTCAGTTTCCCAAGAACCTTATTTCTAGTTGTGATAACTTCACACACTTCATGCCCTCTGACACCTGGAACTCCCACCATACTGCCGGTGTCTTCCACTGTGAAGAGTGAAGCAAAATACTTATTCAGTTCATCCACTATTTTGTTGTTCCCCATTACTACCTCTCCACATAGTTTTCCAGTGGTCCGATATCCACTCTCACCTCTCCTTTACAGTTTATGTATCTGAAGAAACTTTTGGTACACTCTGTAATATTATTGGTTAGCTACATTTGTATTCCATCTTTAACTTCTTAATGACTTTTTTACTTGCATTCTGTTGGTTTTTAAAAGCTTCCCAATTCTCTAACTTCCCACTAATTTTTACAATAGAACATAAGAAATAGGCGCAGGAGCAGGCCCATCAAGCCTGCTCTTCCATTCAATAAGATAATGGCTGCTCTAACCATGGGCTCCTCTCTACCTACCTGTCTTTTACCTATTATATGCTTTTGCTCTATTATATGCCCTCTCTTTGGCTTTTATGTTGGGTTTGAATTTTCTTGTTAGCCATGGTTGTGTCATCTTTCCTTTAGAATATCTCTTCCTCTTTGGGATGTATATATCCTGTGTCTTCCAAATTACTTCCAGAAATTCCATCCGTTGCTGCACTGCCATCATTCCTGCCAGTGTTGTTTTCCAATTAATTCTAACCAACTCCTCTCTCATGCCTCTGTAATTCCCTTTACTCCACTGTAATACTGATACATCTGACTTTAGCTTCTCCTTTTCAAATTTCAGGGTGAATTTGATCATATTATAATCACTTTCCCCTAAGGGTTCTTTCACCTTAAGCTTTCTAATCAATTCTGTTTCATTGCACACCACCAAATCTGGAAAAGCTGATCCTTTAATGGGCTCAACCATGAGCTGCTCTAAGAAGCCATCTCGTTGGCATTCTAGAAATTCCCTCTCTTGGGATCCAGCATCAACCTGATAGTCCCAATGTACTTGTACATTGAAGTCCCCCATGACTATTGTAACATTGTCCCTTTGGAATGCATTTTCTATCTCCCATTTGTAACTTGTAAGCCACATCCTTACTACTGTTTGGGGGGGGAGGGGTGGTCTGTATACAACTCCCATCAAGTTTATTTCACCCTTGCGGTTCCTTAGCTCTATCCACAATGATTCAACACCTTCCAACCCTATGTCACCTCTTTCTAATGATTTGTTTTCATTTTTTACCAACAGAGTAATGCCGCCCCCTCTGCCTTCCTGCCTTTCCTTTCGATGCAATGTGTATCCTTGGACATTAAACTCCCAGCTATAATCTTTCAACCACAATTCAGTGATGCCCACACATCATACCTGCCAATCTGCAACTGTGCTGCTAGTTCAATACAGGTGTTAAAAGTCAATAGAAACTAGTAGCTGACAACTGATGATACTTGGAAGTACCTCAAACTCACCTAGTTGGTGTGTGTTCCTTCTGTTACACCCTGATCTTGTTTTGGTATGCCAAATGGCTGTGGTCCCCTGCTGTGAAAAGGGAAGCAATGATTTTCAAAGACTTTCTTTTTAGTGGCCTGTCTTTCTCGGTTTGACTGCAAGTTATCTATAAACAATTCATGCCTGGACATAGTTTTTTTCTCTTTCCTTTACTGCAACTTCCACATTATCTCCTGATGAATGCTAACAGCCCAAAACACCGACCATTTATTCCTCTATGTAGATGCTGTCTGACCTGCTAAGTTCCTCCAGCATTTTGTGTGTGTTGGTCTGGATTTTCAGCCTCTGCAGAATCACTTGTGTTTGTGTTATGTGTAGAATTCCATGAGGGGAACCTCACAGCGTTCTGTTGAAGTTGTTTTAACTTGTTTTCTCTGTCTCTCTCTATCTCTCCCTCTGGTTTTGAGTGCACTAGGTCACTCAATGTATAAATTCAGCCAGATCTCCAGCACTGTACTGAGTGCAGCCTTGCCAGAGGTGATGTCCTTTGAACTAAACATTTACACCATATGCTTGTTCTCGAGGACTTTGCAAATCCCATATTGCTTCAAAAGAGGAAAAGTGAGTTCTCTGTGTTCTGGCCAAGACTCATCTCTGATCCAAGAACACTAAAAACAAAGTAACTAGCTGTCCAACCCACTGCTGATCTGGGACATGGGCTCTGCAGAAATTGGCTCCTGCACTTGTCTCTAGACCAATTGTATTTACACTTCACAAAAGTGATGTATAGTGATTCTAGTGCATCCCTCGAATGCCCTGTGATTCTGTGTAAACATGCAATTTTTTTAATTATAAGACCATAAGGCAGAGGAGCAGAATTAGGCCATTTAGTCTATCAAGTCTGCTATGCCATTTCATCCTGGCTAGTTTATTATCGCTCTCAACCCCATTCTCCTGCTTTCGACCCATAACCTTTGACATCCTGGTTAATCAAGAACCTATCAACTTACGCTTTAACCACATTCAATGAATTCTCCTGCATCACCATCTGTGGTAATGAATTCCACAGATTCACTAGTAAAGAAATTCTTCCTCATCTCTGTTCTAAGTGGATGTCCCTCTATTCTGAGGCTGTGTCCTATGGTCCTAGAATCTCCCACTATAGGAAACATCCTCTCTATATCCACTCTACTTAGGCCTTTGTATTCGATAGGTTTCAATGAGACCCCCCTCAATCTTCTAAACTCCTGCGTGTACATGCCGAGAGCCTTCAAATACTCCTCACACGTTAACCCTTTCATTTATGGAATCATATGCTAGCCCTTTCAAAATGAATGCTAACATGCATTTTCCTTACAAACAGCTGGCTCAACATTCATGTTAACCTTTAGGGAATCCTGCAGTACTCCCAAATCTTTTTGTACCTCTGGCTTTATTCCTTCTACCAAAGTGCATGGCCATACCACTTCATTGTCCATTCTCCCAATCCGCCAAAGTCTTTCTGCAGGCTCTCTGTTTCCTCAACACCACCTGCCCTTCCTTGGCATCGTCTGCAAACTTGGCCACAAAGCCATCTATTCCATCATCAAATCATTAACATACGTTGTGAAATTTGTTGTTTTGTGGAAGCAGTATAGTGCAATACATAAAAATATTATTAAAATTTACAATGAGAAATATATAAAATGAATGACTCAAATAGAAATAGAACAAAATAGTGAGGTAGTATTTGGGTTCATGGACTGTTCAGAAATATGATGGCGGAGGGCTGTCAGGATTATTCAATGAGTTTATAGCCATACATCTCCAAAGGTCCTGGCTACCAAGAGTGAATCAGAAACAAGTTTATTATCACTGACATGTATCATGAAATTTGTTGTTTTGTGGAATGCGGGCAACTAGGCCTGTGGTTGACATGGACCAGTTGGACAAAGGAACTGTTTTTGTGCTGTCTTGTTCTATGACTCTATGACGGGATCCCAAAAGCGGGAATTTGCTGAATGCCTACAGGATGGCTTTGTAGAGCATTTGTGGCTGAGCCCGCTCGGGGAAGGCCAGTTCTGGATTGGGTGTTAGATAATGACCCAGATTTGATTAGTGGGTTTAGGGCAGTGGTTGATTTGTAAGGCAATAGGGAGAGAAGGCCAGGGGAGGAGAAGCCCAGATGGATGAGTAGGTGCTATCAGTGGGTAGGAGGTTTTCCGAGGCACCCCGAGTTTGGCAATGTCTGTGGATTGTGGTGGTCCTGATGAAGGGTCTCGGTCTAAAACATCGACTGTTTATTCCTCTCCATGGATGCTGTCTGACCTGCTGAATTCTTTAGTTACTCGGTGATACAGAGTGGAATGGGCCTTTCTGGCTTATTTAGCTACACTGCCCAACAACCCACCCCTTTAACCTTGGGCTAATCTCAGGACAACTTATAATAACCAATTAACTGACTAATCGGTATGTGGGAGGAAACTGTTTCACCCAGAGGAAACCCACCTGCACACGGGAAGAATGCACAAACTTTCTTACGGAGGATGCTGGAATTGAATTAAGCTCTCTGATGCCTCAAGTTTTAATAATGCACTACCTGCTACACTACCGTGGCGAGTTCCTCCAGCATTTTGTGTGTGTTGTTGTGGATTTCCAGCACCTGCAGAATCTCTCGTGTTTATGCCTAGATCCATACACAGAACAGTGACTGCATCTTCAGATATGGGGAGTAATTCTCTGAGGAGTGTGCTGAGTAGATTTGTGCCAATCCTTCAGCTATAAAGATCTTTCCATATTATAAAGCTGCCTCTCCATTTCTCAGGGAAGGTGCCAGGTGGGGAGGACGACCCGTGCTTTGCTTCAAAAATGCTGCAGTGTTTTGCATTCGTGGACGCAAGAGGTGTTGGAAATCTGGAGTAAGACACACAAAAGAATGGAAGAAACTATAACTGTATAGGAACTGAGCATCCATAGTGAAAATGAGGCAATCCAGGCCAGGGAACTGAAAGTTGTTGAAACTTCCTAATAAAGGGTCATAGCCTGAAATGTCGACTCTCTACTCCTTACCATAAATGCTCCCTGACCTGCTGAGTACCTCCAGCATTTTGTGTAGCTCTGAATTCCCGGCATCTGCAAAATCTCTTGTGTTGATGTGGCATGAAGCTCTTTCCCTGATATAAAGCTGCCTCTCCATTTCTCGGGGAAGGTGCCGAGTGGGGAGGACTGCTTGTGTTAGGCTCCATAAATCCTGCACAGCGATTCGCATTCATCGTTTTACTAGAGGGGCTGGCTGCGTTTCACTGATGGAAATGTCTACAGCTATGTATCAAGGGAATCTCCTCACTGAAGCAGTGTTGAACTTTTAGTATGTTTGAATCTGGCTGCCCGAAAAATATTCCTAGAACCATCGCAGGATGTTGGAACTGAGAGAGACAGCTCCTGTCATTTTCATGGCCGGCCTCATTGTGACCTGTGCACGGTGATCGAGTTACAGTCTGTTTAAAGAACTGAATTCTCTTACTTTTCTCCTTGGTCTTAATGATTGTGTTATGTAATCGCTGTGTAATTGTCTCGAACCCACTGTTTATGTAAGTGCTACAATGAATGACATTGATATATACTGACTGCTTCACAGAGCAGTGAGACCATTGCGATCGGCTGTTCAGATTACCTGCCAGGATCCAGGGACAGTTTCACTGTGGACCCCAAGAAGGCTGGGCCATTTTCACAGCCTGCCCAGGGGTAACCTGGGGCTGTTCTATGCATCAGCACCGAAAACACAGGAGGATATTTGCGGGACAGGCAGCTTAGGGTTATACAGCATAGAAACAGGCCCTTCTGCCCACCTGGCCCATGCTGACAAATATTCCTATCTAAACTAGTCCCGTTGTCTGTGCTTGGCACTGATCAGTCTACGCTTTTCCATAAGACCGCACGACATGTGATGAGGATTTAGGCCATTGGAATCTGTTCCGTCATTTGATCATGGCTGATTTATTTTCCCTCTCAACCCCAATCTTCTGCCTTTTCCCCATAACCTCTGACGTCCTGATTAATCATGAACCTACTCTTTAAATATACCCAATGACTTGGCCTCGTCAGCCATCTGTGGCAATGAATTCCACAGATTCGCCACCCTCTGGCTAAATAAGTTTCTCCTCATCTCTGTTCTATATGCATGTCCCTCTATTCTGAGGCTGTGCCCTCTGATCCTAGACACTCCCCCCACTGGAAACATCCTTTCTACATCCACTCTATCTAGGCTTTTCAATATTGAATATTGTCTAAACTCCATCGAGTACCAGCCCAGAACCTTCAAATGGTCCTTGTATATGAACCCTTTCATTCCTGGGATCATTCTCGTGAACCTCCTTTGGACCCTCTCCAGTGCCAGCACATCTTTTCTTAGATAAGGGGTCCAAAACTGCTCATAGTACTCCAAATGTGGTTTGACCAATGCCTTATACATCTTCGGCATTACATCCTTGATTTTCTATTCTAGTCCTCTTGAAATGAATTCCAACATTGCATTTGCTTTCCTTGCCACTGACTTAGTCTGTAATTTAACCTTTAGGGAATCCTGCAAGAGGACTCCCAAGTCCTTTTGCACCTCTGATTTCAGAATTTGCTCCCTGCTTAGAAAATTATCTACGCCTTAAGTGTTAAGCTGTGAAGTGTTACACTAACCGTGATACTATGGTAGAAAATAGTCTACACCTTAAGTGTTAAAGTGGTAAAGCGTTACACTAACCACTTTGCTACCATTCCCATCTCTTATACTCAGCGCCTTAGCCTGAGAGGGTATGCCCTCATCACTACCCTGTATCTACGTCACTGCTCTCAGCAAGTGTTTCCATGTCCCATTATCCTTTGTCACTGTTGAAGATGAGCTGGCAATCTGTTTGTGTCCTCAGTTACAATCTTGTGGGCTGATTACACAACTTGAAAGCTTCATTTTGGCAATCCTGAGTGGTGTGAAGATGACTGCCTTTTCAAGGACATTTTTCTGAGATGAGACATTAATCCGAATTTCCAAACGATCTTACGCTGCCATCTGGGACTTCAGGGTTTTGCTGGTGCCGTGGACAATTCGATGACTCTGACATTCTTTTCTTTTGATTATTGTGGAATCCATTGAGTGAGTGTAATTTGGTTACCACGTCAGCCTGTGTAACAACTGAACGAACCTAAATAATTAATCTGATATTGCAGTGTTTATTTATTTATTTTGAGATACGGTACGGTAACAGATCCTCTGGACCAACAAGCCCGCCCAATTGCACCCATGCGACCTATTACCTACTAACTGGTACGTCTTTGGAACGTAGGAGGAATCCGGAGCACCCAGAGGAAACCCATGCAGTCACAGGGAGAACATACAAACTTTTTATAGACAGTGGCGGGAATTGAACCCCGATTGCTGGCGCTGTTGAGTGCTAACTGCTGCTCTACCATGCTTCCCCATGTGCTTAGGGTATAGTACCAGGCTGCCAGGGGAAGCAGAGCCAATAGCGTTGAAGAGGTATTTAGGCTGACGTGTGACCAGGCAGGAAATGCACGGATGCAGAGCAGGTACAGACCGATGGGATTGGCTGGATTGCCATCATGGTCGATACAGAAGTAGCAGGCTAGTGTCCTGTTCCTGTGCTTGACTGTTCTACTTCATGAAGTATCTAACCCACCCTCTTTATGGACTGTTTGACCCTCTCCCATCAGGGATTTTCCTCAAGCAACTTTTCTTCAATCAACACCTCCACCCACTAAAACACCACTACTACTTTATCATTTCCTGTCAGTCACCTTGTGTACAGACACTCCTGTACCTAGTGTCACTTTATGAATGTACAGTCAATCTATGTGTATAATCTATGTATCTTATGAGTTTATATTTATTGTGTTTTTTAATATTGAGTTCTTTATTTTGCTGTGTTATTTTTTTCCTGAAGGTTGTCATAGCTCGTGGAGGTAGTGGGGGTAACTATTAAATGCTCCCAATGGTGTGCGCCTCAAATAGCCTCCGACAACCAAATCCGACTCTTGGCCTTCACGTGTGGCTTAGCTACTAAGCCTGACAGAACCGTTTCTACTGACAGGAGTAGGGGCAAAGGCAGGTTACTGGCACCTTAAAACCAGTCGCTTTGGGCAGATGGGGCTTGTCAACCATGGTTCGCAGCTCATCTTTGAGAAGGAGAACTCTGATCTCAAATCTCTGCTGCCATGTGACTAGACTCACTAATGGAGAAGGCTTTGGGAGTAAACTCCAAGGAAAAATCTGAAACTGGAGCCCCTAAGGTAGTCCTGCTTTGAGTTCAACACTGACTGGCACCTGCTGCGATGCCACTGGAGTCAAATTGTATCAGTCTCTGCCGTTCTTTTGGATTCATCAACTCCATGGAGAGGACGAGCCTGCTACATGGGAACAGCTCGCTCTCCATATCGTACAGCTCTGGTTTACTGGCTTGTGTTTCAGCTGGGACACAAATCCATGGTCAACCCTGACCAACAGAGAGGCTAATTTTCATGCTGCATTGGATTCGGAGTAAAAATTATTTCATTCTCCCATACACTTGTATACTGGAAATGACATTAAACAATCCGGAATCTCAGATCTTGAAAAGTAGGGTTGTTATCTAACACCTTGTTGTCTCTCCTTGCTGTAGATCCACAGTATACATCCCTGCCCAAACAAAATGAAGTTTGTGCTTCATCTCCCTTTATCCAAGTATCATTCTAGTTTTCGTTCACTGAATAATCTTGTGTGGACACGAATGTTAGGCCTTAAGTTAGGTCCACATGTCCACTGTGACCCCCCCTCAACAGGCAGAATCTTGGGGCTTTGGATCTCCCAGTCAGTTTTCAGCAACTTTCTTCAATTTACACAAAATGCTGGAGGAACTCAGCAGGTCAGGCAGTGTCTATGAAGAGGAATAAACAGTTGATACTTTGAGTCTGGTCTATTGAGTAACTCCAGAATTTTGTGTTGCTCTGGATTTCCAGCATCTGCAGACTGTCTTGTATTTATATTTCTCTAATTTAGTCATTCTTCCGGATCTGGATAAGTGCAGATTTATTGCCAAACTCTTGATTTTTTTTTCATTTAAAAGTCAATGGCGTTGGACGTTATTAATCAAACACAACATTTTTTCTGAACATCGTTTTGAAGCATTTGGGATGCTACAACAATCAAATAGCTTTGAGTCATTTAAGAGAATTTCAGATAGCCACATGGTTCAAAGTTCAAGGTACATTTACTAAGTATATGTGCAGTATACAACCCGGAGGTTCATCTTCCGGCAGACAGCCGTGGAAAGAAACAACACGGAACCCATTCAAAGAAAACATCAAATACCTAATGTGCAAAACAGAACGAATCGTGCAAATGGTGAAAGACAAGCGAATAAAACACAGAATCTTAAACATCAAACCGCAAAGTCCTTGAAACAGTAGGAATGTTCAGTGCAGTTCATTGACTGGATGAGTCCGCCTGATCAAAAATTGCAAGAAATAGCAATAAAAACTGTATAACCAGAAACAGATATGACATGAATTGCAGAGTCCTTTAAAATGAGTCTGGTCCACAAACCGTGCTGATCAGACCTTGCTCCTGCACCTTCCTCCAGCAGCAGAAAGAGAGACCGTTTGAAGGCAGGCAGCTGGAACTCAACACTCACCTGCCTTTCGCTCTCTTCCACATTGATTTCAATCTTTGTTGACACTCTAATCGGTGAAATTGATGAGTAATAGAACCAAATAAGGGGTCCCACCTCTCCGTTCTCAACCACGCCAAACGCCCTCGGAGATAGGAAGAAATGTCAGGTTGCTCAGTCAGCCCAAAACACTATCAAAATGTAGTCATAGTGGTGCTAGAAAGTTTGTGAACCCTGTAGAATTTACTCTGTTTCTGTGTAAATATGACCTTAAATGTGATCAGATCTTCACGTAAGTCCTAAAACTAGATAAAGAAAACACAATTAAATAAATAATACAAAAAGCATTATACTTGTTCATTTATTTAATGAGAAAAATGATACAATATTACATGTATTCGTTGGAAAAAGTATGTGAACATTTGCTTTCAGTAACTGATGTGACCTTGTACAGCAATAAGTTCAACCAAAAGTTTCCAGTAACTGTTGATCAGTCCTGCACGTCGTCTTGGAGGAATTTCAGGCCGTTCCTCCTTATGAAACTGCTTCAACTCTGGGATGTTGGGCCTCCTTGCATGAACTGCTTGCTTCAGGTCCTCCACAACTTTTCTATAGGATGAAGGTCAGGACTTCCACTTGGCCATTCCAAAACACGGATTTTCTTCTTTTTAAAGCATTCTGTTGTCATAGAACCATAGAAAATAGGTGCAGGAGTAGGCCATTCGGCCCTTTGAGCCAGCACCGCCATTCAGTATGATCATGGCTGATCATCCAACTCAGAACCCTGTACCTGCTTTCTCTGCATACCCCCAATTTGTCGATTTACGCTTGTCATTTGGATCATTGTCTTGTTTATTTAACCAAATTCTACTAAGCTTCAGTCGATGGACTACTGTGACATTCTCCTGTAAAATATTTCAATACAATTTTGAATTCGTTGTTCCCCCAACTGTGCAGGTCCCGAGGCAGCAAAGCAGCCCCAAACTGCGATGCTCCTTGCACCATGCTTCACAGTTGGGATGAGATTTTGCATCCCTACAGTTCTTCTACTAAGGTCCTCTGAAAGTTGTTTTGATGGAGACGTCGTGCACATAATCAGATCTTTCTTGAGAAGAGCAGGCTCTGTCAGTAACTTGACTTTGTGTGTGTGTTTTTATAGGGCAGGGTACCTCTACAACCCACACCTCCAATCTCATCTGATCGATTGGAACACCTGACTCCAAATAGCTTCTGCAGAAGGCATTACCCCAGAGGTTCACAAACTTTTTCCAAGAAATACAAGTATTATTGGATCATTTTTACCATAAATAAATGAACAATTTAATTGTTTTTGTGTTATTTATTTAATTGGGTTCTCTTTATCCAGTTTTAGGACTTCAAAGGTTCAAAGCTCCAATTTAATGTCAGAGAAATGTATACAATATACATCCTGAAATGCGTGTTCTTTGCAAACATCCACAAAAACACTCTTTGCAAGAATCCACAAAAACAGAGAAGTGCCCCAAAGAATGAACGACAGATAATCGTAAGAACCCCAAAGTGCCCCCCCAGCTCCCCTCCCTCCCGCGCGTAAGCAGCAGTAAGCAACAATTGCCCCACTTCCCCCACTGGCAAAAAAAAGCAAGCATTGGCGCAGTCACCAAGCACTCAAGTGTGAGCAAAGCAACAGCAAAGATTCAGACTTGCAGTTTCTCCAAGGACTTTGCGTTGCACCTGGCATTCGACATACCGCAGATTCTCTCTCTCCCTAATAAGGGAGAAAAATGTGTCTCCATTTTCCCAGTGAGCGGGGAGACATAACAAACAACTCGCTGGTTTATTATGTTGAACAGTCCGTTATGTCGCTTTTTTCGTGCACTGTGCCTGAAGATCACCAAGATCCCAGGTCTTCAGGTCCACAGCAGATAACCCATATCCTGGTCCCCCCACCACCCAACGACACCCGGACACCTGGAATTTGAGCTGGACAATGGCCAGTCCTGAAACCCTGAGAACAGGCCCCTTTCCTGCAAAGAACTGAAGTCAGCGTGTAACTCCAGGTCAGGGTCTTCAAAAGAACCCTGAAAGGGAAAAGTAAAGATATTAAAGATGGAAATAGAGCTTTTTCTGATGATACAAGCAAAGGAGTTGTCATTTAGCACCATCTTAACCTTGCTTACATGAAGATCTGATCACATATTTATGCAGAAATAGAGAAAAATTTACAGCATTCACAAACTTTCTAGCATCACTCTACAGGCTCCAATCGCACTCAAATTAATAGTAGCAGTATGCTTAAAATAATAAGAAGAAGTAGTTTTGTGAACTGTCTGTGGGACATTGCCATTAGTCGCGTTGGTAGCTGGCACCATTTTGCAGCATGATAGAAGAAAGGAGGGCTATGTGGGAGGGAAGAAGGGTTAGATTGATCTTGGAGTAAGTTAAAAGGTCGTCACAACATCGTGGGCAGAAAAGCAAGTACTGAGCTGTACTGCTCTAATTTCTATGGCCATATAAATCCAAAATGGGAGAGATGCACTTTTGCAGGTACACATACTGCCTGCTGACGTTTAGGGCAGCAATGAAGGTCGTCCATCTCTGTTTGTCTTGGTCTTGGTGGTGTTCAGGGTTTTCTTCATCATGTCAGAAGCTCCTTCTTGGTTTTCACCACTGTCAGTCATACAAGTACTGGGTGGAGTCTCAGGAATGCCATCATAGAGTCATAGAGAAGTACAGCACAAGATCAGACCCTTTGGGCCATCTAGTCCATGACAAAACCATTTAAACTGCCTACTCTCATCGACCTGCACTGGGACCATAGCCCTCCATACCTCTACTATCCATGTATCTATCCAAACTTCTATTAACCAGTGAAATTAAGCTCATAAGCCATCGCACTCAGATGTAGGATTCTTCACTGCTGTTTCCACAATAGTTTGTTTTACCAGTCAGGGTTGTTAGCCCTGAAATGAACCCCTGAACCTGGAGGACCAGTGGACCACTCTTAGTCTGGCCTCTACCCTTTAACTTGTTTGGCATGAGTGACACTACCAAGAGCCCTGACTCCAGCCAACTTAGCTCTCTGGCTCATTGAGGCACACAGGCCTCCAAACCACGACAAGTTTGTGGTCCTCTTGGAAGCTTGCAAGTGTAGGGTGAGTTTATTATGATCAAAGTTTTTGTAGTTGGCATTAATCTGCCAGTCCAAATGTCAACCTCCTGTATTCGGGTGCTAACAAAACTGGTGCTACAGACAGCAAGAAATATAGGATATTGATCAGAGTGAAAGTTTGACAGAGCAGTGGCAAGTGATATTTAATCCCAACAGGTGATGCATTTTGGAATAGTGCTTTTTTCCCAGGGAGGGGCTACTAAAAACAAGAGGGCATATGTTGAGGATCAGATGCGAGTGATGTGAAACAGGTGTCAGGGGGAATTCTTCACCCTGTGGTGCATGTTTGGAATGAGCTGCCAGAAATAGTATTCGAGGCAGCCACTTATTCATTCATTCATTTTGTGCCGTGTTGTATAATATGGGCCATCATGGTCTTGTCTGTGATTGTCCTTGGGAAATTTTTTTGCAGAAGTGGTTTGCCATTGCCTTTTGGGCAGCGTCTTTACAAGGTGGGTGACCCTACCCATTATCAATACTCTTCAGAGATTGTCTGCCTAGCGTCAGTCATTACCAGCACTTAAGATGTGCACCAGCCCCTCAGACGACCATTCACCACCTGCTCCTGTGGCTTCACATGACCCTGATCGGGGGTGGGGGGCGGGGGTTGGTGTAAATCAAGTGCTACACCTTGCCCAAGGATGACCTGCAGGCTAGCAGAGGGAAGGAGTGCCTTACACCTCCTTTGGTAGAGACATATCTCCACCCCACCACCTGGCACCTTAACAATGTTTAAAATCCAGTTAGATAGGAGAGAGGTAGAGGCCCGTGGCCAAACACAAACAGATGGGACTCACTTACTGGGCAACACAGTCAGCATGAACAAGTTGGGCTTTAGGGCCTGTTTCCATGGAGTGTGACTCAATAATCATCAGGACAGGCAGCTTCTGTGGAGTGAGAGCAACACACACAAAGTGCTGGAGGGTAATGCCCTCCCCTTTCGCCATTCCCCACCCCCTTTTCTTTCTTCCATGGCCTTCTGCCCTCTTGTATCAGACTTCCCATTCTCCACCTTCTCCTTCACCAATTTCCCAGCTCTTTACTTCATCCCTTTCCCTTCAGGTTTCACCTATCATCTTGTGTTTCTTTCTCCCTATCCCACCATTACAGACATTTACACCACACGCTGCATCCGCAAAGCAAACAGCATTATGAAGGACCCCACGTACCCCTCAAACTCTTCTTCCTCCTGCCGTCTGGGAAAAGACACCGAAGCATTCAGGCTCTCACGATCAGACTATGTAACAGTTTCTTCCCCCAAGCTATCAGATTCCTCACTACCCAGAGCCTGAACTGACACCTTGCCCTATTGTCCTGTTTATTATTTATTGTAATGCCTGCACTGTTTTGTGCACTTTATGCAGTCCTGGGTAGGTCTGTACTCTAGTTTTTTTCTGTGTTGTTTTTCATGTAGTTCAGTCTAGTTTTTGTACTGTGTCATGTAACACCATGGTCCTGAAAAAACGTTGTCTCACTTTTACTGTGTACTGTACCAGCAGTTATGGTCGAAATGACAATAAAAGTGACTTGACTTGACTTGACTTGACCTTTTAAATCTACTCCTCAGGACTTTTACTGTCCAGTCCTGCCGAAGGGTCCCCGACCGAAACGTCGACTGTACTCTTTTCCATAGACTCTGCCTGGCCTGCTGAGTTCCTCCAGCATTTTGTGTGCGATGCTTGGATTTCCAGCTTCTGCAGATTTTCCCTTGTTTCTGTGGAGTGAGAAGCAGTTTTTGGTCAAATATAAGACCATAAGATATCGGAACAGAATTAGGACATTTGGCCCATTGAGTTTGCTCCACCATTTCATCATGGCTGATTCATTTTCCCTCTCAGCCCCAATCCCTCTGTTTCTCCCCATATCCCTTCCTGCCCTGACTAATCAAAAATCTATGAACCTCTGCCTTAGTTATACCCAATGACGGCCTCCACAGCAGCCTGTGGCAACGAATTCTACATATAAACCGCTCTCTGGCTAAAGGAATTCCACCTCATTTCTGTTCCAAAAAGACACCCCTCTAATCTGAGGCTGTGCCCTCTGGTCTTAGACTCCCCCACCACGGGAAACATCCTCTCCACGTCCACTCTATTGAGGCCTTTCAACATTCAATTGGTTTCAATGAGGTCCCCTCTCATTCTTCTGAATTTTAATGAATATAGGCCCAGAGTTATCAAACGTTCTTCATTAGACAAGCCTTTCAATCTTGGAATCATTTTCGTGCACCTCCGTTGAAACCACTCCAATGTCTTTCATTGGAGCTCCCAGTGATTACAAAGTGACTAGATTTTTGTTTTAAATCATTTAAGATTATGAATGAATTTAAATTTTCCAGTTGCTGTGGTTGGATCTGAACTCGTGTCTCAGGTTTACTTTTGCTGCTACTGTGGCCTCAACAGGGGATTGCTGTGAGACTAATTTGTAATTCAATTCAAGTTGCAGGGCACAGGTAGTAGAGTCACTGTTTCACAGCCACAGCCACCCGAGTTGAGTCCTGACCCTGGGCACTGGCTGTGTGGAGTTTGCGTGTTCTTCCTGTGACTGTGCGGGTTTCCCCCAGGCACTCAGGTTTCCTCCCACATCCCCAAAGGTGTGCGGGTTGGCGGTTTAATCAGCTGCCGTAGATTAGTGTGTAAGCCATGGAGTTTGAGGGAAGTTTTGGGATTGCAGGAAGGAAAGGTTACAGCGAAAATTAATCCTTGTGGTGCGCTTTGGACATGATGGGCTGAATGGCCACTTCCCATGTCATCAGGAAAAATGGTAAAAGCGATCGGACCCCTCTGCCTTCGTGGGTGGATATAAGTGACCCTGCAGCAGCATAACAGATCAGATTGGATTAATTTATTTATCATCTGTACGTCGAAACATACAGTGCAATGCACCATTGGCGTAAATAACCAACACAGCTGAAGATATTCTGGGAGCCTGCAGACGCGAAGCCTGGAGCTGTGGGCCTGCTCTGGCTGCTGTGGTCTTTGTGTCTGTGGTTTCCACGAGGTTTTATTCCGGTGTGTGATGAACTGAGGCTGAGGCTGTTGGCCTGCTGAGGGCTTTGTGTCTACAGACTCGCTTTCCTTCTGAATTCTGTTTGCTTTCTTTTATCGTTCGCATGATTTGTTTCCTTTTCTCTCTCTCTCTCCCTGCGCATTGGGTGTCTGTTGGATTCTTTTAATGGGTTCTTTTGGGTTCTTGTTTTCTGGCTGGCTGTAAGGAGATCAGTCTGAAAGTTGTGTAATGTAGATATACTTTGATAATAAATGTACTTTGAACTTTGAAGATCGAGCAATCACACGTTCTGGCACCAACATAGCATGCCCACAATGGGACAATCTGGAGGGGGCTCCAGGCCTCCAGTCTCCTGTCTCCAGGCTCCGGTCATCAGGATAGTGGCTAGAGTTCCATTGACCCTGGGAATACTAGCTGAACATGTCAATATTTTTCTGTTTTTAAGTAAATCTCTGCTTGATAAAATGGATTTGATATCTCAACCTTCAGGGGGCAGCTAGCACAATGTTTTACGGTGCCAGTGATCAGTGATTATCGTTCAGTTCCTGCCAAACTCTGGAAGGAATTTATATGTTCTCCTCATGATTGTGTGGGTTCCCTCTGGGTGTCCAGGACTCTTACCATGGTCCAACCATGGGTTAGGGTTAGGTTTGGTTAAGTTGTGGACATACTATGTTGGCATCAGTAGCATAGTGATATATGCGGGCTGTCTCCAGCACATCACTGGACTGTGTTGTCATTGATACAAGTGAGGCATTTCACTGTATTTTTTGATGTACATGTGACAAATAAAGCTAATCTTATCTTTTCAACTTTTAAAAAGAAACAATTTCTTCCACTGCCTTCAGTGTTCATTCTCCTTGGAGAAAATGAAAACATTCTTTGTGGAGCATTCTCGTAATCAGCCATCACTCTCTGGGTTTGGTGCAGCATCCTCTCATATTATACAAACACTACTGCGAACTGTCAGGTGTGCAGAAAAGGACATTTGACTTGTATGCGTCCAGGACAAAGAAGCAGGCAGGAAAAATTATTGTGGACACAACCTACCCTGCAAACTGCCTTTTCCAAAAGCTCCCGCCTGGGAAGTGCTATACGGCTATTAATACAAAACTTAACACCATCTTAAAAATTTCTTCTGCCAGGCATTTACTCTGATCAACCATTTTCATTGACCCCCTCATCTGCTCTATCAGACACTGCACTGTAGACACTTTAAGCACTATTTATAATGCTGTTTACAGGATGGTATTTATGTATTTATACACATTTTATTCCATATCTGTACTTTAACCTCGAAGTTGTTTGTATAATACTTCATTCTGTATAATTGTTGAATGCCGCTAGTTTTTGTTGCATGTCACACCCTGACCAACACATGACAGCAAATTCCTAATCCATGTTAAATTATATGGCGAATAAAGTTCATCCTGGATCCTTGATCACATTCCAATTAAATTTATCTTTTTTTAACAAGACTGGCAGGAAAATTGGAGAGACACTGCTGATGTAATATTTTTTTTTGCTGGACCCCTTCAACCCCAGGATAGGATCAAGTGTGGGATGGTCTGAGTGACACCTGCTCTGAGAGTACTGGATAGAGAGAGGGAGTGGGGCGAGAGAAAGTGAGAGAGAGAAAGAGAGGAAAAAAAGAATCAGGAGCACTCAGACAGCACTCAAAAAGAACTTTGTATTAAATTGTCAACTCGTGGGGATTCCAGAGGAGCTAACGGCACAATAGCGCCAGATAGACTTACGCACAATCCTTGTAAGCGGACAATGGGGGATGCAAGCTTCAACACAGCACACCAGCTGAAGGTACAATGGTGCTGTAACTGAGATCACAATTAGACACTTCACTGGCAGTTTATCATGATCTCTCGTCCAATTTACAGGGTGGAAAGGTTGAGCCCGCACAAAGACGGAGCTCAGACAAGCTAGAAAATACTGTATTGAGACTGCTTCACAGATGATTAAGTCACACACAGCAAAGCTGATAAGTCTCTCCTCACCCACCATCCCACCCACCAACCACCCCCTTCACTTTGACTTCTTTTCATATGGAATAGGCAGGCAAATAAAGGAAAAGAGGAGCACGAGGGAAGAGTTGAATCCTTGTAACAAAATAAGATGTAAATTGAAATAATTGAATTGGTTTATTATTGTCACATATACCAAGGTGCAGTCAAAACCTTGTTTTGTACGCTGTCTATACAGATTGTATCATTGCAACTGTACACCAAAATAGTCCAAAGTTCAAAGTAAATTTATATCAATATACGCATGTATGTCACCATATACAACACTGATATTCATTTTCCTGTGGGCATACTCAGCAAATCTATAGAAACTTAACTATAACAAAATCAATGAAAGATCAACCAGAGTGCAAAAGACAACAAACTGTGCAAATGCAAATATAAATAAATAACGAGAACATGAGATAACAGGGTAGAGTCTTTAAAGTGAGGTGTGTTATATAGGACTAGATGTTACTATCCCTTATCTGCACTCCTGAGACATGCTGCATAGACTCTGCGGGGTGGCCAAGTGAGTGGTGGCATCTTCTGGGTTATCAAGTGGGTGCCCTCTTTCCTCAGTGTTTCGCTGATAGGCCCATGACACCTCCAGAGTGTTCAGCAGTGAATCCCAGCATCCCGGGCTCACCCCCAGATGCCATTCGCTCACTTGGGGGCCCAGATGGAATCCTTTCTCTTTATCCAGAGTCACTGGCTACCCTTTTCAGCAGCTCTGGAAAGGTCTTTGACTGCTTGTCAGTGTGTCTTCCCTCGCACTCCCAACTCCCGGAGTCACCTTGATGTTGATGTGGCTACAAGTCCTCTGCAGCCTACTTCGACTGGTCGCACCCTTGCTCTCCAGCCATGTTGCTGAACATCGGCTGCAAGCTCAGCGTACCTTAGCTTCTTGTGCTTGTAGGCCTCCTCCACTGCATCCCCCCAGGGCACTGTAAACTGGATGATCTAAACGAGATGGAGTCTGGTCTGAGGTTAGTTTCTGCAATTTCAGTTGGGAAGCTGAGCCTCTGGCCTAAGATCATTATTTGTGGAAACTTCTCAATGATAGGGCAAGTGAGTGTAAGTTATGCCCTTTTATTCAAGAATCTGATGGCTGAGGGGTAATTACTGTTCGTGAACCTGGTGATGCAGGCCCTGAGGCTCCTGATGGCAAGTCAAATCTCTTACTATCTTTCCTTTCAGTTAGTCCTGACAAAGGGTCTCGGCCCGAAACGTCGACCGTGCTTCTCCTTATAGATGCTGCCTGACCTGCTGCGTTCCACCAGCATTTTGTGTGTGTTGTTTGAATTTCCAGCATCTGCAGATTTCCTCGTGTTTGCTCAACATTTCAGGAACAGCTTCTTCCCTTCCACCGTCAGATTTCTGAATGGACAATGAACCCCTGAACACGACCTCGCTATTTTGTTTCGTTTTTTGCCCTCTTATTTTGCACTACTTTTTAAAATATATATTTCTTATTGTAATTTTCTTATTATTATGGATTTCAATGTACTGCTGCTGCAAAAAAAAACCAAAATTTGATGACATATGTCTGTGAAATTGATTCTGATTTTGATTTGCCTGCAATTGGCGCATATCCAAATTCTAATTCTGATTTTTATATCCCGCTAAACCAGGGATTCCCAACCTTGATTAATGGTAGGGGTCCACAGCATAAAAAGAAGTCGGGAACCCCTGCTCTAAACCTTTTCTCTCCATGTATCTATACCTGTGCAAATGTCTACTTCCGCTTGCTCCATATACTCGCCCCTTCAATATGAGAAACCTGCCCCTCTGGAGCCTTTTAAAATTTCCCCTCTCACTTTAAGCCCTATGCTCTCAAATTTTAGACTCCCTTACCCTCTACCCAGGGGAAATAGTCTGTGATCATCCACACTATCTATACCTCTCATTATTTTATAAATTTCTATGAGATGGCCGCCCTCAGTCTCCTTTGCAGCAAGGTAAACAGACCCAGCCAAGTCTAGAACCTTCTCATAACTCAAACCCTCCAGCCCCGACAACATTTCTTCACCCCTTCCGTAGCTTAATCATGTCCTTTCTATACCGTGGCTATAGGGGAGTAGTAGACACTCACCACAACCTTCCCCACAGACCACATTAGGATCCGATTCCCTGTTTTCCATTTGAGCAGAAGCACTTTGCTTTGATCAGCATCATCCTCGGATTCAGAATCAGCTTTAATATCACTGGCATATGTCTTGAAATTTGTTGTTATGCAGCAGTATATTGCAATACAGTAAAAACTGTAAATTACAATAAGTATATATAAAATTTAAATAAGTAGTGCCAAAAGGGAAAGGAAAGGTAGTGCGGTAGTGTTCATGTGTTCAATGTCTACTCAGAAGGGAAGAAGCTATTTCTGAATCATTGAGTGTTTGCTTTCAGGCTCCTGTACCTCCTCCCTGATGGTAACATGTCCTGGTAATGATAAGATGAAGGTACATAGTGTATTAGATTATAATAAAAAAGAAACTGGGCCTTGGCGCAGCTAGTCTGTGCTGAACTATTATTCTTCCTAGTCCTGTTGACCTGCACCTGGAACATAGCCCTCCATTCATACCCCTCCTATCCATGTACCTATCAAACTTCTCTTAAATGGTACGATCGAATTTGCATCCACCACTTCCGCTGGCTGGTCATTCTACACTTGTACCACCCTCTGAGTGAAGAAGCTCCCCCTCTGATTCTCTCTAAATATTTCACTTTCATAGAAGAAGAGGTATGGGAAAAGTGTGCTCAGTGGTAGGATCCTGTTGGAGATGATGATAGTTATGGGGAAGCCATCAATGTTCCAACCCAACCTACTCTTCTACTCGTCAACCTACAGTACTGTGCAAAAGGCTTAGGCACATATATAGCCAAGTTGTCTAAGACCTTTGCACAGTACTGTAGTAATTTTATGTATTGCACTGTACTGCTGCCACCAAAAAAAAAATCATGACATATGTCCTGATTCTGTTTTGGGTCTTTATTGTGGACTGAGAGTGGGAAGAGGGTAGGGAGAGGGGAAGGAGTGGGAAGCACCAGAGAGACATTCTGTAATGATTGATAAACCAATTGTTTGGAATCAAATGACCTTGTCTGGGGTCTCGGGGCTGGGTGTGTCTGGACACACATCACCCCCTTCCCCTGGCACTCCTTCTCTGTCACTTGTCCCACATCCACCTATGACACTCTACTCTCACCATTCCCAAAATTCATTATTCCTGCAGATTTACAGTCTTGCTCTCTGCTCCATGTTGATAAACGTAGTTCGGGGCAAAAGCCTTAGGCACCTTAGCTATATATATACTTAAGACTTATGTGCAGTACTGTGCTTGCCAAAGGATTAGTTATTTTCTCCCATAAAACCCCTCATCATGGCAGTTCAGTTTTCCACTGACCTATCACCACTGAGAGCAGCACCAACTCCACCTTTCCATTCATTTGGGTAATCTGGGAATCCTTATAAAGAAGCAGATGAAATCTTGAATACTGGAGACACAAGAGATGGTAGACTCTGGAATCTGGAGCAATGAACAATTTGCTGGAGGTACTCAGCGGGTCGAGCTGCATTTGTGGGTGCAGACCCTGATGTAGAGCTTTGACCCAAAGCATTGAACATTCCCTGTGAGTCTCCCCCTTTCACTAATACTGCTCGATCCGATGAGTTGCTTTAGGTCTTGAATACAGTTTGCATATACTATATCCTTTTAAGTTTCGTCAGGTATGAGCCTTATTTGAGTCAATGAGAAGAAAGGACGTGTAAGTGGATCAGCCATTGGAGTGGTCAGGTTTTGGCTCAACAGGCTTCAGCGGAGATTAGACTCAGGCCATAGCTGCTGAGTCTTTAGGAGTCATCTATGGGAAGAGCACCCACCCTCAACTCCTGATTTGCCAGGTCAGAGAACTGGAACTGGAGTTGGATACATTCGGGACAAACTGTGAGGCTGAAGACCTCATAGATGAGAATTTTATTGAGATGGTCACACCCAGAGTGCAGGTTTCGGATAGTAGGTGGGTGACCACCAAGAGAAGTAAGCGGAGTAGGCAGTCAGTGCTGTT
The DNA here is from genome assembly GCF_048418815.1 of Hemitrygon akajei. Classification (NCBI taxonomy): domain Eukaryota; kingdom Metazoa; phylum Chordata; class Chondrichthyes; order Myliobatiformes; family Dasyatidae; genus Hemitrygon; species Hemitrygon akajei. Next base: position 10,911,840 of record NC_133127.1, on the reverse strand, counting down.
CCCCTGGTGGCCATTCCCCTCTGCAACAAGTATACCCTTTGGATACCTGTGGGGGTTACCTATCAGGGCACAGTATCTGCCAGGCCAGTGGCTCTGTGGCAGAGCAATAGTGATAGGAGACTTGATAGTTAGGGTGGATGGACAGTATTTTCTGTGGCTGAGAAAGAGACATTGCCTCACTAGGGTCAAGAATGTCTCAGAGTGGTTGCAGAGTATTATCAAGAGGGAGGGTAAGCAGCTAGAGATCATGGTGCACATTGGTACCAATGACATAGGTAGAAAGGAGGAAAAGGTCATGCACAGTGAGTATAGGGAGTTATGGAAAAGGTTGAAGAATACTACCTCCAAGGAAGTATGTCTGGATTACTCCCTTTGTTGTGCAAATTGTACTGTAACCAGAACCTAAAAACTAATCTAATTTATCCCATCTGTCTGCACATCAACTGTATATCTCCACACAGTAATGATGCAGAGCTTGGACTCAGAGTTCCTTTCTCACCATAGGTGCTGCTCTCCCTATTGAGTATCTGTAGCAGAATGTTTAGTGTTTACTCTGTTTCCTGGCTGTTTCACGTGTGTTAACAAATAAAATTCAACAGAGAGCCACTTATTGGGCCCAATACAATAGAATTCTACTCTTCCTTCCTCTCATATCTCCTACGACCCTGTTAGACAATAGGTACTGCAGCATAAGAACCAGAAATGTCAGGCTGGGTAGCAGTTTCTTTCCCCAGGCTGTGAGACTTCTGAATACCCTGCTGTCAGCCAGCAGACATGGACACTGTGTCTGAATACCCTGCTGTCAGCCAGCAGACATGGATACTGTGTCTGAATACCCTGCTGTCAGCCAGCACACGTGGACACTGTGTCTGAATACCCTGCTGTCAGCCAGCAGACATGGACACTGTGTCTGAATGCCCTGCTGCCTAACCCCCATTCTCCAACTCATAGACCCATCTAGTGCTGGTCACTTTTCATCTTCTATTGCTGCTTTTTCACATATTTTCACGACTGCTTGTTTTATTGTAATAATGCTAGAGTATTATACTGTCTTACATAAACATGCAGGGTGGCGATGTGGAGATGCATCTCTACCAAAGGAGGTGTAAGGCACCCTTCCCCTCTGCTAGCCTGCAGCTCACCCTTAGACGAGATATAGCACCTCTTTACACACCCCCCCCCCCGCCCCAGTCAGGGGCATGTGAAGCCATGGGAGCAGGTGGTGGATGGTCGTATGAGCAGCTGGTGCATATCGCAAGTCCTGGTTATATGACAACTGATGCCTAGCAGATAATCTCTGGAGTATTGATAAAGGTTGGGGGTCACCTGTCTTGACACTGCCCAGAAGAAGAGAATGGCAAACCACTTTTGTAGAAAACTGCTAAGAACAATCATAGTCATGAGACCCCGATCGCCCACGTCATATGACAGGGCACTTAATGATGATGATGATGGTGACAATGATATAAACGGGCACCTCACACTTTATGTAAACCTGTCAATTGTCAGGCCTGCCCACAAAGTGCTGGAGAAACTCAATGGATCAGGCAGCATCTATGAAAAGAAATAAACATTCGACATTTTGGGCCAAGACTCTAGCCCAAAGTGTGTTACTTTGGATTTCCAACATAGGCAGAATCTTCTATCATTATAATCTTCAGGCAATACCATTCAGAGACTTGTGTTGATATTATTTTGTGACTGTTTGCGCTGAATCATAACTGCATGTGCTGTGTCTGACTATATGTACTGTGTTTTGCACTTTGGCCCCAGAGGAATGGTGTTTCGTTTAGCTGTATACACGTGTGTGGTTGAATGACAATGAAATTGAACTAGAACTTGAAATTTTGCGAAAAGCTATACATAAGCAGATAAAGACTGACAAACAAAAGCTCTGAGTGGCACTGCTCATTAGATTTGCTTAGTTCAGCTGGAGTTTAGCACTCTTCTCTGCTAATGCGATTATCCTGTTGCAAGAGGTGCAAATTGTACTGTAACCAGAACCTAAAAACTGAGAAAGGGATTGAGGGTCGTGGCAGAGACCATGGGTTAAGGATGAAAGGTGAAATGTTATAGGGGAACCTGAGGGGGAACGTTTTCACCCAGAGGGTGGTATGTGTATGGAACAAGCTACTAGCAAAAGTGGTGGATGCAGGTTTGATTGCAACATTAAAGAGATGTTTGGATAAATACACGGATGGGAGGGATGTGAAGAGCTGTGATCCAAGTGTGGGCCTATGGGACAGCACAAAATACACACAGACAAGGAGTTTGGAATCTAGAAGTAGATGGTATACTTTTAAGGTAATAGGAACCTGAGGGGAATTGATTAAATGTCCGTGAACTGATTAATAATCTGGTCAAGGCCTTTAACAGTCAGGGCATTGAGCACAAGAGCTGAAACATCAGATTACAGCTTCCAAGGGTGCTGGGAGAGGCAGATACATTAGGAACATTTAAGAAACTCTTAGGTAGGTACATGGATGATAGAAAAATAGAGGGTTATATGGGAGGGATGGGTTAGATGGACCTTGGAGTAGGTGAAAGGGTCAGCACAACATTGTGGGCTGAAGGACCTGTACTGCGGTGTACTTCTTTATGTTTTATGTATAAATAAAGTTGTGAGATCTTTTCAGGAGTTCCACAGATAAACCATTTCACTGCCCCTTTCAGCATCATCTATAGAGAAGAAAAAAGAGCTGATGCTTCATGCTGAGACCCTGCATCAGGGCTCCATGAAGGGGAGGCCTGATGAAGGATCTCAGCCCAAAATGTAGACTCTATTCCTCTCTATAGATGCTGTCTGACCTGCTGAGTTCCTCCAGCATTTTGTGTGCGTTACTCTAGATTTCCAGCATCTGCAGAATCTCTTGTGTTTAGGAGTTCCACAGTGCAAGTTGGCAGATTTTTCACTGTGTTGAAAGATACCCAGTGGGCATAATGTGCCCGGTAAGGAATGTAACAAACTGCTGTCAATTCCACATTCACTGCCTGCCAGGGAACTCCAACTTTCCAACATTATGTCAATCATGCTTTTAGCTTTTGGGGTCATTACAACACTTGTTTTCTTAGCATGTGATTATGTTTTGAAAATGCTGCAAGTGCTGACCTTATTAGTTTTGTTAAAGAGATTTTGTTCTTTTCCTCAAAGCTGCAACGAGCTAAATAGCTAAACTGCTTTGTCACAAACTCTTGAGTCTTAAGGAATTCTCGTACTGCGCCGGTCAGGGCTGCAGACTCTAAAGGCGGCGCCAGGCTCTGAGCTGGAACTGGTGGAGTCTGGGCGATTCTCAGCGTCTTGGTTCTCCATCGCTCCGGGATTCCGCTCAATGGCGCCGCAGGAAACCTTTCAATTATTCTCAGTGCCTCTTTGAGCATACACTCCCACCTCCTGGGACATGAGTGTCCCCTTGAAAGCGATGCAGGAGGGAATGACTTCCCTTCATAGAGGAGTCATTAACTCAGATTTAAATTAATTGGTAGAAAGATAAAGAGTGGAGCGGAGAGGGAATCTTTTTCACCACGGGGAATAGTGAGGGTCTGAAACTTGGCGTCCTGGAATTCAGGAAGAGTTATTACCTAACAACCATCAGGCCCCTGAACCAGCATGGATAACTTCACTCGCCTCAACACTAAGAGCTTTTGGAGAAGGCAGTTTGCAGGGTGGGTCATGTCTGCAATGATTTTTCCTGCCAGCTTCTTTGTCCTGGACACAGACAAGTCCTGTAGTGATGATAGACTGCAGCCAATGTCTTTTCCTGCTGACCTGACAGTTCACTGTAGTTTTCACTAAACGCAACCTATGGATTCCATTTCAAGCACTCTGCAACTCATGTTCTCAGTATTGTCTGTTTGTTATTTTTTTTGCCTATGCATTTGCCTTTTGCCTATGTGCCTTAGGCACATTGCTTGCTTGTCCATATTTGTGTGTAGATTTTCATTGATTCTGTTCTATTTTTTTTGCATTTACTGTAAATGCCTGCAAGAAAATGAGTCTCAGAGTAGTATATGGTGACGTATATGTACTTTGATTATAAGCTTACTTTGAGCTTTGAACTTTGACAGTAGGACATCAGATATTTCCATTACGCTCTTTCTCTCCTCCATCCATGAACCTGAGTTATATATCTCCATAAAATATAGGGACTGAATTAGGCCATTTGGCCCTTCGAGTCTGCTCCGCCATTTCATCATGGCTGATCCAATTTTCCTGTTAGCCCCAATCTCCTTCCTTCTCCCCACTCAAGAATCTATCAAACTCTGCCTTAAATCTCCAGCATCCTATACTGCAGACATTAACTCTATTCCATCCTGACTTGTTGAGTGTTTACAGAATTTTTAGCTTTTAGAGTCATCTACTTATACAGCATGGAAACAGGCCTGTCAACCCAACTAGTCCGTTCAGAGTAACACACGCAAAAGTGCTGGAGGAACTCAACAGGTCAGGCAGCATCTATGAAGAGGAATAAAGAGTTGACCTTTTGAGCTGAAAACCTTCATCAGGAGTGCCCTCAAAATGTCAGCTCTTTATTCTTCTCCATAGATGCTGCCTGACCTGCTGAGTTGCTCCAGCACTTTGTGTGTGTTGCTCTGGATATCCAGCATCTGCAGAATCTCCTGTGTTCATTTTATTTTGTTTAGAGATCCAGCATGGAGGTGGCACTTCCAGCTCATTGAACTGCTCTGCCCAGCAACCCGCTAATTTGACCTTAGCCTAACCACAGGACAACTTACAATGACCAATTAACCTACTAACCAGTACGTTTTGGACTGTGGGAGGAAACCAGAGCCCCCAGGGGAAACCCACGCATTCACAGAGAGAACCTACAAACTCCTTACAGGCAGCAATGGAATTGAACACTGAACTCTGGAACACCCCAGCTCTCACACTGACTGATATACTACTGTGACTAAGATACCCAATCCAAGCTACTTCCATTTGCCATAACCTGCTAAATCAAACCTAATTTCACAATAACCTTTATTTCACAATTATCATGTTATAGCAATCTCTTCGCAGTTTCTTGATTTGAAGCTCTGCTCAAGAGTTTTGTTGCTTTTCTGAGTTGATTGTTACCGCGTTCAGCATGTCTTGTTCCTTGTTATCTCTTATTTGCCATTCATATTGATTTTATTTTTTTTCTATGTCACCCTCCATTATCAAGATTTTTTCTCCATCTTTTCCCCTACAGAACTGTTGGGGTTGATGGGGAGAGACTATTCTGGTAGGTGGAGAGTCTGGAACTGAGAATAGATTTGAGAGGATTGATAAATCAGCCATGGTGGATTGGCAGAGCAGACTCATTGGGTCAAGTGGCCTAATTCTGCTCCTATGTCTTATAGACTGTCATCTATCACCACTCAGTTTGTACTCCTCCCCCTAACCCCTGCCTTCCTATTCTTGCTTCTTCTCTCTGATGAAGGGTCTTGGCCCGAAATGTCGACTGTTTATTCCTCACCATAGATGCTGCTGGACCTGCTGAGTTCCTCCAGCATTTTGTGTGTGATGGTCTATGCATGAGAGCCAAGCTTTAAAGGACTGAAGCTACGAAACACTCCAAAGATAGAGTGCGGTAGAAGTGTCAAAGATTAACTTCAAATCTATGATGGATTTTTTTTAATATGAGTTATTAAGAGATTTGAACAAAAGGTAAGTATATACAATCGGTGGCCACTTTATTAGGTATACCTGTACACCTGCTCTTCAATGCAAATATCTAATCAGCCAATCATGCGGCAGTAACTCAATACATAAAAGCATGAGGACGTGGTCAAGAGGTTCATTTGGCGTTCAGATCGAGCATCAGAATGGGGAAGAAATGTGATCTAAGTGACTTTGAGCATGGAGTGATTTTTGGTACCGAACAGGGTGGTTTGAGTATCTCAGAAACTGCCGATCTCCTGGGATTTTCATGCACAACGGTCTCTTGAGTTTCCGGAGAATGGTGTGAAAAACAACAAAAGAAAAACAGTGAATGACAGTTCTGTGAGTGAAAAAGCCTTGTTAATGAGAGAGGTTGAAGGAGAATGGCCAGACTGGTTCAAGCTGACAAGAAGGTGACTAACTCAAGTAACCACGCGTTACAGCAGAAGAGTATCTCTGAATGCACAACACATCAAACCTTGAAGTGGATGGGTTTCAGCAGCAGAAGACCATGAACATACACTCAGTGAGTGAGTGTATGTATTGAGTGTAGGGTTAGGGTTAGAATGAATGCACTTCAAGGGATAAATTGACTACTTCCTCCTCTACAAAGATGCATTTTGCCTTTATTTTCTAAACATTGAGTTATTTCCCTGCAATATTTAAATCCTTAACTTGACCACAGTGATACCATGTCTCATAATAACTAAGCTTGAATGCACATCTTGACACTCCCTAAAAGTGCAATCACAGGTAGATAGGAGCAGAAAGAGAGCTTTTGGCACACTGACCTTCACAAATTTGTGATTCCTGTACCTTCTTCCCAATGCCAGTACTGAGAAAGGAGCATGGCCTAGATGGTGGAGGTCTTGAATGATGGATGCTGCTTTCTTGCAACAGCACTACTTCTAGATATGTTTAATGATGAGGAAGCTCTACATGTGATAGACTGGGCTGTATCCACTAATTTTGTACTAAGATTGAAAGAGTGCAGAGAAAATTTACAAGGGTGTTGCTGGGTCTTGAGAAACTGATCTATAAGGACTTTATTCCCTGGAGTGTAGGAGGATGGGGGTGGGTGGGGAGATTTGATAGAGGTACACAAACTTATGAGGGGTATAGATAAGGTAAATGTAGGCAGGCTTTTCCTTGCGAAGTTGGGTGAGACCTCAGCTAGAGGTCATAGGTTAAGAGTGAAAGGTGAAATGTTTAAGGGGAACGTCTTCCCTCAAATGGTGGTGCGAGTGTGGAGTGAACTGCCAATAAAAGTGATAGAAGCAGATTCGCTTTCAACGTTTAAGAGAAATTTGGAGAAGTACATGGACGTGGTATGGACGGTTATGGTCCAGATGCAGATCGACGGGACTGGGCAAAATAACAGTTCGACAGGGAGGAGGTAAGCTGAAGGGCTTGTTTCTGTGCTGTAGTGGTCTATGACTCTGTTTGAATGAAAAGGCATCCGATGAAATTCAATTAGGTTCTCATATCTGAAGCGTGAGAATCCAGTGGCGAAGGTCATGGAAGAAAAGGCTATTTTTTTGTGCTGTAGCACGCTATGACTCTCTTATTTACTTGTTCCAAACACTATGTAGCATTCAAAATTGGAACGTTTAATTTTAATCTCTGGTTATTGTTCACTCACGTTCTATTCAGCTCGAACAGATTGTTTCTTCCTTACATACTTCTCTTACATTATCCGGACAGCCATCCCTCAGTCGCTGCGTGACCCTCACCTCCACATAATGTGTTCTACCCTCTTTTAGTTTAAAGTCCTTTGTGGAGCTCTTGTTCGGATTTGCCAGGACGCTGGTCCCAGCTGGGGCCTTAGAATGGCGAACTGTCCATCAGTTATTTCCCAGTTGCTGTGGACACCGTTTCCTTGAAGCTCAAACACCATTGCTGCTACTGCCCAGTGACCACCCTTAATGTCTTCACCCTACCCCCCGAGCGATCTTATACCAGCACCAATATCAGATAAAGAGCATTAAGATGTCAGGGGATTATAGAGCCACTTAAGGTTGCAGCGATTGGAAACTTTCAAACAAAAGCCAAAATTGTAAATAGTTTTTTTGTACGCAGGGAAAAATATCTTCTCATTAAAATCAGCCGCAATCCGTGTCATTTAGACGTTAATACCTCTTTTGTTCCGGCTGTGTTTTTTTTTGGTCAGAAATGGCTATAGTTTGTCCTTTACAAATGAATGGAAGCAGGAAATACTTGAGATAAATCGCAACCTTTTTGTGGAGCACGCTGTATCTTTTAAAGGCACAGAACGAAGTCACAGGAGTTGTGATGGATTACCGCTACTGTATTGCAGTTCACTTGAATACCATGCTTTCAAAAAAGGGAAAGATCATTTGATCCACACTTATAGAGGGACCTTGGAGTTCACGTTCATAGATCCCTCAAGAGTTCAAGAGCTGCAAGGTAATGTTGCAGCTCTATAAAACCCTTGGAGTATTGTGTTCTGCTCTGGTCGTCTCATCATAGCAAGGTTAGTGGGGTTAAAGGAAGAGGCAAAGGGTTAGGAGAATGGGTGAAGAAAGATGAAATAAGAAGGAAATTAGGGAAAAGGAGAAGGTGGCAAGGAGCATTGTGTCTTATGCTAAGTTATGAGGAGCTAGGGCTTTTCTCGTTGTGTGAAGAGAGATGACTTGACAGAGGTGTACAAGTTGATAAGAGGCATAAATTGAGCGGATATCCAGAGACTTTTATCCCAGGGTGGAAATGGCTAATGCGAGGGTGTGTAATTTAAAATTGAATGGATGAAAGTATAGGAGTGAGGTCAGAGATAAATTCTTTTGCAGAGAGAGTAGTTGGTACATGGATGGTGGGATGGTGGTAGAGGCTAGTACAACAGAGACATATAAGACACTCTTGTGTATTGGGGTGGAAATACATCTCTACCAAAGGAGGTGTAAAAGGTACTTTTCCCCTCCGTTAGCCTGCAGGCCACCCTTGCACAAGATGCAGTACCTGCTTAGCCCCCCTTCCCCCCCCCCCCCCACCTTGATCAGGGTCATGTGAAGCCAAGGAAGAAAATGGTGGGTGGTTGTACAAGCAGCTGGTGCATATTGTAAGTCCTGCTTATGTGACCACTGACACCAGGCAGACAATCTCTGAAGAGTATTGATAATGGCTGGGGTCACCCATCTCGTAAAGACACTGCCCAGAAAAAGGCAATGGCAAACCACTTCTGCAGAAAAGTTTGCTAAGAGCAATCATGGTCAAGAAAAGACCATGATTGCCCACGTGATGCAACAGAGCACATAATGATGATGATGCAGAGACTCTATGCAGGTGGAAAGGGTTAGGTTTATATAAATGGACAGAACATCATGGACCAAAGGGCCTGTACTGTGCTAAACTGATCTATTTACTGTGTTCTAACTACCTTTATAGAGCCGTAGAGTCATTTGGTATGGAAATAAGTCCTCAGGAGGCTAAAGAAATTGGATCTGCCTGCTTTGATGCTCATCAATTCTTATGAATGCATCATAGAAAGCATCCTATCTGGATGCATAATGACTTGTCACAAGAGCTGCTCTGCACGTGAGCACAAGAAACTGCAGAGGGTTGTGGACACAGCTCAGCACATCACAGACACCAGCGTCCTCTCCAAGGGCTCAGTCTATCCGTACTTCTCGCTGCCTTGGTAAATCAGAATCAGAATCACATTATTGCCAGGACGTGAAATGTACCAGTTTTGATTGTGGTTCTGTGACAACACAATACAACCAACAATTTACAAGACAATTGTGCAAACTGCCAAGAGCTACCAACTAATAGCAGAACAGTCACACGCGCAAACAAGCTGAAATAAATGTGAACCTATGAACAGAATACGGAGAGCAGGAAAGGTCATTTAACAGATTTTGTTCAGGGGCATTTAGGGATTATACTTGAATGATTTTGTTGGAAAACTGGATAGTTACAGGAAAAAGCTTCGGTGATGACATATAGTCCTGGTGGTGATGGACTTGTAGCCTCTCCCTGATGACAATTTGGCGAATGATTGACTGCGAGGTTGAGTGTAGTCTACATTAATTTTTTCAGCAATTTTCTTCACTCTGGCGATGAACAGGTCTTTTACATCAGTAATTGACAGCCAATGATCTTCTCTGTTGAGTAGACCATTTGTTGCATTCTGGACCTGGAGAAGGAGGAGGTGGTGGTAAACCAAATGGTGTTAGAGATGGTTACAACAGCCCATGTAATCAAAGATATCACCCACCCTGGACATTATCTATTCTCCCCTCTCCCACTGGGCAGAAGATAAAAAAAGTCTGAAAGAATGTACCACCAGGCTGAAGGGCAACTGTTATCCGGCATTCTGTTATTGCTTTCCATGTACTACTGATGTGATAAAAATATCTGCATTAGTAGCATGAACAATAGTTTTTCATTGTACCTCAATGCATGTGACAATATTAAACTCATTTAACAATTTACCTTTGGCCATCCAAGGCCACACATACCATCTACACTAATCCTAAATTAACCTTCTTTATTCTCCCATCAGGGAGGAGGTACAGGAGCATGAAGACACACACTCAATGATTCTGAAACAGCTTCTTCCTCTCTGTCATCAGAAATCTGAATAGTCCATGAATCCAAGAACACCTCACTATTCCTTTTTCTATGCAGTATTTATTTATATTGTAATTTATAGTAATTTTATGTCTGGGCTGTGTACTCATGCTGTGGAATAGTAAATTTCACATCACATAAATTTGTCTGGGTGCAATTCTGAGAATGGGGGCCGAGGACTGGAGGCCTAGAGTTGGCCTGTCCTGGTGTTGGAGGCCTGTGTGCGGGTGTAAGTAGGTGGGTGGGAGGGATGGGGAAGGATGTTTTGCTTTTGTTGTTGGTGCTGTTTATGTTGTTCTGCTGAACATTGTGGGCATGCAAAGTTTGTGCCAGAATGTGTGTTGGCACTTGCGGGCTCCCGCCAGCACCTCTACAGGTTGTGCTGGTTGTTAATGCAAACAGCACGTTACACTATACGTTTTGATGTACATGTGATAAGTAAACGAATCTTAGTCAAATAAGAGAGTGATAATCAATCTGATTCTCATTCCCACCTGTAATGTAATATAGAACGGACAAGTTGAATTGCATTCAGGTTTAATTCTTTCTTTACCTCGTGTGTGAGGACTTCCATGCTTTCTCTCGCCCTCTTGAATGTTCTTCCTCCCACAATGTTGTAGCATAGGATACGTGCCATTTTGCTTGCACGCCAGAAAACAGATTGAATCTTGTACAAACCGTGAGTAATGTTTTAGCTCTATAAAACCCCGGTTAAACCTCACTTGGAATATTGTGTTCAGTTTTGGTCACGTCATTATAGGAAGTATGTGGAAGCTTTAGAGAGGGTGCAGAGGAGATTTACCAGTATGTTGCCTGGATTGGGGAGTACATATTATGAGGAACACTTGGAAAAGCTAGAGGATGAGAGTTGACTTGATAGAGGTGTACAAGATGATAGAACAGAGATGATGAGGAGGAATGAGGTGGTAAATATGTGGAATTCATTGCCGCAGATGGCTGCAGAGGTCAAGTCATTGGGTATGTCTAAAGTGTAGGTTATCAGGTTCTTGATTGGCCTGGAGAATGAGGTTGAGAGGGATAATGAATCAGTTCTGATGGAATGGCAGAGCAGACTCTGTGGGCTGAACAGACTAACTCTGTTCCTATGTCTTATGGTCTAAGAGGCATAGGAGACTTTCACAGGGTGGAAATGGCTGACATGAGTTGGCACCACTTTAAAGTGTTGGGAGGAAAGTATAAAAGGGACGTTGGAGTTTTTTTAACACAGAGATTGGCCGGTGCATGGAACGCATTTGCAGGGGTGGTGGTAGAGTCAGATACATTTAAAAGACTCTTAGATAGACTCTTAAAATGGGAGAGAAAGATTGGATTGATCTTTAAGTAGGTTAAAAAGTTGGCACAACATGATGGGCCAAAAGGCCTATACTGTACCATAACCTATGACCTCTAGTTCTCAACTCATCCAACTGAGGGGAGAAAACCTCTGCAGGATTTACCAAATCTATGCTCTTCATAATTTTGTATATTTCCATAAGTACCCGGGCTGGGGTGTGAGGAGATAATTTTAAATGCCTCTGGGAAATGAGGTTACTCAGATATGCCTTTCAATTAGCCTTTGAGGACAAAATGGCCTCATCCGTCATAATACTGCTACGCCATTCTGAAAATATTTTTTTCCATCTTTTAACACATGGATCTGCCCATTCACAGCGGTAAAGTAATTGGGCTCTACCATAAAAATCAGAAAGGTCGAAACAGGATCAAGGCGGAGGTAGTTCCAGGACAGTGGGGCATTCACTTCTAAACATTGACAGAACATAGAACACTACAACATAGTACAGGCCCTGCAGACCACAGTGTAGTACCAAACCTTAACTTACTCTGAGATTGATCTAACCCTTCCCTTCTACATAGCTGTTTTCTATCATCCATGTGCCTATCTAAGAGTTTATTAATTATCCCTAATAATTTGTCCCTGCTACTAGCTCTCTCAGGGAATTTCATGCACCCACCACTCTCCATCTATTAAAAATCCTACCTCTAACATCCCCCTATATTTTCCTCCAATCACTTTAAAATTATGTCCACTGGTATTAGCCATACCACCCTGGCAAAAAGTCTCTGGTTGTCCACTCTCTCCATGTCTCCTACTATCTTGTACACCTCTATCAAGTCACCTTCACTCCAAATAGAAAAGCCCTAGCTTACTGAACCCATTCTCATAAGGCACCAACGGGTTATCTTCATGTGAACAGGAGACTTGGTCTGGCTTACAACGACAAATCTGGTTTCTGTCAGTTTTTTTAAAAAGTGTTCACGCGCTCTCGACTGCAACACACATCCTCTTCTTTTCTGTTTCATTCCTGCAGGGTGCCCAAGATACATTTGAGAGCTACTACAGGAAACAAAGGAAGAAACAGGCTCGCCTGGTACTTCAACCCCCGCCTAACATGGTAGGAATAATCTCCCCTTTCATTCCCATTAACTAAAGACCATTTTAACCTCAATGAAACAATATCGTCTTTTGTATTTGCTGTAAGCCACTGTGCATGCTAGTGTATGACCCTCTCTCTTTTTCTCTAATTCTTTATTTTTGTAGTCCTTCATTGTCCTAACTTAAACTGCTCGTCTTGTTGCAGCATGAAACGTTAGACGGCTACAGGCGGTATTTTAATCAAATTGTAGGGTGAGTGTATGTTTTACATGCAAAAAAAACACAATTTTGCTGACGCTGTGATCTCGCTATTTGCCTTCTGGAATGTCGTACCTTAGATAACAAATTAAGCTTATTTTTGGATGAGGAGATATTTTGCCACCAAGACATTCACCCAATGCTGGTCCTGGTGCATCCACGCCATTATCACCAGACTCAAACACAGTTACCTTCCCCAAGCAATAAGGCTGTTCAACACCTCCACCTACTAACCCACACCCCCAACCACCACTACTTTATCATTTCCTGTCAGTCACTTTATGTACAGGCACTCCAGTGCCTAGCATCACTATAGAAATATAATCAATCTCTCTTGATGAGATATCTTAGGTATTTATATTTATTGTTTTTATTATTATAGTGTTCTCCATCTTATTATGTTTATTTTGTGCTGCTTTGGAACAGGATTAACAATTATTTCATTCTCCTTCACAATTGTAAACTGGAAATGACTTTAAACAAACTTGACTCTTCAGTCTTCACTCTTGAATCTGTTCCACACTGTCCCTTTTCACTCTGAGATCCCTTCACCTGTTTATGTGCACACCTTCTTGTGAGTGTGCTTTCACTCTACATTCCAAGTTTATTCCCTCTATTTTCCTCCTCAACCCAGTTCTCCTTCCCCATTTGTTCCACTCTGCTCTCCCTTGTCTGAAGCTCCCCTGCCTCTCATGTTTTGCCCAACTAACCACTAGCCTGTATGTCTTTGGAGTGTGTGAGGGAACTGGAGCACCCAGAGGAAATCCATGGGGTCACGGGAAGAATGTACAAACTCCTTACAGACTGCGCTGGAATTAAACTCTGAACTCCAGTGCCCCAAGCTGTAATAGCATCGTGCTATCTGCTATGCAATTGTGGCGCCGTCATGTTCTAACTTTTTCCCTCTGCTGCTCCCACATTTCTTTCTTTGGCAGTCCCAACTTTAAATACCCTGCCCTTTCTCTCTTCCCTTCCCTGCCTTTTCTCCTTTCTTCATCCTCTCTGCCCCCGCCCCACCACATCCACACCTTCTCCTCGTCATGTCCTGTCTCGCTTAGTTTGGACCTTCTCTACCTCACCCTTCTTTGCACCTGTTGAACTCATCCTGATCATGAAGCAATTTCAAAGAAGGCTGATCTTACACTTTGCTCAAGCAAAAGCTATCTGAAATTGGACTTACTCTACTTCTCTCCTTCCTGCTCTCCATATCCTCCTCTTAGAACATAAAACACAGAACATTACAGCACAGTACAGTACAGGCTAGTTGGCCCAAAATGTTGTGCTGACCTTTTAATCTACTCTGAGACCAATCTTAACTCTTCCCTCCCACGTAGCCCTATGTTTCTCTTTCATCCATGTGCCGATCTAAGAGTTTCTTAAATGTCCCTAATGTATCTGCCACTACTACCACTCCTGCCAGGGCGTTCCATGCACCTACCACTCTGTGTACTAAAAAAGGAACCTACCTCTGACATGCTCCCGATTTTCTCCTCCAATCACCTTAAAATTATGCTCCCTCATATTAGCCATTTCAGTTCTATGTAAAATCTCTGGGCTGCCCACTTTATTAATGACTCTCATGACTTTATAAACCACTATCAGACCTCTTCTCAAGCCTCTAACACTCCAGAGAAAATAATCCAAAGTTGTCCAACCAGGATTAGAGCACATGCCGTTTAATCCTGACAGCATTCTGGTGACACACACAAAATTCTAGAGGAACTCAGCAGGCAAGGCAGCATCTATGGAAATTAATAAACAGTCAACATTTTGGTCCAAGACCAAAATGGGCCCTTCATCAGGTCCCATGAAGGGTCTCAGCTGGGAACATTGACCTGTTGAGTTCCTCCAGCATTTTGTGTACGTTTCCTTGGATTTCCAGCATCTGCAGATTTTCTCATGTTTGTGCATTCTGGTGAATCTCTTCTGCACGCTGTCCACATCCTGCCAGTAACAGGAACCAGAATATGACAAAGGATCATAATTAGGCCATTCAGTCCATCGAGTCTGTTCCACTATTCCATAGAACATAGAACATAGAATAGTACAGCACGTTACAGGCCCTTTCAGCCCACAGTGTTGTGCCAACCCTCAAACCCTGCCTCCCATATAACCCCCCACCTTAAATTCCTCCATATACCTGTCTAGTAGTCTCTTAAACTTCACCAGTGTATCCACCTCCACCACTGACTCAGGCAGTGCATTCCACACACCAACCATTCTCTGAGAGAAAAACCTTCCTCTAATATCCCCCTTGAACTTCCCTCCCTTTACCTTAAAGCCATGTCCTCTTGTACTGAGCAGTGGTGCCCTGGGGAAGAGGCGCTGGCTGTCCACTCTGTCTATTCCTCTTAATATCTTGTACACCTTTATCATGTCTCCTCTCATCCTCCTTCTCTCCAAAGAGTAAAGCCCTAGCTCCCTTAATCTCTGATCATAATCCATACTCTCTAAACCAGGCAGCATCCTGGTAAATCTCCTCTGTACCCTTTCCAATGCTTCCACATCCTTCCTATAGTGAGGCGACCAGAACTGGACACAGTACTCAAAGAGTGGCCTAACTAGAGTTTTATAGAGCTGCATCATTACATCGCATCTCTTAAACTCTATCCCTAGACTTATGAAAGCTAACACCCATAAGCTTTCTTAACTACCCTATCTACCTGTGAGGCAACTTTCAGGGATCTGTGGACATGTACCCCCAGATCCCTCTGCTCCACCACACTACCAAGTATCCTGCCATTTTCTTTGTACTCTGCCTTGGAGTTTGTCCTTCCAAAGTGTACCACCTCACACTTCTCTGGGTTGAACTCCATCTGTCACTTCTCAGCCCACTTCTGCATCCTATCAATGTCTCTCTGCAATCTTCGACAATCCTCTACACTATTTACAACACCACCAACCTTTGTGTCATCTGCAAACTTGCCAACCCATCCTTCTACTCCCACATCCAGGTTGTTAATAAAAATCACGAAAAGTAAAGGTCCCAGAACAGATCCTTGCGGGACACCACTAGTCACAACCCTCCAATCTGAATGTACTCCCTCCATCAAGACCCTCTGCCTTCTGCAGGCAAGCCAATTCTGAATCCACCTGGCCAAACTTCCCTGGATCCCATGCCTTCTGACTTTCTGAATAAGCCTACCGTGTGGAACCTTGTCAAATGCCTTACTAAAATCCATGTAGATCACATCCACTGCACTACTCTCATCTATATGCCTGGTCACCTCCTCAAAGAACTCTATCAGGCTTGTTAGACATGATCTGCCCTTCACAAAGCCATGCTAACTGTCCCTGATCAGACCATGATTCTCTAAATGCCCATAGATCCTATCTCTAAGAATCTTTTCCAACAGCTTTCCCACCACAGACGGAAGGCTCACTGGTCTATAATTAACTGGTCTATCCCTACTACCTTTTTTGAACAAGGGGACAACATTCGCCTTCCTCCAATCCTCTGATACCATTTCCGTGGACAACAAGGACATAAAGATCCTAGCCAGAGGCTCAGCAATCTCTTCCCTCGCCTCGTGGAGCAGCCTGGGGAATATTCCGTCAGACCCTGGGGACTTATCCGTGCTAATGTATTTTAACAACTCCAGCACCTCCTCTCCCTTAATATCAACATGCTCCAGAACATCAACCTCACTCATATTGTCCTCACTGTCATCAAGTTCCCTCTCATTGGTGAATACCGAAGAGAAGTATTCATTTGAGGACTTCGCTCACTTCCACATCTTCTCACTTTTATCTCTAATCAGTCCTACCTTCACTCCTGTCATCCTTTTGTGTTTCACATAATTGAAGAATGCTTTGGGGTTTTTCTTTATCCTACTCACCAAGGCCTTCTCATGTCCCCTTCTTGCTCTTCTTAGCCCCTTCTTAAGCTCCTTTCTTGCTACCCTATATTCCTCAATAGACCCATCTGATCCTTGCTTCCTAAACCTCATGTATGCTGCCTTCTTCTACCTGACTAGATTTTCCACCTCACTTGTCACCCATGGTTCCTTCACCCTACCATTCTTTATCTTCCTCACTGGGACAAATTTGTCCCTAACACCCTGCAAGAGATCCTTACACATTGACCACATGTCCATAGTACATTTCCCTGCAAAAACATCATCCCAATTCACACCCGCAAGTTCTAGCCTTATAGCCTCATAATTTGCCCTTCCCCAATTAAAAATGTTTCTGTCCTCTCTGATTCTATCCTTTTCCATGATAATGCTAAAGGCCAGGGAGCGGTGATCACTGTCCCCCAGATGCTCACCCACTGAGAGATCTGTGACCTGACCCGGTTCGTTACCTAATACTAGATCTAGTATGGCATTCCCCCTAGTCGGCCTGTCAACGTACTGTGACAGGAATCCATCCTGGACACACTTAACAAATTCTTCCCCATCTAATCCCTTGGAACTAATCAAGTGCCAATCAATATTAGGGAAGTTAAAGTCACCCATGATAACAACCCTGTTATTTTTGCACCTTTCCAAAATCTGCCTCCCAATCTGCTCCTTGGTATCTCTGCTGCTACCAGGGGGCCTATAGAATACCCCCAGTAGAGTAACTGCTCCCTTCCTGTTCCTGACTTCCACCCATACTGACTCAAAAGAGGATCCTGCTACATTACCCACCCTTTCTGTAGCTGTAATAGTATCCATCATGGCTGATTTTTTATCCCTCTCAACCCCATTATTCTACACTTCAGGAATGTTTCATTAGCTGTAAGACACTTCATGATGTTCTTATACTTCCAAGTCTTACTTTTTTCTACTTCTTTCTCAGATACGCAGAGTTCAGATTCCATTGTGGCTGAATGTAATGTCTTAGAATGTCACCAGAAAGTGAACATGAAAGCTGCCGGCTCATCACAAAATTCCACTGGGTCCCTTTAGTCCCCCATAATCCTTTCCCTTTCGTCCTCTCCAATAATCCTATCCCTGCCCATCCTTTAATCTCATTAATCCTCCTTCTCGCTTTCCCCATCCCATTAACCTTCCTTCCTCTTCCTCTAACCCTTCTTTTCCTTTCTGTTACCAACTTTTTCTCCACTTCTCCTGGTCCCTTTTCCTCACCTGCACCTTGGACCTCTCTCTAAGTGTATCATTGTAAGCCGTGACTCTACAATGAATCTAGGATTGATTTTCCTCAGTAACACTGTGACCAAAAATTTCTTTTAAAAAGCAAAAAAAAACACAAGTGAAGAGTGTCTCCTCTCTGCATCTTAAGGAAGTCAGTTATCAGGGTGCTTAGTTTTACGTGTGCTTTTAGTGTTAAATCTGTGGTAATAGAAGGCGCGAATTTGCTGTGACTAAATGACTCGTTTTTGCATCCAGTTCTCTGACCCTTTGCAATTCTCCCTTCAGTTTCTTCGTGGTGGAAGATCACATATTGCACACCACCCAGGGACTAGTGAACAGAGCGTACATTGATCAACTGTGGGAGCTAGCTGTTTCGAAAACCATGTCAGCACTCCGGACTCATTCAGTAAGTACGACTGTCAATCTGACTCCCCTCCTGCTTGCTCGAGTTGCTCCCCACCAGTGTCTCGAAGCACTGACTGTATTCCCAAGTGCTAATAAGTAATAGAATACTGTTCAGCACCGATCTTAATGTTTTCTATAAAAATAGTTTCCACTCTTTTGTAATTTGGGAATATGTAAAATTTAATTAAGATTCATTTTCGCTCATCTTTTCTGAATTTCACCCTCCCTTAGGGAGTTACAGTCTTTCTCATTATAGTCTTTCTCTCTTTCCTCCTCTCTCTCTTTCCCTCTCTCCCTCTCCCTGTCAATTGTATTGTCTTTTGTCCCACCCTCTGCAGCTTCTTCATTATCTATTCCGTCATGACCTCGAGCACAGACCACATAACTGGTCATAAAACAGACTGAAAAATGGAGATTTCGCACAGTGTTAGGGGCCTGCACTGTGCTGTACTGCTTTGTGTAGGAGGGAAAGGTTATATTGATCGTAGAGTAGGTTAAAAGGTTAACATAACCTTTTGGGGTGGAATGGTAGCGTAATGTTTAGCACAGTGCTTTACAGTACAGGCGACACACACAAAATGCTGGAGGAACTCAGCAGGCCAGGCAGCATCTATGAAAAAAAGTAAATAGTCAACGTTTCAGGCTGAGATCCTTCCACAGGGTCCTGCTGAAGGGTCTCGGTCCGAAACGTCGACTGTACTCTTTTCCATAGATGCTGCCTGACCTGCTGAGTTCCTCCAGCATTCTGTGTGTGTTGCTTGGATTTCCGGCATCTGCAGATTTTCTCTTGTTTGTGATTGGACAGTATAGGCGATCCGGGTTCAATTTCCAGTACTGCCTGTAAGGAGTTTGTACATTCTCCCCATGACCACATGTGTTTCCTCGCACAGTCCAAAAGATGTACTGGTTGGTCATTGTAAGTTGACTTGTAATTAGGCTCAGGTTAAATCGGGAGATTGCAGGGCAGTGTGGCTTGAAAGGCCAGAGGGATGTATTCCACACCATATCTCAATCAATCAATAAACAAACAAACAAACATACATCTTGGGCCAAAGGACTGTACTGTGTTCCATAGATTAGTACAGCACATAACTGACTCCTCAGCACACAATGTGCTGACTCTTTACCTGATTCTAAGATCAATCTAACTCTTCCCTCCTGCCTAGCTCTCCACTTCTCTTGCACCCATGTGCATATCTAAGAGTTCTTACTGTCTTATCATGTCATAATTTCTGCCTGATCTGCACTTTCTCTCGAACTGAAACACTTTATTCTGCACTCTGTTATTGTTTTTCCTTACACTAGCTCAAAGTTCAAAGTAAATTTATTATCAAAGTACATATATGTCTACATGTACAACACAGATTCATTTTTTTGCAGGCATACTCAATTACCTTATAGAATAACAGAATCAATGAAAGACCACACCAACTTGGGTGTTCGACCAGTGTGCAAAAGACAACAATTTTCGCAAATGCAGAAAAGAAAGAAATAATAAATAAATAAGCGATAACTATCGAGAACATGAGCTGAGGAGTCCTTGAAAGTGCATCCATAGGTTGTGGGAACAGTTCAATGATGGGGCAAGTGAAGTTGAGTGAAGTTATCCCCTTTTATTCAAGAGCCTGATGGCTTGAGGGGTAGTATCTGCTCCTGAACCTGGTGGTGTGGGTCCTGAGGATACTGTACCTCCTTCCTGATGGCAGCAGTGAGAAGGGAGCATGTCCTGGGTGTTGGGGGTCTGTGATGATGGATGCTGCTTTCCTGTGATATTGTTTATTGCAAATGTGCTCAGTGGCTGGGAGGGCTTTACCCGTGGTGGACTGGGCCGTATCCAACACTTTTTGTAGAATTTTCCATTCGAGGGCATTGGACTGATATGATGAATTGATCAGTATGGACGGCATGCAAAACAAAAGAGAACATTACAGCATGTATAATGGTTTTGCCGACCTTTTAACCTGCTCTATGATCAATTGAACCCTTCCCTCCTACATAGCCCTCCATTTTTCTATCATCCATGTGCCTACCTAAGAATTTCTTAAATGCCCCCAATGTATCTGCTTCTACTCCCACCCCTGGCAGGGTATTCCACACACCCACCTGCATAAAATAACCTATCAGAATTCCGCTTTAAATATATGCACTTAGCCTCCACTGCAGTTTGTGGCAGAGCATTCCATAGATCTATTACTCTCTGGCTAAACAAATTCCTCCTTACCTCTCTTCTTCCCCCTCAGTTTTGAGGCTGTGCCCTCAAGTTCTGGATACCCCCACAATAGGAAACATCCTCTCCACATCCACCCTATCTAGTCCATTCAACAGTCGGTTGGTTTCAATGAAATCTCCACGCATTCTTCTAAATTCCAGTGAGTACAGGCCCAAAGCTGCCAAACACTCCTCATATGTTAACCCCTTCATTTTTGAAATCATCCTGGTGAATTTCCTCTGGAATCTCTCCATAACAATACGTACTTTCTGAGATATGGGGCCCAAAGCTGTTAACAGTGCTCCAGGTGCGGCCTGACTAGTGTCTTATAAAGCTTCAGCATTAGCTCCTTGCTTGTATATTCTATTCTGCTTGAAATAAATGCCAACATAGTATTTGCCTTCTTTACCACAGACTCAACCTGTAAATTAACCTTCTGGGTGTCTTGCATTAGGACTCCCAAGTCCTTCTTCACCTCTGGTGTTTGAATTTTCTCCCCATTTAGATAATAGTCCACACTATTGTTCCTTTTACCAAAATGCATTATCATACATTTCCCAACACTATATTCCATCTGCCACTTTTTTGTCCATTCTTCCAATTTGTCTAAGTCCTGCTGCAATCACATTGCTTCCTCAGCACTAACTACCCCTCCACCTAACTTTGTATCATCTGTAAACTTTGCTACAAAGCCATCAATTCCATTATCCAAATCATTGTCAAACCATGTGAAAAGCAATGTTCCCAGTACTGACCCCTGAGGTTGAACTCCAAACTCTGACACTATGAGTTGTAATAGTGTTGCGCTAATTGTTACACTACTGTGGCACCCATTTACCAGTGTAATCACTATGTTCACCAATGGCTGCTTCTAGCCCTCATCTTATTTTCACAGCCATGTTATCATAAGACCATATGACACCAGAGCAGAATTAGACCATTCAGCCCATTGAATCTACTCTGCCATGCTATAATGTCTTATTTATTAGCCCTCTCAACTTCAATCTCCTGACTTCTCCTCTTAACCTCATAGAGTTGACGTGAATAGGCTGTTTCCATTGAGAGTAGGGGAGATTCAAACGAGAGGACATGATTTGAGAGTTAGGGGGCAAAAGTTTAAGGGAAACACGAGGGGGTATTTCTTTACTCAGAGAGTGATAGCTGTGTGGAATGAGCTTCCTGTAGAAGTAGTAGAGGCCAGTTCAGTTGTGTCATTTAAGGTAAAATTGGATAGGTATATGGACAGGAAAGGAGTGGAGGGTTATGGGCTGAGTGTGGGTAGGTGGGACTAGGTGAGATTAAGAGTTTGGCATGGACTAGGAGGGCCGGAATGGCCAGTTTCCGTGCTGTGATTGTTATATGGTTATATGGTTAACCTCTGACACTCTTTCTAATCAAGAACCTATCAATCTCCGATTTAAACATACCCAATGACTTGGCCTTCACGTCCATCTGTGGCAATGAATTCCACAGGTTTGCCACCCTCTGGCTAAAGAAATTTTTCCTCATCTGTGTTTTAAAGGGACATCCTTGCATTCTGAGGCTGTGCCCTCTGGTCCTATATTCCTCCACTATAGGAAAAGCCTCTCCTTGTCCACTCAATTCAGACCTTTCAATATTCAACTGGTTGCAATGAAAATGCACCTCTATTAGCTTATAACCAATGTTCTCTCTCAGGTGTGTATGTGTGTGTGTGCACGTGCACACATCTTTTGCTACAAGCACACAAAAGAATTTAAACTGCACACAAAAGGTTGTCCCCCTCTACCTCATTGGCATGCTAAGTATATTTCACAATTGTATATAATCACATTTCCTTTTCTGATCTCTACCGTTGACGGTATGACAACATGGAGTTCGCAATGATTTGTCTACAGGTTTTAGAACTGGCTTACTTATACTATTTTTATTGTAGAAATTATTGATTCATTATGTCAAATTCCAAAGAAGCAAAGGGCATGAAGCTCAAAAAAACTGCTAGTTCATTTAAAGTGGAATGATTTAATGAAACAGTAGAAACTGATACACCAAAAGTTCATGAGGTCAGGAATGTGCAGCTACAAGAAATATTTATGTACAATACAGAAAATGGTGTTACCTGCATGTATTGTCGCGATACAAAAGTTGCTGGAGAATTTGCAAGTGCAGTGATATTTGGAAACTTGACTTTTTAAAGCATTACTTAGCAAGAAAATCACATATGGATGGTCTGCAAAATCTCTGGTGAGAAAATTCTTCATTACCCGTTACAGGCCTGCTACATATGTTATGTGAGAGTGTAGATGAACGAGAGCGAAAACAATCAAACCCAGAGGAGATTAAAATACTTATTGACAATATTTTGGCTGCTGTTAAAAATGAATACCTCCATTTATAAAATCCAGTGAACACGTTGTCACTGGGCAAAGAATTGCACAGCCCAAGATTTTTGCGCACACTATTACAAAATAGAGGGAACGTTGCTCATAACCTTCCCTAAATAAACTCTATCCTACTTGTACTGGTGTGCTGGAGAGAGAGTACAGACTCTGCCCAATGCATCACCGGCTCATCCCTCCCCACCATCGGCAGTATCTACACGAGGAGCTCTCAAGAAACCAACTTCCATCATCGAAGATCCTCACCATCCAGGCCATGACATCATCTCACAGCTACCATTAAGCTGGAGCTATGAAAGCTTGAAATCCCACATCGCCAGGGTTAGGAGCAGCTATTTACCTTCAACCATTCAAATCTAGAACCAACCAGCACAACGTTAATCACTACCTGAGTACAACACTGACCACTTTGCACTAAAATGGACTGGTATTTTTTGTTTTAATTATGTTTTTTCTTGGATAATTTTCTTGTCAATATTGTGCTTTGTAGCATACGTATTGAAGCTTGTTGTTTAGGGGCAGCAGTATATTACAATACATAATAATAATCTATAACTTACTGTAAGTATATATATATCATAAACACGAGAAAGCCTGCAGATGCTTGAAATCCTCTCTTCTCACATTCTGACCTTTTGCTTCTCCTCACCTGCCTATCACCTCCCCCTGGGTGCCCTCCTCCTTCCCTTTTCCCTATAGTCCACTCTCCTCTCCTATCAGATTCCTTCTTCTCCAGCCCTTTATCTTTCCCACCCACCTGGCTTCACCTATCACCTGCCAACTACTCTCCTTGCCCCGTTCTGGCATCTTCCAAATTTAAACTAATACACACAAAGTGCTGGAGGAACTCAGCAGGCCAGGCAGCATCTATGGAAGAGAGTGAACAGTCGATGTTTCAGGACTAGACTCTTCATCATGGCTGAAAGAAAAGAAGTCAGAGTAAGAAGTGGGGGAGGGGAGGGAGAAGTGCAAGATGGTGGGTGATAGGTGAAACCGGGAGAGGGGAAGGGTGATGTAAAGAGCTGGGAAATTGATAGGTAAAAGGGAGAAAGGGCTGGAGAAGGGGGAATCTGATAGGAGAGGGTAGAAGACCATGGCAGAAAGGGAAAGGGGAGGAGCACTAGAGGGAGGTGTTGGGCAGGGAAGGAGATAAGGTGAGAGAGGGAAACAGGAATGGTGAAGAGGGGGGCAATTATCGGAACTTCAAGAAATTGATGTTCATGCAATCAGGTTGGAGGCTACCCAGACAGAATATAAGATGCTGAATGTCTTATATGATATTTATCTCATATATTACAGTACTGTGTAAAAGTCTTGGGCACATATATATTGCTAGGGGGCCTAAGATTTTTGCCCAGTACTGTATATGAGGTAAGATCTCATACTGAACTAATATCTGTATCGCTCTTAGGTTCTTTAACGTACTGCATTGTAATTTGAAGTAGTCTGCACTAAAGACTTATTGTTTTTGTATTTCCACCTCAGTCTTACTGCTCTGACCCCAACTTGGTCCTGGATCTGAAGAACCTCCTGGTCCTCTTTGCCGACACTCTTCAGGTAACTGATAAACACTCACCATAGCTGGATTTTGTCTGTAAGCTCATTTAAGAGGAACTAACCGCCTTACATAAACCAGAATCAGAAACAGATTTAATATCACTGGCACATGCTGTGAATTTGTTGTTTTGTGGTATATATACCTGCCGAGGTGTCAGCCCAAAACATTGACTGTACACTTTTCCATAGATGCTGTGAGTTCCTCCAGAATTTTGTGTGTGTTGCTTTGGATTTCCAGCATCTGCAGATTCTTTCTTGTTTGTGATTGCATCACTGCGAGAAGCTTCTCCATTTGTATTCTGTGAAGCTAAAGCGAATGGAAAAACAAACTTCAGGGCAATAAACCTTCCCTTCATTTCCCCTATTAAGTCTCATTTCCCCTATTATTCCCCTGTCATCCAAAGACACGTTACTGCCCCTTTCACTCTGAGGAGATGACAAATCAGCAGTTCCAGTGGTGACTATTTGGTTTCTCCAGGCATATTGATAGTGGTTTATTATTGTCATGTGTACCAAGATACAGTGAAAAGCTTGTCTTGTACACTGTTCATGCAGATCAGATCATTACACGGTTCATTGAACATGGTAAAACAATAACAATGCAGAATAAAGTTTAACAGCTACAGGGAAAGTGCAGTGTAGGTAAACGATAAAGTGCAAGTTTATAACGCTGATAGTAGCGATGAGAAGAGGGCATGCCCTGGGTGATGGGGTCCTTAATGATGCTGTCCTTGATTCTAAGAAGACTAGTGTCCATGATGGGGCTGAGTAAGTTTACAACTTTCTGCATTTTCCTTCAATCCTGGCAGTAGCCACCACCCTCCCCACCCACCCCCCACCATGCCTGATGGTGGTGCAGCCAGTTAGAATGCTCTCCACAGTATATCTGAAAAATCTTGCAAGAGTCTTTGGTAACATATCAAGACTCCTGAAGCTCCTAGTGAAATTTCACCGCTGTCACACCTTCTTTATAGCTGCACCGATATCCATCTATCCCTGTGTATTCATAGTACTTTTATTTTGTTGATATACAGTGTGGAACAGAGCTACTCAGCAACCCACCTATTAAACAGTCTAATTATGGGCCAATTTACAATGACAAATTAACCTACCAACTCAAGTGTCTTTGGGCTATGGGAGGAAACTGGAGCACCCGGAGGAAACCCACGTGGTTCAGGGGAGAACTTAACAAAGTCCTTACATACAGCTGCTGAAATTGAATCTGGATCACTGGTACTGTAATGCACTGTGCGAACAACTACACAACTGTGCCGCCCCATTCATGTGTCTATGTGTTACTATTAATTCATTTCATAAAATAGAATCATTTATTTCCTCCCTAGCTCTGGACATTTGCTTGATGGAAAACTGCTGCTGAAAGTGCTTGTGTTTGTTTTGTAGGGTTACGGTTTCCCTGTTAGTCAATACTTTGACTTGCTGCTAGAGATCAGAGATCAATATGGAGAAATTCTGCTCAGGAAATGGTCAGGAATCTTCAGGTAAGAATGATTCCTCCTGCTCTGTGATTTCAAGAAAAGATGTAATGCACTGGGTGTTGAGGGTGCTCGATGAAGGCTGCTTTCCTGTGGCAACGCTCTGGCAGCAGTGAGAATATTAGCGGCAGAGCCAGGTTTCCCCGGGTCCATTACGTGCTGCAGCGACTGGGCCCCAAGCCATGAATGAGGCCCATTGGGCGTTGTCTCCATACTGTGGAAGAAAAGAAAAGGTGGGGAGTCGAGTTTAAATATTTGGAATTTTAACCTCTGCTGCAAGTAAGCTCCTCAATAATACTGAATGGTCTGTAAAATCAGTGAGGATTTTCAAGCATTCTTGCATGACACGACAGGGCCTGTCTTTAAGCCGGCAGATTGGCTGGAAGAAGCCTTGCATTTCTCAGTCTATGGGTCATGTTGAAGAGATAAAGGATGCGTTAGCTGGCTCTGAAAGCAGCACATTAACTCGGGTTCTACTTCAGTAGCACGCTTGGCTGCTTCTGACTAAATACATTTTTTAAAAGGAAGAAGTTATTTGTAACTTTGTATTTGTAATTGCTTTTCGAATTGCTTCCCTATTTGCCTCCTCTTTTGGGCCACGTACCTTGGAGGTCAGGCCTGATTTATCCTGTTTGTCTCAGAGATGGAAACAGACACTCTGACCTGACCTGTCCATGCCAAACTCTGCATTTGGCCCATTTCTAAACCAGACACGGACCCGTCAGTTAATGCCAGGGGTGCATGGCATTAACAGTTTGGGAACCCCCGCTCTAAGCTGTTTATATCCAATACCTATCCAGGGTCAATGATCAACTTTATTCATCAGATATATTTACATGTAATAGTGTGTTGGACATGCAGCAGAAAAACAACATTCAAAAATGATAATGACGAAAGAATTATATATAAATAACACAAGGAAATAAAATTTGAAGTTTAAAAATGGATATGGAGTAAAATGTGCATAAATAAATACCAGTGTGTAATCAAATGTAAACAGCATTATAAAATAACTTTTACACATTCTGCCATTGACCGTAAGCTCTCCCTGTGACCGTGTGGGTTTCCTCGGGTTTTCCAGTTTCCTGCCACATTACAAAGACGTATGGGTTGGGGTCATTGAGCTGAGGGAATGCTGTGTTGGTGCCGGAAGCATGGTGACATGTGTGGGCTGCCCCCAGCACATCCTTAAATTGTGTTGGCTGTTGTCACAATCGGCCCATTTCACTGAACGTTTAGAAGTTTCCCTCTTAGAAATCTGTGTCTTGTTGTTTTTCACTTCCCTACCCTGGAATAATTCTGTGATCATCCAGCTTATCTACCCGTTTAATAATTTTATAAGACTCTTATCAAGTCACCCTTCAGTCTCCTTCATTTCAGGGAAATTAGTCTCATCTTCCAACTCTCACCCTCTGGTTCTGGTAACCTGTTTATGCATCTTTTCTGCACCCTCCCAACCACCGCTCCAACGAGGAAAAAACCCTAACTCACAGAAGCTTTCGTTGTAAGACATATTCTGTAATCCAGGCAGCTTTATGGTAAATCTGCTCTGCACCAAAGGACCATGAGACCACAGAAGGTAAGAGCAGAATGGTGCCATTCAGCACATCAGCGCATCATGGCTGATTTATTATCTTTCTCAATCCCATTCCTTCTGCCTTCTCGCCATAACCTTTGACACTCTAACTAATCAGGAATATACTCAATGACTTGGCCTTCACAGCCATTGGTGGCAAGGAATTTCATAGATTCACCACCTTCTGGCTAAAGAAATTCCCCCCTCATCTCTGTTCTAAAGGGACGCCCCTTCTATTCTGAGGCTGTGTTCTCTAGTCCTAGACTATCCCACTCATGGAAACATCCTCCACATCAGTTCTATCTAGTCCTTTCAATATTCAATAGGTTTCAGTGAATGTAGGGGTCCTTAATGATGGATGGCACCTTCCTGAGGCATCACCTGTTGAAGATATCCTCGATGAGAGGGAGGCCAGTGCCATTGATGGAGTTGGCTGAGTCTAAACACCTCAGACTTCTGCCTGTGGTGAGCATGTTGTACACTGCAAACTTCCACTGAGCCTAGCTCCTGTTAATGTGTCCACAAAGAAGATGCTGGAAATCAGAGCAACACACACAAAATGCTGGAGGAACTCAGCAGGCCAGGCAGCATCTATTGAAAAGAGCACAGTCATTTCCATAGATGCTGGCTGGCCTGCTGAGTTCCTCCAGCATTTTGTGTGTGTTGCTGTTATTGCATGATAGCAGACTTTATGTTTAGAGTCATGGCAAAATACAGTACAGAAAGAGGATCTTCAGCCTATCTAGTCCATGCTGAACCATTTAAACTGCCTACTCCCATCGACCTGCAGGTGGTCCATCTCTCTCCCATCCACGTACCTATCCAAACTTCTGTTAAACGTTGAAATCGAGCTTGCATGCGCCACTTGCACAGACAGCTCACTCCACACTCTCACAACCCTCTGAGTGAAGAAGTTTCCCTTCAAGTTCCCCTTAAACTTTTCACCTTTCACCCTTAACTTATGACCTCTAATTGTAATCCCACAACCTCTGTGAAATAAACCTCCTTGCATTTATTTAGTGTGTTGATTCATGAAGTCATAGGTATTGATGCCTTTAAAGGACAGTTCAGCTTGACTTGAACCAAGCCTGTGGACTTTTGTTCAGGTGTAATCTGACCAGAACCAATGCAGACAGTCAGATCATGTTGGCCTTTGCTTATGTTGTCAGGCATTGGGCCAAGATTCCTCCAAGATGTCTCCACTCAACCCTAACAACACAACTCATGCTATTATGTGATTTAAAAAAACCAGAATGCTGAAGAAACTCAGTAGGTCAGGCAGCTTCTACAGAAATGCATAAGTAGTTGATTCTTAGGACCAAAAGTCTTCTTCAGGACTGGAAAGGAAAGGAAAGGGAGAAGTTCCAGAATAAGAAGTGACAGGAGGGGAAGGAGTATAAAATAGCAGTGGGTGAGGGAAGGGGGATGAAGTGCAGAGCTGGGAGGTAATAGGTGGAAAATGTAAAGGACTAGAGAAGACAGAATCTGATAGGAGAGGAGAGTGGCCATGGGAGAAAGGGAAGGAGGAGGGGCATCAGGGGGAGGTGATAGGCTGGTGAAGGTAAGAGGTAAGATGCCTATTTCCCCCTTTCCCCCCTTCCTATCTAGTCCAGAAGAAAGATCTCAGTCCAAAATGTTGACCGTTTATTCCGTCTATAGATGCTGCCTGGCATGCTGAGTTCCTCCAGCATTTTATGTGTGTTACTTTGGATTTCCAGCTTCTACATAATCTCATGTGTTTATAAAATGTTGGAGAAACTCAGCAGATAAGTCAGCATTTATGGAGGGAAATGGACAGTTGATGTTTTGGATCTAGATTCATCTAGACTTCAGTGTGACCTGCTATGTTCCTCCAGTAACTCCATTTCTATGCTCCATAATCCAGCATCTGCAGTCTCCTCCGAGTTCTATCCTGTTGTTATCGGACTCTTGAATGGGTATCTCGATCTCTCAATCTATCTCAATCTACCTCCTTGTGGCCCCTGCACTTTATTTGTCTCTCTGCACTGCACTTCCTCTGTATCACCACCTGGCGTGGAAGGGCCACGGCACAGGATCGGAAAAAGCTACAGGAAGTTACAAACTTAGCTCCATCGTGGGTACTAGCCTCCCTACCATCGTGGATGTCTTCTAAAGGTGATGCCTCAAAATGGCAGCATCCATCATTATAAGCCCTCATCACCCTGCACATGCTCTCTTCTCACTCCTACCAGGACCCTGAAGACACACACTCAGTGTTTCAGGAACAGCTTTTTTCGCTGCATCATCAGATTTCTGAATGGACAATGATCCCATGTACACTACATCAATTTTTTTTCACTTTCCTTTTGCAATATTTATTTAAGTTTTATATATATTTCTTATTGTAATTTATGTTTTTATCCTTATGTATTGCTATATATTGCGGCCATAAAATAACACATTTCACAACAAATACCAGTGATATTAAAGCTGATTCTGATTCTGAACTGTAACACTATATTCAGATTTTTCTTATTGACATTTCAGTGTCCTTAAGTATGAAATGATAAGCCTGAATGATATTAACCTTTCACTGTACCTTGTTACACATGACATTAATAAAATATTATGTTTTTAATTATAGAACTGTTTATAAACAGTTACTGCCCCAATCCTTCTCATTATTCCTTAAAATTTTTTGCATTATTTATTTATTTTATAACTTATTGGAGTTAGCTTATTATTGTCACATCTTGAGTCTTGGGCAAGGTTTAATTGATGCAGTTTGTGGATTGGACTCTGCAGTCAATGAATGGCACAGCACTAAATTGATCTGAACTGAGCGAAACTGAACATTGCGAGACTGTTACGATGATTCTGTGGTTTGTTGTTTTATATTCTGTGTGTGTTTTTGCTCATTTTTTGCTGTTTGTGTGACCTGTCCCTTTTTTGTGCGTTGGGTGTTTGATGTTTTCTTTGAACCGGTTCCATAGTGTTTCTTTGTTTTGTGGGAAGATGAATGAGCTAGGTAAATGAGAAAGTGCAAGGTCACAGCGAGATGGATTGTGAGGCCAGGAGTCCTTCTCGTGGACCATCCAGAAATGTGATGGCGAAGGGGAAGAAACTGTTCCTGAATGGTTGAGTGTGGGTCTTCAGTGTCCTGTGCACCTCCTCCTGGTGTCCCTTAGGTGCTCTGGTTTCTTCCCACTTCCCAATATTCTGCTGAACAGGTTGTGCAAATTACCCTTTGGTTGAGGTAAGTCCCAGGAAAAGTGGGGGGGGGGAGTTGAACGGGACACGAGAGCTACATGGGAGAAAACAGAGGAGTAATTGGACCTATGGAGTCGTGCATGGGTGCTGGCAGGCCTCGATGGGCTGATTGACTTCCATTCATATTCAGGAGTGTGCTGCTGGGACCTGAGGGAATGAGTTATGGAGAGAGGTTGGGCAGCTGAGACATTATTCATTGCAGTATTGGAGAAAGACGAGTGATTTTATAATCATGAAGAGTATAGATAAGATGAATGCACACAGTTATTTCCCCCAGGGTTGGAGCATTAAGTACTGGGGGCACAGGTTTGGCATGAGAGGGAAGAGATTTAATATGAAATTGAGGGGCCACATTTTCACCCAGAGGGTGGTCAGTGTGTGGAATGAGCTTCCAGAGGAAGTGGTTGAGGCAGGTACATTGCCAGCACTTGGGCAGATACATGGATAGGACCAGTTTAGTGCAGGGACTCCCCACCTAGGGTCCATGGACCCCTCGGTTAATGGTATAAAAAAGGTCGGGGACCCCTGGTTTAGAGGGATATGGGGCAAACTCAAGAAAATGGGACCAGCTGAAAAGAGAATCTTTGTCAATATGGATGATTTGGGCTGAAGGATCTGTTTCCATGTTGTAGGACTCTACGATGCGTGATTTCCACATTCTCTCCACTCTGGGCAAATCAACAGCTTCTGAATATCTTATACACAAGAAGTTCTGCAGATGCTGGAAATCTAAAGCAACACACAAAATGCTGGAGGAATTCAGCAGGTCAGGCAGTGTCTGTGGAAAAGAGTAAACAGTTGATGCTTTGGACCGTGACCCTTCTTCTGAACATCACAATTAGATTTATTAATAATTATCTGTTATAGCTAGTGTCTGGTTTCTCCATATAGGAAAATCTTCCATGCCTACCGTAGCAATCCATGATGTATAGAGGGATCTTGGGGTCCAGGTCTATAGCTCTATGGAAGTGACTACACTTGCTTGATGGTGTGGTAAAGAAGGCATACTTCCCTCTTACACTGCAGTTTTATATAGCTGTCTTTGAGCTGCATCTGGAATATTGTCAGGTTCTGGCCATCCCATTGTAGGAGGAACGTCAGAGAGAATGCAGAAGAGGTTCACCAGTACGCCGCCTGGATCACAGGGCATGAACTAAGATGAGAGGCTGGACGAACAAGTGTTGTTTTCTCTGGAGCGGTGGAGACTGAGGGGAGACTAGATAGAGGTTTGTAAAATTAAGAGAGGCATAGATAGGCATAGTATCTTCATCCTCAAGTCGAAGCTTCTAATATTAAAAGGCATGCATTTAAGGTGAGAGGGGGTAAGTTCAAAGGAAATGTTCAGAGCAATCCTGTGACACAGAGTGGTGGCTGCCAGGGCGGTGGTGTAGGCAAAAATAGTTGAGGTGTTTGAAAAGCTCTTAGACAGGCACACGAATGTACAGACAACAGAGGGATATGGACATTGTGCATGCAGAAAGGATTAGTTTTGTTTTAATTACTGTGAGTTGTAGTGTTGAGCTATTCTGTTGTATGTTCCATGTTGGAATGCAGTCCATAACCTTGAAGATTCCTCCGGTTGATCCTCAACCCCTCAACCTCTTTCTTAGAGCCAT
Organism: Hemitrygon akajei; assembly: GCF_048418815.1. Classification (NCBI taxonomy): domain Eukaryota; kingdom Metazoa; phylum Chordata; class Chondrichthyes; order Myliobatiformes; family Dasyatidae; genus Hemitrygon; species Hemitrygon akajei. The sequence goes on along the minus strand of NC_133127.1, from coordinate 10,879,407 downwards.
TGAGGCCCGGCATCCTTTGTATACACTGCATTTGAGTCTGTGTGTGTGTGTGTGTGTGTGTGTGTGTGTGTGTGTGTGTGTGTGTGTGTGTGTGTGTGTGTGTGTGTGTGTGTGTGTGTGTGTGTGTGTGTGTGTGTGTGTGTGTGTGTGTGTGTGTGTGTGTGTGTGTGTGTGTGTTTTGTTTTCATCCTGGAGGTCATAGAAAGCCCATCAAATGGCTGCTGCAAGAACAGCTTGGGGTGACGTTTATGCAACCTCTAGCTGTTACAGTGATTAAAACTTTTATTAGTATTTTTATTTCTTCATTTATTGCTTCTTTTTCTGGAACAGAGCAGTGAGCCTGGTCTGTGGATCAAAGAGGCATGTGGTAAATGGTCTCACTCTCTGATGAATATACACGCACATGCGCACACACACACACGCACGCACACACACACACAGTCACGCACACACGCACACACTCACACACACATGCGCACACACACACACGCACGCACACACACACACAGTCACGCACACACGCGCGCGCGCACACACACACACAATGAATACATAGACACAAGGTCACAGCACACAGATACACATAGATACATGCACGTGTATATACATGCTAACCTTGTACCTGCAGCAACAAAAATAAGTTCTCTTTGGAGTGAAGGAGGACGAGCAGAGACTTGACAGAGGTATATAACATGATAAGAGGTACAGACAGAGTGGGCAACCAGAGACTTTTTGCCAGCGCAGAAATGGCTAATGCAAGAGAACACAATTTGAAGGTGATTGGAGGAAAGTGTAAGAGGGATGGCAGAGCTAGGTTCTTTACACAGAGAATGGTGGGAGGGTGGAATTTGTTGCCAGGGCTGGTGGTTGAGGCAGATACATTAGGGACATTTAAGAGACTCTTAGATAGACACATGGATAAAAGAAAAATGGAGGGCTATGTAGGAGTGAAGCGTCAAATTGATCTTGGAGTTGGTTAAAGGGTCGGAATAACTGCATGGGCATGCTCTATGTTCTGAATTGCTAGGAGAACTTATCAGGTCAAGCAGCATCTTTATAGGCAGAGGGAAAAGATGGAAGTAATGGTTTATACAATGCACTCAAAATGTTGGAGCACTGCAACAGGCCAGGCAGCATCTATGGAAAAGAGTAAACAGTTGGAATCTCGGTCGAAGTCCCTTCGTCAGGACAGAGATGGAGTCTTCACCTCATTATGGCTTTCTTTGTGCCTTATTGTCTGCCTGCATCATGTTCCCTGTAACTGTAACACTTTATTCTGCAATCTGTCTTATTTGACCTTTTTCTACTTTGATGAACTCGAAGGACAGTTCTACCCCTCGACCTGCAGGTTCCTCTAGCATTTTGTGTATTTGAATTCCAGCATCTCCAGATTTTCTCTTGTTAGTGACGGTCTATGATTTGAGTCGAGACCCAAAACATAAGGGGAGAGGATTCAGAAACTGGAGATGCAAAGGGATTTGGAAATGCTAGTGCAATATTCCGGAAAACTTGTGTTAGTAGCAAGGGAGGCAAATGCAATGTTACCATTCATTTCCAGAGGACTAGAATATTAAGGAAGGATCTAATGCTGAGGCTTTATAAGGCATTGGTCAGACAACATTTGGAATATTGTGGGAAGTTTTGGATTACTTCTCTAAGTAAGGATGTGCTGGGATTGATGAGGGTGCAAAAGATGTTTATGTAAATTATCCTGTGGGTAAACGGGTTAAATTGTGAGTCGTGTTTAATGGCTCTGGGCCTGGAACCACTGGAGTTTAGGAAGATGGAGGAGATCTCATTGAAACCTGCTGAATATTGTAAGGTCTGGATTGAGTGGATGTGTAGAGGATGTTTGCAGTACTGGGAGAGTCTAGGATCAGAGGACACAACCTCAGAATAAAAGGACAACCTTTAGAACAGAGCTGAGGAATTTCTTTAGTCAGAAGATGGTGAATCTGTGGGATTTATTGCCACTGATGGCTGTGGAGGCCAAATCATTAAAAGCAGGGGTTGATAGATTCTGATTAGTAAGGACCTCAAAGGCTATGGGAAGAAGGCAGGAGAATGGGGTTGAGAAGGAAAATAAATCAGTCAGAATTGAATGGTGGATTGGACGTAATGGGCCAGATGGCTTAATTGTGCTCTTATGTCATATGGTCTTATGTAGACCCTGCATCAGGGTGTGTGTGGGGGGTGCAGCAGTTTTCTCTGAAGGCTGAGAGCCCCACTTCTTGCTCCTTAACTCATCCTGTGAAGATTTTCCTCAGCGATTAATCTACAGCCAACTTCACTCTCCAGCAGCGGGTGGATGCAATGTGCTGGATGTTCGGTGTGAGCTTGAAATTTGAAGTTATATTTCTCGGGCAGGCTGACTTCTTGGCAGTCCTAGTTCTGTACAATTAAGTGGAGTTTTCATAGCTGTGCAGATTAGATTCTGCAAGGACATTCCACCTCATTATTTGGGAAGGGGTGGGCTGTAAAACATTGCCCATCTCCTTGCCAAAGTGTAACCCTTCAGTATTACAGAGTAATTTAATCCCACGTTGAACCTAAATACACATATTAAGCAATTGCATATGTTGATATTGAAAGATAACTGAATGGGTATATTATGCTTTTCCAAATTGTTTCATTCAGCATTGCTCCTGACGTTTACGATGATGTTGCCAGATCTAGAGGGCCCGAGTGAAAGGGAGAGGTTGGCCAGACTAGGTCTTTATTCCTTGGAATGTAGAAGAATAAGGGGCGACTTTATAGAAGTGTTTAAAATTATTTATTTTTATTTAGAGATACAGTGTGCAACAGGCCCTTTTGGTCTTTCAAACCACACTGCCCAGCAACCCACTGATTTAATCCTAGTGTAATCACCGGACAATTTGCAATGATCATTTATCCTTCTAACCGGTAGGTGTTAGTATTGTGGGAGGAAACGGGTGCACCCAGAGGAAAGCCACACACATAGGGGAAAGAACGTATGAACTTGCTTACAGAGGACGCTGTGATTGATACTGGACTGTAGGAAAGATTAGCTTTATTTGTCACATGTACATTGAAACTTTGAAACCTACAGTGAAAAGTGTCAAAGCAAACTGTTCAGGATTGTGTCAGGTAGCCCACAAGTGTAGCCACTCTTACGGTGCCAACACCGTGCGCGCACACTCGCTAACCCTAACTATACACTTTTGAGAGGAATCCAGAACGCCGGATGAAACCCACAGGATCACAGGCAGAACATACAAAGTCCTTACAGAAAACGATGCAATTAAATATACCCAGTGACCTGGCCTCGACAGCCGTCTGTGGCAATGAATTCCACAGGTTCACCACCAGATGGCTGAAGAAATTCCTCCTTATTTCTCATGTAAAGGAATATCCTTGTATCTTGTGACTGTTCGCTCTGGTCCTCGACTCTCCAACTATTGGAAATATCCTCTCCGCGTCCACTCTGTCCAGGTTTTTCAATATTTGGTCAGTTTGAATAAGATCCCCCCTCATTCTTCTAAACTCCAGTGAGTACAGGCCCAGAGCCATCAAATGCTCCTCATGCATTAACCCTTTCATTCCCGAGGTCATTCTCGTGAACCTCCTCTGGACCCTCTTAGGGCAACCTCCTCGTTAAGATGAAGCAGGAGTCTTCAGGACTGTACCAGTTTGTGTCTTAGGAGCAGCAAACAGTTTGCGGGAGCAACTCAGTGGACTGAGCCGTGTCAGTAAGAGGGGAGGCCATAGTTCCTCCTCTCCCCCAACCCAACGCCCAAAGATCCTGCTCGACAAGTGAAGTTCCTCCAGCAGATTATTTGTTGCCCCAGATTCCAGCATCTGTGGTCCCTCATGTCTTCACAGATGAGTATAAAGCCCAGCAGTGTCTCTACTTTCTGCGAAAAGTCCATCTCCCACCCCCCATCCTCATCACATTCTACAGGGGTTGTATTGAGAGCACCCTGAGCAGCTGCATCACTGCCTGGTTCGGAAATTGCACCATCTCGGATTGCAAGACCCTGCAGCGGATAGTGAGGTCAGCTGAGAAGATCATCGGGGTCTCTCTTCCATGCCATCATGGACATTTACACTACACGCTGCATCCGCAAAGGAAACAGCATTATGAAGGACCCCATGCACCCCTCAAACTCTTCTCCCTCCTGCCGTCTGGGAAAAGGCTCCGAAGCATTCGGGCTCTCACGACCAGACTGTGTACAGTTTCTTCCCCCAAGCTATCAGACTGCTCAATACTCGAAGCCTGGACTGACACCTTGCCCTATTGTCCCGTTTATTATTTATTGTAATGCCTGCACTGTTTTTGTGCACTTTATGCAGTCCCGTGTAGGTCTGTACTGTAGCTTTCTCTTGTTTTTTTTAAAGTAGTTCAGTCTAGTTTTTGTACTGTGACATGTAACACCATGGTCCTGAAAAACGTCGTCTCATTTTTACTATGTACTGTACCAGCAGTTATGGTCGAAATGACAATAAAAGTGACTTGACTGGACTTGACTTGAACATACCATAAGACTATAAGACATAGGAGCAGAATTAAGCTGTTCAGCTCATCAAGTCAGCTCCACCATTCTGTCATGACTGATCTATTATCCCTCTCAACCCCAATCTCCTGCCTTCTCCCCATTGCCTTGACACCCTTGCTAATTAAAAACAAATCACCCCCCACTTTAATTATACCCAATGACTTGGCTGTTTGTATGGGTCACAGGTATAAAAATTAAGCTCATAAACACAAGTTATTCTGCAGATGCTGAAAACCTTGAGCAACACACACAATTAAAGGTTAAAGATTAGCTTTGTTTGCCCATCGAAACATACAGTGAAATGCATTGGCAAGTGTCCTAGCACCAACTTTGCATGCCTCCAGTGCTCTGCAGAACAGCAGAACACAACTGCCATGAAAAGCAAGCCCCGTTCCTCCCTCTCAGTACACGCACAGTCCTTTAACCCTAGGACAGGCCTTCTTCAGCCTCCAGCAGACTCGGGCCTGCGAACACCAGGATTCAACCTCCCCGGGAGACTCACAGAGATTTGCGGACCCGACTCCAGCAAGCTAACAAGCACTTCCCTGCAAATTCTTGACCACGAAATGAGAATTAAGGTGCATTGATAGTTAAGTGTGTAAAATACGTTAAGGCCCCTGCGCACAATTTTGGAATCAATTACACACAGGCTCTTGATTGATACTTTATCCCCTCAGAAAAAAACAACCACCCAGAATTCTGTTTTTATTATGAGTAGCATTATTAAAGAATTAACTTTACATCTGTTACTTTTTAAAAGGATTACCTTACACTTTAGCAGCAGAATAACATGTTGTGTTTTGTAATAGCATATCCTCACAAAAACACACATTCTAACAGGCATGGTTGCAGGAGGATGTGCTGGTAAAATAATGGGAATGGTGCAAACGCTTCATGTTCATTACATTGTTAAGGGGAGAAGGCAGGAGACTGCCGTTGAGAGAGATAATAAATCGGCTATGACAGAATGGTGGAGCAGACCCAATGGGCTGAATGGCTTAATTTTTGCTCCTATGTCTTATGAGTCTTAAAGACATATACTGTAGTCATAAAGTACAGCACAGAAACAGGCCCATTGACCCATCTAGTCCATGCTTAAAACCATTTAAACTGCCTACTCCCATCAACATGCACCGGGACCCATTGCCCTCTAATACCCCTAATACCCATGTAAATACCTGTATTTAAATGTCCGGAAGAACAGTATCAGCCCAAAATGTCGATTGTTTATTCATTTCCTTAGATGCCACCTGACCTGCTCAGTTCCTCCAGCATTTTGTGTGTGTTGCTTTAAATGTCAAAGGCAAGTATCACAATTCACTGACTACAGGTTTTCATTGCACGTTAGAGCAAATATAATCATGAGGGGCATAGATAGGGTGAATGCACACTGACTTTTATCTGAGTGCTGGGGGATCGGGAAATAAAGAGCAGAGGTGTAAGGTCAGATGGTGGGAAATGGTCTTAATAGGAACAGCTTCTTCCCTTCCACCATCAGACTTCCGACTCATCAATCAACCCATGAACAGTACTTCACCATTTTGCTTTCTTTTCCCTCTATTTATTTATTTATCTTTAATATTTCTTATTGTAACTTATAGTATGCTGTACTGTGTTGTTTATCGTGAGGAGACTTCCAGACCATGTCTCTGAATCAGAATCAGGTTTAATATCACTCAAATACAGTACTGTGCAAAAGTCTTAGACACACACATATATAGCTAGGTTGCCCAAGACTTTTGCACAGTACTGTAGTAATTTTATGTATTGCATAAAAAACCCCCAAATTTCATGACGTGTGAATGTTGATAAACGTGATGGGTCTCTATTGTGGGCTGAGAGTGGGAGGGGGCAGGGAGAGGGGAATCATGGCTGGGAAAAGGGGAAGGGGAGGGAGTGGGAAGCACAGGAGAGACATTCTGTAATGAACAATAAATCAATTATTTGGAATCAAATGTCCTCACGTGGTGTCTCAGTGCTGGGTGTGTGTGTATACGTGCCACTCCTTCTCTGTCTCCTGTCCCACACCCCTCCCACAGCGCTCCACCCTCACCATTCCCAATATTCTTTGCTCCTGCCAGATATACAAACTCACTCTCTGTTCCACATTGACAAATATATATGCGTGCCTAAGACTTTGCACAGTAATGTATTTTATGTATTGCATTGTACTGTTGCAGCAAAACTGCACATTTCACAACAAATGTCAGTTATAATGAACCTGATTCTGATTCTGAAGTGTTGTTAGAGAAGGAGACTGTAACCACAGCATGGCAAGATTCAAGATTCAAAAAACTTTATTGTCATTCCAACCATGCATCAGCTCTGCAGGGCAGAATGAGACAGCGTTTCCCAGGGGCAAGTGCAATCATAACATAACAAACACAACAATAAATAGTAAACACAACAATAAATAGTAAAACACAACAATAAATAGTAAAACACAACAGGTCCTAAGTCCCCCACTGATGGAAACATCCTCTCCATGTCCACTCTATCTAGACCATTCAATATTCAATAGGTTTCAATGAGATCCCCCTAATTCTTCTAAACTCCATCAAATTATATCTGAGACATGTTGTTTCCTGTTCTGTACTTCTGGAGAAAATCATTGTCATCATGTCACTGGGATCTGTGCCATAATTCTTTCATGTTACCTTCAAAAGCACATGTGCATACAGGAGCGATCAAGTACACATTGTGGAGTGATATATATCCACCCCCCCCCCCCCATTTCCCCTCATTTCCTTTTCCTCTCTCTCCCCTTTCTCTCTTTCTTTCCCTCTTTTCCCTCCTTCTTTATCACTCACTGTTTCTCTCTCTCTCTCCCCCTGCCTCTCTCCCTTTCTCTCTCTCTTCTTGTTCACTTTCTTATGTACTGGTGCCCAGAGTGGATGAGAGTAACACATGATACACTTGAAATGGTTTTGGTGAAGCTCTTGGAGTGGTTTCTGCCCACTCTCCTTTTACGCAGGAGTATTGTTTGAACAGGAAATGGCTTTTATGTTCCATCTTCCTCTTCTTCTTATCCTTAAGAATTTAAGTCATCATGGATCAGTGAACTGTTTAATCACTTCCCAGCTGCCCAGAATGGATGTTCTTTTTGATCAGTACTTGTGTTTGTAGATTTCTCTGTTTCTCATATCTCACATTTTTAGAGGCTTCTTTCAAATAAGAGATCTGTTCCGACCACTGGTCAAGTAGTTTGGTTAGAAAGGGATTTCTCCTCTCTGCCCTGGTGCCACTTTGGCTCCTTGTGCTTCCACTATAGTTATTTGTCATCTCTGTAATACACAGAACTGTGCTAAAGTGGTAGGCACATATATACTGCATAGCTAGGGTGCCTAAGACCTTTGCACAGTATTGCAGTAATTTTTTTGTATTACACTCTGCTGCAAAAAAAAATCTATGTGATGATAAACCTGATTCTGATATGGGTCTCTATTGTGGACTGAGAGTGGGAAGGGGGCAGGAAGAGGGGAATCGTGGTTGGGAAAAGGGGAAGGGAGAAGGGAGGGAGCTGGAAGTACCAGAGACATTCTGTACTGATCAATAAACCACTGGTTTGGAATCACACGACCTTGCCTGGTGTCTCAGGGCTGGGTGTGTCCATCCTCTGCCCTGGCACTCCTTTCTCAAACCCATCCGCAGTGCTTCTCGCTCACCATTCCCATCATCGTTTGCTCCCGCCAGATTTACAAATTCACTCTCCGCCCCATGTTGACAAATACAGTTCTGTGCAAAAGTCTAGGACCCATAGCACCCCCGCGCGAGCGCGCTCTCTCTCTCTCTCTCTCTCACTCTCTCACACTCTCACTCTCACTCACACACTCATATATATATAAGACTTTTACACAGTACTGTACATGGCAGTGAATTGATCTTGAGAAGTCTGGATCAGTAAGTGGGATTACAATGTTATTGCCATCACAGAAACGTGGTCCAGTGAAAGGGCAGACTGGCAGCTCGTTGTTCCCGGGTTTAAAGTTTTGAGTACAGCTGATGAGATACAAAAGGAGAAGTGTGTTACAATTTTGTTCGGGGCCTGTTTCCCTGCTGTACTGCTTCCTGATTCTGTGATTCAGAGAGAACAGTTACAAATTCTCAACCATCAGGCCTAATGCCCTTCTCCTTTTGTATCCCATTGGTTGAACTCAAAACTTCAGAGGGGATAACTTTACTCACCCCGTCATTGAAATGTTCCCACAACTCTTGGGCTCACTTTCAAGAACTCTTCATCTCATGTTCTTGATATTTGTTGTTTATTTATTGATTATTATTGTTTCTTCTTTTTGTATTTCCACATTTTGTTGTCTTTGGTTGCACTTTGGTTGAATGCTCCAGCTGAGCGGTCTTTCATTGATTCTCTAATGATAATTATTCAATAGATTTGTTGAGTATGCCCATAAGAAAAGAAATTGCAAGGTTGTATATGGTGATATACATGTACTTTGATAATAACATTTACTTTGAACTTTGTTTTTGAGCTTTATTTATTTCTTTTTTGAGAGATGTATTGCAGAACTAGCCCTTCCGAGAAGGCTATTTTTGTTCTCTGCTGCACAAGAATGTCCTTCAGCTTGGGATGTTGGGACCATTTAAAGTTAAAGTCGAGTTCATGTACATGTACATGCGTGCAGTGAGAAACTTACGTACAGTGGCATTGCAGGCACGGAGTGTTAGAGTCAGAAACGAACCAGGTTCAGGTTTATCATCACTGACCTATGTTGTGAAATTTGTTGTTTTTTCTGCAGCAGCACAGTGCAAGACATAAAAGACAGTGTAAACGGAGAGGAAAACAGAGTAATGTTCTTGAGTTCATTGTCCGTTCAGAAAGCTGTTGACAGAGGGGATAAAGCTGTTCTTGAACCATTGAATGTACCTCCTCTCTGGTGGTACTAATGAGAACAGAGCACATCCCGTGTAGTGAGGGTCCTTAATGATGGTGGCTATCTTTTTGAGGCATCACCTTTTGAAGGTGTCCTCGATGCTGGGGAGGCTAGAGCCCATGATGGAGCTGGCTGTGTCTGCAGCTTTTTCCAGTCCAGTGTAGTGGCCCCACAATACCAGACAGTGATGCAACCAGATACAATGCTCTCCATGGTACATCGGTAGAAATTTCTGAGTCTTCAGTTTCATTTCAAGCTTCTAATGAAATATAGCTGCTGTCTTTGTAATTGCATCAATATGGGCCCAGTTTAGATCTTCAGAGACGTTGACACCCAGGAACTTGAAACTGCTCACCCTTTCCACTGCTGATCCCTAGATGAGAACTGCTGTGTGTTGCGTTGATTTCAGCTTGAAGTCCACAATCAATTCTTTGATCTTATTGACGATGAATGCATTGCTGCAACACCACTCCTTCAGCTGATCTACCTCACACCTGTATGCCTCCTTGTCACCATCTGAGATTCTGTCACCAGCAAATTTATAGATGACATTTGAGCTGTGCCTAGCCACAGAGTCATGAGTGTTCAGAGCGTAGAGCAGAGAGCTAAAAATGCACCCTTGAGTGTGCCGGTGTTGTCTGCCTGTGAGAAGGAGATGATGAAAGTGTATAGCCTGATATATTTATTCTTTTTCCCTCTGCACAGATGCAGTCTGACCTACCTGATGAGTATTTCCAGCAACTGCAGTATTTGGTTCTGGATTTCTTTAAGCTGGGTGTTTGGTTACATTCCTGCCACGGTATTGATGAGGGGTCTCAACCCTAAGCATTGACTGTCAGTTTCCCTCCATAATGCTGTCTGATCCACCGAGTTCCTCCAGCATCTTGTTTGCTGTTCCATATCCCTGTTCCCAGCAGCGGTTGGTAGCTTGTTTTGGAGAATGGAAACTCTGATCTCAAACCTCTGCTGCCTTGCGGCTGTACCCACTCATGGGGAAGGCTTTGGGAATAAATCCTGAGGAATAATCCGGTACTGGAGTCCCTAAGGCAGTCCTGCGTTGAGTTTAATGCTGACTGGCAACTCCTGTGAGTCCTAATTTTTTTTACAGCTGGCTGACCAACCATTGCTCTGAGCAGGAAATTTTTACCCAGCCTGAAAATTGCTTAGCACTGTAAATGTGTTTTTATTTTGTAAAATATATGTTATGAGTATTTAGAATGAAGTATGAAAAAATGACGTACTTTAGATGTATTTCCAGTATTAATTGAAGGGTATAATGGAATACAGTGCAACAAAAAAAATTTTCACATTGCGTCGGTCTTACAAACCCATTGTTGATAAACACCGTCTAGATTAATTTTGCATCCAGATGAAACATACGTCTTAATCCTCATTAGATCATCTAAATATTCCACTTCTGTTCTGTTCCTGGGTTTACATTTGATTGAATTCATAAGACTGACCCATGTTTGCAGTCCACACTAGAAGCTTGAAATGATCCAACGATGTCAACAAGAATTGACAGTTCTTCAAACTATTGTTTCTAAGCAGGTAGTTCAACATATCAGTGAACGGCTTAATTGAACCACTCTTAACTTTCTCAGAAATGACAATTTTGAAATCACAGTATTGCTCTGATATTTTTGAGGCAGTGCTTTCATTGTATATAAAAGAAAACTCCAACTGCGTGGCAACAAAGGGTGTGTGTGCGTGAGCATTACTGTTACTGCGTGGCCTCGCTCCCACGCAGCTTAGAGGGAACAATACCTGCGATGTCACTGTTGCCAAACTGTATCAGTCTCTGCCATTCCTCATTTATCAGCTGCATGCAGAGGGGGAGCTTGTTGCATTGACAACAGCTCACTCTCCATCTTGTACTGCCCTGGCTTGTGTATCACGTAGACAGCTAGGACGCAACGTCCACGGTCGACCACAACCACAGCGAGCCTATTATTGTTAAATCACTGTACAGTATATCAGAATCAGGTGTTATCACTGACGTACATGTATGTTGTGAAATTTGTTGTTTTGTAAGTGCAATACAGTGCAAGTCGTAAAATTTACTTTTAAGTTACAATATTAGTAAAGGGTGTAAAAGACAATTGGACCGTTCAGAAATCTGATGGCAGAGAAGAAGTTGAGTGTGAGTCTTAAGGTTCCTGTAGCGATGGTAATAATGAGAAGAGGACAGGTCCAAGGTGGTGAGGCTCTTTAATGATGGATACCAGCTTCTTGAGGAGCACCTCTTGAAGATGTCTTCATTGGAGGGGAGATTGTGCCCGTGATGGAGCTGGCTGAGTCCACAATCTTCTGCAGCCTCTTTCAACCTGTGCATCGGAGCCTCCATACTAGGCTGCGATGCATATTTTGTCACTATATACAACCCTAGATTCAATTTCTTTCGGACATTCTCAAGAAATCCATAACAGAATAATAGTCATAAGGGAATCAGTGAAAGACCACACCAATCTGGGCATTCAACCAGTGTGCAAAAGACAACAAACTAGGCAAGTACAAAAAGCAATAGGGTTCTGACCAGTCGGAAAGCTCTCCACTGTACATCTGTACAAGTTGGTGATCTAGCAAATCTCCTCAAACTCCTAATAAAATGGAGCAGCTGGCGTACCTTCTTTGTCCTTTATCCCTCTGCTTAAATCTTGCTAGATTTAGTTCCTGCAACTCTCTCGAGTACATTTTACTGAGCTAAGGGGTGGGGGGTGTTGAAAAGTAGCCCGATCTGTCAAGTTTTTATAAACCCACAGCCTAGATATTTTTCCATGATTTAAAAAAAACCAAAAGGTTACTACAACATTAAAAACTACTTTATTGCATGAAATAATTTCTAACGTTCAGAACTGAACCTGGATCGTAATCTGCCAGTATAAACTGACTTTGCATATTGCATTGAACTGCGGCTGCTAAGTTAACAAATTTCACATCACAGGCCGGTGATAATAAACCTGATTCTGTTTCTGAGGACTGGCATGTCCATATCTCACTGGGGCGTGAGGCCCACCAGCTACCCTCACCTGGTTTAATCTGCCTGTTGAAGTGGTAGACCAGGGTGTGGCCGCTGTCGCATGCAAACAGCTACCTGCAGCCATAGATGAGAGCTAAGTGTCTGGTGGGGACTAAATGTGAGTGAGCTGCCCCAGAATGGACATGACAAGCCCCTTCACCAGAGGTGCCACTCTCACAGGACACCCCATACACAGCAGGAGAGGGCAGTCGGGTAGTATTTATCCTTTACCTGATATCAACAAATCAGATTTTCTGGTTATGATCATGTTGGTGTTTGTGGACTCTTTCTCTGTGATCATTTGCTGCAGCCTTTCCTCTGTTACAACAGTGGATTTAATTCAAAACTGCTTCCCTCACTTTTTAAGGCTCTGTCGAAGTTATTTATTATTTTTATTTAATTGTGGCTACACTGAAGGACTGTGCCAGAGGACTGGAGATTTGCAGGTTTTAGTCTAAAGCATAAAAATTTGGTTAAGGATAAGCCCAGTAATTATTTAATTTTATTTAGAAATAGAGCACAGAGTACGCCCTTCCGGTCCTTTGAGCTGCGTCGCCCAGCACTCCCCTGACAAACCCGATTTAACCCTAACATAATCACAGGACAATTTACAATGACCAACTAACCTACTGACCGTTATGTCTTTGGACTGTGTGAGGAAGCCGGAGCTCCAGGGAAAGCCCACGTGTTCCACAGGAAGAGCGTACGGAGACTTATTCCACAGGACACTGGGATTGAAATCTGAACACCAGTGCTGCGTGTTGGCACCTCGCTACCATATGGCGCCCAGCTTAATATCATTGGCATGGGTGACATAAAACGTAGAACACAGAATATTCCTTACTGGGCAGGTTATGTGCATTGGATATCTTGTAGCGCAATGGGAAATCTTCCAACTTGCACTGTGGAACTCCTGACCAGACTTCACAACTCTGTAGATACATTGAGCACAGAACAATACAGCACAGCACTGGCTCTTTGGCACGTGAAGTTGTGCTGACCTTTTAATTTTCTCCAAGATCAATCTTGACCCTTCCCTCTCATATGGCTCTCCATCTTCCTTTCATCGACGTGCCTGTTCAAGCGTATCTTAAATGTCCCTAATGTATCTGCCTCTACCACCACCCCTTACTTCAAACATTCCCTTTACTCCCTTCCATTCACCTTAATCTTATGGCTTCTTGTGTTAGCCATTTCTGCATGGGAAGAAATCTCTGGCTGTTCACTCTATCCATGCCTCTCTATCAAGTCACTGTCTACCAAGGCAGCACCTGTGGAGGGAAATGGACGGTCGACATTTCAGCCTTCTTCTTAGCTTCCGGTTTAAGATGGCGCAACTGAAGACGTGCGAGAGCTTGCTGGTAAATCATAAGGCAAGAAATTGAACTAAAAACATTACTTATCACAGCTTTCATGAAGCAAATGGTAGTGAACTGTTGCTGTAGACAGTGAGGAGGCAGGCGGAGGTGAGGATGAGCCATGCTGGGGCATCGCGATGTGCAATGTGTTCAAGCCCTAGTTCATATCACTACTGGAGATGGAGGGAGCTGATGCAGAAGAGTTTCGATGCTCGTCCACCTAACGTGGGTGTGAGGTTAAATCACTCCAAGCCTGGATTTGGTGAGATCAAGAATGGCTTCAGGTGGGCGGCCCAGCCATATCGAGCGCCAGGATCTAAGTCCGAGAACATTACTGTACTCGGTGCTTGGACAATTTAAACATTGTCACTGATAGACTGGAAGCCCATGTGTCGGGTATAGCGGTGAGGGCCGGACTGATGTTGCTCGTTCTTCCGCGAATGTTTATTCTTTTCTCCATGGCGCCGAGGCTGTGAAATAATTCAACTGCCGTGCATTTCTGCCCTGCTGGTGTAATAATTGGGGACCGAAGCTTGGCTTAGGCCTGCTCTGGTTGCTCTGGGAGTGGATCTAGGACTCAGTCTGGTTCAGGATGCTGTGCTGGCTTGCTTCTATTGTTTGTGTGATTGTTTTTTTCTCTCTCTTTCTTTGCAAGACAATTTTTTGTCTTTCTCTTTGAATTGACTTATTCAAGTTCCTTGCATAATAGAATCATGAAAGACTGCAGTAGACAATTAACTGTGCAAATGTAAAAAGAATGAAAAATACTAATAAATAAATAAATAATCAAGCAATAAATACTAAAAACATGAGATGAAGAGTCCTTGAAATTGAGTCCATAGATTGTTCAGTGATGCAGCAAGTGAAATTGTGTGAAGTCATCCCCTCTGGTTCAAGAGCCTCATGGCTGAGGGGTAATAACTGTTATAAATATAAGCAACATTCACAAAAAGCACTATTTTTAAATGTGAGAAAACAATTAGAGTTAAAAAAACACATAAGTTTATTGAAGTGCAAATTGGTCATAGTGTTGTTTTACTGTTATAGTGGTTAGCACAGAGCAGGTTGTTGCAAAAAAGGTATCACAGGGCTGTATGTGATGACATGTATATACTCTGGTAATAAATTTTACTTTGAACTTTGAGCTTTAGAATGGTTGACCTTGATGCTTCCTCAAGATCGCTGATGAAACTAGTCTCATCGGCAACAATGATGAGTCGGCATATGTAGAGGAGGTGGAGAGGCTTGTCAAATGGTGGGAGAACAGCAACCTGAGGCTCAACGTGGACAAGACAAAAGAGTTGATTGTGGATTTCAGGATGGTGCAGGTTGACTGCTCTCCATTGCACATCAATAGCTCTGCTGTGGGAGAGTGAAGAGCACAAAGTTCCTTGGTGTGCACATAACCGATGATCCATCTAACCTGGACCCACAGTGCCTTTTCACTAGTCAAGAATGCACAGCAGCATCTACACTTTCTGAGGAGATTGGGACGTGCAAGGCTGCCTGCCCCCATTCTAACAACTTTCTACAGGAGCATCATCCTATCTGGCTGTATCAGGGTGTGATATAGAAAATGTAAGGCATTGAACCGCAAGACCCTACAGAGGATAGTGAGAATCGGCGAGAGGATCATCAGGGTTTCCCTCCCCTCCTATTTGTGGCATTTGTTGCAGATGAAAAGCCCATAGCATTGTTGAGGATTCCTACCTCCTATCCTACAGTCTCTTTGATCCACTACCATCAGGATGGAGGTACAGGAGCATCAGTACTAGGACTGCCAGACTGGGTAACAGCTTCTTCCCTCAGGCTGCGAGACTTAATGAATACTCTGCCACCACCCAGTTCTCGGCACCAGGACAGCGAGCTCTTTACTGTTTAATTGTGCTGCACTTTACTACATATATTTACTACATACACCCCCCCCCCCACCCCCACATGCTCTATTCCTACTGCTGCCTTCAAGAAGAATGTGCAGGAACTTCAGGACACACACCACCAGGATCCGGAGCAGTTATTGTCCCTCAACCATCAGGCTCTTGAACCAGAGGGGATAACTTCACTTGTCCTATCACTAAACCGTTCCCACAATCTATGGACTCTCCATCTCATGTTCTTGATATTTATTGCCTATTTATATATTATTATTATTTCCTTTTTTTGCATTTGCACAGATTGTTGTCTTTTGCATATCGGATGGTTGTCCATCCTGTGGGTACAGTCTTCCATCGATTCTGTTATGGTTCTTGGATTTACTGAGTATGCCTGCAAGAAAACGAATCTCAGGGTTGTATATGGTGACATATATGTACTTGATTATAAACTTACTTTGAACTTTGGATAAGGAGGTTACGGATCAGTTAAACTTCCTTGTCCCATGTTCATGTTGCAATGTCTATGCAATGTGCAATGTTGTCTGCCTAACAAAACAGTGGCAGAACATTCCACAGCTCTGAGATCCCTGAAGCAGAACATTAACTGGTTTCTCTTTCCACAGATGTGAAAATTACAACAAAAAATAAAACTGCAGATGCTTGGAATCTAAAATAGAAACTGAACTGCTGGAAATAATCAGGTTATGCCACATTTGTTGGAGCAGACATGGAGCTAAAGTCTGAGGTCAAGGTTTGATAAAGGGCCACTGATCTGAAACAGTAACTGTTTCTTTTCCGCAGGATGTGGCCTGACCTGATGAGTTTTCCCAGCATTTGCTGTTTATATTGTCCTTTTATTCTCTTTCCACAGATACTACCTGAATTTTAAGTTCTTCCAGTAATTTTGTTGGTGATTCACTGTCAGAAGGAGTTGGATAAATATTTGAAGGGGAAAAAATGATAAAGAATTTATGTGGAAAGAGGAGGGGAGTGGGATTAAATGGATGATTGACTGAATATCAATAGGCTACACACATATTTTGTGTAAAGGACTCGGCCTGAAATGTCAACTGTTTATTCCCTTCCATTGATGCTAACTGGCCTGCTGAGTTCCCCCAGCATTTTGTGCTAAATCAGTTCCACAGATATACAGGAGACTGCAGATGCTGAATCTGGAGCCACAAAGGAACCACTGGAAGGAAATGGACAGCAGACATTTTGGGCCTTGACCCACCATCTGAGCTGGAAAGAAAGAAAGGAAGATAGCACTTATAAAAAAATGGTGGAGGCAAGTGGTGGAGCAAGCGATATGTGAATCCAGGTGAAGGGCAGAGGAGAGAGGGATTGCTGTAAAAAGGCAAGGAGATTATTGGTGGGAGTGTCAAAGGGCTGAAGAAGTTGGAATCTGCTAGGAGGGGAAGGTGCAAATTGGATAAAGGGGAAGGGGTGATGAGAGGAACCAAAAGGAGGAATGTATGGGTGATGGGCAGCTTGGCAAGCAGGGAGGGGAAAGAAGTGGGATAGTGGGATAATGAAAAATAATGGTTCCCTAAAATGAACTCTTGACCTCAATCTAACTCATTGTGACCTTGCACCTTACCTGCACTTCATTTTCTCTGTAACTGTAACACTTTATTTTGCACTCTATCATTGTTTTCCCTTGTTCTTCCTGAACGCACTGTTGCGATGAATTGGTCTGTATGAATGTACACATGACAAGTTTTGCATTGTGCCTCAACTTATGTGATGATAATAGAACAATTTAATATTTAAAAAATGGACAGAGGGGGAGTTGTTGTTGGGCCAAGTCCAGGTGAAGGGTCTCAGCCCGAAACATCGATTGTCCATTTCCTTCTACCGATACTGCCTGACTCGCTGAGTTTGTGTGTTAAATCAGTTCCATCTCCACCTTTCCTGTGATCTGTATCTCTGATTTTAATCACTTCACAGCTGGATGCTGACCCTGAACTCCGTTTTCGTCCCTAAAACTTCTACCTCTTTTAAAATGCTTCTTAAACCCCATTTGCCTCATTAAACTATTCATCATCAGCTCTCATGTCCATAAGATCATAAGACAGTGGAGCAGAATTAGGTCATTCAGTCCATCGGTTCTGCTCCACCATTCCAACATGGCTGATTTATCATCCCTCTCAACCCAATCTCTTGTCTTCTCCCCTTAACCACTGATGCCCTAACTAATCAAGAACCTATCAACCTCTACTTTAAATATACTCCACAGCCATCTGTGGCAATGAATTTATAGATTCGTCTCCCAACTGCTAAAGAAATTCCTCCTCATCTCTGTTCTAAAGGGATGTCCTTGTATTTTGGGACTGTGCCCTTTGGTCCTAGACTCCCCCACTATAGGAAACATGCTTTCCACATCCACTCTATCTGGGCCTTTCAATATTTGATTGGTTTCTCTGAGATTCCCCCTCATTCTTCTAAACTCCAACTAAAAGAGGCCCGGAGCCATCAAATGCTTTTCATATGTTAACCCTTTAATTCTTGGGTTCATTCTTGTGAACCTCTTCTGCATCTCTTTAACACTGGCAAATGGTTTCATTTATAAGGGGCCCAGAGTTGCTCAGAATCCTCCAAATGGAAACTGACCAATGCTTAATAAAGCCTCATGTATCTTGGTGTTAAATTTTGTTTTACAACATTCCCGTGAAGTGCCTTGGGATGTTTTGATACTCTGTGCTATAAATGTACAAGCTGTCAGTATTGTTCTCTGGTTCAAGAAGAAGACAGAAATAGGGATATAACAAGATTGCACAACTCATGGTGTTATATTCACACCTTCCGTGCTTTTTAATGGCCTGTAACATGTATATTAATAAAAACATGAAGAAACCAGTTTTTTCGTGGGTACACTGGAAAGGAGAAGTATTTTTTCCTTTTGTCAGCCAGTCTTTGTGCAGCTGGGGCTTGACGCTCCCACTACCTGGTTACCAGGACTTCCTCAATTTTGGAATTGGTGGTTTCCTGCATTCTCACACAAAAATTCCCAAACTTCCCGCTGGGTGTGATTCGTGGTCCGAGAGGATCTAATTTAATAGCGAGACTTTTCTACCGTTTGCCAAGAGCTTTTCCAGCCATGTCTGGAGAATGTTCAGAGAGGTCTTATTGTTTCAGGCAGGGCTGTGGCGTTAATAGTGTGCCAGGTGTGTGCTGGTAGCCCAGAGTCTCCACAGTACATGTGAAATGTTCTGAGAAGCTTCATTTATAAAGAATTCCTTTCTCAATTGCTCCTCTGTGCAATGGGATAATTATTTAAAGAGTTACCTCCAACACTGTTGAAGATTAAAAAGCCACGATGTAATTGGAGAAAGGCTGTGCTCTGGAAGTTCATTGGTTAGATTCAGATTCTTCTATTTATTAAATTTATATCAAAACAAACTCAGAACTGTGCCGTTTGCGTTAACAACCGACAACACAAGCACGTGCTGAGAGCAGCCCACAAGTGTCAACCACATATTCTGGTGCCAATGTAGCATGCCCACAATATTCATCAGAACAACAACAACAGAATCAAAACAAGCCCCTTTCCCACCCACCCACTCACTCATATACACAACAGGTCTCCATCTCCAGGGCAGGCCATCCTCCAGCCCCATGGACATCAGGCCTCTGTCTTGGCCCTAGAACTCACCAGTTACGGGACCCCACCTCCAGACTCGCCAGCTCATTGTCCTGGGGCGTTACTGGCCCTTGTGCTTCCTGCCCATCAACCTGTAATCGTGGGACCTGTCAACCTGGAGTGGAGGGGGCACGGTCACCAGCCCTCATCCTCTCCTCACTTACCATTCTGAGGCATTGAGGTGTACGGCGACCAGTGAAAGTAAAATAATTTTTATTATTCTACAAGGTGTAGCAGAGCTGTCAAAACCAGTATCCATTTTAATTCCTATCCCCATTCTGTTCCGACACAATTTTGTGCCAACCTTTTAATCTACTGTAAGATCACTCTAAGGCTTCCCTCCGTCAGAGCTCCCCATTTTTCTATCATCCATGTGCCTATCTAAGAGTCTCTTAAATGTCCCTAATTTGTCTGCCTCTATCATCAGCCCTAGCAGTACGTTCCACACAGCCACCACTCTCTGTGTGAAGAATTTACCTTTGACATCCCCCCTATACTTTAATCACCTTAAAATTATGCCCCTTCATATTAGCCATTTTCACCCTGAGATGAATGCCTCTGGCTGTCCACTCTATCTTGTTGCTCAAGCTTTCCATAATTTGCAGAACCTCTTTTGTTTGATATTAGATGAATCCATTTAGGTGGCAGAGTGGAGATACGTCTCTACCAAAGGTGGTGTAAGGTGCTCCTTCCCTCCGCTAGCCTGCAGGTCACCCCTGGGCAAGGTGTAGCACCTGCTTACGCCCCATGATCAGGGTCATATGGAGCAGGTGATGGATGGTCATATAAGCAGCTGGTGCATATCACAGGTCTGGTTATGTGACCATTGATGCCAGGCAGATGATCTATGAAGAGTATTGATAATGGCTGGGGTCATCAATTTTGTAAAGGCGCTGCCCAGAAGAAGGCAATGGCAAACCCCTTCTGCAGAAAAATTTGCCAAGAACAATGGTCAAGACAATGATCGCCCACGTCATACAAAATGGCACATAATGATGGTGACGATAATGAATCCTTTAAGCATCAGCCCTGAAGTTTAATTATTTCCAGGACTGAAAGCCCACCATTATTAACAAAGTACTCTACCAGGAGGGCACTTCACTTGTACTGAGCATGACCTTTATGTTGCAATGGAATCGACGGTCTTCTGGGCTGAAAGTTGTGAATCAGGAATCAATAATTCATGATTTTTTTGGGCTTCAGGCTGCTTTTCCATTCTTTAGCACAAGCCCCCGTCACCCACAAACCCCTTTCTTTCCTCCACCATATCCAACTAAAAAATTGTGTCCTGTTTTACCAATCCCAACATCCTCTCTCCTGAACCCATCACTCGGCATCTGTTGCACCTTGATGGGTTCCTTTTGTGAAAAGCAGAAACACCACTGTGACATGCTGGAGGCCTTCGGCTGAAGAGAGGCATGGTATCCATACTGTTTATGTTCCAGAGTCACTGCACAATTAGAGTAATTAAATGCAGGCTTCAACAAGCTTCAAATAAAATCCAATTCCTCTTCCTCGCACGCAGAGATGAGTGAAGATCAGCTCCAAAACTTGTTGGACACTTCTGTCTGTTTAAACGTGTTGGATAGATTAAGAGCGATGTTACGGTAGACACAGATGGTGAAATGCTGTTTGGGGTGATACAGCCAGCATTTACAAGGGACTGATGTTGAGTTACTTCAGATTCAGATTCATTTGTATAACATTTGTACATCAGAACATACAGTGAAATGCATTGTTTTGTGGACGTGCTGGGGGCAGCCGTCAAGAGTCGCTGGACGTTCCGGCAGCAACGTAGCGTGCCCACAACGTTCAACAGAACAACACAAGCAAGAAAAACAACAGAGCAACGGCAACAAGACAGCAACAGCAAACTAAGCGTAGAATGTTGTGGGGAGGGGAAGGTGGCACAGTAGGGGGAAGTAGGATAGTGTAATGGTTAGTGTAACGTTACTGCAGCACCAGCAGTCACTAACTGGGGTTCATTTCCTGCTGCTCTCTGTAAGGAGTTTGTACGTTCTCTCCATGACTGTGTGGGTTTCCTCCAGGTGCTCTGCTTTCCTTCTACATTCAAAGACGTACAGGTTAGGGTTAGTAACTTGTGAGCATGCTATGTTGACACTGGAAACATGGTGACACTTGGGGACTGCCTAGCACAATCCTCGCTGATTTGATTTGATGTAAAACAACATATTTTACGGTATTGGGGGTATGGTATTGATGTTGATAGAGAATTGGTTGGCAGACAGGAAGCAAAGAGTGGGACCTTTTCAGAACGGCAGGCAGTGACTAGTGGGGCACCGCAAGGCTCAGTGCTGAGACCCCAGTTGTTTACAATCTATATTAATGATTTAGACGAGGGAATTAAATGCAGCATTCCCAAGTTTGCGGATGACACGAAGCTGGGCGGCGGTGTTAGCTGTGAGGAGGATGCTAACAGGATGCAGTGTGACTTGGATAGGTTAGGTGACTGGGCAAATTCATGGCAGATACAATTTAATGTGGATAAATGTGAGGTTATCCACTTTGGTTGCAAGAACAGGAAAATAGATTATTATCTGAATGGTGGCCAATTAGGAAAAGGGGAGATGCAACGAGACCTGGGTGTCATTGTACACCAGTCATTGAAGGTGGGTATGCAGGTACAACAGGTGGTGAAAAAGGCAAATGGTATGTTGGCATTCATAGCAAAAGGATTTGAGTACAGGAGCAGGGAGGTTCTACTGCAGTTGTACAAGGCCTTGGTGAGACCGCACCTAGAGTATTGTGTTCAGTTTTGGTCCCCTAATCTGAGGAAAGACATTCTTGCCATAGAGGGAGTACAGAGAAGATTCACCAGATTGATTCCTAGGATGGCAGGACTTTCATATGAAGAAAGACTGGATCGACTAGGCTTATACTCACTGGAATTTAGAAGATTGAGGGGGGATCTTATTGAAACGTATAAAATTCTAAAGGGATTGGACAGGCTAGATGCAGGAAGATTGTTTCCGATGTTGGGGAAGTCCAGAACGAGGGGTCACAGTTTAAGGATAAAGGGGAAGCCTTTTAGGACCAAGATGAGGAAAAACTTCTTCACACAGAGAGTGGTGAATCTGTGGAATTCTCTGCCACAGGAAACAGTTGAGGCCGGTTCATTGGCTATATTTAAGAGGAAGTTAGATATGGCCCTTGTGGCTAAAGGGATCAGGGGGTATGGAGAGAAAGCAGGTACAGGGTTCTGAGTTGGATGATCATCCATGATCATACTGAATGGCGGTGCAGGTTCGAAGGGCCGAATGGCCTACTCCTGCACCTATTTTCTATGTTTCTATGTTTCTATATTTGATATACATGTAACAAATAAATCTAATCTTTAATCCGACCCACCAACTCACACACACAGATTGGTTTCCATTGTCAAGATAAGCCACCACTGAGCCTCCAGCATCCAGTTCCTGGCCCAGATTCCCATACATCTGGCCTCCAACTACCAGCATTTGGTGACTGTAAACCAATCCTTGTGTTGATCGGTGGGAGGAGAATCAGGAAAGGTTAATGGAGAGACAACAGATTCTTGAGGTGCTGGAAACTTTGGGCAACGCATACAAAATGCTGGAGGAATCAGCAGGTCAGGCAGCATCAATGGAAGGAAATAATTAGTTGACGTTCTGAGTCTTAGCTGAAATGTCATCTATTCATTCCCCTCCATAGATGCTGACTGACCTGCTGAGTTCCTCCAGCATTTTGTGCATATTGCTCATGAGTTGATAGACATGTGAGAGGGGATTCGCTCTTGGGGAAATAAGTGGGGAAGACGGATTGCTGAGATTGTTCTGAGGTTTGGCATAGACATAGTGTCAAAAGCAAATGAGAAAATAATTGCTGAATGATCTAGAGGGACCAGGAAGTGATTGAATTGAACGTTAAAGCTGTTCTGCCATTTAGTTATATCATAGCTGAGACATTCAGCTCGATTATCCTGAACACTGATCTTCAGTCAAAGTCAGAGTCCAAGTAAAATTTATTCTCAAAGTTTGTATATGTTACCATTCACTACCTTGAGATTCATTTTCCTATAGGCAAGTACAGGAAAGTAAAGGCATATAATCAAAAGTTTATGAAAAAATTTCAAGTTTAGTTGTCATTTGACCATACACGAATTCCCATGAATGCAGCAAAATAGAACTGCATTCCTCCAAGGCTAAGGTACAAAACACAGAACTAAAAGTCATTCAGAGCACAAGACACATATAGCACATATACGATAGCACAAAAATACAGTTATGTACAAAAAATAAAGTCCTAGTCCCTGAGTCGATGAAACTTGCAGCAGTCTGCAGTCGAACTTAATATATCTTGTCTTCTGCTGAGTGAACTCCGGAGGCAGCACCAATTCCATTATGGACATAGTTTCACAACGTCTCCGGCACACGGGTGGAGCGCACCGATTCCGACTCCTTCTCCCAGGCGGTTGCAAACAGGCGACTCCACAGTTTGAGGCTTAGTCGTCACTACGATCGAGACCAAGCAGCTCCGCCAACAATAAATCAGTGAATTGAACTTACTCATCCCATAACACTGATATCCAACATGTCTTGCAATCACAAGAAAAATGACTATGCTTAAAGACTGACAAGCAACTAATGTACAAAAGAAGACAAACTGTGAAAATACAAAAATAAATAAATAAATAAATACATCAATCAATCAATAGTAAATAAATACCACCGAGAACAAGCGTTATAGAAATCCTGAAAGTGAGTCTGTTGGTTGTGGAATTAGTTCAGAGTTGTGGTGAGTGAAGTTACTAGGTGCTACAATGTTATAGAGCTGAGGGTCAACATTCCTCCGGAGCCACATGTTTCAGACTCTTTGAGACAGGAGGGCAAGACCACTGCGGTGACTTTCCGCTGTATTACTGAGTGTGAACATCTGAGCTGACTGTTTTCCGGATAAGACATTAGGACAGGCTCACTGGGAGAGATTGTTAACATATCCTGTGGTCCTCTTCAAAAGTAACGGATTCTGGCAGGGTCCCAGCCAACTTTTCTGACTCTGTGCCTCCAAAAATACAGTAACATTCTTTGCTGTTTGTCATGTTGCTGCACAACAGTGACTCAGATCCAAGGACATGCATTGTACAGGACTTAAGGATAATTTTACTGAGATGGAAGTAAATCCATCAAGCTGATATTGAGCTTACAGTTCTCCAATTATAATGGTGGGGCAGTAACTAGGGCCAATGCCGATTCAGCTGACTCAAAATATACCTCAAAGTAAAGCTTATTACCACTGATTTACAGTATATGATGTGAAACTTGTTGTTTTGTGGCAACAGTATTGTGTAAACCTTCTCCAAGCATTGTCACACCTTGTCGTGGTGGAGAGGCTTATGAGTTG
Organism: Hemitrygon akajei; assembly: GCF_048418815.1. Classification (NCBI taxonomy): domain Eukaryota; kingdom Metazoa; phylum Chordata; class Chondrichthyes; order Myliobatiformes; family Dasyatidae; genus Hemitrygon; species Hemitrygon akajei. The sequence goes on along the minus strand of NC_133127.1, from coordinate 10,854,725 downwards.
CTGCGATCCCAAGGGCAATGCCATCTAGAGGTTAACTCCTGGTAGGATCACCCATGGTTGTAAAGTGAAGGGGGAGGTTTCAGTGCAATCTGACTGAACCTGAATGGTGGAGCTGGTGGAAGATGATGACACATCAGGATGGTAGTGAAGGTTTCCTAGTCGTCCTGCTCTTCATGCCACTGGACCCTGATCCTGATCTGTCAAGACCCATGCTGCCTGTGCATCAGCCTCTCCACTTTAAACAAATTCACACACAGCCGTTCTCCATTAAGGAAATGTGCCCTAACATCCTGGTTATGTGTGTCCTGGATTAGCCTCGACAGCCATCTGAGGACCCACCAAAAGACAGCTGCTATGGAGAACATCATAGTTCACTCGAGTGATTGAACTACTACAGAGCAAAGACATAAAAATTGCTATAAATTATAAAATAAATAAATAGTGCAAATTAAAAGTAATAGCAAGCTGGTTTCATGGGCAATTCAGATATCTGATGGTGGAGGTGAAGAAGCTGGTTCTGAATCAGCGTAGGTTCACGAGGCTAATTCCCGGGATGGCAGGACTGTCATATGTTGAAAGATTGGAGGCTTCTATACACTGGAATTTAGAAGGATGAGAAGGGATCTGATTGAAACATATAAGATTATTAAGGGATTGGACACGCTAGAGGCAGGAAACATGTTCCCGATGTTGGAGGAGTCCAGAACCAGAGGAAAGAGTTAGATAGAGCTCTTAAATATAGCGGAGTCAAGGGATATGGAGAGAAGGCAGGAGTGGGGTACTGATTGTGGATGATCAGCCATGGTCACAGTGAATGGCAGTGCTGGTTCAAAGGGCTGAATGGCCTACTCCTGCACCTATTGTCTATTGGATCATTGAATGTGGGTTTTCAGCCTCTTGTTCTTCCTCCCTGATGGTAGCAATGAGAAGAGGACATGATTCAGTTGGTGGATGTCCTTAGTGATGGATGTTGTCTTGTTGAAGATACCAAGAGTCTATCTCATCATACTAGGGAACCATACGACAGTAATTGGTCCATTGGTGAAAATACATTGTTCCCAAAGTTCCCTTTCCAAATTGAGAGGGTGAGGCCTGGAGACAACACACGTTTGGCCTCCTTTACTGTATTCTGTTGTCAACAATATTGCCTGTCTGCTGCCAACTGGACCCAATCAGCAGAGAAGCGCCCAGATCTGATGATCTCCTTGTGCGTTCTGAACTTTTAAGTCCGCTGATTATAAATGCAACTTGTGTAGGCTTGTAGGCTGCTTGGAAACACTCCACTTACACACACTAAGCTCCGTGGGGCTTAACAAAGTCTTAAATAAATAAACTTGAAAAAGGAGAAGAAGAACTATTCCCTTTCTTGCTCTGGAAAATGTTGCCTTGTTAAAAGTGGGAATCCAGCTTGAACATATGCAGTTGTTCCCAGATGTTGTGAACTTCTGTTCTTTCTTGTTGACTTGCTGTGCACACATGCAACTGCTGACAAAACCACCAGGCACCACAGTTTTCTTTCAGTCTTTCTTCAGCCTCTTTTAAATGCTCTTTGGCTCTATGAGAACTTCCTATCCCAACTTTGTGCCATAAATATGACTCAAAAGTCACCGTGACTTTCACCAACACAGTAATGTTTCAATGTAACGTCTCCTCTGTCTCAATGAGACCTAATGTAGTTTGGGGGACCACTTCATCAAGCCCTTTATTCTGTCTGCCACAACAGGTGGGATTTCCCTGTGGCCAACCATTTCAATTTGTCTTCCTAATCCCATTCCGACATGTTGGTGCATGGTCTCCTCTACTGCCAGGTTGGAGAAGCACCTCATAATACGTCTGGATAGCCTCCAACCTGATGGCATGAGCATTGATTTCTCTTAACTTCTCAGAACTTTGCCCCACTCCCGCTTCTCTCTGGCAGGGGTTCCCAACCTTTTTTATGCATAACATTAAGCAAAGGGTCCATGGACCCCAGGTTGGGTACCTGAAGATGCACTCTTATTGTTTTAGGAATTGCTTTTACAACTCCACCAACAGATTTCTGAAAGGTCCATGAACCTGTGAACATTACATCACATTTTTGCTATACTGTATATTCTTATTGTATTTCATGGTAATTTTTATGCCTTGCACGCACTTCAGCAAAACAACTAAATATCAGCGATCATAAACCCGATTCTGAGATACAAAATATAGCTACTTCCACACTACTGACAAATTCTTCCAGGACAGGGAAAACAGGTTCATGCTGAACACGGTTTGTCCAGCAACGTTTTCTTCATTTATTGATGGTCAATTTATAACTAGGTGGCAGGGTGGAGATACGTCTCTATCAAAGGAGGCGTAAGGTACTCCTTCCCTTGGCTACCTTTCAGGTCACCTTTGGGCAAGGTGTAGCACCTGCTTAGCCCCCCCGAACAGGGTCATGTGAAGCTGTGGGAGCAGGTAGTGGATGGTCGTATGAGCAGCTGGTGCAGATCACAAGTCCTGGTTATGGGACCACTGATGCCAGGCAGACAATCTCTGAAGATCATTGATAATGGCTGGGGTCCCCCATCTCCTGTAAAGACACTGCCCAGAAGAAAGTAATGGCAAACCACTTGTGTCGAAAAATTTGCCAAGAAAAATCATAATCATGGAAAGACTATGATCACCCGTGTCATATGACATGGCACGTAATGATGCAGGGATTACATAGGTAACTCCCCAACTCCATTGCAAGGTTGCTCATTCCAGTTCCTTTCCTATCACACTAACCCTAGTGAATTCCTTCTCTGTGGTTTAATCAGAAATGCTTTCCAAACCATCCTCCATGAAATACAGGGCATTGTAAATACTATATTCCTGAATTCCTGAGCACTCTGGAATGTAGGAGATTGAGAGGTGACCTGGAGGTATATAAATTCAAAATTCAAAGTAAATTTATTATCAAAGTACATAGATGTCACCATTTACAGCCCTGAGATTCACTTCCTTCTGAGCATAAACAATAAATCCAAGAATCCAAGTACTGCACCCAATAGGATGGACAAACTACTAATATGTAATTGACAATAAACTGTGCAAATACAAAAGAAAAGAAAAAAAAAGCAATACATATTGAGAACATGAGATGAAGAGCCTTTGAAAATGAGTCCATAGTTTGTGGGAACAGTTCAGTGATTAGGTGAGTGAAGTTATCCCCACTGGGACCTGATGGTGGAGGGGAATAACTTTGTGAACCTGGTCATGAGTGACATAGATAGGGTAAAAGCACATAGAATTTGTCCCAAGGAAATGGTGCTAAAAACAAGAGGGCATAGGTTTAAGATCAGAGGAAAGAGATTTAAAAGGGACATCAGGGGCAATGTTTTCCACGCAAAGGACGTTGTGTATTTGGACTGAGCTGTCAGAAATAGTGAGGTGGGCACATTAGCAACATTTAAAAGACAATCTCGGTCAGTGCATGGGTAGGAAAGGCTTAGAGGGATTTAGGCCAAATGCAGGCAGATGGGAGTAGCTCTCAGGGCCAACAGTCAACATGGGTGAAATTTTCTTGTCCATATAAGGCTTTTCTCTTTGGAATGAAGGCAGATGAGAGGTGATTTGATAGAGGTGGACAAGATGATAAGATGCATAGATAGAGTGGATAGCTGGAGACTTTCCCATGGTGGAAGAGGACATAATTTTAAGGTGATTTAGGAAGCTATAGTGGAGATGCCAGAGGTAGATGCTTTACATGTGGAATGTTGGGTGTATAGAATGCATCGCCAGTGGTGGTGTAGCGACAGATACATGAAGGACATTTAAGAGACTCTTAGATAGGCAGGTGGATGAAAGAAAAATGGAGGGCTATGTGGCAGGAAAGATAAAATTGATGTTGGAGTGGGCTAAAATGTCGGCACAACATCGTGGGCCAAGGGGCCTGTACTGAGCTGTCATGTTCTCTTTTCCATGAGTTGGATCAAAGGGTCTGTTTCCATGCCTTATCAGTAACTCTCTGACCCATCACTCTTCTCTCTTCTGGATCAATGGATTCCATCTTCCTACCATTTTGTCTTTGTTTTTGAATCAAGCAGGGTTTAAATCCATTCTCATGTTTGAGAACATCTCATACTTCTTGTACAGGCTGTCCTAATTTTTTTTTTTCTTTTGCTCGTTCACTTTTCCGTTTCTTTGTAGTTCTCTTCCTTTCCTCCCCTGCTTCTTCCCCGAAGCTTTTGTCCTTGATCCAAATTACTATTTGGCCCTCTAAAGTGCACAATCATTAAGGAATAGTTGGCGACATTTTCCCTCAGAAAATGTCCATGTGTTTCAAATTACTAACACAAATCTGCAGCAGTCTGACTCTCACAAATATATTCTTTGTTACTGGGTGATTCCCTGCCTGTCCATGCTATGAATATCCCTGCTAAAGCAGCAATCGTGTCTGGGAACTTATTGTTAGAAGTGCGTGATGTGCTCATTGAAGGAAATAAAAATATTCTTGCTGAGATGACCGGCTTCAGAAATGCTGTGTGAAACGTATGCAGCAAACAACTAATACAGGCAAGGCAAGTCCCTAATTGGTTCCCACCATATTTGAGTTAGTCAACCTAGAACTGGCCTAGAAGGTCAAAATGCTGCAGGCATTGGAAATCTGAAATTAAATCCGGAGCTGCTGGAAAGTCAAGCAGGTCGGGCAATATCTGTTCAATGAAAGCAGCACGCTTCTTATCATCTTGTACACCTCTATCAAATCACCTCTCACTCTCTTCTGCTCCAAAGAAAAAAGCCCTAGCTCACTCAACCTATCTTCACAAGACATACTTTCTAATCCAGGCAGCATCCTGGCAAATCTCCTCTGCACCCGCTCTAAAGCTTCCACATCTTTCCTATAATGATGCGAACAGAAATGAATACAATATTGCAACACCATATTGCAAGTTGGTGTGAATGTGAGAATAAAGTGGGAAGAGTGAGCTTAAGGGTCAGAATGGAATCAATGGGCTGAAGAGCCTGCTTCCATATTGCATGTTATTGTGAATAATGTGGGAAAGTGCCTCTGGTTGTCCATTCCATCTGTGGCTGAACTGCTGCTCATGCTACAAACTCGGAATCTTCAAATTTGCAGATGATGCAATTGTGACTGGCCAAATCGCAAACAATAAAAAAATCTGCATATAGAGAGGAGATGCTGAAACTGTCCAATTGGTGCAGGAGCAACAACCTATCACTCAACATTGAGAAGACTAAAGAAATGATAAATGACTTCAGGAAGGCAAGAGATCCCCAACAAGCACCACTATTTGTAAATGGTGAGGTAGTGGAAAGGTTCTTCAATGTCAAATTTTTTGGTGATGAACTTGAACTATCAACATAACCTCGAAGGCACAACAGAGGCTGTATCTGAGGTGCTTAAGGAGAACTCATCCGCCTCAAAAATTGCTGGCCAACATTTATTGAAGTGCGATAGAGAGTGTATTGACATATGGAATGACAGTGTGTTACTCTAACTGCAGCAAGACCAGATTACAAAGCACTCCAATGGGTATTAGGATGGCTCAGCACATCACTCTACTACCAGGCCTGGAGACAATCTACAACTCTCACATCAAGAGTGTAGGCATCCTACGACATGCTCGTAACATTGTTAAAGACCTCATCCCATCCCGGACACTGTCTGTTCAATCTCCTGCCATCTCACAGGAGATACTGAAACATCTTCGCCAAGACAGTAAGACTGAGAAACGGCTTCTTCCCGGGGGCTGATGTGCAGCTGAATAATGCTACACCCCGGCTTGCCAATGGCCTTTGAGTGCTATGGACTATTGAAGTCACTTGTTGCATGTAAATATATAGTTTTTAAGATTGAGCTGTATCCCATACATTGTAAATATCTGTTTTGCACAGACTGGCATAGCATTACAATCTTCCCGTCTGTAACAATGACAATAAAGTTCTATTCTATCATCTTATACGCCTCTATCAAGTCACCTTTCATCCTCCTTCTCACCAAAGAGAACAGCCCTAACTCACTCACCTCTCCTCATAAGATATGGTCTCTAATCCAAACAGCATCCTGGTTAAATTTATTTAAAAATTAAATTAAAAATCACTATTAAAAAATAAGTTGCAGTTACAAAGAAGGAGTAATGCAGGCGGACAATGAGGTACAAATCCATAACCAGGTAGATTGTGAGGTCAAGAGTCCATCTTACCATACAAGAATTCCATTTAGTAGTCTTATAACAGTGCAATAAAAGTTGCCCTTAGCCTTGCATTACATGCCTTCAGGCTTTTGTATCCTCTGCTTGATACGAAACAAGAGAAGTGAATGTCCGGGGTGGGTGGGAGCTTTTGTTATGCTGGCTGGTTTACTGAGTCTATGGAGTGGAGGCTGGTTTCTGTGATGTGTTGAGCTATGTCCATATCTCTCTGCAGTTTCTTGCAGCCACGGGCAGAGCAGTGACTATACCATATATGTATAAATGTATACATATATACAGCTACGTATACTGCTGCTGCATTGTAGTGCGGTGGTTAGTACAATACTTTACGGTACCAGCGACCAGGGTTCAATTCCCGCACACAAACAAGAGAAAACCTACAGATGCTGGAAATCCAAAGCAACACACACAAAATGCTGGAGGAACTCAGGCCAGGCAGCAGCTATGGAAAGAAGTACAGTCGGCATTTTGGGCCAGAACCCTTCATCAGGACTGGAGAAAAAAAGCTGAGGAGTAGATTTAAAAGGGGGGGGGGGGGAGCAGAGAGAGAAACACCAGGTGACAGGTGAAACCTGGAGGTGGGGGGATGGAGTAAAGAGCTGGGAAGTTAGTTGGTGAAAGAGACAGAAGGCCATGGAAGAAAGAAAAAGAGGGGAGGAGCACCAGAGGGTGACGATGGGTGGGCAAGGAGGTAAAGTGAGGGAGGAATAAGGGGATGGGAAATAGTGAAGGTGGGGCTGGGGGTATTACCTGAAGTTTGAGAAATCGGATGTTCATGCTATCAGGTTGGAGGCTACCCAAGCAGAATATAAGTTGTTGTTCCTCCAACCTAAGCATGGCCTCATCACAACAGTGGAGCAGGCCATGGATGGACATATTGGAATGGGAAAGGGAAGTGGAATTAAAATGGGTGGCCACTGGGAGATCCCAGTTCTTCTGGCGGGTGGAGTGTTGAAGCTTGGTGAAGCAGTCTCCCAATCTACAACGGGTCTCACCGATATACAGGAGGCCACACCGGGAGCACCGGATACACTAGCTGACCCCAACAGACTCACAGGTGAAGTGTCGCCTCACCTGGAAGGACTGTTTAGGACCCTGGATGGAAGTGAAGGAGGAGGTGTAAGGGCAGGTGTAGCACTTGTTCTGTTTTCAAGGATAAGTGCCAGGAGGGAGATTAGTGGGGAGGGACGAATGGACAAGGGAGTCGCTTAGGGTGTGATCCCTGCGGAAAGCAGAAAGAGTACGGGAGGGAAAGATGTGCTTGGTGCTGGGATCCCGTTGGAGATGGTGGAAGTTTGGGAGAATTATGTGCTGGACGTGCTGCCTGTGGCATGGTAGATGCTGCCTGTAAGGAGTTTGTGCGTTCTCCCCACGGCAGCGTGGATTTCCTCTGGATGCTTTGAGCCACACCTCCCAGCAACCCCCTAGCCTCATCACAGGATAATTTACAATGACCAATTAATCTAACAATTGGTACATCTTTGGACTGTGAGAGGAAAAAAAAATATCCTGGAAGAAATGGCCAAGGGCCAACGGATACAACTTTTTAAAGCTAAAGATAATCTTGCTGGATGTGTTGGAGACCAGAGGATCCAGAAATGATCAAGGATGCAGCTTTCTGTGATGGAGAGACCAATGGTCCAGTGAAGTATGTGTGGCATATTTTCAAGGGAATATGAAAGGAATCCATGCTGCGGAGTGTTGGGCAGTTACTGTTACTTTGCAAGTAGAGAAGTTCTATTATCAAAGTCTGTATACTATATCCAACCGTGAGATTCGTCTCTCTCCAGGTAGCCACAAAACAAAGAAACCCAATAGAACCCATTTAAAAAAATAAAACTGTCAAATACGCAATGTGCAAGAGAAGTAAAAACAAATAGTGCAAACAATAAAAATAAACAACTAACAAATAAAAGTAAGCAAATTAAAAATTTTTTTAAAATGGAAACAATGTCCACACGGTAGACATAGGTAATTGTGGTTATTGGTTGCAACCGATGTCTACACAGTAGATTGGCAAAAAGGAACTTGCAATGAATGATTACTTAAAACCTGCCATGAAGTTTAAACATAAAGATGCCATATAGATTCTCCCTCACACCGTCTCTCAGTGGCCTCTCTCCCCCAGTGCCTTGTGTCACTAACTATGTCCCCACTGATATTAATCCAGCTTCCTCGCACCGTCTCTCAGTGGCTTCTCTCCCCCAGTGCCGTGTCACAGACTGTATCACCACTGACATTAATCCAGTTCCTCACACTGTCCGTCAGTGACCCCTCTCCCCCAGTGCTGTGTCATTGACTGTGTCCCCACTGATGTTATTCCAGCTCCCCCACACTGTTACTCAGCAGTTTATTCCCAAAGTCCTGTATTTTACTCATGTTTAGGTCGTTTAATTTTTTTCTCTGTTAAGCTTTGTTCATGTGCCACAGAGTAAACCCTTCAATTATATCTTAAATTAAGTAGGAAAATATTAGCAATCGCCTGCAGGGTAGGCATGTATGTTATACAGTAGTTTTGTGTATTCTGGAACTTAGTCAACTTGAAGCCTCATTTTCACCAATAGCAGCTATTTATTTTCAGAAACTTTAACTGCTTTGAAATTCTCAAACCACTGTGAGTTGTCTGCAGAACTTTAACTAGGAAATTTGAGTTGAGCCACACTAGCGCAGTCTGAGAACTTGAATTCAGGTTTTTAATCATTGAGTCATAGAGCGTTACCATGCTGATAGAGGCCCTTTGGCCCGCTAAGTCTGTGCGGACCATCAACCACTTATTTACACTAACCCTAGATAGAACCGTAGAGTTATACAATAGGGAAACAGACCCTTCAGCCCAGCCTGTCCATTCTAACTATGGTGCCCACCTAACTAGTCCAATTTGCCTGTGTTTGTTCCATATCCCTCTAAATCCCTTTCGTCCATGTAAGCATCCAGATATCTTTTAAATGTTTTCGTACCTGCTTGAACCACTTTCTCTGAAGCTTGTTTCATATAAGTTGTCCCTCAAGTCCCTTTTAAGTCTTTAATATTTCACCATAAACATGCATCGTTCGCTTCCCTAGGAAAAAAGACTGTGTGCGTTTACCCTATCTATGCCCCTCATGATTTTATGACCCTCTATAAGGTCATCCCTTAGTCTCCAATATTCCATAGAAGCAAACAGGAGGTACCACTGATGTTGTGTGGGACTACAACTAAAGGTTATGGGTTAAGGGTGAGAGATGAAATGTTTAAGGAGAACATGAGGGAATTCATCTTCGCTCAGAGGGTGGTGAGAGTGTGGAATGAGTTGCCAGCAGAAGTGGTGCATGCGGTTCGATTTCAATGTTTTAGAGAAGTTTGGATAGGTACATGGATGACAGGGGTACGGAGGGCTATGGTGCATGTTGATGGGATGAGGTGGTTTAAATGGTTTGGCACAGACTCAATGAGTTGAAGGGACTGTTTCTTTGCTGTACTTTTCTGACTTTATGACTCTAGGTTCAAGAGCTTGAAGACACTCACTTCAAGATTGAACAACTGGTTGTTCCCCACGGGGATCAGGTTCATGAACTGAGCTGAAAAAGTTGAAATCTACCCCAGACATTCTCCCTTCTTTCTTCCATCAGGCAGAAGATACAAAGACCTGAAAGTACGAACAAACAGGTTCAAGGACAGCTTCTACCCTATTATTATCAGACATTTGAACGGACCTCTTGTATGATAAGATGGACTCTTGGCCTCACAATCTACCTCGATATGATCTTGCACTTTATCATTTACCTGCACTGCACTTTTTTCTGCATCTGTTATTGTTTTACCTCAATACACTGTGTAGTGATCTGATCTGTAGGAACAATATACAAGACAAGCTTTTCACTGTATCTCAGTACATATGACAATAAGAAACCAATTCCAATATGGAATACCAACAAAACCAGTCAGCTGGACCACTCACATTCTGCTGCAAGCCAAGTCAAAGTTTAAAGTAAGTTTATTATCAAAGTATGTATATGTCACCATATACAATGCTGAGATTCATTTCCCAGTGGGTATTCACAGAAAAATTCAGAAGTACAATAGAATCTATGAAATACTGACTTACAACTGAACAACCAATGTGCAAAAGAAGACAAATTGTGCAAACAGAAAAATAAATAATACTAAGAACTGGAGTTATGGAGTCCTTGAAAGTGAATGTGAAGCTGTGAAATCAGTTCAGTGTTGAGGAGAGAGGTTGTAGGGTAATAACCAAAGATCACAGGGCTTTTACCAGTACAGCTCTACGTTCAGTTAACAGTCTGCTGGAGAAACCTTGAAGTGGATGGGCTACTGTAGCAGAAGACCATGAACCTATGCAGTATTGTGTGTGTGTGTGTGTGTGTGTGTGTGTGTGTGTGTGTGTGTGTGTGTGTGTGTGTGTGTGTGTGTGTGTGTGTGTGTGTGTGTGTGTGTGTGTGTGTGTGTGTGTGTGTAAGACTTTTGCACAGTACTGTACATTCTTTGCAAAAAGAGAGGCAAAGATACTGAGGTATTTTTCATGGGTTCAATGTCCATTCAGAAATCTGATAGCAGAGGGGAAGAAGCTGTTCCTAAAACATTGTGTGAGTGTGTGTCTTCAGCTCCTCTTCCTCCACCCTGATGGTAGCAATGAGAAGAGGCCATGTCCTGGGTGGTGAGCATACTTAATGATGGATCTGCTTTTTTGAGGCATTGCCTTTTGAAGATGGCTTCAAAAATGAATCTTCTCTTTTCAGAAATGAGGATGCCAACTTCTTTCATATTAACTGTACTGATTTCTTGTTTCAACAGATATATCTTAGAGTTGGACAACTACAGTGCAATTCCTGTTTCAAATGAAGAGGAGTTTAAGAAGGTGATGGGTCAGTTTCCGTTTCACGATGCCGACTTGGAAAACGTAAGCACTGATCATCCATTGTGTTAAATTGTTTTCACCGTCTGCCTCTGCGTGAGACATCCGCAGGGAGTGAAGTGGTGTTAATGCTTTAGTTATGAAACTCCAACATTCCTGGATATCATTCCTGAACATCATTCCAGCCCGCACCTACCTATCATAGGGTAATGTTATGACTGACAGATGACACATATGTTCAAAATAGAAACTGTACTACATAATTCACAACACACTGGCATTGAGTTGTTGTGTTCAATGTGAGATACCTTGTCTGATCTAATGATGTCAGAGTAAGGCGACTACTTTTGGCTGGTTTGTAATGGACGTAATGGTCTGCAGCTTTTGCTAGGCACATAAAATGACTTGCATGTTTTGTTCACATAATCCTACACTATCATGCACCTCACCTGGATCCACCTATCACCTGTCTTGCTCCACCTCTCTATACTGGCTATCTCTCCCTTTCCAGTCCAGATAAAGGGTCTCGACTCAAAACGTCAGCAAATGCTGCCTGACCCACTGAGTTCCTCCAGTGTTTTGTTTGTGGTTCCTGATTCCAGCCTCTGTAGTCTCTTGTGTCTCCGAGGAACTGATTCAGCTTAATGGTAATCAATTTAATCCCATTCCCCTCCTCTTTCAACATAGTCCTTTATCTTTTATCCCCTTCAAGTATTGATCCAACTCCTTCTGCTTGTCAGTGGTAGGACTAGGTACAGGAGAGATGGTGGGGGTGTAAGATTGTGGAGATGGGAAAGGGTTTTCAAGAAATATAGAATACAGGCTTTTGAATCAGAAGGGATAACTTCCTTCAACTTCATTTCCCCATCATTGAAATGTTCCAAAAACCTATTAACTTACTTTCAAGAACTTTTCATCTTAACACTCTTCATCAGCTTGAGCATTATTATTAGTAAATAGAACATAGAACGGAGAAACCTATAGCACAATTCAGGCCCTTTGGCCCACAGTGCTGTACCGAACATGTACTTACTTTAGAAATTACCTAGGGTTACCCATAGCACTCTATTATTCTAAGCTCCATGTACCTATCCAGGAGTCTCTTAAAAGACCCTATCGTATCCGCCTCTACCGCTGTCACTGGCAGCCCAGTCCACACACTCACCACTCTCTGCATAAAAAACTTAATCCTAACATCTCCTCTGTACCTACTTCCAAGCACCTTAAAACTGAGCCCTCTCATGTTAGCCATTTCAGCCCTGGGAAAAAGCCTCTGACTATCCACACGATCAATGCCTCTCATCATCTTATTCACCTCTATCAGGTCACCTCTCATCCTCCGTCACTCCAAGAAGAAAAGGCCAAGTTCACTCAAACTATTCTCATAAGGCACGTTCCCCAATCCAGGCAACATCCTCTGCACCCTTTCTATGGCTTCCACATCCTTCCTGTAGTGAGGTGACCAGACCTGAGCACAGTATCCAAGTGGGGTCAATAATAATGATATTTATTATTATTGCTTCTTCTTTTTGCATTTGCACAGTTTGTTTTCTTCAGCCCTCTGGTTGAACGCCCTAGTTGGGGGGGGGGGGGGGGGTCTTTTGTTGATTCTGTTTTAGTTATTATTCTATAAATTTATTGAGTATGCCCACAAGAAAATAAATCTCAGGGTTGTGTATGGTGACATATATGTACTTCGATAATAAAATTTACTTTGAACTTTTGAATGAATAGCACAGTACAGGAGTTCAGCCCAAGAAGTTGTGCTGACCCTCTAACCTACTAAGATCAATCTAACCCTTCCCTACCACATAGCCCTTCATTTTTTCATGTGCCTATCTAGAAGGCTCTTAAATGTTCCTAATGTATCTGCCTCTACTAGAGCTCCTGGCAGGGTGTTCCACACATCCGCCACTCTCTGTGTAAAATCTACCTCTGACATTCTCCCTATACTTCCCTCCCATCACCTTAAAATTATGCCCTCTCTTACTAGACATTACTGTCCTGGGTAAAAGTTTCTGGCAGTCCACTTGTATAATTTTGTACACCTCTATCAAGTCATCTCCCACCCTCCATCACTCCAATGAGAGAAGTCCCAGCTTGCTCAGCCTTTCGTCATAAGACATGCTCTCTATGTTACAGTTTGCATCTAACAGCACCAGCTTCTGGCGTTTAGATGCTCCGACTCTCAGGAGTCTGAATAGTTGGTGCGATCCCTTTAAAGATCCTGACCTGTTCCACTAATTGGCAGGCCATGTTTTGTCGCCAAGAATTGAATATTTAAAGAGCATCTGAACTGAGGTTTGGGGCTCAATGATTAAGTTTGGTTCCATCTGCAATCGTGTTTAGGATTTCAGTATTGTTTGGATTCTAGTCCAGTCACATCAGGTCCTCATCTTGGGTCTAGACAAGAACACCGTTCTCATTTCAGTCTCAAAGTTGTGTCTCGATTCTAGCCTCAGATACACCACACTTGGGTCCTTGCAGTCCTCGCCTAGGCCTCTCATCACACTCTAATCCAGACAGCAGTCTGTAAATCTCCTTTCATACTCTCTAAAACATTTGCTAGCTGGAGAAAGGGACCTGGGAAGACAGTCTTGGATCTCCACCGGAGGATGAAGCCACAAGACTGATGTGGTTTATCCAGATCTAGTGCTGGACTGTTTTCTAAATGTTAGTTGGATATCTCACCCAGTCCTTCAGTCTCTACACCTCTTTCATCCACATATTCCTTTTTCTTGGAATGGTATTGTTTGTTAATGGCAGAGTTAAAGTGAACAATAGAAAAAGGAGGCAGGGTTTCGACCTAAAACGTCGACAATTCCTTTCCTCCCACAGATGTTGCTTGAACTCCTGAGTTCATCACCAGATTGCCTGCTGCAGTGATCATTTTGCCTGGGCAGAGCCATTACAGAGGAGGTGTCAAGCTGGTTGTTTGTACACAAGCACAGAGTGCTGGAGGAACACCGCATGTCAGGCAGCATCTAGGGGGTAGACCATTCGGGCTGAGACTGTCCATCAGAACACAAACATTCCCATCTGTAGACGCTGCCTGATCTGCTGAGTTCCACCAGCATTTTGTGTGTGTTACTCTGGATTTCCAGCATCTGCAGAATTTCTTGTGTTTACGTTGTTTATTGTATACAGGGTTTAGAAGTGTATAGTGGCAAATCGCTTCTATAGAAACATTTGCCAAGAGCAATCATTGTCAACAGCATGATTGCTGACACCATATGACACGGCACATAATGATGTTGATGCTGATGAGTAGTTAAGCTACTAGTGCTAGCCTGCAGGTCACCCTTGGGCAAGGTGTAGCACCTCCTTAGCACACCCCCCCAATGAGGGTCACGTGAAGCCATGGGAGCAGGTGGTGGATGGTCGTATGAGCAGCTGGTGCATATCACCAGTCCTGGTGCCTCAGTAAGGTGGCATCCATTATTAAGGACCCTCAGCACCTAGTATATCCCCTCTTCTCATCATCATCCTCAGGAAGAAGGTTCCAAGGCCTGAAGGCACACATTCAGTGATTAAGGAACCCATGAACACTACCTCACTTTTTAAAATTATGTTTTTGCACTACTATTCTTAATTTAACTATTTAATATACTATATATTAACACTTACTGTAATTTTTTTCTATATTTATTTTGTATTGAACAATTTCCACAACCTACAGACTCCACAACTTGTGTTCTCGCTATTATTTGTTTATTTGTACAATTTTTCCTTTTCATGTTGGTTGTTTGCCAGTTTATGTTCACGTATAGTTTTTAATTCACAAATTATATTCTATTTCTGTATTTTCATGTAAATGCTTGCAAGAAAATGAATCTCAAGGTAGTATATGGTAATATTTATGTACTTTGACAATGAATTTACTTTGACTTTGACTTGGAATCTGCAATGCTTATTTTATTCATGCACGTATATCTGTGCCATGAAAGCCACCCCTAAAGACTGCCTCCTCAGTCAAGGGGTCAGTTATGAATGGTCATCCACACCCTGTGAATGAATAACACAAAAGAATGCAAGAGATTCTGCAGATGCTGGAAATCCAGAGCATCACACACAAAAGATTGGAGGAAGTCAGCAGGTCAGATGATAGGTGAGTAGGAAGGTTAAAGGGCTGGAGAAGAAAGAATCTGATAGGAGAGGAGAACTGGAGAAAAAGAAGATAGAGAGGCACTGGAGGGAGGTGATAAGCAGGTGGAGGAAAAGAGGTAAGAGGCCAGAGCACGGAATAGAAGAGGGAAGGGGGGGGGGGGTGGGGTGGTGAATTACCAGAATGAGAAATCAATGTTCATGCCATTAGGCTGGAGGCCACCTAGACAGAATATGAGGCATTGCTCTTCCACCCTGAGAGTGGCCTCATCAAGGCAAAAAAGGAGGCCATGGACTGATATGTTGGAACTGGAAAGGGAATAGGAATTAAAATGGTTGGTCGCTGCCAGTCCATCTCTTGGCAGATGGACTGGAGGTTCTTATTTCTCAAAGCCATTGTTTATTTGTTGATACAGCACAGAATGGGCTCTTCCAGCCCTTTGAGCCATACCGTGGATTGTCACCTTGTCGTGGTGGAGAAGCTTGTGTGGTCCTGAGATCCCAAGAGCAATGCCGTCTGGAGCTATGCTCTTGGTAGGGTCACCCATGGCGGTAAGGTCAAGGGTGAGGTCCCTGACAAAGAACAATCCAACCAAGACCTCAACGGTGGGACAGGCAGATGAAGTTACCTCGAACTCAACGGCTGTGAAGGTGGATGAAGGCTGCAACCATCAGCTCCAATCGTCGTGGTTTCCATGCCATTGGAATCAGTTGGTTGATTTGTGAAATATCGTGTGCTTCTTGGAGTTCAACATCAAGTACACGTTAAACAAATACACGCACAGGCGTCTTCGCTCCGTGGAAACGGGACGAAGACCATCATCCTCGACCTTGAGGGATAGCCACAATGACGACAACAGTCCTGCAACCCACCTGTTTATCCCTAGTCTAATCACAGGACAATTTACCTAGTCACCAGTATGCCTTCGGACTGTGGGAGGAAACTGGAGCAACCAGAGGAAAGTCACGAGGCCACGGGGAGCACGTGCAAGCTCCTTACAGACAGCACTGGAACTGAACTCCGGTCCAGCTGGAGCTGTAATAGCAACACACTAACTACTACACTACTCAGTAGAAGTTCCTTAATAGAAGTAAATATTGTGGGCTAAGTTTGGCTGGTCTGATGATCCCACAATCATCAACTTTCAAGGACTCTGCAAATCATTTTCTGAGTGCAATTTATTTATTACTAATAATAAATGAAATTGATGGAAGAAAAAGTTACTGTCAGCAGTGCATGCATTACATCATGGTATGGAAAGACAAGTTTGAAGAGTTTATTAGAACTTCTCAGATTAAGGACAGATGGAAGACCATAATTGCCCATGTCATACGGCATGGCACATAATGATGATAATTATTAATTGTATTTTTTGTATTTCCACATTGGTTATTTTCAACCTTTGTGCCCAATTTTTCATTGATTCTATTGTATTTCTTTGTTCTACTGTGACTATCCACAAAAGAATGTATCTCAGGGCAGTATATAGTGATGTGTATATACTTTGATAATAAACTCACTTTGAACTTTGAACTTTGAGGGATGTCAGCCTGAAACGTTGATTGTTTATTCCGTCCAAAGATGCTGCCTGATCTGCTGAGTTCCTCCTGTGATTTTGTGTGTGTTGCTTACGTTCTGCTGAGCTCTTTGGGTGTTTGGATGGTGTAATTTTAGGCAACTTCACAGTTCAAGCACAGTGATGATATTCATACACTGGCAGCAATGTGTTGATCCCTTGAATAGATGAACTGCAGAGTGATGAAAGTTCTTGGCTACCACCTCATCCTTTAATTAGTGGTATGCTTTCCATTCCAGCATCGCACCTAGTAAATCTACTGATGCCAGCCTTGTGCTTTTAACAGTAGGCTTCAGTCTCTGTTCAAAAGTTCAATAAGTTCAAGTTTATTATCAAAGTATGTATACCACCTTAAGTTTTGTCTTCTTGCAGCCACCCACAAAACAAATAAACACAACAGAATCCATGAAAAACCACCAGTAACAAAGACCGATGAGCATCCAATGTGCAAAAGAGGACAAGTTGTTCAAATATTTAAAAAAAAACAGTAAACAAAAACACATGGAACATGAACTGCAAAGTTCCCGAAAGTCAGTCCAGAGCCATGGAGCAGGTTCAGCACTGAGGCAAGTGAAACCAGTCTGGGAGCGGCTGCTGCTCCTGAGGCTGGCAGTGTGAGACCCAAGACTCCTGCACTTCTTGCCTAATGATAGTAACGACAAGCGCGGGAGATGCGTCAAATACAGGCAGACTGTGCTGAATACTAAACACGAAATGCTGGCAGAACTCAGCAGGCCAGACAGCATCTATGGGAGGAAGTAATAATGACGTTTCGGGCCGAAACCCATCTGCCAGCATTTCATGTTTTTTATTTATTTCCAGCATCTGCAGATTCACTTGTGTGCTGAATACTAGTTCATTTTCCATTCTTAAGCCTCGACGATTTTAATGACTCTAAGCTTCATTCAGTACGGAGTGATGGAGCTGGACACAGGTTCATTTTCATCTCTTGGTCCTTGATGCATCATCCTGCATCCTTGAGAGTCAACTTTGCCAAACCCTTCAGGAGATCCTGAAATCACAAGCTTGTTTAGATGGTTAAAAAGTACATTTCTTAAAGGGAAATTATAGGCTGCGGATTTCAGAGATCGTAGTTCAGATGAGGTATATCTAGTAGAGAATCTGGCGATTTTTGTGAGCTGCCTGTAAAATGTCATTGCACGTCTCCCACATCATCTTGGAAAGGATTTATTGGTCAGAGAGTTGATTAACTTGGAAAGCCTCCAGATTTATCCATCAAGTTACTTCAAGTTTATTTATCACCTGTACATTAAAACATTTGAGTAATGGGGTGAAGATACATCTCTACCAAAGGGGGAATAAGGGGTTCCTTCCCTCTGCTAGCCTGCAGGGTCACGTAAAGTCATGGGTGCAGGTGGTGAATGGTTGTATGAGCAGCTGATACATATCACAAACCCTCATTATGTGACCACTGGCACCAGACAGACAATCTCTGAAGCGTATTGATAATGGCTGAGGTCACCCATTTTGTAAAGACACTGTCCAGAAGAAGGCAATGGCAAACCACTTCTGTAGAAAAATTTGCCAAGAACAATCTTCATGGATAGAAAAAAAGATTAAGAACAATAGCGTGAAGGGGGTCTTCCCCACAGGCAATGATCAGATTAAAGACAGATGGAAGACCATGATCATACGACAAGGCACGTTATGGGGATGACGTTCAAACATACAGTGAAATGCATCAGTTGTACAACAACCACCACATTTGAGAGTGTGCTGGGCACAGCCCACAAGTGTCGCCACACATTCTGGTGCCAACATATCATGCCAACATGTTCAACACAGAACACAACAAGCAACAAACAACAGCAAAAACAAGCCTTGTTTCTCCCTCCCATCTACGCACACCACGGTCCTCCAACCCCAGGGCAGGTCTCCAGCCTCTAGCTTCAAAGTTCAAAGTATATTTATTATTGAAATACAGAGGTGTCACCATATACAGCCCTGAGATTAATTTCCTTGCAGGCATTCACAGTAAATCCAAGAAACACCATAGAATCAATGAAAGACTGCACCCAAGAGGATGGACAATCAGTATGCAAAATACAACAAAGTGTTCAATTACAGACAAGAAAAACAATAATAATAATCAATAATTAAGCAATAAATATCAAGAACATGAGATGAATAGTCTTTGAAATTGATTAATTCATAGGTTGTGGAAACAGTTCAGTGATGGGTTGAGTGAAGTTATCCTCTTTGTTTCAAGAGCTTGGTGGTTGAAGAGTAATAACTGTTCCTGAAGCTGGTGGTGTGAGTCCTGAGGCTCCTGTATCTTCCTCCTGATAGCAACAGCATGAAGATAACATGGCCTGGGTGGTGGGGTTCCTGATGATGGATGCTGCTTTTCTATGACAGCACTCCATGTAGATGTGCTCAAAGGAGGGCTTTACCCATGATGGGCTGGGCTGTATCCACTACTTTTTGTAGGATTTTCATTCAAGGGCATTGGTGTTTCCATACCAGGCTGTGATGCAGCCAGTTAATATAAACTCCACTACACATCTATAGATAATCTGTCAAAGATTTGGATGTCGTGCCAAATCTTCGCAGCCTTCTGAGGAAGCAAATGCACTGCCCTGATTTCTTTTCAATGGCACTTACGTGCTGGGCCCAGAACAGATGCTCTGAAATGATAATACTGAACAATTTAAAGTTGCTGATCCTCTCCACCTCTGATCCCCCGATGAGGACTGGATCATTGGGCGACATTCAGGTCTGCAAGCACCAGGCTTTGACCACCCCAGTGCTCGCAGATATTCGCAGACTGGGTCCAGCTAACGGGCCTTGATTTCTGGACTTCTGATTCAACCCTTGGGCCTCGATCGTCGGTATCATTCCCAGGACACACCGACCACTGAATACCAGGCTTTGAAACGAAACCACCCCCACCCCATCATAGCTACACAGCATCATATAAGCTGCATTAATGAGAAATATTTAAATTAAGTAATGTTATTACAGCACCAGTGACCCAGGTTCAATTCTCTGGGTGCTCTGGTTTCCTCCCACAGTCCAAAGACGTACGGGTTAGTAGGTGAATTGGGTATAATTGGGCTGCACAGACTTGTTGGGCCGAATGGTCTGTTACCAAGCTGCATCTCTAAAAAAGTAAGAACATAGATAATTTGTACATAGTTTTTACAAGAAAGAATACAATTAGAATTGCTGCACCAGACTATGATGCTTTCAATGGTACATCTTTAGCCTCTCATTAGAGCAGTGGCGATGTGTCATTGATTGCCCAATTGAAGGACTCTGAGTTTCTATACCAAACGTCAGCCACATCTCAGCACTGTTGAATAACATCCTGATGAAGGGTCTCCGCTTGAACTTCGTTCCTCTCCATAGATGCTGCCTGACCTGCTGAGTTTCTCCAGCGTTGTTCTCTAACCATCTTTACCATCAGTTTGTCCAAGGCAGCTTCACCCATTGAGTGAAAAATCCAATCCATCCACGTTTACATTCCTCCTTAAACCACGCATGTGAATTGCCTGTTGTGTTACCTACTTTACAATGGTGTCTGTAACATCAGAGGCATTTAATTGGTTGTAAAGTGCTTTGGGACTGCTAAAGGTAGCCATATCAATGCACCTTTGTTCTTTTTCATTTCCCCATTGAGTTTTAACTCTTGTGGACCTGAACTGGCTTCGCTGCTTGCTGTTTGTGCAGCCAAGACTACCATTAGAACGTTAGCTTTCTCAGGAGAGCACAGCGGGTAAAATTCCACTTCCCAAAGGCAGAGCCATTCCTAATGAGACAATCCTCGGTGACTCAGTTATTGACATTATTTATTTAGCGATACAGCGTAGAGTAGGCCCCTCCTGCCCTTCGAGCCACGCCACCCCCGGCAACCCACGCCCTGATTAACCCTAACCTAATCACGGGACAATTTGAAATGATCAATTAACTTATCCTGTATGTCTGTTAACTGTGAAGGAAAGCGGGGCACCTGGGGAAAATCACACATTCCATGGGGAGGATGTACAAGTTCCTTCCAGAGGACTCTAAGGTTGAACTCCAAACTCTGACACTTTGAGCTGTAATAATGTCGCACTATTCGCTATGCTACCATGGTGTCCCAGGATCTACAGATGTGACCCTCCAGGGCCATTTTACAGAATGGTTAAAACCATAAGACAAAGGAGCAGAATTAGTCCATTTGGCCCATCGAGTCTGCTTCACCATTTCACCTTAGCTTATTTACTATCCCTCTCAACCCCTTTCGCCTACTTTCTCCCCATAACCTTTAACACCTTTACTAATCAAGAACCTATCAACCTCCACTTTAAGTATATCCAATAACTTGGTCTCCAAAGCCATCTATGGCAATGAATTCCACAAATTCACCACTCTCTAGCTCTCACTCTGTTTTAAAGAAACATCCTTGTATTCTGAGACCATGCCCTCTAGTCCTTGTCTCCCCACAACAGGAAACATCTTCTCCTTGTCCACTCTATCTGGGCCTTTCAGTGTTCAGTAGGTTTCAGTGAGACCCTCCTCTTATTGAAAGTGAATCCCTAACTGCAAGAGATTGTCACAGCCAGGCTGTGAATCAGGTTCAGCATTCACCCTCGTGAGTTTGCATGTTCTGCCTAAATACTGTTTCATTATGTCAGTATTTAACTCCTTTCATTTTGTTGTAGTCTTGTTGAGACTCGACCAAAACCACAGCGATATTTACACTCCCTGGTTACACCCGTCCTTGTCCAGGAAGGAGGACTACTGTTTCGACAGACGCTGGAAAGGAGCGATGTTCATTTTGTATTTAGTTATTGTTTCCAGCCGCAGTATTGGCATTTTACTTTCAGTTTGAGAGTTTTAGTTAATAGCCCTGTTGGCTTGACATTTATTGTTTTTCTTTTCCTTTAAATTCTGCAACAGTTCTCATTAAAGTAAGTGAACTGTTGACCTGCTTCAGTCTTTCTCTCTCTTTCTTTTCGCAATTGGGCCATATCTGAACATTGTGAAAAAGATGCGTGTAACCCAGACTGGATGACGGAAATGGGTGCTTGGTCCCATCACCAGTGTTACTGGTGACCCAGTAGAATTTTGTGATGAGCCAGCAGCTTTAATGTTCACTTTCTGTGGCATTCCAGCTCATTTCACTCAGCCACAATGGAATTCGAACTCACAGTGTTTGAGAAAGAAGTAGAAAAAAAGAAGTCTTGGAATTATAAGGGCATCGCAAATGAAACGTTCTTGAAGTATAGAAGAAGAAGAAGCTGGCTCTCCCATGAGGATGGGCTTGAGAGGGTTAATAAATCAGCTATGATGGAACAGTGGAACAGACTCGATGGGCCAAATGCTCCAGTTATGGTCCTTTGTCTTATTCTGGTTCCCATGACCAGAAGGATGTGGAGAGGATACAAAAGAGGTTCACCAGGATGCTGCCTGGATTAGAGGGCATGTGCTGTTTGGAGAGGTTGGGCAAACTTGGGTTGTTTTCTCTGGAGCGTTAGAGGCTAAGGAGAGTTCTTATAGAGGTTTCTAAAATTATGAGAGTCATAGATTGAATGGACAGCGAGAGACTGTCCCTGAGCAAAAATAGCTAATAAGAGGGACTATAGTGTTTGGTGATTAGGGGAAAGAATTGGGGCATGTAAGAGTTTTTTTTTCACTCAGTGTGGTGGATATATGGAGCACCCTGCCAGGGGTGGTGGTGCATGCTGATACATTAGGGACATTTAAGAATCTCTTAGACAGGCACATGGATACAAGAAGAATAGAGGGCTATGTGGGAGGGAGGGGTTAGATTGATTTTAGAGTAGGTTAAAAGGTCGGCACAGCATTGTGGGCCAAAGGGCCTGTACTGTGCTGTAATGTTCTGTGTTCTACAGAGAGGGTAGACAGACAGTATTTTTTTTCCCCAGTGTTAAATGTCTAATATTGGATGAACGGAGTTAAGTTAAAAGGAGGTGTGAGGGGCAAGTTCCTTACACAGAGTGGTAGGCGTCTAGAGCGAGCTGTGAGAGGTGATTGTGGAAACAAATACGACAAACACATTAAAGAGGCTCTTAAATAGTCACAAGGATGTGTAGAGAGTGGAAAGATGTCGACATTGTGTTGGCAGAAAAATAGTTTAGTAAGGCAGTTAATTATTCGTTTCATTAGTTTGGCATCGTGTTGTGATCTAAAGGGCCTGTTATTGTGCTGTTCTGTTCCAGGTTTTGTGTAAGCAACCTTCATCGAGATTCAAGATTGTTTAATGTCATTTCCAGCACACAACTGTAAAGGAGAACAAAATCATTGTTACTCTGCATCCAATGCAATACAAGAAACAATAAAATAATGAATATAATATTAAAAACCACAATAAATATAAATACAGAAGATAGATAAATTAATTGTATGCCCATAAGTAGGTACAGGAGTGTCAGTATGTAAGGTGACTGACAGGAAATGATTTAAGTAGTGGTGGTTGGGGGTGTGGAGAGGTGAGTTAGTGGATGGAGGTGTAGATTGGCCTCACTGCTTGGGGAAAGTAACTGTTTTTGAGTCTGGTGGTCCTAGCATGGATGCTATGTGGCCTCTTCCCTGATGGAAGTGGGACAAACAGTCTATGAGTAGGTGGGTGGGATCCTTCATGATGTTACTGGCCTTTTTCCAGCACTTTTCTGTATATATGCCCTCGATGGCAGGTAGGCTGGTTCCAGTGATGCGTTGGGCAGTTTTAACTACCTATTCTAGAGCCCTCCTGTCCACCACAGCACAGTTTCCGTACCACACGGTGATGCAGCTTGTTGGGATACTCTCTACTGTGAATCTGTAGAAGGACGTGCATAGTCCAGCTCTCTTAAGCCTCGTCAGACAGTAGAGCTATTCGGTGAGCTTTCCTGATTGTGTACAATGTGTTCTGGAGAGGACTACGAGATGCGTACTCCCAGGAGTGTGAAACTGATGTGCTACTGCTGTAAAGGACAGAGGTGTGATTGTTGCAAGTTCCTCTCAATCGATAATCTTCTCCTTTGTCTTATTGACATTTATGCGACCTCTCTCACCTTGGCAAAGGTGCTCTTTGTTGGCATCCACATGGTCTTTGATAGATGATAAATCTGAGTTCGATGAGACATAATGTGAAAACACTGAGACATACAGTGAAATGCATCACTTGTGTCAGCGACCAGCACAGTCCAAGGGTAGCTGGTGAAAGCCCACAAGTGTCACCAACGCTTTCAGGGATAATGAGAGTGAGGTGCAAGCAACATTTGGATAGGTACGTGAATGGGACGATATGGAGGGCTAGTGTCTGGGTGCAGGTCAAATGCACTAGGCAGATTAATGATTTGGCAGAACTGGATGGGCTGAAGGGTCTGTTTCTGTCCTGTATCTCATTGTATCTCACCACACTCTGAGCGAAGAAATTCCCCCTGATGTTCTCCTTAAATATTTCACCTTTTACCCTTAACCCATGACCTCTGTTTTGAGTCTCAACCAACCTCAGTGGAAAAAACCTGCTTGCATTTATGCTACCTACACCCTTAATCATTTTGTATACCTCTTTAAATCTCCTTTTATTCTTTTATGCTCTAGGGAATAAAGTCCTGCCCTATTCAGCCTTTCCTCAGGAAAGGATCAGGACCTCAAGTCCTGGCAACATCCTTGTAAATTTTCTCTGCACTATTTCAATCTTATTGGCGTCTTTCCTGTAGGTAGGTGACCAGAACTGCACATAATACTCCAAATTGGGCCTCACCAACATCTTATGCAACTTCAACGTAACATCCCAACTCCTGCACTCACTACTTTGATTAATGAAGGCCAATATGCAAAAGCTTTCTTTATGATTCTATCTACCTGTGACATCACTTTTAAGGACTACTTTTCAAAGTAGATCCTGTCTACCTGTGACACCACATTCAAAGACTACCTTTCAAGGTAGACACTATCTACCTGTGATGCTACTTCAACCACCTGATTTGATACTACCACTATTTTTTGCTTTCTGCCGTCTGGTCTTCCTGGTGTGAGTGATATGATCAGGAAAAATGGATTCCTCGCTGCATTGCACTCTAATTTAATGGCACAACACAAACTAAGGTAGCAGTCTGTGGTGTGACCTCTATTATAAACATAGTGTAGCCATTTTTTGAGTCCCAAGATTCCGGAAGCATTAGGGAATCTCAGAGACACAGGAAACTGCAGATGCTGGAATCTGGAGCAATACACAGTCTGCTGGATATACGCAAGAGGTCAGATAGCATCAGTGGAGGGAAATGGACAGTCGTCATTTTGGGTTATAGAACATAGAGCATCACAGTACAGTGCAGTACAGGCTCTTCAGCTCACAGTGTTGTGCCAGTCCTTTAACCAATCTAACCAATCTCTCCTACTTACAGTTTGTTCATTATATGCTGTTTCATATGATGTAGTCCCATGACCGTAATGATTCTTGGCAAATTTTTCTGCATAAGTAGTTTGCCATTGCCTTCTTCTGAGCAGTGTCTTTATGAGACGGGTGATCCCAGCCATTATCAATACTGCTCAGAGAGGAGTGTCAGCGGTTACATAACCAGGACTTGTGATATGCACCGGCTGCTCATACGACCATCCACCACCTGCTCCCATGGCTTCTGATCATGGTGCTAAGCAGGTACTAACCTTGCCCAATGGCGACCCACAAGGAAGGAGAGCCTCACACCTCCATTGGTAGAGCTGTATCTCTACCCCTCCGCCCATCCTGCATATGACAGCCCTCCATTTTTATGTCATCACATGCCTATCTAAGAGTATCTTAAATATCCCTAATGTATCCGTCTCTGCCACCACTCCTGGCAGGGCGTTCCACGTACCACCGCTCTGTGTGTGAAAAACCTACCTCTGACATCCCCATTTATTCCCCCCCCAAAACTCCTCATATAGATTCAAGAAATCTTCTTGTGAGTACAACTCAATCTCATACAGATTCAGAATCAGAATCAGATTTACTATCACTGACGTATATTGTGAAATTTGATGTGGCAGCCATGGAGGGCAAGACATGAACATTACTATAAGCTACAAAAAATATAAACATTTAAGTATGTATATGTCACCCTGAGATTCATATTCTTGTCAGCATTTACAGGAAAAAAATAAAACAAAATCCATGAAAACTATACATAAAAAGACAAAACTGACAAATGCCCAGAACTCTCAAAGTCAAAAATCAATGTAAATTTATTATCAAAGTAAATTTATGTTTCCATATACAAACTTGAGAGCGCTGTCACAGGAGAGCAACATCCATCATCAAGGACCCCCACCACCCACGCACACCATGTTCTTTTCTCGCTGCTGCCATCAGGAAAGAGGCACAGGAGCCTCAGCAACCACACTACCAGGTTCAGCAACAGTTATTACCATGAGATGAAGAGTCCTTAAAAGTGAGTCCATGGGTTGTGGGAACAGTTCAGTGATGGGGTGAGTGAAGTTGAGTGAAGTTACCCCTTTGGTTCCAGAGCCTGATGGTTGAGGGGTAATTAACTGTTCCTGAATCTGGTGGTGTGAGTCTGGCAGCAGCGAGAAGAGATCATGTCCTTGATGATGGATGCTGCTTTCTTGCGAAAATGCACCAAGTGGATGTGCTTGATGGTGGGAAGAGAGGTGGACCGACAGGCTGGATTGTGTGCAACGGTACACTGCCGGGAGACTGTACCTCCGAATGCTGGAAGTTGTCACTCAGGGTCTTGGACTATATATGTGTTTTTTTTCAAGTTATGATGCTTCTTTGCCCTGTATTTGAATTATGCTTCTCGCTATTTTGAATGTTTTACACCTTGACCCCAAAGGAACTCTGTCTCGTTCGGCTGTATCAATGTAAGGGTTGAATGATAATTAAACTTGATTTTGATTTGATTTTACCCATGATGGACTGGGCCATATCCACTTCTTTTTGTAGGGTTTTCCGATGAAGGGTATTGGTTTTTCAAGATACTCTCCACTATACATCTGTAGAAGTTTGTAAAGGTTTTAGTGCTGTAATAGTATTTCACTGGAAAGGGTCTGAGTCTAAAACATCCACTGTTTATTTTCCTCCATAGATACTGCCTTACCTGCAGCATTCCTCCAGCATTTTATGTGTGTTACTCTGGATTTCCAGCATTGGCAGACCTCTAGTGTATTTCTGACACTTCTATCTTTTTATTTTTACTTTTATAAACAGCATTTTTTGTCATTCTCCAACAGCCGTATGAGATTCGAACAGATCAATATTCGAGATGTCAGGTTGATCATTATATATCTCTGTGGTTGTGTGGGATTCAAACTCAGGTCGATATTCAAAGTCTCTGCATAGTCACTATATAGCTCTTAGGTTGTGTGTGGTATTAAATGTGATGTTGTTCAAACTTTATTTTTTTCAGTTCTGTGTTTTTCATTTGCAGCAACCCTTCCCCAAGAAATTCCCATTCTCGGAATTTGTGCCCAAGGTCTATTCGCAAATCAAAGAATTTATCTACGCCTGCCTCAAGTTTTCAGAAGATCTTCATTTGAGGTAAGGGCTGTGCGAAGGACAGATGATGTTCAAGGCAGCATTTTGCATTAATTATTTGGCTGGTTATCCATCATATCCGATGATGAGTCAGATTTGTACAGTTCTTCTGTTATGCAGTTTTTTTATAGTGGAAAAACCATAGCACTGGAGTAGTTGGAGTAGCAGTCACAAATGAGGTCTTCCTTAGTTGCAGAAGATGACCTTGTTGTGTCCTTTACTCTCCATGGAGTGTTGTAGAATCATCTTCCTGGCTGTTGAATCTTACTGTTCATCTCTGCCCCGTCCACTGGGAGCTGAATTCACATTCTAGGACAGGTGTGTCCCTATCTCACCAGGGTGCGAAGCTAGCCAGCTACGCACACCTGGTTTGGCCCACCTGTCGGTGACGTTCTGGGGTGTGGCTGCTGTCACATCCAAATTTTCAGTCTCCCTCCTGTATGCTGATTCATCATTGCCATTGATTCAGCCAACAACAGTGGTGTCATTTGCAAACTTGAATATGGCATTGGAGCTGTGCTGAGCCACACAGTCATAAGTGTAAAGCAAGCAGAGCAGGGGACTAAGCATACAGCCTTGTGGTGCACCTGTGTTGATGGAGATTGTGGAGGGGATGTTGTTGTCAATCCAAACTGATTGGGGTCTGCAAGTGAGGAAGTCCAGGATCCAATTGCACAAGGAGGTATTGATGCCAAGGTCCTGGAGCTTATTGATTAGTTATGATGGGATGTGGCAGTAGTAAATTGCAATACATAATAATAATAAACTATAAATTACAATAAGAAATACAGGTACATACAAAAAGAGAGCAAAAAAAGAAGAAAAATAGGGTTCATTGTCCGTTAAGAAATCTGATGGCAGAAGGGAAGACGCTGTTCCTAAAATGTTGAATGTGTGTCTAAAGGCTCCTGTACCATCTCCTTGATATTAACAATGAAAAGAGGGCATGAACTGGGTGATGGGTGAACTTAGAATCAGAATCAGGTTTATTATCACTGACATATGTCATGAAATTTGTTGTTTTATGGCAGCAATACAGTGCAAGACATAAATAATTATTGTAGTTGCAATCAGAATTATCAAAAGAATAAGTAGTGCAAAAGGAAAGCAAAATAGTGAGCTGGTGTTCATGGGTTCGATGTCCGTTCAGAAATCTGATGGCAGAGGGGAAGAAGCTCTTCCTGGAACTTTGCATGTGTGTCTTCAAGCTCCTGTACCTCCTCCTTGATAAGGAGGAGCAATAAGAAGGGGGCACATCCTGGATGGCAAGGGCCCTTAATGATGGATGCTGAATTTTAGAAGCATTGCAATTTGAAGATGTTCTCGATGGTAGGGAGGCTAGTGCCCATGATAGAGCTGGCTGAGTCTACAACCTTCTGCAGCTTTTTCTGATCCCCCACCCCCAGACCAGACACTGATGCAATCAGAGTGATCTCCATGGTGCATCTGTTGAAATTTGCTTGAGTCTTTGGTGACATACCAAATCTCTTAAAATACCTAATGAAATATATCTACTGGTGTGCCTTCATCATAATTGTGTCGATGTGTTTGGCAAAGCTTTGCAAAACATAAGTATGTCAAATTTGTGTTTATAGTAATCTGCACAAGTCCCTGTATGCGGAGATGCAATGAAAAGCTTGCTTACAGCAACGTCACAGGCACAGAGCTTCATATAAGTAGCATTCACAAGAAATTATTAAAATTAATCTTAGGTTTTGCATTATTTTTACAAGATAGCACAATCAGGACAAAGAAAACGAAGTCCATTATTGATAGCTCTGGGCCATACTGGCTGGAGTTTAGAAGAATGTGGGACGATCTCATTGAAACCTATTGATTATTGAAAAGCCTAGATAGAATGGGCATGGAGAGGATATTTCCTATAGTGGGGGAGCCTAGGACTGGAATGAACAGCCTCATAATGGGGGGACATCCGTTTAGAACAGAGATGAGGAGGAATTTCTTCAGCCAGAGGGTAGTGAATCTGTGCAATTCATTGTCACAGCTGGCTATGGAGGCTAAGTCATTGGGTATATTTAAGCAGAGGTTGATAGGTTCTTGATTAGTAAGGATGTCTAAGGTTACATGGAGAAGACAGGAGAATGGGGTTGAGATGGATAATAAACCAGCCATAATCAGATTCTCCTCCAAAGTCTTATGGACTTACTGTATTATTCTCCCTACATCCCAGGCTGTCTAGTCAAGGCTATGTTCTCGTAAATCTGCTTGAAACTCTTTCCAGTTTAATGGTGTATTTACCCTGACAGGGTGACCAAAACTGTGCACAGTATTCCAAGCATCTTGTACCTACAATATTATGTCCCAACTCCTATACTCAATGCCCTGCCTGATGAAGGGCAGAATGCCAAATGCTTTCACACCCTGTCTACCTGTGGCGCAATGTTCAGGGAGCCATGTATGGGAGGTTTAGACCCATGAAGAAACTTGGAAATATTGTCACTGTTGTAAATCAAGAAGAACAATAATCACTTTGAGCACTGCTAAAGTTGACAAGCATCAACATGACGGAGGATGACAGGCCATTTGATAGAGGTGTATGAGATAATGAGAGGCAATAGATAGAGTGGACAGCCAGTAGCTTTTTCTCATCGTGGCAAAAGCCAATAGCAGTGATTGTGCATTTAAGGTGAGTGGAAGAACGTTTAGTGAAGATGTCAAAGGAAGGCTTTTACAAGTGCCTGGAATGCACTGTCAGGGGTGATTTTACAGACAGTGCACTAGAAACATTGAAGAGACACTTTGAGAGTCCTGGATGTAAGAAAAATGGAGGGTTATGGGCTTTGTAGCAGGGAAGGGTTAGAATGATCGTGAAGTAGGTTTATATAAGTTGGCACAACATCGAAGGCTGACAGACCCTTACTGTACTGTACTGTTCCATGTTCTATGTTCTGTGGATATTGGGGAAATTATCCTGTAGGCTTTCAGAATAATGCCATGGATTTTAAATCAAATCCTAACACTCGAAGAGTGACATATGGTAGCGTAGCGATTAGTACAATGCTATTACAGCTCAGGGCATTCTGGAGTTCAGAGTTCAATTCCAGCGTACTCTGTACATCCTCCCCATGGAAAGCTGGGGTTTTCCTCTGGGTCCTCCGGTTTCCTCCTGCAGTCCAAAGACATACCAGCAAGTTTAATTGGTCATTGTAAATCATCTCAGGATTAGCTGAGGGTTAAGTGGGGGTTGTCGGGGAGTTGCTGGGGCACCTGAAGGTTGGAAGGGTGTACTCCATGCTGAACGCTGTATCACTAAATAAATAAGTAATGCATTTCGTGATAAAAGAAAGGACTGTGTTGTGAGGAAAGCCATGAATTAGAAGTGAAGGCAGTTAATGTTGGTCTTCCACACAATGGATGTGTGCATGTGTGTGTGCGATTTGAGAAAATTCTTCAAATCTGTCGTCTAAGGTGCTTTTAAAAACTTGTCAATCCTGAACAAAAAAATAACAAAGCGGACATGTCAAGGGGGGAAATTTAAATGAAACGCTTTGAGTGCACTTTGTTGCCATCCTCCCTGCTGGAGTCGTTGTCTGTTATAAAGGGCCTCCTGCAAAACAATAGCCCACTATCCCTGGCCAATAATGTTGCCGCCACTTCTTCCCTTCAGTAATGTGACAGGTCTGAATTAGTTTTCATTAGAGGGTCTGCACAGAGAGCCAGCAGGGATATTTAGCTGTCATTCCTACTGAACCCTGGAGTGATAGGGTCAGCACGTCAATCACCCAAGGTATGCTAGGTCATAAGCTGGAGTCCTTAGGAAGCAAGGTGTCGGGTTTGATGCAGTCTTTTCGCACTCTCTTCTGTCTTTCCTTCAACACTTGTCTTTTTTTCACACTTCACCCTAGTTATCTCCTATTCATCCGAAGATCCAAGTTGTAATAATGGCCGCATTCCAACGCGTCCTACAGAGGAGACTTTTGACCAAGGCCTCGTCTGCTCTTTTGTGCGGAGGTAAAAGATCCCATGGCAATGTTCTGAAGAAGTCGGAGAGTTCTCCTTTGTAGAGTTAGGCAATCTCTATCCCTCAGTCAACACCACAATAAATCAAATAATCTGCTTGTTATCACCATGCTGTTTGTGGGGACTTGCTGAGGGCAAATTGGCTCATAGTTATCCTGCATTTCAGAAGCACCTGGGACATTAAAGATTAGTTGTATTTGTCACATGTACATCGAAACATACAGTGACATGCATCGTTTTGCATCAACGACTAACTCAGTCCATGGATGTGCTGGGGGCCGCCCACAAGCGTCACCACATTTCCAGTGCCAATGTAGCATGTCCACAAATTATTGACCTTAACCTGTATGTCTATGGTACGTGGGAGGAAACTGGAGCGCTCAGAAGAAATCCACATGGTCACAGAGAGAACGTACAAATTCATTGCAGACAGTGGCAGGAGTTGAACTCTGATCGGTGGCACCGCAAAGTGTCACGCTGAACACCGCCAAGTGTTGCACTAAACACTACGCTACGATCTCGCCCTGGTGCATGAAAGGTGTTGTAGAGATATGTGTGGTTCAGCCAAGTATGTCAATAGAATGTATTGTACTGCAATCCCCCCGTCACCTACCAGCTTGTACTCCATCCCACTCCCTGTCCCTACATATCCTGGCTTCTATCCCTTCCTTTTCCAGTCCTGATGAAGAGCCTTGGCCTGAAGCATCAACTGTTTATTCCTCTTCATAGATGCTGCCTGACCTACTGAGTTCCTCCAGCATTTTGTGTGTGTTACTCTGACTATTATTATTGGTTCATTATTATCACATGTTCCAAGATACAGGGTAAAGCTTTTGTTCTCTATGCCATCCCCACAGATCCATGCCTGATCATTGAAGGAAAATGAAAAAAAAAAAGCAGAATATAGTGTTTTACATTGACAGCGGAAAGCACAGTGCAGGTAGACAAATTGTCAAAACGTTCAGATATGGCCCGTGTGGAAAGAGAGCTACTGAAACGGGTCGACAGTTCACTCACTTTAATGAGAACTGTTGCAGAATTTAAAGATTCAAAGATTCAACATACATTTATTATCAAAGTATGTATGCAGTATGCAACCCTGAGATTCGTCTTCCCCACAGACAGCCATGAACCGAAGAAAACCATGGAAACCCACCACATGCAAAAACGTAACAAACCATGCAAACAGCAACAAAAAAAGAGCGACAAACACAGAGTATAAGACACAAAGTCGAAAGAGTCCAGGCATATTCAGTTCAGCTCAGAGTTTGTTATCTGCAGGCTGCTCCTATTCAAAATCCCCCAAAACAGCAACAAACCAGAAACACATCGTAATGTAAATTTCAGAGTCCAATGTAAAGGAAAAGAGAAACAATAAACATTAGGCCAACAGGGCTGATAACTAAACTCTCAAACTGAAAGTGAAATGCCGTGACTGTGGCTGGAAACAATAACTGCTCCTTTCCAGCGTCAGTCGAAACAGTAGTACTCTTTCCCGAACATGGGCGAGGGCAAGCAGGCAGCATAAACGTTGCCATGCTTTTGATCAAGTCTTGACAAATACCAGCATAATGAAGTAGTAATTAGCTGGAACATGCATATTCATGAGCGCAATTAGCAAGCCCGTTCGGCAGCCCGCCTGCAAGGGCACGTGGACCCTGCTGCAGAGTCCATGCTGGTGACATAAATAAACCATAAGAGCTTCAATTTATTATTTATTTAACGATACAGCACGGTAAGAGAGCTGAGGAGTCCGTGTCGCCAATGTGACTAATTAGCTTACTGCCCATAATTAACTTAAAACGCATATGTCTTTGAAATGTGGGGGAAACTGAAGCACCTGGAGGAAGCCCACTAGGTTGCTGGGAGGAATTGAACCCAGTAAATAAATGCGATAGAACCTGTTGTTGAGCCTCGTGGTAGGTGCTTTCAGGCTTTTTGCATCTTCTGCCTGATGGTGGGGGTGGGGGAGAAGAGGGAATGTCCAGGCTGGGAGGGGTTCCTTGAGAATGTCAACTGCTTTGACAAGGCAATGGGAAGAGTATTCAGAGCCCATGGAAGGGAGACTGCTTTGCCTGATGGACTGGGCTGTGTTCACAACTCTTAAGTACAAAGTTTCTGCAGATGCTGGAAATCTGGAGCAATGTGTACAAAATGCTGGAGGAACTCAGCTGGTCAGCTGTTTATTCCTCTCCATATATGCTGCCTGACCTACTGAGTTCCTCCAGCATTTTGTGTTGTTTCACAAGTTTCTGCAGATGTTTTTGTATTTAATGGCACCTTGGTAAGTGTCCAGTCCTGTGGTCAGCAAGTATTCAGTCCTTTGGGCGCCACAGTAAAGTAGCAGTTAACATGACACTGTTCTAGTTCCCCTCTCTCCAATGGGAGTACTCAACCAGTCCTACTCTAGGATTGCTATTCTGATCTGTCTGTGCCATTGTTCTATCTCTGCAATCTTCACAAGTGTGAATGTCTCCAATGGCTGGTTGGTGTTACCTGCAGTATTTATTTATTTTATTTAGAGACACAGCACACAAAAGGCCCTTCCGGCCCAACAATCTGCTACCCATCGATTTAAGACCATAAGAGATATGAGCAGAATTAGACCATTTGACCCATCGGGACATCTCCGCCATTTCATCATGATTAACCTTAGCCTAATCAGAGGACAATTTACATTGACATAATAACCTACCAACTCATACGTCTTTAGAATGTGGGAGGAAACTGGGGCACCCGGAGGAAACCCATGATGCCCCAGAAAGAAAGCACAAACTCCTTACAGACAGCGGCAGGAATTGAACCTGGGTCGCTGGTACTGTTAAGCGTTGTGCTAACCACTATGCTGCCTTGCCACCCAATGGTCCAGTATTGTGGACCTAAGGGCTTAGAGCTTAATACTTAGAGCTTATTGTGGAAGGGTAAGACAAAGGAACACATACCAATCCTTATAGAGGGATCAGTGGTGGAGAGAGTGAGCAGTTTCAAGTTCCTGGATGTCAAGATCTCTGAGGATCTAACCTGGTTCCAACATATCAATGAAGTTCTAAAGAAGGCAAGACAGCAGCTATACTTAATTAGGAGTTTGAAGAGATCTGGCATTTCAACAAATACACTCAAAAATGTCTATAGATGTACCATGGAGAGCATTCTGACAGGCTGCATCACTGTCTGGTATGGAGGGGCCACTGCACAGGACCGAAAGAAGCTGCAGAGGGTTGTAAATTTAGTCGGCTCCATCCTGGGTACTAGCCTACAAAGTACCCAGGACATCTTCAAGGAGTGGTGTCTCAGAAAGGCAGTGTCCATTATTAAGGATCTCCAGCACCCAGAGCATGTCCTTTTCTCATTGTTACCATCAGGTAGGAGGTACAGAAGCCTGAAGGCACACACTCAGCGATTCAAGAACAGCTTCTTCCCTTCTGCCATCCGATTCCTAAATGGACATTGAACCTTTGGACTCTACCTCACTTTTTTAACATATTATTTCTGTTTTTATCTATTCAATATGTGTATACTGTAATTGATTTACTTATTTATTATTATTATTATTATTATTTTATTTTGTGTTTTTTCTTCTCGATTATGTACTTCATTGAACTGATGCTGCTGAGTTAACAAATTTCACGTCACATCCCGGTGATAATAAACTTGATTCTGATTCTGATTCCTGTGCTGGAATGTTCTATATTCTACGATATGTGTGAGACAAATTTATTGTATACAGAGTGGTTGGGTGCCTGTAGATGTTATAGGTACCCTGGCATATTAATTAGGAGTCTTTGTTCTAACAGGCTTGCTGACATTGTAGACCAAGGGCCTGTTCTACGTTATATGTATCCTCGCAGAGAATTCCAGTACAGCTCAAGCAGAGGTTACAAAAAAAGGGAAAAATGTCTGTAAGGACTTTGTACGTTCTCCCTGTGACCACATGGGCTTCCTCTGGGTGCTCCAGTTTCCTCCCACAGTCCAAAGAGTACCAGTTAGTAGGTTAATTGGTCAGATGCGTGTAATTGAGCGGTGCAGGCTGTTTGGGCCAGAGGGGCCTATTACCATGCTGTATCCCTAAGTGAAACACTGTCAGAGGTGCCATGGTTCCATGCAGAAGATAAGCTCGATATAATACCCCAGCCAGTCCCCTGCAAACAAGCTCCTGTTCATGTACGTTGTAGTAACTCTTCGAATGTCGCACATTCAATGCTGGAATGCTACAGGTCCTGTTCCAGTCAATTGCTGATAAACAAGAATGGCTTCTTTGACCAGAAATGTTTCCTGTTAGATTAGGATTTCAATAAACTGAAAATAAAAGTCAGTAATTGTAAGCCTCAGTTTCTGTAGCATGCTTAATCACTCACAGAACCATTCAACCTCAACAGAGGAGAAAGGCTTTAACAGAAAACACATTCTACATAGAAGGGGGTAGACTGTGAAATGCACTATGATCTCTGGGAGTGAATGTTTTATGCTGATTGATTGTTTTGCTAATGTTTTAAATCACTACATAATTAGAGGGAACTCCACCATGGACGGTCCCAAATGCGGGAGTATCTGCAGATGCTGGAAATCCAAGAAACACACACAAAGTGCTGGAGGAACTCAGCAGGCCAGGCTGCATCGATGGAAATGAGTAAACAGTTGATGTTTCGGGTCGTCAGGAGAAATCCACTTCTCCTCTTTCCTTCTGTCCTGATGAAGGGTTTCGGCCCGAAGCATCAACTGTTTACTCTTTTCCGTAGATCCTGCCTGGATGTCGCTAGCCCAGCAGTGATAGGAGGAGTGTTGGGCATGGGGCTTCCAACCCCATCTCATAAAGACTCAGAGCTACAGAAACACCAATAGAAGCTCCAAAGCCCTCCTTCCTGGGAGAGGAAGGTTCTTCACGTGGAAGGTGTATGCAATCTGCTGGAGGAACTTAGCGGGTCGAGCTGCATCTGTGGAAGAAAAGGAACTGGCAACATTTCGGGTTGAAACCCTGCATCAGGTTTGGAAACATCGACAACTCCCTCCCCTCCATTCATGTGGTAAAAACAGAAGCTACGGGGCCGGTCAACCTTCAGCCCAGGTCAAAGGACTCTAGCGAGCTGCTGTGGTGGCCCGTGCCCCAGTAAGGGTGATGGGCTTAAGAGAAAGAATAATTAGAGGAGGTTGGCTTGGTCCATTGGAATTGTACACGGTGGGGGCGATTGGAAAGATCCTTTAGTCAATGAGGATAATTGGCAATGGACTGAATGGGGAAGAGATTGAGTTCATCAGAACAGCACCGAACCCACTGGAGGTACTCGGTGGGTCGAGCAGCATCGATGGAGGGGAGGGAGTTGTCGATGTTTCCGAACCTGATGCAGGGTTTCAGCCTGAAACGTCGGCACTTCCTTTTCTTCCACAGATGCAGCTCGACCTGCTGAGTTCCTCCAGCAGACTGCATTTTGTTGCAGATTCCAGCATCTACAGTCTCTTGTGTCCACATTAGTCCATTAGAGTGTGGCATAATGAAATTGTTTGGGAGGAATTTATCCTATTGGAATTTTACAGACTAGAAGGGATTGGGAAGGAGCTTGGCCTATTGGTGCCATATCCACACAGTGGCCGTTTCATTAGGTACAGGAGGTATCTAATAAAGTGGCTACTGAGTGCATGTTTGTGGTCTTCTGCTGCTGTAGCCCGTCCACTTCAAAGTTTGATGTGTTGCGTGTTCAGAGATGCTCTTCTGCACATTACTGTTGTAACACGTGGTTATTGAGTTACTGTCACCTTCCTGTCAGCTTGAACCAGTCTGGCCATTCTCCTCTGACCTCTCTCATTAACAAGGTGTTTTCACCCACAGGACTGCTGCTCACCGGATGTGTTTTTATTTGTCATGTCATTCTCTGTAAACTGTTATACGTGAAAATCCCAGGAGATCAGCAGTTCCTGAGATATTCAAACCACCCTGTCTGGCAGCAACAACCATTCCACGGTCCAAGTCATTTAGATCACATTTCTTCCTCATTCTGATGTTTGGTCCGAACAAAAACTGAACCTCTTAACCACGTCTGCATGCTTTTATGCACTGAGTTGCTGGCACATGAGTGGCTGATTAGGTATTTTCATTAACGAGCAGGTGTACATGTGTACTTACTAAAGTGGCCGCTGAGTGTATAATGACAGTGACTGGAAACCAGTTTTGTCCTTTGGGTTTTTAAATGAATCACCCTGTTATAGGAAGGGTGTGGTTAAACTGGAATTGAACCTGTGTTGCTGATTCAAGGAATTCGAAGTATTTTTATTATTAAAGTATGTATGCAGTATACAACCCTGAGATTCCTCTTCACGCAGACAGCCAAGAAACAAAGAACCATGGAACCTGTTTAATGAAAAAAAATCAAACTCCCCTGCACAAAACAAAAAAAAAAAACAAATTGTGCAAACAGCAGCAGAATATGAGTGAAGACTTAGATCGTAAAACACAAAATCAGTTCAGCTCAATGTTCATTATCTGCAGGCCACCCCAATTCAAAATTGCCCAAACTATCAACAAAGAACAGAGAGACCAGAGACCAGAAACACGTCATACATGAACTAGAGCCCACAGTCCACAAACTGCATCAAGTAAACCTTGCTCCAGCACCATCCCCTGACTGCATCACGGGAGAGAGAGAACGAGATCATTCAAAGGCAAGGACCTTCCCTCAGGAGCAGCGTATGAGAAGAAGGAGGCCATCACACACAGACATCTTCCCTTGGGAGCAGTGAACGAGAGGCTGATAGACGGCGCTCAACATTTGCTAGCCTTCCCACCCGCCTCGATGATTTCAGTCTTGCTCGGTGAGATCGGAGAGAGATAGAGTCGATGATAAGCTCGCCTTCCCCCCTACCCCATCTCCAGGCTTCATGGCCTCAATGCTGCACAGTTTGCTTGCAGCCTCGTAGTAACCTCTCGGAGGCAGCGAAGTGTAAGATTGTACGATTGGCCCGAAAACACACCGCCAGAATGTAGATAACAAGCTCCGACAGTAGCAGAACCACATCTGAAATAAGAAGACGTAAAAGTGTTTAGAAAAGATTTCCTCAGGTGTTGCTAGGACTGGAGGGCCTGAGTTATGGGGAGAGGTTGGCCTGGCTGGGTCTTTTTTCCTCAAATTGTGGGAAGGTGAGGAGCAATCTTATAAAATGTTTAAATTTATGAGAGGCACTGATAAGGTAGATGGCAACAATTTTTCCCCAGGGTAGGTGAGTCCAAAGCCAAGGGCCAAAGATTTATGGCAAGAGAGTAAGTTGTAATTGAGTAATTTGTGAGAGTAAGCGTTCGGCACGGACTAGAAGTGCCGAGATGGCCTGTTTCTGTGCTGTAATTGTTATATGGTTATATGGTTAAGAGGCAAAATATTTAAAAGGAACCTGGGGAACAACTTTTTCATGCAGAGATGGTGAGTATATAAAAAATAATAATAACTTACTGATCAAGCACTTCACCTCACTACAGGAAGGCTGTGGAAACTATAGACAAGGTGCAGAGGAGATTTACAAGGATGTTAGAAACATAGAAAACATACAGCACAATACAGGCCCTTCAGCCCACAAAGCTGTGCCAAACATGTCCCTACCTTAGAACTACCTAGGCTTTACCCATTGCCCTCTATTTTTCTAAGCTCCATGTAGCCATCCAGGAGTCTCTTAAAAGACTGTCATTTCCGCCTCCACCACCACCGGTGGCAGCCCATTCCACGCACTCACCATTCTCTGTGTAAAAAATTTACCCTTGACACCTCCTCTGTACCTGCTTCCAAGCACCTGAAAACTATGTCCTCTCGTGCTAGCCAATTCAGCCCTGGGGAAAAGCCTCTGACTATCCACACGATCAATGCCTCTCATTATCTTGTACACCTCTATCAAGTCACCTCTCATCCTCCGAGAGGGAGATCAGTGGAGAGGGACGAATGGACAAGGGAGTTGCATAGTGAGCGATCCTCCAGCATTTTGTGTGTGTTGCTCAGATTTCCAGCATCTGCAGATTTTCTCTTGTTTGTGATTAAAAAGCTGACCTACCAGTATGGAACAAACTGCCAGAGGAAGTGGTTGAGGCAGGTACAGTTAAGATATATTTGGATAGGTGCATGGAGGGACAGGGCCTAGAGGGATTTGTATGCAGGAAATTGTAACTTGCTGGGTGGGCTCTGTGGTTGGCATGAAGTGGCTGGGTCAAAGGGTCTGTTGTATGCATAGTTATTTATATAACTTTATATACTAAGTTTATATATATATATATATATATATATATATATATATAGTAAATATACAACTTCATATTGTCATAGAGCCATGGGGGTGTATTGTGGAAATAGCTAACATGAGGGGGCATATTTTTAAGGTGATTGGAGGAAAAGTACAGGTATGTGTTTTTCACACAGAGGGTGCTGGTTGTGTGGGATGCCTGCTATAGGTGGTGGTAGAGGCTGCTCCATTAGGTGAGTTTAAAGACTGTCAGATAGACACAGTGGAAATCCAATTTTTCACTCCATCAATCTACAGGCAATGACAATCAGGGGCTTCAGCTATATTACTATTAATTTTTTTTGTGACTGTATATTTTTCAGCTATCGTAATTATATGTGCTATATCTTTTGGGTGCGGGGTGGAGATACGTCTCTATCAAGGAGGTGTAAGGCACTCCGTCCCTCCGCTAACCTGCAGGTTATCCATGGACAAGGTGTAGCACCTGCTTAGCCCCTCGATCAGGGTCACATGAAGCCATGGGAGCAGGTGGTGGACAGTGGTTATGAGCAGCTGGTGCAGATCACAAGTCCTGGTTATGCAACCACTGATGCCAGTCAGACAATATCAGAAGAGTACGGATAATGGCTGGGGTCACCCGTCTTGTAAAGGCACTGCCCAGAAGAAGGCAATGGCAAACTATTTCTGTAGAATTTGCCAGGAACAATCATGGTCATGGAAAGACCATATCAGCCTTGCCATACTACACTGCACTTAACGAACGATATGCGTCGTACTGTGTTTTGGCCCCGGAGGAGCGCCGTTTCGTTTGGATATATTTATGTGTATGGTTAAATGGAACTTGGATAATAGAAAAAAACAGAGGGCTATGTAGGAGGGAATACTTAGATGGGTCTTGGAGTAGGTTAAAAGGTCGGCAGAACATCGTGAGCTGATGAGCCTGTTCTGTCTGGTAGTGTTCTACTTGTTGTTCTGTGTTCTATGTTCTTTGACAATATAAAGTTGTGGAATTGAAGATCCTGTCTTCACTAGTAAGGAGTTACGGATTTCTATCTGGATCATATTTCTGAGCCCGATCGAGATGCATATTTTTTGTACTCTCGCTCCTAAATGAGGAGAATTTTCTTCAGCCAGAGGGTGGTAAGTCTGTGGAATTCATTGCCACAGACGGCTGTGGAGGCCAAGTGAGTTCCTGCAGCATTTTGTGTTTGTTGCTCTGGATTTCCAGCATCTGCTTTAAGTACCTCTACCTAGTAACAATTCTGCAAAAGTTATGATTCTTCATATAAACCATCTTAGTGCTGATTTATACAGTCCTTTTCACTGGGACTCAAGGCCGTGATTGCACTTAAAATTATACTGAGCATAGAATTAGTATACATTAGAATTAAAATGAGGAGATTAGTTAGCTTAAATTTGGAATAATGAATGCCTGAAAATGAGTTGTAGCTGGAATCTAATCAAAAGTTCAGATGGTTTATATATAGAATAATGGGCATCCCAGAGTGAGTTACAGGCTAAGGTCTAATCAAGGGATTGGATGGTTTCAAGGTAGGATATCAGATACTCAATACTGAGTTACAGGAAAAAACCTAATCAAGGCATTTAACTGCTTTAACAAAATAACATGTCTGGGAGTGAGTCAAAGCCAGAATAATACGGCTGAAGAAATGAAAGATTGTTATGTTATATCTTGCAACTCTTCAAATTTGCAAATGGACTCTCTCTATTCATGTAGATTATAGTAGAACATAGAGGACAGTTTGGCCACCAGACTGATAAACAGTCGGATGAAGGGTCTCAGCCCCAAATGTCAGCTCTTAATTCCTCTCCAGATATACTGCCTGACCTGATGAGTTCCTTCAGCATTTTGTGTGTGTTGAACAGCCAGCTCACCCAATGCGAGCTCACTTTATAATAGATGAGTTTCTGCAGTCTTGGTCAACCAGGTAGGTTTACCATTAGGGAGGCAAGATTCAAGATTCTACATTCAATTTCACAACATATGTCAGTGATGTTAAACCTTCTTCTGATTCTAGATTGTTTAATGTAATTTCCAAAAGTAAAGGAGAATGAAATAATTGTTACTCAGGATCTGATGCAGCACAAAAATACACAATAAGACAAAGAACACAATAATAAAATTTTAAAAACACTGTAAATGTAAATACATATGTTAACTTACAGTATATACATAGATTGATTATACGTACATAAAATGCCACTAGGCACAGGAGTGTCTATACATAAGGTGACTCTGACAGGAAATGATAAAGTAGAGGTGGTTGGGGGTGTGGGGGGGGGTGTGGGGAGGAGGGTTAGTGGGTGGAGGTGTTGATCAGCCTTACTACTTGGGGAAAGTCACTGTTTTTGAATCTAGTGGATGCTACATACTCCATTGGGAGTGGGGCCATCCATGATTAGGAGGGGTGCAATCCTTCATGATATTTCTGGCCTTTGTTCTGTATATATGTCCCCGATGGTGGGTAGACAGATGCCGTTGATGTGTTGGGCAGTTTTAACTATCTCTTTTGGAGCCCTGCTGTCCGCCATAAAGATGGGCTCTATATGAACTCAGGTACGTCTGTCTTCGTTGCCTTGTGGCAGGATTCCACCCAAAACACTTGCTAACCTCTGTGTCACTCATTTCCTTTATCTCTCACCTGAACTTCACAAAGAAACCTATAGTTTCGACTCTAATGCAGTTCTGTTGACAGATGTCTCCTGCAGCAAGGAAGAGTTGCAATTTCAAGCTGATTGTCAGAGCAATTTAAGAGTGTTTGAAAGTAATGTTGGAGGCATCCCAGTGAATTAATGTTTAGGAGTTTGCATTTCTGCTGAATACATGTATTCTCTCAAGGTCCCAGAACACGTCCTCCACAGTAAAGAGAGCTCACGAATGCCTCTACATTCTGAGGAGGCTGGAGAGAGCTGGACTATGCACATCTGTACTCATGACCTTCTATAGAAATTAACATGCTGCATCGTTGTGTGGTACGGAAACTGCACTGCGGTAGACAGGAGGGCTGTAAAATGAGAAGTCAAAACTGCCCAATTCATCACTGGAACCAGCCTACCCGCCATCAAGGACATAAATACAGAAATGTACCAGAAAAAAGGCAGCAATATCATGAAGGATCCCATCCACCATTACTTTTTATCATTTCCTGTCAGTCACCTTATGTACAGACATTCCTGTGCATCACATTATGTACAAACAATACTATGCAAAATTCTTGTAGCATGCTGAAGACTTTTTCACACTACTGTATTTGTCAACTCAGAGCAGAGAGTAAGGTTGTAAATCTGGCGGGAGCAAATAATGTTGGGAATGGTGAGCATGGAGTGCTGAGGGTGGGGTGTTGGACAGGTGGCAGAGATGGAGTGCCAGGGGTGGTGGGGGGAGTGGTAGATACACCCAGCCCTGAGACACCAGGCAAGGGAATTTGATTGCAAACAGTTGGTATATTGATCATTACAGAATGTCTCTTCAGTGCTTCCTGCTTCCTTCCCCCTTTTAAAGGTTCAAAGGTTCATTTTATTGTCAAAGTACATACAACTCTGATACTCGTCTTCTCCAGATAGCCACGCAATACAGGAAGACCATCGGAGTTGTTGAAGGAAAAGACCAACCCCCTCCTCATGAAAAAGAAAAAGAAACAAAATTCACAAAAAAACACTCATAAATGGTCTCCCTCGCAAAAAGGAATGACAATAGAATCAAACCCCAACCCCTCTCTTGCCCACAAAAACTAACAGATTGCCCACATAAAAAAACACCAACAATAACGTCAGACTCTAAATCCCCAACTCCTTCCTTGCACAGAAAGCAACACGGTGCCCACCGGTCGTCGGCAACAAGAAGGAAGACACCAGCAAACTGAAGGAGACCAATATAAACTACAGTCTGCACCGATAATCACATAAATCTCGGAATTTCAAAATCATCTTCCTGTCAGCATAGAGGAGAGCAGCCACACATACTCAGTTCTTCCGTGAAGAGTGACCACCACGCTGGGTCTGAGTGGCACTGACCCCGTGACCTTCATGGAGAGCAATCTCTGACCTCTTGCACACACACCTCAATGCTTCAGTCATCCTCTTACGCCTCGAAGTAGAGTCGCTCTTGATCACGGGCCTTATGTCTGGTCTTTTCCATCAGGCAGCATGTGCTCGGTCCTCTTTGAGATCTCGCCTCAGGTCTTTTCCACGAGGCAGCTCGTGCTTATGCTCTTGGTCCTTTCCGGGGATAGCAGAGCACTAGCTTGTTTGATTAAATTCCAAAGAGAGAGAGAGAGAGAGAGAGAGAGTGTGTGTGTGTGTGTGTGTGTGTGTGTGTGTGTGTGTGTGTGTGTGTGTGTGTGTGTGTGTGTGTGTGTGTGTGTGTGTGTGTGTGTGTGTGTGTGTGTGTGTGTGTGTGTGTGTGTGTGTGTGTAAGAGTTTTGCACACGACTGTACAATCAGTCTATGTATATAAGCTAATCTTATGTATTTATATATATTGTGCTGTTATTGTGTTTTTTATGCTCATTGTGCTTTCTTATGCTGCGGTACATCCTGAGTAATAATCTTGTTCTCCTTTAAAATCAAAACAAATCAAATCAAGATTAAATGTCATTCAAACCA
Source organism: Hemitrygon akajei (assembly GCF_048418815.1). Classification (NCBI taxonomy): domain Eukaryota; kingdom Metazoa; phylum Chordata; class Chondrichthyes; order Myliobatiformes; family Dasyatidae; genus Hemitrygon; species Hemitrygon akajei. The sequence goes on along the minus strand of NC_133127.1, from coordinate 10,810,700 downwards.
CACATGGCTATAGCCGAATGAGACAGTATTCCTCTGGGGCCAAGGTGCAAAAACATACACGCCCATTCAAAATAATAAGAAAGGGGAAAAAAGAGCATGGTCACGTAAGAAAACAAGTTTTTAGTCCGAGTCCCTGAGCAAGAAGCCCCTCAAATTGATGGTTCCTAGGAGTAATTCCACCTTTCCAGCACTGGAGGGCAGCACCAAGGGAGAGCCCACCACCAACTGAGCCTGGATGCCACACTACAACGCAAGGCCAAGACCTGAGTCCTGCGGCCTATTCTTTGCTCCAACCGAGCCGCCTCTGCCGCCTCAATGCCTATCTCGTCACCAAACAAGGGAGGCAGGCCTACGGCAATCGGTGTCCAACAGGGTGTTTCAATCGCAAGAGAAGCGGCCAAGACAGTCACTCATGGTTTCACTGCATGCCACCTTCGCACCAACTCTGGTGCCTCCGAGTAGCATGCAGCAGCATGGTCTACACCCAGGTCAGCTCCTTCAAACCCAATCCGGCTTTTCCTGTAACCCAACAGCCCGACTAAAAGTCCCCTGGCTCAACAGCTTGGCTCAAATCCTCAGGCCTGCTGGCCCAACTCAAATCCCCAGTCCCGACGGCCTGATTCGAATCTCCAGGCCCAATGGCCCAACTCGTCATCCCCAGGCACGACGGCACATCTCAACATACCCAGCCTGACAGGCCGACTCGACCTCCCTAGCCCAACAGGCCAACTCGCCTTCTCAGAACTGCCAGCCGACTACTCCAAACAGCGAGCAGCTCACAGATGAAGTGGACCGCTCAAGAATAGTTATACTATGTATAAAAACACATTTAACAAGGAAAAAAGCACCTTTAGTTGACCCCCGAGAGGCCACTGCGTGTATATGCACCACCAATTTACCAGAAGGTTCACTTACACGTGTGTACTGTAAATGAGATTAAACAATCTTGAATCTTGAATCTCAGGACTGTTGCTCTGTCCACTCCGTGGCAGTTTCTGCTGTTTTTATACAGCTTACAATTGAATTATCAATCCTTGGCTTGAAATTGGATCAAGTTCTAATTTTTTTTCATTGCTATTGTTTTATTATTGAAATATGTGAAAAGCTTTTTTTTGTGTGTGCTATCCAAATAAATTCCATAAATAAATACATAGAGGGATTACAGCATAAAAGGAAAATAGTATTACAAATGAACAGAATCTAAGCAGTGTGGAGGATCAGAGGGATCTTGGAGTTCACATCCATAGATCCCTCAAAGTTGCCACACAAATTGATAAAGTAGTGAAACGGGCAGAGGGTCTGTTGGTCTTCTTTCTTTCTATCTCTTTTCTCTTTCACTCTTTCTCTTTCTATATCTCTCGCTCTCTTTCTCTCTATCTCTATCTATTTATTGCAATACAGCACTTCCATACCTTCGAGCTGTGCTGATCTGGAACCCTGAGAAGCAGTGATCATACTGAAATAGAATTCACTCTGCAATTTGACTCTGTGGTTAAGAGAGCATATCGCAGGTTGACTCTGTGGTTCAGAAGGCGTACGGTGTATTAGCCTTCATCAATTGTGGAATTGAATTTAGGAGCCGAGAGGTAATGTTGCCGAATATAGGACCCTGGTCAGACCCCACTTGGAGTATGGTCGCCTCACTACAGGAAGGATGTGGAAGGCCATAGAAAGATTTACAAGGATATTGCCTGGATTGGGGAGCATGTCTTATGAGAATAGGTTGAGTGAACTCGGCCTTTTCTCCTTGGAGCGAAGGAGGATGAGAGGTGACTTGATAGAGGTGTACAAGATGATGAGAGGCATTGATCGTGTGGATAGTCAGAGGCTTTTTCCCAGGGCTGAAATGGCTGCCACAAGAGGACACAGGTTTAAGGTGCTGGGGAGTAGGTACAGAGGAGATGTCAGGGGTAAGTTTTTTACTCAGAGAGTGGTGAGTGTGGAATGGGCTGCCGGCAACGGTGGTGGAGGTGGACACGATAGGGTCTTTTAAGAGGCTTTTAGATAGGTACATGGAGCTTCGTAAAATAGAAGGCTATAGGTAAGCCTAGTAATTTCTAAGGTAGGGACGTGTTCGGCACAACTTTGTGGGCTGAAGGGCCTGTATTGTGCTGTAGGTTTTCTGTGTTTCTATGGAATTTCAGAAGGAGATGATAAAGTCACATGTATCAATATTACAGTGGAGTAAATGGAATTACAGAGGCATGAGAGAGGAGCTGGCCAAGATTGATTGGAAGGGGACACTAGCAGGGATGACGTCAGAGCAGCAATGGCTGGAGGTTCTGGGGGCAATTTGGAAGGTGCGGGGCAGGTTCATCCCAATGAAGAGAAAGTATTCTAAAAGCAGGACAATGCAACCGTGACTGACAAAGGAAGTCGAAGACAGCATAAATGGTAGATAAGTCAGCTGGGTCAGGTGGATTACAGGGTCCTGAAAAAGTTAGCTGGAGAGATTCTGGAAGCATTAGTAATGTTCTTTCAAGAATCACTAGATTCTGGAATGGTTCTGGAGGACTGGAAAATATTTAAGAAGGGAGGCAGCAGAAGAAAGGAAATTCTAGGCCAGTTAGCCTGACCTCAGTAGTTGGGAAAATGTTGGAGTCCACAATGAAGGATGAGGATGGGGTGCTTGGGGGCAGATGATACAATAGGCCGAAATCTTCATGATTTCATGAGGACTTCATTAAAAGTCCTCAGAGAATTCTGTGGAATTCTCTGCCCAGGGAAGCAGTTGAGGCTTCTTCACTAAATATATTTGAGATACAGTTAGATAGGTTTTTACATAGTAAGGGAATGAAGGGTTACGGGGAAAAGGCAGGTAGATGGAGCTGAGTTTACGGACAGATCAGCCATGATCTTATTGAATGGTGGGGCAGGCTCGATGGGCCGGATAGCCTACTCCTGCTCCGATTTCTAATGTTCTTATGTTTGCTTCACTGACAAATCTTTTGGAATTCTTTGAAGAAATAACAAACAGGATAAACAAAGGAGAGTTGGTAGGTGTTGTTTACTTGAATTTTCAGAAAACCTTTGACAAGGTGCCACACATGAGGCTGTTTAACAAGATAAGAACCCATGGTATTGCAGGAAAGATGCTAGCCTGGATAGAGCATTGGCTGACTGGCAGGAGACAAAGAGTGCGAATAAAGAGGGCCTTTTCTGGTTGGCTGCCAGTGACTAGTGCTGTTCCGCAGTCTTTAGCATTGAGTCTGCTTCTTTTCACAATGTATGTCAACAAGTTGGATGATGGAATTGATTGCTTCGTGGCCAAATTTGCAGACAATGTATGAAGGTGGAGGAAATGGTAGGGAGGAAGCAGAGTCTGCAGAAGGACTTAGAAAAATTGGGAGAATGGGCAAAAAAGTGGCAGAGGTTATGCACTTCGGTAAGTGGAATAAAGGTGTAGACTATTTTCTACAGAGGGAGAATATTCAAAAATCAGAGGTACCAAGGGACTTGTGCAGGATACCCTAAACATTAGCTTACAAGTTGAGTCAGTGGAGAGGAAGGCAAGTGCAATGTTCGCATTCATTTTGAGAGGACTAGACTTTAAGAGCAAGGATATAATGCTGAGACTTTACAAGTCATTAATTAATGCATTTAGGGCATTGACGTATGAAAAAGGTGTGCTGGTATTGGTTTGCAAGACTGTTCTGGAAATTAAAGGATCAACATATGAGGTGCGTTTGATGGCTCTGGGCTTGTACTCACTGGAGTTTAGAAGAATGAGGAGAGGATCTCATTGAAATGTATTGAATATTGAAAGGCCTAGACAGAGTGGATATAGAGAGGATGCTTCCTGTAGTGGGTGAGCCTGTTGAGTCGAGGACCAGAGGGTACAGCAATAGAATTGAAGGTGTCCCTTTTGACCTTTCGAACAGAGATGAGGAGGAATTTTTTAGCCAGGGGTGATGAATCTATGTAATTCATTGCCATGGATGACTCTGAGGGCCAAGTAATAGAGTATATTTAAAACAGAGGTTGATAAGTTCTTGATTAGTAAGGGCATCAAAAGTTACAGAGGGAAGGCAGGAAAATGGTGTTGAGAGAGATAATAAATCAGCCATGATGGAATAGCAGAGGAGACCTGAGGGGCCAAATGGCCTAATTCTGCTGCTATGTCTTATGGTATTATTGTCTTACAGAGAAGAACAGATTTACCAGGAAGCTGCCTGGATAAGAGAGCATGTCTTATAATGGAAGCTTGAATAAGCCTAGGCTTTCCTCCTTGGAGAGAAGGAGATTGAGAGTTGACTTGATAAAGGTGTACAAGATGGTGAGATGCGATGATCGAGTGGACAGCCAGTACTTTTTCTCAAGGCAGAAATGGCCTATACAGGTGATATACCTTTAAGGTGATTGGAGCAGAGTATACAGGGATACCAGAGGTAACCTTCTTCACATAAAAAGTGGTATCTGTGTGGAATGCACTGCCGGGGGCAGTGATACAGACAGATATATTAGGGACTTTTAAGATCCTCTTAGATAGACATATTGATGATAGAAAAATGGAAGGCTGTGGAGGAGGGAAAGGTTAGATTGATCTTGGAGTAGGTTAAAATATCAGCATAACATTATAGGCCTGTAACATTATGGGCCTTATGGTCTGTGTTCTCTGTTGCATCTCATTAATGTTTTCTCATTAGTAAATTTCCAATGTAGTTGTATAAGTCGTTCGTGAGGCCACACTTGGAGAGCACTCTTTGCAGTGTTGATCACCCTATTATAGGAAGGTTTTGGTTAAAATGGAAACAGTGTTGAGAAGTTTTATGGAAATTTTGCTCAGGACCAGTGGCCTGAATTACAGTGAGAAGTTGGCTAGACAAGATCATTATTCCTTGGAGCACAGGAAAATGAGGAGCAACTTTATAAAGTAAGTTGCACAGATAAGGTGAACAGTAACAGGCTTTTCACCAGATTAGGGGAGTCCAAGAGCAGAGCTCACAGGTTCAAGGTGAGAGGGGAAAGATTTAAAACGGACTTGCGGGTCTGCATATGGAACAAGCTGCTAAAGGCAGATGGAATAGTATCATACAACACACACAAAATGCTGGTGGAACACAGCAGGCCAGGCAGCATCTATAAGGAGAAGCACTGTCGACGTTTCGGGCCAAGACCCTTCGTCCTGACGCTTCGGCCTGAAACGTTGACAGTGCTTCTCCTTATCGATGCTTCCTGGCCTGCTGTGTTCCACCAGCATTTTGTGTGTGTTGTTTGAACTTCCAGCATCTGCAGATTTCCTCGTGTTTGTAGAATAGTATCATGTAAGGAGCACTTGGATAGGTACATGGAGGGGTGGGGCCTGGAAGGAAATGGTCCGAATGTAGAAAATTGGGACCAGGAGGGTGGGCAGTATGGTTGGCATCAACACGATGGGCTGAAGGAATGTCTGGCAGCTCTTGGGCTGTATTCTCTGGAGTTCAGGAGAATGAGGAGGGATTTCATAGAAACATTCCAAACGTTAAAAGGCCTGAACAGATTAGATATGGCAAAGTTATTTCCCACGGTCGGGGATTCTAGGACAAGAGGGCATGACTTCAGGATTGAAGGATGTCCTTTTAGAACTGAGAAACTAATTACTTTAGTCAGAGGGTGGTGGATCTGTGGAATTTGTTGCCATGAGTGGCTGTGGAGGCCAAGTCATTGGGTGTATTTAAGGCTGAGATAGATAGGTTCTTGATTAGCCAGGGCATCAAAGGGTATGGGCTGAAAGCAGGGGAGTGGGGACGACTGGATGAAGTGGAACAGCCCATGATTGAATGACGGAGCAGACTCGATGGGCCGAATGGCCTACTTCTGCTCCTAAATCTTATGGTCTTATTATATAAATTACAAGCAAACATAGGGAAGCTAAAATACTGGAAAAATAACAATTCTACACCCATAAGACCAAAAGAGATAGGAGCAGAATTAGATCATTCAACCCACTGTGTCTACTCTGCCATTCCATCAGATCTGATTTATTATCCTTCTTGACCCCATTCTCCTGGCTGCTCCTTGTAATCTTTGACACCCTGGCTATTCAAGAACCTATCATCCTCTGATTTAAATATACCCAAAGACTCGGCCTCCACAGCCGTCTGTGGCAAGGAATTCCACAGATTCACCAATCCAACAGTATCTTGCTGTGGTCTCTTCCTCAATGACCATAAACTCATAGAGCATGACAGCATAGAAATGGGCTCCTCAGAATATATCGTTTATGCCAGCTTGTTCTTCTGCTTTGTCCTATCTGTCCATACCTGAACCATAGCTGTTCATACCTCTCACGTCCATGTGCCTATCCAAACTTCTCTTAAATATTACAATTAAACATTCATCTACCACTTTCGTTGGCTGCTCATTCCACTCTTGCACCACCCTCTGAGTGAAGAAGTTCTCCTTCAGGTTCCCTTTAAACATTTCACCTTTCATCCTTCACCTATGACCTCTAGTTCTCATCTCATCCAACCTGAGGGAAAAATGTTTCAGCTCCTCACATTAAGGTTGGTCTCCCAATAACTAACACTAAAATAGGCCAAGGAGTTACCAGGTCTCGTCTCCCCCAAGATTCTCCATCCCTTCCATGTTGGTCTTTTATGAAACTGGCTTTGGAGAAGGGTCCTACAGTGACTTCATCTGCACCTTTTTTGATGAATGTCATGATGATTCTCTGCAACTTCTATCAAGTAACACCCAAGTCCTATTTTACCACAACCTGCCTAAGGTATTTATCATGTTAGGCAGCATGTACGGAGTTAAAGGGGTGGTTGACATTTTAGGTTAAGACCCTCCAACATCAACCCAAAACATCAACTATCCTTCTGCTTCTACAAATTCTTCCTGACCTTCTGACCGTAAGATATAGGAGAGAATTTAAGCCATTTGGCCCATGAAGTCTGCTCTGCCATTTCATCATGGCTGATCCATTTCCCACTTAGCCCGAATCTCCTCCCTTCTCTCCTTATCCCTTCATTCCCTTCATGCCCTGACTAATCTAGAACCTATAAACCTCTACCTTAAATATACCCAATGACTTGGCCTCCATACATGCCTATGGCAATGAATTCCACAGATTCACCACTCTCTGGCTAAAGAAATTCCTCCTCATCTCCGTCTAATTAGATATTCCTCTATTCTGAGTGTGTGTCTTCTGTTCTTAGACTCCCCCACCAAAGGAAAAATCCTTTCCACATCCACTCTATTGTGGCCTTGTAACATTCAATGAGATCTCCCTTCATTCTTCTGTATTCCAGTGAGTAGAGGCCCAGAGCCATCAAACACGTCTCAAATGATAAGCCTTTCAATCCCAGAATCATTTTTGTTAACCTCCTTCGAACCCTTCTCCAATGTCAGCATATCCTTTCTTAGATGAGGGGTCCAAAACTGCTAATAATTTTGCAAGTGAGACCTAAACAGAGCCTTATAAAGCCTCAACATCACATCCTTGCTTTTATATTCTAGTCCTTTTGAAATGAATGCTAACATTGCATTTGCCTTCCTCACCATCACCTCAACTTGCAAATTACCCTTTCTGGAATCCTGCAGGAGGACTCACAAGTCCCTTTGTACCTCAGATTTTTAAATTTTCTCTTAATTTAGAAAATAGTCTATGCTTTTATTTATTTTGCCAAAGTGCATGACCATACAGTTCCTGACACTGTATTCCACCTACTGCTTCTTTACCCATTCTCCTAATCTGTCCAAGTCTTTCTGGAGACTCTCTGCTTCCTCAACACTATCTGCTCCTCCACCTACCTTCATATCGTCTGCTAACTTGGCCACAAAGCCATCAATTTCATCATCCAGTTCACTGACATATAATGTAAAAAAAAACGCGTCCCATGACAGACCACTGAGGAGCACCACTAGTGCCTGGAACCCAACCAGAAAAGACGCCCTTTATTCCTGCTCTTTGCCTCCTGCTGGTCAACCAATGCTCTATCCCTGGTAATATCTTTCCTGTAATACCATGGGTTTTTAACTTGTTAAGTAGCCTCATGTGTAGCACCTTGTCAAAGGCCTTCTGAAAACCAGTTCTCCTTTATCCATCCTGCTTGTTATTTCCTCAAAGGATTCCAACAGATTTGTTTGTCAAGACTTTCCCTTGAGGAAACCATGCTGATTTCAGCCTATTTTATCACGTATCTCCAAGTACCTCGAAACCACATCCTTAATAATCAACTCCCTACCACTGAGGTCAGACTAATCGGTCTATAATTTCCTTTCTTTTGCATCTCTCCCCTCTTGAAGAGCGGAATGACATTTACAATTTTCCAGTCCTTTGGAACCATTCCAATGTGGCGACCCACTTTCTGCGCAGGTGAACCAGCTCACAAATAGCCAGCACGCGGGGGGAGACTTTGGTAATGCACCTCTGACGTCATTTCCGCCTGGAGAGGGTGGGCGCTAGGGATTAAATGCCAGCGCCACGAAGTTTGAATAAACTAGTCTCGAAACGACTTACAGACTGCGTGTCGTCGTCTCTAGCTCTGTATGTAGTACATCGCTACATTGGTGACCCCGACGGTCCAAACGGGATTTGGACCAAAGATGACCGACTCTTCATCTGTTCACGCAGCTTCGCTAAAACTGCCGACTTTCTGGACGCTGCGACCACGCGTGTGGTTTAGCCAAGCAGAAGCCCAGTTCCAGATTCGGCAGATATCCTCTGATTCCACGCATTACTACCACGTAGTGAGCGCCCTTGACCAGGAGACGGCTGCCCAGGTTGCGGATTTCAAACAGTCGCCCCCAGAAGAAGGCAAATATGAAGCATTCAAAGCGCTGCTCATTGGGACCTTTGACCTCTCGCGGCGTGAGCGGGGTGCCCGCCTGCTTCACCTGGAAGGTTTGGGAGACAGACTGCCATCAGCATTGATGAACGAGATGCTGTCCCTGGCTGACGGACACAAGCCCTGCCTCATGTTCGAACAAGCATTCCTAAAGCAACTGCCCGAGGACATACATCTGCTGCTGGCCAACACAGATTTCAGCGACCCCCGGAAGGTGGCGGCCCGGGCAGATGTGCTGTGGAAAGCCAAGAGGGAGAGCATGGCATCCATCGGTCAGGTTACCAGGCCAAGCGCCCAACAGCAGACCAGACCAGGCCCGGCAGGGGGGCGTACACAGCACAGAGGCAGGAATGAGGAGGACAGTGAACAGTGATGTTTCTACCACCAGCGGTGGGGCACAGAAGCCCACCGTTGTCGCCCGCCCTGCAAGGGCCAGCAGCCACTAATGACTATGGCAGCTGGCCACCAGGACAGCCTCTTGTACGTCTGGGACAAACAGTCGGGATGCCGTTTCTTGGTCGACACTGGAGCGGAAATCAGTGTCTTGCCCCTGACGGGGTACGGCACCCGCAACAGGAAGCCAGGTCCCACCCTGAGGGCCGCAAACGGCAGCACAATACGGACCTATGGCACCCGCACAGTGCAGCTGCAGTTCGGCGCCAGCCGGTTCACATGGGACTTCACACTGGCCACGGTGGCCCAACCACTCCTGGGGGTGGACTTCTTGCGAGCTCACAGCCTGCTGGTCGACTTGCAAGGGAAAAGACTGGTACATGCCGAGACTTTCCAGATGTTCTCCCTGGGTGAAGCCAAGTTGCCGGCCCCACACCTGGACTCCATCACGCTGTCGGACAACGAATTCACCAGAATCCTGGCGGACTTTCCATCGATTCTGGCACCGCAGTTCACGGCAGCCATGCCCAGACACGGGGTACAGCACCACATTCTGACCCAGGGACCACCCCTCCACACCCGTGCACGAAGGCTCCCCCCGGAAAAGCTCCGCCTGGTGAAGGAGGAGTTCAAGAGGATGGAGGAATTGGGGATCGTACGGAGGTCCGACAGCCCATGGGCCTCCCCCCTGCACATGGTGCCCAAAGCAGCCGGGGGTTGGAGACCATGCGGCGACTACTGCAGACTGAACGAGGCTACCACTCCAGACCGCTACCCCGTGCCGCACATACAGGACTTTGCAGCAAAACCTGCACAGGGCAAGAATCTTTTCCAAAGTAGACCTCGTCCGGGGATACCATCAAATCCTGGTGCACCCTGAAGACATCCCCAAAACAGCACTCATCACCCCGTTCAGCCTGTTTGAGTTCCTCCAAATGCCGTTCGGCCTGAAGAATGCCGCACAGACATTCCAGCGGCTAATGGATGCGGTGGGACGCGACCTGGACTTTGCGTTCATCTATTTGGACGACATCCTTATAGCGAGCAGTTGTCGCCAGGAGCATCTGTCCCACCTCCGCCAGCTCTACTCCCGCCTGAGTGATTTCGGCCTCACGATCAACCCGGCCAAATGCCAGTTCGGTCTCGATACTATGGACTCCCTGGGCAACAGGATTACCAAAGACGGGGCAACACCTCTGCCCGCCAAGGTAGACGCGATCCGCCACTTTGCCCGGCCCAACACGGTCAAAGGCCTGCAGGAGTTCGTTGGTATGGTGAACTTCTACCACCGTTTCCTCCCCTCAGCAGCCTGTATCATGCGCCCTTTGTACACCCTGATGTCGGGTAAAGGCAAGGACATTACTTGGGACAAGGAGGCCGCGGCTGCTTTCGCTAAAGCCAAGGAAGCCTTGGCAGATGCCGCGATGCTGGTGCACCCCAGAACGGACGTTCCGACCGCCCTCATGGTGGACACATCCGACACAGCAGTCGGTGGGGTGCTGGAGCAGCTCATCGAGGGGCGCTGGCAACCCCTGGCGTTCTTCAGCAAGCGCCTACAACAACCCGAACTCAAGTACAGTGCTTTTGACTGGGAGCTGTTGGCACTGTATCTGGCAATCCGGCATTTCAGGTACTTCTTAGAAGGCAGGCCGTTCACCGCGTTCACGGACCACAAACCGTTGACCTTAGCGTTCACGAAGGTGTCCGATCACTGGTCAGCTCACCAGCAGCGACATCTGTCCTACATATCGGAGTACACGACGGACATCCAGCATGTCTCAGGAAAGGACAACGTCGTGGCAGACGCACTCTCCAGATCAGCTGTCCAGGCCCTGTCCCTGGGGGTGGACTATGCAGCACTGGCGGAGGCGCAGCAGGCAGACGACGAGATGCCCAGCTACAGGACCGCAGTCTCGGGTTTGCAGCTGCGGGACTTCCTCGTAGGCCCAGGTGAGAGGACCCTCCTGTGCGACGTGGCTAACGGCCAACCTCGCCCCATCGTCCCGGCAGCCTGGAGGCGGCGAGTTTTCGACTCCATACACAGTTTGGCGCACCCATCTATCAGGTCAACCGTCCGGCTGGTCTCCAGCAAGTTCGCGTGGCACGGACTTCGCAAGCAGGTCAGTGAATGGGCCAGAATGTGCGCGCAGTGCCAAACAGCCAAGGTGCAGCGGCACACTAAAGCCCCACCGCAGCAGTTCGAACCCACCCACCGGAGGTTGGACCACATTCATGTGGATATCGTGGGCCCCCTACCAGTGTCCCGAGGAGCGCAGTACCTCCTAACTATGGTAGACCGGTTCACGAGGTGGCCAGAGACGGTCCCGCTCACTGACACATCTGCCGATTCCTGCGCCCGAGCACTGATGGCAACCTAGGTAGCACGCTTCGGGGTACCGGCCCACGTTACCTCCGAAAGAGGTGCCCAGTTCACCTCCAGCCTATGGTCGGCTGTGGCCAACCTGTTGGGAATGCAGCTACACCACACTACTGCCTACCACCCACAGTCGAACGGACTAGTGGAATGATTCCACCGTCACTTGAAGTCGGCTCTCATGGTCCGCCTGAGAGGACCTAACTGGGTGGACGAACTTCCTTGGGTCCTGCTTGGAATTCGCACAGCGCCCAAAGAGGATCTGCACGCCTCGTCGGCCGAGTTGGTGTACGGTGCACCCCTGGCCGTCCCAGGAGAGTTCATACCAGCCCCAAGGGGGCTCGAAGTCTCGAAACGACTTACCGACTGCGTGTCGTCTCTAGCTCTGTATGTAGTACATCGCTACACCAGAATCTATTGATTCTTGAAAGATTATTACTAATGCCTCCACAATCTCTTCAGCCACCTCCTTCAGAACCCTGGTGTGTAGACCATCTGGTCCAGGTGACTTATCCACCTTCTGAGATTTAAATTTCCCAAGCACCTTCACTCTAGTAATGGCAACTTCACTCACTTCTTCCCCAACACTCTTGAAGTTCTGGCAGACTGCTAGTGTCTTCCACAATGAAGACTGATACAAAATTCTTATTCATTTTGTCTGCCATTTCTTTGCTCCCCATTACTACCTCTCCAGCATCATATTCCAGTGGTCCAATATCTACTCTCACCCCTCTTTCACAGTTTATATATCTGAAGACACTTTTGGTATCCTCTGATATTATTGGCTAGCTTACCTTCATATTCCATCTTTCCTTTCTTTATGATTTTTTCAGTTGCCTTCTGTTGGTTCCCAAAGTTCTAACTTTCCACTAATTTTTTACTGTATTATATGCCCTCTCTTTGGCTTTTATGCTGTCTTTGACTTCTTTTGCTAACCATGGTTGTGTCATCCTGCTTTTAGAATACATTTTCTTTGGGATGTATCTACCCTGTGCCTTCTGAATTGCTCCCTGTAACTCCAGCCATTGCTGCTCTGCCATCATCCCTGCAAGTGTCCCCTTGCAATCAGTTTTGGCTGTTTCCCATCTATGCCTCTGTAATTCCCTTTACTCCATTGTAATACTGATACATCTGACTTTAGCCTTAAGAGGGACTATACAGTATAGCATAGTGGTCAGTGCAATCACGTGGTGTGGGATCTGTGTACCTCTTTCCCGATGGCAGCAGCAAGAAGAGAGCATGGCGTGGATGGTGGGCTTCCTTGATGATGGTTTCTGCTTTCCTGCGACAGCGCTCTGTGTAGATGTGTTCAATGGTGGGGAGGGCTTTAGCTGAATAGTGAACTGAGGAGTTTAAACAAGCATCCTACCCTTCAACATACCTGTGGTTGACACCTCAGGAGTGCGGACTAGCATTCACGTAATGTAACCATAGGGTTGGGGAGTGTCTGCTTCTAGTCGCCACTTGATTAGATCTTATCAGCTTGAGAATCCATTAAGGAAAGTCTGTGAAACCTGAGCAAACCAAGCTGAATTGGTGAGATACCCAAACACTCCTATAACATGGACAGAGTCAGAGAGTGGCGCCTCACTCCATACAATGGCTGAACTCAGCAACCAGACACACAGCACTGAATTCCCTTCACATTATGGACTCGGAGAGCATTTCAAAGAGTCTTTTTCCACAGAAATACTAACTGCAGGGTTTTTTCTCACTGATCTAAATCCTCAGCCCTCTCCAGCTTAACAGGTAGTCAAAACAGCCAAACGTATCATCGGCACCAGTCTACCTGCCATCAAGGTGCCGGAAAAAGGCCAGCAATATTGTGAAGTATCGCACCTACCCTGTTCATGAACTGTTTGTCCCACTCCCATCAGGGAAGAGGCTACACAGCATTTACACCAAGACCACCAGACTCAAAAGCAGTTGCTTTCCCCAAGCAGTAAAAAGCTGATCAATACCTCCACCCACTAACCCACCCCTCTACCTCCACCCGAACACCTTATGTAGATGTTCATGTACCTATTGTCACTTTATGGACATACAATCAATCTAGTTATATTTATTGTGTTTTTTATTATTATGTTCTTTATCTTATTGCAACTTTTTTGTGTTGCATTTGGAGTAACCATATACAACTCTAAAATTTATTTTCTTGCTGGCATTCACAGTGAATACAAAGAAACACAATGAAAGGCCACACACAACAAAAACAAACAACCAATGTACAAAACACAAGAAGATAAAGATAATAATAGCAATAAATAAAAAAGCAATAAACATAAATCAGTTTGGTGAGTGAAGATGAGTGAAGTTATACCGTCTGGTTCAAGAGCCTGATGTTTGTTGGGAATAAGTTGTGATTCTGAAGAAGGGTCTTGGCCCAAAATGTCAACTGTTCTTTTCCATTGATGCTGCCTGACCTGCCGAGACACTCTGGCATTGTGTGTGTGTGTTGCTTTGGATTTCCAGCATCAGCAGAGTTTCTTACGTTTGTGAATAATTTGTGTAGAGAAATGAAATTAAACAATCTTGAATCTTGAAACAGCAGTAATTTGCCTTTACCTCATGGACTCTGGAGAGAATTTCAAAGAATACTTTCCCACAGAAGTGTTAACTGCAGGTTATTCCATCACTGATCTAAAGGTCAACTTGAGAGACCTCTCGAGACCGTCTTACAAGCTATCCCTTCTTATTTATTTTTCCTATGCCTTAATTAGAGTCATTATCTCAGTGGCTTACTTATTTAAATTGTATTATCTGGTTTTATAATGAGAAGCTTGCTTTAACGCTCAGAGAATCTAAGACACTGCAAGGGGCCTAACCAATGGTACAAGGATTCCTTTATGGTAAATCACAGGGGTTTCCTGCATCCACTGATTAGTAAACAACCAGGTCTTTAGAGAGCACCCTTTTTTATCAATAACTGATTCCATTGAGAACTTTATTTCAAATAGGAATGCAGAGAAGCTCAGTTCCTTTCCCACAATGTAATACACCAGAGAAACTTCATCCATCTGTGTTAAAATATTAAAAATGTTAATTCTTTACAATACTCAATATACTCAGTGGCCAGTTTATTAGGTACAGGATGTACCTACTGAAGAAGCCACTGAGTGTTTTCCTGTATGCTGGTGTTCTGCTGCTGTAGCCCATCTGCCTCAAGGTGCAACATGTTATGTGTTTAGGGATGCTTTTTTCTACACCACTGTTGTAACACATGGTTATCTGAGTTAGTGTCACCCTTCCTGTTAGCTTGAACCAGTCTGGCCATTCTCCTCTGACCCCCCTCATTAACAAGGCATTTTTGCCCACAGAACTGTCACTCACTGGATTTATTATTTTTTTGCTTATCACATCATTTTCTGTAAACTCTGGAATCTGTTGTGCATGAAAACCCCAAAAGATCAGCAGTTTCTGAGATACTCAAACCACCCTGTCTGCCACCAACAATCGTTCCACAGTCAAAGTCATTTAGATCATATTTCTTCCCCATTTCGATGTTTGGTCTGAACAACAACTGAACCTCTTGACCATACCTGACCAATTAGATATTTGCATTAATGAGCAGGTGTACCTAATAAAGTGAACACTGAGTAGACTGGACTAAAAGTAACATTGTTCTAATTGGGGTAGTCTTTCAAATGAAAAATTCAATTGAACATGTTACTCCAGTTTGCTGGAGGGAAGGAAAGGGAGGAAGGAGGGGTGAGAGGAGGGCAGAGAGAGAAGGAGGAGGGTTGAAGGAGTGAGGAGTAGGGTAGTGAGACAGGGACAAATGGGATAGTGAGAAGGGAAAAGAAAGAAAGTGAGATTAGCTTTATTTGTCACATGTACATCAAAACATATAGTGACGTGTGTTGTTTTGCATCAAATCAGATCAATGAGAATTGTTCTGGGGCAGCCTGCAAGAATCACCGCACTTCCAGTGTCAACATAGCATGCCCACAACTTACTAAACCTAACCATACACCTTCGGAATGTGGGAGGAAGCTGGAGAACTGAGGGGAAACCCTTGTGGTAGATGTACAAACTCCGTACAGTGATGGGAATTGAACCCCAATCTTCTGATCACTGACACTGTAAAGCGCTACACTGAGGCTATGCTGCTGTGCCGAGTCTTTATAATCCACTAGATTTGACTTGTATAGTGTGCAGTTCCGGTTGCCATGGGATAGAGATGGAGAGGATGGGGTCTGGGTTGGAGGACTTTAGATATTGGGAGTGATTGGATACGGTGGGCTTGTTTTCCCTGGTGTGAAGGATACGAAAGAGTCTCCTGATAAAAGTATAAGATGCATGAGTGAAGTAGAATGAATCTATTTCCCTAGTTAGGTTATGGCAGGGTGGCCCAGTGGCATAGCAGTCAGTGTAATGCTATTACAGTGTAAAGGCTACGGAGGCCAAAGCTACATTTAAAGTGAAGGTTGATAGGTTACAGGATTAGATCGGTGGGTTGCTGGGTGGTGTGGCCCACTAATCCCCAAGAGCATGTCCTGCGTTGCATCTAATAAAAGCAAGTAAAATCGGAGAGCACTGGCTGTTTGGGCCAGAAGGGCCTGTTACCATGCTAAATCTCTAAATTAAAAAAAATTAAAACAGAAGACAAAGGTTTAAGGAGAGTTGAATGAGATATAAAGGGGATTTCAGAGGTAATTTTTTTTTTTACACAGGGAGTGATTGATATCTGGAATGCACTGTCGGAGAAGGTGGTGAAATCAGATACAATTGCAACTTGTAGGAGACACATTTAGACAGACATTTGAATAAGCACAGTTCAGCAGAATACAGGCTTAAGGTAAATGGGATTGGTGTAGGTGGACAGAAAGAGTGACATGTATGTGGTGGGCGGACGAGCGCATATCCGTGATCTACAAATCTGTGACTCTCTAGTTTCTTGGCACATGAGTTCATATTTTATTGGAAGTATCAAACAAAAACCATAATCTGGAAATAGTCAGTAGGTCAGGCAGTATTTGTGAGAAGGAAGCTGAAGGAAACATTTCAGGTTGAAGACCCTTGTGCAGAGGTCTCTGCACCACAGACATTTCTGAGAAGTGACTTCACATATGGGATGAACAGAAGTTAATGAAAAATACAAAAACACCGCATCAGACGAAAAATGAAGATCTTGATGGTGTATTGGCAGAGTGGATTCATCAGCATCGGAGTGAACACATGTTGCTTGACGTTATGCTGATCACGAAACAAGCAAAAATCTGTATCACGACAAACTGAAAATTGAAGGTAATAGTGAATATTCAGCAGGATGGATGCAGTAATTTAAGAAAAGGCACGGCATTAAATTTTTAAAGCTTCTGCTGATTACGAAAACCTAGCACCAGAACAAATCTACAACGCTGATTGTTTTTATATCTTATATAATGGTATTAAATTTTTAAAGCGTCACTGATGAAAATCTAACACCAGAGCAAGATTAAAATGCTGGTTGTTTTTATACCTTACATAAAACCTAAAAAAAGTTAAAAAGTGCTGTAACTTTTTAATGAAAACACAACATCATAGGTGGAGACTGAAAGCCGGCCATTGTTGTTGTTCAATATATGTTTCAGGTATTCTCCAGGTGCTGCTCTGCTGCTTTCGTTACCCTGCACACCTCCCCCCTTACCACCATTCAGGGCCCCAAACAGTCCTTCCAGTTGAGGCAACACTTCACCTGCGAGTCTGCTGGGGTCATCTATTGCATCCGATGCTCCCAGTGTGGCCTTCTCTACATCAGCGAGACCCAACGCAGATTGGGGGACCGCTTCGTCGAGCACCTCCGCTCTGTCCGCCACAACAGACAGGATCTCCCGGTTGCCACCCACTTCAACTCTGCTTCACATTCCCATTTGAATATGCCCATACATGGCCTCCTCTACTGCCATGATGAGGCCAAACTCAAGTTGGAGGAGCAACACCTCATTTACCGTCTGGGTAGTCTCCAGCCCCTTGGTATGAACATTGAATTCTCCAACTTCCGGTAATTCCCTCCCCCTCCCTTCCCCCATCCCACTTTCACTCTGCCTCCTTTTCCAGCTGCCTATCACCTCTCTCATGATTCTGCCTTCATCTACTACCCATAGTGCTTTCCCCTTACATTCCTTCTTCACCTTTCCTGCCTATCCCCTCCCTGCTTCCCCTCCCCACCCCTTGATCTTTCCTCTGATTGGTTTTTCACCTGACACTTACCAGCCTTCTCCTTCCCACCCTCCCCCCACCTTCTTTATGGGGCCCCTGTCCCCTCCTTCTTCAGTCCTGACAAAGGGTCTTGGCCCGAAAAGTTGACTGCTCATTTCCACGGATGCTGCCCGACCTGCTGAGATATTTAAATTGGAGTTTGACAGGTTCATAGTAAGGGTATCAAAGATTATGGGGAGAAGGATAATAGGGTTGGGAAGGTTAAGAAATCTTCGTGATGGAATGGCGGAGCAGACTCGATGGGCCAAATGGCCTAATCTATGTCTTATGGTCTTATATACTGAGGCACACTGAAAAATTTATCTTGCATACCATCCATACAGATCATTTCATTACAATAGTACAAGGGAAAATAATAACAAAATGCAGAATAAGGTGTTACATTTACAAAGAAAGTGCGATAAAAAGTGCAAGGGCCAGGTCAATGTAAATTGTGAGGTCAAGAGTCCAATTTATCATCCTAAGGAAACATTCAGAAACTGTCCTTGAACCTGATGGTATGTGCTATCCGACGTGTGTATCCCTTGCCCATTGGGAGGGGGTTGACGAGAGTATGTCCGGGGTGAGAAGTGCGGTTTAAAACTTGACAACATAAGATGTGAGAGAACATATAATTAATGGAAGGAATGTTGAAGCATACCTTCACATTCTCCCTCTCTGAACCTGAAAGGCTTAAAAGCAGTTCTTAGAACAATAGTGCAGAAGAAAGACATTCCTTCCCTGGAGTCTGTGCCAATATTTTGTTTGATTAATCCATTCCTTGCAACAAAACATTTTTTCCCCTTCAGGTAGTTATCAAGTTCTTTCGTAGTCTCATTTGAATCTTCCTCCTCCTCCCTTACACGCAGTGTCTTAACATCCAAACACAAAATTCCCCTCACCCCCCCCACCTTCACATTCTGGCTTCTTCCCCCTTCCTTTCCAGTCCTGATGAAGGTTTTGGCCCAAAATACTGACTGTTTATTTCTCTCCATAGACGCTGCCTGACCTGCTGAGTTCCTCCAGCATTTTGTGTGTGTTGTTCAATGCCTGAAGACTTTGTTCTTTTTTTCACCACTGTCTCTTTTTCCATTGTCTAAATCTCTGTCTCATGTTTTTACAACTAATAAAAGCATGTTTTCTTCTGTCTGGGCCCCTCAAAAGTTTAAACGTCTCCATCCTATCACTTCTCTGTGGAGAAGCTTTAGGGAGCACAGTATCTCCAGTCCATCCACGTAAATCAAGTCTTTCAATGCCAAGCACAAGAGATTCTGCAGGTGCTGGAAATCCAGAGTAGCACACACCAAATGTTGGGGGAACTCAGCAGATCAGGTAGCATCCATGGAGAGGAATAAACAGTCAACATTTTGGGGTCCTGATGAAGTGTCTCAGCCTGAAATATCGACTGTTTATTTACCTTCATAAATGTTGCCTGACTGCTAGTATTTTGTGTGTGTCACTGAGACCATCTTAAAAAGTCTTGTCAGCATCCCTCTAAGGTTTTCACTGACCTAAGATCAGGTGGCCAATTTTAGGTGAACAGTGGTGCTATCCAATGGACTCATACTTACCAGCTGGATTATTATATGGTTTGTTATGGTCACATGTTCTGAGGTACAATGAAAACCTTTGTTTTGCATTCATCACAACAGTGCATTGAGGTAGTACAAGAAAATGAAAGAATGTAGAATCAGAATGAGGATTATTATCACTGACATACAGTACTGTGCAAAGGTCTTAGGCACATATACAGTACATATAGCTAGGGTGCCTTTTGCACAGTATTGTTGTAATTTTATGTATTGCACTGTACTGCTACCATGAGAAAAACAAATTCCATGACAAATGTGAGTGATGATAAACCTGATTCTGATCTGGGCCTCTATCGTGGACTGAGAGTCGGAAAGAGGGGCAGGGAGAGGGGAATCCTGGATGGGAAAAGGGGAAGGGAGAGGGGAGGGAGCAGGAAACACCAGAGAGACATTCTGTAATGATCAATAAACTAATTGTTTGGAATCAAATGACCTTGCCTGGTGTCTCAGGGCTGTGGGTATCTGTGAAATGTGTTTTATGTGGCTGCAGTACAGTGCAGTACTTAAAAAAATTATGAGTTACAAAAATCAGAAATATAAAAAACAACTGAGTAGTGCAAAAAGAGAGCAAAATAGTGAGGTGGTGTTCTTGGGTTCACGGGCTGTTCACACGGAGGGGAAGAAGTGTTTACAAAACACATTTTATCTTTTATGCATTGGTTGTTTGTCAGTCTTTGTGTGGAGTTTTTCAGTGATTCTGCTGTTCTTCTTTGTTTTCCTATGAACGCCTGCAAGAAAATGAATCTCAAGGGAGTGTATGGTGATTATGTGTACTTTGGTAATACATTTACTTTGAACTTTGAACATGTCAGGTTTCTATATCTCCTCTCTGACATTTGCAACGAGAAGAGGACACGTCCTGCATAGTGAGGGTCCTTCACAATGGATGTTGCCTTCTTGAGGCATGCCCTCAAATGTAAAGGAACACAAGTTATAACTGCTTCATCTGCCGGTACTCACTGTATTTGCCTTTCCAAATTGTTTCTTCCTCCACTTCAATCCTTGCCCCACAAACGTTAACATAACCTTCACACAAAGTAAGCCTGATGCCAATCCGCAGCTGGCACAGTAAGAGGCACCAGGTGCAGAACTTCTCTTTAGAACAGAGATGAGGATGAATTTCTTCAGCCAAAAGCTGGTGTATCTGTGGAATTCATTTCCACAGGTGGCGGTGGAGGCCAAATCATTGGGTATATTTGAAGCAAAATTTGATAGGTTTTTGATTAGTAAGGGTAATAAAGATTACAGGGAAAAGGCAGGAGAATGGGGTTGACAGCGATAATAAATCAGTCATGATGGAATGGTGGATTTGATTCAATAGACTGTATGGCCTAATTCTGCTCCAATGTCAACCCCATAGGTGTGGTTAAGGAGGTTTGGAATTTTTGGGCTGGCATCGACTGGACAATGTAGAAGTGATTCAGTATTTTTCCTGAAATGGAAACTTTTTGTGTTGACACCATATGGAGGGAAAGGAATGTTCTCAGTTTCTCAAAATTAACCGCAACTTAATGGACACAACCATAATCTGGGAGTGACGCATATACGAAATGACTTAAAGGAGAATTTTTTTTCTTAGCTCAACAGAAGTAGACGACATGATCCGAAAATCCACCAATCTCCTGATGACTAGGACCTTAAGCAACTGTTTACAAAATGTCATCAAGAAACAGCATGTGGGTCTTACTGAGGTGAGTCTTCCTGCACCCCACTTCATTGTCTGTATTTAACAGGTAGGTAGAGCATCATGGTGATTAAAACACCAACAGAAACCATTCCACCCTATCTCTGTGCCCAGGTACTCCAGCCAAATCTATTCACAATCTTTGACATCTCTGGGCCTGTACTCACTGGAATTCAGAAGAATAAGGGGGGGGGGGGGGAATCTCAGTGAAACTTAAAGAATGTTGAAAGGCCTCGATAGAGTGGATGTGAATATATCATAGGGGACCCTAGGACCAGAGGGCACAGCCTCAGAATAGAAGGACATCCATTTAGAATGGAGATGAGGAGGAATTTCTTCAGCCAGAAAGTTGTGAATGTGTGGAATTCAGGTGGCTGTGGAGATCAAGTCAATAGGTATACTTAAGGTAGAGTTTGACAGATTCTTAATTAGTCAGGAGATGAAGGAAATTGTGAATGTAACCCTCAGGTTCTGTTGCCTGCGTAAGTCTGGGGAAGACAATCTCTGGCCCCACCAAACATATGAGATCCTGTTTGTGTGGATGCTGTGTGATGTGTTCCCCTGTTACAAATCATTACCATGAAATAACAGACAGTACACCATATGCAATTAAACAACTTAGCTTTATAATTCTTAAGTTGACTAAAGGGTTAGTAAAGTAAAACAAAAAGTAAAGGAGCAGGCCAGGCAGCATCTATAGGGAGAAGCACTGTCGACGTTTCGGGCCGAGACCCTTGAGTCCTGACGAAGGGTCTCCCTATAGATGCTGCCTGGCCTGCTGTGTTCCACCAGCATTTTGTGTGTGTTACTTGAATTTCCAGCATCTGCAGATTTCCTCATGTTTGCAAAAAGAAAAGGGCCCATTTTTATGAAATACTCTAATGTGCACAAGTTGAAGCTCACGGCTTCCCGTCTGCTGGTCCTCCATCGATTTCCCCGGGCTTCATTGACTCCCGGCGCACTCCAAGTGCACTCCTTTATGGTGTCTATGGCCTCTCCTTTCAGGCATCTTCTGTCCCCATTTCCACCGAACAAAAGACCCAGATCACCTAGTTCTCAGGCACACAACAAGAGAAAACACTCCCTTCTTTGGACGGCGCATATTTCACAGCCCCTGTTATCTCTAGCCATAACTCAAACACTGCTGCTACAGAAAGACCATTACATTAGCAGTGAAACCTTTACCGGGGGTTACATGAAGAAGGCTGGAGATTGGGGCTGAGAGAGAAATAGAACAACCTCAATGAGTGCAGACTCAATGGGCCAAAATGGCCTAATTCTGCTCTTATGTTCTATAATCCTATGGTCTCGTCAGCTAACTCATATGTAATATTTTTGACCCAAGGCTATTAATATATTGATGCTAAAGAGCATATCTTATGAAGTTGGGGTGGGTTTGAGCTAGGGATTTTCTATTTGGAGCAGTGGAGGATGAGAGGTGACTTGATAGAGGGGTATAAAATGATGGGAGGCAAAGATTGAGTGGTAAAGGATTATAGGTTACAGGGAGATGGATGACGAATGGGGTTGAAGCAAATCAACAAATGATAAGGGGCACAGATCGAGAGTGGTCAACCAGAGACCTTCATGTAGGCTAATGTAAGGGGGCATCATTTTAAGGTGATTGGGGGAAGTTCTTTATACAAAGAGTGGTGGGTGCATGGAACACCCTGCCTGTGGTAGAACTCTTAGATAGGCACATCACTGATCGAGAAATTAACGGAAGTAATAGATTGATCTTAGAATATGTTAAAAGGTTGGCACAACATCACGGGTCTAAGGGCCTGTACTGTGCTCTAATGTTTTATGTTCTATGTTCTAATAATGCTGAATAATACTGAATGTTTTTGTTGCATGTCATGCCAACACACCACAGCAAATTCCTAATACATGTATTTAGCAAGTAAGCTGATCTTTGATCCTACTATTGAAGGAAACAAGTTGCATCAGCCTGTACTGGTCTGAATACACCTTTTGAGTGTTCCCTGTGCCATTACATTTCAGGTTATTGCAGAGTAAATTCTGTCTCAGGGTAGAAAGTTATCAAGTCTCAGGGCAGTTCGGTACCATTGTGGTTACCGTGACACTTTACAGCACCAGCAATCAGCGATCGGGGTTCAGTTGCTGCCACTGTCTGTTAGGCATTTGTACACTTTCAGCGTGACCATGTGGGTTTCCTCCAGGTGTTCTGGTTTCCTCCCATGTTCCAAATATGTACAGGTTGGCGTTAGTAACCTCTGCTCCAGGGAGAACAGAGCTAGAGTCATTTGTGTTAACAACCAGCACAGTCCGAGGGCAGCCTGCAAGTGTCGCCATGCTTCTGGTGCCAACATTCCTTGTCCGCAGCATGCTACCTGTGACCGTGGGAGGAAACCAGAGCACCTGGTCACAGGTAGAATGTAGAAACTCCTTTAGACAGTGGCGGGAATTAAACCCCAGTTGCTGGCGCTGTAAAGCGTTTCGCTAACCGTGACATTGATGTGCCACCCACAAGTATTTGCCAGTCAACCTGGACTAAGGCTGTCTCAGTGCTGTGCCTCTGCCTCATTGTGTCAGCCTAGGTTGCCTGCTTGTGTCTACAGAGAGGGGCAGAGGTGTGGGGGCTACCACTCCGTCACCACAGCTGACCTCAGCTGGGTGCAGAGCCCAGTTCTCTCACTCTACATCAACATGTTCCCTGGTGTTTCAAGGTGCATATTTGTACAGCACGGCTCTCAGCCACAGAGTCAAAATTACAGTTTTTATTTTACCACATGGAGCCCAATTAGCAATTTCACAGCATCATTGTCATTTCTGTTCACTTAGTTATGACTTCTGATGAATTTAACGCATTGTTACTAATTCCATTAAAACATATGCTTAGCAGCCACTTTATTAGCTGCAGGAGTGGAAAGCGGTGTGGTCTTCTGCTGCTGTAGCCCATCTTCGTCAGGGTCCGACACGTTGTGCATTCAGAGATGGTCTTCTGCACACCACTGTTGTGATGCGTGGTTACTGGAGCTACTGTCGTCTTCCTATCAGCTTGAACCAGTCTGACCATTCTCCTCTGACCTCTCTCATTAACAAGACGTTTTTGCTCACAGAACTGCTGCTCACTGGATGTTTTTTTGTTTATCGCACCATACTCTGTAAACTCCGGAGACTGTTGTGCGTGAAAATCCCAGGAGATCAGCAGTTTCTGAGATACTCAAACCTCCCCATCTAATACCAACAATCATTTCATCGTCAAAGTTACTTAGATCACATTGCTTCCCCATTCTGATGTTTGGTCTGAACAGCAACTAAACCTCTTGACCACACGATTGCCTTATTAGTTATTTACATTAACGAGCAGATGTACCTCATCAAGTGGTCACTGAATATAAATATAAATGAAAAAATGTTTTTAATTTCCACTCCAAATTGCTCCAAAGTCCTTTAGGGATGACACATAGTTACAGAGCACAGAAATAAGCCCTTTAGTCCTGCTGGTCCATGCCAGCCGAGTTTGTCCCATTTGCCTGTGTTGGGCCATGTCCCTCTAAATCTTTCCAATCCATGTACCTGTCCAACTGCCTTTTAAATTCAAAGTTAATTTATTATCAAAGAACATACACGTCACCATAAATACAACTCTGAGATTCAGTTTCTTATGGACACACTCAACAAATCTTTAGAATAATAACTATAACTGGATCAGTGAAAGACCTCCCACAACTAGGGAGTTCAACCAGAGTGCAGAAGACAATGCACAAAGAAGAAACAATAATAATAAATAAATATGCAATAAATACCGAGAACATGGGATGAAGAGTCTTTGAAAGTGAGTCTATTAGTTGTGGAAACAGTTCAAGTGAAGTTAAATGAAATTATCCCTACTGATTCAAGAGCTTGATAGTTGAGGAATAATAACTGTTCTTGAACTTGGTGGTGTGGGTCCCGAGGCCCCGTACCTTCTTCCTGATGACAGCATTGAGAAGAGAGCCTGGCCTGGGTGGTGGGCTTCCTTGATAACGGACACTGCTTTCTGTGACAGCGCTCCATGTAGATGGGCTCAATGATTTATTGTGAAAGCAGGAACTTCCCGGAAAGGAGACTGTAGTTTAGCAGAGTGCTGCCCGTCGAATGAGAGAATGACCTCAACTGCTGTCATGTTGGCAGCTGGATTTGAAAAAGCTTCTTGCTGAAAACAACAATGTTCAGGCTCAAACTATTATCATTGTTGAGGTAATGAAATGCACCGTAAGTGGATCATTGAAGGCCCAACCAAAAGACCATAAAACATAGGAGCAGAATTAGGCTATTTCGCACACTGAGTTTGCTCTGCCACTTGATCATGGTTAATTTATTATCCCTCTCAACCCCATTCTTTTGCATTCTCACCGTAACCTATGATATCCTTACTAACCAAGGACCTATCAACCTTTGCTTTAAATATACCCAATAAACTGGCTTCCACAGCTGTCTGTGGCAATGAATTTCACAGATTCACCACCGTTTGGCTAAAGGAATTCCTCCACATCTCTGATCTGGTTGGACATCCCTCTATTCTGAGGCTGTGTCCTCTGGTCCTAGACTCTCCCTTTCTGTCCATGTCAGATATGTTCCCTCTCAAATTCATGTCATGCTTTAGGAAAATTTTTAATGTATTTCAGTGAGATCTGTTCCGATTTCTTTTATTCACTGAAGAATATTTGATCTTCCCTTGTCACCCAGAAATTGGTATAGCAAGCTTTTGATGCATTTCCTCAAAAATTAAGTCATCCTTTGGTTGAGTAATGAGATGAAAACCGTTCACAGTGTTCAAGGTCAAGTCACAGTTGAGTTTATTGTCATATGTACAAGTGTATACAGTATGTGTGCATAGGTGCAATGAAAAACCTGCTTACAGCAGCATTACGAGCACATAGCAGCATTTACAAAAAAACATAAATTAATCAAGCATAGTATACCAAATCCAGTGTGGAGACTGCCTCAGACATGATGTAGGAGTGGAGGAGACAGGGAGAAAACTATCCACGAGACTACATGAACATCAACTAGCTTTAAGACACGATCCTCTGTCACTTACATGAAGATCAAGAACTACACAAGTTCGTCTGGGAATCTACAAAATTCCTAGCAGAATCAAGGGAAATCTCAGAAGCTTAGTTCCCAACAGAAGACTCTATTAACAAACTTATTGAAATGGAAGCAATAAATGAACCTATGCATTTGCAGGATTGTGGACAGCTGAGGAACTAGTGCTTACAACAGCCGATACCCACTGATATGGGACAGTGGAGATCTGTCAGCTATCCAGTTAGCCAGGACCCAGTGGAGGCTAACAGCCAGCGTGACAGCCAGTCAATCAGGACTATGAGTTGGACCAATATAACTGCAAGCTCTCGGCAGAAACAACACTCAATTGCGCAATGATGATGTCACTTTCACTGGTGACGAAACATTTGTGATCTCATCTCCCGGCTTGGCAAACAAGCCTAAAAACAGGCGGCCAACCCGAGCCTACCAATCATTTCAACTATTCACAATTTTTCAATAAAGAGCGCAATAAGAGCAAACATGAAGTCATTTTAGTGATTAAAAAGTCACAGTGTTGCTCAACTGTAGTGGTTAATGTTTTGTCAGTAGTTCAAGAGTCAAATGGTTGAAGGGATGTAGTTCTTCCCACACCACCAGGATCAGGAACAGTTATTACCATCAAACATAAGGCTTCTGAACCAGTGTGGATAGCTTCACTCACCTCAACACTGAACTGATCCCATAACCTATAGACTCACTTTCCAGGAAGAAACTATTCTCCGCATTGGTGAAGAGGTCAAGAACTGGGAGATATAGATCAACACATTTACGAGGAGCACTGCGACAAGAAAGCAGCATCCATGATCAAGGACCCCCACCATCCAGGTCATGCTCCCTTCTCACTACTACCATTGGGCAGGAGGTAAAGAGCCTTTGGTCCAACACCATCTGGAACAGTTATTACCCTTCAACCATCAGGCTCTTGAACCACTGTGGATAATCTCTGAACACAACCTACAGGCTCACTTTCAAGAACCCCATAATTCATGTCTTTTATATATATATATTTATTTATTTATCTGCTTCTTAATTATTTGTTTGTTGTATTTGTACATTTTGTGTACATTAGCACATCAGCTGTTTGTCAGTCTTTGTAGTTTTCATTAATTCTATTGTATTGCTTTGTTCCACTGTGAATGCCTGCAAGAAAATGGATCACGGAGTTGTATAAAGTAACATAAATGTACTTTGATAGTAACTTTTCTTTGCATTGTTCTTGACCCTGGTGTTGTGGGACTTAAGGGTTCTGTACCTCCTGCCTGATGGTTGCTTTGAGAAGATGGCATGGTCCAGATGTTGAGGATCCGAGAAACAAGAAACAAGATGCTGGAATTTGGAGCCAATAAAATTAAGCTGCAGGAAGAAGTCAGTGGGTCAGGCAGCATCACTGGAGGGAAACCAACTGGAGGATTTTACAGCTGCGCGACACTTTAAATGTTTTCTTTTGTAATATATACTATGAATATTTTGATTAAAAATTGAAAATCACATATGTTCGATTTTACTTATTAATTGAGAAGTATAATGAAATACATCACAGTAAAGAAAATCTTTCATATTTCATAATCTTTTAAGCTTAGATGGCATCAGTGTTCAGTGGGCTGGTGGTTTATTAACAATGAGCTACCAGCACTGTTACAATTTGTAATAGTGTTGGAACTTGAAACACTGACGATGTGAATATGTTGAAGTTCTAAAATGTTTCAAAGTAAATGTATGTATATTTAGAAAATTTATGGATTATATTCATTAACACATAATTAATTACAAGGTATTTCACAATTAGATTCACAGATTTCAAAGTTATATTTGCATAATTTCAAAATGTTATTAACATAATTTCAAAATTATGTTAACATTATAAAAAAGAAAACCCCAGTTGCACAGCAACAAAGTCTCTGTGCGTGGGAGCATTTCAGTTACTGAGTGGCCATGCACCCGTTGCAGCTGAGCGGGAACAGTGATAGGGGGAAATGTATAACTCACTAAGAATGTTTATAATTGCAGTAACTCTAAAATAGCAAGCATTTTGCAGTGAAGATCACATTGGAAACTTACTTTTCTAAATGCTTGCCCCAACTGTATGTTCAATTTTTGCTCCTTCACAAGCACATTCAGATCTGTCTAAGTTCCGACATTTCACACTCTCCCACCTTTTAAAAATATTCTGTTTTTCCTACAGAAAAGAGGATAATCTTGCATTTCTGCATACCGTTCTCCATCTGTCAGGTTTTTGTACACTAACCTGTGAGATTCCTTGCAAAATGCTGTACCTCTTCCTTGGATCCATTGAGGTCAGTACTCTGGCCTCTTCTCCAAGGATTGTCAGCCTGTCGTGGTGGAGAGGCTTGCGAGCTCCTGAATGGAAGGCCACCTAGAGCTTTAGCTCCTGGTGGATCATCCATGGTGGTAAGGTCAAAGCAGAAGTTCCAGACAAAGGGTGGTCTGACCAAGACTTCAGTTATGGACTTGGCGGAAGATGATGACACATCACAATGGCAGTGAAGATGGAGGAAGGCTGCAGTGGTGAAGGGTCTCCCAGTCATCTTACATTCCATGTCACTGGACAACTGACCCTGATCTGTCAAGGACCGTGTGGTGGCTGCCTGTGCATCAGCCTCCACACATTGAACAAAGTCACACACACGCATTCTCCATTAAAAGAATCCACACTAACATTCTGGATCTCCAGGCCTCCAGTCCTTGTCCCTTGGTTTTCAGATTTGCAGATGTCATGCCTCCAATACCCTCAAGGTCTGACCAACACCTTATAAAGCTGCAGTATTATATCCTTGTTTTTATATTCTGGTTGAAATTAATGCTTCCATTGCTTTTGACTTCCTGTCCCACAAAGTTAGCCTGCAGAAGAGTTGAACTGTTGACTTCACAAGATCCTTGTAATGCTCTTGCACTTTTTCATGTACTTGCGCTACATTTTTTCAGAAACTTTAACACTAGATTCTGCATCGTTATTGTTCTACCTCAGTGCACTGTGTAATGATTTGATCTGTATGCTAGACAAGCTTTTACTGTATCTTGGTACATGTGACAATAATAAACCAATTCCAATACCATTCTTTAGAGAAGTTCGTGTATCAGAGAGCATTTACCCCAGGGCTATAGTTAATTTTCTTTCAGTTTTAAGGACTCACAAACCAAAGGGGATCGATTCACTCAAAGGGGAGACTACAGATCTGGAAATCTGAGATCCCAAAGCAGACAAGGTGAAGAGGGAATTTTAAAAGCATTCCTTTGAAGTAATGGAGGATTCTTATAGGGAATGACTATTCCCTCTGGGTGGAGATGAGTGATGGAACAGTCTGTGGTTTCATGACCACAAGGACTGATGGAGCTCGGAATATTCCTTTTTTAAACTTTATGTTTATTTTAGCAATAGCGAAGTGTAGGCCCTTCAGGCCCTTTGAGCCAGACCAGCCCAGCAACCCCACAACCCTGATTAACCCTAACCTAATCACAGGACAACTTACAATGACCAATTACCCTAACCGGTACATCTTTGGACTGTGAGAGGAAAGTGGAGCACCCAGAGAAAACCCGCGTTTTCCACGGGGAGGATGTACAGAGACTCCTGACAGAACAGCACTGGAATTGAACTTCAAACTCCAGAATGTCCCAAGCTATAATAGCATCGTGCTAACTGCTATGCTAGTGTTGCACCCAGATACCCTTTTGCTGAAGGGTAATTGAAGCAGAGGGTCCTGACACTGATTTTTAAGGATGATTGGGAAATACAAACCTCTGGAGGTGACCACAATTCAGATTAAGTTTAAAGTAAATTTATTATCAAAGTATATGTATGTTACCATATATAATAGAGATTCATTTTCTTGGAATACTCAGTAAATCCAATAAGCATAATAGAATCAATGGAAGACTACACCCAACAGGGCAGACAGTCAGTGTGCAAAAGACAATAAATTGTGCAAATACAAAACAAAAAAAATAAAGAAATAACAATAATAAGAAATAAATATTGGGAACATGAAATGAAGAGTCCTTGAAAGTGAGTTCACAGGTTGTGGGAACAGTTCAGTGATGTGGCAAGTGATTAAAGAACCTGATGGTTGAAGAGTAATGTTTGTTCCAGAACCTGGTGCTGTGCATCCTGAGTGTCCTGTACTTTCTACCTGATGGCAGCAGTGAAAAGACAGCATGTCCTTGGTGGTGGGGCTTCCTGATGATGGATGCTGTGACAATGCTCCATTTAGATGTGCTCAGTGGGGGGGAGGACTTTACCCGTGATAGACTGGGGCATATCCACACCCTTTTGTATGCTTTCCTATTCAAGGGCATTGGTATTTCCATGCAAGGCTGTGATACAGCCAGTCAATACACTCTCCACCACACATCTATCGAAGTTCATCAAAGTTATAGATGTCTTGCCGAATCTTTGCAAACTTCTAAGGAAGTATGAAGATTCTGATTCTGATTATTTGTTCAGGACTCTCAGTGGCTTCATCCAGTTATTAACGAGGCTTTTTCTTGTTTTCCCTTTTCAGCTTGTACAAATTATCATCAACATGACACACCTGGAGCGGTCCTGCAAGTTCCTGGAGGAATTCATCACCAATATCACCAACGTACCACCAGAAACTGTTCATGCTACCAAACTCTACGGCACAGCAACCTTCAAGGTAACAGTAAGTCTTCATATTGGAAAAAGTTAGTAAGTTGGTAAATTGGTTTATTTTATTTAGCGGTAGAGCGCATACCAGTCCTTCCGGCCCACGAGCAACCCACCTAGCCTGATCACTGGACAATTTACATTGCCCAATTAACCTTCTAACCGGAACAACTTTGGAATGTGGGAAAAACTGGAGAACCAGGAGGAAACCCACACATCCATGAAGAGGACATAAAAAGTCCTTACAGAGGACGCTGGAATTGAGTTCTGAACTCCGATACCCCGGGCTGTAATAGCTTCGTGCAAATTGTGTGTGCTGCCTTGGTGCCCACATGTACCAGGATACAGTAAAAACTTTGTACTGCCTGCCAGCCTTACAGATCATTTTACCACATCAGTACATCGAGGTAGTACAAGGGGAAACAAATAGAATGCAGAATAGTGTGCTACACTTAAAGAGTGCTGATCAGATAGATAGTAAGATGTGAGACCCATGACAAGGTAGATTGTGAAGTCAAGAATCCACCTTATCGATCTACAGTAGATTGGTAGGTAAAGGGAAGGAGTTGCCAGAGGAAGTTGTAGAGATGGATTCGATTGTAGCATTCAAGAGGTATTTAGGCAGGTAGTGTACATGGATAGGAAAAGTATGGGAGAAAGACAGGCAGCTGGGTTTAGCTCAGGATGGCAAGATTATAAGTCCTCAAGAGGACTGGAAAATGAGAGCAAGGATGTAATGCAGAAGCTTTAAAAGGCATCAGTCAGACTAAACTTGGGGCATTGTGAGCAGCTTTGAGCCCATTATCTGAAAAAAAGATGTACTGGGGAGAGGACGTTCATGAGAATTATTCTGGGATTGTTTCTGGGAAACAAAGGGTTAATTCATGAGGAGCATTTGATGACCCTGGGCCTGTATTCATTGGAGTTTAGAAGAATAAGGGGATCTCATTGAAACCTATCGAATATTGAAAGATCTAGATAGAGTGGATGTGGAGAGGATGCTTCCTATACTGGAGGAATCTAGAATCAGAAGACAGAGCCTTAGAATACATGGCCGTCCTGTTAGAACAGAGATGAGAAGGAATTTCTGTAGCGAGAGGCTGGTGAATCTGTGGAATTCATTGCATAAACGGCTGTTGAGGCCAAGTTATTGGGTATATTTAAAGACGAGTTTGATAGGTTTGTGATTAGTCAGGGTGTCATAGGTTACAGGGAGAAGGCAGGAGAATGGGGTTGAGCAGGAAAATAAATCAGCTGTGGTGAAATGATTGAGCAGATTTGTCCCCCTTTCAGACATATGCTCTTATGTCTTATGCTGTTACAGTCTAATGGCACCTTGGTCAACATTGATGTGTTGGGCTGAAAGGCCTGTACAACTCTATGACTGTAAAAGAGAATTTTATAGGGACTGAGGAGCAAAGGGACACAGAAAGGAAGATTGGATTATTCTACCAAGGACAGGAAGCCATGACTTCTTGCTGTGACAAAGAATTCTAGGTGAATGTTTGAATTATTGGAGTTTCCTCTTGGAGAGGCTGACCACCTCTGTTTTGTGGCTGGCAGTAAGTTAACAGAATGCGGGGGGCATCTGTTTCTGTACAGGATGCTCGGCACGCTGCAGAGGAAGAGATCTACACCAAGCTCAACCAGAAGATCGACCAATTCCTCCAGCTGGCTGACTACGACTGGATGAGATCAGAGTCCAATGGACATGCCAGCGATTACTTAGTTGACCTCATTGCCTTCCTGCGGAGTACGTTTGCCGTGTTCACCCATTTACCTGTGAGTACCAGCTTTTTAAAAAATCTTCTTTTTAAGCCCATCACCCCTGCTAGGACAGAGACTGTCAACAGCAGCTGCCAGGTAGAAGGTGGCCTCTATTTTCATCACACGGCTTCATACATTTTGAGGAGAAGATCCTTCCTCGGCCAGAAATGAGGTCTCTGGAGCGTCTGTTGATCTTTCTGTAGTTCTGGGTTTTTTTACGGAACGGGGTTGCTGGCCGCCTACCCAACCCTCCTCCTCTCACAGCCGGTTTGGGACCATCCATGTGGGATTTATTTTGTGTGAAAATGCTTTATTCTTTTCTCTCATGATATGGTCAACAGTAACATCTATTTCCAATCTTCAGTTGAGAAAATGGCCGTTTTTCTCCTTGAACTGTAATCATTGTACCTAGAGTAATTCCCGCAGCAATAGCTCAGCAGTGCAAAGCTGAATGCTAGTGGGAATCAAAGTGCAAATTTCAAAGTAAATTTATTATCAAAGTACATGTACATCACTATATACAACCCTGAGATTCATTTTCTTGCAGGCATTTACAGTAGGTACAAAGAAACACAATAGTATCATTGAATAAACCACACACAGACAAATATGGACAAACAACCAATCTGCAAAGGAAGACAAACTGTGCAAAAACAAAAATAATAATAATAAATAAATAAACAAACAAATAAATAGTATCGAGAACATGAGTTATGGAGTCCTTGAAAGTGAGTCGGGTTTTGGAATCAGATCAGAGTTTGAGATGAGTTAAGGTATCCTTTCTGGTTCAGGAGCCAGAGGGGTAATAACTGTTCCTGAACCTGGTGGTGAGGGAACTAAGGTTCCTGTACCTCCTTCCTGATGGCAGTAGTGAGAAGGGAGCATGGTCTGAGTGAAGTCCACACTAGTTCAGGAGCTTGATGTTTGAAAGTTAATAACTGTTCCTGAATTTGGTGGTGTGGGAACTAAGGCTCCTGTACCTCCTTTCTGATGACAGTAGCAAGATGAGAGTTCACTCAGGCCACTCTAGTTCAGGAGTCTGATGGTCGAAGGGTAGTAACTGTTCCTGAACCTGCTGGTGTGGGTCCAGAGGCTCCTTTACCTTCTTCCTGATGGCAGCAGTGAGAAGAGAGCATGGCCTGGTTCATGGGGTGAGTGAAGTCCATATTTGTTCAAGAGCCTGATGGTTGAGGAAGAATAACTGATCCTGAAGCTCAGGACCCACTCCAGCAGGTTCAGGAACAGTTTTCCCCCCCTCAGCCATCAGGCTCTTGAACATAGGGGACAACTTTACTCAACTTCACCTGTCACACCGTCAGAGGGACAGTACTGATGGAGTGTTTCAATGTCAGAGGGACAGTACTGAGGGAGTGTCACACTGTCAGAGAGACAGTACTGAGGGAGTGTCTCACTGTCAGGGAGACAGTACTGAGGGAGTGTCTCACCGTCAGAGGGACAGTACTGAGGGAGTGTCTCACTGTCAGAGGGAAAGTACTGAGGGAGTGTCTCACCGTCAGAGGGACAGTACTGAGGAAGGGTCACTCTGTCAGAGGGACAGTACTGAGGGAGTGTCTCACCGTCAGAGGGACAGTACTGAGGGAGTGTTTCACTGTCAGAGGGACAGTACTGAGGGAGTGTTTCAATATCAGAGGGACAGTACTGAGGGAGTGTCTCACTGTCAGAGGGACAGTACTGGGGGAGTGTCACACTGTCAGAGGGACAGTACTGAGGAAGGGTCACTCTGTCAGAGGGACAGTACTGAAGGAGTGTTTAACTGTCAGAGGGACAGTACTGAGGGAGTGTCTCACCGTCAGGGAGACAGTACCGAGGGAGTGTCTCACCGTCAGAGGGACAGTACTGAAGGAGTGTCATACTATCTGAGGGGTAGTACTGAGGGAGTGCCACACTGTCAGACGGACGGTAATGAGGGAGTGTCTCACTGTCAGAGGGACGGTACTGAGGGAGTGTCACACTGTCAGAGGGACAGTACTGAGGGAGCGTCACACTGTCAGAGGGACAGTACTGAGGGAGTGTCTCACCGTCAGAGGGACAGTACTGAGGGAGTGTTTCACCGTCAGAGGGACGGTACTGAGGGAGTGTCACACTGTCAGAGGGACAGTACTGAGGGAGCGTCACACTGTCAGAGGGACAGTACTGAGGGAGTGTCTCACCGTCAGAGGGACAGTACTGAGTGAGTGTCTCACCGTCAGGGAGACAGTACCGAGGGAGTGTCTCACCGTCAGAGGGACAGTACTGAGGGAGTGTCATACTATCAGAGGGGTAGTACTGAGGGAGTGCCACACTGTCAGACGGACGGTAATGAGGGAGTGTCTCACTGTCAGAGGGACGGTACTGAGGGAGTGTCACACTGTCAGAGGGACGGTACTGAGGGAGTGTCTCACCGTCAGAGGGACAGTACTGAGTGAGTGTCTCACTGTCAGAGGGACAGTACTGAGGGAGTGTCACACCGTCAGAGGGACAGTGTCAGAGGGACAGTACTGAGGGAGTGTCTCACTGTCAGAGGGACAGTACTGAGGGAGTGTCTCACTGTCAGAAGGACAGTACAGAGGGAGTGTCACACTGTCAGAGGGACAGTACTGAGGGAGTGTCACACCGTCAGAGGGACAGTACTGAGGGATTGTCACACTGTCAGAGGGACGGTACTGAGGGAGTGTTTCACTGTCAGACGGACGGTACTGAGGGAGTATCACACTGTCAGAGGGACAGTACTGAGGGAGTGTCTCACCATCAGAGGGACATTACTGAGGGAGTGTCACACTGTTAGAGGGATGGTACTGAGGGAGTGTCACACTGTCAGAGGGACAGTATTGAGGGAGTGTCTCACTGTCAGAGGGACAGTACTGAGGGAGTCTCACATGTCAGAGGGACAGTACTGAGGGAGTGTCACACTGTCAGAGGGACGGTACTGAGGGAGTGTCACACTGTCAGAGGGGCAGTACTGAAGGAGTGTTTCACTGTCAGAGGGACGGTACTGAGGGAGTGTCTCACTGTCAGAGGGACAGTACTGAGGGAGTGTCACACTGTCAGAGGGACAGTACTG
Organism: Hemitrygon akajei; assembly: GCF_048418815.1. Lineage (NCBI taxonomy): Eukaryota > Metazoa > Chordata > Chondrichthyes > Myliobatiformes > Dasyatidae > Hemitrygon > Hemitrygon akajei. Next base: position 10,775,169 of record NC_133127.1, on the reverse strand, counting down.
AGGGAGTGTCACACTGTCAGAGGGACGGTACTGAGGGAGTGTCTCACTGTCAGAAGGACAGTACTGAGGGAGTGTCACACTGTCAGTGGGACAGTACTGAGGGAGTGTCACTGTCAGAAGGACAGTACTGAGGGAGTGTCTCACTGTCAGAGGGACGGTACTGAGGGAGTGTTTCACTGTCAGAGGGACAGTACTGAGGGAGTGTTTCACTGTCAGAAGGACAGTACTGAGGGAGTGTCACACTGTCAGAGGGACGGTACTGAGGGAGTGTCTCACTGTCAGAGGGACGGTACTGAGGGAGTGTTTCACTGTCAGAGTGACTGTACTGAGGGAGTGTCACACTGTCAGAGGGACGGTACTGAGGGAGTGTCACACTGTCAGACGGACAGTACTGAGGGAGTGCCACACTGTCAGAGGTACAGTATTAAGGGAGTGTTTCACTGTCAGAAGGACAGTACAGAGGGAGTGTCACACTGTCAGATGGACAGTACTGAGGGAGTGTCACACTGTCAGAGTGAGTACTGAGGGAATACCGTCATCCCTGTACCAAGTCTCTAGTACATTCAGCAGGACCTTCATACTGATAGATGTTGTAGATCCCAACAGCTACAGATTGGCAGAGTGAATCCCAGCCAGCATCTCTCATCTTGTCTGCCTTAAACATCATGCATTCCCGTTAACTGAAGTGCAGAAGATTCCTCTCCCCCTCCACAACCCCCCTCACCTCCACTCTGCTAAATATTTTAAGGTCCATTGTTAACAAAATCCCATCACACGCTAAGCAACTTGTGTAGGCAAATTGCATTTGCTGTTTACCTTGTTTTCAAATTCATCACCACAGTGACCACATTTCATGAAGATACATCATTGTGAAATATTTCGGAAACATCCCAAAGTAGAACACAGAGCAGTACAGTACAGGCCCTTCGACCTACGATGTTATTCTGACCTTTTAACGTACTCCAAGATCAATTTAACCCTTCCCCCCCACATAGCCCCAGGCTTTTCTATGCCTGAGTCTCTTAAATGCCCCCTAATGTATCTGCCTGTACCACCACCCCTCGCAGTGTGTTCCACACACCCACCACCCTGTGTGTAAAAAATAATCTCTAAGGCCTTCGACCAATGATGTTGTGCTGACCCTTTAACCAACTCCAAAACCAATCTAGCCCTTACCTCCTACATTGCTCTCCATTTTTCTATCTTCCATGTGCTTATCTAAGTGTTTCTTAAATATCCTCAGTGTGTTTGCCTCTTCCACAAACCCACCACTCTCCGTAAAAAACCTATCTCTACTTTCTTTCAATCACCTTAAAATTATGGCCCCGCGTATTTGCTGTTTCCGCCCTGGGAAGTGGTGACTGGTGCCAGATATATTCGAGTCTATGTTTTCAGAGCGCTTCCTCCTGGAGGGAAGTCTGTTGATTGTTTTCACAGGTGCTGAGTGAAGTGAGTTTGATGGTGGTGGGGTGGAGAGGAGGGTTATTGGTTGTTTCAATCCAGTTCCCTGTTGGCACAGGCTGGAATAAGAAGGCTGCCCTTAATTATACCTCTGAGGTACTCCGCCCTAGTTTAGGAGAATGACCTCTGAATTGCAGCCAACCTCGCCGTTTTCGAGCGAGGATGGTTGCCAAACTCAGGGTGGTTCTGGAGTCAGTGCCTCCGCCCTTGAGTCTGCAGGCGCAGTGAAGTCCCTGCCGCGAACAAGGAAACGGCGAATGAGAGAGTGCAATGTACTCATCAAGCCTACACTGGGAAAGGAGTGGGTTAGTAATAGCACCATCCCTCCAGTGGCTGAGGAACATTCACCAGAAATATTATGTGGAAATAATGAATGTTTATTTAAAAATAAAGCAGATTTTCTTTTGTGGGGGGGAGATTGGTTATACAGTTTCATGTTCAATGTATAACAGCTGTTTTAAGAGCAACACACACCAAGTGCTAGAGGAACTCTGCAGGTCAGGCAGCATCTATGGAGAGCAATAAAGAGTCGGTATTTCGGGCCAAGACCCTTCATCAGGAATGCCTGGAAAGGTCTTGGCCCAGAATGTCATTTCCACAGAAAGGTGACAGAAAAGGGCCAGTAACATTATGAAGGATCCCACCCACCCTGCTGACGGACTGTTTGGCCCACTCCCATCAGGGAGGTAGCATCCACACCAGGACCAACAGACTCAAAAACAGTTACTTTCCACAAGCAGTGAGGCTGATCAACACCTCCATCCACTAACCCACCCCTCCACTACTACAACCACTACTACTTTATCATTTCCTGAAAGTCACCTTATGTACAGACACTCCTGTGCCTAGTGTCACTTTATGGACATACAATCAATCTATTGTGCATAAACTATCTTATTTATATATATTTGTTGCATTTTTTATTATTGTTTTTTTTTTGTGCTGCATCGGATCTGGAGTAACAATTATTTCATTCTCCTTTACACTTGTGTACTAGAAATGACATTAAACAATCCTGAATCTTGACTCTCTCTGTAGAAGCTGCCTAACCCGCTGATTCCTCCAGCATTTTGTGTCTGCTACTCTGGATTTCCAGCATCTGCTGAACGTCTTATGTTCATGTTTTAAGAGAACACAGTAACCTGCATTTACATCATACCTCACAGAGACACAGAGCCATGCAGCATTGATACAGGCCCTTGGGCCCAGCCAGTCCATGCCGACCACAGTGCCCATCCAGCTAGTCACAATTTCCTGCGTTCAGTCCCTATCCTAGAGTATTCCGCATGGTAACAGGTGCCTCCAGCCCAGCTAGCCTGGCCACCCAATTAAAGCCATGTGACCAATTAACCTGCCAACTGGTACGTCTTTGGAATGTCGGGGGCTTGGGGGGAACCGGAGCACCCAGAGGAAACCTATCCAGTCATGTGGAGAACGTACAAACGCCCTACAGACAGAGGTGAAATTGAACATAAGGCGTAACACTAACTGTCATTCCTCTAAGCCCTGGTTACCCATGTACCAATCCAACTGCTTCTTAAATTACATTAAATGGCCAATATTTGAAGGTGATTAGAGGAAAGTATTGGGGGGGATGTCAGTGGTAATTTTTTAACAAAGACAGTGCCCTGCCGGGAGTGCTGGTCGAGGCAGATCCAGTCGTTCGTTTGTTATGTGCCGTATCATACAATGTAGGCAATCATGATCTTTCCATCACCATGATTGGTCTTGGCAAATTTTTCTTCAGAACTGGTTTGCCATTGTCTTCTTCTGGACAGTGTCTTTACAAGATGGGTGACCCCCAGCCATTATCAATACTCCTCAGAGATTGTCTGCCTGGCGTCAGTGGTCACATGACCAGGACTTGCGATCTGCACCGGCTGCTGATAGGACCATCCACCACTTACCCCCATGGCTTCACATGACCCTGATGGAGGTGGGGTGGGTCTAAGCAGGTGCTACACCTTGCCTAAGGGTGACCTTCAGGTGAGTGGAGAGAGGGAGCACCTACACCCCCTTTGATAGAGACATATCTCTACCTCGCCACCCAACAGATGATTTAAGATAGGCATATAGACAACAGAAAAATGGAGAGTTATGACAGAGAGAAGGGCTTGATTGATCTCAAAGTAGATTAAAAAGTTGGCATGGCATCATTGGCCGAAGGATCTCTACTGTGCTGTACTGTTCTATGTTCAATAATACTATCGTACCCACCACAACCATTTCCTCTGGCAGCTTGTTCCATACATTAGCCACGCTCTTTCTGGAAAAATGTTGCCCCTCAGATCCCTTAAAGCATCCTGAAACTATGCCCCTAATTTTGGACTCCCCCACCTTTGGGAAAAGACTGTTCCCATCTACTTTTACAGTTTTTTCTCAAGAAAATCCTTTCTAGCCACTGGAATGCAGTCGCTGATTGCTTTCTGGAAGCAAATTCTGAATCAGAATCAGGCTTATTATTGGCAGCCCACTGGCTCCGAAGACCCTGTGATTTTAGTCTCTGAGGTCGATGTGAGAGCTTTCTTCAAGAGGTTGAACCCATGGAAAGCATCCGGCCCAGGCTGTGTACCTGGCCGAGTACTAAAGACGTGCTGAACCACTGGCTGGAGTGTTCACTGCTCTCTTTAACTTCTTGCTTCAGCAGTCTGAGGTAGCCACCTGCTTCAAGCAGGCTTCAATTATACCCATGCCTAAGAAGTACGTGGTAACCTGCCTCAATGACTATCGTCCAGTAGCACTTACATCCACTGTGATGAAGTGCCTTGAAAGATTGGTAATGAAACATACCAACTCCTGCCTGAGAAGTGACTTGGATCCACTAAAATTTGCCTAACATCATGACAAGTCAACAGCAGATGCCATTTCATCAAGACCTTGGCCTCAATACCTCCTTGTGCAAATGGATCCTCAGTTTCCTCACTTGCAGACCCCAGTCAGTTTGGATTGGCAACAATATCCCCTCCACAATCTCCATCAGCACAGGTGCACCACCAGGCTGTGTGCTTAGCTGCCTGTTCTGCTTGCTTTACACTTACGACTGTGTGGCTAAACACAGCTCCAATGCCATATATAAGTTTGCTGACAACACCACTGTTGTCGGCTGAATCAAAGGTGATGCTGAATCAGCGTATAGGAGAGAGATTGAAAATATGGCTGACTGGTGCCACGTCAACAACCTCTCACTTAATGTCAGCAAGACCAAATAGCAAGAGCCAGTTCTCATCGGAGGGTCAGAAGTGAACACTTTAAATTCCTCGGTGTTATCATTTCAGAGGATGTTGTAGCTCCAGCACATAAGTGCCATTACAAAGAAAGCACGGCAGTACTTTTACCTAGAGGTTTGCAAAAATTCAGCAAGTCATTGAAACTCTCTTAAACTTCCATGTATGCGTGGGGAGAGTATATTAACTGGCTGCATCACAGCCTGGTATGGAAACACCAATGCCCTTGAATGGAAAATCCTACAAAAAGTTGTGGATGCAGCCCAGCCCATCACGGGTAAAGCCCTCCCCACCATTGATCACATCCACACGGACACTGTCACAGGAAAGCAGCATCTATCATCCGGGACCCCCCACCACCATCAAGGCCATGCTGTCTTCTCACTGCTGCCATCAGGAAGAAGGTACAGAAGCCTCTGAACCCACAACACCAGGTTCAGGAACAGTTGTTACCCCTCAACCATCAGGCTTTTGTTCCAGAGGAGATAACTTCACTCCTTCCTTCACTGAACTGTTCCCACAACCAATGGACTTTCAAGGACTCTTCATCTCATGTTCCAGATATTTATTCCTTAATTTTTTTTAATCTCTCTCTTTTTTATTTGCATATTTTGTTGTTTTTTTTTTTGCACGTTGGTTTTTGTCTATCCTGTTGGGTGAGGTCTTTCATTCATTCTGTTGCATTTCTTGTATTTACTGTGATTACGCACAAGCCTTGAGGCTCCTGTACCTTCTTCCCGATGGCAGCAGTGAGAAGAGAGCATGGCTTGGATGGTGAGCTTCCTTGTTGATGGATACTGCAGCCACCCATACACGTACACAGTCCTCTAATCCTAGGACCGGTCTTCTTTGACCTCCATTCTCTAGTGGACTCATGGCATCACAGACATTGCTTCCCTAAAGGACATGCAGAAATTCACATACTGGGGACCCATCCCACAATCTCTTTGAAACACTACCATCAGGAAGGAGGTACAGGAGCATCAGGACTAGGTCTACCAGACTGGGTAGCAGCTTCTTCCCTCAGTCTGTGAGACTAATGAAAACCCTGCCACCACTGAGGTCTTGACTTTAAGACAACAAGCTGTTTACTGTTTACCTGTGCTGTGCACTACATGCATTTTGAATTATATTTTATTAGCTTATTTGAGGTAATATTTTGTTTTATGTGCCTTCTGTGATATATGTATTGTGGGTGCAGAGGAACATTGTTTTGTTTAGCTGTATATATGTACAGTCAAATGTCAATAAACTTGAACTTGAATTTAAGTAAATACTTTTCACAAAGGCAGTTATTGGAGGTGTGCCAGCCAGTTTGCAAACAGCTAGCTGATTTGTTTATGGTGATAACCAGTCTAACCTGTTTCTGTAACATTGCTTGTTGGATGTGCCATTGTTTCACAAATAACTTCCTGAAAACAGTGCATGGGAATCAGTCAGTTTTATAATCACTGTCTTTTAAACACTGGAAGCCATAAAATTACTGTAAATTAAAAAACAAATATACAGTACAAAGAAAAGCAAATAACAGGTGCTGTTCATGGGCTGTTCAGAAATCTGTTGTTAAGAGGCACTCTACAGCACAGAAACAGACCCTTCAGCCCATCTAATCCATGCTGAACTATAATTCTGCCTAGTTCCGTCAACCCTCACCCGTACCACAGCCTCCATATCCCTCCCATCCATGTACCTATCAAAACTTCTCTTAAATGCTGAAATCGAACCCACTGCATTGGCAGCTCATTCCACACTCTCGCCACCCTCTGAGTGGAGAAGTTCCACCTCATGTTCCCCTTCAATATTTCACCTTTCACCCTTAACTCATGTCCTCTATACCTGCTCAGCAAATTTGAGATGGCCCCAAGATGGGGAGCATACTGGACAGACTAGCAAAGTTTTCAAGAGGATCTGGACAAGCTGGAAAAATGGCAGATGGAATTTTTTTGCGTGGTAGGTTGTATCTAACCAATCTTAAAGAGTTTTTCGAGGAAGTTAGTAGGAAAGGGGATGAAGGCAGGGCAATGGATGTTGTCTACATGGATTTTAGCAAGGCACTTGAGAAGGTTCTGCATGGGATGTTGGTCAGGAAGGTTCGAGATGAGGTAGTAAATTGGATTGGACATTGGCAGCAGGGGAGAAGCCAGAGAGTGATAGTAGATGGTTGCCTCTCTGACTAGTGGCATTCTGCAGGAATCAGTGTTGGGTCCGTTGTTGTTTGTCATCTATATCAGTGATCTGGATGGCAATGTGGTAACATTAATAAGCAGATTTGCGGGTGAGACAGTAAGGAAGACTATCAGAACTTGCAGCAGAACTGGACCACATGGAAAAATGGGTTGAAAGATGCCAGATGGGATTTGTGCAAGGTTTTGCACTTCGGCAGGACCAAGCAGGGTAGGACATACACGGTGAAGGATGCTGGAAATCCTGCTGAAGGGTCTTGGCCTGAAACGTCGACTGTACTCTTTTCCATAGAAGCTGCCTGGCCTGCTGAGTTCCTCCAGCATTTTGTGTGTGCTGAGTAGCATATTTGTGATGCTATGTTCAAGTTCTATAAAACATTGGTGAGTCCTAATTTGGAGTTTTGGTCACCTACCTACAGGAAAGATGTCATTAAAATTGAAAAAGTACAGAGAAAATATTCAAGGATGTTGCCAGGACCTGAGGATCTGAGTTAATGGGAAAGGTTGAATATGTTAGAACTTTGTTCCCTAGAATGTAGAAAGTTGAGGGGAGATTTGATAGATGTATACAAAATTATGAGGGGTATAGATAGGGTAAATGCAAGCAGGCATTTTGAGTTTGGATCAGACCAGAACTAGAAGTTATGGGTTAAGGGTGAAAGGTGAAATGTTTGTGGGGAACAAGAGAGGGAATTTCTTCACTCAGATGGCGATGAAAGGATGGAATGAGTTGCCAGTGGAAGTCGTGGAGACAGGTTCGATTTCGACATTAAAGAGAAGTTTGGATAGGTATATGGATCGGAGGGATATGGAGGGCTATGCTCCGGATGCAGGTCGATGGTACTAGGCAGATTAATAGTTTTGCATAGACTAGATGGGCCGAATAGCCTGTTTCTGTTCTGTAGTTTTCTAAACTCTATGACCCTCATTCGTCTCACCCAACCTCAGTGGAAAATGCCTGCTTTCATTTACCCTATCTATACTCCTCATAATTTTATATAGCTCTATTAAATCTCCCTTCATTCTTTAACCATCCTCCTGTTCTTCACAGATGTCTAGAATCTTAGGATTTTTTCTTAATCCTACTTGCCAAGGCCTTCTTATGCCCCTTCCAGCTCTCCTTGGTTCCTTTTTAAGCTCCTTTCTGGCTAACATATAACTCTCAAGAGCCCTGCCTGATCTTTACTCCCTAAACCTTCAGTATGCTTTCTTCTTCCTCTTGACTAAATGTTCACTTCTTTTGTCAGCCATCACTCTTTCACCCTACCATTCTTTCCCTAATTCAGCAGGACAAATCTGTTCAGAAGACCATGCACACATAAGCACAAGAGATTTCCAGATGTTGGAGATCAAGAACAACACACACAAAGTGCTGGAGGAACTCAGCAGGTCAGGCACAATCTATGGAGTGGAATAAACTGTTGGCATTTCAGGCTGAGACCATTCATCAGGACTGGAAAGGAAGGGGGCAGAAGCCAGAGTAAGAAGATGGGGGAAGGGAGGGAGTAGAAGATGGCAGGTGATAGGTGAGACCAGGTGAGGGGAAGGTGGTTGGGTGGGGCAGGAGAAAATTATGAGAGAAGTAGGGAGGTGATAGGTGGAAGAGATAAAAGACTGCAGAAGAAGGTATCTTTTAGGGGAGTCCATGAGTGAAAGGGAAAGTGAAGGGGAGCCAGAAGGAGGTGATAGGCAGGTGAGTAGAAGAAAAGAGTTAAGAACGTGGCAGCAGGTTCACAGGTTTGCTGAGTGAGACAGACAACACTGACTGCAAGTAAGTAATTAATCATTTATTTACAAACAGTAAAAATTCAACCAAACATTTAAGTTCCCTTAAGTTACACAAGCTACAAAACTAAATATTCAACAAACAAGATACTTAGTTACAAGGACCGTACCTTCCTGATGGTTCTGGGAACGAAGGTAAAGAGAGAGCAAACCTTTCATGTCTGTTACTCTTTACACCCTTGAGGAGTTTGAAACTGGACACAATGGTGCGGTGGCATGCAAGCCAACCAATGGGAAAAGAGTACTGCTGACTTTAAATGAACTAATCATTGACCAGCATGACGGAAGTGGCTTTAGACAGCAAATAAGCTATGTCCCCCCACAGAACAGAAGAGGGTGTGGAAAAAGGGAAAAAGAGTAAGGGAGGGGGTGGGGGAGAAATTAGCGGAAGTTAGAGAGATCAATGTTCAGGCCATCAGGTTGGAGACTACCCAGATGGAATATGAGATGTTGTTCCTCCAACCTGAGAGTGGACTCATCGTGGCTGCAGAGGTCAGAATGGGAATGGAAATTCAAATTGAAATGGGTGGCCATGAGGAAATCCTGTGTTCTGTGGCAGACAGAGTGAAGGTGCTCAGTGAAATAGACCCCAGCCTATGTTGGATCTCACCGGTGCACCTGAACACCATTCACATGTTTCATTAAAAAAAAACCTTTGTTGGTACATTTTCCTGGAAAATTCATTTCCAATTTACCCACTGAAACTCTTGCCTAACAGCATCATAAATAGCTCTCACACAATGAAATTCTTTATCAGTTGGTTAGAAGCTGTCCTTGAGCCTGGTGGAGCACATTTTCAAATTGTTGTATTTTCTGTCTGATGGGAGATGGGAGAAGGGGGAATCCCTGGGGTGGGAGGCATCTTTGATTATGTTGGCTGTGGTAGCTGGAAGTGTAGACAAATTCAACAGAGGGGAGACAGGTTCTCATTCTAAACTGGGCTGCATTCACAACCCTCTGCAATTTCTTGTGATCTTGGGAAGAGCAATTGGTGCACGAAGGAAGGGTGTGGAAGCTTTCGAGAGGGTGCAGGAGAGAATTACCCGGATGATATCCAGATGGAAGAGTATGTCTTATGAGGACAGGTTGAGCAGCCTATGGCTTTTGTTTTTGGAGTGGAGGAGGATGAGAGGTGACTTGATAGAGGTGTACAAGATGATAAGAAGCATACGAAGTGTGGTCCGCCAGCGCAGTAATGGTTAGTACAAAGGGGTATATCTTTAAGGTGTTTGGAGGGAAGTATAGAGGGGGTGTACAAAGGGAATGGTGGGTTCATGGAACACACTACCAGTGGTAGTGCTAGAGGTAGATACATGAGGGGTGTTTAAGATAGGCACCTGGATGAAAGAAACATGGAGTGCTATTTGAATGGGAAGGATCAGATTGATCTTGGAGTACCATAAGGGTTTGACAGACAGACAGACAGACATACTTTATTGATCCCGAGGGAAATTGGGTTTTGTTACAGTCGCACCAACCAAGAATAGTGTTGAAATATAGCAATATAAAACCATAAATAATTAAATAATAATAAGTTAATCATGCCAAGTGGAAATAAGTCCAGGACCAGCCTATTGGCTCAGGGTGTCTGACACTCTGAGGGAGGAGTTGTAAAGTTTGATGGCCACAGGCAGGAATGACTTCCTATGATGCTCAGTGTTATATCTCGGTGGAATGAGTCTCTGGCTGAATGTACTCCTGTGCCTAATATTATGGAGTGGATGGGAGACATTGTCCAAGATGGCATGCAACTTGGACAGCATCCTTTTTTCAGACACCACCGTCAGAGAGTCCAGTTCCACCCCCACAACATCACTGGCCTTATGAATAAGTTTGTTGATTCTGTTGGTGTCTGCTACCCTCAACCTGCTGCCCCAGCACACAACAGCAAACATGATAACACTGGCCACCACAGACTCTTAGAACATCCTCAGCATTGTCCAGCAGATGTTAAAGGACCTCAGTCTCCTCAGGATATAGAGACGGCTCTGACCCTTCTTGTAGACAGCCTCTGTGTTCTTTGACCAGTCCAGTTTATTGTCAATTCGTATCCCCAGGTATTTGTAATCCTCCACTATGTCCACACTGACCCCTTGGATGGAAACAGGGGTCACTGGTGCCTTAGCCCTCCTCGGGTCCACCACCAGCTCCTTAGTCTTTTTCACATTAAGCTGCAGATGATTCTGCTCGCACCATGTGACAAAGTTTCCCACCGTAGCCCTGTACCAGCCTCATCTCCCTTGCTGATGCATCCAACTATAGCAGAGTCATCAGAAAACTTCTGAAGATGGCAAGACTCTGTGCAGTAGTTGAAGTCCAAGTTGTAGATGATGAAGAGAAAGGGAGACAGGGCAGTCCCCTGTGGAGCCCCAGTGCTGCTGACCACTCTGTCTGACACACAGTGTTGCAAGTGCACGTATTGCGGTCTGCCAGTCAGGTAATCAATAATCCATGACACCAGGGAAGCATCCACCTGCATCACTGTCAGCTTCTCACCCAGCAGAGCAGGGCAGATGGTGTTGAACGCACCGGAGGTAAAAAAACATGACCCTCACAGTGCTCATCGGCTTGTCCAGGTGGGCGTAGACACGGTTCAGCAGGTAGACGATGGCATCCTCAACTCCTAGTCGGGGCTGATAGGCGAACTGGAGGGGATCTAAGTGTGGCCTAACTATAGGCTGGAGCTGCTCTAGAACAAGTCTCTCCAGGGTCTTCATGATGTGGGTTGACCCAACATAGTGGGCTGAAGGGCCTGTACTGTGTTACACTGTCCTATGTTCTAAGCTTTGATGGATCCTGATTGGATTCTTTCCATGGTGCATCTGTGAAAAGTGGTGAGGGTCATCATGGGAAATTTCCCTAGCCTTCTGAGGAAGTAGAGGCAACTGGCATTCTGCATACATCACTAAAGTCAAAGTCAAAATAAATTTATTATCAAAGTATTTATATGTCACCATAAACTATCTTCAGATTCATTTTCTTGTGGGCATTTACAGGATTATAAAGAAATAAAGCAAGAGGGCTGAGGGCTATTGTGCGCAGTTTTGGTCACCCAATTACAGGAAGGTTGAAAGAGTGCAGAGAAGGTTTACAAGGATGTTGCCGAGACTTGAGAAACTGAGTTACAGAGAAAGGTTGAATAGGTTAGGACTTTATTCCCTGGAGCGTAGAAGAAGGAGGGGAGATTTGATAGAGGTATATAAAATTATGATGGGTATAGGTAGAGTGAATGCAAGCAGGCTTTTTCCACTGAGGCTAGCGGAGAAAAAAACCAGAGGACATGGGTTGAGGGTGAAGGGGGAAAAGTTTAAAGGGAACATTGGGGGAGCTTCTTCACACAGAGAGTGGTGGGAGTGTGGAATGAGCTGCCAGATGAAGTGATAAATGCAGGCTCACTTTTAACATTTAAGAAGAACTTGGACAGGTACATGGATTAGAGGGATATGGACCAGGTGCAGGTCAGTGGGACTAAGCAGAAAAATGGTTCAGCACAGCCAAGAAGGGCCAAAAGACCTGTTTCTGTGCTATAATGTTCAATGGTTCTACGGTTCTACGAGGATAATAAGTCAGCCATGATGGAATGCTGGAGCAGACATGATAATCTAATTCTGCTCCTATGTATTATAGTTTAACTACAACAGAATTTATGAAAACCTGTACACAAAACAAATTCTGACAGACAACCAAAGTGCCATAGAAGACAAATTATGCAAGTAATGAAAAAGAAAATAAATAATACTGAGAACATGAGTTGTAGAGTCCTTGAAGGTGAGTCTATAGGTTGTGGAGTCATTTCAGTGTTGAGGGGAATGAAGATACCCACACTGGTTCAGGCTGGTTCATGAAGTTGAGTGAAACCTTCACCTCTGGTCCAGGAGCCTGATGGCTGAGGGATAATAACTGTTCCTGAACCTAGTGAAGTGGGCCCTAAAGTTCCTGTACCTCTTGCCTGATTGTAGCAGCGGGAAGAGAGTATTGCCTGGATGGTGGGAATCCTTGATGATGAATTAATCTAGAGCTCTGGATTGCTGCTCTTGTAACTTAGCCATTGTGATCCTAAAAGAGGAAGTTTGGATCGGATCCAAGAAGCACTCCTTTGAACCTCTCCAACAGTGCTCCTACCTGCTTCCTGCCTGAAGAACAGCCTGTTAATGTGAGCTCTCTGGAAATACCCCAGCCTCCATTATGTCAACGCCAGAGAGGCCAGTAAGAAGGGGAGCTGGAGGAGGGAGGGGGGACTCGGAAAGCCCACATTATTTTGAAAAGGCCATGCACCGAGCGGAAACACCTGTAGTTCCTGGCACAGGGGCCAGTGATAATCACAGTCCCTCAGCAGCTGTAGCGGACTGCAGGAGACAAAGTGTTTATACCTCCTATAACGCCACACATTATGCCTTATGAGGAAAGGTTGAGTGAGCAAGGGCTTTTTGGAAGGAGGATGAGAAGTGACTTGATAGAGGTGTACAAGGTGATAAGAGGCATGGATTGAGGGTACATCTGGAAACTTTTTCCCAGGGTAAAAATGGCTAATATCAAGGGGCATAATTTTAAGGTGATTGGAGGATAGAGGGCATGTCAGAGTTAGGTTTTTCACACAGAAAGTGGTAGGTGCATGGAACACATTGCTAGGGGTGGTAACAGAGGCACATGCATTAGGAACATTTAAAAGACTCTTAGATAGGCAAATGGAAGGTAGAAATTGGAGGGCTACGTAGGAGGGAATGATTAGATCAACTGTTTTTTATGCCATGGGCCTCTACCATTACCCCTGGATTGGATTGATCTGGTTTAACGTATTGCACAACATCGTGGGCCGAAGGGCCTGTGCTGTGCTGTATTGTTCTGAGGTCTATTTTATCAGTAACACCACACTTCATGTGAGGGGATACTGGTGTTCTTACTTGCAGCAAAGTTCCTATCTCACTTTTTCACAGTTTGGCAGCTAACAAGCATTTTGACAACCATGCTATTCAATAATTGATTAAAGATTCTTCATCATCGTTATTTGTCATGTTGTATGACATGAGCGATCTTTTGACCATGATTGTTCCTGGCAAATTTTTCTACAGAAGTGGCTTGCCATGGCTTTCTTCTGGGCAGTGTCTTTACAAAATGAGTGACCCCAGCCATTATCCATGATCTTCAGAGATTGTCTGCCTGGCGTCAGTTGTCACATAACCAGGACTTGTGATCTGCACCGGCTCCTCGTACGACCATCCACCACCTGCTCCCATGGCTTCACGTGACCTGATAGGGGGGCTAAGCAGGTGCTACACCTTGCCCAAGGGTGACTTGCAGGCTAGCGGAGGGAAGGAGTGCCTTACATCTCCTAGGGTAGAGATGTATCTCCACCCCTCCATCAGTGATTAAAGACTAATTAGTTAATTAAGCTGATTAAAGATTAATTAGCTTTATTTGTCATGTGCATCAAAAGATCGGAACATGCGGTGAAATGCATCTTTTGTTGTCATAACCAGCACTGTGTGAGGATTGTGTTGTGAAGGTCCCAAGTGTCACCATGCATCCGGCACCAACACTGCGTGCCTGCAACTCACTAACCCTAACCCGTACGTCTTTGGAATATGGGAAGATACCGGGGCACCCAGAGGAAACCCATGTGGTCACAGGAAGAACACTCTCTATCCTTACAGGGGGCACCAAGAGAGAGGAAAGGATTAGATCAGGGGTTCCAGGCTTTGTGGCGTAAAAAAAGTTGTGAACCCCTGGGTTAGAGTGATCTTAGAGTTGATTATAAGGTCGGCACAACATTGTGGGCTGAAGGGCCTGTACTGTTCTGTAGTATTCTATGTTCTAGCAGTATGAAAATCCACATGGTAGTGGAGAGAATGTACATACTCCTCACAGACAGTGGGGAGAAATGATTGCTCATCTCCAACATGGTAAATCGCTGTGCTAATGGCTAACTGTTCAGTAAATGCGAGTGCCCCAATGCCGACCCTCTACCCACTGTCAAGGTGGTGTTATTTATCCAGGCACCAGTGATTAGGGCTGGTCCGGCCTTCGTAGTGAGTGCTCTCCTTCTCGAAGATTTTATTATGTTTGGCAGTGTAGTAGCAGAAAATTAACCCGGACAGATGTTGCGATTCACCTTCAGACTTTCCAAAAGAAATTATTGGACTCGGTTGAAAGGTTTCACGAAAATTGGAGTTGACGTCCCATTTTCGTTTGACAGCTCTGACCTGACTGTCAGTAATGTGCTCGTTACCAACCCCTGCAGCAGGCAGGCCTGAGCACAGCACGTGGATAATAACTGAACGTTCTTACTTCAGGCCTGCCCTGGTTAGAACCTACAATGGTACAGCATAGGAACAGGCCCTTCACCCCACGATAACTGCTGAACACTGCACTAAATAAAACTATTACACCTGTTGCTGCACCAGTCCCATTCAACCATCAACAGTGCTGGGCTGCCGGCAACGGTGGTGGAGGTGGATACAATAGGGTCTTTTAAGAGACTTTTGGATAGGTACATGGAGCTTAGAAAAATAGAGGGCTATGGGTAACCCTAGTAATTTCTAAGGTAAGGACATGTTCACCACAACTTTGTGGACCGAAGGGCCTGTATTGTGCTGTAGGTTTTCAATGTTTCTATGTTTGTAACAGGCTCCTGAACCCTCGTGGATAATTTCACTCATTGCAACTCTGCACTGATTCCACGACCTACAGACTCACTTTCAAGGACACTATAACTCATGTTCTTGGTATTATTTATTTATTTATTTTCACGACTTGTATTCTTTTTCACATTGGCTGTTTGTGAGTCTTTGTGTGGAGATTTTCATTGATTCTATTATATTTATTGTTCTACTGTGAATGCCTGCAAGAAAATGAATTATATGGTGACATATAAAGTATGTACTTTGATAATAATTTTGAACTTTGAATTTTCTCTGTCCAACAACCGTGTAAACACCAGTCTTGTATCTACTTACACCACTATCCCTCTCATTCCAGGCACCCAGCATTCTCTGTGTAAAAACCTTGGGAAGAGATTCTGTCTACCCTTTCATAACCTTTTATCACATCTTCCCTCAGCCTCTGTTGATCCAGAGAAAACAATACGGGTTTATCCAACCACTCTTGTATCTCATACCCTCTTATGTAGGGAACAACATGGCAAATCTTTTCTGCAGCCTCTGCAAAACCTTCATATCCTTCAGTCATAGAAGATTGTAGCACAGAAGCAGGCTCTTGGGCTTATCTAGTCCACACCACACTATTAATCTGCCTAGTCCCATTGACTTGCACCTAGATCATATAGCTCCATATCTCTCTTATCCATGTACCTATACAAATTTCTCTTAAGTATTGTAATTGAACCTGCATTCACAGTTTGCACTAACAGCTCATTCCACATTCTCAAAAACCTGAGTGAAGTTTTCCCTCATATTTTACCTAAACATTTCTTCCTTCATCCTTAACACATGACCTCTAGTTCTAGTCTCACCCAACCTCAGTGAATAAGGCCTGCTTGCATTCACCATACCTACAGTATACCCCTCATAATTTTGTATACCTCTATCAAATCTCCCCTCATTCTCCTACATTCCATGGAATAAAGTCCTAACTTAATCAAAGTTCAAAGTCCATTTATTATCAAAGTACTGTATATGTATGTCACCATATACAAATCTGAGATTCACTTTCTGATGGGCATACTCAATAAATCTAATGAATAATAACCATAACAGGTAGGGAAAGCTTTACCAATGATGGATGGGGCCATATCCACTACTTTTTGTTGGATATTCTGTTCAAGGGAATAGGTGTTTCCATACCAGGCTGTGATGCAGCCAGTCAATATACTCTCCACTAATGTCCACAGAAATTTGTCAACTTTTCCCTTCTTGTGACTGGGGTGACCAGAATTGCACACAATAGAAGATAGAACCCTACAGCACAGTACAGTCAGGGATGATAGTAGAGGCAGCTACATTAGAGACATTTAAGAGACCCTTAGACAGGCACTTGGATGATAGAAAAATGGAGAGCTATGTGGGAGGGAAGGGATAAATTTGATCTTAGAGTAGGTTTAAGGTTGGCACGTCTTTGTGGGCTGAAGGGCCAGTACTGTGCTGTGATGTTCTATGTTATATGTTGTGCTGAACAATCAACCTAATGCTTCCTTCCTACACAGCTCATAACCCTCTATTTTTTTTCACCTATGGGTCTCTTTTAAGTCACTATTGGGTGGTAGGTTGGGGATACGTCTCTACCAAAGGGAGTGAAAGGAGCTCCTTCCCTTAGCTAGCCTGCAGGTCACCTTTGGGCAAAGTATAGCACCTGCTTAGCTGCCAATCAGGGTCACGTGAAGTCACGGGAGCAGGTGGTGGATGGTCGTATGAGCAGCCGGTGCAGATCACAAGTCCTGGTTATGTGACCACTGGTGCCAGGCAGACAATTTCTGAAGAGTATTGATAATGGCTGGGGTCACTCACCTTGAAAAGACTCTGCCCAGAAGAAGGCAGTGCCAAGGCACTTCTGCAGAAAAATTTGTCAAGAACAATCATGGTCTTGGAAAGCCCATGATCGTCCACGTCATGCAACGCAGCGCGCAATGATGATTATATCAGCGTCTAATTCCAGCATCTTGTGAAAACCTACCTCTGACGTCTCCCCTAAATTTTCCTCCAATCACCTCAAAAGGATACTACCCACATCCACTCAGGGAAAATGTCTCTGGCTGTCCACTTTATACACCTTTATCAAGTCACCTCTCACCTTCCTTCACTCCAAAGAGAAAAGCCCTAGCTCGCTCCACCTATCCTCACAAGACATATGATTATTGAATTGTTCAAAGTCTGCAATACATTTCTCTTTCGTCGCTGTGTCGCCTTGAAATTTAAGTCTGAAACTGATCAGGAGCTGCGGATGGAAAGTTTTTAATTCAGTGGCAGTTCATTGGCCTAACAGAACCACTCAGCAAGAGAGGAGAGGCCTGATTACATGTACTACTGTATTCTGAGATTAATGTGAGTTTATTTTAACAGTAATTTTATTGGTGCCTTTGTTAACGAGTCCTTTGATAGCTGGGCTCCATAATTAACAGCACAGACTCTTGGGTCTCTGCTCCCCCCCTGTAATTGTTAACATATTTGTAACGTTTCAAACAACCGTGCTACTGTTAGCATTGAGGACGCTCTCTGATTACAGCCCCGGCCTCGCCTGTGTTATTCTTTACCCAGGCAACCTGAAGAGTTTAAAAGTTTGGAAATATAAATAAAATTAAACAACTCCACGCTCAATTTCCTGACGGTGGGTTGGTGGAGGGATGGTTAAGAACAATGCCCCATACAGCTCCTGTCTCATTAAACTCTCATGTGTTCGTCAACTGCCTTCCTCCCATCACTCACCACAGCTCTCTCCCTCCCCCCACATGCCCCTCTCCCTTTCACACACACACACACACACACACACACACACACACACACACACACACACACACACACACACACACACACACACACACACACACACACACACACACACACACACACACACATTATAGTGGCCATCTGTTACACAAACTATCATCTCCTTGTTTGTACAGCCATACCTACACACTCACGAACCGCTGTGCATACATTGACCATAAGACTGTAGGATATAGGAGCAGAATTAGGCCATTTGCCTGTCGAGTCTGCTCCACTACTTCAACATGGCGATCCATTTCCCTCTCAGCCCCACTCCCCTGCCTTCTCCCTGTATCCCTCATGCCGTGACCAATCAAGGATCTATGAACCTCTGCCTTAAATGCACCCAATGACCTGCCTCCACAGCCACCGATGGCAATGAATTCCACAGATTCATCACTCTCTGGCTAAAGAAGTTCCTCAATTCCATTGAGACAGGAGCAGGAGCCAGTGTCTGGGTCAGGATAGAGTCATAAAACACTACAGCACAGAAACTGACCCTTTGGCCCATCTAGCTGAGCCATTAACCTGCCCAGTCCCATCATCTTGCATCCGGGCAATAGCTCTGCACACCCCTCCAATCCATGCACCTAGCCAAATTTCTCTTAAATGTTGAAATCAAATCCAAATTCACCACTTCTGCGGACAGCTCTTTTCACACTGTCACCACACTTTGAGTGAAGTTGTTCCCCCTCATGTTTCCCTTTAAACATTTCACCTTTCACCCTCAAACCATGACCTCTACTTGTAGACTCAGCCACTCTCAGTGGAAAAAGCTTGCTTGCATTTACCTAATCTATACCCCTTATTATTTTCTATATCTCAATCAAATTCCCTTTAACTTCCTACACTTAAGGGAAAAAAGTCCTAGTGTATTCAACCTTTCCCTATAACTCAGGTCCTCAGGTCCCATCAACACAATGCTGAGCTGCGATGCCCATCGAGGTTGTAGGCCATGGCTCTGACTTAGTTGTTCCTTAGGTTCGTGCCAATGGATCTTGGGATAGCACTGGGAGTTAGGGATCAGGTTAGTGTTTAGAGACAGGGACAAGGGGGAATTAGAGATCGGGGTGGGCACTAAATGAAGACTCAAGGGCAGGTGTTGGTATTCGGAGTCCATGGTTGAAGGTCAGCGATTCCAGTGGTTACATTGGCAGGCTCTGTGAAGACCAGTGATTCGCGAGTCTGCCATTCTTTGGGTCTCCAAGTCCAGGATTGTTGGCTGTGCAGGCAAGATCCAGCACGTCATCAAACATATGGGACATAGAAGATAGAACACTGCAGAACAGTACAGGCCCTTAGGTCCAACATGTTGTGCCAACCTTACTCAATCAATCTAACACGTCCCTCCTACATAACCCTCCATTTTTTTCTATCATCCATGTGCCTACCTAAGAGTTTCTTAAGTACCCCTAATGTATCTGTTCCTACCAGCATCAGTGTCAGTGTGTTTCACGCTCCCACCACTCATGGTGTAAAGAACCTACCTTTGGCCTTCATCACCTTAAAATGATGCCCCCTTGTATTAGCCATTTCCACCCTGGGGAAAAGTCTCTGGCTGTCCACGCGATCTGTGCTTCTTATCATCTTGTATACCTTTATAAAGTCACCTCTCATCTTCCTTCACACCAAAGCGAAAAGCCCCAGCTCACTCAACATGTCCTCATAAAATATGCCCTGTAGTCCAGGCAGCATCCTGGTAAATCTCTGCACCCTCTATAATGCTTCCACATCCTTCCTATAATGAAATGACCGGAACCTAACACAATATTCCAAGTGTGGTTTAACCAGGGGTTTATAGCACTTTTGAACTCAAGAGTCTTTGGTCCGTTGATTGTGAACACAAAGGATGCATTTCAGTCTAAGTTTCCATGCACATGTGATAAATAAATGGATCTAAACCTGCATAGTTATACATACTCACTGTCATAGTGTACAAAAGTGCATGGTCAAGCACTTTAGTAGAAGGAATAAAGAAGTGGACTATTTTCTAAATGGGGAGAAGATTCAGAAATCAGAGGAGTAAAGGGTCTTTGGAGTGCTCGTGCAGGATGCCCTAGAGGTTAACTTGCAGGTTGAGTCAGTGGGAAGGAAGGCAAATGCAGTGCTAACATCTATTTCAAGACGAGTAGAATACAAAGGCAGGGGTGTAAAGCTGAGGTTTTATAAGGCATTGGCCAGACTGCACTTGGAGTATTGTGAATAGTTTTGTTCAAAGTTCAAAGTAAATTCTGTAAGTTTTGGGCCCCTTTTCTAAGAAAAGATGTGCTTGCATTGGCAAGGGTTCAGATCAGGTTCACAAGACTGATCCCAGGAATGAAAGGGTTAACATATGAGGAACATTTGATGGCTCCAGACCTGTACTTGATGGAGGTAGAAGAATGAGGGGGAATTTCAATGAAAGGCCTAAGGAGTGGATGTGGAGTGGATGTTTCCTATAGAGGGGGGCGTCTAGAACCAGAGGGTGATGATCTGTGGATTTCATTGCCACAGGCAGCTGTGAAGGCCATTTCAGTGGATATATTTGAAGTGGAGATTGATAGGTTCATGATTAGTCAGGGTGTCAAAGGTTACGGGAGAAGAAAGGAGAATGGGTTTGAGAGGGATAATTGGTCACAATGGAATGATGGAGCAGACTCAATGGGCCAAATGGCCTAATTTTGCTACTCTGTCCTATGGTCTTATGGTCATTCCTATATCACTTTCTCTCAATGAGATAACTGTTTTTGAGAAGATGCTAATTCTTGCATTGGCCCTTCTCTGTTTACAAATACTGGAATTCTTTGCCACTGGCAACTGTGGAGGCCAAGTCTTCATGTATATTTAAGGCAGATTTGTCAGGGCATGAAGGAATACAGGGAAGAAACAGGAGATTGGGGCTGAGAGAACAATTGGAGCAGCCATGATGAAATGGCAGAGCAGACTCGATGGGCCAAGTGGCCTAATTCTGCTTCCATATCTTATGGTCTTACGGAAGCCATCTCTTTTAATGGGTCTTGAACTCGAATTTGGAAATGTCCTTTTTCAATTGGTAAGTTTTTGTATTTATATAGTAATTTAACTTGCTTGTATCTTTATGTAATCTCTGATATATGTTAAATTGTTCAGTTAGTTTTCCAGTAATGGTGGTATTGCCGCTTCTGTATTTTTCTACAAGCTTCTCAGATTGTCTGTAGCAGATGCCACACCGCTTGATTCCAGCTACTTCATAGGCTAATTCTTATCACTGGAGTGTTGTTATCCTTGTAATTGGAGATACATTTTGTATAGGACAACCACAACTTCTCTGTTCCCTCGATTTTCCTCTTTGTTTGTATGTTTGTTTATTTATTTTCAGATACAGCTCAGTAACAGGCCCCTCCTGCCCAACAAGCCTGTGTTACTCAATTACACCCACGTGAGCAATTAACTTATTAACCCATACTGCTTTGCACTGTGGGAGGAAACCAGAGCACCCAGAGGAAACCCACACGGTCACAGGGAGCATGTACAAACTCCTTACAGACAGCGGCGGATTTGAACCAGGATCGTTGGTGTTGTAATAGTATGATACTAACTGCTATGCCACCCTGCTGCCCTTGTAACATTTAATAAAATGGCCATAAGCAACAAGTTTTATGTGTCATTTGCTGATCCTCCGGATCACAATTGGATCAGGATCCAGCAGGTGAGACTGTAAGGCAAAACTCAGCAGTGTAGCAGCCACTGTACCTATGATATTACACAGGCAGTGTCTCTGGACTCGACTAGGCTTTGCAGAAGGAAAATTGCTGGTTTGTGGAGACAATGACTTGGTTGTAGCCAAGTTATGGCATGGAAACTCAGGAATGGAAACCTGTACAGAAATTAGTGGATACGGTCCCCTCTATCTCCACCATTAAGCACATTTACATAGTACACTGTCACAAGAAAGCAGTATCCATCATCAAGGACCCTCACCATCCAGGCCATGTTCTCTTCTCACTACTGTCATCAGGAAGGAGATACAGAACTCATACAAACTCTTCTCCCTCCTGCCATCTGGCAAAAAGTACCGAAGCATTCGGGCTCTCACAACCAGATTGTGCAACATTTTCTTCCCCCAAGCCATCAGACTCCTCAATACCCAGAGTCTAGACAGACAGACAGACAGACACACACACACACACACACACACACACACACACACTCTCTCTCTCTCTCTCTCTCTCTCTCTCTCTCTCTCTCTCTCTCTCTCTCTCTCTCTCTCTCTCTCAACTGAACACCACTCCACCCCCTTTGCAATTTTTGCTCATTTCTTTCTCAATTCCTGCTAAAACATTTTTACATTGTTTACATTAACATTTATATTTTACATTTACATCATTTGTTATTATATTGTAATTTGCCCTTTACTGTGTCTATTGTCTTGTTTATTAATTATTGTATTGTCTTGCACTGTTTTGTGCACTTTATGCAGTCCTGTGTAGGTCTGAGGTCTAATGCAGTTTTGCATTGTTTCACTTAGTCTAGTGTAGTTTTGTGTTGTTTCATGTAGTACCATGGTCCTGGAGGAACGTTGTTTCATTTTTACTGTGTACTGTACCAGCAGTTATGGTTGAGGTGACAATAAAAGCGACTTGACTTGTCTTGACTTGAAGCCTTATGTCCCACACCAAGTTCAGGAACAGTTATTATCCTTCACCCATCAGGCTCCTGAACTATGGATAACTTCACTCACCACAACACTGAACTGATTCCACAACCCATGGATTCGCTTCCGAGGACTGTTTACATCTCATGTTCTCAGTGTTATTTCTTCTCAATATTAACCTTATCTGTACCCAAGATAAATGTTGGCATTTATTTTGAGAACACTACAAAGGTTTTATAAGGCATGTATCAGACCACATTTGGAGTATTATGAGTAGTTTTATGCCCAATAGCTCAGGAAGGATATGCTGGCATTGGGGAGGGTCCAAAGGAGATGCACAAGACTGATTCCAGCAGAGAAGGGGTTAATGTACGAAGTGTATCTTATGTACTTACTGGAGTTTAGAACAATGAAACCTAACAACTATTGAATTGCTCAGATGTGCATGCAGAGTGTGTTTCCAATAGTGGAAGAGTCTACAACCCTCTGGTTGTATACCACCTCAGAATAGAAGGACCTCCCTTTTGAACAGACATAAGGTGGAATTGCTTTAGCCAGAGGGTGGTGAATCTGTGGAATTCATTGCCATGGATGGCTGTGGACGCCAAGTCATTTGATATATTTGAAGCGGAAGTTGATAGTTTCTCGATTAGGCAGGATGTCAGTATTTATGGGAAGAAGGAAGGAGAATAGGGTTGAGAGGGACAATAAATCAGGTATGATTGAATGGCAGAGCATACTCAATAGTCCGAATGGCTAATTCTGTTCCAATGTTTTATAGTCTTGGATAAATAAGCGCCTTAAATACTGAAAATCCATAGTCCAGTGGGTGAAATAGGGAGAGATGAATTACCTGAATGATGTCAAGTGGAGAACGAAGAGAGCGGAAGAAAAAGAGGAACTCGAAGGACTTAAAAGAAACCAAAAATAAGCAGAAAGGAAGGATAATGGTGGCAATGCTAGTAACAGCAAATAGCTGACATGAAAGATTTTGGATTAATCGGGCTGGTGTGGCATTAAGAGAGTTTGGCGAGAGAGAGAGAGAGAGCAGGGTGGAGTTGATACGAAACAGTCCACACATCAACCCTTGAGAGCCAGGAGGTTGCGGTGAGATCAAGTCCACTTTGCAGCACCACAATTGAAGAAATGTTTTGTGGTTCTATTCCTTGAGATTCCTTTCAGTAGTCATCGGAATTAGGAAGCCACAGCTTTGAGGATTTCCAGATGTTCAAAGATGAAAAGTGGAATGCAGTTTTTTAGGGATTAGAGCAAAACTACAAAGTTGATACTCTGAAAACGCTAGAATTATTCCTTGAATCAGAATCAGAATCAAGTTTAACATCACTGGCCTGTGTCATCAAATTTGTTTTTTGCAGGAGCAGTACAGTCTAATACATGATAAAAGCAACTGTAAATTACGATAAGAAATGTATATAAAAAATAAATGAAGTACAGCAAAAGAGCAACAGAAAAGAAAACCAACAGTGAGGTAGTGTTCATGGGTTCAATGTCCATTCAGAAATCTGATGGTGGAGGGGAAGAAGCTGTCCCTAAAGCACTGAATGTGCACCTTCAGGCTCCTTTACCTTCTCCTTGATGGTAGCAATGAGAAGAGGGGATGTTCTAGGTTGTAGGGGCCCTTACTGATGGATGCCGTCTTTTTGAGGTATTGCCTTTTGAATGTGTCCTCGATAGTGGGGAAGCTAGTGCCCATGATGGAGCTGGCAGAGTTTACAACTTTTTGTGGCTTTTTCTGATTCTGTGTAGTGCCTCCTCCATACCAGATGGTGATGCAACCAGTTAGAATGCTCTCCATGGTACATCTGTAGAAATTTACGAAAGTCTTTGGTGACATACCGAAGTTTCCTCAAACTCTCAATGAAATATAGCTGCTGTTGTGCCTTCTTTGTAATTACATGATTATATTAGACCCAAGATAATCCTCAGTGATGTTGAGTAATTGAGCTCTGGGTCTTCTTTCAAGCTCACCATCCCTCCAAGGTCTCCCTTCAGCGGGTGCTGAAGCCCCTTTGAAATGGAGAGTTATAAATTGTCTGTACCATTATGAAATAGTGCTGGGGTCAGTTACTGGATTGAATGAATTGGTCATCTCATAATCACATGGACAGAAATATTGGAATTAGAATTGTTTTATTATTGACACGTACCGAGATACAGTGGAAAAGCTTGTATCACATAATGAATTCACACAGATCAGTTCATTACCCTGTGCATTGAGGTAGAGCAAGGTAATACAGTAACAGAATACAGAATTCCGTGTGGCAAATACAGAGAATGTGTCGTGCAGGCAGACAATAAAGTGCAAGGTATCATAGAAAAGTACAGCACAGAAACAGACCCTTTGGCCCATCTAGTCCATGCCGAACCATTCAAACTGCTTACTCCCATCGACCTGCACCGGGACCATAGTCCTCCATGCCCCTACCATCCATGTACCTATCCATACCTCTCTTAAACATTGAAATCGAGCTCACATGCACCACTTGCACTGGCAGCTCATTCCACAAACTCACCACCCTCTTGAGGGAAGAAGTTTCCCGTCATGTTCCCCTTAAGTACTTCACCTTTCACCCTTAACCCATGACCTCTAGTTGTAGACCTCTAATCTAGTTATATGTGCTGTGTATGACTGTTGGTGCTGGGTTTTGTACCTCTGCTGTTACGTTTGGCTGTATTCATGTGTATGGCTGAATGACAATTAAACTTAAACTTGAGGAACATAACGAGATAGATTGTGAGATGAAGTTTCCATCTTATTGTACTAGAGATTTATTCAAGAGTCTGATAACAGCAGATTAGAAAGGCCGTCTTTGTGCAATGAGATCAACGTGGTCATTGTGTTGTTATACTAAGGTAGTGATTAGGGTTTTGCCAGTGGCTGGTGGTGTGGGACTTCAGGCTTCTGTACCTGCTGCCTGATGGTAGCTACAGGAAGATGGCATGGTCAGGGTGGTGTTAATTGATGATAGATGTTGCTTTCTTGAGGCAGATCCATAAAACAGCATGGATAGGTTCAGATATGCTGAAGGAATGCCAGTCTACATATCTCAAAGTGGATAGTTGGATGTAGGTTAGATATATGTCCTGTGTACACTCAATGGCCATTTTTTAGGTGTCTCCTTTACCTAAGAAAGTGGCCACTGAGTGTATGTTAGTGGTCTTCTGCTGCTGTAGCCCATCCACTTCATGGTTTGACACTTTGTGCATTCAGAGATGCTCTTCTGCACACCACCATACTAATGTGTGGCCATTTGAGTTACTGTCTCCTACCTGTCTGCTTGAACCAGTCTGGCTATTCTCTTCTGACCTCTCTCATTAACAAGGTATCTTCACCCACAGAATTGCCATTCACTGGATTTTTTTCTGTGCTTCGCACCATTCTCTAAACTCCAGAGACAGTTGTGCGTGAAAATCCCAGGAGATCAGCAGTTTCTGAGATACTCAGACCACCCCGTCTGGCACCAACTATCATTCCACGGTCAAAGTCACTTAGATCACATTTCTTCTCCGTTCTGATGATTGGTCTGAACAACCACTGAATCTCTTGACCATGCTTTTATGCACTGAATTGCTGCTACATGATTGGATGATTAGATATTTGCAATGGCGAGGAGGTGCACCTAATAAAGTGGCCACTGTGTGTATATGTCTCCAGGATCCAGAATCAGTGGGATTTGACCGTTTGCCCCTGGCGGTGGAGTCTATCCTGTAACAAGCGAATGAAGAATCTGTGTTAACATCCCACCACTGTGTATCATGAGAATATCCCATATGTCTTCTGTTCACTAAATTACTCCCAGAATGTAGTCTGCGATGACTTACTCAATACCACAAGCTTTGAATCTGAATCAGAAGCAGCTTTATTATCACTGACATATGTTGTGAAAATTGTTGTTTTGTGGTGGCAGTACATTGCAATACATAAAATATGCTATAAAATATAATAAGAAATATACTATATATATGCAGTATATTATAATTTAATGTCAATTAAATGCTTGGATGCTGGGGAGGCTAATGCCATGATGGAGTTAGCTGAGTCAACAACCCACTGGAGCTTTTTCTGATCCTGTGCAGTGGCCCCTCCATACCAGATGGTGATTCAACCAGTTAGAGTGCTCTCCATCATATAAGGGACCATAAGGATCAGGAAGTTTGCAAGGAACACAGTGTAGTTTGACCAGATGGTGGTCAATCTACATAGATGAGGTGAAACTTAGTTAGGCAGAGGGTGGTGATTGGGGTTGAGAAGGATGATAGATCAGCCATGATTGAATGGCAGAGTAGACTTGATGTAGAGAGAGTAGAGTAGATTAGCTTAATTTTGCTTCTAGGTCTTATGGTCTAAGATGATATTTGTCCATTAAGGGTTAAATTATAAGGGAGAATGCAGAATCTGGAGTTATATTTCCTGAAATAGAAAGAGAAAATGCTGGAAGTACTCAGTAAGAGTAACATTTCAGGTCAGTGACTTCATCAGAATGTACATTTCCTGGAATCTGGTACCTTGTGGGGCGAGATGATTGAGGTTTTGAAGTTATTTGAAAGAAGAATCTGGGTCTCGAGAAGCAGTGAGGATTGATTATTATTTTTCTACATGTGAAGAGTGTTAGAAGCTCTGTCACAAACGGGCCCCATGATAGTGTAGCAGTTAGCCTGGCACTATTACAACTCGAGGCTTTCCGAAGTTCAGAATTTAGTTCCGGCACCCTCGGTAAGGAATTTGTATGCCTCTACCTGTGACCATATGGGACTACTCCGGGTGCTCCAGTTTGCTCCCACAGTCCAAAGACGCACTGTTTGGTATGTTAATTGGCCGTTGTAATTTTCTTGTGATTAGGCTAGGGTTAGATGGGTGGGTTGCTGGGCGGAGTGGCTCGAAGGGCCAGAGGGGCCAGTTATGCGCTCTATCGCTAAATAAAAACTAAAATAAATAAAATGGCCGTTGCTCAGAATTAGGTTTATTATCACTGTTTTACATGACATGAAATTTGTTGTTTTGCAGAAGGAGTACAGTACAAAGACAGGAGATTACTCTCAATTACAAGATAAATAAATAGTGCAATAAAAAGGAATAGAGGGGCAGTGTTCATGGGTTCATGGATAATGTACCCCCTCCCCTGTGTTAGTCATGGGAAGAGGGCATGTCACAGAATAACACACACAAAATACTAGAGGAACACAGCAAGTCAGGCAGCAGCTACGGAGAGGAATAAAGAGTCAACGTTTTGGGCTGAGACCTTCAGGACTGCACAGAAGTTGGGGAGAAGCCAGAGTCAGAAGGGGGAAAAGTACTGTAATATTTGTGACTTCAGAATATTAAACTAATTCAAGGAAGACATGAGATTCCGAGATGTGAGTCTAACTTCGAGTCTACTTTAAGTGAGTCACGTTCCTATCACATGGTAGCATGATGACATATGCAATTCAAGTATTTTTACATATAACCCGTAATGAATTATTTAAATAAATAAGAATGCTTCTTAATTTAGATCAGATTAGATTAGATTTAACTTTATTGTCATTGTGCCGAGTACAGATACAAAGCCAATGAAATGCAGTTAGCATCTGACCAGAAATGCAAAGAATAGTGTTATTTACAAAATAACTGTGAATAAAAAGTAAGTGCTACACACACAAATATAAAAGTACTGAGACAGTACAATATGGGTGCAATACTGCTTAGCGCTGTGATGTGAGGTTCAGCAGGGTCACAGCCTCAGGGAAGAAGCTCTTCCTGTGCCTGCTGGTGCAGGAGCGGAGGCTCCTGTAGAGCCTACCGGATGGGAGAGAGTAAAAAGTCCATGGTTAGGGTGAGATGCATCCTTGATAATGCTTTTCACCCTGCCCAGGCAGCGTTTATGGTAGATGTTCTCAATGGTGGGCAATCAAACTATATATGCAATATTACTCAAATATTACTGAAATATTAAACAGACATCACATAAATCTGGTGATAGGTGAAGGCAGAAGAGGGGGAGGGTGGGTGGATGGGGGTGGGGATGAAGTGAGAAGCTGGGAGGTGACAGATGGAAGAGGTAAAGGGCTGAAGAGGAAGGAACCTGATAGGAGAGGAGAGTGGACCATGGGAGAAAGGGAAGGAGGAGGTGATGGGCAGTGAAGGGAGTCAGAATGGAGAATGGGAAAAGAGAGGGGGAGTGGGGGAAGAAATTACTGGAAGATGGAGAAATCTGCGTTCATGCAGTCAGATTGGAGGCTAATCCCAGGTATGAGAGGGGCATATCCCAGATGGCGTTTGGTAAATTAATTAATTTATTAATTTGTGTTTTATAGATATTTCTGAAGTTATTAAGAAATATGGAGGGGTACATAGAGGATTAGGCCAGAGATTGGCTGTGATATTAAACTTGGTACAGGCTCACAGGATTAAATCAACCGAACCCTGTTCCTTTGTCCCACTCTGCCACGACCATTTGACCATCTGGTATGGGGGCGCTGATGCACATGATCTGAAAAAGCTGCAGAGGGTTGTAAACTCAGCCAGCTTCATCATGGGCACTAGCCTCCCCATTGCCGAGGACATCTTCAAGAGGCAATGGCTGAAGAAGTCAGCAACCAGCATGAAGGACCCTCACCAAACAGCACACACTTCTCATTACTTTCATCAGAGAGGAGGAACAGGAGCCTGAAGAAAAACTCAACATTTTAGGAACAGCTTCTTCCCCTCGGTCATCAGATTTCTGATTAGTCCACGAACCCATGAACACTACCTCACTATTTTGCTCTCTTTTTGCCCTAATTATTTATATTTTTTATATTTCTTATGAGTTATAGTTGCTCAATTTCATGTGTTGCACTATTCTGCTGCTGGCAAACAACAATTTACTTGACATGTATCAGTGATAATAAACCTGATTTTGATTCTGAGGATTAAAAGGTTCAAAGGCTCATTTTATTTTCAAATTATGCATGTAGAATACAACTCTGATGTTTGTCTGCTCCAGAGAGCCATTAAATACAGCAAGACCATGGGTGTGCATGAAAGAAAAGACATCAACTCCTTCCCCAACCGGCATTAAAAAGAAAAGGAACAAACCTTGCAGACCCCATAATCCTCCCCTTGCCCACAGCAACAATCCTCGACCCCCTCACTCGCAGAAAGGAACAGCAACAGTAGTACCAAATCCCCACCCCCCATACATGAAAGATGATCAGGTCACCCACCCACTAATTGACCATAAGAAAGAAAACATCAAAAAACTGAAGGAAACCAGTCCAATAATCACATAAATCTCAGAATATGGGAAACATCTTTTCACTGCATGAGCTCAGTCCTTCCACCGACCTGGGTCCTAACATCCCTGTTCCAGGGCCAAACACTGCCCTTCTGAGGCTGAACATGCTGATCCAGGCCGAACGCCACCCATACGGGGCTGAATACACCGAACTGAGTCTGAATGCTGACCCGAGCCCAACACGCTGATCCAGGCTGAACGCCACCCATACGGGGCTGAACACACCGAACTGAGTCTGAATGCTGACCCGAGCCCAACACGCTGATCCAGGCCGAACGCCACCCATACGGGGCTGAACACACCGAACTGAGTCTGAATGCTGACCCGAGCCCAACACGCTGATCCAGGCCGAACGCCACCCATACGGGGCTGAACACACCGAACTGAGTCTGAATGCTGACCCGAGCCCAACACGCTGATCCAGGCCGAACGCCACCCATACGGGGCTGAACACACCAAACTGAGTCTGAATGCTGACCCGAGCCCAACACGCTGATCCAGGCCGAGCACCACCCATACGGGGCTGAACACACCAAACTGAGTCTGAATGCTGACCCGAGCCCAACACGCTGATCCAGCTGCCAACCGTTTCGTGCCTAGCCATCACTGACTCCCTCTGCATTCACCTTGGTGCTTCAGTCTTCCTTGCTGCTTCGAGATGGAGTCATTCATGACCTCGTGACTCATCTCTGGTCTTTTCCACGAGTCACCTTGTGTTCTCGGACCTTTTTGGCCCCCATATCTCTAATCTCCATGAGGCAGCTCTCCGGACACAGCAAGTGCTGGATCCTTCAGTCCGGTTTCAAACTGTACACCACAGGCTGCAAAAGATTCCGTAACACAAACAAGACAAAAATAACAAGCAGAAGGCAGAAAAAGAAAGAGTGAAATAATTGGGAAGTTCTGTTATCTGGAAGATGTCTCCTGTGGAATCATTGTTCTCTGGCAAGGTTTGGACCAGATGCCAGAGATTGGCAGACTCACAAAACTATATCAACCTAATCAAACTAAAGGCTTTTCCCAACTCTGCTAAAACCTTTTCCCATCTCCGGCATGACCGTAACACCTGGATTGGTACTTAACCACAATACTGTATCAGTTCAAAGTTCAAGGTTAATGCATACCAAAGGACATTTTTATGTAGATATTCTCAGTAAATACCAAGAAACCTAATAGAATCAATGAAAAACTACACACAAAGATAGACAACCAGCCAAAGTGCAGAAAAAAATAGTGCAAATGCAAAAAGAAATATAATCATAATAATTGATAACTAAGTAATAAATAATGTTGAGAACAGGAATTGTGGTGCTTCACCATCAGGGCAGGTAGTCACTTTACATTTCAAAACCAGAAAATACCTAGGACTTTATTCCCTGGAACATACGAGAATAAGGGGAGATTTGATAGAGGTATACAAAATCATGAAGGTCAAGTTCAAATTTTTTGTCATCTGACTGTACATACATGCAAATAAAGAAAACAATGCTGCTCTAGACCATGGTGCACCCACACAGCATACATCACATACAGCATATAAAACAAAGTATTATTCTATAAATAATTAATAAAATATAATTCAAAATTCCTGTATTAAAGCGCAGCACAGGTAAACAGTAAACAGTACAGTAAGCAGCTCGCTGTCCTAGTGACGAGACCTCAGTGATGACAGGGTATTCATTAGTCATTCATTAGTCTCATAGCCTGATACAAGAAGCTGTTATCCAGTCTGACAGTCCTAGTTCTGATGCTGTTATACCTCCTTCCTGACGGTAGTTAGTCAAACAAATTGTGCGATGAGTGGTAAGGCCCTTCATCTACAAAGCTGTAAAATTAGTCTGCTCCATCACGGGTACTAGCCTCCATAGTATCCAAGATATCTTCAAGGAGCGGTGTCTCAGAAAGGTGATGTCTAGTGTTAAGGACCCCCCATCACCCAGGAAATGCCCTCTTCTCATTATTACTGTCAGGAAGAAGGTACAGAAGCTTGAAGGTCCTCACTCAAGGATTAAGGAACAGCTTATTCCCCTCTGCCATCTGATTCCTAAATAGACATTGAACCCATGAACGCACTACTTCTCTTTTTTATTATATCTGTTTTTGCATTATTTTTAATTTAACAATTTGATATGGATATATTTACTTACTGTAATTTATTGATTGATTGATTTATTTATTTTCTATGTTATCATGTTTTGCTGATAATGTACTGCTGCCACTAAGTTATCAAATTCCACTGCATAAGTCAGTGATATTAAACCTGATTCCGAAGCTCCTGGTAAATGTCACAAATTGCAAGGAGAGCGACCCCAGTGATACTTTTGATGTTTTTTATTGTCCTCTGTAGCATCTTGTGGTCTGATGCCTTGCAGCTTCCGTACCACACAATGTAGCAGTCAGACAGGACAATCTTGATAATGCTTCTGTAGAATGTTAGAAAGGGGGCAGGGAGACTTGCACACTTCAATCTCTTTAGAAAGTGCAGATGCTGTTATGCCTCCTTGACTAGTGAAGAGGTATTGTGGGACCAAGTTAGATCATCTGTTATGTGCACTCTAAGAAACTTCGTGCTCTTCACTCTCTCAAAGTTTTCTCGGTTAATCATAGATAGGGTAAATGTAGCCAGGCTTTTTCCACTGAGGTTGGGTAAAAACTAGAGGTCATAGGTTCAGGGTGAAAGGTGAAACATTTAAGGGGAACTTATGTCTTCTGGTATGATCTTAAAACTTCTTCACTCAGAGGGTGGAACAAGCTCTCAGTGGAAGTGGTGGATGTGGGTTTGATTGCAATAGTTAAGAGAAGTTTGTATGGGTACGTGGATGGGAGGGGTATGGAGAAATATGGCCCAGGTGTAGGTCAATGGGAACTAGGCAGAATGGAGTAGATGGGCTGAAGGGCCAGTTTCTAAGCTGTAGTGCTCTAAGACTCTGAAGCACTCAGCAGCACCTTGGAGAGAGAAATAGTTAATGACTCAGATCTGAGACACTTTCTCAGGATATTCAAGTGAAGGTTCCTTGAAATATTAATTCTGTTTCTCTTTCCACACTGAGTGCTTCCAACAATTTCTATTTTTACTTCAAGTTTCCAGCATCCGCAGTTTTGTTTTCCAATTTTCAACAGCCTTTTTGTACCAGTGGAAATCCTGGTTAAGTCTCCTTGTGTGGTTAATGCCTGGTTCAACAGCACTTGGACAATTACATTCCACTCACTGATCCCAGCAAAAAATAGATTAATGTGGAGATCATGTTCTACTTTATCCAGGAAGTGGGCAAGGCTGAATAAACCACATTTAGAGTCATAGAGTACTACAGCACAGAAACAGGCTCTGCAGCCCATCTAGTCCATGCCAAACTATTACTCTGCCTAGTCCCATCAACCTGCATCAGGACCATAGCCCTCCATACTCCTCCCATCCGTGTACTTATCCAAACTTATCTTAAATGTACTTCCACTGGTAGCTCATTTTACTCTTACACCACCCTCGGAGTGAAACCCTTCATGGTCCCCTCAAAATTTCACCTTTCACCCTTAACCTATGACCTCTAGTTCTAGTCTCACCCAATGGAAAAAGCCTGTTTGCATTTACCCTATAAATACCCTCAAAACTTTGTATACATCTATCGAATCTCCTCCCATTCACCCCATTGTGATGACCGTCTGGTGGTGGGGGGGTGTGCAGCTACCGCACAGGATCGAAGCAAGCTGCAGAGAGTTGTAAAGTTAGTCAGCTCCATCATGGACACTGTCCTCCATAGTAACCAGGACATCTTCATTGAGTGGTGCCTCAGAAAGCTGTCATCTGTCACTGAGGACCCCTGTCACCCAGGACATTGCTACAATCAGAAAGTAAGTACAGAAGCCTGAAGGCACACACTCAATGATTCAGGAACAGCTTCTTCCCCTCTGCCTTCCAATTTCTAAATGAACATTGAACCCATGAACACTACCTCACTACATTTTTATAATTTTGCAGGACTTATTTAATTTAACTATTTAGTATATATATATATATATATATATATATATTTACTTTAATTCACGGTTTCTTTTTCTTTCTGTGCTGCCACAAAGTGATATTTAAGCT
The DNA here is from genome assembly GCF_048418815.1 of Hemitrygon akajei. Lineage (NCBI taxonomy): Eukaryota > Metazoa > Chordata > Chondrichthyes > Myliobatiformes > Dasyatidae > Hemitrygon > Hemitrygon akajei. The sequence continues at coordinate 10,741,109 of NC_133127.1, read as the reverse complement.
GATTCTGATTCTGATATATTCTCCTATGCTCCAGAGAGGACAAGTCCCTGCCATTACACCTTTCCCTATAACTCAGGTTCTTAAGTCTAATCAAAATCCTTGTAAATTTATTTACCAACCCTTGTGTAAATGAGTGTGGGCCAAGTGCTGGGGGCTAACTGAACAGAAGACAAGTAGGATGACCTGAGGATGCACAGTGGTGGGACGTTAATGAGGACACTTCATACGGGGGCACCCCACTGTGATGGCTGTCAGTGATCGGACAACCGAATGACAGTGACTGATTAGGCTGCTCCCGTGAATACCATGGATAGCTTATCAACTGTGGGCATTCATGTGGGGAGGACTTTGTGCAGGGGAGATCACGACTCACAAATCTGATTGAGTGTTTTGAGGAGGTAACTGAGAAAAGATAGATGTCTTCTGCACAAAACGCTGGAGGAACTCGGCAGATCAGGCAGTATCTTTGGAAAGTAATAAACAGTCGCCAAGACCTTTCATCAAGGTTGGAAATGTTGAGTGTTTATTCCTCTCCATAGACACCGCCAGACCTCCTGAGTTCCTCCAGCATTGTGTGTATCTTACTCTGGATTTCCAGCACCTGCAGAATCTCTTGAGTTTCTATCTTCTGCACTATTTATTCATTCTGTAACTTAGAGTAATTTTTATGTCTTACACTGTACTGCTGTAAACAACAAATTTTACCTCCCTCTGCAACACACACAGAGTGCTGGAGGAACTCAGCAGGTCAGGCAGCATTTATGGAAATGAATAAACAGTCAATGTTTTGGGCTGAGACCCTTCTTCAGGACTGGAAAGTAGGTGGAAGATGCCATAATAAAAATGGGGGAGGGGAAGGAGGCTAGCTGGAAGGTGATAGGTGAGGTCAAGTGGGTGGAAAAGATAAAGGGCTGGAGAGAAAGGAAGCTGATAGGAGAGGAGTGGACCATGGGAGAAAGGGATGGAGGACGGAACCCAGGGAAAGGTGAAAAGAAGATAAGAAGAAGTAAGAGGCCAGACAGAAGAATAGAAGAAGAGCAGAGGGGGGATGAAAAATATTTTTACCAGAAAAAGAAATTGATATCCATGTCATGAGGTTGGAGGCTACCCAGACAGTATATAAGATGTTTCTCCTTAACCCTGAAGATAGCCTCATCCCCAGGAAGCCATGGACCAACATGTTGGAACCAGAATGGGAATTAAAATATTTGGTCACTGGGAAGTTCCACTTTTGGCAGATCGAACAGGAGATGCTTGATGAAGTGTTCGCGCAATTTACAACGGGTTACACTAATGTAGAGGAGGCTGCATCAGGTCGCATGATGCTCAGTCACAGTAGACGACCCCAGCAGATTTGCAGGTGAACCGTTGCCTCACCTGGAAGTGTTTCCCTTTCTCCTATGGCCCGCTCTTCTTTCCTATAGATAGTTTCGTCTTCAGTCCTTGACCTCTTCCACCTTTCCCCTCGCAGCTTCTTACCTCATCCCCCACTCTGTCCACCCCTCACCTGGTCTCCCCTATCACCTGCCATCTTCCAGTCCCTCCACCCCCCCCCCACCTTCTTATTCTGGCTTTTTCTTCTATCCTTTCTTGTCCTGATGCAGGGTCTCGATCTGAAAAGCCAACTGTTTATTCCTCTCCATAGATGCAGCTGAGAATCAGAATCAGGTTTAATATCACCAGCATGTGTCATGAAATTTGTTGTTATGTGACAGCAGTACATTACAACACATAATAATAAAACTGTGAATTACAATAATATCGATATATATTAAAAAGTTAGATAGATAGATAGATACTTTATTCATCCCCATGGGGAAATTCAACTTTTTTTCCAATGTCCCATACACTTGTTGTAGCAAAACTAATTACATACAATACTTAACTCAGTAAAAAATATGATATGCATCTAAATCACTATCTCAAAAAGCATTAATAATAGCTTTTAAAAAGTTCTTAAGTCCTGGCGGTTGAATTGTAAAGCCTAATGGCATTGGGGAGTATTGACCTCTTCATCCTGTCTGAGGAGCATTGCATCGATAGTAACCTGTCGCTGAAACTGCTTCTCTGTCTCTGGATGGTGCTATGTAGAGGATGTTCAGAGTTTTCCATAATTGACCGTAGCCTACTCAGCGCCCTTCGCTCAGCTACCGATGTTAAACTCTCCAGTAAGTTAACTAAATACAAAAACGTAGTGAGGTAGTGTTCATGGGTACAATGTCCATTCAGAGATCTGATGGCAGAGGGGAAAAAGGGGTTTTCATGTATTGCAACAAAATTCACGATATATCAATGATATTAAATCAAATTCTGGTTTACAAGGAGATCGGTAAGTATTTTGCGAAGATGCCACAAGTAGACTTGGGAAACTAGTAACTACGTTTATTATTGTCATTTGTACTGAAGTACAGTGAAAACTTTGTTCTGCATGCAATTCATACAGATCACTTAATTACAACAGTGTAATGAGGTACAGTACTGTGCAGACATTTGCCAGTACTGATGGGCTGGAGCGGTGAATTTACGTCTCTACCAAAGGAGGTGTAAGGTGCTCCTTCCCTCCACTAGCCTGCAGGTCACCTTTGGGCAAGGTGTGGCATCTGCTTAGCCCCCCAATCAGGGTCACGTGAAGCCACGGGAGCAGGTGGTGGATGGTCGTATGAGCAGCTGGTACATATCACAAGTCCTGGATATGCAACCACTGACGCCAGGCAGACAATCTCTGAAGAGTATTGATAATGGCTGGGGCTACCTGTCTTGTAAAGACACTGCCCAGCGGAAGGAGATGGCAAACCTCTTCTGTAGAAACATTTGCCTGGAATAAACATGGTCACAGACCAAGATCGCCCACCTTATATGTCATAGCACATGATGGTGATGATGTATTTGTTAATGTGGAGCTTAGAGCGAGTGTGTAAATCTGGCAAAGAATGTTGGGAATGTTGAGGGTGAAGTGCTGGGGATCAGGTGACAGAGGAGTCCCAGGAGCGGGGTGTGGTGTGGGTGCAGACACACCCAGCCTGGAGACACTAAGCAACTAATTTCATTCCAAACAATTGAATTGAATTGACTTAATTACTTACATCCTTCGTATACATGAGGAGTAAAAATCTTTTGTTATGTCTCCATCTAAATACGCAACATGCAATTTATTGAGGCCCTACAAGGGAAACCATTATCAAAATGTAGAATAGAGTCTTAGAGCACTTACCACAGAAACAGTCACTTAGATTTATCTAATCCATGCCCAACTCTTATTCTGATTAGTTCCATCACCTCCATCTGGACTAAATCCTTCAAACCCCTCCTCTCCATGTACTTATCCAAATCTCACTTTAAACATTGCAATATTATTACATGGATGGGAGGGGTATGGAGGGCTATGGTCCAGATGGGACTAGCCAGAGTACCAGCTTGGTATGATTAGATGGGCTGAACGGCCTGTTTTCTTGCTCTATGATTCCAATAGGGGTTTTGGAATGTGGGTGGTTTGGAATGGAGTGGATGTGTGTGAGGACTTGGGTAGGTCAGGAGAGAGGAAGGGACAAAGGGGGGATGGGTTACATGTGAAGACTTTCTATACACTGGATCTTGCTGATGGCTGATGTCTATGCTCGTCTTGTTTCCAGGGCAAAGTGGCTCAGACAGCCTGCATGTCGGCCTGTAAGCACCTCTCCACATCCCTGCTCCAGCTGCTGCTCGATAACGAGGTCAAACAGATCACCATGGGGGCTCTGAAACAGTTCAACATGGACGTCAAAGAGTGTGAGCGTAAGTCGTCAGAGGAATATCCCATTCCTTTTCTTATTCTCAATGTTCTCAAGCCAGTGCTTCAAGAATAACTTACACATATTTTCTTATGTTACCTGAGTTACACATATTTTATAATTCTGGTCACTAAATTATAGGAAAGATATCAACAAAATAGAGAGAGTACAGAGGAGATTTACTAGAATGTTACCTGGGTTTCAGCACCTAAGTTACAAAGAGAGGTTGAACAAGTTAGGTCTTTATTCTTTGGAGCGTAGAAGGTTGAGGGGGGACTTGATAGAGGTATTTAAAATTATGAGGGGGATAGATAGAGTTGACGTGGATAGGCTTTTTCCATTGAGAGTAGGGGAGATCCAAACAAGAGGACATGAGTTGAGAGTTAAGGGACAAAAGTTTAGGGGTAACATGAGGGGGAACTTCTTTACTCAGAGAGCGGTAGCTGTGTTGAACGAGCTTCCAGTAGAAGTGGTAGAGGCAGGTTCAATATTGTCATTTAAAAAAAAATTGGATATTTATATGGACAGGAAAGGAATGGAGGGTTATGGGCTGAGTGCAGGTCGGTGGGACTAGGTGAGAGTAAGCGTTCGGCACGGACTAGAAGGGCCAAGATGGCCGGTTTCCGTGCTGTAATTGTTATATATGGTTATATGTTTGTACAGCAGTACACTAAATGCAGTGAAAAGAAGAACCAAGGTGCTATGTTTCAGCATTGTGATCGGTATGGTCACTCTGAACTGAAAGGCCTGTTCCTGTGCTTCACTGTTCTGTGTACCGAGGAGAGTTAGCGGAAAAAAAAACTTGACCGAGCCACCATACTGAAACAGGGAATCGCAAAGGTCGGCCAGAGATAGATTTTAATGTGTCTCTTGACATAGTGAGATTGAAGGGCTAGCGCTTCGGAGGTCGAGGTGCAGAGTTTTGGGAGTTTCACAGCTGCAGGGGATGTCCGACGCGGGTGGGAGTGCGGACGGAGCAAGCAAATGAAATTCTGGAAAGCACATGCGTCTTTACATATGGGACTTCGGAAGTCCAGAGTTGCAACCACAAGAAGGCGACTGATGGGAGTCAAGTGAAAATAATCGCAAAAACTGTGATTGATACTGAGTAGGATATGAAGTCAGAGCAGGCATAAGATGTTAACAACATACCGATGTCAGTGAATGAACTGTGGACGACCCTCCTGCCAGTTATCCAATCTTCTATTCATGCTAGTATCTTTGCATGCGGCACTTTGTCAAAGGCCTTCTGAAAATCCAAGTAAATACCATCCACTGACTCTCGTTACTCTATTTTGTCTGTTATTTCATTAAATATTTCCAATAGATTTGTCAGGCAAGATCTCCCCTTAAAGAAACCATGCTGACTTTGGCCTACTTTATCAAATGCCTCTAAGTACTCCAAAACCTCATCCTTGATAATAGACTCCAATATCATCCGAACTACTGAAGTCAGGTTAACTGGGCGATAATCTCCAGTTTTTGCCTCCCTTCCTTCTGAAAGAGTAGAGTGATGCTTGAAAATGTTTGCAAAATGATGGATTGTAAGGGTATGCAGCCAGTGCAGGGGCAAGGCGATTAAAGCTTAAATTTATTTGTTGCATGTAAATCGAAACATCGAAATGTACAGAGAAATGCATTGCTTGTGTCAACGACCAACACAGTCCAAGAATGTGCTGGTGGCAGCCTGCAATTGTCACCACACATCCAGTGCCCACATAGCAAACCTGCAACCTACTAACCTTTACTACCCTGTACATTTTTGGAATATGGGAGGACAGCTGGCACAGGGAGAACATCCATGGTAGGGTGGCTGTTAACGTGACGCTACTACAGCTTGGGTCTTCTGGAGTTTGGAGTTCAATTCTGGTGCCGTCTGCAAGGAGCTTGTATGTTTTCCCCGTGACCGTGTGGGTTCCCTTCCAATGCTTCAGTTTTCTCCCAGAGTCCAAGGATGTACCAGTTAGTAGATTAAATGGCCACTGTAAATTGTCTTGTGATTGGGCTAGGGTTAAGTAGGTGGGTTGCTTCATGGTGCGGCTGATTGGGCCAGTGGGGCCTGTTCTACGCTGTATCTCTAAATAAAAATAATATAAATAACTCTTTACAGATAGCGGTGGGAATTTACCCCTGATTGATGGCGCTGTAAAGCATAACGCTAGCTGCTATGCTACATGGCTGCTTGGTGTGTTACCTAACCACTCAGTATATGACACAAAAATCCTCAACCTCCCATACGAAATATTGAAGAAAGTCAGTAAGTCAGGCAGCATCTATGGAGGGGAATAAACAGATGACATTTCGGGCTGTGTCTCTTCATCAGGACTGGAAAGACAGGGGGAAGAGCCAGAATAAAAAGGTGGGAGGAGGAACTGACAATTGGTAGGTGAGGCCCTCAGTTGTTTATTCCTCTCCATAGATGCTGCCAGCCTCCAAGAGGACCACAACCTTGTTGTTAAGTTTAGAGGTTTGTGTGGCCCAATGATCCGAAGAGCTGTGTTGGCTGGAGCCAGGGCTTTATACTTTGGCTCTTGGTAAGGTCATAGGTTAAATGGTGCAGGCTACACTCAGAGTGTTTCACCAGACCTATAGATTCAGGGGTCCAGCTCAGGTCTGACAACCCTGACTGGTAAAACAAAATTATTACGGAAACAGCAATAAAGAATCGTTCTGCCTCTGAGTGTGATGGTATTCCTGAGTCTCCACCCGGGACTTGCATGGCTGACAGGAGTGAAACCGAGAAAGCTACTGAGACGATGAAGGAAGCCCTGAACACCGCCAGAAATAGAGGACATTCACTGCTGCTCTAAACGCCAGCGATGTAACAGCCAGTAGGAAGTAAGATGCTGCCAGACCTGTTGAATTCCTCCTTACCGAGGAATCTACAGTGGAAAGGGTGAGCAGCTTCAGGTTCCTCAGTGTTGACATCTCTGAAGATCTTCATTAGGAATTTGAGGCGATTTGGTATGTCACGAAAGACTACAGATGTACCATGGAGAGCATCACTGTCTAGTATGGAGGGGGCCACTGCACAGGATTATATATATCTGCAGAGGGGTATAAAATCAGTCAGCTCCCTGATGGCCATTACACCCCATAGCACCATCGAGGACATCTTCAAACGGCAATGCCTCAAAAAGAGAGCATCCATCATAAAGGATCCTCACCATCCAGAACAAGCCTCATCTCATTACTACCACCAAGAAGGAGGTACAGGAATCTGAAGGCACACACTCAAAAGTTTTAAGAACAGCTTCTTACCCTCTGCCATCAGATTTCTGAATGGTTCATGAACCCATAAACACCACCTCACTATTTTCCTCTCTTATTGCACTACTTATTTAATCACACACACACACACACACACACACACACACACACACACACACACACACACACACACACACACACACACACACACACACACACACACACACACACACACACACACACACCCCCCCCCCCCCCCCCCCCCACCCAGCGGCTGCTTTATTAGGTCCCCCCCCCCCCCCCACCAGTCGCCTATCCACTTCAAGGTTGCATGTTCAGAGATGCTCTTCTGCACACCACTGTTGTAACGTGTGGTTATTTGAGTTACTGTCGCCTTCCTGTCAGCTTGAACCAGTCTGGCCATTCTCCTCTGACCTCTCATTAACAAGGTGTTTTCACCCACAGAACTGTCGCTCACTGGGTGTTTTTCTGTTTTTTTACACCATCCTCAAACCACCCCAATTGGCACCAACAACCAGTCCATGACGTCACTTAGATCACGTTTCTTCCCCATTCTGATCTTAGTTCTGCACAGCAACTGAACCTCTTGACCATGTCTGTATGCTCTTATGCATTTGGCTGCTGCCACATGATTTGCATTAATGAGCCGGTGTACAGGTGTATCTAATAAAGTGGCCATTGTGTATGCAGTGTGTGTGTAAATATATTTTACACATACACTACATAGATATATATGTATTGCAGCAGTACAGTGTAATACACAAAATATATTATAGATTATATTATATTAAGAAATATACAGTACACACAGATATATATGCACACATAAATATATAGATAGATAGATAGATAGATAGATACTTTATTCATCCCCATGGGGAAATTCAACTTTTTTCCAATGTCCCATACACTTGTTGTAGCAAAACTAATTACATACAATACTTAACTCAGTAAAAAAAAATATGATATGCATCTAAATCACTATCTCAAAAAGCATTAATAATAGCTTTTAAAAAGTTCTTAAGTCCTGGCGGTAGAATTGTAAAGCCTAATGGCATTGGGGAGTATTGACCTCTTCATCCTGTCTGAGGAGCATTGCATCGATAGTAACCTGTCGCTGAAACTGCTTCTCTGTCTCTGGATGGTGCTATGTAGAGGATGTTCAGAGTTATCCATAATTATCCATAGTTATCCTACTCAGCGCCCTTCGCTCAGCTACCGATGTTAAACTCTCCAGTACTTTGCCCACGACAGAGCCCGCCTTCCTTACCAGCTTATTAAGACGTGAGGCGTCCCTCTTCTTAATGCTTCCTCCCCAACACGCCACCACAAAGAAGAGGGCGCTCTCCACAACTGACCTATAGAACATCTTCAGCATCTCACTACAGACATTGAATGACGCCAACCTTCTTAGGAAGTACAGTCGACTCTGTGCCTTCCTGCACAAGGCATCTGTGTTGGCAGTCCAGTCTAGCTTCTCGTCTAACTGTACTCCCAGATACTTGTAGGTCTTAACCTGCTCCACACATTCTCCATTAATGATCACTGGCTCCATATGAGGCCTAGATCTCCTAAAGTCCACCACCATCTCCTTGGTCTTGGTGATATTGAGACGCAGGTAGTTTGAGTTGCACCATATCACAAAGTCCTGTATCAGTTTCCTATACTCCTCCTCCTGTCCATTCCTGACACACCCCCACTATGGCCGTGTCATCAGCGAACTTCTGCACATGGCAGGACTCCGAGTTGTATATATATATATATATATATATATATATATATATATATATATATATATATATATATTATATATATATACTGTATATTTCTTAATATAATCTATAATATATTTTGTGTATTGCACTGTACTGCTGCTGGAAAACAACAAATTTCACGGCATTTGTCAGAGATAATAAACCTGATTCAGATTCAGAAGTTTTTCCCCCAACTTTGGAGCAGATGCTTTTTTCTCCTCCACAATACTGAACGGAAAAGCCACATGCTGGATAATAAAGTCCCAGCCGGAGTTTACAAGGTACCACGCAGACTTATCAGGCCCAACATACTCCTATAAAAATGTCCAGGTCCCCCTTCAGCCACATATAATAAAAGCAAATTAACGGCTCAATAAAGAGGAAGGCAGTGATTAGTGGAACAGAACTTAAGTGTGCTGGCGTTTAGCCAACACAGCTTACTAAATAAGCGTAAATGTTGTAATAAAGGGGGATGAGGTGTGAGCTTGGGGTCTCGTCCTGGATCTTAATCAATTATACTAATATAGTAATGTAGTCAAAATTCATTGAGTGTCTTACGTTTGCAATATCTGAGCTGTGAGGTGTTTGCTATATCCGCTACATGTGCCTCAGTTTTCCTTAGCCTCAGGGAGAGACGGCGAAGGGGGACCTGGTGCTTGAGTGGTGTCATGCAGTGAGGACACCAGTACCAGGATTTCAACATTCAAGATTCAAGGTTGTTCAATGTCATTTCCAGGATGCAAGTGAAAAGGAAAAACAAAATAATTGTTACTTGGGGTTACATCATAAAAAGCAACACAATATGATAAAGAGCACATAAATAAGAAAGCACAATAAATATAAATGCACACGATAACTTATATACGTTAATTGTATGTCCATAAAGATTTAAGATTCAAGATTGTTTAATGTCATTTCCAGTGTTCAAGTGTAAAGGAGAATAAAATAGTTGTTGTTATCCACATCTGATGCAGTACCAAAATAAAACACAATAATAATAAAAACACAGTAAATATGATTACATAAAATAGCTTATATACATTTATTGAACATCCATAGAATTAAGCTAGGCACAGGAGTGCCTGTACATAGGGTGACTGTGACAGGAAGTGATAAGTGGTGGTGGGGTGTGGAGGGGTGGGTTAGTGGGTGGAGCTGTTTTTGAGTCTGGTGGTCCTAGTATGGATGCTATGCAGTCTCCACCATAATGGGACAAGCAGGGAGGGTGGGATCTTTCATGATGTTTCTGGCTGTTTCTCTGGCACTTTTCTGTATGTACGATATATCCTCTGTGCCGATTTTCTGCTTGTCCTTCACTGAGGTTCCATACTTCACTCTCATCCGCACTTGCGAGATCATCTTTCTGAATGTCTCTTGTACACTTTTCAGCAAAGAGCCTGTACTAAGCTCAGCCAAGACAAAGTGTCAGTGATAATAAACCTGATTCTGATTCTTTCTGGAGTGCAGATTATTGGAGAATATTTGTGCAGCCAGTGATAAAGTCTTGCTGGGACTAATATCCTGCAGCCATTGAGGTCTTGTCAATAGGACAGCGAGCTGTTTACTGTTTACCTGTGGTAATATTTTGTTTTCTGTGCTGTGTGTGATATATGTTTTGTGCATGATCTGGAGGAACGTCATTTCATTGGTTGTAGTTATGTATGGTCAGATGACAATAAACTGGATCTTGAATATGACCCACTATCATATACATTAACAGTGAGCAGTGTAGCAGGAGGAATCATAGGCTTGAGGGGCTGCAGAAAGATTCATAAGGGTGTTGCAGGGACTGGAAAGAGACCTTAAGACCATTAGACATAGGAGTAGGATGAGGCCATTTAGCCCATTGAGTCTGCTCTGCCATTTCATTATGGCTGATTTAATTTCCCTCTCAACCCCATTTTACTGCTTTCTCCCCATAACCTTTGATGCCCTGACCAAGCAAAAACTTATCAAGCCTCGTTTTAAATATACCCAATCAGTTGGGGTAGGCTGGGACAGTTTTTCCTGTGGTGAACGAGGCAGATGAGTAGAGGAGTCTAAAGCCAGATTTCAGGAAATCTGAAAGAGCTGCCAGTGAAAGTGGTAGAGTTGGGTACAAATGCGATGTTTAAAAGATACTTGGACAGGTTCATGGATCGGAAAGGATTGGAGGGATATGGATCAAATGCAGGCAAATGAGACATGGAACAAAAAGCAGACCAGCACAGGTATAGTCCATTACTTGTCCAAGCCAACCAAGATGCCCATCGAAGCTAGTCCCGTTTGGCCCAGAAAATATGGGGTTAGACTATTTTTATGCTGTGTAATCAAAAATATTTATGCAGCGCTTACGCACAATTAGGGTTGAGAGCCTGTGATACAATAGGGTGCCATGGTAGCGTAGGAGTTAGCACAATGCTATTACAGTGCAGAGCTCGATTCCAGCATCTGCTGTAAGGAGTTTGTATGTCCTCGCCGTGTATATGTGGGTCTCTTCCAGGTGCTCTGGTTTCCTCCCACAGTCCTGAGACGTACCGGTTAGGAGGTTAGTTCATCATTGCAACAGGGCCTGTTCCGTGCTGTATCTTGAAATAAAAATAAGTAACTGAATAGCTAGGATATGAAATGGGCTTCTTTACAGGAGACAATGTTCAGCATTGGTGAAAGGAAATTAACCAAAATAGCTCAGCCAGCTCCGTCACGGGAACAATCCTCCCCACCAACAAGTAAATATGCACCACTGCCACAAAAATAAATCATGATATCTGTGAGTGATGATAAACCTGATTCTGATATGGGTCTGTATTGTGCACTGACAGTAGGGAGGGAGCCAGGAGAGGGGAATCATGGTTGGGAAAAGGGCAATGGAGGGGACGGGAATCACCAGAGAGACATTCTGTATTGATCGATAAACCAATTGTTTGAATCTAAATGACCTTGCCTGGTGTCTCAGCACTGGGTGTGCCTGCATATGCACCACCTCTCTCCACCCCGGCCTCCTTCTCTGCCACCTGCCCCACACCTGTTCCATGTCACTCCGCTCTCGCCATTCCCAAAATCCATTGCTCCTGCCAGATTTACAAGCTTCTCTCTGCTCCACGTTGACAAATACAGTACTGTGCAAAAGTCTTAAGTACCCTAGCTACAATGCCTTTAGAAAGTATTCACCTTTGGAAGTTTTCATTTTTTCTTGTTTTACAAGATTGAATTACAGTGGATTTAATTTGAATTTTTTGACACTGACCAATAGAAAAAAGACTCTTTCATGTCAAAGTGAAGACATATTTCTACAAAGTCATCTAAATGAATTACAAATATAAAACCCAAAATAATTGATTGCATAAGTATTCACTCCCTTCAAGCCAGTATTTAGAAGATGCACCTTTGGCAGCAATTACAGCCTTGAGTCTGTGTGGATAGGTCTCTATCAGCTTTACACATCTGGACACTGCGACCTTTCCCCATTCCTGTTTTAAAAACTGCTCAAGCTCTGTCAGATTTATGGAGATCATGAGTGAACAGCCCTTCTCAAGCCCAGCCATAACTTCTCAATTGGAATGATGTCTGTACTCTGACTTGGCCTCTCCAGGGCATTAACCTTGTTGTAGAAACATAGAAAACCTACAGCACAATACAGGCCCTTCGGCCCACAAAGCTGTGCCAAATATGTCCTTACCTTAGAACTACCAAGGCTTACCCATAGCCCTCTATTTTTGTAAGTTCCATGTACCTGTCCAGGAGTCTCTTAAAAGATCCTATCGTATCCACCTCCACCACCATTGCTGGCAGCCCATTCCACACACTCACCACTCACTGCATAAAAAACTTACCCCTGACATATCCTCTGTACCTACTTCCAAGCACCTTAAAACTATGCCCTCTCGTGCTGGCCATTTCAGCCATGGAAAAAGCCTCTGACTATCCACATGATAAATGCCTCTTATTATCTTGTACACCTTTATCAGGTCACCTCTCATCCTGTCACTCCAAGGAGAAAAGGCTGAGTTCACTCAACTTATTCTCATAAGGCATGCTCCCCAATCCAGGCAACATCCTTGTAAATTGCCTCTGCACCCTTTCTATGGTTTCCTCGTCCTTCCTGTAGTGAGGCAACCAGAACTGAGAACAGTACTCCAAGTGGGGTCTGACCAGGGTCCAATACAGCTGCAACATTACCTTTGGCTATTAAACTCAGTCCCACAATTGATGAAGGCCAATGCACCATCTGCCTTCTTAACCACAGATTCAACCTGCATAGCAGCTTTGAGTGTCCTATGGACTCGGGCCCCAAGATCCCTCTGATCCTCCACACTGCCAAGAGTCTTACCATTAATGCTATATTCTGCTATCATTCTTGACCTACCAAAATGAGCCACCTCACACTTACCTGGGTTGAACTCCATCTGCCACTTCTCAGCCCAGTTTTGTATCCTATCAATGTCCCACTGTAATTTCTGACAGCCCTCCACAATATCCACAACACCCCCAACCTTTGTGTCATCAGTAAATTTACTAACCCATCTCTCCACTTCCTCATCCAGGTGATTTATACAAATCACAAAGAGTAAGGGTCCCAGAACAGATCCCTGAGGTACACCACTGGTCACCGACCTCCATGCAGAATATGACCTGTCTACAACCACTCTTTGCCTTCTGTGGGCAAGCCAGTTCTGCATCCACAAAGCAATGTCCCCTTGGATCCCATGCCTCCTTACTTTCTCAATAAGCCTTGCATGGGGTACCTTATCAAGTGCCTTGCTGAAATCCATATACACTACATCTGCTGCTCTACCTTCATCAATGTGTTTCGTCACATCCTCAAAAGATTCAATCAGACCGATAAGGCACGACCTGCCTTTGACAAAGCCATGCTGACTATTCCTAATCATATTATCCCTCTCCAAATGCTCGTAAATCTTGTCTCTCAGGGTCTTCTCCATCAGCTTACCAACCACTGAAGTGAGACTCACTGGTCTATAATTTCCTGGGCTATCTCTACTTGCTTTCCTGAATAAGGGAGAATCGTCTGCAACCCTCCAATCCTTTGGAACCTCTCCCATACTCATTGATGATGCAAAGATCATCACCAGAGGCTCAGCAATCTCCTCCCTCGCTTCCCACAGTAGCCTGGTGTACATCCCGTCTGCTTCCGGTGACTTATTCATCTTGATGCTTTTCAAAAGCTCCAGCACATCCTCTTCCTTAATATCTACATGCTCAAGCTTTTCAGTCTGCTGCAAGTCACCAAGATCCTTTTCCATAGTGAATACTGAAGCAAAGTATTCATTAAGTACCTCTGCCATCTCCTCCGGTTCCATACACACTTTTCCACTGCCTCATATTTGCCCTTACTCCAGTTAAACGTTTCCCTAACTTGTCTGTTCCCATCCCTCTCCAATGCTATGGTAAATGAGATAGAATTGTGATCATCATCTCCAAAATGCTCTCCCACTGAGAGACCTGACACCTGAGCAGGTTCATTTCCCAGTACCAAATCAAGTACAGTCTCTCCTCTTGTAGGCTTATCTACATATTGTGTTAAGAAACTTTCCTGAACACACCTAACAAACTCCACCCCATCTAAACCCCTCACTCTAGGGACATGCCAATCAATATTTGGGAAATTAAAATCTCCCACCACAACAACCCTGCTATTATTACTCCCTTCCAGAATCTGTCTCCCTATCTGCTCCTCGATATCCCTGTTACTATTGGGTGATCTATAAAATACACCCAGTAGAGTTATTGACCCCTTCCTATTCCTAACTTCCACCCACAGAAACTCCATAGACAACCCCTCCATGACTTCCTCCTTTTTTGCAGCTGTGACACTGTCGCTGATCAACAGTGCCATGCCCCCACCTCTTTTGCCTCCCTCCCTGTCCTTTCTGAAACATCTAAACCCTGGCACGTGAAGTAGCCTTCTTGCCTCTGCACCATCCAAGTCTCTGTAACGGCCACAACATCGTAACTCCAAGTACTGATCCATGCTCTAAGCTCATCCGCTTTATTCATAATACTCTTTGCATTAGAATAGACACATCTCAAACCATCAGTCTGAGTGCGTCCCTTCTCTATCATCTGCCCATCCTCCCTTTCTCACTGTCTCTAAACTTTCTCTATTTGTGAGCCAACCTCTGTCACTTCAGTACAGTTCCTACCCTCCCAGCAATTCTAGTTTAAACTCTCCCCAATAGCCTTAGCAAACCTCCCCGCCAGGATATTGGCCCCACTGGGATTCAAGTGCAACCTGTCCTTTTAGTACAGGTCACACCTGCCCCAGAAGAGGTCCTAATGATACAGAAATCTGAATCCCTGCCCCCTGCTCCAATCCCTCAGCCACACATTTATCCTCCACCTCATTCTATTCCTATACTCACTGTTACGTGGTAGATTACTACCTTTGAGGTCCTGCTTCTCAACTTCCTTGCTAACTCCCTGAAGTCCATTTTCAGGACCACCTCCTTTTTCCTACCTAGTGTATGTTTGTGGTTCTGCTGCTGTGGCCCATTCACTTCAAGGTTCAACATGTAATATGTTCTGCACACCACTGTTGTAATGTGTGGTTATTTGAGTTACTGTCACCTTCCTGTCAATGTGAACCAGTTTGGCCATTCTCCCCTGACCTCTCTCATGAACAATTTATTTTCACCCACAGAACTGCTGCTCAATGGATGTTTCTTTTGTGTTTTGCACCATTCTCTGTAAACTCTGGAGACAGTTGTGCATGAAAATCCCAGGAGATCAGCAGTTTCTGAGATACGCAGACCCAGGGAGAATGAACAAACTGCTTACAGACAGCAGCAGGAACTGAACCTTAGTCGCCGGTCAATGTTATGCTAACCGCTATACCTCCTAATATGAGCCTGTTTTTTTCGATGGACATAGAACTATGAAACCATTCCATAAAATGGAAGCAGATCCCTACACAAGTCCCAGACAATTTCTCTCTCAGTCGACGATACGAAAACTGGCTTCCATGGGTGATTAGCACACAGTGTGTGTGGGAACCTGTGGTGTGTAAGTTGGTAAAACGGCAAAGATCTCAGAGTAAAATCATGCTGGATTGCTAAAACGCAGGTTTTTTAAGGTGCAAAGAAGGCAAGTCTTTATTTTCCTTTCATTAGCACTGATGCTCAACTCGAAAATTAAACTCTGTCCCTCTCTCCAGGAATATCTCCTGTCCTGCTGAATCTTTTCTGCCCTCTTTATTTAGAGCACAGAACTTAGAACATTACAGCACAGTATATGACCCTCAGCCCCTGGTGGTGTGCTGACCCTTTAACCTACTCTAAAATCAGTCTAATCCTTCCTTCCATTTCTCCTTCAGCCATGAGAGTTTTGTCGGTGTTCCTTGGTGAATGGCAGAGGTCCATGGCATACAAAAGGTTGGCATCCAAGAGTTTAATGTATCTGCCTCTACCACCACCTCTGGCAGCACATTCCACACACCCACCACTCCCTGTGTAAGAAAAACTTACCTCTGACACCCACCCTATACTTTTCTCCACTCACCTTAAAATTATGCACCTTTGTATTAGCTATTTCTGTCCTCTGAAAACGGCTGTCCACTTGATCTTTGCCTCCTATCATCTTATACTCCTCTAACAAGTTGCATTTCATCCTCCCTCGCTCCAAAGACAAAAGCCCTAGCTTGCTCAACCTATCTTCACATCTCCAGCCAAGACCACATCATTCCAAACTTCCAGATCCTGAAGTGTTCAGGTTTTTGTTCTGTTTCCTTTAAAATCTTTCGCGTAATGGACCCGTTCATGGACTGATGAAGAGGAATGAGCAGCTGGAGGAACTCCGAGGGACAGCTAGCAGCTGTGTAGGGCAGGGGTTCCCAAACTGACCCCTCAGTTAATGGTAGGGGTCCATGGCATAAAAAAAGTTGGAAACCGCTGAGTGAAATCGACGGACAACGTACAAGGATCAAGGCAATCTGGTTTGCCTTTCATTGCAAATGACACAAGGATAGTGTCGTGGTTACTTGAAATGACTTGGAGACACAGGCAATTCTTCAAGAAAATTAAACCTTTATTTGCAAACAAAGGCTGAGGCAATCAATGAACTTGTCACCGAAAGCCCACCGAGCTCCGGTGTACAGCATTCTTTATAGTAATTTCTTATCTCAGTTACATTTCGGTTTTATTAGCATACCCAATCAATTTTTAGTTGCATATCATCTATACATTAACTAATCAATCGCTTTTGCCTAGCCCGCGGTACGTCACCATTGTTTTTCACCCGTTCGCATTGGGGCCTTATTCGTGGCCAAGATTATGTTTTTCAGACAACCTCCCTCACAGTACATTCCTGCTCGCAGCATCCTGTCCGCCACCGTTATCTCGTACTAAACAAAGGCTGAGTGTAATACATGGGATACATCGCAGCTAATGGTGTTGCAAAACAAGCAGGTGTACTGTAAGTGCCATAATATGCAGCTAAGAGAGTACAAAGTATCTAGTGAAAACAACACATAACAAAATGTGCCTGGTAAAATAATACATATTAATATTCGGTACCTAGAAGTGATTACATAGTATAGTAAATAGCTAATATATAGTGATTATAGTTCAGGTATATATAATGATTATATCAGGTATATTTCTCAATAATAGTTGGGTCTGTGGATAGAGTAGAAGGGTGCTGTAGGTTACAACAGGACATTGACAGGATGCAGAGCTAGCTGAGGAGGGGAAACCTGAGTACAGCCCAGAGCAGTGTGAAATGATTCACCTTGGAAGGTCGATCATTAGGAGTAGTGCATTCAGTTCTGGTTGGCTCATTATAGAAAGGATGTGGGAACTTTAGAGAGGGTGCAGAGGAGATTTACCAGGATGCTGCCTGGATTTGAGAGCGTGTCTTATGAGGAGTGGCTGAACGAGCTTTTCTCTTTAGAACAAAGGAGGATGAAAGGTAGCAATAGAGGTGCACAAGACGTTGAGAGGCACAGAGAGTGGGCAGCCTGACACTTTTTCCCAGAGTGGAAATGGCTAATATAGATAGCATGATTTTAAGGTGATTGGAAAGAAAGTATAGGGGAGTGTCAGACGTAGTTTTTCTTCATAGAGTGGCGGGTGGATGCGTAGATACTTCAGCGATGTTTAAGGAACTCTTAGATAAGCACACAGATGAAAGAAAATGGAGGGTATGTGGGCAGGAAGGGTTACATTGATTCTGGAGTAGGTTAAAAAGTCGGCACAACATTGTGGGCCGAAGTGCTTGTACTGTACAGTACTGTTCTATGCACTACGTCCTACGTCCAGGTGAGGGGTCTAGACCCAAAAAGCCGACTGTCCATTTCCCTCCGCAGATTCTGCCTGACCTGCCGAATTCCTCTAGCGACTCACCTCTCTTTTGCTCCAGGTTTCATCAGCTGCAGCCTGCAGTAAACACCAGTTCTACATTCCCCATGCCAGGTCCTTCCTTTTATTCATTTATTGAGCTACAATGCAGAACAGGCATCTCAGGACATTCCAGCCACCCCAGATTTAACCCTAGCCTGATCACAGGACAATTTACAATGACCCATAAACATACTAACCCCCATGTCCTTGGACTGTAGGAGGAAACTGGAGCACTGGAGGAAACCCTTTCAGTCACAGGGATAACATACAAACTCCTTACAGACAGTGGCAGGATCATCACATTAACATAATTTTTAAAAAAATTTTGAGATAGAGCATGGCCCTTCCAGCCCAACGAGCTTGCATCGCCCAGTTACACCTATTTGACTAATTAACCTACTAACCCCATCATCTGTATTTCTTGGGAATATGGGAGGAAACCGGAGCACCCGGAGGAAACCCACGCAGTCACGGAGAGAATGTACAAACTCCTTTCAGACAGCAGCGGGAATTGAACCCGGCTCACTGGCACTTTAAAGCAAAGAGCTAATCGCTATGCTGCCGTGCTGCCCCAAATAGTTCATGCTTTGCTCCACCGCCGTGAGATAATGGGCAAGTAATTGCGATGCTGAAGTCCAGGCTCGCCGTCCGAGAAAGATAAAGTGAGCAGTAATTTTTCAAGAGTTTCTGGAGAGTTTATAGAAACAAGGAGACCTAATAACCATTAGGAGGGTATTTATCTCCATACAGCCACCAGCTGTCTGGACTGCTGATAGCAAGAGCTCTCTCTCTTCTTATTACAGTCAATCTTCCTAATTTGCGGCTGTCCTGGACAGGTCAATAGTTATCAAAATGCTTTAAAAACTGCATCGGATGGCGACACACAGTTTAAGAGGGAAGGTGAGACAGAAGGTGGCGGGGAAGCTATCGTTTTCCCTCACTGAACATGGGAAAAGAAAATTCACAAGAAAACCTTTATTAATTCTGCAACTACTGCTCGCCATTACATCATAAACACAACCCTGACAAAAGGGTGTTTTAGTCAAGAGCGAAAGCACTTTGTGAGAGTGTCCCCGTTCCGAGCTTCCAAACACTGGAGATGACAGTGAAAAATGGCAGGGTTAAGACACCGCTATCAATCTCAGTTAGAGTGACTGTAATGTGAACGGAGTCTCACTGGGCGGAAGAGGTCACCTGCCCCCAGAGCTCAGGTTAGGAGGCACCTGCTATTCAGTGTCTGCAAAAAAACCCCACTATTCTCAAAGCTTTGTGTAATATTCCTCTAGTCAATTCCCCCCCCCCCCACTACTTCTCCCCCCCCCCCACTTCACTAGAGACAAGGCTGGTTATTCTCTCTCTTTTCATACAACAGACACTCCAGTACAAGGAAAACCAAACCAAGGCTGCGACAGCTTTTAAACTCATCATCATCTCACTTCTTTCCTCTCTCTCTCTCTCTCTTTTCCCTTTCTTTCACTCTTTCTCTCTCCCCTCTCTCTCACCCACACGTGTGCATTCTTTCAGTTTCTTTCTCTCTTCCTCTCTCTCATCTTCCATCTCTCCTACCACATCCTCCCACATTCCTTCCCTCTTTCTTATCCTCCTTCCCTCTCTCACTCTCCTCCCTTCTTCTCTTCTTCCTTCTCTCTCTGTCTCTCTCTCTCTCCCACTCTCTCTCCCTTCTCCTTTCCTTCCATCTCATTCTCTCATTCCCTCTCTCTCTGTACTTCATCTGGATGCTAAAGAAACTTGGCATGACCCATTGGACCCTTACTGACTTGTATCAATACACCATAGAAAGCATCCTATCTGGATGCACGATGGCTTGTTATGGCATCGGCTCCACATGTGTGACCACAAGAAACTGCAGCGCACTGCAACACAGCTCAGCCCATAAGAGAAACCACCCCCTCTTCCACGGAATCTGTCTGCACTTCTCAATGCCTCAGTAAAGCAGCCAGTGTTATCAAAGACCCCACCCCACACCAGATATTCTCTCTTCTCCCCTCATTAGGCAGACGATACAGAAAAGCAGTTAACTCCAGGCTCAAGGATAGTTTCCATTCTGCATAAGACGACTATTAAATGAACCTCTGGTATGATAAGATGGACGCCTGACCTCACAATCTACCTCGTTATGATCTTACACCTTATTGTCTACCTATACTGAAATCTCTTTGAATTGAAAAACTTTATTCTGCATTCTGTTATTGTAATAATTCACCACTCTCGCAATGAATTGATCTGTATGAACAGTGTGCATGACACACCATTCACACACATGGCAATGACAAGGCGAAAAGGAGTGTTGGTTGAGTGGTGTTGCAACAGCCTCACACTTAATGTCAACAAAATCAAGGAATTGATTGTGGAAGTTGAGGGAACACACACCAGTCCTCAGCGAGGGATCAGCAGTGAAAAGGGTCAGCAGCTTCAGGCTCCTGGATGTCAACATCTCTAAAGACCTGTCTTGGGCACAACATATTGATGCAATTATGAAGGTATACCAGTGAAAATACTTTATTAAGAGTTTGAGGAGATTTGGTATGTCACCAAAGATGCTTGCAAATTTCTACAGATGTACAGTAAAGAGAACCTGACTGATATGGAGGCTCCAATGCACAGGATCACAAGAGCCTGCAGAGAATTGTAGACTGAGCCAGCTCCATCACAGGCACAATTCCCCCGACCAACAAGTACATCTTCAAGAGGTGGTGCCTCGAGAAGGCAACATTTATCATTATAGACCCTTATCATCTGGAACCTGCCCTCTTCCCACCACTACCATTGGGGAAGAGGTATAGGAGCCAAAAGATCTACGCTCAGTGTTTCAACAACAGTTTCTTTTCCTCTGACATCAAATTTCTGAGTGATCCATGTTCCAATGAATTTTACATTCTTATTCATCTTCTGCACTGTTCAATTATTTTTGTGACTCATAGTATATTTTATGTCTTACATTGTACTACTGAAAAAACAACAAATTTGACAACAGATCTCAGTGGTAATAAACCCCAGAGCATGTGACAATAATAAATCAATTTACTGTTTCCTAAAAGCGAGCTACTGAAAAGCTTCTGGGTGTCCATAAATTATGGCCACTCACTTGTGTGGTGGGCGGGTAAACATTCTTGCAAGACGCCGAGGGAAGCATGCAAGAGCGTTCCAAAAAGAACAGGGTCACTTCCACCACACCTTACAAAGAACCACTGGACGTCCCGAGGCAATTTACAGGCCGTAAAGCACTTTGAGCAGAGTGGCTGCTGTTGTAATATATGCGAAACATGCTACCTAGTGTACTGACAGACAGCAACCCAGTTATAGAACGACAAGGATAGAAAGAGACTGCAGATGCTCAAACTGGAACAAAGTGCAAACTCAGCAGGTCGGCAGCACCTGTGGTGGAAAATGGAGGTTGACATTTTGGTGTAATGAGAGAGCTATGGGTGGTGGTGAACCCAAGCACAAAGCAGTTAAATCAGACTCAGACTCCAAATAAACAAGACAACACAAATGCAATCAAAGATGACATCGCAAACAGTTGTACTGGAAATGGAACTCCTGTGATTGAGCAATGAGTGCTCAGCACCAGGCTTTTTAAGTACAGACTTTCCAAGAATGGTTGTGACGGGCAATAATTGCCAACACTGTTGCCCGGGTGCTTCACCAGTCGCAGCTTTATGGGAGAGTGGCAAAGAGAAAGCCACTGCTGAAATAAACTCAAATGAATTCTCAGCTAGAGTTTACCAGAAGGTATGTGGGAGACTCTGAAGTCAGCTGGAAGAAGGTTCTATGGTCTGATGAAACCAAAATTAAGTTTTTTGGCTATCAGACTAAATGCTGTGTTTAGTCTGATCCCTACCATGAAGCATGGTGGTGGCTGCATCATGCTGTGGGGATGCTTCACTGCAGCAGGCCCTGGAAGGCTTGTGAAGTCTGAAGGTAAAATGAATGCAGCAAAATACAGGGAAATCCTGGAGGAAAACCTGTTGCAGTCTGCAAGAGAATTGTGACTTGAGAGAAGATTTATTTCCCAGCCAGACAATGACGCCAAGCATAAAGCCAAAGCTACAAAGGAATGGCTTAAAAACAACTTCTTCAGTGGTTTGAACGGGGCACAACTGCGCAAGCGCGTGGAGGTCGGCCAGTGAGAACAGCGGGAAGAGTTTAAAAAGAAGGCAGATTTACAGAGCAAGCGACAGAATAGAGGGAGACAGAGTAGGAAGGCTTTGGCTCAACGGGGCTTCAGCGATAATGAGTCGAGGCAAGGTGAGTTATCTGTTTAGAAAACAGACAGAAAGAATGTGTGTGAGGCAAGTTTACTGTGCTCGGTGTCAGATGTGGGAGGTCCTAGAGACTCCCATCCTCCCAGACGGCCACATCTTCACCAGGTGCATCACACTGCAGCTCCTTAGGAACCGCGTTAGGGAACTGGAGATGCAGCTCGATGACCTTCGTTTGATCAGGGAGAGTGAGGAGGTGATAGAGAGGAGCTATAGGCAGGTTGTCACTCCGGGGACCAGGGAGACAGATAAGTGGGTAACACTCAGGAGAGGGAAGGACAAGAAGCAGGTACTAGAGAGTACCCCAGTGGCTGTCCCCCTTAACAATAAGTACTCCTGTTTGAGTACTGCTGGGGGAGATGGCCTACATCAGGGAAGCAACAGTGGTCGCGCCTTTGGCACAGAGTCTGGCCCTGTGGTTCAGAAGGGTAGGGATAGGGAGAGGATGGTAGTAATGATAGGGGACTCTATAGTTAGAGGGGTCAGACAGGCGATTCTGTGGACGCAGGAAAGAAACATGGTAGTTTGCCTCCCAGGTACCAGGGTACAGGATGTTTCTGATCGCGTCCACAATATCTTGAAGTGGGAAGGAGAACAGCCAGAGGTCATGGTACATATTGGTACCAAGTCTCCTCCACCTTTCGTTTGTGGCTGATTTTAACTTTCAACCTCATTCTCCAACTTTCCTCCCTTGATCTTTAAACTCATACTAATCAAGAACCTATCAATCTCTGTCTTAATTGCACCCAGTGACTTGGCCTCCATAATCTTCTGTGGTAATGAATCTCAGATTCCAGCTGAAGAAATTCCTCCTCACCCTAGTTCTGAAGGAACATCCTTTTATTCTGAGGCTGGACCTTGGACTCACCTTCACTGGAACATCTTCTCCAGGTCCACATATTCAAACCGGTAGATTTCAATGAAATCCATCACTCCCACCCAAGTTCTGAACTCCATTGAATACAGGCCCAGAGACATTCATATATGAAGCCTTTCATTCCTGGTATAAATGTTGTAAACCTCTTCTGGACCCTCTCCATGGCCAGCACCCCTTTCCCATGATATGGGGCTAGGCATTCCCCAGATAATAGTTCACAACACTCCAAATGCTTATAAAGCCTCAGCTGTACATCCTTGCTTTTATATTCTAGTCCTCTCAAAATCAATGCTAAAATCACATTTGCTTTCCTTGCCACCAACTCAGCCTGTAAGTTTACATTTAGGGAATCCTAATCTCAGACTTCCAAGTTCCTGTGCACCTCCAATTTCTGAATTCACTCCCCGTTTAGAGTATCTACACTTTCATTCGTCCTCCTATAAGACCACAAGAGATAGGTGCAGAATTTGGCCAATTGGTCCATCGAGTCTGCTCAGCCATTCTAACATGGCTGATTAATTTTTCCTCTCAACCCTATTTTCTTGCCTTCTTCATGTAACCTTTGACGCCCTTTCTAAGCAAAACCCTATCAACTTCCACTTTAAATATATGCAATAACTTGGCCTCCACAGCCATCTGTGGCAATGAATTCTACAGATTCGCCAACCTCTGACTAAAGAAACTCCTTCTCATTTCTGTTCTAAAGGGATATCCCTCTATTATTAGGCTGTTCCATCTGGTCCTTGACTTCCCCACTATAGGAAACGTCTGCTCCACATCTACTCTATTGGATCTAAATGTTTGCAACATCCCTCCTTTACCAATCCAGTGAACATTGGCTTCAAGAATCAGGAGTAGGAAGAGAGCATGTCCTGGACAGTGAGAGTCCATAACAATGGATAACACTTCCTTGAGGCACCGCGTCTTGAAGATGTCCTGAATGGTGGGAAGGTTGTACCTGCGATGGAGCTGGCTGAGTCTAGAACCCTCTGCCACCTCATGTTGACACCAGTTTTTTGCTTCTAGATTTGATCAAATAAATTCATATCTTTTTCCATCTGAGAACAATCGTCTTTGGATAATTAGTTCGGGTCCTTTAACCAAACTACGCTTCTGTCTCTGTGAAGAAAGGTTAAAGCATTAAAGTAGAAGATAGAAAACAAATATTCTGGTCAATAGAACCACTTGCAGAGCATAAATGTTGTCCAGGAACTCTGTTGAGGATATTGTTTGCTTTGGGAAAGCGGGTGGAATTGGAATTTTGTTTATTATTATCACACGTACAGTGAAAAGCTTGTCTTGCATACAGTACTATGCAAAAGTCTTAGGCACGTATATACAATATAGATACGGTGCTTAAGACTTTTGCATAGTACTGTATTTGTAAATGGAGTGGAGAACAAATTTGTAAATCTGGCGGGAGCAAAGGATGTTGGGAATGGTGAGGGGAGCACCACAGGAAGGATCTGGGACAGGTGGCAAAGAAGGAGTGCCAGGAGCAGGGGCTGGCATAGATGCAGACACACCCAGCCCTGAGACACCAGGCAAGGTAATGTGATTCCAAGCAATTGGTTTATTGATCATTACGGAATGTATCTCTGGTGCTTCCCACTCTCTTTCCTCACCCTTCCCCTTTTCCCACCATGATACCCCTCGCCCTGCTCCCTTCCCTCTCCCAGTCCACAATAGAGACCCATATCAGAATCAGATTTATCATTACTCACATATGTCATGAAATTTGGTTTTTTTTGCTGCTGCAATACATAATGGTATTAAAAGTCTTAGGTACCCTAACTGTATATACGTGCCTAAGACTTTTGCACAGCAGTATACTCTTCATGCAGATTAATTCATTACACAGTGCATTGAGGTAGAACAAGATAAAACTAACAATGTAGAATAAAGTGTAACAGTTACAGGGAAAGTGCATTACAGATTAACAATAAAGTGCAAGATCATAAGGTGTTAGATTGTGAGGTCAAGAATACATCTTATTGTACTAGGGAACCATTAATAGTCATATAACTACGAGGTAGTTATATGACTTGGTGGTACATGTTCTTGATGGGAGAGGAGAAGAGAAAATGTCCAAGGAAGGGGCTGGGGTCCCTGACTATGCTGGCTGCTATATTGAGGCAGCTGGAGGGGAGCTGGCTTCTCTGCTGTGCTGAGCCACGTGCACAAATCTGCAGTTCTTACCAGTTGCAAGTGGCATGGTCATGATTTTCAAGATTTGGAAAACAACTGATTCAAAAGAAGGTGAATAGCAATGTGAAGAATATATGAGTAAGAATTCAGAGTATGAAATAAAAATCTGAGAATTAGATCTCAAAATCTGAAAATTATGAGGATTTTATAATTACGAAAATTATAGTAATTTTTTCCTGCTGAGGTTGAGTGGACTGCAACCAGGTTAAGGGTAAAAGGAGCGAGGTTTAAGGGGAACATGAGGGGAAACTTCTTCACTCGGAGGGTGGTGAGAGTGTGGAATGAGCTGCCAGCGCAAGTGGTGCATGTAAGCTTGATTTCAATGCTTATGAGAAGTTTGGATAGGTACATGGATGGTAGGAGCATGGAGGGCTATAGTCCCAGTGCAGGTCAATGGGAGTAGGCAGTGCAGCTGGTTTTGGCATGGACTAGATTGACTGCTTCTGTGCTGTACTTCTCTATGACTCTAAATCATCCCATGAACACAGCAGTGTCTTTAGAAAACTGCCAGGAAAGACTAGGTCAATGAGGGCAAATAGTGTTTCGTTTACTTAGAGAAGGAGGATGTAGTGAACATAAGAACTAGGAGCAGGAGTTGGCCATATACCCTGTCAAACCTGCTTCGCCATTCAAAGAGGTCACGGGTGATGTGGCCATGGACTCAGCTCCACCTACCTGCCTCTTCCCCATAAACCTTACTTCCCTTGCAATGCAATCACCTGTCTCACTGTGTCTTATATCTATTTAATAAGGTAGCCTCTACTGCTTCCCTGAGCAGAGAACTCCATAGATTCACTGCTTTTTGGGCAAAGCGTTTTCCCCTCATCTCTGTTGTAAACTTACTCCCCGAATCTTGAGGCTATGTCCCCTAGTTCTAGTCTCACGTTCCAGTGGAAATAACTGAATTAACAGAAGAGATTTTGTAAATGCTGGAAATTCAGAGTAATCCCAACAAAATGCTATTAGAACTCAGCAGGTGAGGCAGCATCCTTGGAGAGAAATAATCAGTCAATTTTTCTCAGCCCAAAACATCGGCTGTTTATTCTTCTCCATAGATGGTACCTGACCTGTTGAGTTCCTCATAGCAATCCCTTTCATGATTGTATATTTTTCTATAAAATCCCCTTCTCAAGGGTGGCAGCAACTAACAATCTGCAGAAAGAACTCAGTGGGTTAGTGGTTTGTGTCAAAAACCTTTATCCAGATTGAGAGTAGAAAGAGGAGATGGCCAGTATACTGAGGGGAAGGGAGCGAAGATTCCGAGTTGATTGGTGGACTGAAGAGGGGAAGAGATTGACAGGCATGTTGTACAAGAACATAAGACCATAGACCATAAGATATAGGAGCAGAATTAGGCCATTTGGCCCGTCAAGTCTGTTCTACCATTTCATCTTTTCTGATCCATTTCCTTCTCAGCCCCACTGGTCTGCCTTCTCCCTGTATCCCTTCATGCCCTGAACAATCAAGAATCCATCAACCTCAGCCTTAAATATACCCAGTGACGTGGCTTCCACAGTCACCCAAGGCAACAAATTCCACAGTTTCGCCATCTCTGGCTAAAGAAATCCCTCCTCATCTCCCTTTTAGAACATAGATGAGGAGGACAAGGTAAGGGATAGGAGGGGTGTTGGGAGTTGGGAGACAGTGGGAGCTGAATGATAGATGGAGACAGACAAAGAGAGAGAGAAGGAGAGCGATGAGAGGCAGATAGAGCATGTGCAAGAGGGAGTGTGTCTCCACAAAGATAGGATGTGGATTTGAATGAATTATAATACATTTTAAATCAGTACTTCATGTTTTCTTGGCAAAATTAATTTCTTTCCATGAGAGATATATAAGGTTGGTAAAGACAGACAAAGACACATCCGTTGAGGAAGGCAGTGTCATCTTTGAAGGCACTGTCTCATGTTGGGGATTAGACACGTACATAAACATTATCCAGTTTTTACACTATATACAATAATATACTAAAGTGTTAGGTACATGAAAAAACAAATCTGTAAAACAAAGAAGCTTTCAAAAATAATGAAATTAAATGTTTGTAAATATCAAAAAAATTACTATGAAGAGCAGTATACAGTAAAACACTAAATTAAATCAATATTTGATGTGAACACACTTTGGCTCTTAGATGCACTGTCGTGCAGTTTAGTGACTGGTAAGTTGTTCCAAGCATCTTGGAGAAATTGCCACAGTTGCTTTTGTCTCTCAGAGTAATTCCAGACAGCATTGGTGATATTAAGATCAGGGCTGTGTGGAGGCCATGCATCCATGTAAAAAATCCAGGGTACCTAACTCTTATCCACAGTGCTGTATTTGTTTTGTAATATATGCTCATTTTGATGACTCTGTACTGGCAAACCATTTCCATAGAAAAATTTGCCAAGAACTACTGTGGTCCTGGAAAGAATGTGATCGCCTACTACATACAGCACAGTAGATAGCAAACGAATGAACGAATTGTACTGCTGCCTCGAAACGACAAATTTCATATCATGTAAGCCAGTGATAATAAATCTGATTCTGAGATGGACGGTACAAATTTATCGGCATATCGGTCAAACACAGGTAAATGGGATTAGCTTGGTTACCCAAGAGACAGGAGATGCTACAGATGCTGAAAATCTGGAAAAGCTCACACAAAACTGTGGAGGAACTCAGCACAGTCGCTATGGAGGAAGACGAACAGCCAACATTCCAGTTCAGGCAGCAATTACTCAGCTCTCAGGGTTTGTGAAGAAGCCTCACTAATAATAACTCTTCAGTTAGCGCTGACAATAGTTGCCAGCTTCAGCCAGCGACAGCGACAGGCTCAGGAATGAATTTTCCGATGGACTGCAACACTGAGTATAAATGTCAGAATGTATGATTATTGTTGTTTGTACTTTGGTTATTTTTCCATCCTATTGGCTGCAATCTTCCATTGATTATATTATGGTTCTTGGAATTACTGTGTATGCCCACAAGAAAGTGAATTTCAGGGCTGTATGTATTGACATATATGTAGTTTGATAATAAATATAGTTTGAATTTTGAACTTTGGTGTAGCCTTTGGTTAGGGAACACTCGTGTTTGCAGACTTGGTCACCTCAATTGATGGTTCTAAAGGGTAAATCTTCAGAGTTCATATATCCCCCAAATGGAGGCAATTATATTTCAATTAAAACTTCAGAATAAAAGTTCACCTTGACTTAAGGTTGCTGCTAGGCTTCAGTTGTAAGGAGAAATTGGATTGGCTGGGACTCTTCATTTCCCTGAAGCACAAGAGGCTGATAGACGTTTGTACAATTATTGATTTATTTATTTAGTGACACAGCGTGGCATATGCAGTTCCAGCACTTCGAGCCACGCTGCTCAGGAACCCCTGATTTAACCCTAGCCTAATCATGGAACAAATTACAATGATCAACTAACATTCCCACTGGCACATCTTTGGATTGTGGGAGGAAACCGATACATCCAGAGGAAATGGATGCATTCCATGGGGAAGATGAACAGACTCCTTACATCAGACAATGGGATAGAACGCCACATTCTGAGGCCCCGAGCAGTAATAACATCACGCTAACCACTATGTTACTATAAGGAGCACAGATAAGGTGGATGATCTCAGTCTTTTTCCTAGGGCAGTGGAATCTAAAACTGGAGGGCACAGGTTGTGATGAGACTCTTCTCATTGCTACCATCAGAGTGGAGATATGGAGCCTGAAGACACATACTCAAAGCTTTAGGAACACCTGCTTCCCCTTTGCCATCAGATTTCTGAATGCTCTATGAACCCATGTACACTAACTCACTTTCTTTCTATTTGTATTAATTATTTAATTCTTTCTACGTATATTATAAGAGGTGACCTGATAGAGATGTACAAGATGAGATAAGGCACAGAATGAGTGGACTGCCAGAAACATTATCCCTAGGTGGAAATAAGGCGCATAATTTTAAGGTGATTGGAAGAAAGTATAGGGGTGATGTCAGAGGTAAGCTCTTTACACAGAGATTAGTGGGTGTCTGGAATGTGCTTCTGGGCTGGTGGTAGAGGGAGATACATTAGGGACATTTAAAAAACATTTAGTTAGGAACATGGATGATAAAAGACAAAGTTAAAGTCTGTCCCGAGCCTTATAGGCTCATCAGGCTGGTGCTTATGCTGGTTTCCGTGGCGTGAAGCAACTGAAAGTACGAGACACCCTTACCCCCCCCCCCCCCCCCCCCCCACCGGATAGGATGCCAGTCTATCGCGAGTTAACCCCCAGCATTTTGCTGGTACCCATTTTCAGCTGGGTAGACTGGAGCAATGTGTGGTTAAGTGCCTTGCTCAAGGACACAACACGCTGCCTCGAACTCACGACCTTCAGATCGTTAGTCCAACACCTTAACCACTTGGCCATACTCCACACAAATGGATGATACCTGAAAGGCAATTTTCCCACCACAGAGTGGTGGATATAGGGAATGAGCTCCTAGAGGAAGCATAGAGACAGGTAAAATACAATGTTCTATTAACTCTTGGACAGATACATGGATAGGAAAGGTTTAGACTTAAACAAATGGGACTAGCTTCGATGGAAATTTTGTTGTCATGATGAGTTGGGCTGTAGAACAGTTTCCATGCTGAATTACCGTATATTTATTTATTTACAGTTTTATGTTAAAGTCTAGGCACATACATATAGCTAGGGTGTCTGAGACTTTTACACAGTATTGTAGTAATTTTATGTATTGCACTGTACTGACGTTGCAAAAAAATCAAATTTCATGACATAGGTGAGTGATGATAAACCTGATTCTGATCTGGGTCTCTATTGTGGACTGAGAGTGGGAAGGGGGCAGGGAGAGGGGAATCATGGTTGGAAAAAGGGGAAGGGAGAGGAGAGGAAGCGGAAGGCACCAGAGAGACATTCCGTAATGATCAATAAACCAATTGTTTAATATCAAATGACCTTGCCTGGTGTCTCAGGGCTGGGCGTGTCTTGCTAACTGCCACCCACCACCCCTCACCCCCAGCACTCCTTCTCTACCACCTGTCTCACACCACTCCAGTGGTGCTGTCTCATTAACAAGGTGTTTTCACCCGCAGAACTACCACTCACTGGATTATTTGTTTATCACACCATTCTCTGTAAACTCCAGAGACTGTTGTGCATGAAAATCCCAGGAGATTAGCAGTTTCTGAGATACTCAAACCATCCCGTCTGGCACCAACAACTATTGCGTGGTCAAAGTCACTTAGATCACAATCCTTACCCGTTCTGAAGTTTGGTCTGAACAACAAATGAACCTCTTGACCTTGTTTGCATGCTTCTACGCAATTGAGTTGCTGCCATGTGATTGGCTGATTAGATATTTGCATCAATGAACAGTTGTACAACTGTACCTAATAAAGTGGGCAATGAGTGTAAGCTGTTTGTTTCCAATTGCTCAGCCATTGGAAAGATAAGCTGGAAAGAGTGCAGAAAAAATTCATGAGGATGTTACTGTGACTGGAGGACTTGAGTTATATTGAGAAGTTGAGTAATCTGTCACTTTTTTCCATGGAATGTGGCAGGCTGAAGGAGGAACTCATGGAATAGATAGGGTGAATGTCCACAATCTTTTTCCCAGGGTAGGGAGTGTGTGACTAAAGGGTATTATTTAAGGTGAAAGGGGAAAGGTTTAATGGGGAACTGAAGGGCACCTTTTCAAGGATCCAAAGTACATTTATTATCAACAAATGTATAAATTATACAACCTTGAGAGTTGTTTGCTTACAGGCAGTCACCAAGCAAGGAACATGAAAGAACCCAATTTAAAAAAATGAGGCCAGCCCTCAGTGCTCACAGAGAAAGATTAAAAACAAACAAATCATGCAAACAATAGAAGTGAGCAACAGAAACAGCATTCCAAACCAAATTGAGTCCTTAGATCCAAATCCTTATAGCAGCCCAGAGTAGGCCCAAAACCTCAGTATTCAGTTCATTATAGTAGTGAGATAAATCATCGCAAAGTTCACAGACATGAAGCACAGCAGGCGTAGAGCACTGTCACAGCCTTAGCGTTGCGGAGAGAGGAGCCCCTGGACTATTTGGGATGGCGTTTAAACTCTCCAAATCTCACACTAGAAATGGGACCTCGCTGTGGATAATCGCTCCAGGCCTATAACACACCTCCCAGCAATTCGCCTTGGACCTGGATTTCACTGCGGATAAAGCTGTTCTCAACCTCACCAAATTGTCGCGGCGCCCAGAGCAATCCACACTCATGCCCAGGTTAGTTGGACAGGCATCGGAACTCCTCTGTCCCAACTTCTCCCCTCCAAACTGTCCGCCCTAACCAGCATGGCTCCAACTCCAAGTGCACCGATTTTGGCAGCACTCCAGCACATCTCTTGCGTTCGCTTTGGCCTCACTCGCCTCTTCATTGTTTCTGGTGATGGCTTACCACAATTTATTTTTTAAGAAGTGTTATTAGTGATGTTTTTAATCACATTCCTTTGCTGTTAAACCACAAGTAAACTGTCGCGTGTCTTCAGTAGCGCCAGTGGTGAATCTATGAAAGAAGCTGCTAGAGAGAACTGCAGAAACTGGTACAATTGCAATGCTTAAAGTACTTCAGAATCAGAATCAGGTTTATTATCACCAGCATGTGTTGTGAAATTTGTTAAATTCGCAGCAGCAGTTCAATGCAATACATAATCTAGAAGAAAAATAAATAAATAAGCAATTCAATTACAGTATATGGATATTGAATAGATTAAAATCATGCAAAAACAGAAATAATATATATTTAAAAAGTGAGGTAGTGTTCACGGGTTCAATGTCCATTTAGGAATCTGATGGCAGAGGAGAAGAAGCTGTTCCTGAATCGCTGAGTGTGTGCCTTCAGGCTTCTGTATCTCCTACCTGATGGTAACAGTGAGAAAAGGGCATGCCCTGGGTGCTGGAGGTCCTTAATAATCGACACAACATTGAGGCAGATGCATGGATAGGAAAGATTTAAAGTAAATTATGGGGTGGTATGGTAGCGTAGTGTAGCAATATTTCAGTGATCGGGGTTCAGTTCTCACTGGAGTTTGTATGTTCTCCCTACGTCCACGTGGTTTCCCTATTTACTTATTTGTTGAGATACAGTGCAGAATGGGCCGTTCAAGCGGCATTCCCCAACAATCAGCTTTTTAACCCTATCCTATTAATATATATTGACCAATTAATCTACCAACCGTAATGCCTTTGGATCTTCTCAGGAAACCGGAGCTCCCAGTGGAAACCTACGTGATCACGGGGAGAACATACACACTTGTTGCAGAAGGCGGCGGGTATTGAACCTGGGTCGCTGGTACTGTAAAACATTGTGCTAATCACTACAGGAAGAAAACAGAGCACCCACTTTCTCTAGGTGTTCTTTTTTCCTCCCACATTCCAAAGACATACGGGTTAGGGTTTAGTAGGTTGTAGGCACGCTATATTGGCGCCTGGTGCATGGTGATACTTGTGGGCTGCCCAGCACTACCCTCGCTGATTTGATTTGATGAAAACAACATATTTTACTGCATGTTCCGATGTACATGTGATAAATAAAGCTAATCTGTCTTTATCTTTAAAGAAGGATATGGACCAAATATAGGGAAATGGGACTAGCTAAGGTAGCCACCTTGGTTGGCATTAACGAGTTGCACTGACTAGCCTGTTTCTGTGCTGTATAACTCAACGACTACAACCTTTCACGCTGTGCTTATTTAAGTCTTTGTTTAAATGCTTCTTAAACATTGTAACTGTTTCAGATTCCTCCACCTCCTCTAGTAACCAGTTTCATAGATCAACTTTCCTCTGTGTAACAAAACCTGCCAACTCAGATCCTCCTTTAATATGATATATATATATATATATATATCCTCCTTTAATATGTCTTTCATATGAAGAAAGACTGGATCGACTAGGCTTATACTCACTGGAATTTAGAAGATTGAGGGGGGATCTTATTGAAACGTATAAAATTCTAAAGGGATTGGACAGGCTAGATGCAGGAAGATTGTTTCCGATGTTGGGGAAGTCCAGAACGAGAGGTCACAAGTTTAAGGATAAAGGGGAAGCCTTTTAGGATCGAGATGAGGAAAAACTTCTTCACACAGAAAGTGGTGAATCTGTGGAATTCTCTGCCACAGGAAACAGTTGAGGCCGGTTCATTGGCTATATTTAAGAGGAAGTTAGATATGGCCCTTGTGGCTAAAGGGATCGGGGGTATGGAGAGAAAGTAGGTACAGGGTTCTGAGTTGGATGATCAGCCATGATCATACTGAATGGCGGTGCAGGCTCGAAGGGCTGAATGGCCTACTCCTGCACCTATTTTCTATGTTTCTATGTTTAAAACTCTTGAGTCTCACCGTAAATCTGTGGCCTCTTGTTGAGGATTTTTTTTACCTTCAAAAATAAGTTGCCACTGTGGAACTCTCTAGAAGGAAGGCAGATATTGTCAATGCATTTATAAGTTATCTGGACTACCATGGCACTACAGTAGCATAATGGTTAGATTGATGCTATTACCAAAAGACCATAATACCTGGGAGCAGAATCAGGCCATTTGGCCTAACGAGCCTGCTCTGCCATTTCATCATGGCTGATCCACTTTTCTTTTCAAGCCCATATGCCTTAATGCCCTGACTAATCAAGAATTTATCAACCTCCGCCTTAAATATAACCAATGACTTGGCTTCCACAGCCGTCTCTGGCAATGAATTCCACAGATCTTCACTAAAGAAATTCCTCCTCATCTCTGTTCTATTCCAAGGCTGTGCCCTCTGGTCCTAGACTCCCCTACCATAGGAAACATCTTCTCCACATCCACTCCATCGAGGCCACATTCTATAGGTTTCAATGAGATTGCCCCTTGTTCTGAATACAGCTTGGGCATTAGAGTTTGGAGTTCAATTCTGACGTCAGCTGTAAGGAGTCAGTACGTCTTCCCAGTGGAAGGTGTGGGTTTTTTCTGGATGCTCGGTTTTTTCTGGATGCTCGGTTTCCTCTCACAGTCCAAAGACATACCAGTTGGTAGTTTAATTAGTCATTGTAAATTGTCCTGTGATTAGACTGGGGTTCATTCGAGTTGCATGTTTCAAAGGGCTGTAAGGGACTACTCTGCACTGTATCGCTAAATAAATAAAAAAAACTTGCGAACCAAGACCAGGGAGTTAAGATTAGGTTAACAAGCTTCTTTTTTTTACCAGCATGGACATCAAGGGCCAAATGACATCCTTCTGTGTCTTTGCTTCTTAAATACTCACCATAGGTCTCTCACCTGTCCAATGTTTCTTGAGTCTTTGAACCAAAATTACTTTGTAAATTTGATATAACTGCAGTACACTCAGTGGCCACTTTATTAGGTACACCTGTACAACCGCTTAATGATGCAAGTATCTAATCAGCTCCATCTGACGTGACAGCAACTCAATGCATAAAAGCATGCAGACATGGTCACGAGGTTCAGTTGTTGTTCAGACCAAACATCAGAATACGGAAGAAATGTGATCTAAGTGACTTTGACCATAGAATGATTGTTGCTGCCGGGAAGGGTGGTTTGAGTATCTCTGAAACTGCTGATCTGGGATTTTCACACACAACTGTCTCTAGAGAATGGAGCAAAAAACAAAAAAAAAACCTCAAGGGAATGGTGGGTGAAAATGCCTTGAGTAACTGAAATAGCCATGTGTTGCAACAGTGCTGTGCAGAAGAGCTTCTCTGAATGCACAGCACATCAACCTTGAAGTAGATGGATTATAGCAGCAAAAGACCATGGCCACTTTATTAAGTACAGGAGGTTTTCATCCATACAGATCATTCCGTCAAATTTCAGATTTCATGTGTATTTTGAAAGATGCACTAAAGATAGATAGATAGATAGATAGATAGATACTTTATTCATCCCCATGGGGAAATTCAACTTTTTTTCCAATGTCCCATACACTTGTTGTAGCAAAACTAATAACATACAATACTTAACTCAGTAAAAAATATGATATGCATCTAAATCACTATCTCAAAAAGCATTAATAATAGCTTTTTAAAAGTTCTTAAGTCCTGGCGGTTGAATTGTAAAGCCTAATGGCATTGGGGAGTATTGACCTCTTCATCCTGTCTGAGGAGCATTGCATCGATAGTAACCTGTCGCTGAAACTGCTTCTCTGTCTCTGGATGGTGCTATGTAGAGGATGTTCAGAGTTTTCCATAATTGACCGTAGCCTACTCAGCGCCCTTCGCTCAGCTACCGATGTTAAACTCTCCAGTACTTTGCCCACGACAGAGCCCGCCTTCCTTACCAGCTTATTAAGACGTGAGGCGTCCCTCTTCTTAATGCTTCCTCCCCAACACGCCACCACAAAGAAGAGGGCGCTCTCCACAACTGACCTATAGAACATCTTCAGCATCTCACTACAGACATTGAATGACGCCAACCTTCTAAGGAAGGATGTATGTTGTTTGCACTAACAACCAACACGTCAAAGGAACATTTGTGAAGGGGAATGAACAGTCGACATTTTGGGCTAACAATCTTAATCTGAAGTGAATTTTCACCACTGATACTGGCTGGCCCCCTAAGCACATCTACAAGTACACCTTCCCCAGCATTGGGCGCATCTCTAAGGAGCCATACCAAAAGAAAGCAGCATCCATCATCAAGGACCCTACTATCCAGGTTATGCTCAGTTCTCACTGCTGCCATGAGGAAGCAGGTACAGGAGCCTCAGGACCCACATCACTGTATTCAGGAATAGTTATTATCTCTCAACCATCAGGTTCCTGAACCAACGTGGATAACTTCACTTACCCCAACACTAAACTGACAACCTATGGACTCACTTTCAATGACTCTATAACTCTTCAGATTCAGATTCAGGTTCAGATTCAGTTTATTGTCATTCAGAAACCACAAATGCAATGCAGTTAAAAAATGAGACAACGTTCCTCCAGAATGATATCACAAAAGCATATGACAAAACAGACTAAACCAGAAAATCCACATAAATTTTGGCAATCCCCAATCCAGAGTCCGAAGAGGCTGCTGCGTATTAATATCCGCGCTACCATCTTGTTCTCAATATTGGTTGCTATTTTTATATTTACTTGTTTGTTTGTTTATTCTTTTTGTATTTGCACAGTTTGCATTTTAGTTGTTTGTCATTGTGTGCAGTTTTTCATCAATTCTACTGCGTTTCTTTGTATCTACTGTGAATACCCTCTAGAAAATGAATGTCAGGTAGTATATGTTGACATATACATACTTTGATAATAAATTTAATTTGAACTTTGAGTTCCACCAACATTCGCTGTCTTGCTTCAGATTCTCAGCATCTGCATTCTCTTGTGTCCCTCATCAGGAACTCATTGAAGGATCAGCAGTGGAAAAGATGAGCAATTTCAAGTTTCAGGGTGCCAACATCTCTGAAGATCTATCCTGAATATTAATTCAATTATGAAAAAAGAACACTAGAAGCTATACTTCATTAGGAGTTTGAGGAGGTCTTGTATGTACTAAAGAGTAGCAAATTTCTGCAGGCGTACCATAGAGACAATTCTTACTGGTAGTATCACCATCTGGTGTGGAGGCACCATTGCACAGGATCAGAAAGAGCTGCAGAGGTCTGTAAACTCAGCCAGCTCCATCATGAGTACTAACCTCCCCACCCACAATGGCGTTGCCTCAAGAAGGTGACATCCATCAGTAAGGACCCTCATCATCGACTTGCCCTCTTCTCATTACTACCATCAAGGAGGAGATACAAGAGCATAAAGACACACACCCAATGTTTTAGGAATATCTTCTTCCCCTCCACCATTGGTTTTCCAAATGGTCAGTGAATCAATTAATAATACCTGACTATTTTGCTCGCTTTTTGCAATGCTTAAATTTTAAATATTGTACTGTAGTGCTGTCGCAAAACAGCAGATTTCACAACATACAGTATGTCAGTGATAATAAACCTGATTTTGATGCTCTCTCTCTCTTTCTCTGTCTCATATCCCTTTTTCTATCAGACACCCATCCTTTCTATTCTCTACTTTGTACCGACTTCAGCCTGCTTTTCTGTCTGGCCATGTTCTCAGTGTAAGTCGCAAAACAGATTATTTTGCCTTCACACTTGCAAATTTCTACTGGTTGCATCACTGTCTGATATGGAGAGGCCACTGAACAGGATCAGAAAAATCTGCAGTAAGTTGTAAACTCAGCCAGCTCCATCATTGGCACTAGCCTCCCCAACATCGAGGACGCCTTCAGAAGGCATTATCCATCATTAAGGAATCCCATCACCCAGGACATGCCCTTTTCTTATTGCTACCATCAGAGAGGAGGTACAGGAGCCTAAAGACATACACTCAATGTTTCAGGAACAGCTTCTCCTCCTCCGTTATCAGATTTCTGAATGGACAAGAAACACGTGAACACTACCTCAGTATTTTCCCTCTTTTTACGCTATTCATTTAATTATTTTATATATAATTCTTATTTTAATTTATAGTTTTTATGATTATGTTTTGCACTGTACTGCTGCTGCAAAACAATGAATGTTGTGACATGTGCCAGTAATATTAAACTTAATTGTGATTCTGTCAGACTTAGTAATATTTCCTGATCAATCTGAAGCCTCGTAATTATTATATCCATCAATTTGTTTCCTGTTTAGGCTTTAATCTTTAAATAAGTTGTAAAGATGCAGAGGTGAGGTGGCAGGTTGAGCCTTTTAATGTTCTCTTATTAACATTAATAAAATCAGGTGACAGGCGTGTAATTGAAAAGATCCCACGGTGTGGAGCATGCAGGATGGAAAATCACATCAGTTTAACAGAACTGAAAGGATTTCACCAGCTGTAGATTTTATTGTGTCAGGAAAGCATTCGCAAGCTGTTTGTTCGGTTGAGAAAGAAGGGAAAAGAAAAACTATGA
This sequence comes from Hemitrygon akajei, assembly GCF_048418815.1. Lineage (NCBI taxonomy): Eukaryota > Metazoa > Chordata > Chondrichthyes > Myliobatiformes > Dasyatidae > Hemitrygon > Hemitrygon akajei. The sequence goes on along the minus strand of NC_133127.1, from coordinate 10,702,742 downwards.
AGCTAAAACAGCCCATGGGAATAAATTTTAGGTCGATTAGTACAGTTCCTAGCTGTCAAGGCTTGGAATTAATGGTGATTTGATGACAGAATTTTTGACGCGTGAACAAAGAGGTGTAGGGGAGGAAGACATGATTCCTTAGAAGAATGGTACTCCTCTAGCTTGGCCTCACTGTCTGTGCTGTCATCCGTCTGCCAATCTCCCTGTCCATGGTTGTTTAGAGTTGTTTTTATCCTCCTTTCTTTCCCACAGACTTTGCCAGATCCGGACCAGTGCCTGGGTTCCAAGGTGACACACTGCTGTTGGCCTTCATCGACTTGAGACAAGTAAGCCTTTGTTTTAAATGTGTGACTGAAGACCGCAGTGCCTGCAGGATGCGATTGACGCTCGTCCATCCCCCCCCCCACCGCTAGACGACTCCTTGGCGGGATCTTGCCCGTCACCATTCGGAGTTTTTTGTTGGCTTTTGGGCCTACAAGTTGAGGCCTGACCAGTCAGGTCTCTCCCTTTCTTTCTCTCTCCCTCTCTCTCTCTCTCTCTCTTTCTCCTTCTTAATCTCTCTCTCAACCTCTTTTTATCCATCTCTCTCTCCCGCTCTCTCTGTCTCTCATCCTGCTTTTACTCTCCCTCTCTCTCACCCTCTCTCTCTCTTTTTCTCTCACTCACACCATCTCTCTCTCTTTTTCTCTCACACGCTCTCTCTCTTTCCCTCTCTCACTCACTCTCTCTCTCCCCCACTTTCTTTCACTTTCACCTGCTCCCTACCGTGACCACCAGATTTGGCAGAGGAGGCGGGGGGGGGGGGGTGGTCTGTCAGTAGTGTCGATTCTGAGCAGGTGTTTGGCGTATGGGGAGGAATGGGGATCACCTGCTTGTCAGGGCTCCTTGTTCTCTTTCTTTGGAGTGATAACGTGCGGAGAGCAAGGCAGAGGGAGGGAGAGGAATGTGCATTCTGCCAACTGGCCTTCCCCAAGCCTGCTGACAAAGTGCTGTGTTATAAAGTTGACCTTGCTCCACCTCTCACTACCAGAAGCCACCGACGGGGCTTCTCCCTCCTCTCTCCGCCAGCGGCTACAGGGGTCTACTCACAGTGCCGACATCCCAGGACAGCGGTGGGCGTGCCATGAGCAGAGAAAGGGGTCTCTTGTCCTGTCATCTTTTCAGTCCGAAGATAGATGGGGATTTGTCAGGAACTGCGGATTTCTCAGCCGCAGTGACTTTATGCTCTAAACCCATTTACTTCTGTGGTTTAGTTCACGGCTGTTGATGCTGGGAGGATCTCACAGTCATTAGCATTACCATTTGTGTTTGAACCCTCTTTTAACTGTTGCTTTGTATTCACTTACACGATTGTATGCACGTATATTTACCGTGATCTGTAGCGGCATGGTGGCGTACAAGTTAGCGTAACATGTTGCAGTACCAGCGACCCGGGTTCAGTTCCGCACCTGCCCATATGGAGTTTGTATGTTTTTCCAGTGGCCACGTGGGTTTCCACCGGGTGCTCTGGTTTCCTCCCACAGTCCCACTTACAGGTTAGTAGGTGAACTGGTCACGTGGGTGTAACTGCGCAGCGTGCGGTTTCTCCTCCCTCTCTTCGCCGGCGGCTGCGAGGATCTGCTCACTGTGCTGGCATCCCAGGACGACGGTGAGCAGAGAAAGTGGTCTCTTGCTCTGCCTTCTTTGGGCCGGAAGGGCCTGTTACCATGCTGTACCTCAAAATAAAAATTTTACGCATGCCGACTTCAGCACTTAGTTGTGATACACAAAGTACTGGTGTTAAACCTTAGTGAGTTTTCTGAGCTCAGGCTTTGCAGGACCGTCCCATCACCTGCCTGAGCGGCCAGGTGTGGGCAGCCACTCCAAGGGGGTATTTGGATAAAGGAGCTTCCGTTAGTTATTCAACCAAAGGTGCAAATTAAGGTGCGTTTATTGAGCAATGCACACAAAATGGAGGATTTCCGCAGGACAGACAGCATCTATGGAGAGGAATGAACAATTGACATTTTGGGCCAAGACCCTTCATGAAGACCTGAGTCATCTTCAAATCGACTGTTTATTCCTTCCATAGATGCTGCCTGACCTGCTGAGTTCCTCCAGCATTTTATGTGCTGCTCTGGATTTGCAGCATCTGCAGAATCCCTTGTGTTTATGATGGTGAGCTGATTGTAACGTACACTAGTACGGTGGGGTACGGGGACAGTGGAAAAAGTGCTTATAGCAACATCACACACAACTTCACAGAATATAAATTACACAAGGTAGTGAAGAAAGAAACTGCAAAAGAAGACGTCAGTACATAAACACAATCTGAAACAGGCCCATGGTGATGCAAGAGTGTTCCATTGCTGAGGTAGGGTTAGGGTTGTACAGGTCATTCAACAACCTGATGGTTGTAGGAAAGTAGCTGCTCCTGAACCTGGTGGTGAGGAACCTCAGGCTTCAGTGCCTCCTGCCCAGTGGCAGCAGTGAGAAGAGAGCGTGGTTTGGATGATGGACATCCTTAATGATAGATGCAACGCTTCCTGTAAATGCTGTCAGCGGTTGGGATGGATTAGGCTGTGCCCCTGATGGACTGGGCTGTGCCAACTCTCTGGAGCCTCTCACACAACTGAGTAAGAACAGGCCACGTAACTTTAAATAGTATTGGTGAGACTAGAGCTGACGGCCAAGTGACTGGGGTCTCGGCATCGGTAAGTCCGGACTTTGAGGCCTAGTGTTTGGTGATCCTGGGATTGATGCTGAAGATCCTGACTTGAGGTCGAATCAGAAGTCTGCAAGTCGAGTCCTATTGGCCGGAACTCTAAGTCTGCAAGTCTCTGAGAGTCCACTGGGAAATTCAAAGCCTCGTGCTTGCAGGCCCAAGTCCAAGACCAATGGAGGCTCAGGGCCGAAGAAGACAGCCTGTCCTGGGGTTAAAGGACAGTGTCCTGAAGAAGGGTCTTCGTCTGAAACGTTGGGTGTTTATTTATTTCCATAGATGCTACCTGACCTACTGAGATCCTTCAGTATTTTGGATGTGTGACTTGGGTATATGTGTGTGTGGGAGGCTTTCCCCCACGTTTCTCAGACATGCAGTTAGGGTTATTGAGTTGTGGTTGTGCTATGTTGGCGCCAGAGGCATGGCGACACTTTCGGGCTAACCCCAGGACAACTCGGACAGTGTTAGTTGTTGCCATAGCATAGCGGTTTGTGTAATGCTGTGACAGCACCAACGATCATTGATCAGTGTTCAATTCCTGCAGATGTCTGTGAGGAGTTTGTACGTTCTCATGACCACGTGGGTTTCCTCGGGTTCCCTCCCACATTCCAAAGGCATACGGTTTAAGGTTAGTGAGTTGTGGGCATTCTATGTTGGAGCTGGGAATATAGGGAAACTGCCCAGCACCATCCTTGCTGATTTAATTTGGCACTAACAACACATTTCGTTGTATACATTGATGTTTCGTTGTATATGTGACAAGTAAAAATAATCTTTAGTTTACCGCATGAATCAATTCAGCAAGTCACTTTGCAGCAATCGCAGAAACTTTGAGAGCGTTTAATGTCTCTGAGCCAGTACTTGATGGAGTTCAGAAGGATGAAAGAGGAGATCTCACTGAAACCTACCAGATGGGCACCACGGACGTGTAGTGGTTAGTGTGATGCTATTACAGCTTGGGCATCAGAGTTCGGAGTTCAATTCCAACATCATCTATAAGAGCCGGCTGGTGGCGTAGTGGCCAGCATTTACAGGAAGCGTAGCATCTATCATTAAGGATGTCCACCATCCGAACCATGCTCTCTTCTCACTGCTGCCACTGGGCAGGAGGCACTGGAGCCTGAGGTTCCTCACCACCAGGTTCAGGAGCAGCTACTTTCCTACAACCATCAGGTTGTTGAATGACACAGCTTAGTAGGAGAATCACATCAGAAAGAAGAGATAAAAGAAGGAGTTTTGTGTGCTGTCTGCAGGATGCTGCCATTGGTTGCGTTGTTTGCTGGGCCATCTTGAAGCAGAGGGATGTACATCCCTTTAGAACAGAGATGAGGAGGAATTTCTTTAGCCAGAGCGTGGCGAATCTGTAGAATTCATTGCCACAGACGGCTGTGGAGGCCAAGTCATTGGGTATATTTAAAGCAGAGTTTTCTAGATTCTTGATTGTTATGAGGATTAAAGGTTTCATGGTAAATTATAAGGGATAGAGACAGAGGAGGCAGCCATTTACTCTTCCTCAAGAGCATGTAGCCAGTAGCACAAGATGTCTTCCTTGTTGATATGTAACTCCCCCATCCAGTGGATTAGCATACTGACTGCCATTGGGAATTGCGCGATGAAGGGCACCTGACTGGTTTGACAGACTCCTGCACAAACTCAGCATAAGTACTTTGCTTTTGCTCTCTGCAGCTAGGTGGTGACCTCTTACCTCAGTCTCAAAAGGAGCAGGTTAAAATCCTTCTCTAGGATTAATAAACACAGAGCATAGATCAGTACAGCACGTTGCAGCCCCTTTGGCCTGTAGTGTTGTACCAACCTTTTAACCTATTCCAAGATCAATCTAACCCTTCCCTCCCACATAGACCTCCAATTTCCTTTCATCCATGTGCCTATTTAAGAGCCTCTTAATGTCCCTAATGCATCTGCCTCTATCACCACCCCTGGCATCAGGGGCCCCTAACCTTTTTAATGCCATGGACCCTTACTATTAATTGAAGATTCCATTGAGCCCAGGTTGGGAACCCCTGCCTGACATCATGTTCCACGCACCCACCACTCTGTGTAAAATCCTTGCCTCTGACACCCCCCCCCCCCTTATACTTTCCTCCAATCACCTTAAAATTATGTCCTCTCATTTCCGCCCTGGGAAAAAAGAACAATCTATACCTCGATCTATACCTCTTATCATCTTACACACCTCAATAAAATCATCTCTCACCCCTTCTTCTCTCCAAAAGGAAAGCCCTAGCTCCCTCAATCTATCCTTTCAGCCTTCTGGTAAACCTCCTCTGCCCCAAAACTAAGCTGATAATGCTGGACTGGGGAACCCTGCATCTTCCAAACATGCTTTAAATCTGAGCGTCTCTGTCCTCTCTCACAGGGATGTAAAAGGTCCCACAGCACAGAATTCAAGATTGTTTAATGTCATTTACAGTACACAAGTTCCTACCTAATTCCTACTCTAAAACTGATGCAGAACAAAAGAAATCACAATAAGATAAAGAACACAATAATAAAAGTCACAATAAATAAACAAAACATAAGGTAGCTGATATACATAGATTGACTGTATGTCCATAAATTGACACTAGGCGCAGGGGTGTCTATACATAAGGTGACTCTGACAGGAAATGATAAAGTAATGGTGGCTGAGGCTGTGGAGGGGTGAGTTAGTGGGTGGAGATGGTGAACAGTCTTACTGCTGGAGTCTGGTGGTCCTGGTGTGGACGCTACGTAGCCCCCTCCCTGATGGGAGTGGGACACACGGCCCATGAGCAGAGTGGGTGGGATGCTTCATGATGTTACTGGCTATTTTTTGGTACCTTCCTGTATATATGCCCTTGATGGCAGGTAGGCAGATGCCAGTGATGCGTTGGGCAGATTTGACTACCGATTGTAGAGCTCTCCTGTGTGCCGCAGTATAGTTTTCATACCATGCAGTGGACATGAGTATGGATGTGCAAAGTCCAGCTCTCTGCAGCCTCCTCAGAAAGTAGAGGGGTTTGTGAGCCTTTCAGATTGTGTATGATGTGTTCTGCGACTATGAGAGGTTGTGCGAAATGCACACTCCCAGGAATTTGAAACTGCTCACAATTCTGGGGAATATTAAAGGTCTCACAGCGCAGAATTTCCGGCTATCTTCTGCAGAACCATGGGCAAGCATTTATCTCACCTCTCAAGCAACGATGGAACAAAATGTATTTTGTGGATCTGTTTCGGGATCTCACTGTGCTGAGGAACGACCGTCTCGCTTCCTACGCTACAGCAAGGGATGTCAATTCAAAGGATACTTCACTGGCTGCGAAGCGCTCAAGGATGTCCTGAGCATAGAAATGCAAATGCATTCTTCCTGCTTTCAAGAATCAACACTTTTGAGCTTTCATCAGCTCCCCACTGCCGGGGGGGCAGGGGGGTAGGGGTGAGTGACTTGGGACAGGGAGTGTCAGTGAAGGGTACAGGGCACAGATAGTTTGTCAGGGAGTTATCTGAACAGTAATACTTTATGACAAGCCCAGTGACTTGCTTTTGACAAATGCAGGATTATACTTACAATAAAAGCGTTGGTTTGGAAGCACTTAAGGAGATTTAGACTGGTGAACTCATGTAGCTGTTGTATAATGAAGTGTTGATCCGATATACTGAGACAAATGGTAACAGACCAGCATCCGGGTAGGTGACACTTTCTGAATTGCTTAAGCTGCTCTGCAACCATTAGCTTTGTGTGTAAAGAAAAATGTCCATTCTCTTCTTTACCCCATGCTGAACAGCAATGAGTAAGGATACCATCTGGTATGGGAGCGCTACTATACAGGATCGAAATAAGCTGCAGAGAGTTGTAAACTTTGTCAGCTCCACAAGGGCACTAGTCTCTGTAGTATCCAACACATCTTCAGGCAGTGATACCTCAAAAAGGCAGCGGCCATCATGGACCCCCATCACCCAGGTCATGCCTTGTTCTCGCTGCTACCATCAGGGAGGAGGTACAGGAGCCTGAAGATGCACACTCAACGATTCAGGAACAGCTTCTTCCCCTCTGCCATCAGGGAGGAGGTACAGGAGCCTGAAGATGCACACTCAACGATTCAGGAACAGCTTCTTCCCCTCTGCCATCCAATTTCTGAATGGACGTTGAACCCATGAGCATTACCTTACTACTTTTTAATTTCTGTTTTTGCACTACTTATTTAACTATTTAATGTACATATACTTACTGTAATTTTTAAAAAAGGATTACATATACTGTAATTTTTAAAAAAGGATTAAAGCACAATTAAGAAACAAAAAAAAACTCACAATAAATGTCAATCCTATGAAACACAATGTACAAGCAACTGTTATATGCATAAACTAATAGTATGTATATAAAGTGAAGCTAGGTATTGTGGATGTACAAGGGGTGGTTGCAGGGCTCTGAACTCTGAACTCCGGAACGTCCCAAACTGTAGTAGTGTCGTGCTAACTGCTACGTTACTGTGATGCCCCTTTGGGAAGCTCGATCATGAGTAGTGTGGGAATGTGCCAGAGGCTGCCTAGCCAAAATTAAAAGTCAGTTTAAGTTTATTATCAAAGTATGTAAATGTCATCATGTACTTACTGGCTTGCAGGCATTTACAGAGTAGTTAAGAAATACAATAGAATATATGAACATATAGACTGACAAGCACCTAACTTGCATAAGATAAATCCTGCAAGTTAAAAAATGTAGTATATCGAGAACATGAGTTGTAAAGAATCCTGGAAAGTGAGTCACTGCTGTCTGTAAGAAGTCTCCAAATTCTCCCCATAACTGCACGGATTTCCTCCAGGTGCTCCAGCTTCATCCCAGACTTCAAAACCGTACAGGTTGCGGTTACTGAGTTGTGGGCACACTGTGTTGGCGCCAGAAGCATGGTGGCACTTGCAGGCTGCTCAGCACAATCCACAACGCATTTTACTCCCTGTTTCGATGTACCTGTGACAAATCGAGTTATTGTAATCTTCACAAACACGAGAAAATCTGCAGATGCTGGAAATCTAAGCAACACACACAAAATGCTGGAGGAACAGCAGGCTAGGCAGCATCTATGGAAAAGAGTTAACAGTTGACGTTTCGGGCTAAGATCCTTCTTCCTTCTCTCCTTAAACTGCAGACCACTGCTCCCTATATTACCTTTATAACTGTTACACTTTGTTTTAATGATTCATGTGCCATGCCTCTCAAACCTCTTGAATCCCAACACATGTCCTGCTAATAAAAAGTTTTTATTTCTTGATTATCTCAAACCTTTCCGTAGTTTGATTTTTATGTTTAAAGTTACCTGCCACAAATAGCTTGGCTTTACAACACAAATCTGGGCAGTTGCACAGCGTCGGGTGAAGAATGGAGGTGATGTGGGATACCTTCAAGGTTTTGGAGTTCGGAACAGATGATCAGGAAGAAGCTCTATTAAAACACGCATTCTTACAAAGCTGCCTAGGACCGTATAAATAAAGTGCTTGGTGTGCATGTTTCTTGGTGTGTGTATGCCTAAGTGTGTTTGCTTGCATATGCATGTCTGAGGAATGCCTGCTTGTCTAAAAGGATTGGGTATCTCCTGAGGAGTGTTGTAAAAGCAAGAGTGATGTGTCCATTATTCGGGATCCTGGTGTCTAGGCTACCTCGACAAGCAGTGGAATTAGAAGCTCATTAATCACCCTGTCACTGCTGGGCGGAGGTGGCAGGCCTGATGAGCCGGCTCATCTCTGCGTGATGTCTCGACAAGGACTTGCCTTCAAATTTACTCCTCACAAAGACAGCCCAAGCTCTGGGCATTAGACCTTTTCTTGAAAAAGGCAAGGCCAAAATAAACATCTTTAGGGCTTTTTTTTGTTAAGTATAATTATTCTCTTAGGAGGTGCAGGAGCCTGAAGACACGCACTCAATGTTTTAGGAACGGCTTCTTCCCCTCCACCATCAGATTTCTGAATGAACCAACCCAAGAACGGTACCTCAGTATTTTTGCTCTCTTTTTTGTACTAGTATTTAATTTATTTTTAAAATATATTTTGTATTGCAATTTACAGTTTTTAACATACAGTACTGTGCAAAAGTCTTAGGCACATGTAAAAACAATTATGCGAAGGGAAACGAGAAAATCTGCAGATGCTGGAAATCAGCACACACAAAATGCTGGAGGAACTCAGCAGGTCAGGCAATATCCATGGAAATGATGTTTTAAGCGGAGACCCCTCAGCAGGACTGTAATGGGCAGATGCTTTCAAAAATAAGGAATGGAAAAGATTCTATATATAAAAGAAACTATAAAGTGCAATAAACAGTAAAAAACTAAATCAAAGCAATATTTGGACTGACCACCCTTTGCCTTTAAAACTGCATCAATTCTCTTAGGTAAACTGTCGTGCAGTTTTAAAAGAAAATCAGCTGATAGGTTGTTCCAAGCACCTTGGAGAACCTGCCACAGTTCTTCTGCAGACTTGCCTGTCTCACTTGCATCTGTCTCTCCAGGTAATCCCAGACAGCCTCGATGATGTTGATGTCAGGTCTCTGTGGAGGCCTTACAACTTGAAACCATACAAAAATATCTAGGGTGCCTAAGATGTTTGCACAGTACTGTACACACTGTACTGCTGACACAAAGCAACACATTTCATGACATAAGTCGGTGATAATAAACCTGATTGTGATTCTGAGCCTGGCACTAGGAGCCAGAATAAATATTACCTTGTTGACGGAGGGGAGTAGTGGTATCTTCTCCTGATTCAGCTAAACTTCCCAATAGTTTGTAGGGCGATTGCACTGATTTAATTTTAATTATTTGTTAATAGGATACAGATATCACTGGCAAGACTAATTCTTTCCATTCATTCCTAATTCCCCTGATTAGTTTAAATTGGCATCGTGGTCAGCACAGACATTGTGGGCCAAAGGGCCTGTTCCTGTGTTGTACTCTATGAGGTACTCTGTGCTCTATGAGGTGAGGATGATCCCTGAGTATGATATGATGGGCTCTTGATTTCACAGAGCATCACACACAAAATGCTGGAGGAATTCAGCAGGTCAGTCAGCATCTATGGAGGGAAACAAACTGTCAGTGTTTCAGGGCAAGACCCCTATTTTATGTGCGTTGCTCAGGATTTCTAACATCTGCAGAATTTTGTGTTTATCATCTCTTGATCTCATTGTCCAACTTGTCATGATCTTGCATTTAATGCTTTCCCGCACTGCACTTTCTCTGTAACTGTAAAACTTTGTTCTGCATTTTATTATTGCTTTCCCTTGTATACCACAATGGCCCCCCTGTTTTTCTGGGTTGACCATGGATGTTGCATCCCAGCTGTCTATGTGATATGCAAGCCAGAGCTGTACGAAATGAAGAGCAAGTTGTTGCCCATTCAGGCTCCCCCTCTCCACGCAGCTGATGAATCCAGAGGAACAGCAGAGGCTGATACAATTTGACACCAACAACGTGGCAGGAATGCACACAAAATGCTGGAGGAACTCAGTATTCCTTTGATTTCCAGCATCTTCAGATTTTCTCTTGTTTGTGAACATTGCAGGAGTTGCCATTCCGCATTGAACTCAATGTAGGACTGCTTTAGGGATTTATCCTCGGGATTTAGTCCCGAAGCCTTCCTCATCGGTGTGTACAGCCGCAAGGCAGTGGAGGTTTGAGATCAGAGGTTTCCTTCTGCTGGATAAGCTGCCAACCAAGCTGATGAACACCATCTACCCAAAGCAACTGGTTTTAAAGTGCCAGTAGCCCAACTTTCCCTTCTCCTTTCAGTAGGAACAGTTCTGCAGGCTTAGGAGCTAAGCCACATGTGAAGGCCAGGAGCTGGGCTTGGTTGTCAGATGCACTCCATTGGGAGCATCTAATGGGTAGTGGGAGTTTATCCCCACTACCTCCCCTGGATGTAACAATCTTAATGGACTGTTTAAAAAAAATGAATGGGTTATGCAAAACAAAGTTTCTCACTGAATCTTAGTACATCTGACAATAATAAACCAATTAATGAATTTCTATTTCAAATACAAAGACATACCTAACTAGCGTAAGGAATTGCCACTAGAATAATAGATCAGCCCACGTCAATCAGGACAGTGGGTCTGGACCTTAAATATCAAGTGTTTTTCCCCTTTCACAGATGCTGCTCAACCTGTATGTATTGGAATATTGTGAGCAAATTTGGGCCCCTTAGATAAGAAAGGATGTTCTGGCATTAGAGAGGGCCCAGAGAAGGTTCACGAGAATGTTACTGGGAATGAAAGGGTTAACTGCTGAAGAGCATTTGATGGCTCTGGGCTGTACTGTTAGAACAAGAGGGCAATCTCATTGAAGCCTACTGAATATTGAAAGACCTGGACAGGGTGGATGTGGAGAGCGTGTTTCCTGTAGCAGAGGAGTCTAGGACCAGAGGGCACAGCCTCAGAATACAAGGATGTCCCTTTAGAAGAGAGATGAGGGGGAATTACTTTAGTGAATCTGTGGAATTCATTGCCATAGACAGCTGTGGAAGCCAAGTCATTGGGTACATTTAAAACGGAGGTTGATAGGTTCTTGATTAGTAAGAACATAAAAGATTATAGGGAGAAGCAGGAGAATGGGGTGAAGAAGGATAATAATTCACCATGGAGCTGGGCAGAATGATGTAATTCTGCTCATATGGTCTTATGGACCCATTGAGTTCCTCCAGCAGTTTGTTTTTTTTTTGTTCTAGATTGCTGTTGCTGTAGTCTCTCTGTAAAAAGAAAACGACCTCTGACATCCCCCCTATACTTTCCTCCAATCACCTTCAAATTATGCCTTCCATCATAATGGCCATTTCCGTCATTGGTAAAATGTCTCTGGCTCTCCACTCTATCAATGCCTGTAGTACATCTCTAGCAAGTCGCCCCTCATTCTCCCTCGCTCCAAAGAGAAAGGCTCAAGCCTGCCAACTTATCCTCATAAGACTTACAGTATGAAGAATGGTACGAATGGAATGTCTTCTGAAGTACGGTGAGGTACGGTTACAATGAAATACTACTGTTACCAGCAACTGAGGACACACAGTTGAAATTTCAGGTACGGCCTTTTCCCCTCTGCCATCATATTTCTGAATGGACCTAAACCCATGTACTAGGGTAGAGATGCAAGGAGGTGTAGGGCAGTCCTTCCCTCTGCTCGCCTGCAGGTCACTCCTATGAGCAGCTGGTGCATATCACAAGCCATGGCTATGCAACCACTGACCTGAGAGCGAGGATCGAGCCATCGTTTAGCAATTGCTGAAGCAGTCTTGGAGCCGATTCGAAATGGCAGATCCGAGGCGAAGCCAGTGATGTTGAGGCAGCTTGGCCCGGGCCCAGGTATGTGTCAGAGCGGCAGGGCCCGGGTCCGAGGCCGAGAAATGAGCCGATGTTTGGCCGATTTAAGTGCCCTCCAGACTGAGTAGGTCAGGGTGTTGGGGCCAGAGGCGAGGGACAACCCACTGTTCAGTTTGCAGCCTCGCAAGGTTTACTCGTCTCTGCGCTGACCTGAGGCTGTGGCCTGCAACTAACAGGCTACTGGTCTGGATCCAGTGATGACTGGCTTCATGGCTGTGATCCAACTTTTGCTGGCTTAAGCTTATTTGCTTACTTTTATTGTTTGCACGATTGCTTTTTCTATCTGCACATTGGGTGTTTGATGGTCTTTTTTAATGGGTTCTGTTGGTTTTCTTTGTTTTGAGGCTGTCTGTAAGGAGACAAATCTCAAGGATGTACAGGCAGTCCCCGAGTTACGAACGTCCGACTTACGGACAACTCGTACTTACGAACCGAGGAAGGAGAATGGCTTCTGCCATTTTAAGTCAGATTGTGACGCCGTCCGCCATTTTAAGTCGTTGCCATTGACACTGTGTTGAGTGTTTAACTTTGTATTTGGCTTAAATTGTCCTTAGTAAGATTGACCCTGACCCCGCCCCCCCTTTTCCAGTCAGCTGGTGGCGCAGTGAGATCAGCGCCATGCTGGAGAATGGAGGTTCGCGAGTTCGATCCATTGACAGATCGCTCCCGTGCCAGGTTGTTGTCGATCCAGTGACTCCCATACCATCCGTGCTGGGTTGATTTCGAGCTCGCAACTCGACCGTTCCTCCAGTTTAAAACACAGCCACCTCCAGTTTAAATTCCCATGTGGAATATTGCGGAGGATCAAATACCCAACCCAGCACAGCCCCCACTTGTCCCATTTGACCTGTCTCAGTGCGGTGGTCTTTAGGACTCAGCGGACCTCGGGAGCTGGCACAGCTTGGGACCCACCGCCTGCAGTGCTTCTGTTCCATTGACGGTGTACGGTGGTCCTTAGGACCCAGCGGACCTCGGAGCCGGCGCAGTTCAGGATCCGCCACCTGCAGTGTTTCTGTTCCATTGACGGGAAGCGATCACGATTGAAAATAAAGTGGAAATAATAAAGCGTTTGGAAAGAGGTGAAACGCCATCGGCCATTGGAAAAGCGTTAGGCTACAGTCGGTCAACGATCAGAACAATTTTAAAGGATAAAGGATAAAGTGAGAACAATGGAGCATGTGAAAGGCCCTGCCCCGATGAAAGCTACAATTATTACTAAGCAATGCAGTGGTTTAATTATTGGAATACATACGTTTCTTAAGTGTTTTATATGCATAGAAAGGTAAAATATATACTGTATACTGAGACAAACCTTTGACTGACGCTAAATAATACCGGATGTACTTGTTCCGACGTACGTACAAATCCAACTTAAAGATGGACTCAGGAACGGAACTCGTACGTAACCTGGGGACTGCCTGTATATAGTCTACATTCTCTGACAATAAATATATCATGAACTTTGAACTTTGAACATGCAAACTCTTTACAGATGTCGTCGGAACTGAAATCTGAACTCTTGACGCCCCAAATTGTAATAGCATCATTGTTATTATGTGACGGGGGCGATCATGGTCTTCGAAAATGATTGCTCCTGGAAAATATTTCTGCATTAGTGGTTGGCCTTTGCCTTCTACTGGCAGTGTCTTTACAAGACGGGTGACCCCAGCCATTATCAACACTTCAGAGATTGTCTGCCTTATACCTCCTTTGATAGAAATGGAGCACCACCACACAACCCTACCTTAGCTTATGCCAGCTTTTGTGAAGGAACAGCAGAGAATAAAAAGTGTGATAAACTCCAGGAAGAGCATGCAGGAACTACACAATGCCACGATCAACTGATCCACCTCAGTCTCCTCACGATGCCGTCACTCTCACACCCATAATAGAAGAATGACTGAGTGCACAGAATAGAGGAAAGTCTACAAGACCTGACATAAGATCATAAGACATAGGAGCAGAATGGGGCCACTCCCCATCAGGTCTGCTCCACCATTCTATCATGGCTGATTTATTATTCCTCCCATCTCCATTGTTTCGCCTTCTCCCCATAACCTTTAATGACCTAATTAATCAAGAACCAATCAACCTCCACTTTAAATGTACAGTTGGCCCTCCTTATCCGCCGGTTCCGCATGCGCGGATTCAACCAACCGCAGATCAGGAAAACCCGGAAGTTCTCTCTCCAGCATCCATTGTTTGAGCATGTACAGACTATTTTTTTTCTTGTCATTTTTCCCTAAACAATACAGTATAACAACTATCTACATAGTATTTACATTGTATTAGGTGTTATAAGTAATCTGGAGATGATTTAAAAGTACAGGCAGTCCCTGGGTTATGAATGAGTTCCATTCCTGAGTCCTTCTTTAAGTTGGATTTGAAGTCGGAACAGGTACATCCGGTATTATGTAGCCTCAGTTAGTAAAACGTTTGCCTTAGTATATAGTATATATTTTACCTTTCTGTGCATATAAAACACTTAAGAAACATATGTATTTCAATAATTAAACCACTGCCTTGCTTAGTAATAATTGTAGCTTTCATCGGGGCAGGGCCTTACACATTCTCCATTAAAATTGTTCCGATCATTGACCGACTGTAGCCTAATGCTTTTCCAATGACCGATGGCATTTCACCTCTTTCCAATCGCTTTATTACTTCCAATTTATTTTCAATCGTGTTGGTGATTATTTTCGTGAACAGAAACTCTGCGGATTCAGAGCTGCGCCAGGTCCTAAAGTCCACCACACTGAGCATGTTAAATAAGGTCCGGTGTTCCGCTGGGTCCTAAATAAGGGACTTGAGCATTCGCGTTTTTTGTTATCCGTGGGGTCCCGGAACCAATTCCCCCGCGGATAAGGAGGGCCGACTGTACTCAATTAATGTTCCCTCTAAGTTGTAATGATCACAGTGCAATTTTTTGCCCTATGACAGCAACATGTGTGCACTGAATTTTATATGTCAACGTATTCACTTTAACAGCAAGCAAAACACTATCAAGAAGCTCTTTGATCTCCTCTGGGTTTGATCAGTTTTCCTCTCATTCATCTGCACTCTCGTAGCTGCATGATCCTGACCTCACAAGCTTTCGGTGTATCAGTTTCTACCGTTTCATTAGGTCATTCCACTTTAAGTGAACTAGTAGTTCCTTTGCACTTCATGCCCTTTGCTTCTTTGGAATTCAACATAGTGAATCAATAATTTCTTCACTAAAAACAGGATAAGTAAGCCAATTCTAAAATCTGCAGACGAATCATCAGAAACCCCACACTATCAACATCGTCTGCATCAGAAACCAGAAAAGGAAACGTGATTGTTTATGATTGGGGAACATGCCAATGAGGTAGAGGGTGACAACTTTCTATGCCCTGTTTAAATTCCTTTGTCCACTAGTAGCAAAAGATGTGTGCAGGCGTATTTGTGCACACCTTAGAAGGAACATTGTACTCAATGACTTGGCCTCCACAGCCATCTGTGACAATGAATTCAACAGATTCACCATCCTCTGGCTAAAGAAGTTCCTTCTCATCTCTGTTCTAAATGCATGTCTCTATTCTCTCCCACCATAGGAAATATCCTTTCCACATCTTTTCAATATTTGATAGGTTTCAATGAGATCCCCCCGCGCCCCCCCATTCTTCTAACCTCCAGTCAGTACAGACTCAGAGCCATCAAACACTCCTCACATGTTTACCTTTCATTCATGGGATCATTCTCGTGAACCTCCTTTGGACCCTCTCCATCTGTCTACTTTAAAGACCTGTGATTCAGAACTAATTGTGCCACTATCGTGACATTCCTACATTAGTGGCTTCAGTGGCACCCATGTACTGGGATGCAGGGCTAAGAGATTCATGTGGGCTGAATGGCCTAATTCTCCAATCTTTTTTAAGGTCTTACGGCCATCCTCCCTCACACACTGAACCAGCATCACCAAGCATCACTTTTGGTTACTAACACCTGTGTGTGTGCAAAATTCTGCTCTTGTGAAAAATGACACAGAAATGATGCAAACATCGATGTTTTTGGATGTTTGAGAGGATTAGTTCGCTATGGTTAATTGCAAGTCAGAATCCGAATCAGTTTTATTACCATCGGCTTGTGTCATGAAATTTTCTTTGTTGCTTTGTGGATCCTTTAAGCTGTAAGATCAGTCGGCTCCATCATAGGCACTAGCCTCCCCAGCATCTGGGATCTCAAAGAGCGATGCCTCAGAAAGGTGGCATCATCATTAAGGATCCCCATCACCAGGACGTTCCCTCATCTCATTGCTATCAGCAGGGAGGAGGTACAGGAGCCTGAAGATACAGTCAACATTTCAGGAACAGTTTCTTCTCCTCTGCCATCAAATTTCTGAATGGACATTAAACCCATGAACACTTCCCTACTGCTTTTTTTTGCACAACTTACTTAATTTTACATATATGAAATAAATAACACAAAAGCATTATACTTGTTCATTTATTTATTGAGAAAAATGATACAATATTACATGTATTTGTTGGGAAAAGTATGTGAACCTTTACTTTCAGTAACTGGTGTGACCCCCTTGTACAGCAATAACTTCTGATAACTGTTGACCAGTCTTGCACTTCAGCTTGGAGGAATTTTAGGCTATTCTTTACAAAACTGCTTCAACTCTGAGATGTTGGTGGGCTTCCTTGTATGAACTGCTTGCTTCAGGTCCTTCCACAACATTTCTATAGGATTAAGATCAGGACTCTGACCCTGCCATTTCAAAACACGACATTTTGTCTTTTTAAACTATTCTGTTGTTGATTTACTCGTCTTTCGGATCATTGTGTTCATGCATTATCCAACTTCTATTAAGCTTCAGGTGACGGATGGCTATTCTGACATTCTCCTGTAAAATGTCCTGATGCAATTTTGAATTCATTGCTCTCTCAATGATTGCAAACTGTCCAGGCCCTGAGGCAGCAAAGCAGCATCAACCACGATGCTCCTGCCACTAGACTTCACAGTTAGGCTGAAGTTTTAGAGTTGAAGTGCTGTGCCTTTCCCTTCAAACATACCAATATGGATTCTGCCAAAAAGTTCAACTTTTGTCTCATCTGCCCACAGAACATTGACTTGTCTATGTTACCCTTGCTAATTCACCCAGTCTATAAAATGGCCAGTGATTTTTGTAGAAACTTTCAGTCTAAAAGTGACTTTCCTCATTATTGTTGGAGATTTTCTTAATTGCTTTGATTGAGAGAAAGAGATAGATATAACATCAGTAAATGACGAAGATAAAGAGAGAGACGTGTGTGCAGTTATGTACTCCTGTGCGTGCACACACACAGCAGGAGTGCGCTCTCCTGAAGCCAGTGAGTAGTGAAGCGGGATGTGGGAGTTGCCGTGTGTAAAGAGACACTGAGCCTGTGGTTCGAGGGCAGCAGCAGCCTGACCCCCCCGTGATGGCAAACGGCCTGCAATTGTCAGCCTTGCGATCCAGTGTCAATCACCCGGTCAGCAGCAGCGCACCGGTCACACAATGGGGCTCTCTCTCACCTTTCACCTGCCAAGTGAGGCAGGATTGATGGGGAATCACTGGCCCGCCAACGTCACAGCTGCCTCCTTTGAGGCTGAAAGGCCACTGAGTAAAGTACATTAGTGTGCCTGGAATGTGAGGAAGGCAGACCAGGGCAGACACTTGGCTCAAAACAGCAGGAAGAAGAAAGAAGTGAAAAGAGAGAAAAAAATCTCTGAGGAATTTAGAATATGCTTCATCCTTTGCATCTCCACCCTCCTCCTTTCCTACCTCCCTGTTCGAAATATTGCTTTGAAACAACAAGGGTGATCAACACCTCCACCCACTAACTCACCACCACTACTTTATCATTTCCTGTCAGTCACCTTAGATATAGCCATTGATATGCCTAATGTCACTTTATGGACTTAAAATCAATCTATGATTACAATTTATATTATCTCATATTTATTTTGTTTTTTAATCTTATTGTATTTCTTTTGTGCTGCATCAAATTGGGAGTAACAATTATCTCATTCTCCTTCACACATGTGTACTGGAAATGCCCTTAGACAATCTTTAATCTTGAACAAACGGTAGCGAGGCAGGAGTTTTACTAACTTCCTGTGGTAAGAAATTACACTTTTTATATCCACTCAGTAATAAAGAATCCTACAATTAATGCCCACATCCTTATCACTTACCTCAGCACTGAAATGATTCTACAGACTCACTTCGGGAACTCCACAACTAAGTATTATTTATTTATTTTGTTGTTATTTCCACAATTTGTTGTTTGAACATTGGTTGTTTGTTGGTCTGTTATGTACAGCTTTTCAAAGTTCGAAGTACTTGTATTATAAAAGTATGTATAGATTATACAACCTTGAGATTCGTCTGCTTACGGGCAGTCACAAAGAGAGAAACCCAAAAGATCCCAAATTTTAAAAAGGCCAACGCCCAATTCACAGAGAAAGAGGAAAAAAACACAAATCATGCAAACAATAAAAGCAAGCAACAGCATTCCAAACCAAATTGAGTCCATAGACATGAAGCCTAGAGTAGCTGGTGTTAATAGAAATAAGTTCTATTGCATTTCTTTATTTTCCTGTGAATTGCCTGCAATAAAATGAATCTCAAGGTGAATATACGCACTCTGATAATAAATTTACTTTGACACTTCGAATTTGATTTTTCTCATCTTGGTTGTGTGGGGAATGACAGTGATTTGTGCTGAATGCAGTTTGTGGATGTGTCTAAGTGTACATATCAGCTGAATGACAGGACCAGTCTTGCAAAGACAACACAAATAACTGAACATCCAAGTGGGATCATTCACTTGGCTCATACGTGTGAGGCAGCATCATTAGATCCATATCCCAGTGCTGAGGTTTGCAATTTGAAAGGAGGCAAACAGCAGCGCAAACAATGAGCAGGAGGTTGAAAGTTTAAAGCAAATTTATTACCAAAGTACATATATGTTGACATATACATTCATTCATTCTCTAGTGTGGAGTCACAGTAAATACAAAGAAACATAATAGAATCAATGAAAATAACCAACATGCTAAAGTCAACAAACTTTGTAAATAGAACAAAGAGAAAAATTGTAATAATAATAAATAATGAGCAATAAATATAGAAAAAAGGGGTTGTAGAGTTCCTTAAAAGTGAGTCCGTAGGTTGTGGAATCAGAGTAGGAGTGAGTGAAGTTATTCCATTTGGTTCAAGAACTTGATGGTTGAGGGGTACTAACTATTCCTAAACTGGTGGTGTGAGTCCTGAGGCTCTTGTACCTTCTTCCTGACGGCAGAAGTGAGAAGAGAGCATGGCCTGGATGGTGGAGGTCCCTGATGATGGGTGCTGTTTTCCTGCAATGGCAGTTTTCTTTGATGTGCAGAATCCAGCAAGCTTTATGCTTTAACACTATTACAGTACCAGTGATCCAGTTTCATTTCCCATCACTTTCTGCAAGGAGTTTGTACCTTCTCGCCACGAACACTTGGGTTTCCTCCAGGTGTTCCAGTGTTCTTCCACAGTCTAAAGACATACGGATTAGTAGGTTAATTGATCACATGGGTGTAATCGGGCAGCATGGACTTGATGCGTCAGAAGGGCCTGTTACTGTGCTGTATCTCGAAATACATTAAAAATTGTAACAGCCCCAATCTAAAGAAATTTTAAGGAGGTTTATTTGTCAAAACGTACTGTGTAAAAGTCCCACCCCTGCTTTGATCTCCCAAAATGCAACAGCTCAGAATTATCTGAATTGTTGCATACACATCAAAACAAATGGGGGAAATGCATCATTTTCATCAAAGAAAATCAGTAAGGATTGTGATGGGCAGCCCACAAGTCAAGTGAGATTTATTATCATTTAACTATATACATGTATGTAGTGTAATGTATATAGAAATGTTTCTTCAAACCAGGTTGTAAAACACAACACACGATAACTTATGAGGGTAAGGATAAAATCTACAGATGAATCACACATAAATAACAAACTGAAGTTAATTAATATTAAATAATGCAAAGTACAGAACAGATTAACCAGTGAGACTTTGAATACAATGTGGTAGGGGGTTCAGCAGCCTAATGGCCTGGGGTAAGAAATTGTTTCTCATCCTGACTGTTCTTGTTTTTAAGTTTTCCTGCCTGATGGTAGAAAGTCAAAGAGGATGTTGGATGGATGGGTGGGATCCATAACAATACTAAGGGCCCTGCGTAACTTAGCACCTAACTCCCTGAACTCCCTTTGCAGAACCTCTTCCTACCTGTGTCATTGGTACCTACATGGACCATGACCTCTAGCTGTTCACCTTCCCCCTTAAGAATCTGAGGACTCGATCCGAGGTGTGCTGGACCCTAGCACCTGTGAAGCAAATACCATCTGAAAATCTCGTTCTCATCCACAGACAAGGGTCTGTTGAAGTATTCATCATTAACTCCTCATTACATTCAGAGAAAAACTGGAGCCACGTAGAGTTCCCAGATGCCTGGAGAAGTTTAGCTAGAATGGGGAGAGACCACAGAGCAATTTCCAGCATTTTACATAAAACACAGAACATAGAACATTACAGCACATTACAGATGGGGTACGTTGAAAGGAGACGTGTGAGGGAAGATTTTTACACAGAGTGCTGGGTGCCTGCAATCTGCTGCCAGGGATGGTGGAGGAAGCAAATACAATACAACATTTACAGTAAGGAACTCTTAAACAGCTTCTGTCTCACTGCTATAAGATGGTGGATTGAGTTCAAGATCCGTGAGGTAACTGGTTAGAACACTCTTGGAATATTGTTCTTGGTTCTAGTCACCTCATTATATAAGAATGATGTGGAAACTCTGGTTTCAGGAGATTTACCAGGATGCTGCCTGGATTAGGGATCTTGTCTTCTGAGGATAGGTTGCTTGAGCTAGGGTTTTCTCTTTGGTTTGAAGGAGGATGAGAGCATGTACAAGGTGGTAAGAGGTATAAATAGAATGGATAGCCAGAACGGAAATGACTAATCCGAAGGGGCATAACTTGAGGTGATTGGAGGGAAGTATGGAGGGGATGTCGGAGGTATGTTTTTAGAGAGGGAGTGGTGGGTGTCTGGAATGTGCTGCGAGGGATAATGGTGGAAGCAGATATGATAGAAGCATTCAAGAGGCTCTTAGTTAAGCACACAATGTGCAGAGCATGGAGGGATCCTGGCCTTGTCACGCATTTCTATAACAGAGTAACCAAAACGGTACACCATTCTCCAGGTGCAGTCTTACCAAAGTCTTGCACAATTGCAACGTAATGTTGCAATCCCTACTGGGTAACAGTCTGCAGAGAGACTGCCATGGGCAATGCTAATGTGGCTTCATGTTGTTGCAGTTGTGATGAAAGGCATGCCAGCTGCTCTATTTCAATAGGAGTATGAGGAAATTTGGAATGTCATCAAAGCCTCCAGCACATTTCTGCAGATGTACCTTGGAGAGCCTTCTGACTGGTTGCATCACCGACTGTTATGGAAGCTCAGGATCGTAAAAAGCTGCAGAAAGTTGCAAACCTTCAGTCATCTCCATCATGGGCACTAGCCTCCGCACCATGGAGGACATCCTCAAAAGGCAATGCCTGAAGGAGGTGGCATCAATCATAAATGAACCCCACCACCTAGGACGTGCCCACTTCTCAGTGCTACCATCAAGGAGGAGGCACAGGAGCACAAAGACACACACTCAACATTTCAGGAACTGCTTCCTCCCATCCACCATGAGATTTCTTAAAAGACTACCTCCCTACTTTTGCTCTTTTTTCACTACTTATTTGTTATATTGTAAGTATATGTAAGTAAATTACGCTATATACTCACTCAGTGACCACTTTAGTAGATATCCTCTGTACCTAATAAAGTGGCCATTGAGTGTATGTTCATGGTCTTCTGCTCTGTAGCCCATCCATTTCAAGGTTCAATGTGTTGTGCATTCAGAGATCCTCTTCTGCACACCACTGTTGTAACACATGGTTATCTGAGTTACTGTGGCATCCCTGTCAGCTTGAACCAGTCTGGCCATTCTCTTCTAACCCTTTGCATTATCAAGGCATTTTTGCCCACAGAACTGCTGCTCATTGGATGTTTCTTTTGTTTCTCACAGCATTCTCTGTGAACTCTAGAGACTGTTGTGAGTGAAAATACCAAAAATAATCAGTTTCTAAGATTCTGAAACAACCCCATCTGGCACCAACAATCATTCCACAGTCAAAATCACTTCTTCCCTATTCTGATGTTTGGTCTGAACAACAACTGGACCTCTTGACCATGTCTGCATGCTTTTATACACTAAGTTGCTGATTAGATATTTGTATTATCAAACAGCAGCTTCCGGTCAAGATGGCGCATGCATACAATGCTTCTTCAGTCAACATCTTCTGGATAGATCATGAAACTATATATTCCACTACTTTATGTCTTTTACATTTGCTTTTCATCTTGGATGTGATCCTGGAACAGTTAGAGCCTGTGGTTTGCAGTTTGGAGATTGTTTGGTTATTTCAGTACTCTTTAGTCTCTGAGTTGATTCCGGGAGGTAGAGGCAGCTCATGGCGGAAAGGCTGCAAGCTGATGGTTAACTCCATTTTTCCAATTAAAGCGATGGGGGTGATTGAATAGCAGGCTGCCTGCCTTTTTATCACTGAGTGGGGGGGGGGGGGGTGGTGGATTGCTCTGCTGCCAGAGAAGGGGAGACTGCTTTTTCATGGGTGGTGAGAGCGGTCTGCCACAGAGAGGGGAGACTGTTTTTATCGCTGGTAAGATCGCTCTGCTTCTGGAGAGGGGAGACAGTCATCTTATCGCTGGTGAGATCGCTGTGCTATATCGGGGGATCATGGGAGGATTACTCTGCTTCCGGAGAGGGGAGACAGTCATCTTATTGCTGGTGAGATTGCTCTGGTACAGAGACGGAGTATGTTGTCTGAATTTTCTGCGTTTTGAATGTAGATTTGGACTGTGGGCTTTTTTTTTCCAGCGTTATGTTTTTTTTGTATTCTGTGTTTTTCACCTGATCTCTCATTTTTTTGTGTGCAGGGAAGGGGGATTTGGGGTCAATGTGTCTGTTCTGCTTTTGTTTTTTTTGTGCATGGAGGAGGGATTTGGGGGGTTTGGTGAACATCTTGCTGTTCTTTCTTGGTTTTGTGGGTAACTGGAGAAGGAAAATCTCAGGGCTATATACTTGGATAATAAATGAACCTTTGAACCTTTAAAGTGGCCGCTAAGAGGACATATAAAATAATATGTACAGTATGTATTCATATGTAATATATACAATATATATACTTAATCTTCTTTCAATTGTTACGATACGGCAACAATGAATATAGAATTGAGACTTTTTTATAAACAAAATAAAGCATTTATTTAAAACTCAGCTCAACGACAAATGAAAAGTAAACAAACGACTAACTTAACCAGAAGTTAACTGCTATACGGCAACTCAAACAGTTCTTAAAGTGGTAAATTCAAAAGTCCAAATGATTTACACAGTCTATTAGGAGAGACTTTCCTGAAGTAACAAATTCCTCGATGACGTGACATTACTGCTGATATCAGTCGAAATATGCTGTTCCCGAAGGATTTACGACGAAGGAAATAAAACGGCTTAAAGGCACTGACCTTTCCTTGGCGACACACTGCGTCCAGCTCTTTCTGCTTTCACAATGCAGGAGCTATCTCGGGTGCAGGTTACTAATTTCTTGAAGGAAGATTAAATAAGATCGATCCTGTTTTACCGCCGACAACACCAACTTTTCTCGATCCTTCGGGTTCCCGTACTTCGATAAATTCTTCACTCTCTGACTGAACTAAAACTGGCAGTGGTTTTAAAAACTGCCGGCACAACTTACAATAGAAAGTAAAACTCCACTTTAAAACAAAACTGCGTCATGAGACGAATACACAGCATAACGGAATCACTGACGAATTAAACCACGAACTGACCTGTGTCACAGCCAGGCTTTCCCCTTTTATACCTGTTGAAACAGGCCATCACATGACCTCTCACTGGCGGGAAAATTACATCATGTGACCTCACATTGTCGGGAAATTACATCACCCCACCATCACAAGACCATTACATCATGCTCAGCAGAGACTCAATTACATCATGGTCATAAGACAGTCACAAGATACCCACGGGGTATGTAACACAATTTATAGCATATTTATGCTTGTACCGTACTACTGCCCCAAAGACAACAAATTTCATGACGTATGTCAGTGATGTTAGGCCTGATTCTCATTCTGATTCTGATTCATCTTGCTTGATATCCAGGTCCCTTGGTATCTCTATGATCGATACGTTGTGTCTTTCAACACAAGTAGCCCTGACATTGGACAACGGGTAACCCAACTCGCTCCAATGCAGTTAATTAAGAGCCAAAGTATGTGACTATGTCAAGGGATCCAAATCAGAATCAGGGTCAGGTTTAACATTACTGGCATACTGTGTGTCGTGAAATTTGAAAGGCAAACACGAGGAAATCTGCAGATGCTGGAAATTCAAGCAGCACACACAAAATGCTGGTGGAACACAGCAGGCCAGGCAGCATCTATAGGGGGAAGCACTGTCGATGTTTCAGGCCGAGACCCTTCGTCAGGATGCTGCCTGGCCTGCTGCGTTCCACCAGCATTTTGTGTGTGTGTCATGAAATTTCTTGTGTTGTGGCAGCAGTACTGTGCTAGTATACTAGTATAGTAATAAAAAAAATAAATTACAATAAAAAAAAGAAAAACATTAATTAAGTAGTGGTAAAAGAGAGCAAAAAAAGAAGAAAAACATGAGATAGTATATAGGTTCATTGTCCATTCAGAAATCTGATGGCGACAGGGAAGAGTTGCTCTGTGAAGGGACTCACGGTGACTTAATGCACTTCGTCTTTCTTATAAAGATGATTGCCTAATTGCGTTAGAGATAAGACGGCTGGGGTGTCATAACTATGATACTTGCCCTCTGTGTGACCTGTTTCACAAGCCGAGGGCAGAGGACTAATGATATGACAGGTTATGACTCGGCCAATTTACCTTCAGTAATCATCCCCCCTCCCAACTACTTGTTCAAAACACTCTTATCAGATGTGTCAAAGAATTTTTTTCTTCATAATCTTGGTTCTGTTTCACTTTTTGGGAAGCTGTGGCAGGGCAGAGGTTTTATAAATGTGCTTGCTGTTTCACTGTTTAGAAACTCTCTCTGGCTGTTGTAACTTTAGATCTCATTTATCCAATATCTCACATCTACACATTATCTCTCAGCCATCCACATACCATTGTCCCTTTCGAAGAGGGAGAAGGTGGGTGAGTTGTTGTTCATCATCTCAGAGATAACTATCATACTTTATGAATCTCCAATTCAGCCAAATGTGAAACATTCTTCCATCTAGCAAATGCCACACGCACAGCCATCAGCCTCTCGAACCAGAGGGAATAACTTCACGTGCCCCATCACAGAAATGTTCCCACAATCTATGGACTCACTTTCAAGGGCTCTTCCTCTGATGTTCTGGATATTTATTGTCTATTTATTGTCATTTTTTTCTTCTTTTTGTATTTTCACAGTGTGTTGTCTTTTGCACATTAGTTGTTGTCTGCCCTGTTGGGAGCAGTCTTTCATTGGTTCTATTGTGTTTCTTGTATTTACTGTGATAGCCGGAAAAAAAAAACTGAATCCCAGGGTTGTATATGGTATTTATTTATTTATAGGCTTTTCCAGCCCTTCCAGCAACCCTCCTACTTAACCCTAGTCTAATCATGGGGCAATTTGCAATGACCAATTAACCTTATAACCGGTATGTCTTTGGACTGTGGGAAGAAACTGAAGTACCAGGAGAAAACCATGGTCATGGGGAGAACATACAAACTCCTTATAGACTGTGGTGGGAACCGACATATACGCACTTCGATAATATTGAACTTTGAACTTTGAATATGATAGGGACAATCTCTGCTCAGTAACAAGTTTTTAAAAATGTATTTAGAGATGCAGCATAAAACAGGTCCTTCTGGCCCAATGAGCTGTGCTGCCCAGCAACGCACCCATTTAACCCTAGATTGATCACAGGGCAATTTACAATTAACCTAATAACTGCGGACTGTGGGAGGTAACTGGAGCACCTGGAGGAAATCACAAAATGCTGGCAGAACTCAGCAGGCCAGACAGCATCTATGGGAGGAGGTAGTGACGACTTTTCAGGCCGAAACCCTTCATCAGGAGTGAATGATGAAGGGTTTCGGCCTGAAACGTCGTCACTACCTCCTCCCATAGATGCTGTCTGCCCTGCTGAGTTCTGCCAGCATTTTGTGTTTTTATTTATTTCCAGCATCTGCAGATTCACTCGTGTCACCTGGAGGAAATCCTTGGGGTTACTGGCACAGTGTAGAAGCTCCTTACAGACAGTGCTGGAATTGAACTCCGAACTCTGATGCCCTGAGCTGTAACTGCTACAATACCATAGTGACCTCTCCTTGGCAGAACCCTTGAACCAACCTAACCTTATCTCCCAACAGCTCCTCCCAATATTACTCCATCCTAGATGTGTCCAGGATGAGATGGACTCCAGACCTTGTCATGACCTCACAGTCTATCTCATCATGACCATGCATCATTTTGTCTGCCTGCACTGCCCTGTTTCTGTAACTGTAACACTATATTGCATTCTGTTATTGTACTATCTCAATGTACAGTAGCAATACATTGGATACAGAGGAGATTTACCAGGATGCTGTCTGGACTAGAGAGCATGTCTTATGAGGATAGTTTGAAAAAATTAGGGGTTATATCTTTGGAGCAAAGGAGGATGAGAGGTGACTTGATAGAGGTGTACAAGATGATAGGAGTCATAGATTGAGTACACAGCTAAAGACTTTTTCCTCAGGGTGGCAATGACCAATACCAGAAGGCATAATTTTAAGGTGATTTGAGGAAAATACAGAGAAAATGCTCTGCCAGGGGTGGTGGTAGAGGCAGATACATTAGGGACGTTTAAGAAACTCTTAGATAAGCACATGGATGATATAAAAATGAAGGGTTAGATTGATCTTAGAGTAGATTAAAATGTTGGTACAACATTGTAGGCCAAAGGGCCTGTACAATGCTAGAGTTTTCTAAGTTCGAATCTCTATGAATCTACCTGAATTAATGGTATGAATGACAGATTTTTACCTGTACCTCAGTACGTTCATAGTTTAAACAAAGTACATATATGTCAGCATATACTATCCTGAGATTCATTTTCTTGCAGGCATTCACATTAAATGCAAAGAATCACAATAGACTCAATGAAAACCTGCACAGAAACAAAGACAGAAAAAAACAAGCAATGTGCAAAACACAACAAATTGTGCAAATGCAAAAAGAAAAACAAAATAGTAATAAGTAATAAATAATATTGAGCACATGGGTTGTGGAGACCTTGAAGGTGAGTTGATAGGTTGTGGAAACCGTTTAGTGATGGGGCAAGTGAAGTTATTCCTACTGATTTAAGAGCCTGCTTGTTGAGGGGTAATAACTGTCCCTAAGCCATGTGGTGTGGGTCCTGATGTTCTTGTATGGCATCAGTGAGAAGAGAACAAGGCCTGGATGGTGGGGGTCCTTGAAGATGGATATTGTTTTCCTATGACAATGCTCCATGTAGATGTTCTCAATGGTCGGGAGGTAGATGCCCCATGTAGATGTTCTCAATGGTCAATGACCTGTGATAGACTAGCCTGTATCCACCACTTTTGGTAGGCTTTTCCATTCAAGGGTATTGGTGTTTCCATACCAGGTGTGATGCAACCAGTCAATATACTCTCCACTGTGTATCTATAGAAATTAGTCAAACTTCTAAGAAGGTAGAGGCGATACTGCACTTTCTTTGTAATGGCACTTACATCCTGGGCCCAGAATAGATCCCCTGAAATGGTAACACTGAGGAATTTAAAGTTACTGACCCTCTCCACCTCTGATCCTCTGATGAGGACTAGCTCATGAACCTCTGGTTTCCTCTCCCTGTAGTCAATAATTAGCACTTTGCCTTTGTTGACATTGAGTGAGAAGTTGTTGTTTGGGCAATGTGACAATAATAAACCTTTTATCAATATTAATTTACCCAGTTTATCAATTTGTCATCTTTAGCAGATCCTCAGTCCTGTCACAGCATAGCCCATCATATCTTTTTCATGTGTAATTCAATATCCACCTTCAAAGGTCTCCTTCTTCTTCTAGGTGATGCCATCTTATGCGTTTTTACATGGCTATTGATCTGCCCTTTTTGCATTTGTGCTCCTAAAATCCCTCCAAGAGGACCACAACCTTATCATGGTTTGCAGGCTTGTGTGCTTCAATGACCTAGTGACCTATGCTGGCTGAAGTCAGGGCTTTATGGTTTGGCTCTTCCATTCAAGGGGACCTTAGGGTCACCCGTGCCAAACTGCTCAAAGGATGGACGCCAGACTAAGAGTGGTCCACTCGGGGCTAACAACCCCGACTGGTCAGACAAAGCTGTTATGGAAGCAGCGATGAAGAATCTTTCTACCTCTGAGTGCGACGGTATTCCTGAGTCTCCACCTGGGACTGTAGTGAAAACTGAGAGGGATCTACTGGCATGGTGAAGGAAGCCCTGAGCACCGCCAGAGATGGAGGAGCTTCATCGCTGCCCTAAACGCCAGTGGTGTCACAGGCAGTAAATACTCCTAACATCCACATCAACCATAAATGTTTCTTCCAGAGTAAATAAGAGGACTCCCAAACCAAAGAATATAAACCCAAGGAAATTCTTAACAAGAATCAGGTTTATAATGTTGAAGTGTCCTTTGCAAAATTAAATCATCTGGATTGTTTTCTTTGGTAAAATTGTGGAAGGAAGTGTGGGGAACCAAAACTATGTGTTTACTTTCAAAATATTATTCTTTGTTAACCCCCCAACCATTGACAAATTACTTATGATGTGGAATGTTCTCCTTGCCTGCACTGTTAGTATTGGGTGCTGTAGTGTATAGTCTGACCCGGCTAAAAAACTCACAATGTCTAAACATAGAATTCCTAGGCTTTGACTCATTGCCCACTCTCCTTCCTTTGTATGGTAATCCTCCTTCGTAATTCTCTTCTCTGCACATTCCTTTTCACTCTGAGACGCTCCTTGTTATGTTTTTAACTCCAAAACATTAAAAGTAATTGAAAAGGAAAACAAGGGAGCTCAGAGATGTGAGTCTTAGTTTATTTTTTTACTTTGAGTGAGGTGCACACATATGACGTGGTGGTGCGATGACGTATGCCGTTTACATACTTCTACAGATAACCCACAATGCATTACATAAACAACAAAGGAAGCTTAATCAAACAATATATACACAATATTACTGAAATATTAAAAATACACAACACTGCTTTTACCTGGAGGCTGTCCTGACCTGCCTTTTTTGCCACACCCTTTGTGACACCTCTCGGCCACACCCCCTCTATAAACCACTCTCTGCAACATCCCCTCTGTGACACCTTCTCCGTGACACACTCTGTGAGACCACTTTGTTTCACCTTCCCTGTGACGGCTGCTGTCATGACCTTCCTTTGATACGCACTCTTTGATATTCTTTGTGATATTTGTGAGACTCTTTCACTGTGAGACCCCCTCTGTCACACCCTCCCTGTGACACCCCCCCATGACCCATCCGCTTCTTTGTCACACCCTCCCTGTGACAGTGCTCTGTGACACCCTCTCAATGACACCCTCTCACCATTGCCTGTTCTCTGTGACTCTGCCACACCCTCTCCGTGACACCCCTCTCTGTCAAACCCTGTGTGTTGGAGCACTTCATCCCAGACCTTTGTGATTGGATGCTGTATGAGGCTCACACTTTGCTGGAAATTACAGACCAGTTAGCCTAACCCCAGTGGTTGGGAAAAGGTTGGAGTCTATTATTAAGGAGGAGGTTTTTCATAGAACCATAGAAAACCTACATCACAGTACAGGCCCTTTGGCCCACAAAACTGTGCTAAACTGTCCTGACCTTAGAAATTACCTAGGGTTACCCATAGCCCTCTATTTTTCTGTGTTCCATGTACCTGTCCAGGAGTCTCTTAAAAGACCCTATCATATCCGTCTCCACCATCGTTGCCGGCAGCCCATTCCACGCACTCACCACTCTCTGTGTAAAAAACTTACCCCTGACATCTCCTCTGTACTTACTTCCAAGCATCTCAAAACTGTGCCCTCTGGTGTTAGCCATTTCAGCACTGGGAAAAAGCCTCTGGCTATCGACACGATCAATGCCTCTCATCATCTTATACACCTCTATCATGTCACTTCTCATCCTCCGTCACTCCAAGGAAGAAAGGCCGAGTTCACGCAACCTGTTCTCATAAGGCATGCTCCCCAATCCGGGCAACATCCTTGTAAATCTCCTCTGCACCCTTTCTATGGTTTCCCATTCTTCCTATAGTGAGGCGACCAGAACTGAGCACAGTACTCCAAGTGGAGTCTGACAAGGGTCCTATATAGCTGCAATATTACCTCTTGACTCCTAAACTCAATCCCACAGTTGATGAAGGTCAATAAACCATATGCTTTCTTAATCACAGAGGCAACCTGCACAGCAGCTTTGAGGTTTTGAGGAACTTGATATCTTAAAGGGAAATCTTGCCTTATAAATCTGTTAGAGTTCTTCGAGGAAGTAACAGGCAGCATTTGATAAGGTGCCACACATGAGCTTGCGTAACAAGATAACATCTGAATGGCATTATAGATACTGGCATGGACAGCAGAATGTCTGGCAGGTAGGAGGCAGCGAGTGGCCGCTGGTGACTAGTGGTGTTCCTCTGGGGTCAGTATTGGGACCCATTACTTTTCACATTGTTTGTCAGTGATTTACATAATGGAATTGATGGCTTTGTGGCAAACTTTGCAGATGATATGAAGATTGGTGAAGGGCTTGTTAGTGCTGAGGGAGCAATGTGATTGCAGAAAGGCTTCAACAAATTGGAAGAATGGGCACAAAAGTGGCAGATGGAATACAGTGTTGGGAAATGTACAATACTGCATTTTGGTAAAAGGAACAATAGTGCAGACTGTTATCTGAATGGGGAGAAGGTTCAAACATCAGAGGTGCAGAGGGATGTAGGAGTCCTCATGCAAGACTCCCAGAAGGTTAATTTACAGGTTTTAGTTAGTGATAAAGAAGGCAAATACAATGTTGTCATTTATTTCAAGGGGAATAGAATATAAAAACAAAGATATAATGCTGAGCCTTTATAAGACACTAGTCAGGCTGCTCTAGGAGTATTGTCAACAGTTTGGGCCCCATATCTCAAGAAAGGATGTGTTGCCATTGGAGAGAGTCCAGAGGAGATTCATGAAGATGATTCCAGGTATGAAGGGGTTAACATATGAGGAGTGTTTGGCAGCTTTGGGCCTGTGCTCACTGGAATTTAGAAGAACGCGAGGGATCTCATTGAAACCTGTTGAAAGGACTAGATAGGGTGGACGTGGAGAGGATGTTTCATATGGTGGGGTTCTGCAGAACTAGAGGGCACAGGCTCAAAACTGAGGGGCGACCCTTTAGAACAAAGATAAGGAGGAATTATTTTAGCCAGAGAGTAGTAAATCTGTGGAGTGCTCTGCTCTCTGGAAGCCATGTCTGTGGGTATATTTAAGGTGGAAGTTGATT
Organism: Hemitrygon akajei; assembly: GCF_048418815.1. Lineage (NCBI taxonomy): Eukaryota > Metazoa > Chordata > Chondrichthyes > Myliobatiformes > Dasyatidae > Hemitrygon > Hemitrygon akajei. The sequence continues at coordinate 10,671,057 of NC_133127.1, read as the reverse complement.
GTTTCCTAGTTAGTCAGGGCATCAAAGGATATGGCGAGAAGTCAGGTGTATGGAGTTCAGTGGGATCTGCGGTCAGCCATGATGGAATGGGCTGAATGGCCTAATACTGCTCCTATGTCTTATGGTTTTATGGACTTCTAAACTGCTCCCTCTGTAATCTGCCCCTGTACCAGTCCCTCTGTCATCTGCCCCTGTAATCTTCCCCTGTACCAGTCCCTCTATAATCTGCCCAGTACCAAACTCTCTGTAATCTTCCCCTGTCCCAGTCCATCTGTAATCTCCCCCTGTGCCAGACCCTCTGTAATCTGCCCCTGCATCAAACCCTCTGTACCTTTTTTGCTGCAGCCTCTGTGTTTATCCCTGTGTCGACCCTTGTTCCTCTCCGCTCTGTAACCCACATCTACTGCCACAGTGTCAGAATCAGAATCAGGTTTAATATCACTGGCATATGTCATGAAATTTATTGGTTTGTGGCAGCAGTATATTGCAGTACATAATAATAAAAAACTATAAACTAAAATGAGTACTATATATAGTGTATGTGTGTGTGTGTATATATATATATATATATATATATATATATATATATAAAATTAATAAGTAGTGTAAAAAGAGTAAGAAAAATTAGTAAAGTAGTGTACACGGTTCATGGTCCATTCAGAAATCTGATGGGGGAGAGGAAGAAGCTGTTCCTAAGTGCTGAGTGTGTCTACAACTACAGGTCATGGGTTAAAGATGAAATGTGAAATGTTTAAGGGGAACATGAGGGAGATCTTCTTCTCTCAGAGGGTGGTGAGAGTATGGATCAAGCTGCCAGCAGAAGTGATAGATCCAGGTTTGATTTCCATGTTTAAGAGAAATTTGGATAATTACATGGATGGGAGGGGTATGGAGGATATGATCTGGGTGCAGGTTGATGGGATTAGGCAGGTTAATAGTTCTGCACAGACTAGATGGGTCAAAGGGCCTACTTCTATGTTGTAGTGTTCTGTATATCTGATTCTACCTCATTCCTGATGGTAGCGATGAGGAGAGAGCATGTCCTGGGTGATGGGGGTCCTTAATGATGGATGCCATCTCGTTAAGGCATCACCTTTTGAAGATGTCCTGGAGGCTGGGGAGGCGAGTGCCCAAGATGGAGCTGACTGAGTTTGTACTTTCTGCTGGTCTTTTCCATGCCCTCTGTACCTTGCAACTGCATCCTTCACTTCCTCATCAGGAGACATATCTTTAAGGTATAGAGAGGAAAGTATGGGTGAGTGGGGGGATGTCAGAGGCACGTTTTCTACATCGACAGTGGTGGCTGCACCCTGCCAGGACTAGCCATAGAGGCAGATATATTAAGGACTTTTAAGAGATTCTTAAAATGGAGGGTTATGTAGGAGATTTATTGTGGTATGGGTTGAATGGCCTGGACTGTGCTGTACATTTCTATGGTTTACAGTATGTTCTATGCCAGACCCTCAGAGTGTGTGATGGGACAGTGTGGAGGGAGCTTCACTCTGTGTCTGACCCCGGGAGTGTGTGATGGGACAGTGTGGAGAGAGCTTCACTCTGTGTCTGACCCTGGGTGTGTGTGATGCGACAGTGTAGAGGGAGCTTCACTCTGTGTCTGACCCCGGGAGTGTGTGATGGGACAGTGTGGAAGGAGTTTCACTCTGTGTCTGACCCTGGGAGTGTGTGATGGGACAGTGTGGAGGGAGTTTCACTCTGTGTCTGACCCCGGGGGTTTGTGATGGGACAGTGTGGAGGGAGATTCACTCTGTGTCTGACCCCGGGAGTGTGTGATGGGACAGTGTGGAGGGAGCTTCACTCTGTGTCTGACCCTGGGAGTGTGTGATGGGACAGTGTGGAGGGAGTTTCACTCTGTGTCTGACCCCGGGAGTGTGTGATGGGACAGTGTGGAAGGAGTTTCACTCTGTGTCTGACCCTGGGAGTGTGTGATGGGACAGTGTGGAGGGAGCTTCACTCTGTGTCTGACCCCGGGAGTGTGTGATGGGACAGTGTAGAGGGAGTTTCACTCTGTGTCTGACCCCAGGAGTGTGTGATGGGACAGTGTGGAAGGAGTTTCACTCTGTGTCTGACCCTGGGAGTGTGTGATGGGACAGTGTGGAGGGAGTTTCACTCTGTGTCTGACCCCGGGAGTGTGTGATGGGACAGTGTGGAGGGAGCTTCACTCTGTGTCTGACTGTGGGAGTGTGAGATGGGACAGTGTGGAGCGAGTTTCACTCTGTGTCTGACCCCGGGAGTGTGTGATGGGACAGTGTGGAGCGAGTTTCACTCTGTGTCTGACCCTGGGAGTGTGTGATGGGACACTGTGTGTGTAACCTGGGTGTCCAAGCATCCTTCAGCAGTTTCTGGACAGGTTACGCTGTCAGTAATGAACAAGGAACAGCTTGTGCTGTCATCCACAGGAAAGCAGCCTTCACTCATTCCTTCTGTCAGTCAATGGGGCACCTAGAATACAGAGTGAAGCTTACAGCACCCAAAGTAATTGTTATTGGACATAAAAATTATTGCTGTAATGTTTATATCAGAGCTGAGCTTCAGGCTATAAATGAAGTGGTTAGAACAAACCGCCTTTCCTCATTCTTTTCATTGTGACTATCTTTTTGATGTATTTACACAACCCGCCAGTACATGCCATACGTTAATTATTTTGACCATGAGCATGTCCCGATGATTCTGCACACTCCATTCTTCTGACATTACTCCCAATCCAGGAATCTGCACAGCAGTATTTTTTTTTCCCGCTGCCTTTCTTACACAGCTTCCCTGAATCCTTTCACCCCCCACCCCCTTGACCCCTTCCCCCTCAGACTGTCTGACAAGTTGGTGAATCATCACATTCTTCTCTCTGAGATTCTTCTGGTATTGGAGAACTGTCATGCCTCGTCTCTCTGGGATTGTCACAGTCCCTCTCTTAGGTGATATCTCCTCCTTGCTGATGATCAACACTGGTGCTCCTCAGGGGTGTGTGCTTAGCCCACTGTTCTACTCTCTCTGTACCCATGAATGTGTGGCCAGGTATAGCTCAAATACCATCTATAAATTTGATGATGATACAACCATTGTCAGTAGAATCTCAGATGGAGATGAGAGGGCGTACAGGAGCAAGATATACCAGCTAGTTGAGTGGTGTCGCAGCTACAACCTTGCACTCAATGTAGTAAGACAAAAGAGCTGATTGTGGACTTCAGGAAAGGTAAGACGAGGGAACACAAACCAATCCTCATAGAGGGAACAGAAGTGGAGAGTGAGCAATTTCAAGTTCCTGGGTGTCAAGATCTCTGAGGATCAAACCTGGTCCCTACATATCGATGCAGCCATAAAGAAGGCAAAGCAGGGGCTATATTTTAATAAGAGTTTGAAAAGATTTGGTTTGTCACCTAAAACACTCAAAAACTTCTATAGATGTACCATGGAAAGCATTCTGACAGGCTGCATCACTGTCTGGTATGGGGGAGTGGGTGCGGGTTACAGCACAGGACTGAAAGAAACTACAAAAAGTTGTAAAATTAAGTCAGCTCCATTTTGGGTACTCGCCTCTGTAGTATCCAAGACATCTTCAAGGATCGGTGCCTCAGAAAGGCAGCGTCCATTACTAAGGACCCCCATCACCCAGGACACGCCCTCTTCCCATTGTTACCATCAGGAAGGAGGTTTCAGAAGCCTGAAGGCACACAGTCAGCGATTCAGGAACAGTTCTTCCCCTCTGTTATCTGATTCATAAATTGACCTTGAACCTGTGAATACTACCTCACTTTAAAAAAAAATATTACTTCTGTTTTTGCACTTTTTATATACGTATTATATATAGATATATATCTATATCTATATATATATACTTCCTGTAATTGATTTACTTTTCTTTCTGTGTTATTATGTATTACATTGAACTGCTGCTGCCAGGTTAACAAATTTCACGACACATGCCAGTGATAATAAACCTGATTCTAATTCTGATTCTGGGATCCTTCTGGTGTTGGGAAATGGTCACATTCCCTCTCTCTGGGATTCTCCCAGTGTTGGGGAGTTGTTACACTCTCTCTCTTTCTCTGGGACTCTCCCAGTGTCGGGAAATTGTCACACTCTCTCTCTCTCTGGTACTCTCCAGTGTTGAGGAATTGTCACACTCCCTCTCTCTGGGACTGTCCCAGTATTGGAGAATTGTTACACACTCCTTCACTCCAAGATTCTGCCAATGTTGTTCATATCCAGGAATTAAAATCTGACAACTGTCTCTATTGCCATATGACCCAATGACCCGCATTTGGCCTTTTATCTCCACAGTCAATTCCCCTGATATATTCTGGTGCACACTTTCCGTACTTTCCCTTCCTTTAATTTTACTACTCCAGGGGGGGAAAAAAAACAAAGATTTCAGGTCAGAAATCTTTCAGGTATCTGCGGTGCTGTGTTTTCTTTAACTACTGTACTTCTCACCTTTCAACAGTAGCTACACTTAGTCGCTATTTCACTGGCCACAAACTACCATGGGATGTGAAGGGATGAGCAAGGCGCTAGAGAAATGGCAGTCTTTCTTTCAGGTATATTAACAGAATGAGTTTTATTGCCATCGCCTTATATGCTGTGAAATCCATTGCTTTGCGTCGGAGGCATAAAATTGTATAAATAGTGAAAAAATAATAATGAGGTACAGTTCATGGGTTCATCGACCATTCAAGAACCTGATGACAGAGGGGAAGAAGCTGTCCTGAATCAGTGAGTGTGCGTACCTCTCCTTGATGGTAGTAATGAGAAGAGGGTGAGGGTCCCACCTACTTGAGGCACCACCTTTTGGAGATATCCTCGATAGTAGGAGAGCAAGTGCCCGTGATGGAGCTGGCTGAGTACACAGCCCTCTGCAGTTTTTTCCTGACCCTGTGCATTCAGCCTCCATACCAGACAGTAATGCAATCGAAGTTCAAATCTCCAACTAAGTACGTATATTCTCAAAGTATATCATCATACACAACCCTAAGATACATTTTCTTTCAGACATTTATAGTGGAACAAAGAAATACAATAGAACCAATTGAAAACAACACACAAAGACTGTGCACAAACAATGTGCAAAAGAAGACAAACTGTGCAAATGCAGTAGTTAGATAAATAAATAATGCTGAGAACATGAATTGTAGAGTTCATTTTGACCAGTCAGAATGCTCTCCACCATACATCTGCAGGACTCTTTGGTGGCACACTTTGTTTGTTTGTTTATTTAGAGATAGAGCGCGGAGTAAAACCCTTCTGGCTCTTCGAACAGTGCCACCCCAGCAACCCCGGTTTAACCCTAACCTCATCACGGGACAATTTACAATGACTAGTTAACCTATCCTGTATGTCTTTTGACTGTGGGAGGAAACTGGAGCACCCGTGGAAAAGCCACACGTTCCACGGGGAGTATCTGCAGAGACTCCTTACAGAGGACAACCGGGGCCGAACTCTGAGCTCCTACTCCCTGACCTGTACTAGCATCGTCCTAACCACTACGCCACTGTGGTGCCTTTTGTATGTAAGAAACTACAAACTCCTTACAGAGGATGTCAGGGCTGAACTCTGAGCTTCTGTGCCCCAAGCTGTAATAGCGTCGTGCTAACTACTATGCTAGCATGGCCCTTTTTGTATGTGCCGTATGGAGGAGGTACAAATTCCTTACAGAGGACGCCGGGATTGAACTCTGAACTCCGATGCCCCGAGCTGTAATAGGGTCGTGCTAACCGCTGCACGATAAGGCATCAGTCAGTTTAGTGTCATAGAGTCGCATGACATATAAACTGACCCTTCAGCCTATCACATTCATTCTGTTCTTCCTGCCCATACTCTCACTTTGGCTACATTAGGCCTGCACGTATCCTTCTACACCTTACCTATTCAAGTGCCTGTCTAAATGTTTATAAACTCTCTGAGTATATCTGATTCCGTCACCTCCACTGGCAACAAGTTTCAGATATCAACCACTCTCTCTGTAGAGAAACTTCGTCTCATTCACCCTTAGAACTCTGCCAGTGTACATTTCTTTTCCTGTTTTCCTCCAGTGTTCCAGGTCACGCCTGAACAACTGGAGCTTGTGATGTGTGCGGGTTCAGAGAGCTGCAGGTACAATGGAGAACCTGTTTTCAGCAGCAACTCAGGCACAGACGACACACACTGAATATACTCTCAGTGGCCACTTTATTAGCTACACCTGCTTGCCAATACAAATATCTAATCAGCCAATCATGTGGCAGCAACTCAGTGCACAAAAGTATGCAAACATGGTCAAGAGGTTCAGTTGTTGTTCAGCCCAAACATCAGAATGGGGAAGAAATGTGATCTAAGTGACGTTGACCATGGAATGATTGTTGGTGGCAGACGAGGTGGTTTGAGTATCTCAGAAAATGCTGATCTCCTGGGATTTTTATGTACGAGTTTACGGAGAATGGTGCAAAAAACAAAAAAAAATTCAGTGAGTGGCAGTTCTGTGGGCGAAAACATTTTGTTAATGTGAGAGGTCTGAGGAGAACGGCCAGGTTGGGTTGAGCTGTCAGGAAGGAGACAATAACTCAATATCCACACGATACGGTGTGTAGAAGAGCATCTCTGAACACACAAACCTTGAAGTGGACAGGCTACAGCAGCAGAAGACCATGAACATACACAGAGTAGCCACTTTATTAGGTACAGGAGCTCTCTAATACAGTGGCCACTGAGTGTATATTATACACAGGTTATACTAGGCAGGGAAGAAAATAATTGTGCAAAACCAGACGTTAGTGTTAATACACAAACACGAGAAAATCTGCAGATGCTGGAAATCTAAGCAACACGTTCCCTGGAAAAGTTTAAATCTTCCCTTCAATGGGAGTTCAGTGAAATCCACTCTCACTGCTCCCCCTCTGTGATCCCTGCTGTCGATTTCTTCCCCCCCCCCACCTTCTTGCTCTGACTTCCTCATCTTTCAATCCAGTCCTGACGAAGGGTCTCGACCCGAAACATTGACTGATTACTCTTTTCCATAGATGCTGCCTGGCCTGCTGAGTTCCTCCAGCATTTTGTGTGGGTTGACTTGGCACAAAAAATGAGTCAAGTGGGCTGCAAGGTTACCTAGTTTAACACGCCACCTACCTGGGTTCAGTTCCAGCTGCTGTCTGTAAGGAGTTTGTACGTAGTCCATGTGACCACATGCTAAAGGTGTAGGTTAATTGGTGTAATTGGTCAACATGAGTTCATTGGGCTGGAATAGCCTGTTACCATGCTGTATCTCTAAATAATTTTTTTTTAATATCACTTATTTACATGGAAGATGGTACATGTGTGGAATGAGGCCTTTGGATAGTAAGTTGTTGGCATGCTACATTGGCGCCAGAAACATGGCGACACTTGCAGGCTGCCCACAGCACAGCCCGGGACTGAGTTGGTCATTGACACCATCGACACAATGTTTTCACTGTATGTTTTGATGTACACGTGACAAATAAAGCTAATCTTTAAAATCCTTAAATGCATGGTTGTGCAAGAGGATGCCAATGGAATTCCGGGTTCAATTCCCAATGCTGTTTATAAGGCGTTTGTACATCTTCCCCGTGACTGCATGGGTTTCCTCCGGGTGCTCCGGTTTCCTCCCACAGTCTAAAGACATACTGGTTGGTAGGTTAATTGGTCATTCTGAATTGTCCCGTGCTGGGCGGCGCAGCTCGAAAGGCTGGAAGGGCCAGTTCCGCGCTGTATCTCAATAAATAAATAAACCAATACCAAGAGGCTACACGGTCGGCACAATATTGTGGGCTAAAGGGCTGGTAATGTGCCGTAAATTTCTATGTTCTATGTTCAATACCAATACACTCACATTCTCGGACAGACTGGAAAAGTTTAGAGAGATATGGTCCAAACATGGGCAAATGGAACTGGCTTGGATGGGCAGCATGGACCAGATGGGCTGAAGGGCCTGCTCCCACGCTGTGGATTCTTTGACTCATTCACACACATATTGGACACTGACGCACACAGATGTTAAAACACATGTTCACACTCACTTGCTGGAAACACACCTTACACACAAAATCTGCCTTGTGGCCCTTACACCTTATTGCCTGGCTGCACTGCACCATGGACACTCTTCCTTCTGCCCCACGACCCCATTGGGCAGAAGATACAAAAGTCTGAAAACGCGTGCCACCAGGCTCAAGGACAGCTTCAATCCACTGTTATAAGACCATTGAATAGTTGGACTCTTGACCTCACAATCTACCTCATTCTGATCTTGCACCTCATTGTCTGCTTACATTGCACTTTGTATCTGTTTACACTTCCTTCTGCATTCTGTTATTGTTTTACCTCGTTCTACTGCAATGCACCATGGAGTGGTCTGATCTGTACAAACTGTACAGGACAAGCTCATGACTCAGCACATGACAATAATAAACCAATTCCTATTCCAATTACTCAACTGGTTACAGCTTAAAAGTATCCTCTTAATAAACAAAAGAAAAATTAAGGATTTGCTGCTAGATATGATTTAAATTATGTTTGGTTTAATGAGCAAAGGTTCAGCCCAAATGGGACTGATACTCCAATTTGTTGGGTCAGAGGTCATGAGATCAAATCCCACTATTGCAGCTGAGAAGTTTGAATTGTGCAAAAGTGGAATCAGAACCAAATGGCATTGAATGTGACCACACAACTCTCCAAGTACACCCATTAATTCCTGCCTTTAGGAAGGAAATCAGTCATCCCTGCCCAGCCTGACCTACATGGAATACCAGACCACCGCAATATGGTTCTCTGGCCTCTACACTGGGTAACCAGTTCAGAAAGCAAGAAAGATAGTTAGTCAATACTGCCCTTGTTGGGCACTCCCATATCATCTGAGGCAAAATAGGAACATTTAAATTCATTTAAGATTCATTTATTATCAAAGAATGTATAGATTATACAACCTTAAGATTTTCTTGCACACAAATAGCTACAAAGCAGGAAACCCAAAAGAACACAATTAAAGAAAAAAAGAATAAAATTAAAATTAAAATACCAACACTCAATGCACAAGAGAAAGAAAAAAAATCATGCAAATAATTGAAGTGAATGGTGCATTCTGAACCAAACAACACACACAAAACGCTGGTGGAACACAGCAGGCTAGGCAGCATCTATAAGGGGAAGCACTGTCGACGTTTCGGGCCGAGACCCTTCGTCATTCTGAACCAAAACTGAGTCCTCAGATCCAAACCACGGAGCAGCCTGGAGTAGGCCCAAAGCCTTGTTTATCAGTTCATCATATTAACGGACATGGATCACAACAGCCAGGGCAGTCTTCACAGCCTCAGCACCATGGAGATGACCATTGCGGAGAGCAATCAGCTCTCACGTCCTATCTAGCCGGCTCTTAAATTGACCAAATAATGGAACAGCAGAAGGCCCTGGAGGGAGGAGATGGTTTAATTGGGCGGTGCTTAAATTGTCTAAACAGCAAGTTGTACCGTGCACTAGGACCCAGGCATCACTGCTACGAAAGGCTCTGGGCCTAGATTGGGGGGGTGGTGGTGGTGGTGGTGGTGGTGGGGGGGGGGGTGGGGGGGGGGGGGGGGGGGGGTGTGTGTGTGTGTGTGTGTGTGTGTGTGTGTGTGTGTGTGTGTGTGTGTGTGTGTGTGTGTGTGTGTGTGTGTGTGTGTGTGTGTGTGTGTGTGTGTGTGTGTGTAACAAAATTGAACGGGAGTTTCTCATTCAAATGAAAGGAAGGTGAAAAGGTCACAAAGAAGTAGCTGTACTGTTGCAGCTCGAGCTGCAATCTGCGAATACCACAAGAATTTGAAAGCCCATAGCTTGGTTCCCTGCCCACGTCCACAGGTCTTTGCACAGTAGTGTCCAGCAGGAGCTCTCAGAATGTTGAAGCAGACTCTTATTCAGCAGCTGCCATTTCTCCTGCTAAAACAGGTGGTGGTATGAACAGAGTGGGAAGTTCAGGGGTAAATCCCTGATCGGTTAGGCGTATGTCCAATTACACATAGCAGGACAGGTTCATCAGTGGTTGGCATGGTAGCATAGCAGTTGGCATGATCACTTTACAGCACCAATGAGTATCGATCAGCGTTCAGTTCTCACCGCTGTCCGTAAGGAGTTTATACATTCTCCCTGTGACCGTGTGGGTTTCCTCCAGGTGCTCTGGTTTCCTCCCACGGTGCAAAGACGTACAGTTATGGTTAGGGTTCGTGAGCTGAAGGTGTGCCATGCTGGCCCCAGAATGTGGTGACACCTGCGGGCTGCCTCCTTAACCCTCGCTGATTTGATATGACACAAACGACACATTTCACTCTACGTTTCTTTATTTTGATGTACATTCAAAGGATTCAAAGCTTCAAAGTACATTCATTATCAAAGTATTTTGAAATATACAACCCTGAGATTTGTTCTCCCATGGGCAGCCACGAAACAAATACCAATGAACCCATTGAAACAAAACATCAAACACCCAACATGCAAAGAAAAGAACAAATCACACCAACGGCAAAAAACGAGCAAATAACACACAGAATATTAAACATCGAACCACAGAGTCCTCGAAACTGTTTAGGATTGTTGAGTTTAGTTCAGTTTAGCGCTGTGTCATTCATTGACTGTAGGCCACAGAGCCAATCTAACCCTCGAGAGCAAATCGCACACAAATGGCAAAAAAAGAGTACCCAGGAACACATGTAGCATGAACCGCAGGGTCCTCCAAAACCAGTCCATAGCCACAAGAGGCGCCAGTCAAACCTTGCAGTGAGAAATGACGTGACAAATCTTCTTCAATTCGGATAAATGTGAACTATTGTATTTTGGGAGATCAAATCAGGGAGGGACATATGCGGTGAATGGTTGGCCCCTCAGTGTGTGTGTGGAATGAAGTAGATTTATGAATACAAGTGTATAGTTCAGTGAAAGTGGTTACACAGATAGATCATGTAGTGAGGGAGGTAACACGCCTAAAATCCTGGAGGAATTCAGCAGGTCAGGCAGCATTCATGGACGGGAATAAACAGTTGATGTTTCGGGCCATGACTCTTCATCAGGACTGGACATGAAGTAGGCAGAAGCTACAATAAGAAAAATGATGGAGGGGGCATTGGCACGTTGACCTTCATCAAAGTGTTAACTGTAAGTCAGAGCAAATTGTTCAGGTAGGTACAAAAACGACTTTTAAAAGGTACTTGGCAAGGTACATGGCTTAGAAAGGTTTTGAAGCTTATGGGCCAAACATGGAAAATGGAACTGGGTTGGATGAGGCATGTAGGTTGGTTTGGGCCAGTTGTGCAGCCAGGTCTGTTACCAGACTCAGAAAGTGAAGAAAAGCCTTTGTCTCAGCCACAGCCAACTGCAATCTGTTTGTAAACATCCTTGGTTTCCAAGGGCGGCTGGTTTGAGCAGAGACCCTGATGAGACCCATAAGGTCACCAGCCAAACACAGCAGGAGGGTTCTGGACCCAAAACACTCGGGCAGCACGGGTTACCCATACGCAGGCATTTTGTTTTACATTGTAAATGGACAGCTTTTGTTCTTGCAGGCAATGCCGCCAATATCCATAGAGAAAAGCAATTGAATCCCACCGTGAAAGCTTGTCGGCTTATTAAAGAAAGCCCACAACAGAGTCACGGTCTTGCAGCGATAACACTGTAAGAAGGCTGACTGGAAGCAGACAATTGGTGGCAAGCTGCTGGAGTTTAAACAGTGGCAGGGATGAATATTTTTGGTTGGCGGCCAAGGTCGACAGGAGGTCAGGTCATAGTTTTTCCTTAATGCACTCTCCTGATATGCTTTACTCCCGCACTTTAATAGGGCGGCAGATTTCTCTCTCTCTCTCTCTCTCTCTCTCTGTTGAGTTTATCAGTTCACTTAAAGAGCAACAAGGGTCGTGGAAGGGTCAGCATGCAAAGTGTTTCCTTCAGGCTCCTTATCACCTTTGCCAGTGAGACAACAGAAAGTGATTACACCTGGATACTTTCTGCCACTTCTCAGCCTCTTGAGGTCAGACTGAAGGCAGACTGATACAGTTGTGTGAGTTTCGCTGAACGCAGGTCTAACTCTGTTAGACAGAAGCATATTTTCAGTGCAAGGGTGATAATTGTGTAGGTTTCTAGATACATGTATGTGTTATTTTTAATTTTAAACATGTCCCTGTGCAGCTTGTAGAAGGTGCTAACTGCTCCTGTAACCGCACTGCAGCAGCGGAGCTAAGTCAAAGACAGAAGTCTTAAGTAAAAGACCATCCCCACCACTGAGCACGTCTGCATCATCAGGGACCTCCACCACCTGGTCTATGCTCTCTTCTCACTGCTGCCATCGGGAAGAAGGTACTGAGGTCTCAGGACCCAACACCACCAGGTTCAAGAACAGTTATTACCTCTCAACCATTAGGCTCTTGAACCAGAGGGGATAACTTCACTCACCCCCACATTGAACTGTTCCCACAACCTCTGGACTCACTTTTAAGGGCCCTTCATCTCATGATCTGGATATTCATTGTTTTTTCCCTTATAGCTCAAGCTGGTAAAACCTGAGGTACAGGTATAGCCAAGCACACTCATTTCTCAATTGCCAGGAACTTTTGAACTATTCGAGTGGTGTTTAGGATTGTGGCTTTCTGAAGATTTACATAGATATTGCTGTGTAGGTCTAATTGTTTAATGCTATTGTGTGTTGACTTTGGGATGATACGAATTGTAGATATTACTATTGGGACAATGTATATCCTGTTCACGTTCTAAAGTCTTTCAATTTCCTCTTTTAATTCAGCATATTTCTGCTATTCTTCACTTACTGATTTCTGTATGTTATGTGTGTGTGGGTCGGCTATATTTATTAAGTAAGTTGTTCTTGGTGTTCACCCTGTATTATTATATCCAGATGGTTATTAAAGATTGTCCTATCTGTAATAATCAATCAGTCATAATATAATTTGTAGGACTCTGACTCTAAAACTGAATCAGGCTTGTATTTATAGTAAAATAAGATTCAAAGTACATTTATTATCAAACTATGTATGCAGTAGACAACCCTGAGATTCATCTTCACACAGACAGCCAAGAAACAAAGAAAACCATGGAACATGTTCAAAGAAGAACGACAAGCCCTCCATGCACAAAAAAATCGCACAAACAGCAACAAAAAAAAACAAGTGAGAAACACAAAATATAAAAATCAAAATTGAAAGGGTCCAGGGATATTCGGTTCAGCTCAATATTCATTATCTGCACAACACACACAAAATGCTGGTGGAACACAGCAGGCCAGGTAGCATCTATAAGGAGAAGCACTATTGAGATTTCGGGCTGAGACCCTTCGTCAGGACTTATCTGCATTATCTGCAGGCTGCCCCAATCAAAATCAACCAAAATAGCAACAAGAAAAAAGCAGCAATCAGAAATCAGAAATGCATCACGTGAAGTTGATTGATCACTTCAATCAACAAACTGTGTCGATCAAACCCTGCTTACAATCCAGGACTCTGGCACCATCATCCAATAGCATCAAGGGAGAGACCATTCGAACCCTGGGATCTTCCTTCGGGAGCAGAAAGCAAGTGGGAGAGGGAGACCATCACATGCAGACACCTTCCTCCGGCAGCAGCGAGCGAGAGGCTGGTAGATGATGCTACACACCCAGCGGCCATCTGCACATGCCTCGATGATTTCAATCTGCCTTAGGGCTTTAATTGGTGAGACTGACGAGAAGTGAAGTCGATCACGGGCTCGTGCCCTGTCCCAGGCTTCTTGGCCTCGAGGCTGCAGGTTTCGCTAAAGCCTCCCGGAACCCTCTCGAGACAGCAAAGCGCCAGATCACTCACTTGGCCTGAGGACACACCAGCAAAATGTAGATCAAGGCTCCCACAGCACAGCCACATTTGAAAGGAAAAAAAGATGTAAAAGAAGTGAAAGAAGTAGTTTTGTGAACTGTCTGGAGGATGTCACCTGTGGTCATGTTATTCACAGCTCCATTTTAAAGCAAGATTTTGATGAGTGCTTTTAACCACTTGATTGTGCCTGTGTAAGTAATCAGATCAGGTTAAACTGCTCCAGGATCCGGCAATGTGTTGGAATGATTCTGGTTTCTCTTGGCATTTTCTGCATTTTGTTGGTCTTTTATTTGATAATTTTTTGTGTTAACCACCTGGTCCTGTATTGCTGCAAGGATCTCCTCTGCTTCTGGGAAGAGGTCCTCAACTCTGAGCCAGGTGTCCGACACTTCATTGTCGACATCTAAAGTCAAGGAGATGTTTCCCATTGGTTAACTTTTTCTTTTGTAATGCTAATTTTTTCACTTTTCTGGAACACACTGCCAAGGATGGTGGTAGAGGCAGATACATTAGGGGCATTTAAGATAAGCACGTGGATGATAGAAAACTGGAAGGTTATGTAGGAGGGAGGGTTAGATTGATATTAGAGTAGGTTAAACGATTGACACACATTATGGATGGAAGTGCCTGTAATGTTCCATGTTCCATTCAGCCTTTCCCTATGAGTCAGAAGAAACAAGGAATGCTACAGCCCGTCCGGAGCAAGCTCTTCCATTCGGAACAGCCTACCCACAACCATTGGCTCGCCCACTGTCCAAAAATTTGTCTGCCACAGCCTTGAATACATTTGAATGATTCGTGGTATTCAAACCCACAGAATTCCTGAGCCAGCTGACCCATGGATGACACAACGGTGCGGTTAGACCATAAGACCATTAGCCATAGCAGCAGAAATAGGCCATCCAGCCCATTGTGTGTGCTCTGCCATTCTATCATAAACCTTAGAGCCATAGAACATTACAGCACAGAAGCAGGCCTTTTGGCCCTTCTTGGCTGTGTCAAACCATTTTTCTGCCTAGTCCCACTGACCTGCACCTGGCCCATATCCCTCCATACACCTCTCATCCATGTACCTGTCCAAGTTTTACTTAAATGTTAAAAGTGAGCCTGCATTTATCACTTCATCTGGCAGCTCATTCCACACTCCCACCACTCTCTGTGTGAAGAAGCATGGCTCTCAGCCCCATTCTCCTGCCTTCTCCCAATAACCTTTCACACCCTTACTAATCAAAAACTCCACTTTAAATATACAGAATGACTTGGCCTCCACAGCCATCTGTGACAATGAATTTCACACATTTGCCATCCTCTGGCTAAAGAAATTCCTCCTCATCTCTGTTCTAAAGGGATGTCTTTGTATTCTGAGGCTGTGCCCTCTGGTCTTAGACTCCCCCACGATAGGGAGCATCCTCTCATTTCTGGCATCATTCCTGTGAACCTCCTCTGGACCCTCTCCAATGCCAGCACAACATTTCTTAGCTATGGGACCCAGAACTGCTCACAATACTCCAAACGTGCTCTGACCAAAGCCTTATGAAATGCCTTTTACTGGGCATCTCTGGAACTGTGGCTCATTAGCCCCTCGCGAACAGCCGCTGGACTCCACAGCGAGAAACCCAGCTTTCTCAGGCCCTGTACATCTGGGGTGTATGTGACTTTGGTCCCACCAAACCTGTGAGGTCGGAATGTCTCGCCCACCCGAACCCTGGTTTGCGTGAACGCTGTCTGATTTACCGCCCCCCTGCAATTGCCTGTCGACATGAAATAACTGCATGCAACTATAAAAAATATGTATTTATGAACATTAACTTAACCAAAGAGTTATTAAAGAATAAAAAGAGAAAAAAAGGGGCTCAGTATAAATAAACAGTCAAATGTGCACATAAGTTGGAGTTAACTCTTTTCCATAGATGCTGCCTGACCTCCTGAGCTCCCCCAGTATTTTGAGTGTTTTGCTCAAGATTTCCAGCACCTCCTGATTTTCTCATGTTTGTGATTTTTGCTCCACATTTTGTGTGAGAAAGCTGCCCCTGATATCCCTTTTAAATCTCTTGCCTTTGGTCTTAAACCTGTGCCCTCTTGTTTTTCCGTCCTTAGGGAAAAGACCATGCACTTTCACCCTGTCTGCCTCTATCACGAGCCCTTCAATGTTTCAGGGAATGAAGTCCAAGATTACACAATACATAAACAGGAGAAAGTTTGCTGGTGCTGGACATCCAAACCAGCACACACAAACTGTTGGAGGAACTCCGTCCTGAAGAAGGGTCTCAGCCTGAAACATCATTTATCTATTCATTTCCCTAAATGTTGCCTGATCTGCTGAGTTCCTCCAGCATTTTGTGTGTGTTGCTCTAGGCTACTCAATCTCTCCTTGTAACTCAGGCCCCTGAGTCCAGACAACATAGGTTTCAATAGGTACATTTGATGTCAGAGAAATGTATTCAATATACATCTTGGAAAATCTCTTCCACGCTCTTTCTTTTAAACACATCTTTCCAATAATAGAGTGACCAAAACCATACACAATACTCCAAATGCAGCTCAGCAACATCTTATATAACATCCTTCCTCCATACTCAATGCCCTGACTGATGAAGGCCAGCATGCCAACTGTCTGCTTCATCGCTCTCTTGACCTGAGAAGGGTCTTTCAGCAAACTATGTGTTTGCACTGTCAGGCCCCTCCCAGGGACCCACCATTCATTGTGTAAGTTCTACCCTGGGTTGATGTCCTAGAATGCAATTCCTCATATCTGGATTAAAAGCCATTTTCCAGTCCTCTGTCCACATTACTGGCTCATCAAAAGCCCCTGTATTTTATACAGTCAACATCATCATCTGCTTTAGTGCCATCTGAAAAGCTTACTAACCCATAGACATAAGGGATCATGTAGATGCTAGAGATCCAAAGCAACACACACAAAATGCTGGAGGAACTCAGCAGGTCAGGCAGCATCTATGGAGGGATATAAACTGCTGGCGTTTTGGGCTGAGACTTCTTCAGGAAGGGGGAAGATGCCAGAATAAAAAGGTGGGAGTGGGGAGGGTAAGGAGTGCAAAGTGATAGATGAAACCTGGTGAGTGGGGGAGGTGGAATGAAGTAAGAAGCTGGGAGGTGATTGGTAGAAGAGGTAAAGGACTGAAGAAGAAGGAATCTGATAGGAGAGGAGACTGGACCATGGGAGTGAAGGAAAGAGGAGGGGCACCGGGGCAATGTGATAGGCAGCTGAGGAGATGTAAGAGGCCAGAGTGAGGAATAGAAGAGGGAAAGGGGGAGGGAAAAATGCTTTGTATATTCACACCAAAATTGTATTTGGTTTTTGTATAATTTAGAAGCCCTTCGCGCCATTGGCAACTCCCAGCAACGTTGATTTAACCCTAACCTAATCACAAGACAACTTACAATGACCTGTTAATCTGCCCGGTACGTTTTTGCGCTGTGGGAGGAAACTGGAAGACCTGGAGGTAACTCACATGGTCACAGAGAGAACATACAAACTCTTACAGAACTCCGAACACTGTAACACCCCCAGCTGTGATAGCGTCCCGCTAACTACCAAGCTACCGTGGCGCCCACTGGCAGGAGAATTTCTCTTGAATAAGTTTGAGGAATTGGTTATTGAAAGTCTTTTGTCTCTTTGTGAAGGATGCAGCTTCTCCATAAAATGGAGACATAAAGAGGAACAACCACATTAAACATAGACATTCCAAACTCCCTCGTGAGAAGTGCACTTGGCCTCATTAATGTCTCACCCCTCAGCCCTTCTCCCATTCACATTGATTGTAATTCCATCTCCATAGTGTCTGGTCAGCCGGGGAATAGAGCAAATATAATCTAGTGAGGTCATTACTATGTTCGATCCCAGGGATCACACACATACTGAGCACATGTGGTTTGCGTCTTGTGGTCAATGTCTCTCCTCAGAGGCTTTTTATTGAAGAAACCTGATGAGTTTGGGAGAATCTCAGAACAGATGGGGCAGGATCCACATCAACAGGGCAGCGGTGCCTTTGAAATGTTTCTTCCTTTCAAAATGAAGCAGGGGTGGGGGGGGGTGGTGGGAAGCTATTAATTTTTAAAAAATCCATTTACAAGCAGACTTGAAGACTTTCCAGGCCATGATTAATTTTATGTCAGTGACGAACGCTTCATTTAACTGATGGGAAATCTGTTTGGGATGCTTGAAAGAAAGGGTACTTGGAATTCGACTTCCTCTAATAAAATAAGCTGCAACTGGGATTTCAGGAGGTATAGTGGCCCTGTAAATGGCAGTAGGCACAGGTTAACACAGTGGTGGGTCTCTTTGTTTGGCAAAGAATAAGAACATAAGAATTGCTAGGCCTTCTGGCCTGTCAAGCCTGCCCCACCATTCCATAACATTAGACCATAAGACATAGGAGCAGAATTAGGCCATTTGACCCATTGATCCATCATTCCATCATAAGTGATTTATCATCCCTCTCAACCCCATTCTCCTGCCTTCTCCCTGTAGCCTTTGACAACCTAACAAGAACCTATCAACCTCCGTTTTAAGTATACCCAATGCTTCTACAACCATCTGTGGCAATGACTCACCACCCTCTGGCTAAAGAAATGCATGAACTAAGATCATGGCTGATCTGGCTGTGGACTTGGCTCCAACTACCTGTCTTTCCCCATAACCCTTAATTCCTCTGCAATGCAAAACTCTAACTGTGTCTTCAATATATTTAACGAGGTAGCCTTAACTGCTTCCCTGGGCAGAGAATCCCATATATTCACTATTTTCTGGGAAAAGCAGTTACTCCTCATTTCCATCCCAAATCTATTCCCCCAAACCTGCTGAGTCCCTCCAGCACTTTGTGTGTGTTCCCCCGAATCCTGAGACCATGTCCCCTAGTTCCAGTCTCACCTACCAGTGGAAACTACTTTCCTGCCACTTATCCATCCCTTTCTTTATGTTTTAATAAGATCCTCTTTCATTCTTCTGAAGTAGTTTATTTATATTATTTATTTTATTTATTTTGCAGTCCAGCCTGCAGTAGGCCCACCTGACCCTTCACCTCCTAAAACCCCATTTTAATCATAAACTAATCACATGACAATGTACAGTGACCAATTGACCTTCCCAGTACATCTTTAGACTGTGGGAGGGAACCAGAGCATCCGGGAAAAACCCACTCATTCCACAGAGAGGATATACAAAGATTCCTCGCCAAGGGCGCCGGAATTTAATCCAATCTCCATCAACCTGAGCTAACTGCTATGTTACTGTAGAGTGCAATGCCAGCGAGTACAATCCTAGGTGACTCAATCTCTCCTTGAAGGTAAACCCCTTCATCTCCGGAATGAGCAAAACTAACTGAAGGAAACACAAGAAATTGGAGCAAGATTTATCCACACAACCTCTCAACTCTGCCACTGTGATCTTCCCTAAGCCTCAATTCCTCTTTTGTGCTGGTTCCCCTCCCTTTCTCTTTACCATCTACACCTCAGACTTCAACTACTGCACAGAGTCTTGCCATCTTCAGAAGTTTTCTGATGACTCTGCCATAGTTGGATGCATCAGCAAGGGAGATGAGGCTGAGTACAGGGCTATGGTGGGAAACTTTGTCACATGGTGTGAGCAGAATCATCTGCAGATTAATGTGAAAAAGACTAAGGAGCTGGTGGTGGACCTGAGGAGGGCTAAGGCAGCGGTGACCCCTGTTTCCATCCAAGGGGTCAGTGTGGACCTGGTGGAGGATTACAAATACCTGGGGATATGAATTGACAATAAACTGGACTGATCAAAGAACACTGAGGCTGTCTACAAGAAGGGTCAGAACCGTCTCTATTTCCTGAGGAGACTGGGGTCCTTTAACGTCTGCCGGACAATGCTGAGGATGTTCTACGAGGCTGTGGTGGCCAGTGCTATCATGTTTGCTGTTGTGTGCTGGGGCAGCAGGCTGAGGGTAGCAGACACCAGCAGAATCAACAAACTCATTTGCAAGACCAGTGATGTTGTGCGGGTGGAACTGGACTCTCTGACGGTGGTGTCTGAAAAGAGGATGCTGTCCAAGTTACATGCCATCTTGGACAATGACTCCCATCCACTCCATAATATACTGGTTAGGCACAGGAGTACATTCAGCCAGAGACTCATTCCACCGAGATGTAAAACTGAGCGTCATAGGAAGTCATTCCTACCTGTGGCCATTAAACTTTACAACTCCTCCCTCAGAGTGTCAGACACCCTGAGCCAATAGGCTGGTCCTGGACATATTTCCACTTGGCATGATTAACTTATTATTATTTAATTATTTGTTGTTTTATATTGCTGTATTTCTACACTATTCTTGGTTGGTGCGACTGTAACGAAACCCAATTTCCCTCGGGATCAGTAAAGTATGTCTGTCTGTCTATTTGTCTGTCTGTCTCAATTCCCTGACCTTCCAAAATTTTATCAACCCCCTTTTTAAATAGAACGTAGAATATAGAATAGTAGAGGAACTAACTAAGGCAATAAAGCCTAACAACTCCTTCTGACTACACATGGTTCATATTCCATATCCACTTTATTAGGTACACCTGTACATCTCCTCATTAATGCAAATATCTGATCAGTCAATCATGTGGCAGCAACTCAATGCATAAAAGCATGTAGACATGGTCAAGAGATTCAGTTGTTGTTCAAACCAAACATCAGAATGTGGAAGAAATGTGATCTAAGTGACCTTGACTGTGGAATGACTGTTGGTGCCAGATGGGGTGCTTTGATTATCTCAGAAACTCCTGAACTCCTAGGATTTTCATGCACAACAGTTTACAGAGTTTACAGAGAATGTCCAAAAACACCAGCTCTGTGGATGATAACGTCTTGTTAATGAGTGAGGTCAGAGAAGAATGGCCAGGCTGGTTCATGCTGACAGGAAGGCGACTGTAACTTAAATAACCACGCGTTACAACAGTGGTGTGCAGAAGAGAATCTCATAATGCACTACACGTTGAACCTTGAAGTGGACAGGCTACAGCAGCAGAAGACCATGAACAATTACTCAGTGGCCACTTTATTAGTTACAGGAGGTACCTAATAAAGTGGACACTTAATGTATGTACTGCTGCACAGAACAACAAAATTATGACATGTAAGTGATAATAAACTTAAAGGCAGAGTGACTTGAAGTGAGTGACAGTATTTAAGTGTCAGATCCAAAGATTCAAAGTACATTTATTATCAAAGTATGTATACAGAATACAACCCTGAGATTCATCTTCCCACAGAAATAGGAACATCATAAAACAGCAAAAAACAACGTACACAAATGGTAGAAAGCGAATGAACGACATATAGAGTATTAAACATCAAAGCGGTACCATCCAGTGGAGTTCAGTTCAGCGCTGTATGCTCGCCCACTGCTGGCCTCAGGCCCATTCTTTGCCGAAGTGCCTCAGTCCGTATCAATTGATCCGATCAAACTGCTAAAAAACAGCAAAAAAAAGAGTAAACAGAATCTAGAAATACATTACATGCAACATGAACCTCAAAGTCGCTGAAAATGACTCCACAGCCTCACCGATCAATCTTTACAACATGGATCCCACAACTCCTGCACTTTCTGCCATCAGCAGCTGGCGAGAGGGAAAGGAAGACCCATCAAATGCAGGCAAACCCTACTAAACGCCCACCGTCCTCATTGACTCCAACCTTGCATGACGCAGTTGGAGAGAAGCAATGGTAATCGTGGGCTTCAGCCTTCCAGGTCTTCAGGCTGCAAACATCACTGAACTCCCTCGGAGACAGCAAAGCACTAGATCACACAACTGGCCCAGAAACATTATCAAAATGTAAATCACAGGCTTCAATCACACACAGCTTAGTAGCAGAATCATATTTGAAAGAAGAAGTAAAAGAAACAGTTTTTTGAACTGTCAGCAGGGTGTCGCCATTGGCCGTGTTGTTTGCTAGTGGCATCTTTAATGTTAATTGGTGTGATCACAGTCAAAGTGCCCAAGGCAGTTGATTAATGAAGTTGTGAAATTGGTTGTTTTATGGCAGTACAGTACTGTATATCAAAAATTACATTACGTTACAATAAATAGTGCAGAAGGGGGGTAGTGAGGTAGATTTCCTGGGCTCATGGGCTGTTCAGAAATCTGATGGCAGAGGGGAAGAAGCTGTTCCAAAGACGGTGAGTGTGGATCTTCAGGCTCCTGTACCTTTTCCATGATAGGAGTAATCAGAAGAGGGCAGGTCCAGCATAGTGAGGGTCCTCAATGATGGATGCTGTTCTCTTGAGGAGATGGTGGGAAGGCTCAACTAACTGACACTCCACACAGCATGCAAAAAAAAACTTGTTCTTACATAACTTTATTCTTGAACAGGAATTTCTGGTACGCTTTTCAGCCAATTAAGTCTTTTTGAAGTATTGTTACTATGGTAATGTAGAAATATGAAGCACACATTAATAGTCTGTCTGTGAAAATAACCCCAAGGTGTTAATTTGCTTTCTGTTAGCAATCATTCTGCCAAACTTGCATACTGCTTATGACTTTACTTTGAACTGACCATAATTCTCGATGCGCTCTTCATGCTACCACATTCGGGTAGGAGGTACTGGAGCCTTAGGTCCCATACCACCAGGTTCAGGAACAGTTATTACCATTTAACCGTCAGACACCTGAACCAGCGTAGATAACTTCATTCACCTCAAACCGGAACTGAATCCCCAACCTACAGACTCACTTTCAAGGACTGTTTGCAATTCGTGTTTGCAGAATAATTTTTATTCGCAATCTGTCTTCTGCACATTGGTTGTTTGACAATATCTGTTCCTGTATAATTTTTCATAAATTCTGTTGTACTTTTTACGTTTCCCTGTAAATGCCTGAAATAAAATAAATCTTAAAGTAGTATAAAGTTTTGACTTACTTACTGCCTGTTATGCCGCTGGCATTTAGGGCAGACATTAAGGTCCTCAATCTCTGGTGGTGTTCAAGTTTTCTCGGTTTTCACTACTGTCAGTCATGCAAGTCCCAGGAGGAGGCTCAGGAATACCATCACACTCAGATGTAGGAGGATTCTTTCCACTGTTTCCATAACAGGATTGTTAGCCCTGAGCTGAACCCCCGAACCAGGACACCAGTGGACTGCTGTTCATCTGGCCTCTACCATTTGACCTGTTTGGCTGTTTACCAAGAGCCAAAGTATAAACCCGGTACAGCTCTGCAGGTCGTTGAGACATGCAAACATCCAAACCTCGACAAGGTTGTAGTCCTCTTGGATGGGTATAAGATGACTTTCATAATAAATTTACTTTGAACTTTGGACATTCTTTCTACTCATCACCTAGCCTCTACAGCGGGGGTTCCCAACCTTTTTTAAGTCATGGGCCTCTACTGTAAGGGCAGTGTGGACCCCAGGTTGGAAACCCCTGCTCTTTGGGATGAATGCATGTAGGTTTTTTTTTCCCCAATCAGGTTAAGTAAGACTAGAACTAAAGGCTATAGGCTTAGGTGAAGGGGAAATATTTAAAGAGAACCTGAAGGGAAACTTCTTCACTCATAGGGTGGTGAGAATATGCAGCGAGCTGCAAGCAGGAGTATGAGATGCGGGTTGAATTATAGCAACTAAGAGAAGGTCGGATAAGTACGTGTATGGAAGGGTTTGGAAGGATATGAAGAGGTGCAGGTAGATGGAGCGAGGAAGAAGATCAAGTCGGCATGCACTAACCAGGCCAAAAGGCCTGTTTCTGGGCTGTAGTCCTCTCTAACTCTCAATTTTGCATGCATCTATCGCTCTTTACACACCTATATGATAATATTTCTCTTTCAGTGCAGCATGAACCATGAACTTTGTCGACACTTCTCATGACCTCAGTAAAGTAACTACCATAATCAAAGACTTCATCTAGCTCAGGTGTTCCTTCTTCTCCCTTCTCCCATCAGGCAGAAGATACAAAAGCCAGGCTCAAGGACAAGTTCTATCCCACTGTTCCTAAGACTATTAAATGGTTCCTATTATGATAAAAATGAACTTTTGACCTCACAATCTCTCTTGTTATGACCTTGCATCTTGTCATCTGCCTCCATTTCACTTTCTCTGTAACTGCAATACTTCATACTGCATTTTATTATTTTACCTTGATTCAGATTCGGATTTCTTTGCTGTTTGTGCGACTTGTTCTTTTTTGTGCATTGGGTGTTCTTTGAACAGATTTTGATGGTGTTTCTTTGTTACATGGCTGTCTGCAGAAAGATGAATCTCAGGGTTGTGTACTGTATCCCATACTTAGATAATACATGTATTTTGACTTTACGTGTACATCAGAATAAACAGTGTAATGCATAATTTGTGCTAACAAGCAACACACTGTCCTGGGGAGGCGCCAGCAAGTGTCACCACACCAACATATCCAGCCCACAATGTTCAGCAGAACAACACAGAACACAGCAAGCAGCAAGACAAGATCCTTTTCTTCATCCTACCCACACAAGTACATGGACAGTCCTCCAACTCCAGACCTCCAGTCTCCAGACTTCAGCCATCCAGCACCATCTCCTGGACTTCTGATCGACCTTTAGGCTTCAGTCTTTGGTATTGACCCCCAAACTTCAGCCTCAAACTCCAGATTTACTGACTGACCAGTCCTCCTGGCTGCACAGACAACTGATTCCGGGATCCACCAACCTGGCACAGCCTGACATCCACAGATTTCCCTCATCAGCCATCCACCCTGACCCAAACCCTAACTCCACTCTCTGTTCCCTGAGCTATTCCTATGAACCTAGGAAACAACTATGTCAGAGCCACGACATCGATGGAGACCGTGCGTTACTGCAGCTCAGCACCATCTTGACCAGATATACCTTATGCTACGTCAATGCACTGTTGTAATTAATTCATCTGTATAAAAAGCAAACAAGACAAATTTATCACTATACCTCAGTGTATATGACAATGATGGACCAATTTACAAATTTTGAGGGGAGGACCCTTCTTGTGAGCTACTGTTAATCCTGAGAGTTGCCAACATTTTGTACTTATCCTTGTAAATTTATCCTCCCTCGACAGATTCCAAACTATAATTTATTTCTGGCCATCTATAATTCTGAATGAATTGTATCTGAATCTTTGATTAGATTCCAAATTTTAACTCATTCCCGATCTTCTGTATTCCACATTTACTGGAAAACCAGCAGGGAACTCTGCAGGCACTCCCTCTCGTGGTGTAATCCACGAGGCCACTATTTCTTCAGTGAACTGACAACGGAAGTTTCATTTGCTTACTTTATAGGTGAGTAGGATGCAGAGCAGAAAGTGTTGAGGTGACTTACACTCAGTGGTCACTTTATTAGGTACACCTGTACACCTACTCGTTAAGGCAAATATCTGATCAGCTAATCAAGTGGCAGTAACTCAATACATAAAAGTGTGTAGATATGGTCAAGAGGTTCAGTTGTTGTTCAAACCAAACATCAGAATAGGGAAGAATTGTGATCTAAGTGACCTTTACTGTAGAGTGATTGTTGGTGTCAGATGGGGTGGTTGGAGTATCTCAGAAACTGCTGATCTCCTGGGATTTTCATGCACAACAGTCCCTAGAGTTTACAGAGAATGGTTCAAAAAACAAAAAAAAATCTAGTGAGCAGAAAATTCCTTGTTAACAAGAGAAATCAAAGGAGAATGGCCAGTTTGATTCAAGCTGACAGGAAGGCGATAACAACTCAAATAACTGCACGTTACAACAGTGGTGTTCAGTGGAGCATCTCTGAACAAACAACACATCAAGTCTTGAAGTGTAAACACAAAGTACACTTCAGATGCTGTGGTCAAATCAACACGTACAAACAAGCTGGATGAACTCAGCAGGTCGGGCAGCATCCGTTGAAATGAGCAGTCAGCATTTCGGGCCGAGACCATGAAGCGTCTCGGCCCGAAACGTTGACTGCTTATTTCAACGGATGCTGCCCGACTGCTGAGTTCATCCAGCTTGTTTGTACGTGTTGAGTCTTGAAGTGATTGGGCTACAGCAACAGAAGTCCTTTAAAAACTTACAAATCACACCAAATTTGAATAGCACACTGGCAGCAAGATCAGTAACCCTAACACCCCCCCCCCCCCCACCAACCATGCAGAAAAATAAATTAGGCAAACTGTGAGAATGTCAAATGCTAAACCTCTCTGCGCCAAAGGAAACTTACAATTCACACCAATTTCCTTCTGTATGGGGGGGGGTGGTGTGTGGGTGGTTTGGGGGTTTGTTGTTCTCACAGTTCGTCCGAGTTGTTTTCTGCATAGGAGGTGAGTGGATTGTTGGATACGCTTGCTGCTGTTGTGCGATTTAATTTGCGGTGATTTTTTGTGGGGGATGGGGTTTGATTTTTTTTTTGAACGACTCCATGGTTTTCTTTGCTTCGTGGCTATTTGGAGAAGACAAATCTCAGAGTTGTATACTGCATACATACTTTGATAATAAATTAACTTTTGAACCTTTGAACATACACTCAGTGGCCACTTTATTGGTTACAGGAGGTACCTCACAAAGTGGCCAATCAATGTATGTTTACAAAGGGAATTGAGAACGTTGGTCTGAGACAGCTGTTCATGAAGAGTTCAATCTCAGGGTACAGGGGACAAAAAAAGAGGAAATAAGAAGAAAACTGTTTTTCAGCCAATGAGTAGTTACATTGTGAAATGTTTTGGGAAAATAATGTTAAAATAAACGGCTATGAATGAGTTTGAGGCAACTGCTCTGTTGAGAGAAAAGGAAGTGGTTATAAAATTGGCAAGAAGAGGCTAAGAGTTTTCGTTGAGAGGAACGATGGTGCAATAGACAAATTACTGGAGGAACTCAGCTGATCAAACATCATCTATGTAAGGAATTGGACATGGACAGTCAATGTTTGGGTAAAAGCTCCCCATTTCCCATCAAATATGATATGCAAGTTGATTGGTTGTTTAAGATGGGTTGGCCTTTATTAGTTGGGGGATTGACCTGCAAGACCTGTGAGGTAATAGTTTTATTATTGAGATAAATGTGGAATTGGCCCTTTTGGCACATCAAGTCAGGCCAACCAGCAATCCCTCGATTAAATCCTAGCCTGATATGCAACAATTTACAATGACCAATTAACCTACCAACTGATATTAAACCTGATTCTGAATGAGAAATATATTTTTTTTTAAATAGTGCGAAAAAGAGAGCAAGATAGAAAGGTAGTGTTCATGGTTTCATGAACCGTTCAGAAATCTGATGGCAGACGGGAAAAAATTGTTCCTTAAATATTCTATATGGGTCTTCAGACTCCTGTACCACCTCCCTGATAATAGCAATGAGAAGAGAGCATGCCTCTGATGGTTAGGCTCCTTAGTGATGGATGCTGTAGTTGTGGCACTGACTCTTGAAGATATCCTTAGTGATGGATGCTGCCTTTTGAAGATGTTCTCGATGGTGAAGAGGATTGTGCCCATAATAGAGTTAGCTGAGTTTAGAACCCTCTGCTAAATCTTTTTTCATCATTTGGCCCTGATGAAGGGTTTTGGTCTGAATTTCCCTCTGTAGATGCTGGCTGACCTCCCGAATTCCTCCAGCACTTTGTCTGTGTTGCCCATGAACCAATGTGTTATCCACCCACCCTGCTCATGGACTGTTTGTCCCACTTCCATGGAGAAGTTCTACACAGCATCCACACCGGGATCATCAGACTCAAAAACAGTTACTTTCCCCAAGCAGTAAGGCTGAACAACACCTCCACCCACTAACCCACTCCTGCATACCCCAACCACCACTACTTTATCATTTCATGTCAATCACCTATGTACAGACACTCTTGTGCCTAGCGTCACTTTATATACATATAGTCAGTCTATGTAGATAAGCTATCTTATGTACTTATAATATTTTGTTCTTTATCTTATTATATTATTTTGTGCTACATTCGGTCTAGAGTAACAATTATTTCGTTCTCCCTTACACGTGTGTACTGGAAATAACATTAAACAATCTTGAGTCTTGAATTTTGAAAAATACCCTCACCATTCCCTTTATTTACACTACATATTTATTTTAATAACGTAGTAATTTTGTATCTGTACTGTACTGCTGTTGCAAAACAACAAATTTCACATAATCTGAAACAACCCATCCTGATGGTGATATAAACTGAGCCACAGCTGTGGAATTTAACGTATGAAGAGCGTTTGATGGCTCTTTGCCTGTACTCACTGTAGTTCAGAAGAATATGGGGGGAATCTCATTGAAACTTATTAAATATTGAAAGGCCTGGGCAGACAGGATGTGGAGAGCATGTTTCCTACTGTTGGGGAGTCCAAGACCAGAGGATACAGGCTCAGAATAGAGGGACATCCGTTTAGAACAGAGATGAGGAGGAATTTCTTTAGCCAGTGGGTGGTGAATCTGTGGAATTCATTGCCACAAACAGCTGTGGCGGCCAGGTCATTGGGTATATTTAAAGCAGAGGTTGGTATGTTCTTGATTAGTAGGTGTGTCAAAGTTTATGGGGAGACAGCAGGAGAATGGGGTTGAGAGGATGATGGATCCATGATCGATTGGCAGAACAGGCTTGATGGGCTGAATAGCCTGATTCTGCTCCTGTGTCTTATGGTCTTATAGCAGACATAAAACTATCAATGACATCGGCTGTTTATTCCTCTTGATAGATGCTGCCTGAGCTGCTGAGTTCCTTCAGCAATTTGTGTGTGTTACTCAGGGTTTCCAGCATCTGAAGAATCTTGTGTTAATGAAATACCAAGGTTTTATTATATATAAACCTGCAGTTTATGCGATGGACCCAGATGAAATCACAGGATTGCAGTGTGTTTTTAATCCTTAATGTAAGTGCAGCTTTGGTTTATTTCTCCCTGCTGTGGCAATTAAAAGCACGTGTATCTCATATTTCGGTCCTCATTTAACTCCAATATGAAACTCTCTGGGGAAGCAGTTCTCAGTTCTCAGTGGAGCTGACAGCAGATACTTAATCTATAATTTGGAGTTCTATGCATTAGGCAAATCAGATCACTGACAGCAAATTAATTATGTGGGGGCTTGTATTCTGTGGGAATACTGTGTGCAGTTACACACCAAGAGGAACGAACGCTCCCCTCCATTGAGCACATCTCCAAGGAGCTCCTGCTGCAGCAAAGCAGCATCCATCATCAAGGGCCTCCACCATCCAGACCATGCTCTCTTCTCACTGCTGCCACCCGAAAGGAGGTACAGGAGCTTCAGAGCTCACACCACCAGGTTCGGGAACAGTTATTTCCCCTCAAACATTGGGCTCTTGAACCAGAGGGAATAACTTCACTGAACTGTTGAACTGTTCCCACTAAACTGGGCTTACTTTCAATGACTCTTGACCTCATGTTCTCAATATTTATTGCTTGCTTGCTTGCTTGCTTATTTATTTATTTATTTATTTACTTACTTACTGATTATTACTTTCTCTCTTTTGGTATTTGGCCAGTTTGTTGTTTTTTCTGCAGATTGGTTGTTGTCCGTCCTGCTGGGCACATTCTTTCATTGATTCTATTATGCTTCTTTTATTTACTGTGAATGCTTGCAAGAAAGTGAATCTCAAGGTTGTATGTGGTGACATATATGTTTGTTGTTGTTCAGTCATTAATTCGAGCCCATCTCTTTGTGACCTCATGGACCATAGGGTCCATGGGGTTTTCATGGCAAGATATGGAAGTAGGTTGCCAGGCCTTTCTTCCACACAGATACTGCTGCTGCCCAGGTTGGGACACGGCTGGATTTGAACTCAGGACCATCTGATGTCCAGTGCTGATGCCTCTACACCTACAGCCAAAATATATGTACTGTCCTAATAAATTTACTTGGAACTTCTTAAGTGAGAGGGGGTGGGAGGGACTCTGTATTTCATATTTGGATAGGGTAGTTTTTTTAATGAATCAGTTTTGAAACCGAGTGTTATCAACAATGTGAATGTTTATCTTAACGGCTGTGCTGAACTGTCTCTTTGTCTCCTTCAACTAATTCTGAAGTTACACATACACCCCTGTTGGCCAGGATTTTCGAAGATTTAGACCTGTTGACAAAGAAGAACTAATGTTTGTCTTATGAGGATAGGTTGAGTGGGCTGGGGCTTTTCTCTTTGGAGCAAAGGAGGATGAGAGGTGTCCGAATAGAGATGTACAAGATGACACCTAATAAAGTGACCACCAAGTGTAGAACATGGAACAATACAACACAGGAACAGGCCCTTCTGCTCACAATGTTGACCCAATCTTTTAGACCATAAGAGCATAAGACATCAAAGCAGAATTAGGCTATTCAGCCCATTGAATTTGCACCACCATTGAATCATAGCTGATTCATTAGCCCTCTCAACCCCATTCTCTTATCTTCTCCCTGTAATCTTTGATGCCCTGAACCTGTCGACCTCTGCCTTAAATATATCCGATAAATTGGCCTCCACAGCCGTCTATGGCAGTGAGTTCCTCAGATTACCAGCCTCTGGCTAAAGAAATCCCTCCTCATCTCTTTTCTGAAGAGACATCCCACTATTCTGAGGCTGTGCCCTCTGGTCCTAGACTATAGGAACCATCCTCTCCACTTCCACTCAATCTAGGTCTTTCAATATTCAATAGATTTCAATGAGATCCCCCCTCATTCTTCTAAACTCCAGTGAGTACAGGCTCCTCTGGATCCTCTCCAATGCCTGCTCCTAATAAGTTAACCCTTTCATTCCTAGAATCATTCCCATGAAACTCCCCTGAGTCCTCTCCAATACCTGCACATTTTTCTTAGATAAGAGTCCCAAAGCCAGGCACGATACTCCCAAGTGCAGTCTGATCAATGCCTTAAAAATCCTCAGGATTACATCCTTGCTCTTATATTCTGGTCATCTCAAAATGAATGCTAACATTGCATTTGACTTCCTTACCGCTGCCTCAACCTGCTAGATATCATTTAGAGAATCCTGCGCAATGACCCTTTACACCTCTGCTTTTTGAATTTTCTCCCCATTTCTCCACAGAAAATAGTCTATGCCATTATGACTTCTACAAATGTGCATGACCATACACTTGCCTACGCCATATCCCATCTGTTTTTAACCTGCTCTAAGATCAATCTAACCCACATAGCCCTCCATTTTCCTTATGTCCATGTGCGTATCTAAGAGTCTCTTAAATATCCCTAACATATCTGCCTCTACCACCACCCCTGGCAATGTGTTCCATGAAATCACTCAGTGAAATCACTCTCAGTGTAAAGAACATATCTCTGATTTCCCCTTATCCTTTCCCCCAATCACCTAGAAATTACACCCTTGGCATTATTTTTTTAATTAGTGATACATGAAGGAGTTAGACCCCTTTGGCCCTTAGAGCCACACCGCCCCTACAACTCCTGACAAACCCGATTAACCATAACCTAAGCATGGAACGACTTACAGAGATAGATAGATAGATAGATAGATAGATAGATAGATAGATAGATAGATAGATACTTTATTCATCCCCATGGGGAAATTCAACTTTTTTCCAATGTCCCATACACTTGTTGTAGCAAAACTGATTACATACAATACTTAACTCAGTAAAAAAAATATGATATGCATCTAAATCACTATCTCAAAAAGCATTAATAATAGCTTTTAAAAAGTTCTTAAGTCCTGGCGGTAGAATTGTAAAGACTAATGGCATTGGGGAGTATTGACCTCTTCATCCTGTCTGAGGAGCATTGCATCGATAGTAACCTGTCGCTGAAACTGCTTCTCTGTCTCTGGATGGTGCTATGTAGAGGATGTTCAGAGTTATCCATAATTGACCGTAGCCTACTCAGCGCCCTTCGCTCAGCTACCGATGTTAAACTCTCCAGTACTTTGCCCACGACAGAGCCCGCCTTCCTTACCAGCTTATTAAGACGTGAGGCGTCCCTCTTCTTAATGCTTCCTCCCCAACACGCCACCACAAAGAAGAGGGCGCTCTCCACAACTGACCTATAGAACATCTTCAGCATCTCACTACAGACATTGAATGACGCCAACCTTCTTAGGAAGTACAGTCGACTCTGTGCCTTCCTGCACAAGGCATCTGTGTTGGCAGTCCAGTCTAGCTTCTCGTCTAACTGTACTCCCAGATACTTGTAGGTCTTAACCTACAATGACCAATTAACCTACCCAGTACGTCTTTGGACTGTGGGAGGAAACCGGAGCACCTGGAGAAAACTCACACATTCCATAGGGAGGATATACAGAAATTTCTTACAGAACGGCTCTGGAATTGAAGAATAAATTCTGGAATGCTCCAAGCTGTAAAATGTTGTGCTAACTGCTGCCGTGGTAAAAAGTCTCTGGCTATCCACTTGTTCTATGCCTCTTACTATCTCATGCATCTCTATCTTGTCACCCCTCATCCTGCATTGGTCCAAAGAGAAAAGCCCTGGCTCGATCAGCCCATCCCCATATAGCATGGTCTGTAGTGCAGGCAGTATCCTGGTAAATCTCAACTGCACCCTCTCTAAAGCTTCTACACCTTTCACATAATGAGGTCACCAAAACTGAACAGAATATTCCAAGTGTGGTCTAACCAGAGTTTTATAGAGTTGCAACATTACCTGGTGGCTCTTGAACTCAATCCTAACTAATGAAGGCCAACTCACTATACACCTTCTTAACCACCCTGTCAATTTGCAGTACTGAGCAAAGGTCTTAGGCACATACTTACAGCTAGGGTGCACATGACTTTTGCAAAATACTGCCACAAAAAAAAATCAAATTTCATGACATATATGAGTGATGAATACACTGATTCTGATATTGTGGACTGACGGTAGAAAGGGGGCAGGGAGAGGAGAGAGAGTGGGAAGCACCAGAGAGACATTCTGTAATGATTGATAAACCAACTGTTTGGAATCAAATGACCTTGCCTGGTGTCTCAGGGCTGGGTGTGTCTGCACCCGTGCCAACCCCTCCCACCCCACCCTGTCCCTGGCACTCCTCTGCCACACACCTCCTGCAGCGTTCCACCCTTGAGATTCCCTACATCCTTTGTTTCTGCCAGATTTACAAACTTGCTTACTGCTCCACATTGACAAATACAGTACTGTGCAAAAGTCTTAGGCATCTAGCTGTGTATTTATGCTTAAGACTTTTGCTCAGTGCTGTATACGTCATGAAATTTGTTTTGAAGATATAAAAAAATATAAGTTACAAAAATGAATAAAATTGCGAATGATAAATAATTACAGTTTGCCAATTTCTTACTTCACAGTAGTTCCATGATACTATCATTCAACAGTTGTAAGGGACATTTGGAAATTCATGGGTGGATGGAATTAGGCACAGATCCAACACAGACTTGTGGATTGTTGGTACTAGGGACCAAATGGCCTAATCCTATACTTCTGTCCCTTGTCTATTCCCATGACGGATAGTTAGTGTATCTTGCCGTCCCATTCTATGTTGTTGCTTGTTGGTTGGTTGTTTCCATCTCTATCAGATACTGGAACTACTTGATCATTTCCAGGAATAGCCATGACTAATTTTAATTAGTTTGTGCTAAATCCACATTGTCAACTGTAAATTAGATCACAATATGTCCCAACACCAACCCTGGGAAACCCCACTCGCCAATTAACTGCAATTCCTCAAAAATGTTTGCACTGTTGATTCACTGTCGTTTTGATGCACATTTATGCAGAACTGTAATGACTTGCCATTGATGGCCCATAGGCAGCAAAGTCAGCTTCTAAATAGATTGGAGTCTCCAAGATCATCAACAAGCAGTTTGTTGAATTATTACATGTTATTTTGCTCCCGTACAGCAGTTAAATCTGCGTTTCTCCGATTCATTTTTGCCGATTGTGTTGCTTATCGTGAGGAGACTTCCAGAGCATGTCTCAGAAACAGCATCAGGTTTAGTAGCATTTACATACGGTCAGTGCTGTAGTGGCATCCGCACCGGACCGTGAGGCGAGTGGTCGCAGGTTCGAATCCGGCCGGCTCCTTGCACACTTTCCATCCGTGCTGGGTTGAGCGTCGAGCTAGCAACTTGGCCTCATAAAAGACAAATGCTAAAGAAGGTTGGCGTCTGATGTGCCACAATGCGTGGAGAGGAACAGCAACAGTACTGTGCACATATATATAACTAGGGTGCCTAAGAATTTTGCACACTACTGTAGTAATTTTTATGTATTACACTGTACTCTGTCACAAAAAGAACAAATTTCATGACATGTGAGTGATGATACGGGTCTCTATTTTGTACTGAGAGTGGGAAGGGGGCAGGAAGATAGGAATCATGGTTGGTTAAAGGGAAGGGGGCGAGAAGCACCAGAGAGACATTCTATAATGATCAATAAATCAATTGTTTGGAGTCAAATGTCCTTGCTTGGTGTCTCAGGAATGGGTGTGCCTGCACCCCCGCCACCCCCTACCCCTGGCACTCCTTCTCTGCCACCTGTCCCACACACTTCCCGTGGCACTCCACCCTCAGCATCCCCAACATCCTTTACTCCTGCTAGAGTTATAAACTCGCTCTCCATTCCACGATGACAAATAGAGTACTGTGCAAAAGTCTTAGGCACCTTTGCTGTGTATATATACCTAAGACAGTACCATATGTCATAAAATGTGTTGCTTTGTGGCAGCAGTACAGTGCACAACATAAAATTATCATAAGCTATAAAATAATAAATGAACAAGTAGTGCAAAAAGAGACCAAAATAGTGAGCTTGTGCTCATGAGTTCACTGACCGTTCAGAAATCTGATGGCGGAGGGGAAGAAACTGGTCCTAAAATGTTGAGTGTGTGTCTTCAGGCTCCTGAGCCTCCTCCTTGTTGGTAGTAATCAGAAGAGGACATGGCCAAGGTGGTGAGGGGCCTTCATAATGGAAACCATCTTCCTGAGTCATCACCTTTTGAAGGTGTCCTCGATGGTGAGGGCTAGTACCCAAGATGGAGCTGGCTAGGTTTACAACCCTCTGCAACTCTTTCTGATCCTGTGCGTTGGTGCCCGTGTATTAGGTGGTGATGCAACCAGTAAGAATGCTTTCCACTGTACATCTGTAGAAAATTGCTGGAGTCTTTGGGGGACATATCAAATTTCTACCTCCTAATGAAATATAACCATTGGTGTGCCTTCTTCATAATTGCAACAATACATTGGACCTAGGGTAGACTTTCAGAGATGCTGACACCCAGGAATTCGAAGCTGCTCATCCTTTCCACTGCTGATCCCGCAATGAGGACTAGTATGTGTTCTTCTAACTTCCCCTTCCTGAAGCCCACAATCAATTGCATGGCCTTACTGGCACTGAGTGCAAGGTTATTCTTGTGACACCACTCAACCAGCTGGTCTATCTCACTCTTATGTCTGTACTTGTAAAGGATTTTCTGGTGACGCATTGGTATTTGTGTGAGAGTTTGAGAGTCCATTGATAGAAGTCAAGAGTACCTGTGACTTTGAAAAATATTTATGATAGATTTTCTGGGAGTTAGTCAATATTTTCAGAGGGATTTCTGGCATGTGTCAGTGTTTGTAAAGAATTTTCTGAGAGTTTGTCAGTATTAGTGAGCTATTACTAGATATAAATCAATATTTAGATTCTAGACACTAAATCTTAGAGTAAGCACAGTGGTGTATCTAGTGTTGCTACAGATTCATAGCTTCAGTCATACTGACTCAGTTCTGACCTCACCAGGGTTTCTGTGGATTTTGCACATTCTTCCCCTGAGCACATGATTTCCCTCTGGATGCCCCAGACTGCTCCCATATCCCAAAGATACTGGTAGGTTAATTACAGTACCACTGTCTTGAAGAAGGGGCTGTCCCCCCTCTTTATACTGGCTATCTCTTATGTATTTTTCAGTCCAGATGAAGGGTCTCCACCCAAACCTTCGATTGTCCATTTCCCCCCTCAGATGCTGCCTGACCTGCTGACTTCCAGATACAGCCCAATCCATCACCGGCAATGCCCTCCCACCATTGAGTATATTTATAAGGAGTATTGCCACAAGAAAGCAGCATCCATCATCAAAGACACCCACCATCCAGGCCATGCTCCCTTCTCGCTACTACCACTGAGAAGGAGGTACAGGAGCCTCAGGACCAACACCACCAGGTTCAGGCTCACTTCACTCACCTCAATCAAACTGATTCCACAACCTACTTGCAAAGACATGTCATCTCATGTTCTCAGAATTATTTATTTTTTATTTGCACATTTTGTCTTATTTTGCACATTGGCTGTTTGTCAGTATAAACTTTCATAAATTCTATTTTTAATAAAATTGTTGAGTCAATGGGGACTTACAAAATTTCTTTAGTGTCCTGAGAAAGTAAATGCATCAGTGAGCTTTCTTGACCATGATATCAATGTTGTCGGAACAGTATGGGCTATATTATGATGTTCACATGCGGGAACATGAAGCTGTCAGCCCTCTCAATCTCAATCTCAATTCCAATTATAATTGTGATTGAGGTTGCGAGGAGAAGAGTGCATCTTATTGGACTGAGAACTATTTATTAATCTTATAACAGCGGGCTAGATGCTGTCCTTGAGTCTGGTGGCATGTGCTTTCAGCCTTTGGTATCTTCTGACCAATGGAAGAGTGAAAAAGAGAGAATGTCCTGGGTTCTTTCGGTATATTTCTATATCTTTTTCCTGTCTCGAGTGCTCACAACCCACAAACTCGCTCTCCTAATCAAGGGTCTCAGCCCAAAATGTTGACTGTTTATTCATTTCCATAGGTACTGCCTGACTTGCTGAGATCCTCCAGCAGTTTGTGTATGCTGCTTTGAATTTCCAGCATCTGCAAAATTTCTTTGTGTTTATCATTATTAATTTAATTGATACAAAGCTTTTTCCCACCCCACTTCTCTTCACCTGCCTATCACCTCCCCGTGGTGTCCCTCCTTCTTCTCTTTCTCCCACTATCCATTCTCCTCTCCTATCAGATTCCTTCTTCTCCAGCTCTTTACCTTTTCTACCCATTACCCAGCTTCTCACTTCACCACTCCTCCCCCACCCACCAGGCTTCACCTATCACCTTATACTCTTTCCCCTTACCCCGCCCGACTTTATCGTGGCATCTTTCCCCTTCATTTCCAGTCCTGATGAAGGATCTCTGTCCAAAACATCGGCTGTTTATTCATTTCCATAGATGCTGCCTGATCTTCTGAGTTCTTCCAGCTTTTTGTGTGTGTTGCACAAACTACCTCTCCTAAGTTCCCAGATACATAGACAAACACAGGGACAACCATCATCACTACTGTCAGTAAGGAGTATGTACGTTCTCCTCGTGTCCACGTGGGTTTTGTCGGGATGCTCTGGTTTCCTCCCACATTCCAAAGACGTACAGGTTTGGATTAGTGAGTTGTGGACATGCTGTGTTGGCACCAGAAGCATGCCAGCGCTTGCGGGCTGCCCCCAGCACATCCTCGGATTGTGTTGGTCATTGACACAAATGGCACATTTCACTGTACATTTCAATGTACATGTGACAAATAA
The DNA here is from genome assembly GCF_048418815.1 of Hemitrygon akajei. NCBI lineage: Eukaryota > Metazoa > Chordata > Chondrichthyes > Myliobatiformes > Dasyatidae > Hemitrygon > Hemitrygon akajei. Next base: position 10,633,787 of record NC_133127.1, on the reverse strand, counting down.
AGCTGATTTTTAATCTTCTGTTATATTTTTGGAAGTTGGAAGGTGTAGAAAGCATGTTTTAGATTGAAGAAAGAGCAAAATACAATACTGGAAGAGGTGATACAATATGCACTACATAAGTTTCCATTTGAGGTCCCTCAGCTCATCGGATCTCGGGGAGACCTGTGGTAGTGAGAGAGCTAACATATAATATGTCACATTTTTCCTATAAAGTGCTGCTCCTGCTGTTCAAGCTGTCTCTTCCTATGGGAGTACGTCAATATTTACAAGGAGCTAAAGATACCTTCTGTGCAGTGAGCTGTGTTGGCAAGGCCAAAGAGGCTGTGATGGAATGTGCCAGTGCACTAAGCATTTCCACGATGATGTATTTGTGAATCACCGGACATTCTGCCTCAGAGCATGAACTCTGTGCAAGAAGAAAAATCCCCTTCCAGTCCAATTCCACCCAGTGTTGAAGCAGGCACTTCAGAATTCCTCGCTTTATTGTTAAACAATCATAAAAGCTGATGAACCACACACAAAATGCTGGAGGAACTCAGCAAATCAGACAGCATCTATATAGAGAAATAAACAGTTGATGCATCAGGCTGAGACCCTTCATCAGTTTGATGTCTTACTTAAGACATGGGAGCAGAATTAGGCCATTCAGCCCATCGAACCTGTTCTGCCATTCCATCATGGCTGATTTATTATCCCTCTCAATCCTATTCTCCTGCCTCTCTTCGTAAACTTTGATGCCCTTACTAATCAAGAACCTGGACTGGAAAGGAAGAGGGAAGAAACCAAAATAAGAAGGTGGGGGAAGGCGGAGGAGTGCAAGCTGACAGGTGATAGGTGAGACCAGGTGAGGGGGAAGGTAGATGGTTGGGGGAGGGAGGATGAAGTAAGAATCTGGAAGGTGATAGGTGGATTGGGTAAAAGGTTGAAGAAAAACAAATCTGATAGGAGTGGAGAGTGGACCATGGAAGAAAGAGTGAAGCCAGATTTCTTCAGCTCTTTACTTCGTCCATGTATCAGCTTGTACTCTTCCTCCTCCCCACCCGCCCCTCACCCACCATCTTATTCTGGCCTCTCTCCCCTTCCTTTCCAGTCTTGATGAAGGGTCTCAGCCCGAAACATCGACTATTTATTCCTATCCATAGATACTGCCTGACCTGCTGAGTTCCACCACCGTTTTGTGTGTTGCTGTGAATTTCCAGCATCGGTCAAATCTCTTGTGTTTATAAAAGCTGATGAACAGCAGTGAGAGGAGGGTCACCCAGCCTAATGCAGCCTAGACTACCTTTGTTACAGCCAATCTTGGAACGTGTCTGAAATCAGCGGGTGCAGAGATAGGTGGCACGGTAGCGTAGCAGTTAGCGCAACATTTTACAGCACCAGTGATCAGAATCAGGATTCAATTCCTGCTGTTCTCTGTAAGGAGTTTGTATGTTCTCCCCATGACTGCCTGAGTTTCCTCCATATTCCATAGACGTACAGGTTAGTGGGCATGCTATAGTGGTGCCAGAAGCGTGGTGACACTTGTGGGCTGTTCCCAGCACAGTCACTGGACCATCTTGGTTGTTGATGCACTGCATGTTTCACTGTATGTTTCAATATACAGCACCATGCAAAAGCCTTAGGTACACATATATAGCTTAGGAGCCTAAGACCTTTACATAGCACTGTAGTAACTTTATGTATTGTACTGTACTGCTGCCACAAAGAAAAACTAATTTCATGACATATGTGAGTAATGATAAACCTGATTTTGAAATGGGTCTCTATTGTGGACTGAGAGTGGGAAGAGGGCAGGGAGATGGGAATTGTGGATGGGAAAAGGGGAAGGGAGCGGGAAACACCAGAGAAACAATAAACAAATTGTCTGGAATCAAATGACCTTAAGTAAACACAAATACACTGCAGATGCTGTGGTCAAATCAACACGTACAAAAGCTGGATGAACTCAGCAGGTCGGGCAGCATCCGTTGAAATGAGCAGTCAACGTTTTGGGCCGAGACCCTTCGTCAGGACTAAAGAAGGAGGGGGCAGGGGCCCTATAAAGAAGGTGGGGGGGAGGGTGGAAGGTGCCAGGTGAAAAACCAATCAGAGGAAAGATCAAGGGGTGGGGGAGGGGAAGCAGGGAGGGGATAGGCCGGAGAGGTGAAGAAGGAATGTAAGGGGAAAGCACTATGGGTAGTAGAAGAAGGCAGAATCACGAGAGAGGTGATAGGCAGCTGGAAGAGGAGGCGGAGTGGAAGTGGAATGGGGGAATCTGGGTAGTCTCTAGCCCCTTGGTATGAACATCGAATTTTCCAACTTCCAGTAATTCCCTCCTTCTCCCTTCCCCCATCCCACTTTCACTGTGCCTCCTCTTCCAGCTGCCTATCACCTCTCTCGTGATTCTTGCCTTTCTACTGCAAGGTACAGAATCATTGTGCTGGCAGTTTTGGCCAATCACTGCCGGTTATGTTTGATGTATCTTTGATTTAATTTTAAAGTCGAAGTATTGAAGAGTGAAGACTTTACTGAAGTACAGGAACCCGAAGGATTGAGTAAAGTTGGTGTCATCGGCAGTTTACTACAGGATCGACCTTATTGTATCTTCGTTCAATAGATAGTGACCTGCATCTGAGATAACCCCTACCTGTAAGAGTAGAAAGGGTTGTGCAGTGTTCATTCGCCAAGAAAAAGGATAGTTCCTTTAAGCCATTTTTATTTCCTTCATTGTGAATCCTTTGGGCAAGGCATATTTTGGCTGGGATCAGCTGTAACGTCACGTCATCGAGGAATTCGTTACTTCAGGAAAGTCTCTCCTAATTGACTGTATAAGTCACTTGGATTTTCGTATTTACCACTTTAAGACTGTATTCGCATTTACCATTTAAAAAATTGTTCCAGAGTTGCCATATAGCAGTTAACTTCCAGTTAAGTTAGTCGTTCGTTTACTTTTCATTTTTATTGAGCAGAGTTTAATAAATGTTTATTTGTTCATAAGACCCGATTCAATTCTATATTCATTGTTGCCGGAGATGTACCGTAACACTACAACTTGAGTAATGTGGCAAAACACCATCGGCTTTGAAATGAGGAAGAATGAGAAACACGGAAATCTATCAACAGATTTTGATCTCCATCTCATACTGTTGAGTAATCAACCATGATGAGATATTACTATTGCATGGTCCCTGATGCCTTATGGTTGGTGGTATTAGGAATAGCGTAGAAGGTTGTCATGGGTTGCAGAGGGACATTGATAGGATGTATAGCTGTGCCAAAAAGTGGCAGAGGGAGTTTAGTCTGAAGGAGTGTGAAGTGACTCAATTTGGAAGGTCGAATTTGAAGGCAGTGTACAGGGTTCTTAGCAGTGTGGAGGAAAAGAGGGATCTTGGCGTCCACATCCGTAGATCCCTCAAAGTTGCCGTACAAGTTGATAGGGCAGTTAAAAAGGCATATGGTGCATTGTCCTTCATTAGTTGGGGTGGGGGGGGGGGGAGATTAGGTTCAAGAGCCGCGTAGTGATGTTCCAATTGTATAAAACTGGTTAGACCACACTGGGAAAAAGATCTGGAAAAATTACTGCTGACTACATCCACTCTAGCAGTCACCAATTCACCAAATTGACATTAGGAAGGCGCTAGAAGTCCAACACCACCAGGACTATACTCTAAAGCTTCTCTCCTGTAGCTCACTCAGAATCAGAATCAGGTTTAATATCACCAGCATATGTTGTGAAATTTGTTGACCTTGTGGCAGCAGTACAATGCAATACATAATAATAGAAAAAGATGAATTATAGTAGGTATATTTATTAAATAGTTAAATTTAATCAGTAGTGTAAAAATAGGAGTGTTCATGGGTTCAATGTCCATGCAAGAGGGGAAGATGCTGTTCCTGAGTCATTGAGTGGGTGTCTCCACACTTCTGTATCTCCTTCCTGATGGTAGCAATGAGAACAAGTCATGACCTGGGTGATGATGAACACCAGCCTTTTGAGGCATCGCTCTTTGAAGCCATCCTGGATACTATGGAGTCTAGTGCTCATGATGGAGCTGACTAGGTTTACAACTTACTTCAGTCCTGTGCAGTAGACTTCCCCACCTCCCCGACAACACCCATGCTAGATAGTGATGCAGCCAGTTAGAATGCTCTCCACGGTACATCTGTAGAGATTTTCAAGTGCTTTTTGAGACATACCAAATCTTCTCAAACTTCTAATGAAATATGTAATGCCCTAACTGTCCCTGCACAACATCCATTCAATGGTCTTTCTGCTATCCTTGTTCTGTTGATAATTATCGAGTCTGTTCATTTGTTCACATTCATTTCAGTTTGAGTATTGACATTTACAGGTGTTACTATTCTGCTAATTGTTGATCGCTCTTGATTGTTTGCACTATTGTCTTGTACATTGTTGGTTGCTATTGTGTTGTCTGTTACAGTATTGCCCTGTGTTTTTGGCACTGAACCACAATCAATTCTGGTGCATTTCACATTCTGATTCTGATTTGGAGTACAGGTATTGTGTTCAGTTCTGGTCGCCTCACTATAGGAAGGATGCAGATGATTTAGAGAGGGTGCAGAGGAGATTTAACAGGATGTTGCCAGGATTAAAGAATATGTTTTATGAGGATTGGATGGGTGAGCTAGGGCTTTTCTCTTTGGAGAGAAGGAGAATGAGAGGAGACTTCATAGAAGTGTACAACGTGATGAGGCACAGATTAAGTGGACAGCCAGTGACCTATTCCCAGGGCAGCAATGGCTAATATAAGGGGCCATAATTTTATGGTGATTGGAAGAAACAATGGGGGGGGGGGATGTCAGAGGTAGTATTTTTTATACAGAGAGTGGTGATTGTGTAGAATGCCCTGCCCTCCTAGGGTAGAAGCAGATACATTAGGGACATTTAAGAGACTCTTAGATAGGTGTTTGAAAGAAAAATAGAGGATTGTGTGGAGGGAGGGCTTAGATCATAGAACAGGTTAAAAAGTTCAGCACAATGTGGTGGCCAAAGGTCCTGTACTGTGCTGCAATATTCCATAACCCCTTCACTCTAGGGAGCTAGGATAAGTATGCAATGTATACATTTCCCAGTACACAATAAACATACTACGACTGAAACTAAGTAGATTGGTGTCTGCTTGGTCAAGCACCTTCACTCCATACACAAAAGGGAGAATTTTCCACTGACCAACCCTTTTAATTCCAATGCCCATTCTTATTCCGACATGTCCTCTACTGCCACGATGAGGCCACTCTCAGGTTGGAGAAACAACAGCTCATGGTCCATTTGTGTAGCCTCCAAATTGATGGCATAAGCATTGGCTTCTCCAGCTTGTGGTACTTTCTACCCCTCCCTCTTCTCTCCTTTTGCATTCCCCATTTTGGCTCCCCTTCTCTTCTTCTTACTTGCCCATCATCTCCTTCCCTTTCTCCATGGTCCACTCTCCTCTCCCATCAGGTTCCTTCTTCTGCAGCCCTTTACCTTTCTACCAATCACCCCCCCCCCCCCCACCCAGCTTCTTGCTTCACTCTCTTCATTCTCCCCCCTTCCCCCAACCACCTGGTTTCACCCATCACTTTCCAGGTTGTCCTCCTCTTCCTCCCTCCACCTTGTTATTCTGAATTCATCCTCCATTCCTGATGAGGGGTCTCAGCCCGAACCATCAACTGTACATTCCTCTCCATAAATACTGCCTGACCTACTGAGGTCCTCCAGCATTTTGTGTGTGTTGCTTTGGATTTCCAGCATCTGCAGAATCTCTTGTGTTAATAGGTGTGATGGCCCTAATTATGTTTTTTGCTCAGTAATTATGAAGGACACTGCTGAGGGTTAATTCAGCGTTAGTCTGTCCACAAACAGATTCATAGAGTGAGGCAGCACAGCCATTTAGCACAAATTGTACATACTGTATTGACCAATAATCTTTTGCAATATTTATTAATTTTTCTAGGTTATTGTAATTTCATGTCTTTGCACCCTAATGCCGTTTGCTGCAAAACAACAAATTTTGTGTCATATACAGTCACTTTATTAGGTACACCTGTGCACCTGCTCCTTAATGCAAATAACTAATCAGCCAATCATATTGGCAGCAACTCAATGCAAAAAAGCATGCAGACATGGTCAAGAGGTTCAGTTGTTGTTCAGACTGAACATCGGAATAGGGAGGAAATGTGATCTCGGTGACCTTGATGATTGTTGGTGCCAGACGGGGTGGTTTGAGTATCTCAGAAACTGCTGATCTCCTGGGATTTTCACACATAGCAGTATCTAGAGTTTACAGAGAATGGTGTGAAAAACAAAAAAAAAATCCAGTGAGTGGCAGTTTTGTGGGTGAAAATGCCTTGTTAATGAGAGAGGTCAGAGAAGAATGCCCAGTTTGGTTCAAGCTGACAGGAAGGTGACAGTAACTCAGATAATCACACTTTATAATAGTGATGTGCAGAAGAGCATCTCTGAATGCACACGTTAAACCATGAAGTGGATGGGCTACAGTAACAGAAGACGACAAACATACAGGAGGTGCCTTATAAACATAGAAACATAGAAACATAGAAAATAGGTGCAGGGGTAGGCCATTCGGCCCTTCGAGCCTGCACCGCCATTTGGTATGATCATGGCTGATCATCCAACTCAGAACCCTGTACCTGCTTTCTCTCCGTAAAGTGGCTATTGAGTGTAAGTCAGTGATACTAAATCAGTTTCTGATCCCAGCTCAGCTGTATTTGGTCCTTATCCCTCTAAACCAGGGATTCTCAATCTTTTTTATGATATATACCCCTTCCATTAGTCAAGGGGTCCATGAACCCCAGGTTGGAAACCCCTGCTTTAAAGCTTTCCTTCGCATGTTCCTGTCCAAATGTTTCCACATGTTGGTGTTGAACCTGCCTCAACCACTTGCTCTGACAGCTCGTTCCTTTTACAGACCACCCTCTGGATGAAGAAGTTGGTCCTTCAGGTCCATTGTAAATCTTTCCCCTCTCACCGTAAACCTAGTTTTTGACTCTCTTCCACAGTTTTCACCTGGTGGGGTATTAGATTTCATTTCACCTTTTGATAATATAACCTTCCTCTCCATGGTGGATTCCGGGAAGAGGTTGTATGTAGTGGCATCTCACAACTCACTAACGCACATTTCTGGAGTTTCTCTGGTTGGCAGAACCAGTACTCACACTTAATAACTTCTCTTTTGGCTCTTCCCACTTTCTTCAGACCAAGGGTGTAGCTATGGGCACTCGCATGGGCCCCAGCTATGCCTGCCTCTTCGTTGGTTATGTGGAACAGTCTATTCTCCAAACCTATACTGGTACTGCTCCCCAACTTTTTCTTCGCTATATTGACGACTACATTGGTGCTGCTTTCTGCACCCATGCTGAGCTCGTCAATTTCATCGACTTTGCCTCTAAGTTCCACCCATCCCTCAAATTCACTTAGTCCATCTCGGACACTTCTCTCCCCTTTCTCCATCTCTCGGTCTCCATCACTGGAGACAGACTGTCCACTGACATCTTCTGTAAACCCACTGACTCTCATAACTACCTCAACTATACCTCTTCCCACCCTGCCACATGCAAAAATGCAATTCCCTGTTCCCAGTTCCTCCGTCTCTGCCGCATCTGCTCCCAGGATGAGGCTTTCCATTCCAGGACATCTCAAATGTCCTCTTTCTTTAAGGATCATGCTTTCCCTTCTGCCGTCATCAATGATGCCCTCACCCGCATCTCCTCCATTTCCCGCACTTAGGGCCTCACTCCATCCTCCCGTCACCACAACAGGGACCGTGTTCCCCTTGTCTCACCTACCACCCCACCGGCCTTCGGATCAAGCACGTTATCCTCCGCATCTTCCGCCACCTTCAACAGGACCCCACCACTAAGCATATCTTTCCCTTGCTATCTCTCTTTGCTTTCCGCAGGGATCATTCCCTTCATGACTCCCTGGTCCACACGTCCCACCCCACAGATCTCCCACCTGGCACTTATCCCTGCAAGCGTAAGTGCTACACCTGTCCCTACACCTCCTCTCTTACCACCATTCAGGGCCTCAAACAGTCCTTCCAGGTGAGGCAACACTTCACTTGTGAGTCTGTTGGGGTCATCTATTGCATCTGGTGCTCCTGACGCAGATTGGGGGACCGCTTCGTCGAGCACCTCTGCTCCGTCCGCTAGAACAGACAGGGTCTCCCAGTTGCCACCCACTTCAACTCTGCTTCACATTCCCATTCAGATATGTCCATACATGGCTTCCTCTACTGCCATGATGAGGCCAAACTCAGGTTGGAGGAGCAACACCTCATATACCGTCTGGGTAGTCTCCAGCCCCTTGGCATGAACATTGAATTCTCCAACTTCCGGTAATTCCCTCCCCCTCCCTTCCCCCATCCCAGTTTCACTCTGCCTCCTCCTCCAGCTGCCTATCACCTCCCTCATGGTTCTGCCTCCTTCAACTACCCATAGTACATTCCCCTTACATTCCTTCTTCACCTTTCCTGCCTATTCCCTCCCTGCTCCCCCTTCCCCACCCCTTGATCTTTCCCCTTACTGGTTTTTCACCTGGCACCTACCAGCCTTCTCCTTCCCCCCACCTTCTTTATAGGGCCCCTGCCCCCTCCCTCTTCAGCCCTGTCGAAGGGTCTCAGCCCGAAACGTCGACTGCTCATTTCTACGGATGCTGCCCGACCTGCTGAGTTCCTCCAGCGTGTTGTGCATGTTGCTTTGACTCCAGCATCGGCAGAGTATTTTGTGTTCTGGAGTTTGTATGTTCTCCCCATGACCTCCAGAGCTCTGGTTTCCTCCCACAATGCAAAGATGTACGGGTTAGGGTTAGTAAGTTGTGGGCACGTTACGTTGGTGCTGGAAGCATGCTGACACTTGTGGGCTGCCTTCAGCATATCCTCAGACTGTATTGGTTACATACATATATAAAAGATATATTTCATTCTATGTTTAAATGTACATATAGTCATAGAACAGTACTCCACTTTTGGCTCACCTAGTCTGTGCCAAACCTTTAATCTGCCTCATCTCACTGACCTGCACCGGGACCATAGCCTCCATACCCCTCCCATTCATGTACCTATCCAAGCTTCTCTAAATGTTGAAATTGAGCCTACATCACCACTGGCGCTGGCGGCTTGTTCCACACTCACCAGCATCTGAGTGAAGAAGTTTTCCCTCATATTTCCCTGAAACATTTCACCTTTCACCCTTAACCTGTGACCTCTAGATGTGCCTCACCCAGCATCACTGGAAAAAGCCTGGTTACATATACTTGATCTGTACCCCTTATAATTTTGTATACGTCTATCAAATTTCCCCTCAATTTTCTACATTCTAGGGAATAAAGTCCTAACCTATTCAACTTTCCCCCTAACTCTGTGCATGTGACAAATAAAATTTCTCTCTTTCTTATTTTTTAAATGCCAGTTGTTGTCTCGCCTGAAGGCACTTGGGTTGATCACACTGGCTATCGTCCAAACTGAGATGACCACAGATCGAACTGGAGGCTTGTGCTGTGTGAATCAAATAGTTTCGTTTTTGAAGATCGGCATAAATCTTTTAAGTGCAATTGTTTTAGGTTTCTTGGGACAGGAAACGACAACACATGTTTAATTATTGGGACCTCAACACGGAAGCTAATATCTGTTCTAGGAAATGATTTAGTGTTTTGATTCTGTGGGAGCTATAATGCACCTGTCAGTTTCTGGAGTCTACGACCTCTTCAACTTCCAATTATGTAAGGTCAAAGCTTTATGAGCTCCCTTTGTGAGAATTACTGAGAGCATCAGGGACTTAACAAGTGTGAGGAAGGTGAATGTTGGTGCACATCCCTTCAACTTAAGCCCCAAGATCTTGCAATCACTGTCCTTGGCTTGCAAATGCCCACAACTCACTCCAGATCTGGATAGCCAGACACTTTATCTTGGGGCAGAAGTAGCCAATATGAGGGGCATACTTTTAAAGTTTTTGGAGGAAAGCAGAGATGGGATGTCAGAAATAGGTTGTTTTACACAGAGAGTGGTGGGTGCAAGGACCATCCTGTCAGGGGTGTGCTGGTAGAGGAGGATACATTAGGGACATTACACACAGACAGAGATATGGATGACAGAAAAAAATTATTTAACTATTTATTGAGATACAGTGTGGAGTAGGTCCTTCTGGCCCTTCGAGCCACGTTGCCCAGCAATCCCCAAATATAATCCTAGCCTAAACATGAAACAATTTACATTAACCAATTAATCTACCAATGGATGCGTCTTTGGACTGTGGGAGGAAATTGGAGCACCCGGAGGAAACCCATGTGGTCATGGGAAGAGCATACAAACTCCTCACAGGCAACATGTATTGAACTTGGGTCGCCTGTACTGTAGAGCGTTGTGCTAACCACTACGCTACCATGCGTGGACGGCTATGAAGGAACAGAGAATAGGTTAAAAGGTCGGTGCAATGTCATGGGCTGAAGGGCTGTACTGTGCTGCACTGTTCAACGTTCTATGTTCTTAACTCACCATTGAACGGACCTCTTGTACAGTAGGATGGACATTGTGAGAACGCTGTGCTGGTGCCAGAATGCGTGGTGACACTTGTGGACAGCCGTCAGCACATCTTTAGGTTGTGTTGGTCATTAACACAAATGACACATTTCACTGAATGTTTCAATGTGCACATGGTAAATAAGTGACTCTGAATTTAAGTCCTGACCACACTGTCATCCTCGTTTTATCCGTGCACCTTATTGCTTGCCTGCCCTGACTCTCTGTGGAGCTGCTACACTTTATCATGCAGTGTGCTAATGTTTTCTTTGTCCACCATGTAATAATCTGGTCTGAATAAAAAGTATGCAAGACATTTGGTGCAGCATCCACCCATAGTGTTCAAAACCTAAGTGAACTGTCAGGACAGCAGAAGAGGACATTGGCTGCACTCTACCATCACTACAGGAGTTGTCTGTGTCCAGGACAAAGAAGCTGGCAGGAAGAATCATTGTAGACATGACCCACCCTGCAAAATGTCTTTTCCAAAAGCTCCCCTCTGGAAAGTACTATAGGGCTGTTAAATGAAAAACTAAACACCATCTTAAAAATTTCCACCCCCTGGCTGATCAACTATTCTAGTTAAAATATGACCCCCCGCCCCCATTACCTCAGTCACTGAACTGCACTGTAATCACTTCAAACCACTTTTTATAAAGCTATTACATTGTGAATTTATGTATTTATACACATTTTATTCCATAACCATACTTTAACCTTTACATTTATTAGTTTATGTTATAATTCTTTATTTTGTACATAATTTTTTATTCTTTATTATTGTTGAATGATGTTTATTTTTGTTATTTTCGTGTCCTGTCCAACACAAAAGGCCAAACTCCTAATTCATGTAAATGTTTGTGGCAAATTAAGTTGCTCCTTGATCACATTCTGATTAAATTCAGCTCACGATAATAACAATACCAAGATGGCAGGAGAAGTAGAGAGACAAATCTGATACATATTTTTATCTCAATCACCTTTAATTCCCAAAGTTGATCCTTGAATAATACTTTTCTTTCATTTGAACTAACTGCAAAGGGTTTTGTGGTTGTAAGCTGACTGCTTACTCCCCTCCAACCCTTCTGTCTTTGAAGAAACATTTTCCTTCTTTTTCTTTTCCTTTTTCAAAATGCTGGCGATGATTCTGGTTGTCACAGACTCCTGTTTAATGTCTTCCTTCCTGGTTTTACCTCATTCAGCTGCCAATCACAGACCCTGGGACAGGGTGTTAGATTTCCTTTCCGTGAGCAAGCCAAGACTCAGAACATACCACATATGGTATTAATGGTATTTCCATGGAAGAACTTCTGTAGATGTAGTTTCTTCTGCTAATTTCCCTGTTCATGTCATCTTTGCCCCCACCTCCCCCCACAGTTTGGCTGTAACTTCTTTCTCTGTTGTACATAATAGATTTTTGGCAGGCAAGTGGGGATGATAGTTTATATGAAGCATGAACACAGAGATACCAGGATAACCAGCAATACAACTTTGTTTTAGTTGGTTGCGCAAAATGCTGGTGGAACTCAACGGTTCAGGCAGTATGTGTGGAAAGAAAGAAAGGTAGAACGATTAGCTTGATTTGTCATGCGTACATTGAAACATCGAAATACACCCACCAATCCTCAGAAGTGGAGAGAGTGGGCAATTTCAAGTTCCTGAGTGTCAGTATCTGAGAACCTAACCTGGACCCAACATATTGATGCAGCTATAAAGAAGGCAAGATAGCAGCTGTACTTCATTTGGAGATTGAGATTTGGTATGTCTCTAAAAACACTCACAAATTTTGACAGATGTACCGTGCTATGCCAACTGGCTGCATTGCCATCTAGTCATGAGGGGACTACTGTACAGGGTCAGAATAAGTTGCAGAGAGTTGTAAGCATAGTTAGCTCCATCATGGGTACTAGCATCCAAAGCATCTTGGTCACCTTCAAGAAGAGATGCCTCAGAAAGGCAGTATCCATCATTACATAGAACATAGAATAGTACAGCACAGTACAGGCCCTTCGGCCCACAATGTTGTGCCTCCCATATAGCCCCCCACTTTAAATTCCTCCATATACCTGTCTAGTAGTCTCTTAAATTTCACTAGTGTATCTGCCTCCACCACTGACTCAAGCAGTGTATTCCACGTACCAACCATTCTCTGAGTAAAAAACCTTCCTCTAATACCCCCCTTGAACTTCCCACCCTTTACCTTAAAGCCATGTCCTCTTGTATTGAGCAGTGGTGCCCTGGAGAAGAGGCACTGACTGTCCACTCTATCAATTCTTCTTAATATCTTGTACACCGCTATCATGTCTCCTCTCATTCTCCTTCTCTCCAGAGAGTATAGCTCCCTTAATCTCTGATCATAATACATACTCTCTAAACCAGGCAGCATCCTGGTAAATCCCCTCAGTACCCTTTCCAATGCTTCCACATCCTTCCTGTAGTGAGGACCTTAAGGACCTCCAGTACCCAGTACATGCCCTCTTCTCTTTGCTACCATCAGAAATGAGGTACAGATGAGTGAAGGCACACACTCAATGATTTGGAACAGCTTCTTCCCCTTTTTCATCCGCTTTCTGAACGGACATTGAACCCATGAACAGTAATTACCTCACAATGTTTTTTTACACTACCATCAACATTTTAGGTCAAGACCCTTCATCTGGACTGAAAGACAGAGGAGAAATCGCCAGGGGTGCCACAGTAGTGTAGCGGTTAGCATAGCATTTTACAGTGATCGGGGTTCAGTCCCAACCATTGTTGGTAAGGAGGTTACGTGTTCCCCCTATGTGCACATGGGTTTACTCTGGGCGCTGCAATTTCCACCCACATCCCAAAGGCATATGGGCTAGGGTTAGCAAGTTGTGGGCTGCTATGTTGGCACTGGAAGCAGACAGCAGCAAAAATAGGCAAAATAATTTCAGTTACATGTCAACCATTTGAGACTGGGTGAATTGGAATGTGTTTTCAGCCCTCTATATAATCCAGGCTAATCCTTTTAATATTGCATCTCTCTCAGCATGTGAAGCCATTAGACAAAAATACAGGGACCTCCCTGGGACCCACCCTTCCTCTTCAGACGTGGATACTCCTGTCTGTCACTTGGCCCACCTGTCATCTGGATTACTGGGCTCAGAAACTGTAATGATCAGCTAAAGAAATATGCAGCAAGAAGATCAACTCAGCCAGACGAACTGGCCTCGGCTCTCCATCTGATGACAGAATAGTCCATTGACGGGGCTGTGGTTAATGCAGCAGCAGCCCTGGGTCCTGTGATTCTGAATCAGAATCAAGTTTAATATAGAACATAGAATAGTACAGCACAGCACATCATTGGTATGTTGTGAAATTTGTTGTATTGTGGCAGCAGTACATTGCAATACATAATTTAAAAAACCTATAAATTACAATAAGTATATTTTAAAAAGTTAATTAAATAAGTAGTGCAAAAAGAGAAAAAAAAAGTATTGAGTTAGTGTGCATGGGTTCATTGTCCAGTCAGATCTCCGATGGCGGAGAGGAAGAAGTTGCTCCTATAACGGGAGTGTGAAGCTCTTATACCTCTTCCTTGATGAAATGTGATGGGATCCTTAAAGATGGATGCTACTTTTTGAGGCTTCGCCTTCTGAAGGTGTCCTGGATGCTGGGGAGGCTTGTACCCATGACGAAGCTGGCTGTGTTTGCAACTTTCTGCAGCTTTTCCGATCGTACGTACCAGACAGTGAGTTTGCCCTCCATAGTACATTTGTAGAAATTTGAAAGAATCTTCGTTGTCATATCAAGTTACCTCAACCTCCTAATGAAATACAGCCACTATCGTGCCTTTTTTGAAATTGCATCAGTATGGGCCCAGGAAAGATTTTCAAAGATATAGACACCCAGGAACTTGAAACTGTTCATCCTTTCCATGGCTGATCCCTTGATGAGGATTGATGTTTGTTCCCTTGACTTCTGCTTCCTGAAATCCACAATCATTTCCTTGCCCTTACTGATGTTGAACATAGAACATAGAGATCTACAACACATTACAGGCCCTTCGACCCACAATGTCGTGCCAACCATGTAACGTACTCCGGAAACTGTCTAGAATTACCCTACTGCATAGCCTTCTATTTTTCTAAGCTTGAGTGCAAGCTTGTTGTTGCAACCCCACTCAACCAGCTGGTATACCTCACTCCTGTGTGCCTGCTCGTCTCCATCTGAAATTCTGCCAACAATAGTTTGTCATTGGCAAATTTATAGATAGCGTTTGAGCTGTGCCTAACCACACAGTCATGGGTGTAGAGAGTAGAGCAGTGGGCCAAGCATACATCCTTCATTCCTTAAACTCTTCCTACAACCTGTGGACTCCCTTACAAGGACTCTTCATCTCATGCTCTGAGTATTATTTACTAGTTATTTATTTTGTATTATTATTTTGATTTTCTTTTTGTATTTCGAAGTTCAAAGTCCAAAGTAAAGTTTCAACGTAAATTTATTATAAAAGCCTATATACAACCCTGAGATTCATTTTCTTGCATTCAGTCACAGTAAATCATAGAAACACAATAAAATTGATGAAAGCCCACACGCAAGAGGGCAAAGAACCATTGTGCAAAAAAAAACAAACTGTGCAAATACAAAAGAAAAAAAGGTAATAATAAATAAATATCGAGAACATGATGAAGAGTCCTCGGGAGTGAGTCCAAAGCTTGTGGGAACAATTCAGTGTTGAGGTAAGTGAAGCTGAGTGAAATTATCCTCTCTGGTTCAAGAGCCTGATGGTTGAAGGGTAATAACTGTTTCTGAACCTGGCAATGTGAGATCTGAGGCTCTTGTACCTTCTTCTTGATTGTTCTTTGCACAGGTTGTTGCCTTCTGCACAATGCTTGTTTATCCCATTTTGTTTGTGTACAGTTTTTCATTAATTCTATTGTGTTTCTTTGTATTTACTGTGAATGCCCACAAGAAAATGAATCTCATACTTAGATATTAAATTTATTTTGAACTTTGAGGTTTAAACTTGTGTTTAATCGGACAGCATGGGCACACTGGGCTGGAAGGGCCCGTACCATGCTGTCTCTCTAAATAAATAAAATCAAAATAAAAAGTAATTTTTATAGAGGGATAAAGATTTTATCCAAATTGTGGACCTCTCTACTGTTGATGGGACCAGCTGTGAAACTCCTGTGCTTTCTGCTTTTTCTTGAGAGAGATGTTTCTTCATGTAGTCTGTGAAGAGATGGTCTGTGAATTTGTGTGTTTGGTCTGATCACAAATAATTCCCCTGTGCTTCCAAATTTCCTTGCTTCCTGAGTGTTGGGCTGTAAAAATGTCACCAAACTCCCTCAATCAAACTCCAGACTTACCAAAGCATGCAGATTGCAAAACCTTGTTTTTTTTTCAATCTTTAGAAATACAGCATGGTAACAGGCCCTTTTGGCCTAATGAGACCATGTGAGTTTCCTCCAGGTGCTCCAGTTTCCTCCCACTTTCCAAAGACATAATGGGCCAGAGTTACTGAGTTGTGGACATGCTATGTTGGCACCAGAAGCATGGTGATACTTACGGGCTGCTTTGATTTCATGTAAATGATGCATTTTACTGTATGTTTCGATGTACATGTGACAAATAAAGCTAATCATTTTCTTAGTGTAAAGTATTACAGTTACAGAGAAAATGCAGTGCAGACAGACAATAAGAAGCAAGGCGATAACAAGGTAAACAATGGGGTGAAAAGTCTATCTTATCGTATTAGCGAACCATTCCATTGTCTTAACAGCAAATTAGATGCTGACCTTGATACTGGTGGCACGCGTCTTCGTCTTCTTCTTCTTCTTCTTCTTCTTCTTCTTCTTCTTCTCCTCCTCCTCCTCCTCCTCCCTCTCCCTCTCCTCCTTCTCCTCCTCCTCCACCTCCTTCTTCTTCTCCTTCCAGTAGCTCACCAGAATCCTTGTTCTAGTGCTGAAGGTCGATCATCCCTGTGACTTCCACTTTCACCACACAACTTCCAAACCTCATTTGTCCTCCAGGCAAAGATCTTTCCTCTCCAGGGTGAGATCTTTGGAGCTTCTGGTGGTGTTTCTGTACCTCTGTTTTTCTTTACAGGATGGGGTTGCTCGCCCCATGCCCAACCCTCCTCCTTTCACAGTGGAGTTACATGCCTTCAGGTTTTTGTATTTTCTGCGTGATGGGAGTGGGGGGAGAAGAGAGAATGTCTGGGTAGGAAAGGGTCTCTGATTATGCTTGGTTCTTTTCAGAGTCAGTGAGGAGTGTATGCAGTGTCAGTGTAGGGGGAGTTGGTTTCCGTGATGTGCTGAGCTGTGTCCACAACTCTCTGTGGTTTCTTGCAGTCCTGGCCAAAGCAGTTGTCGCACCTAGCTGTGATGCATCCAGATCAAATGTTTTCTCTGTTGCATTGATACCAGTTGGTGAGGATCCATGGGGACATGCTCAATTTCTTTAGCCTTTTGAAGAAGTAGAGGTGTTGGTAAGCTTTCTTGTCTGTGGCATCCCTGAGTCTGGACCAGGACAAGTTACTGGTGATATTCACTCCTACAAACTTAAAGTGTTCAAACCCCTCGACCTCAGCCCCGTTGGTGTAAACAGGAAGGCTGCTTCAGTGAATTTTTGCGGCTACATTGCACATGCTTTTTGAGATGGGGGTGATTATCAACTTGACAAACTATACATAGAGTTTAAGAAACGGATGCAGCATTGTTTAAGATATGGTGGCTGCTTATCATCTGTAGATTTAGGATCAACATTACAAATGATTATTTAAGGTCGTAAGAAGAGGAAATAAATGAGACAGATATTTCAGCTTGCCCTCTTTGTGTTCCCATTTCCCTCAATTCCTTTGGTTCCTAAATGTATTTAACTAGAGATACATCCCTCCTCATACCTTCTTCCCTTCTTCGAGCTCCACTTTTCTCTCCATCAGATTTCATTGTCTTCAGCCCTTTGCTACTTCCACCTTAACACCTCCCAGCTCGTGACCCTATTCCACTCTCCCCCACCCTTCTCACATCCACCTATCACATCCTATTCTCACCTGGATCCACCTATCTCCTCCCATCTTCTGAAACTATTTCCACCCCCACCTCCACATCGGCCTGTCACCCCTCCCTCACCTGAATCCACCTATCACCTCCCAGATTCTGAAACCATTTTCATTCTTGCAAAACCCCATCTCACATCTGCTTATCTCCTCTCCTTCACCTACTAGCTCCCAGCTTCTAGTTCTATTTCTACTTCCCCACCTTCCCACCACATCTGCTCATCACCCCTCTCTCACCTGGATTCACCTATCACCACCCAGCTTCTGAAACCATTTCCAACCCCTACCTCCTCATCTGCCCATTGCCCCTCCCTCACCTGGATCCACTAATCGCCTACTAAACATGAAGTACACTGCAGATGCTGTGGCCAGATCAACACGTACAAACAAGCTGGATGAACTTGTTTGTTTCGGCCCGAAACGTTGACTGCTCATTTCAACGGATGCTGCCCGGCCTGCTGAGTTCATCCAGCTTGTTTCCACTAATCGCCTGCCAGCTCGTGCTGCACTGCTTCTCTCTACCTCTTTATTCTGGCTGTCTCTTCCTCTATCTTTACACGCAGAGGACGGGTCTGGGCCTGAAACATTGACTGCCGGTTTCCTTCCGTGAGATGCTGACTGACCCACTGAGTTCCTGTAACTTTTTGCATGCCATCATTTTCTAAGCATACTCAGTGACTGAGCATTCCACTGTCCTGTAAGGCTGAGAAATCAGAATCAGTAAGTAATTTCAGTGCAGAAAGAGATTATTTATTGAATTTATCAGGTCTGAACTGGTTGTGTCCAAGAGCAAACCAATGGCTCACTCTGCCCTCTCACCAAGACTCTGTAGATTCCTTCCTGTCAGGTAAATATCCTGATTCCTTTAAATGTAATATTTAATTGTACATTTTCTCTAAAATTAACCATTTACTGTACGTGAAACAAGTAAAGGAGGCAGAAGGGGTTCACCAGATTGCTTCCTGGATTAGAGGGCATGTGCTATAAGGAGAGGGTGAACAAACTTGCATTATTTTCTCCGGTTCATCAGATATATTTTTATTTAGCAATACAGCACCATTACACACCCCTCTTGCCCAATGAGCCCGCACCGCCCAATTACACCCATGTGACCAATTAATCTACTAACCCATACGTCTTTGGAATGTGGGAGGAAACCAGAGCACCCGGAGGAAAACCAGGCAGTGACAAGGAGAAAATATAAACTCATTACAGACACCGGTGGGAATTGAACCAGGGTCGCTGGCGTTGTGATAGTGTTATGCTGTGCCACCCTGGAGAACATAGAACACCTCAGCACAGTACAGGCTTTTCAGCCCAAGATGATGCGCTGACCTTGTAGCCTATTCCACAGTTAATCTAATGCTTTCCTCTTATGTCGTTCGTTCGTAATGTGCTGTGTCATATCACGTGGGAAGTCATGGTCTTTCCATGATCGTGATTGTTCTTGGCAAAGTTTTCTACAGAAGCGGTTTGCCATTGCCTTCTTCTGGGCAGTGTCTTTGCAAGATGGGCAACCCCAGCCATTACCAATACTCTTCAGAGATTGTCTGCCTGGCATCAGTGTTGCATAACCAGTATTTGTGATATGCTCAAGCTGCTCATACGACCATCCATCACCTGGTTCATGTGATCCTGACTGGGGGGGCTAAGCAGGTGCTGCACCTTGCCCAGGGGAGACCTGCAGGCTAGCAGAGGGAAGGAGCACACTACATCTCCTTTGGTAGAGACGTATCTCCACTCTGCCACCCACCCTCCTGTAGAGCTCTCCACTCTTCAGTCATCTGTGTGCTTGTTATTTCTTCATCTACTACCACCCCTGGCACATCCACCATTCTCTGTGTGATAAGTCTACCACTAACATCTCCACTATACTTTCCTCCATCACCTTAGAGTTATGTCCTCTCATATTACCCATTTCCATCCTGGGACTAAACATGCTGGTTGTCTGTTCAATCAATGTCTCATAATTTTATACACCTCTGCAAGTCACCTCTCATTCTTCCACACTCCAAAGAGAAAAGCCCTTGCTCACTCAGTCTCTCCTCATAAGACGTGCTCCCTGATCCAGGTAAATCTCCTTTAAAGCTTCCACATCCTTCCTACCGTGAGATGACCAGAACTGAACACAGAATCAGAGAAAACCTGTAGTAGTATATAGAATTATGTGAGACCTCTTTCCCAGGAGCAAAATATTGAACACCAAAGGGCACATATTCAAGATGAGAGGAGGAAAATTTAAAGGAATGTGCAGGGCAGTTTTACTTATACAGAGTGTGGCAGGTGTCTCGAATGGGCTTCCAGGGATGGTAGTGAAAGTTGATATGATGGTGGTGTTCCAGAGACTTTTAGATAGGCATAAGAATGTTGAAGGGATGGAGGGATATGGATCATATGCCGGCAGAAGGGGTTAATTTAATATTTTAAAAGATGTTTTTCTTAGTTCACTCTCAGTTCTGCTTTAATCTGTCAGAAAGTAAAAAAAAAAACACACACACACAATTCATGGAAAACTGACAACAGAAATTCCTGGAAATACACATTTTTATTCTCAGCACTTTCTGCTTTTATTTTCCTTTGAAGTCAAAGTCAAATTAAATTTATTATCAAAATATGTATGTTAATATCTACTACCTTGAGATTCATTTTCCTGCAGGCATTTACAGGAGAATAAAACATACAATAGAATTTATGAAAATTACATATAAAGAAAGGCTGACAGATAACCAATGTGCAAAAGGAGACAAATTATGCAGAGGAATAGATAAATAGATCAATAGGTAGACAGAGAACTAAATAAATAAATAATACTGAGAACATGAGTTGTAGAGTCCTTGAAAGTGAGCCCAAAGATTGTGAAATCAGTTCAGAGTTGAGGTGAGTGAAGTTACCCAACCGTGTTCAGGAGCCTGATGATTGTAGCGTAATAACTGATCCTGAACCTGGTGGTGTGGGACCAGAGGCTTCTGTTCCTCCTTTCCCAATGGCAGTAGTGAGACGAGAGCATGGCCTGGATGTTGGGAGTCCTTGATGATGGATGCTGCTTGACCTCTCCGCCAATGCGGAGAATAGTTTCTTACTGTTTGCACCATCAGTCTATTGTGTTTTTGAATGGCTTTATCAAATCTCCTTCCAAACTTCCCCTGTTCCGAGGAGAACAGCTCTCATAATTTTATCTTGTCAGGTCTCTCCTCAGCTTCCGTTGCTCCCGAGAAACAGCCCAGATTTGTATAACCCAGGGGTTCCCAACCTGGGGTATATGGGACCCCTTGCTGAATGTTTTTGGTCCATGGCATAAAAAAGGTTGAGAAACCTTGGCCTGTCCTCTCTTTATCCCTGTGTGTAGAAGAGCTTTACCAAGATGCATCCAGTAAAACTCTTCTGCACACTGCCAGGACTACTTTTCATCCAAAGGGTGGTCAGTATATCGACCGAGCTACCAAAGGAAGTAGTTAAGGTGGGTACATTTATCATATTTAAAAGTTAACTGGGAAAGGTCCATGGATAGGGAAGGTTCAGAAGGATATGGGTCAAATGCAGGCAAGTGGGAATCTTGATCGACATGGGCCGGTTAAGCTGAGGGACTGTTTCCGCACTGTATAGGTCTATAAACTTAGCCAACTACATCATTGGCACTAACCGCCCTTCTACCAAGAACATCTTCAATAGGCGATGCCTCAAGAAGGTGGCATCCATCATTAATGACTGTCACCACCCAAGGCAGGCACTGTTCTTACTATTGCCATCAGGGAGGAGGCACAGGAGCCTGAGGACCCACACACTATGCTTTAGGATTAGATCATTTCTCTCTGCCATAAGATTTCTGAATAGGCAATAAACCCATGAACACTACCTCACTATTTTGCTCTTTTGCATAACTTTTTAAATATATATTTCTTATTTCTAAGGGTTAGATTCTGGAATAAAAGGTGGGGGAGGGGAAGGAAGACAGCTAGTGATAGATGAAACCGGGGGTGGAGAGATAGGAAAGATAAGGGGCTGGAGAACAAGGAGAAGTGAGTGGACCATGGGAGAAAGGGAAGGAGGAGGAGACCCAAGGGGAGGTGATAGGCAGGTGAAAAGAGGTAAGAGGCCAGAGTGGGAATAGAAGAAGAAGGGGGTGGGGGGGGGGGGAAGGGAATTGTTTTTACTGGAAGGAAAAATTGAAATTCATGAAATCAGGTTGGAGGCTGCCCAGATGGAATATAAGCTGCTGCCCCTCCATCCTCGGGGTAGCGTCATCTTGACACCAGAGGAATGTCAGAATGAGAATGGGAAATGGAATTTAAATATTTGGTCACCGGGAAATGGCCAAACAGCCATAATAAACTTGATTCTGATTCTGAAGCCTTTTTTAATAAGTTTCTCAATCGGGCTAACTGCTTTCAATAAACTATTGTCATTTACCGCTAGATCTCTATATACTTGTCCTCTTTTTAGAACCTTGCCCTCTATACTCTCCCTCCTGCTAAAATTCAGCACTTCACTTATCTCAGCTCTAAGTTTCACTTGCCCCCTGTCTATCAGTTCTTGGCCCGTTACCTTCATCCTAAGAGGTAATTGTCACTGGCATATTTGGAATTTATGCTCTGTACGTCCAAGCCACATGAAAAGTTGAGATGTAGAAAACAGCATGGTAGCATAGGAATTAGCATGAAGCTTTGCAGTGCCAGAGATCGGGGGTTGAATTCTTTCTGTAAGGAGTTTGTAAGTTTTATGTGTGACCACTGGGTGCTCCAGCTTCCTCCCACATTCTAAAGACATACGGGTTAGAGTGAGCGAGTGGCAGGCATGCTATGTTTGTTGCTGGATGTGCTGCAAACGACACATTTCACTGTATATTTCAATGTTTTGACATACATGTGACAAATAAAGCTTATCTTTATCTCTTTAAGACATCAGTGAGGCTATATTTGGAATATAGTGTTCAGTTTTGGTTGCCCTGCTATAGGAAAGATGCCATTAAGCTGTAAAGAGTGCAGAACAGATTTTACAAGGGCATTGTCAGGATTTGAGTTACAGAGAAAGGTTGAGCAGCCGAGGACCTTCTTTATTAGGATGTAGGAGAATGTGGAGTGATCTTGGAGAAGTGGGTAAAATCGTGATAGAATTAATCCACACAGTCTTTTTCCAGAGCTGGGGAATCAGGAAGTGGAGCAGATTCGTTTAGGGTGAGAGGGGAGAGATTTAATACAGACCTGAGTGGTAACTTCTTCACGCAGACGATGGTACGTTTATGGAATAAGCTGCCATAGGAAGTGATTGAGGCAAGGAGCACTGCCACAAGAAAGCAGCAATGACCCCCATCATCCAAGCCATGCTCTCTTCTCGCTATTACCCTCAGGCAGGAGGTACAGAAGCAGATCAAGGTTCAGTTATTACCCTACAACTGTCAGGCTCCTGAATCAATGTGGATAACTTCACTCACCTCAAAACTAAACTAATTCCACAACCTATGGACTGGCTGTCAAGGACTCTACAACTCGTTCTCAATATTACTTACTGACTTCTGTTATTATTAGTTGCACGATTTGCATTCTTTTACACAATAGTTGTTTGTCAGTGGTTTTTACGGATAGTTTCTCATATTTCTTTATTTTCCTGTAGAGGCCTGCAAGAAAATGAATCTCAAGGCAGTGTACAGGGACATTTACTGTAGGTACTGAGATAATGAATTTACTTTGATTTTGGTTAAGGACACTTAAAAGGCACTTGGACAGATATGTGGAGAGGCCATCCAGGCCATGCTCTCTTGTTGCTGCTGCCATTGAGAAGGAGTCTTAGGTTCAACATCACCAGGTTCAGGAAGAGGACCACAGTGCTATACTGATCACTGAACACAACCGGTGACTTTCTTTTAAGGACTCTACAACATTTGTTCTCAGTATTTTTTTCTTTCTTTCCTTCTGTCTTTCTTTCTTTCTTAATTAATTAATTAATGTATTTTTAAAAATTTTTTCTCAGCTCAAGCTGGTAAAACCTGAGGTACCAGCATAGCCAAGCATGCTTATTTGTCAATTGCTAGGAACTTTTGGACTATTCTACTGGCGTTCAGTATTGTAGCTTTCTGATGATTTACATAATCAGGCCTAATTGTTTAGTGATATTGTGTAGTAACTTTGGGATGATACCAGTTGTAGTTGTTACTATCGGAACAATGTCTAACTTGTTCATGTTCCAAAGTCGTTCAATATCCTCTTTTAATTCACCATATTTCTGGTGTTTTCACTCATTGATTTCTCCACGTTGTGTGTAATTGGAATGGCTATCTATTAAGTAAGTTGTTCTTGTTTATCCTGTAATATTAGATCTGGATGGTTATTATGGATTGTCCTATCTAATAATGGATCAGTTGTAACACAATTTGTTTGACTCTGTCTCTAAAACTGGATCAGGCTTGTAATTATAGTAAGGAATGGTGTCTTTCATGAGTTTGTATTTTAAAGCAAGATTTTGGTGAATGGTATTTGCCGTTTGCCACTTGATTGTGCCTGATTGAGTTAAACTACTGCAGGATCCTGTAATGTGTTGGATTGTTTCTAATTTCTCTTGGCATTTTCTGCATTTATTGTCTTGAGTTTGTTGATCTTTTATTATGTATTTTTGGTGTTAACCACCTGGTCCTGTATTGCCACATTGAACCCCTCTGTTTCCAGGAAGACCTCTCCAAATCTAACAATTATGATTATTATTACATGCTTCTTTTTGTACTACCACAATTTTGTTGTTAGTTCATTTTGTAGCGTGTAGTGTTTCATTGATTCTACCGTACCTCTTTGTTCTACTGTGAATGCCTGCAAGAAAATGAATCTTAGGGTAGGACCTGGTGACATATACATACCTTGATAATAAATTTACTTTGAACTTTGAGATTGATGGGCCAAACATGGGATGAATAGTTGGTAATTTTGGTCAGCATGGCCCTGTTTTGCCTGGTGTATAAGTCTCTAATCCTAAGCATTAGTCTTGGTGGACTATATATATATATATCTATATATATATATATAGGATTTCTAAGGTTTTTGCACTGTACTGCACTTGTCGACATGGAGGGGAGAGCAAGTCTGTAAATCTGCCAATAGCAAAGGATTTTGGGAATGGTGAGAGTGGAGCACCGCAGGAGGGCGTGACAGAGAAGGGGTGCCAGGGCAGAGGGATGATGCGGGTGCAGACACGCCCGGCACTGGGAAACCAGGTAAGGTCATTTGATTCCAAGCAATTGGTTTATTGATCATTACAGAATGTCTCTCTTGTGCTTTCCACTCATTTCCCTCTCCCTTTTCCTTTTCCTAACCATGATTCCCCTCTCCCTGCCCCCTTCTCACTCTCAGTCCACAATAGAGACCCAGATCAGAATCATCAGTCACATATGTTATGAAATTTGTTTTTTTTTGGTTGGAGCAATACATAAAATTATTTTAGTACTGTGCAAGTCTTAGGCACCCTAGCTGTAATTTTCCTCATTTCATAAATGATTTATGAGGCTACACTTGGAGCCTTGATAGAGTGGACGTGGAGAGGATGTTTCCTATAGTTGTGGAGTCTATGATCAGAGTAGAGGGCCATCCAGTTAGACAGGCGATGAGAAGGAACTTCTTTAGCCAGAGAGTGGCGAATCTCTGGAATTTGTTGTCACAGACGACTGTGGAGGATAGGTCATTGGGTATGCTTAAGGTGGAGATTGATAGATTCTTGATTTCTCATAACACGAAGGGATAAGGGGAGAAGGCAGGAGATTGGGGCTGAGAGGGAAATGTGGAAAATAACAGGGAATCTTATGCAGGGGTTTAAAATTTTGAGAGGCATCAATAAGGTGGATGGTAACAGACTTTCCCCAGGATTGGTGAGTGTAAAACTAGGCTTAGGGTGACAGGGAAAAGCTTTGAAAGGGACCCGAGGGACAACTTTTCATCAGGGGGTTTTAAGGAAATTGTGCGGCTTGGTAATGTAGCGGTTAGCATTACAGACCCAGCGACCCAGTTTCATTTCCTGCTGCTGCCGGTGAGGAGTCTGTGCATTCTCCTCGTGACCTCATGGGTTTTCCTCCAGGTGCTCTGGTTTCCTCCCACGGTCCAAAGACATATGGGTTAATTGGTCACATGGGTGTAATCAGGCAGCACAGACTTGTTGGACCGAGCTGTACCTCGAGATAAAATAAAACAAAATAAATGATAATAAGTGAGCTGCCAGAAGAAGTGGTGAAGGCAGGTACCACTCAGATAGGTAGTGGCAGGGTTTGGATGGATGTGGACCGAATGCAGAAGATTTGAAAGAGCTTGATGGACAACATGGCTGGCATGGACTGGCTGGGCCGAAGGGCCTCTATTTCTGCTGTCTTTCTCTGTGACTCAATAGCTCTGTGCTCAACTCTGAGATGCGTGTGTAGGGCTTGAGCTACATCAGGTCAGGTGCTGTGGGCAGCACGTGCAGGATTGAAGTACAATTATTTGTGGAACTTCACCATCTGTGGTCTGTTCTGCAGATAATTTAGCATGCATTTAAGGAGACCGTGCCATGGAGAAATAAGTGGAAGATAACACTGGCCGATAAAGTGGGCCTGAGGGCAGTATGAGGCATGTGTGATGCCACAGAGCTGTTTGGTGGAATGGTCTGTTTCTGTACACCCTGTCAAATCCAGAGCCATCGGCCTTCATTAATCACTCTGATAACATTAACACGACAGTCTAATTACAATACTCTTTGTTAACACTTAATTTTTGTTTTACCTCAGTGTCAAATACTGTAATTTCAGTTTTGTACAGTACTGTGCAAAAGTCTTAGGCACATATACATATAGCTAGGATATTGTAGTTTATATTGATTAAAATAGGAAGGTTGTTGGGAAACAGAAATAAGAATAAACAGAAGAGATTCTGCAAATGCTGGAGATCCAAAGCAATGCACATGATATGCCGGAGGAGCTCAGCAGGTCAGGCAGCATCTATGGAAATGAATAGATTGTCAACGTTTCAGGCCAAGACCCTTCATCAGGACTGGAAAGGAAGGGGAAGGGGCCAGAATAAGAAAGTTGGGGGGAGAGGAAGGAAATTAACTAGAAGGCAATAGGTGAACCCAGGTGGATGGGAAAGATGAAGGGCTGGAGAAGAAGGAATCTGGTAGGAGAGCTGAGTGGACCATAGGGTAAAGGGGTGGAGGGGACTCAGGGGGGGCTGATAGGCAAGTGAGAAGCAGTAAGAGGCCGGGTCTCAGCTCGAAAACGTCTGTTGTTCTCTTTTCCATAATTGTGGCCTGGCCTGCTGAGTTCCTCCAGCATTTTGTGTGTGTTGCATGGATAAGAGTACTTGGCTTGTAGCTCAGTGGTATTAAGCGTTAAAGAGCAAGATGCCCACTTTATGCTGTTTTATTAATTTACAATATATGATTATTGCTGGCAAATCCTTCATTTGTTGTACATCTCCAACTGTCCTTGGACAAGCCTTGCTGGGCCATTTTAGGATGAAGTCAAGCTCCAGCAACATTGCTGTGAGAACGTAGACACACATAGCAATTTCAGATCCTCACCCCTGACAAATGAGATTTAAGATTAGCTTTATTTGTCACATGCACATGGAAACATACAGTGGATCAATGGCCAACACAGTTCGAGGATATGCTGGGACAGTCCACAAGTGCCGCCGCGATTCCAGTGCCACCGTAGCTAGCCCACCATTTACTAACCCTAACCCATCTGTCTTTTAGAATGTGAGAGGAAACTAGAACACCCAGCGGAAATCCATGCATTCACAGGCAGAACGTACAAACTCCTTACAGGCGGTGGCGGGAATTGAACTCTGATCTTCCTATCATTGATGCCGTAAAACATTACACTAACTACTATGCTACCTTGCCACCCTTCAACTACATCAGTAAATCAGATGAGGAAATAAAAATATAAAGAAAATAATGAAAAAGAAAGTTTAAAAAATGAAAATAAAGAAATACAATATAATTTATTAAGAACTGCACAAGAATTTTGTCTTCTATTGTATGTTGACTGTTGGTCAATCTTTATTTATGTATAGTTCATCATAAATTCTATTGCATTTCTTTATTTTCCTTTAAATGCCTGCAGGAATATGAATTTCAAGGTAGTATATAGTAACATGTACGTACTTTGATTATAAATTTTAATTTGAACTTTCAAGATTCTTAGCAACCCTGTAGTTCTATAGTCTTCATTACTGGGATCAGCTCTTTTGTCTCCCAAGCTTCCATCCATGCCTTTGGATTCCTAGTCCATAACTATATAATCCAGAGTAAAATGCTGGTGGAACTAAGCAGATCAGGCAGTATGTATGGAGTGGGCCCTGATGAAGGATCTTGACCAGAAACCTTGACTGTTTACTCCCCTCCATAGATGCTGCCTGATCTGCAGAGTTCCTCCACAATTTTCTAAATGTTGATCTGGATTTCCAGCATCTGCAGAACCTCTAGAGTCTATGTAATCCAGGCTGTACTACACTTGGCTCAGCCAGGTGTCTCCTGCACTCTGGTTGAATGCCCAAGTTTCATTTATTCTGTTACACTTTTTATTCTATAGAATTATTGAGTATGCCCACAAGAAAATGAATCTCAGGATTGGATATGGTGACATATATGTACTTTGATAATAAATTTACTTTGAACTTTGAGATTATGTCAGGTATAGATAGGGTAAATGCAAACAGGCTTTCTCCACTGAGGTTGAGTGGGACTACAACTAGAGGTCATGGGTTAAGGGTAAAAAGTGAAATATTTAAGGGGTACATGAGGGAAAACTTATTGGTGAGAGTGTGGAGTGAGCTATTAAAGCCATTCTACATATTTTCTCAGCAGATTTCCTGGCATGAATCGGTCATCAGTTTCCATCATCCATCTACCATGTAGTTGGCCGGTTAGGTGGAGTCTTGACATCCCTGGCAGTTTCTAAGTTCCCGGCTTGTCTGATTTTTATGACCCAACATCTCACATCTCTAATGCACTCCTCATGAGAGGATTCTTTTGGCATTAATCATCCAGCATCTCGGAAGAGCACAATCGGCTTTTCAGCCCAACCATCTGAAAAAGGCTATTCCATTTCCCACTTTGTGGATCATAGCTGACTTGTGTGCTCAACCAAGTCTCCTCTGGGTGTGGTGACGGTTCCTTGCTTCTCCACTTTTATAGCAGCAAGTTGCAAAGGCAGCCTTATGTTGAGCGACAAGATATTTTTCTCATTTCCCTTCAGGGTACTGAAGAAGGCATCAGGGCATTTAGTATAGATGCTACTTGTTCAAGACATTAGTTGCTCAGGACGTCAGTTAGCGAGGCTGCACTTGGAATATCGTGTATTCCAATTGACATCCTGACGTTCAACGCCCTGGTGTAGAGAAGATTTATCAGACTGGAGAGAGTGTAAAAAAAAATCTACATTGATTTAGCCAGGAGTCAAGAGATTGTGTTATAGGGAGAGGTTGGGAAGGCTAGGACTTTACTCATTAGGGCATTGGAGAATATGAGCTGAATATATATTGGTATATTAACTCATGAGGAGGATACCTAGGTGAATGCACCCAGTCTTTTTCCCAGAGTAGGGCAATCAAGAACTAGAAGATGTAGTTTATGGTTAGAGGGCAAAGATTTAATAAGAACTTGAGGGGCATGATTCATGATCCAAGTCAGGCGCGGTCGAATGGTGGAACAGACTCGATGGGCTGAATGGTCTAATTCTGCTGCTACGGTATGTCTTATGGTCTTATACAGAGGGTGGTGAGTATATAGATGAAGCTGCAATTTTCCTCCCACACACTAAGGACATACGGGTTAGGGTCAATGAGTTGTGGGCGCGCTATGCTGGTGCTGTAAGCGTGGTGACACTTGTGGACTGCCCAGCACAGTGCTCACTGACTTGATGCGATGTAAATAATGCATTTCGCTGTATGGTTCAATGTACATGTGACTTTGTGTGGGTTGCTGAAGATTTCCAGCATCTGCAGAATATCTTCTGTTTAGGACTTTTATTTTCCTCTCTGTATTCCCTCTCTCCCTTCCCTGCCTTCCAGGCTTCTCCCTTCTCTGATGCCCCTGTCTCAGACTTGGTTGCAGTTCCAGAGGTGACGTCCTCGCATGTACCCTGTCTGAATTCTTCAGCGTTCTGGTGCCATGTTTCCATTGCTCCCTCCTGAAGGAATGAGAAATGACGGAGGGTGATGTGACCCTGGCAATCGTTGCCAAGGGTCTGAGGGATTGGAAGGGAACTGACTGTCCTTATGCGGGTGTTGACAAGCGGATCAAAGCACTGCTTTATGTGTTGAAGTATTTCAGTACTTATAGGAATGAGACAGATTTCTGGGAAGTGCGCAGTAGGTTGGAATACCTCTACACCACTGACGCCATCACTCTTAACTGCTGTCTGAACGCAAATCAGCCTTGATGTCTAATAGGAAACCTTCTCCAAGACCACCAACACCTGTGGTTCTGGCCTGGTCTCAGCTCTCGTGCTGCCAAAAGACCGTAAGGCAGAGGAGCAGTATTAGCCCATCAAGTCAGATCTGCTATTCCATTATGGCTGATTTGTTATCCTTATCAGCCCCATTCTCCTGCCTTCTCTCTGACTAATCAAGAACCCATCAACCTTCGCTTTAAATATACCCAGTGACTTGGCCTGCAGAGACATCTGTGGCAATGAATTCCACAGATGCACCATCCTCTGGCTAAAGAAATTCCTCCTCATCTCTGTTCTTAGTAGATGTCCTTGTATTTTGAGGCTGTACCCTCTAGTCCTAGACTCTCCCATTATTGGAAACATCTACCAAGACCCTCAACCATGCCCTTCCCTATAGAACATAGAACAAGCCCTTCATCCCACAATGTTGTGCCAGCCTTTTAACCTACTCTAAGATCACTCTAACCCTTCCCTTTTACGTCGCTCTCTATTTTTTTCTATCATCCATGTCCCTATCTAAGAGTTTCTGAAATGCCTTTAATGTATCTGCCTCTAATGTAACACCACTTCTGGCAGCGCATTCCACGCACCCTCCACGCTCTGTGTATAGAATGTACCGCTGACACCCCCACCCATAGTTTCTTCCAAACACTTTAAAATCATGCCCCCTGTATTAGCCATTTCTGCCCTGGGGGAAAGAAAAGCTTCTGGCTGTCCATAGCTGAAGTGAGATGTGGGCATTCACAGGCCAAGTGCAGTGAGTTCAGGACCCTGGGGCTCAGGGTAAAGGGATGTGCATCAAGGTTCACCTTCCACACACTTGTCAGTCCCGAATACCCCAGTAATCCTCACGAAGGGAGCTCAATCTATGCCTTATCATCTTGTTCACCTCTATCAAGTCACCTCTCATCCTCCTTCACTCCAAAGAGAAAAGCCCCAGCTCGCTCAAACTATCCTCATAAAACACGCTCTCTAATCCAGGCAGCATCCTGGTAAATCTCCTCTGCGCCCTCTCTAAAATTTTCTCATCCTTCCTATAATGAGCTAACCAGAACTAAACACAAGTGTGATCTAAGATCTAACGTTAGGGACATTTAGGAGACTCTTAGATAAGTACATGGATGATGGAAAAATGGAGTGTTATGTGGGAGCGAAGGGTTAGATTAAAAGATCAGATTAAATATTTTAGATTAAAATATTGTGGGCAGAAAGGATTGTACTATGCTGTAATATTCTATCTTCTATGTACCTCAAGGTTCGAGGACTCAGGTCCCCCGACTAACTGAAGACTTAATTATTTCACTGCCCTTCTGGTGGCATGGTGGTGTAGCAATTAGCTTTACAGCACCAATGATTGGACGATTGGGGCTTAATTCCTGCTGCTTGTCCATTAGGAGTTTGTACATTTAACTGAATTTAACCTGCTTCCATTACACCACCGGTGCCCAAACTCCCTGTGTATCTGGACAAACCGATCATCGATTGGACTGGAATGCCTGACGTCACCCTGAATCCTGATTCTGGATCTCGTGCGCCCACCTGCCCCACGACCCCACACGACGGATGCAGACATGACTGCCTGCTCGCATATTCATTTCAGCTGCTTGTCAGCGGGACGAGCAGATTAGATTATCGAAGTGAGCAGGGTTCCTCTGAAAGCTTGTTTGTTTTATTTACATAATGCTGCTCCAGATTAGATAAGT
Source organism: Hemitrygon akajei (assembly GCF_048418815.1). NCBI lineage: Eukaryota > Metazoa > Chordata > Chondrichthyes > Myliobatiformes > Dasyatidae > Hemitrygon > Hemitrygon akajei. Next base: position 10,602,134 of record NC_133127.1, on the reverse strand, counting down.
CAATATAGCATACGCACGTTAAAAAAATGTGACCGCAGTTTAGGTGCAGAGAGAGTTCAGTAGTCTAGAGATGGCAAACTGATAACCAGGAATATCAACCACAATTACCACCTGTACGTTGAGAGAGGGGAGGGGGGAGGAAGCGACGAGGTCACGAAGAGGCCAGCGCTTGCTGCTAAGTTATTGACCTGCTTTTTTTTTTTGGCTGGGTTACTCCATTTCATTAGCAGTTTGGTACTTACCGGCTGCTGTCCTGAAGAAGGGTCTCGGCCCGAAACATCGACTGTTTATTCCTCTCTATAGGTGCTGCCTGACCTGCTAAATTCCTCCAGCGTTTTGTGTGTGAATCTCTGCATTTCTGGCTTCTGCAGACTTTCTCAAGTTCAAAGTTGCCACTCAGATTCATTTTAAGTCTTCCCCTCCCATCCAAAACCTTCTCAATTCTACCAGCAGGAAGGAGGTCCAGCAGTCTCAGGTCCCACACACACAGGTCCAGGAACAATTATTGCCCGTTAACCATCAGGCTCCTGAACCAAGGTGGATAACTTCACTCACCACAACTCTATGACTTACAGACTCATTCTCAAGGACTCTTTAAAATTCAAGTTCTCAGTATTTTTTCCAGTTCTTGCAGAGTCTGTCTTCTTTTGCACGTCGCATGCCACTCTTTGGTGGCCTGTGTATAGCGTTCTGTAAATTCTATTGTAGTTATTTTTTCCTCTCTGTATATCTGCAAAAAATCTCAAGGAAGTATATGGTAACATATATGTAGTTTGATAATAAATTTCTGAAACTTTGAACTTAATTGAACCTATGTCACCCCACCCCCCTGTTTCGGACACCCTTACCCTGGGGAAAAGACTGTTACCATCTACCTTATCTACACCTCTCATAATTTTGAACAATTCTATAAGGTCCAGGGGAGGCATAGTAACACCTTTACAATGCCAGCGACCCGGGTTGAATTGCCACCACTGTCAGTGAGGTGTTTGTACGTTCTCCCCACGTGGGTTTTCACCAGGTGCTCCAATATCCTCCCACCTTCCAAGGATGTACGGGTTTGTAGGCTAATGTGGTGGCATGGGTGTCATCGTGTGGCACAGGTTCGTTGGGCTGGGAGGGCCTGTTAACGAGCTGGTAAAAAGGTTGCCTTCATTCTCCACTGTTGTGACAACATGGGTTCAGACTCCATGGATTCCGCATAGCTTCATTTCTTTCATGCCAGCATTATTTCCACTGAGGGTGCTCGCTGACAGAGTTTGTGTATACAGCACTGCACTGTGGAAAGCAGCACAGGTTACCACCTACAGTTCACTGCTTGGGCTTTTCCGTCCTGACCGATGTGGTTTCCTTTCGTCATTAGGTTTTCTTTCCACCACCAAATTGTTTATATTTGACGTGCACCAGGCCTGACCTTTCTGCAGCATTCTCGTCTCTGTGTTAGAGATCTCTGGGTAAAAGGCCATAAGACCTAGGAGCAGAAATAGGTCACCATAATTGATATTATGGTAGCATAGTGGTTATTATCATCATTATGTGTCCTTTGACGTGGGCAATCATTGTCTTTCATCTGTCTTTATTCTGTCTACCGAGCAAGGGATCACTGCCTGAGGGGAAGACCCCTTTCACGCTGTTGCTCTGTCCATGACCATGATTGTTTTTGGCAAATCTTTCTACAGAAGTGGTTTGCGGTTGCCTTCTTCTGGGCAGTGTCTTTACAAGTCAGGTGACCCCAGCCATTATCGATACTCTGCAGAGATTGTCTGCCTGGTCTTAGTGGTCGCATAACCAGGACTTGTGATCTGCACTAGCAGCTCATACGACCATCCACCACCTGCTCCCTTGGCTTCACATGACCCTAATCGGGGCTAAGCAGGTGCTACACCTTGGGCAAGGGTGACCCACAGGGTAGCGGAGGGAAAGAGTGCCTTACTCCTCCTTTGGTAGGGACGTATCTCCACCCTGCCACCAGCAGTGTAGTGCTTAGCACTGATGCTATTACAGCTCAGAGTGTCAGAGTTCGGAGTTCAATTCTAATGCCAATGGTAAGTAGTTCTCCCTGTGACCGCATGCGTTTCCTCCGGGTGCTCTGGGTTCCTTTCACATTCCAACAATGTACCAGTTAGTAGGTTAACTAGTCATTGTAAATTGTTCTGTGATTAAACTAGTGTTAAATAGTTTGGTTACTGGGTATTACAGCTCATTGGGCCAGAGGACCTGTTTTGCACTGTATCTCCAAATGAAATAACAAAATAAAATTAACCTTATTCTGATTCTGATTCTGACCCTGATTCTGATTCTGACTCTGACTCTGATTCTGAACCTGATTCTGATTCTGACTCTGACTCTGACTTTAATTCTGATTCTGACCCTGATTCTGATTCTGACTCTGACCCTGATTTTGATTCTGATTCTGACCCTGATTCTGATTCTGATTCTGACCCTGATTCTGATTCTGACTCTGACTCCGACTTTGATTCTGATTCTGATTCTGACCCTGAGTTTGATTCTGATTCTGACCCTGATTCTGCTTCTGATTCTGATTCCAACTCTGACTCTGACTCTGATTCTGATTCTGAATCATTCTGATTCTGATCCTGATTCTGATTCTGATTCTGACTCTAATTTTGATTCTGATTCTGACCCTGATTCTGCTTCTGATTCTGATTCCGACTCTGACTCTGATTCTGATTCTGACTCATTCTGATTCTGACTCTGATTCTGACTCATTCTGATTCTGACTCTGACTCTGACTTTAATTCTGATTCTGACCCTGATTCTGATTCTGACTCTGACCCTGATTTTGATTCTGATTCTGACCCTGATTCTGATTCTGATTCTGACCCTGATTCTGATTCTGACTCTGACTCCGACTTTGATTCTGATTCTGATTCTGACCCTGAGTTTGATTCTGATTCTGACCCTGATTCTGCTTCTGATTCTGATTCCAACTCTGACTCTGACTCTGATTCTGATTCTGAATCATTCTGATTCTGATCCTGATTCTGATTCTGATTCTGACTCTAATTTTGATTCTGATTCTGACCCTGATTCTGCTTCTGATTCTGATTCCGACTCTGACTCTGATTCTGATTCTGACTCATTCTGATTCTGACTCTGATTCTGATTCTGATTCTGACCCTGATTCTGACTCAGACTCTGACTCTGATTCTGACTCATTCTGATTCTGACTCTGATTCTGATTCTGACCCTGATTCTGACTCAGACTCTGACTCTGACTCTGATTTTGACTCATTCTGATTCTGACTCTGATTCTGACTCATTCTGATTCTGACTCTGATTCTGATTCTGATTCTGACCCTGATTCTGACTCAGACTCTGACTCTGATTCTGACTCATTCTGATTCTGACTCTGATTCTGATTCTGACCCTGATTCTGACTCAGACTCTGACTCTGACTCTGATTTTGACTCATTCTGATTCTGACTCTGATTCTGATTCTGACCCTGATTCTGACTCTGACTCTGACTCTGATTCTGATCCTGATTCTGATTCTGACTCTAATTTTGATTCTGGTTCTGATTCTGAGTCTCTTCCACCATTTGCTTATGGCTGTTTTCCCAAACCTTTTCTCCTGCCTTGCCCCATAACCCTTACCAATCAAGGACCTATCAATCTCTGCTTTAAATACATCAAATGGCTTGGCCTCTGTTAAAATTCTGTGACAACATATTCCACAGATTCAGTACCCTGAAAAATTTTCCTTCCATTTCTTTTCTAAAGGGACGTCCCTTTATTCTGAGGCTGTGCCCTCAAATTCTAGACTCTCCCACTTCTGGAAAATCCTATCTACAGCCAATCTTCAGGCCTTTCAGTATTAGTAGGTTTCAATGAGATCCCCACTACTCCCCTTCATTCTCCTGTACTCAAGGGAATACAAGCCCAGAGCCAGAAAACAATCCATGTACATTCACCCTTTCATTCCAGGACCACTCTTGTGAATCTGCTCTGGACCTTCTCCATGGACATGGATACCTCACTATCCAAAGGATGTCTCTGCATGGGTCGTGTAGCTTTCCTGTTGGTGCTTCACTGGAATGGTTGACTATATTGCGGGAGTGCAATTTAAACCTTAAACCTCTCACGTGGAAGCCTGAGTAACACACCCACAATGCTGGAAGAACTCAGCAGGTCAGGCAGCATCTATGGAGAGGAATAAATAGCCGATGTTTCAGGCTGAGACCCTCCAAAGATGCAGCCCGACCTGCTGAGTTGCTCCAGCATTTTCTATGCGTGTTCCTCTGGATTTCCGGGATCTGCAGAATCTCTTGTGTTTATGACCTCGAAGCCAGTCTGGTATGTGCTGAGCCATAGTTAACAAAGGGACCTGGGAGTGTGCTCTGTGCAACAATACCAGACAAGGTGGAGAAACATATCAGCAGAGATATTTTAGCAGGGCTGGTTAGACGGTGCATCTAATGGCCATGACCTGAGGTTGCGATGCTGTAATCACTGTCAATTATGTTAATAATAACCCTCTAGCTTTGACACAAGTGCTGGGGTAACATAAAGTTTGTTCCTTTTTTAAAATCGTTCTGTTCCTTGCTTTCTGTTGTGTCGTTCTTGCTAAGTGACTTGCACTTATTCTGCCCTCAGACTTATCGCAAAGCACAAGTCTAGCAAACATTTCTGCACTATTAACTCAAAATCACTGTGTTTAAACTTTCTGCTGAATCAGATTTGAATGAAGCTTGCACTACAGGCCATTCGTCCCAAGAAATGTAAAGTTCTCCTATCTCTCTTACTTTCTGACTGACTACCCATGACACTGCTGGTGTTTAGGGCAGCATTGAAGGTACTCCCATTTCTGGCAATGCTTGGGGCTTTCCTCATCATGTCAGTAGCTTCCTCTCGGTTTTCACTACCGTCAGTCTTGCAAGTCCTGGGTGGAGACTCAGGAATACCGTCTCACTCAGAAACAGGCCAATTGGCCCATAATGTTGTGCCAAACCAGCTAAACAGCAAATCAAAAACATCCGAACACTAATCCCTCCTATCTACACCATGGTCATATTCCTCCAACTTCCCCACATCCATGTGCCTACCCAGACTTCTCTTAAAAGCCTCTAATGTATTTGCCTCTACCACCGTACCAGGCAGCACATTCCAGCGCTACTCTCTGAGTAAAAACTTATCCCTCACATCTCCCTTGATCCTACCCCCCTCTCACCTTCAATGCCTGCCCTCTGGTATTAGACGTTTCACCCTGGGAACCAGGTACTCTCTCTCCACTCTATCTATGCCTCTCATAATCTTGTAAACCTCTATCAGATCTCCCTCAGCCTCCAGCACTCCAGAAAGAACAACCAAAGTTTATCCAAACTCTCATGATAGCACGTGCCCTCTAAACCAGGCAGCATCCTGGCAAAACTCTTCTGCACCCTCTGCAAAGCTTCAACATTCTTCCTATAGTGGCGTGATCAGATCTCTATGCAATGCTCCAGATATGGCCTAACCAGAGTTTTATAAAGTTTCAACATAACCTCCTGACTTATGTTGCATCTCTATTGCTGTTTCTGTAACAATTTTGTTTAACCTGTCAGGGTTGTTAGCCCTCAACTGAACCCCAAAACCTGGAGGACCATTGGACCATTCTTAGTCTTGCCTTTACTCTTTGACCTGTTTGGCATGAGTGACCCTACCAAGAGCCAAAGCATAAAGCCCTGACTCTAGCCGACATAGCTTTCCACATCATTGAGGTATAACAAGGTTGTGATCCTCTTGGAGGTCTTTATCTCTCAATAGATGTTTATAAGATTATGAGTGACGCAGACTAGCTAGCCTGTATCTGTTCTATCAGGGTCAAAATACCTAAGAGGGGATGTATTTAAGAGGTAAGTTCAAAGGAGATGTGCAGGGTGATTTTTTTTAGTTACATAGAGAGTGGTGGATGCCTGGAATGTGATGCCTGGGGTAGCGTGGAAGCAGATATGATTGGGATGTTTAAAAGTCTCTTGGGCAGGCACATGAATGTGCAGAGAATGGGGAGATATAGAGATTATGTATGCAGAAGAGGGTTGTTTAGTTAGGCATGTTGAACATAGAACGTAGAACAGTGCAGCACAGTACAGTCCCTTTAGCCCACGATACTGTGCTGACCTTTTAACCTACTCTATGAACAATCTAACCTCAGTAGACCTCCATCTTTCTATCATCTATGTGCCTGTCTTAAGAGTTTCTTAAACATCGCTAATGTATCTAACTCTACCACCACCACTGAACAGAGGGCACAACCTCAGAACATAGGGACATCCATTTAGAACAGAGATAAGGAGGAATTTCTTTAGCCATAGAGAGTGGTGAATCTGTGGAATTCATTGCCACAGGCAGCTGTGAAGGCCAGGTCATTGGGTATATTTAAGGCAAAGCTTGTCAGATTCTTGATTGGCCAGGGCATGAAGGATTGGGGAGAAGGCAGAAGACTGGCTCTGAGAGGAAAATGGATCAGCCATGATGAAATGCCACAGCAGACTCGATGGGCCAAATGGCCTAATTCTGTTCCTATATCTTATGGTCTTACGGCATTCCTGTGTAATTATTGTGGCTCAATATCATGGGTCACTGGCCCTGTTCTTCTGCAGTACTGTTCGATATTCAATGTCCTATCCACTGATACAGCCTGCTACTAATTCAGCCTGCCCTTAGTATTGCCCCAACTATTGTATAATCCTTTTTCAGTCCTCCCCATCCACTGCTGCAGCCTCCTCTCAATCCTACCCCTCCAACAGTGCTTTCTCCTTTTTCCCTTCTCCTAGGGCTTTATTCAGCAATTACAGTTCAAAGTTACAATTAAGTTTATTATCAAAGTACATATATGTTTCTATATACTTACCTTGAGGAACGCACACAAAATGCTGGAGGAATTTAGCAGGTCAGGAAGCATCTATGGGGTGTGGGTATCAATTACCCTACAACCATCAGCTCCTGAGCCAGTGTGGATAATTTCACTCACCTCAACACTGAACTGATCATTGAACACAACCTATGCTCCCACTTTCAAAGACTCTAAACTTATGTTCTCAGTTTTATTTATTTATGTATTGGTGTTTGCACATTAGTTGTTTATCAGTCTTTGCATGTAGTTATTCAATGATTCTGCTGAATTTCTTTGTTCAACTATGAATACCTGCAAGAAAATGAATCTCAGTGTACTATATGGTGACATATACTTACTTTGATAATGAATTTACTTCAAACATTGAACATTAAACTTTGAATAAACAATCGATGTTTCAGGCCAAGACCCTTCATTAAGCCCAGGGATTTCCCTATTGGGTTCCTTGGTAACATTGTTTGAGCTTAAGAATTTGGGCTGAACCCACTGAGTGAATGTAGTTTGTTGTTTCTGCATTCCCAACGAAAGAGGAATGCAGTGAAGAACCAGTTAATCTGCTTTTGGCAGTATTGAACAGCTGAGTCATAGAGGCAAGGGGTTATACAGTTCAGAAACTAGTCCATGCCAACCAAGGTGCCCATCTAAGCTAGTCCCATTTGCCCACATTTGGCGCACATACCCCTGAATTCCCTCTAATTTTTTTAACAGATGCACAGACCAGCCATTCCCCTGAACAGGAAATGTTTACATATCCTGAAAACTGTGCGGCACTTTAGATGTTTATTTTTGGTAATATGCATATTCTGAAAATTTGAAAATCTCATAGTTTTGATTTTATTTATTAATCAAAAGGTGAAATGAAATAGAGTACAACAAAGAAAAATTATATTAACTTTATATAAAGGAAAATTCCAGCTATGCGGCAACAAAGGCTGTGTGCACGGAAGTATTTCAGTTATTTATTTATGTGTTGGTGTTTGCACATTAGTTGTTCATCAGTCTTTGCATGTAGTTTTTCAATGATTCGGTTGAATTTCTTTGTTCAACTGTGAATACCTGCAAGAAAATGAATCTCAGTGTACTATATGGTGACATATAATTTACTTCAAACATTGAGCATGCATCCGCGCAGCTCGGAGAGAACAGTACCCTCAACCTTTTCCTTCCATGTCTCTGCCAAGCATAGAACATATAACAGAAAATATATAACAGTACCGTAACTTTACAGCGCCAGAAATCAGAAGATTGGTGTTCAGTTCCCACCGCTCTTTTTAAGGCGTGTGTATGTTCTCTACTCTGGGTGCAGTGGTTTCTTCCCACACTCCAAAGACATGCGCGTTGGGGTTACTGAGTTGTGGGCATGCTACGTTGACGCCGCAAGCATGGCGACACTTGTGGGCTGCCCCCAGCGCATCCTCAGACTGCGTTGGTCATTGACGCAAAATGACGCATTTTACTGTATGTTTCAATGCACATGTGATAAGTAAAGCTAATCTTTAACAAAAAGACATCCTTTTGAGTATGTAGCACTGAACTGATCTTTGGGGGGGTGGGCAAAAGTGACAGAGATTGATCGTGACTCCAGGCAGCATTATTTGTGCTGAGCATCTCTACTCCATCGCCAAAAGCGGAATTTCCTGGTGGCCAACCATTTTAATTCCTATTCCCATTCCTGTTTCAATATATCCGTCCATGGCCTCCACTTTTTGCCAACCTCATATTCCAGCTGCATAGCTTCCAACTTGATGGTATGAAGATTGATTTCTCCTTCCAGATACTTTTTCCCTCCCCCTTCCCTTTTCTTCTATTTGCCACTCTGGCCTCTTACCACTTCTCCTCCCCTACCCATCACCTCCTCCTGGTGCTCCTCCTTCTTCTCCAGCTCTTTACCTTTCCCACCCATCTGACTTCACCTATCACCTTCTAGCTAGTCCTTCTTCAGCTCTCCCCAACTTTATATTCTGACGTCTTCCCCCTTTTCAAGTCCTAAAGAAGGGTCTCAGCCCAAAACATCAACAGTTTATCTGATGCTGCCTGACCTGCTGAGTTCCTTCAGCATTTTGTGTGTGTGTTGCTCAGCAAATTTTATGTGAATTGGTAAATTTGTGCTGGCTAGCAAGTTACATAAGTTAGACTTTTTATGCTGAGGTACTGCATTTAATTTCTTGGCCTTGGTCCCATAAGCCAAAGGATTCCAAACTTAAGTGTTTAAAAGAACCTGCTTAGCCAACCAATGAGTTTCTGTTGAAAGTAATTACAACAGTACCCAGTCACAGGCACGTCAATTATGCTGTGCAACAATATTTTGCAGTACTTAGTCAGCCTTTGGTATCTGGTAAATAAAGGCTAATGAGCTTTTATGTCTAAATGTGCCTCAGAAAGCATACGCCCATTTAACTTCAACCTTTCATGGGAAATGAGGATGGATGTGATATTATGTTCTGCTAATTGCAAGGGCTAGGTTAATCCCCGGGTTCAGGAATTTCCTGACTTCTCCGTGGCCCAGCATTTCCCTGAAAGCTGGAAAAGTTCAAGATGAGGGAACATACCAGTTTTCATAGAGCGTTCAGAAGGGGAAGGAATAAACAATTTCAAGTTCCTGGGTGTCAATGTCTCTGAGGATCTCACCAATGCAGCTATAAAGAAGGCACGACGGCGGCTATAATTCATTAGGAGTTTGAGGAGATTTGGTATCTGTCCAAAGAGATTCAAAAATTTCTACAGATGTGCCATGGAGAGCATTCTAACTAGCTGGGGTGGGGGGGGGGGGGGTGGCTACTATACAAGACCAAAGTAAGCTGCAGAGAGTTGTAAACTTAGTCAGCTCCATCATGGGGGCTAGCCTCTCAAGTCTCCAGTACATCTTCAACGAGTGATGCCTCAAAAAGGCGGTGTCCATCATTAAGGACCCCCATTACCCAGGCTATGCCCCCTTCACATTGTTACTATCAGGAAGGAGGTACAAGCCTGAAGACACACACTCAGTGATTCAAGAATAGCTTCTTCCCATCTGACATCAGATTTCTGAATTGGCATTAAGCCCATGAATACTCACTCACTACTTTATAATTTCTTTTTTTTTTGCATTGCTTATTTATTTATTTATTTAATTATTTAATATATGTGGTACCTATAAAAATATTCACCCCACCCCCTGGAAGTTTCCATGTTTTATTGATTTACAATATTGAATCACACACTAGATTTAATTTGGCTTTTTTGACACTGATCAACAGAAAAAGATGTCTTTGTGGCAAAGTGAAAACATCCTGACAAATTGATCTAAATTAATTACAAATGTAAAACACAAAGTAATTAATTGTATGAGTATTCACCTCCCCCTCTTTAATATGACAAACCAAATCATCACTGGTGCAGTCAATTGGTGTTTGAAGTCACATAATTAGTTAATGGAGATCACTGATGTACGGTCAAGGTGTTTCAATTGACTGTAGTAAAAATACACCTGTTTCTGGAAGGTCCAACTGCTGGTGAGTCAGTATCCTGGCATAAACTACTTTTTATCAGCACTTCATATATCTACCATAATTCACTAATTTTTTCTCTATTATTATGTATTGCATTGGACTGCTGCTGCAAAGACAACAAATTTCACAACATGTGCTGGTGATATTAAACCTGACTCTGATTCAAAGTAAATTTATTACAAAAGGACATCTATGTTACCATATAAAACTCTGAGATTCTTCTTCTTGTGGACATTCACAGTAGCTACAAGGAACCAGACACAAGACGGACAAACAACTAATGTGCAAAAGCCAACAAATGGCAGAATCAGAATCATGTTTAATATCACTGGCATATGCTGTGAAATTTGTTAACTTTGCGACAGCAGTACAATGCAATACGTGACAAATAGAGAAAAAATGTAATGATTTACAGTAAGTATATATATGTATATTGAATAGTTAAATTAAAAATAGTAGTGCAAAAACAGAAATAATTTTAAAAAGTCCTAATACAAAAGAAAGCAAAATTATAATATTAAATAAATAAGCAATAAATATCAAGAACGTGAGATGAAAAGTCTTTAAAATTGAGTGATTGTGGGAACAATTCAGTGTTGGGATGAGTGAAGATAAGTGAGGTTATCCCATCTGGTTCAAGAGCCTGATGGTTGAGGGGTAATAACTGTTCCTGACGCTGGTGGTGTGAGCCCTGAGGCTCCTGTACCTTCTTGCTAGGTAAGGGAAAAGAGCAAATCTGCCCATTTTGCCCGCTCTGCTATTCAGTAAGATCACGGATGACCTGATCTTAGAGAGCCCACCCACATAAGATGATGGTGCTGAGTTCAAAGTAAATTTATTATCAAAGTACATATATGTCACCATATACTACCATGAGATTCATTTTCTTGTGGGCATACACAATAAATACCGATGCAATAAAAGCAACAGAAGACTGCACACAAAGACAGACATAAAAGCCAATGTGCAAAAGAAGACAAACTGAGCAAATGCAATAAAACAAATCAATCAATCAATGGATGAAAGGTTAGATGGATGAATAAATAAACAGTTGGTTGATTAATTAATTAATTGATACTGAGAAGATGAGCTGCAGAGTACTTGAAAGTGAGTCTGTAGGATGTGGAATCGGTTCCGTGTTGAGGTGAGAGGAGTTACCAACCCTGATCCAGGAGCCGGGTGGTTGAAGGGTAATTGCTGCACCTGGTGGTGTGCCATTGCAAGGCACACCTACTGTTCCATGGCAGCAGTGAAAACAGAGCATGGCCTGGATGGTGGAGGCTCTTGATGACGGATGCTGCTTGCTCGTGGCAACACTCCTTATAGACGTGCTTAATGGCGGGTGAGCCTTTTGCTGCCCCCCTCCACCTTGGAGTCAGGGACCTAATAGAGGTTAATAAGATTATGAGAGGCATCGATCGAAAACGCAGTGGTACCTTTGTCCCAGGGCCAAGATGACTAATGCCAGAGTCAAAGTCAAAGTAAATTTATTATCAAAGTCCATGTATGCCACCATATACTGTACTATTCTGAGAGTCGTTTTATTGCAGGCATTTACAGGAAAATTAGTAAATTCAATAGAATTTATGAAAAACTACATAAAACAAAAGACAAGGCAAACCACCAATATGCTAAACAAGACAAATAGTGTAACTAAAACATAAATGCATAAATAACGCAGAGACACGCGGAGTGCCACAGTAGCGTAGTGGTTAGCGCAACACTTTAATGCTCTGGGAGTGGGGGGGGGGGGTGGGGAAGGTGTTCAGAGTTTGGAGTTCAATTCCAATGCCGTCTCTAAGAATTTTGCTCATTCCTTCCGAAAGCACATGATTTTTCTCCGGGTGCTCCGGTTCCCTACCACAGTCCAAAGATGTACCAATTAGTAGGTCGTAAATTGTCCTGTGATTAGGGTTGCTGGGCAGCACAGCTCATTGAGCCAGAAGAACCTGTATCTCTAAACAAAAAATAAGACCATAAGATATTGGAGCAGAAGTAGGCCATTCAGCCCATTGAGTCTTGGACTGATCCAATTCTTCCAGTCATCCCCACTCCCCTGCCTTCTCCCCATACCCTTTGATGCCCTGGCTAATCAAGAACCTAAATGCATCCAATGACTTGGCTTCCACAGCTGCTCATGGCAACAAATTCCACAATTTACCACCTTCTGACTAAAGTAATTTCTCCACATCTCAGTTCTAAAAGGATGTCCTTCAATCCTGAAGTCGTGCCCTCTTGTGCTAGACTCCCCTACCCTGGGAAATAACTTTGCCATATCTAATCTGTTCAGGCCTTTTAACAATCAAAATATTTCTATGAGATCCCCCCTCATTCTCCTGAACTCCAGGGAATACAGCCCAAGAGCTGCCAGACGTTCCTCATACAGTAACCCTTTCATACCTGGAATCATTCTTGTGAATCTTCTCTGAACCCTCTCTAGCCTCTTGTGATAGCACATGCCCTCTAAACCAGGCAGCATCCTGGTAAACCTCTTCTGCACCCTCTCCAAAGCCTCAACACCCTTCCTATAGTGGAGCAGCCAGAACTGTATGCAATACTCCCGATGTGACCTAACCAGCATTTTATAAAGTTTCAACATAACCTCTTGACTTTTGAACTCCTGGTGGGGAGGAATGTATCTGTGATGTATTGGGTTGAGTCGACCACTTTCTGCAGCTTCTTGCCATACCGAACCAGAAGCAACCAGATCCAGTCACTATACTGTCAACAGTACATCTGTGGGGTTTGGATAAAGGGCTCAGTGAGGTGACAAACCTCTTTAACAATGTGAAGACATTGGCCCGCCTCCCTTTTGTCATCCTGTGGTTTACTAGATTTGTACAGGATGACACAGCAGATATGATAGTGTAGTGGTTGGCACGACACTGTCAGAGACAGCGATCACTGTTTGGGGTTCAACTCCTGCCACTGTCTGTAAGGAGTTTGTACATTCTGCCCTTGACCATGTGGATTTTCTCCGGGTGCTCCGGTTTCCTCCAACATTTCCAAAGACGGTCATTTAGGGTTGTAGCCAATGAGTCGTGGGCATGCTATGTTGGCACCCAAAGCATGGCGACACTTATGGGATGCCCCCAGTACATCTTCGGACAGTGTTGGTCATTGACAGAAAGCAACCTTTTTCTCAGTAAGTTTTGATGTCCAAGTGACAAATAAAGGTAATTTTTAAAATAACTTTAAGAATTGTTCTAATGTTTTGGAGACACAAGAGACAGCAGATTCTGGAATCTGGAACAACAAACTGCTGTAGGAGGTTCGTCCTGATGCTTGGTTACAACCGCAAATGCCAGCTGAGCCTTCCCACCCACAGATGCTGCTCACGTTGCTGAGTTCCTCCGGCACATTGTATGCTGCTCTGAATGGGTCAGGTGTTCCTGTCGTCTCTTTCCTTTCATACAGTGAATGAGACAGTCCTTATCATTTCACTGTGAAAGAAATTCTTTGCAGATCTAATCCTGTTGATTGTATAAACATGAGGTACAGGAGCATAAGCTACTGAAAGAGCCCGCGATTGAGTAAGATCAAGGACTAATCTGATACTGGCCTTCCTATCCTGTCATAACCTGTGACTCATCTGTAATCCTCTCTATCTTAGTCTTTAACATACTAGCTTCGCCTCCACAGCTTTCTGCAGGTGAGAAGAATAAAGAAAGCTTTTAGCACGTTGGCCTTCATAAATCAAAGTATCGTGTACAGGAGGTGGGATGTTATGTTGGAGTTGTATAAGACATTGGTGAGGCCTAATTTGGATATTGTGTGAAGTTCTGGTCATCTACCAACAAGAAAGATGTAAATACGGTTGAAAGAGTACAGAGAAAATTTAGAGGGATGTTCCCAGGACTGGAAAAACTGAGTTATAAGGAAAAATTAAATAGGTTAGGACTTTTTTTCTATGAATGTAGAAGTTTAAGGGGAGATTTGATAGAGCTATGCAACATTATGAGGGGTATAGCTATGGTAAATGCGAGCAGGCTTTTTCTACTGAGGTTGAGTGGGACTGCAACTAGAGGTCATGGGTTAAAGGTGAAAGGTGAAAAGTTTAAAGGGAACATGAGGGGAAATTTCTTCACTCAGAGGGTGGTGAGAGTGAGGAATGAGCTGCCCGTGCAGGTGATGCATCTGAACTTGATTTCAGTGTTTAAAAGAAGTTTGGATAGGTACATGGTTGGTAGGGGTATGGAGGTCTATGGTCTGGGTGCAGGACAATAGGAGTAGGCAGTTTAAATGGTTTGGCACGGACTAGGTGGGATGAAGGGCCTTTTTCTGTGCTGTACTTTTCTATGTCTCGATGACTCTAGGTTCTTTTACACGCCCGGACTGCTAATTGCAGATCCATGCAAACAGCTCCAGCGATCCAGACTCAAGCCTGACCTCCATTGCGGTTGTTGTGGAGTTTACAAGTTCTCCTTGTGGTCATTGGGTGCTCCAGTTCTTCCCACATCCCAAAAACATGTGAGTTGTAGTTAGTTACTCACTGTCAAGTATTGATAGAATTTGGGGTGCAGTTGTTGGAAACAGGGAGCTGGTCAGGGGTTTCCAACCTTTTTTATGCCATGGACTCTACACCATCCACAATGCTCGGGAGAACAACACAGAACACAACAAGAGATTTATTCCTGCCCAGACTCTTCATTTACTACCCCTGACCTTTAACTCCCCCTCATTCCTATCCCTAAACTCTAACCTGCTCCCTAACTCCCCACGTTGTCTCCAAAACCATCCCCACAAACCTAAGAAAACAACTCCTGTAAGTCTGAGAGGAAATGGACGGAGACCACAGCTCGGAGCCATCATGCCCGTGCTATCTCTTCAGAATCTTCAGCCTGTCAACCCTACAGCAGCTCATCAGAGTCCCCTATCCTGGGCCAGGCATTCAGTCGTTCAAGGTGTAGCTCATCGAAGATCCTTCCTCTCCCAGGGAGGAGGGCTTTGGAGCTTCTGTGGGTGTTTCTGTGGCTCTGGGTTTTTATGAGATGGGGTTGCTACCCCCATGCCCAACCCTCCTCCTCTCGCAGCCGGGCTTGAGAATGTTCATGGCGGAATTCATGCTGTCTCTCCATGTCTCTACATCTCCACTCAGCCAGTATTGTTCCAATGGATGTAAACTTACTGCCTAATTATCCCTCATATCAAAAACTGTCGTGGCAACATCATTGTACCTCTGCTGAGGCAATCACTTCCTTTCTGTAATGTGGTTACCAGAACTGGACGTGGTGCAGCAGCTGTGGTCTAATTAGTGTTTTATACAGACCGAGCATACTTTCTCTTGTTCTAATATTGATTTATTCAGAGATGCAGTGCAGAATTGGCCCTTCTGAACCTTTAGGCCATGCCGATTTAACCCTAGCCTAATCACAGTCATCATCATCATATGGACCATGTGTACGACGTAGGCGAACACAGTCCCGTGACCATGATTGTTCTTGGAAGGGGTAGATTGACCTTAGAGTAGGTTAATGGGTCAGCTCAATATTGTGGGCTGAAAGGCCTGTACTGTACCTTACTGTTCTATGTTGTATGGAGTGTTTAAAAGTCATGAGTTCAAATTCTATTACAGACTAATGTGTAATCTACACAGGCACATGATTATATTCTTGGAGAAGGCAGAATTTAGAAGCAACTTTTGAGGATGTGTGTATAGTATTGTGCAAAAGTCTTAGGTACACACGTATATAGCTAGGGAGTCTAAGATTGTTGCACAGTACTGTAGTAATTTTATGTATTGCACTGTATTGCTGAAAAAAAACAAATTTCATGACATATGAGTGATGGTAAATCTGATTCTGATATGGGTCTCTGTAGTGGACAGAGTGGGAAGGGGGCAGGGAGAACAAAATCATGGTTGAGAAAAGGGGAAGTGAGAGAGAAATGAGCAGGAAGCACTAGAGAGAAATTTTGTAATGATCAATAAACCAATTGATATGAATCAAATGATCTTGCCTTGTGTCTAAGGGCTGGATGCATCTGCACCCATTCCACACCCACCCCAGCACTCCTTCTCTGCCCCCTGTCCCGAACACCTCCCGCGGCACTCCAACATCCTTTGATCCCACCAGGTTTACAAACTCGCTCGCTGCTCCATGTTGACAAGCACAGTGCTGCGCAAAAGTCTTGGGCTCCCTAGATATATATACTGTATGTGCCAGCACTGTAAATGGTCCCTTGACCGAGTACGATAAGGTGGAGTCTTGACCTCACAATCTACTTCATTTAGATCTTGCATCTTATTGTCTGCCTGCACTGCACTCCCTCTGTAGCTGTTACACTTTATTAGACCATATGACATAAGAGCAGAATTAGGCCATTTGGTCCATCAGGTCTGGTCTGCCATTCAATCATGGCTGATCCTTTTCTCCCCACCTCAGCCCCACTCACCAGCCTTCTCCCCATATTCTCTGATGCCATGTGCAGTCAAGAACCCATCAATCTCTGTCTTAAATACACCCAACGACCTGGCCTCCACAGCTGCCTGTGGTAACAAATTCCACAAATTCACCACCCTCTGGTGAAAGAAATTTCACTGCATCTCTGTTGAAAATGGATGTCCCTCTATCCTGAAGCTGTGCCCTCTTGTCCTAGACTCCCCCACCATGGGAAGCATCCTTTCCACATCTACTCTGTCTACGTCTTTCAACATTCGAAAGGTTTCAATGGGATTCCACCCCCCCATCCCTCTAAATTTCAGCGAGTACAGACCCAGAGTTATCAAGCTTTCCTTTTATGATAGCCTTTTCACTCCCGAAATCATTCTTTTGAGCCTCCTCTGCATCCTTTCCAATGCCAGCACATCTCTTCTTAGATGAGGAGCCCAAATCTGTTCACAATACTCAAGGTGAGGCCTCACCAGTGCCTTATAAAGCCTAGCATCATATCCCTGCTCTTGTATTCCAAACTTCTTGAAATGAATGCTAACATTGCCATTTGCCTTCCTCCCCAGCGACTCAACCTGCAAGTTAACCTTTAAGATGTTCTGCACAAGGATTCCCAAGTCCCAATGTATCTCAGATTTTTGGATTTTCTCCCCATTTAGAAAATAGTCTGTACATTCATTTCTACCACCAAAGTGCATTTTCCAGCATTGTATATCATTTGCCACTTTCTTGCCCATTTTCCTAATCTGTGTAAGGCTTTCTGCAGCCTACCTGTTTCTTCAACCCTACCTGCCTCTCCACCAATCTATGTACAATCTGCAAATTTAGCAACAAAGCCAGCTATTTCATCATCTAAATCATTGATATACAGCATAAAATGAAATGGTTCCAACACTGACCCCTGTGGAACACTACTAGTCACTGGCAGCCAATCAGACAAGGATCCTTTTATTCCCACTCACTGCCTCCTACCAATCAGACAATTCTCTAACCATGCCAGTAACGTTCCTGTAATACCATGAGCTCTTAATTTAGTAAGCACCTTCATGTGTGATACCTTGTCAAAGGCCTTTTGAAAGTCCAAATATACAACATCTACTGAATCCCCTTTATCCATCCTACTTCAAAAAATTCCAACAAGTTCATCAGGCAAGATTTTTCCTTAAGGAAACCATGCTGACTTTGTCCTAATTTGTCTTGTGTCACCAAGTACTCCATAATCTTGTCCTTAACAATTGACTCCAACATCTTCCCAGCCACTGAGGTCAGGCTAACTGGTCTATAATTTCCTTTCTGTTGCCTTCCTCCTTTCTTAAAGAGTAGAATGACATTTGTAATTTTCCAGTCCTTGGCACAATGCTTGAGTCCAATGATTTTTAAAAGATCATTGCTAATGCCTCCAGTCTCTAACATTACCTCTTTCAGACCCCTAGGGTGCAGTTCATCTGGTCCGGGTGACTTATGTACTCTTAGGTCTTTCAGCTTTTTGAGCACCTTCTCCCTTGTAATAGTAGCTGCACTCACTTTTCCTTCCTCAAACTCCTCAGTAACTGGCACACTGCCACGGTGAAGACTGTTGTAAACATTGTTCTGCATTGCTAATGCTTTACCTTATTATAGCTTGATCCTCTCTGCAATGAAGTGTGGTAATAATAAGCCAAGAACAAAAAGTTCCCAAAAAAATGAGCAAGGATTTGTGTCTCTGTTCTGGTCAGTGTTTAGACCATAAGAGACCATTAGACACAGGAATAGAATTAAGCCATTCAGCCCATCTGCTCTGCCATTCCATCATGGCTGATTTATTATCTCCCGCAACCCCATTCTCCTGCCTTCTCCCTGTAATGTTTATGCCCTGATTAATCAAGAACCTGTCAACCTCTGCTTTAAATATACCCAACAAGTTGGCCTCCACAGCCGTCTGTGGCAATGAATTCCACAGATTCACCAACTGACTAAAGACATTCCTCCTCAGCTCTGTTCCAGAGGGACCCTTCTTGTCTGAAACTGTGTTGTCTGGTCCTAAACTGCTCCACTGTAGAAAACATCCTCTCCACATCCACTCTCTCTAGGCCTTTCAATATTCAATAGGTTTCAATGCAATCCCCACCATTCTTCTAAACTCCAGTGAGTACAGGGCTAGGGCCATCATATGCTAACACTTTCACTTCTAGGGTCATTCTCATGAACCTCCTCTAGACCCTAGCCAATGCCAGCACATGAGGCACAACTTGACCCTCAATGAGATTGATTACATAGCCATTATTAGAGTGACCATGCTGTACAGATTTGTTACTTCTATGCAGGGAAAACAAATACATTTTGGAAATATTTACATGTCTGCAAAGCAATTTGAGATGTTGCAAAGATTAACCATATTCCTGATTCTTATTGGTGGAGGGAAGAATCATTCATGATGTTTCAAAAATCCTTAGCAAACACTGCAGCTTTTTTACAATTACTGACCTGTCTTGCCACTGAGATTACCTGTGAGATAATATTCCCGTCTTCCAGTGTGGGAATGAATGATCCTGTGCAATAAAGGTCCATCTGCCCTCTGAACTTCCCAGTGAGTGATGTTAGGGCCGATGTCAGAAGCAACACACACACTCACGCACGCGCACGCACACACACACAGTCACGCACACACACACACACTCACGCTCACACGTGCACACACTCACTCACGCATGCACACACGCACACACACACACACATTTGCACTCGCACACACAGCTAGTGCTTCTGTTGCCAGGTTGCATGGTTTGATCAGCATATTCCTCATAACAACGATGACAGGGAAGTTCGTCTTGAGGCAAGGTGACGTTCTTGCTTCACTGATGGGTCACTGAGAGGTTAGTATGCTTACACAATAAACGAGTACAGATGTGATACAGGTTCGACCAGACGAAGCTGTTCAATTGTTTTGTTTCTCCTCTGTAATTATTTTTATAATGAATTGGGGCAAGGCAGTACAAAAGCAGAGCATTGCAGATACACAGGAGAGGCCAGCGCATCCAGAGAGACAGAAATGTGGTCTAATCTTGCTTGACTCATTTCCTGCTCTTTGGTCCTGCCAGGTGCTATGTGCACTATTGCTTTCTGCGTTTCGTCTGAGCTACAGAAACCCAGACACAGGACCAAACAGTGTGTACCACTGAAGTTATCCCACACGGCCTGACGTGACATCTTTCTGTTAAGATCTAACAAGTGTGAGGTGTTACTCATTCGGAAGACAAACCGGGGTGGTAAAATAACTGGATCTGAGAATATAAATCCATAATCCCTTGAAAATAGGGTCACAGGTCATGAAGAGAGCTCTTACCACATTGCCTTCCATAAATCACAGTACTGAGTGCAGGAGTTGGGATGTTACGTTGAAGTTGTGTAAGACATTGGTGAGGCAAAATTTGGAGCATGGTGCACAGTTCTTACCGACCTACAGGAAAGATAACGATATGATAAAAAGAGTGCAGAGAAAGTTTGCAAGGATTTTGCCAGGACTTGAGGGCTTGTGTTAAAGGGAAATGTTGAATAGGTTAGGACTTTATTCCCTGGAGCATAGGAGAATGAGCTGACATTTGACAAAGGTATACAAAATTATGAGGCCTATAGATAGGGTAAATCCAAGAGGGCTTTTTCCACTGAGCTTGGCTGAGACTAAAACTAGAGGTCATAGGTAACAGAGAAAAGTAAAATGTCCAATGGGGAACTTCTTCACTCAGAGGGTAGTGTGAATGTGGAACGAGCAGTGGATGGGGTTCAATTCAAACATTTAAGAGAAGTTTAGATAAGTACATGGATGGGAGGGCTATGGTCCAGGTGCAGTTCGATGGAACTAGGTAGAATGATAATTTGGCCTAATAATATATTCTCTGACATATTGACACCCAGGAACTTGATGCTGCTCACCTTTTCCATTGTTGCTCCCTCAGTGAGGATTGTTGGATGTTCTCCTGGCTTCTCCTTCCTGAAGTCCACAATCAATTTCTTACTGATGTTGATTTGTGACTCCACTTAACCAGCTGATCTATCTCACATCTGTACACCTCCCCGGCGCCATCTGAGATCCTGCCAACAATAGTGGTGTCATCAAGAAAAGAATTCTTTTTCAGTAATAATGACTTCTCTTCAGCCGTCCAACCCTCCCACCCGTCTACTATATACCAATTACCTTAAATCTGTGGCCTCTGGTCTACTCATGGAAACAGTTTCCCTTTGTCTGAACCTGTCATCTTAGGACATCATACCCCTTTTGATTTGATGCGCAGAGGTCAGAACTGACCCTTTGGTCAGTGTGTGTCGAACTGTGGGTGTGTGCTTCACACTGCCTTCTCTGTAGAAGGTGTGGGAGGGCCCGTCAAGCATTATTATCTCACCGTGACCTCTGACTGAATGACTTTTCATAGAACATAGAAAATAAAACAGGTCAGCACAGCACAGCACAGTACAATACGGTACAGCCTTCAGCCCACAATATTGTGCCAAATTTGTGAACCACTCTAAAGTCAATCTAACCTTTCCCTCCTACATAACCCTCCATTTTTCACTCATCCATGTGCCTATCTAAGAGTTTTTTAAATGTCCTTGACATCACATTGTACACTGTGCATTGAGGTAAAAAGGGTAAAACAATATCAATGTAGATTAAAGTGTAAAAGTTACAGACAGAGTGTCGTGCAGGTAGGCAATCAGGTGTAAGATTGTAATGAGGTGAATTGTGAAGTCAAAAGCTCATCATATTATACAAGAGGTATGTTCAAGAGTCTGATAACAGAAGGACTGAAGCTGTCCTTGAGCCTGGTAGCATGCGCTTACAGACTTTTGAATCTTCTGCCAGATGGGAGAGGGAGGGAAGAGAGAACGCCCAGGGTGGGTGTGGTCTTTGATTACACTGGCCGCTTTACTAAGGCTGTATGGAGGTTCATTTCCCACCACTCTCTGTAAGGAGTTTGTACATTCTCCCCATGACCACGAGGGTTTCCTCCCATGTTCCAAAGACGAGCAGGTTAGTACGTTACTTAGTCATATGGGGGTAATTGTGCAGGGGGCTTGCCTGGCAGAAACCTTGCTGCATTACCTTGCTGTATCTCAGAATAAAAAAAAAGTGTAGGCAGAATCCATGGAGGGGAGGTTGGTTTCCATGATGTACTGAGCTGGATCCACAGCTCTCTACAGTTTCCTGCAGACGTGGGAAGAACCGTACTGTAGCATAGAAGGAGGTGATGAGTGAACAGACCTGAAAAGCCTTGGCATGCTGTCTTAGAGAGGCAAGTCCTAGCCAGTGAACCAGTGCTTATATATTGCTGGACATGTCCACCCAGTGATCACACACAGCTAGTTTCATCAGCTTTTTTCCGCGCTCTTGGCCTCACCCAAACGAATGGTTGGTTCAGCTGCATCTCCTCAGAGTCAGGAGAATGCCCTGACTAGTTGCATCACAGCCTGGTATGGAAACACCAGTACCAAAGAATGGAAAATCCAACAAAAAGTAGTGAATGCATTCCAGTCCATCACAGGGAAAGTTCTCTCCACCACTGAGCACATCCACTGCATAGGAAAGCAGCATCCTTCATCAAGGACCTCCACCATCCAGACCATGCTCTTTTCTCACTTCTCTCATTGGAAAGGAGGTACAGAAGTCCCTCTCCACCAGGTTCAGGAACAGTTAACCAGAGTGGATAACTTCACTTGCCTCAACATTGTACTGATTCCACAACCTCCGGATGACTTTCAAGAACTCAACAACTCATGTTCTGTATATTACTTACCGGTACTTATTACTTTTTTTGTATTTGCACAGTTTGCCTTTGGTTGTTTGTCAGTCTTTCTGTGTACAGTAGTTTTTCATTAATTCGATTATATTTCTTTGTTCTACTGTGAATGCCTGCAAGAAAACGAAGCTCAGAGTTGTATATAGTGGCAATAAATTTACTTTGAACTTTGGGCTCTCAACTGCCTGTCACTTTAACTCTACCTCCCACTCTCAGTCTGACCTCTCTGTCTTTTGCCTCCTACGCAAAGCTGGTGTCAGGTCGTCCACCTTTTACATGAACTCAGATCTCTTTCTCCATGGTTGCTATCTGATCTACGGCTTCCAGCAGCCGCTCTGTTCTGTATCCATGGTTCCAGTGTTGTTTGTTTGTTCCATCTCTTTCTTCCCCCTCAGTCACTGCCTCCTCCAGACAAGATTTGCTGTGATTAACATGAATTGACTGCCCTCCCATAGAGGACACCTGGCTTCTCTTGGTCTCCACCCTCTCAGAGACATTCCTTTTTCTTATGCCTCCCTTTAGTCTGAGATTCCAGTGCCCACCTTATCTCAGATCGGAGGGAAGTTTGAATTATAGAGCACTGTAGCTTAGAAGCCGACCATTCGGCCCATCTGGTGCATGCCAAACTGTTATTCTTCCTAGTCTCATCAATCTACACCTGGACCATAGCACTCCATACCCCTGCCATGCATATACTTAACCAAATTTTTCTTAAATTCTGAAATCGAGCCTGCATCCACCACTTCTACTGGCAGCTCATTCCACACCCTCACCACCCTCTCAGTGAAGAGGTTCCCCATAAACATCTCACCTTTCACCCTTAACTTAGAAGGGAAGGGGGGAGAAGAGGCACACTGTGGTGATTGGGGATTTCTTAGTTAGGGGAATGGGCAGGAGGCCTGTGGGCGAGAATGAAATTCCCGGATGGTACGTTGCCTCCCGGGTGTCAGGGCCCAGCACATCTCAGATTGAGTCCTTAGCATTCTTAAATGGGAGGGTGAACAGCCAAAGGTTGTGGTCCGTGTAGATACCAATGACATGGATAAGATGAGTGACGAGGTTCTGCATAGGGAGTTCAGGGAGTTAGGCGCTAAGTTAAAGGGCAGGATCTCCAGAGTTGTGATCTCAGGATTGCTACCCATGCCATGTGCTAGTGAGGCCTGAACTAGAAAGATTATACAGTTTAATACGTGGCTAAGAAGTTGGTGAAGGACATAAGATTTCTGAATTATTGGGAAGAGTGGAACCTGTACAGCAGGGATGGTTTGTGCCTGAACTGGAGGGGGACTAGCGGAAATGTTTGTTAATGCTGCACGGGGGGGGGGGGGGTTTAAACTAGAGTTACAGGGGGATGGGAACCTGACTGCCAGAACAGTTAGTGCAGAGATTGAGGAAGCAGATGTTGGTAAGACCTCAGACAAAGTCAGGAATCAAAAGGTTGAGCATGGTGTGTCTAGTGTCTTGAGCTGTGTATATTTCAATGGAAGAAATATCGTAGGAAAGATGGATGAGCTCAGTGCATGAATCAACACCTGAAATTATGAAGTTGTAGCCACTAGTGAGACTTGGTTGCAGGAGGAGCAGGATCAGCAGCTTAATATTCCGGGGTTCTATTATTTTAGATGTGACAGAGAGGGACTAAAGGAGGAAGTGGCATTACTAGTCAGGGAAAATGTCATGGCAGTGCTCCATCAGGGCAGACGGGAGAACCTGACAGTGAGTGGTTATGGGTGGAACTGAGAAATAGGAAAGGTATGACCACGTTACTGGGGCTATATTTCTTTCTTAAAGAAAGAAATACATGGGACACCCAACAGTCCTAGGGAGTTAGAGGGACAAATTTGTAAAGAGATCGCAGACTGTTGCAAGAAACATAAGGTTGTTATAGTAGGTGATTTTAACTTTCCACATATTGACTGGGAATTCCATACTGTAAAAGGACTGGATAGGATAGAGTTTGTCAAATGTGTTCAGGAAAGTTTCCTTCATCAGTACATAGAATTCCCAACGAGAGAGTGCAATACTGGATCTGCTATTAGGGAATGAGGCAGCGCAGGTGTCAGAAGTTTGTGTTGGGGAACACTTTGCACCCAGTGACCACAATGCCATCAGTTTTAAAGTAAGTATGCAAAAAGATAGGTCTGGTCCGCAGGTTGAGATTCAAAATTGGAGAAAGGCCAATTGTGATGTTATCAGAAAGGATCTGGCAAGTGTGGATTGAGAAGCTTTTTTCTTGGAAAGTGGGAGGCCTTCAAAAACAACATTTTGAGAGTACAAAGCTTGTATGTGTCTGTCAGAATAAAAGGTAAAGATTGATTTTCAAGAGATATTGTGACCTTGGTTAAGAGAAACCAAGCTTTGGAGGTGCATAGCAGGTATAGGCAAGTAGGAACAAATGAGGTGCTTATCAACTCCAAGAAATGTAAGAGAACACTGAAGAAAGAAATCAGGAAGGCTAAAAGAATGCATAAAGTTGCTGTAGCAGACAAGGTGAAGGAGAATCCTAAAGGATTCTACAAGTATGTTAAGAGCAAAAGGAGACCAAACTGATCCTCCAGAAGACCAGAATGGTTATCCATGTGTGGAGCCAAAACAGATGAGGGGGATCTTAAATGAATACATCTCTATTTACTCAGGAGGACACAGAGTCTATAGAAGTGAGGCAAAGCGACATCAACTTCATGGACCCTGTACAGATTACAGAGGAGAAAGTGTTTGCTACCTTGAGGCAAATCAAGGTGGGTAAATCCCCAGGGCGGGAGAAGATATTCCCTAGGACCCTATGAGAGGCAAGTGCAGAAACTGCTGGGGCCCTAATAGAGATATTTACATCATCCTTAGTGACAGGTGAGGTACCAGAGGATTGGAGGATAGCCAATGTTGTTCCACTGTTTAAAAAAGTCTCTAAACAGAAGCCAGGAAATTAAAGGTCAGTGAGCCTGACATCAGTTTTGGGAAATTATTGGAAGTTATTCTAAAGGACTGGATATATAAGTATTTGGATAGACATGGACTGATTAAGGATAGTCAGCATGGCTTTGTGCATGGTAGGTCATGTCTAACCAACTTTATAGAGTTTTTCAAGGAATTTAGCAGGAAAGTTGATAAAGGCAAGGCAGTGGATGTTGTCCTCATGGACTTTAGCAAGGCATTTGCCAAGGTTCCACATGGGAGGCTAGTCAAGAAGGTTCAGTTGGTCGGCATTCAGGATGAGGTAATAAAATTAGACATGGGCTTTGTGGGAGGCCTGTGACTGCTGGTTTGCTGCAGGAATCAGTACTGGGTCCTTTGTTGTTTGTCATCTATAGCAATGATCTGGATGTTAATGTGGTTAACTGGATCAGCAGATTTGCAGATGACACCAAGATTGGGGGTGTAGTGGGGCTATCATGGCTTGCAGAGGGATCTGCATCAGCTGGAAAATGGCAGATGGAATTTAAAGCAGACAAGTGCGAGGTTTTGCACTTCAGTAGGACCAACCAGGGTAGGTCTCACACAGTGAACACTAGGGCACTGTGAAGTGTGGTAGAACAAAGGGAGCTGGGAATACAGGTTCATTATTTGTTGAAAGTAGTGTTGTAAAGAAAACTTTTGGCATATTAGTCTTCAAAAATCGATGTATCGAGTACAGAAGATGGGACGTTATGTTGAAGTTGTATAAACCCATGTTGAATTTGGAGTATTGTATGCAGTTTTAGTCACCTACCTGCAGGAAAGATGTAAATAAGGTTGAAAATTTACAAGGATGTTGCCAGGTCTGGAGGACCTGAGTTATAAGCAAAGATTGAATAGGTTGGGACTTTATTCTTTAGCATATAGAAGATTGAGAAGAGATTTGATAGAGGTATACAAAATTATGAGGGGTATAGATAGGATTTACCCACTGAGCAGCACACGTACAATGCTGGAGGAACTCAGTAGGCCAGGTAGCATCTAAGGAAAAAAGTACAGTAGACGTTTCAGGTCAGACTACAACCAGATCTCATGGTTTAAGGGTGAAAGGTGAGAAGTTTAAGGGGAAACTTCATCATACAGAGGGTCATGAGCGAGTGAAACAAACTACCAGCACAAGTGGGCAATGCGAGCTTGATTTCAATGTTTAAGAGAAGTTTTGATAGGTACATTGATAGTAGGGATATAGATGACAATGGTCCCAGTGCAGGTCGATGAGAGTAGGTATGGACTAGATGGGCCGAAGGAGCTGTTTCTGTACATTTCTATGACTCCATGATTGTATCCTACAGTGTCACATGACACAATTCTGGATTTTCGTTGCTGAAGAGTATAGCTGATAGTCAGCACCTCCCAGTATAGAAAGAGGAAAACATATGGAATATAACAGTCATAGAGCAATATAGCATGGATACAGGCCCTTTGGTCCAGCTAGTCCGTGTCAGCCTTTCCCAGTTTCCTGCATTTGACCCACACCTGTACATGTACCGATCTCAATACCATTGTACCAGCTTCAACTGCTTACTCTGACAGCTGTCATGTACTCACCTTCTGGCTGTCCTCACCGTTCCATGTACTCACCTCCCTCTGTGTGAAAAATGTTGCCCCACAAGTCCCTTTTAAATCTTTTCCCTCTCACCCTAAACCTATGACCCTCATTTTGAACTCCCTACCCTGTGAAGAGGACTGTTTCTGTCCACTTTATCAATGCCTCTCAAAAACGTAAAAATTTTTATTCAACTTAATTATTGAGATAGTGTGGAATATGCCCTTCCTGCCCTTTGAGCTACACCACCCAGTAAATCCCCTAATTTAATCCTAGCCTCATCATGGGACAATTTATGACCAATTAACCCACCAACCAGTAAGTCTTTGGACTGTGGGAGGAAACTGGACGACCCGGAGAAGACCCACTCAGTCACGGGGAAGATGTACAGATTCCTTACAGGCAGTGGTGGGAATTGAACAGCGGTCTAGCCTGTTAATATAAGTTAAGATCCTCATTCTTCTGTGCTCCAAGAAATTAAGGTCTATCTTGGTGAACCTTTCCCTATACCATCTAGTCCCCTCATATTGTTGACGTGGTAGTTACGAAGTGTTGGCCTTCATTTGTCAGGGGACCGAGTTCAAAAGCCACAAAGTCATGTTGCAGTTCTATAAAAACCTGGTTAGACTACACTTGGAGTATTGTGTTCAGTTCTGGTCGCCTCATTATAGGAAGGATGTGGAAGTGACTAAGAGGGTGCAGAGGAGATTTACTAGGACCTGCCTGGATTAAGGAAAGGTTGAGTGAGTTAGGGCTTTTCTCTTTGGCGTGTTGGAGGATGAGTGGTGATTTGATAGAGGTGTGCAAGATCCAGAGGACAGCCAGAAATGTTTTCCAGGTGGAAACAGCTAAGAAGGTGGTTGGAGGTAAGCACAGAGGGGGATGTCAGAGGTAGGATGTTTGACACAGAGAGTGGTGGGTGCATGGAATGCACTGCTAGGGCTGGTGGTAGAAGCAGCTACATTAGGGGCATTTAAGGCACATGGACCATAGAAAAATGGAGGGTTATGTAGGAGCTTGGACTTCCAGTATCTGCAGATTTTCTCATTTGTCAGGATGCTGTTCATCAACTATACCTCAGCATTTAATACCCTCATTCTCACAATCCTGATTGAGAAGTTGCTGAACCTGAGCCTCTGTACCTCCCTCTGCAATTGGATCTTCAACTTCCTAAACAGAAGACCAAAATCTGTGCAGATTGGTGATAACATACCTTCCTCGCTGACGATCAACACTGGTGCACCTCAGGGATGTGTGCTTAATCCACTGCTCTACTCTCTCTATACCCATGACTGTGTGGCTAGGCATAGCTCAAATACCATCAATAAATTTGCTGACAATACAACCATTGTTGGTAGAATCTCAGGTAGTGATGAGAGGGCGTACAGAAGTGTGATATGCCAACTAGTGGAATGGTGCCGCAGCAACAACCTGGGACTCAACGTCATTAAGATGAAAGAGCTGATTGTGCACTTCAAGAAGGGTAAGACGAAGGAACACATACCAATCCTCATAGAGGGATCAGAAGTGGAGAGAGTGAGCAGTTTCACGTTCCTGGCTGTCAAGATCTCTGAGGATCTAACCTGGTCCCAACATATTGATATAGTTGTAAAGAAGGCAAGACAGCGGCTATACTTTATTAGGAATTTGAAGAGATTTGGGATGTCAACAAATACACTCAAAAACTTCTATAGTTGTACCATGGAGAGCATTCTGACAGGCTGTATCACTGTCTGGTATGGAGGGGCTACTGCACAGGACCGAAAGAAGCTGCAGAAGGTTGTAAATCTAGTCAGCTCCATCTTGGGTACTAGCCTACAAAGTACCCAGGACAGCTTTAGGGAGCAGAGTCTCAAAAAGGCAGCGACCATTATTAAGGACCTCCAGCACCCAGGGCATGCCCTTTTCTCACTGTTACCATCAGGTAGGAGGTACAGTAGCCTGAAGGCACACACTCAGCGATTCAGGAACAGCTTCTTTCCCTCTGCCATCTGATTCCTAAATGGACATTGAATCTTTGGACACTACCTCACTTTTTTTTGATTATACAGTATTTCTGTTTTTGCACATTTAAAAAAATCTATTCAATATATGTAATTGATTTACTTGTTTGTTGTTATTATTTTTATTATATTTTTTATTTGTTTCTCTCTCTGCTGGATTATGTATTGCATTGAACTGCTGCTGCTAAGTTAACAAATTTCACATCACATGCTGGTGATAATAAACCTGATTCTGATTATGTAGGAGGGAAGGCTTAGATTGATCTTTGAGTAGGTTAAAAGGTGAACACAACATCGTGGGCTGAAGGGCCTGTACTGTGCTGTAATGATCTATGTTCTATTGTGGGAGTTGTAATAACAATGAAGATTAACTTTGACCATTTCCTCCTAAACAGTTTGCAAGACTGTTTCCGTGTGAGATTGTTAGGGACAGAAATGTGTTGTTTCCAATATCCGAGGTCCTCAACCTCAGTCTGAACTCTGTAACTACTCTCCCCTTGACTGTGACGAGCCGTTCGCAAGTCACTGCCTCGCACTCTGCCCCACCGACGCGTGTTTGTTGCCGTCCTTTTTCATGGCGCAGCTACTTTGCAGTGTACTGGCGTGCATGTGTGTGCACTCTGCAACGTCCTCCAGGCATCAGTCACAGGCCAGTCACCCTAATAATCGGCCGTTTCATTCGCACGCTATTTACAAACCTTCCCTCACTGCAGTCGGTAGAGATTGTCGAGCATTAATTGCAACCTGTGCAGCGTTCTTGTTTCAGGATATTTCACATACTTGGTATAGTTCTGGCCTTGTGCCAGTAACCTCCGTTTGAACTCTGTGGAGCAATGAGGCACGTGCGGGCATTCTAGCTCCTGAACTCTAAACCACTGCTTGGAGACACAAAGAAACCCAGCAGTATTGTTGAACTGGAAGGAAATGCTTTACACCTAATCTGTTTGTAACATGCGAGGGACACATTCGAGGGAGAGGCAGTGATTAGAAGGATACGGACTGGGGACTGGGTGGTGCGGTCAGTCAGCACACTGCCCATTAACCTCAGAAACCAGGGTTCAAATCCAGTTCAGGCAAGTTCCTTTAGGCCAAGTGAGTTAGCAACTGAATTTTGACAACAGAGCCAGCTACAGCCTGGTGGAGCTGCATCCTGGTGCTTGGCCTGTCGTGAGAAATGGATTAAGATAATAAAACCATAAAACACATATAGGAGCTGAATTAGGCCATTCAGCCCAGCAAGTTTGCTGTGCCATTACATCATGGCTGAATTACTGTCTCTCCTAACCTCCATTCTCCTGCCTTTTCCCTGTAATCTTTAAACACCCCTTCTAATCAAGAACCTATCAACCTCTGCTTTAAATATATCCAATGACTTGGCTTTTCCGCAGCTGTCTGTGGCAATGAATTCCACAGAGTCACTACCCTCTGGCGAGATAAATTCCTCCTCATGTCTGCTCCAAAGGGAGGTCCTTCTGTGTGCTCTCTGGTCCTCCCCTCCATGTCAATAAGTTCACCTAGACACAGAGTGAGGCCAAGGTGAGTATTAAACAAGACTGAGTAAACCCTGAGGCTGACAGCAAAATGTACTCCTTCAATTCAATCTTGCATTCATTCAGTGTTCATAACCTGTTTTCCTTAAAATCCAGAAAATCTATTGGATCTACTGAAATAAATGGAATTTAGAACACATTGGACAGGTACGTGGAGAGGAAAGATTTAGAAGGGTTTGGGCCAAACGTGGGCAAATGCGCCATAGATAACATCCTGTCCAGATGCATCATGCTGGGTACGACAACTGCTCTGACTGCGACTGCAGAGAGTTGTGGACACAATTTAGATCAGGAGCCAGCCTCCTTCCCATGAACTCTGTCAACCTGACTACTCTTCTTACTGCCTCAGTAGAGTAACCAGCATTAGCAAAAACCACCACCTATCCCAGACATTCTCTCTTCTTACCCCACCACCTCCCATTGGGCAGAAGATACAAAAGCCTGAAAGGATCTACCCCCCAAGCTCAGAAGCAGTTTCTGTACCATGGCTAGAAGGCTATTGAATGGTTTCGAGTACAATAAGGTAGACTCTTGACCTTAGTGTCTACCTCGTTATGATCTTGCATCTTATTGTCTACCTGAACTGCACTTGCTCTGTAACTATTACACTTTATTCTGGTTACCCAGACAGAACATGAGGCATTGCTCCTCCAGCCTGGGTTTGGCCTCATCAGATTTCATTTGGTTGCACTGTCCTTTCTCTGCAAGGTTTACACTTTATTCTGCATTGTTGTTTTACCTGGTTCTACTTCAGTGCACTGTGTAATGATTTGATCTGGATGAACAGTATACAAGACAGGGTTTTCACTGTATCTCGGTACAAGTGACAAGAATACACCAATTCCAATCATAAAAATTACAAACACCAATATAAATGGGACTAGCTCAGGTTGTCACCTGAGTTGGGCTGAAGGGCCTCTTTTATGCTGTATAACTATGACTCAGTAATTGATTCTCTTGGGGTTGAAAGTTTCAACAACTTAAAATTAGAGCATTTTTTTTAACTCAGAAAGACGTAGGTGCCTGGATTGTGCTGCCAGGGGTGGTGGTGGAGGCAGATACAATAGAGGCATTTCAGGTGCCCTTGGGAAGCTTCAGTCTCGCTGTTATAAGACTATTAGAGTCATAGAAAGTCCCTTCGGCCCATCTTTCACTCTTAACCTATGACCTCTGGTTGTAGTCCCACAACCTCAATGGAAAAAGTATCCTTGCGATTACCCTACTACCCTCATAATTTTGTATACCTCCATCAAGTCTCCCTAAATCTTCGACAGTATGTTCCAATGAATAAAGTCCTAAACAATTTAATCTTTCCTTTTAACTCAGCTCCTCCAGACACAGTAACATCCTTGTAAATTTTCTCTGCACTCTTTTTATTGAGTAGACTTCTTGCATAATAAGATGGACTCTCAAACTCCCAGTCTGTCTCATGGCCCTTGCACCTTATTGCCTGCACTTTCTCTGCAGCGCGTTAGTCAGCATCTCTTTAAGCTTTTTTCTTGATTTCCCTTGTACATCTTTGATGCACTGATCTAATGAAATGATCTGTATGGGTGACATGCCTAAGGTTTTCACTGTACCCCGGTATGTGTGACAATAATAAACCAACTTACCAACTTACAAGCAGATGAATTTGCAGAGAATGAGGCTATGGACCAAGTACAGACAGAAGGGGTTAGACGCCTCAGATTAATTAGTTCGACACAGCATAGTAGGCCAAAGGCCTGTTCCTCTGTTCTAATATTCTATGTTGTAAAATCTCTGAATCGAATTTCAAAAGTTCCTAGTGAATTTATTATCAAAGTACATATGTGTCACCATATACAACCCAGAGGTTCATTTTCTTGAGGGCATACTCATTAAATCCATAATAGAATAATAACCATAATAGAATCAATGAAAGACTGCACTAACTTGGGAGTTTAACCAAAGTACAAAAGGCAACAAACTACAAAGTTTGAAAGAAAGAAGAAAAGAAAGAAAGAATCAGAATAAATAAGTAAGCAATAAATATCGAGAACCTGAGATGCAGAGTCCTTGAAAGTGAGTCCATTGGTTGTGGGAATATTTCAATGATGGGGCCAGTGAAGTTGAATGAAGTTATCCCCTCTGGTTCAAGAGCCTGATGGTTGAGGGGTAATAACTGTTCCTGAACCTGGTGTTGTGGGTGCTGAGGCTCCTGTTCCTTCTTCAGATGGCAGCAGTGAGAAGAGAGCATATCCTGGGTGGTGGGAGTCCCTGATGACGGATGCTGCTTTCCTCTGACAGCGTTTCATGTAGATGTGCCTGATGGTGGGGAGGCCTTTACCTGAGATGGATTCGGCCCAATCCACTACTCTTTGTAAGATTTTGCATTCAAGGGCATTGGTGTGATACCAGGCTGTGATGAAGCCAGTCAATATACTCTCCTCTACACACCTATAGAAGTTTGTCAAAGTCTTAGATGTCATACCGAATCTTCGCAAATGCTTTAGGAAATAGAGGCCCTGCACTGCTTTCTTCATAATGGCACTTAAGTGCGGGGCCCAGGACAGGTCCTCCGAAATGATAACACCGAGAGCTGATGCTCTTCACCTCTGAACCTCTGATAAGGACTGACTCATGGACCTCTGGTTTCCTTCTCCTGAGGTGAATAATCAGCTCCTTGGTCTTGCTGACACTGAGTGAGAAGTTGTTGTTATGGCACCACTCAGCCAGATTTTCAATTTCCCTCCCACATGCTGATTCATCACCACCTTTGATTCAGCTAATGGCAGTGGTGTTGTCAGCAAACTTGAATATAAATTGAAATGAGAGTTTTGCAGATGATCATAAGACCAAGGAGCAGAGTGAGGCCATTTGGCCTATCCAGTCTGCCCCTCCATTCCATCATGGCTTATTTATTGTCCTTCTCCATTCTATTCTCCTGCCTTCTCCCCATAACCTTTGACACCCTTACTCAAGAACCTAGCAATCTCTGATTTAATTATACCCATTGACTTGGCTCATTCATCTCATTTCTGAATAACTGACCACTTTATCACGAGCCTTTGCACAACCAATCCAAATCCAGTTTGTCCAGCTCTCAACCTCTGTGCTGAATTGTTGAAGGGAAGTATCTGTACCTAAACTTGATGGTGTGGTATTTCAGGCTTCTGTTCCTCCTGCTCAATGGTAGTGTAGGTTTTCGCAATAAAACAAAGTGAGGTATTTTAAGTTTTATAAAACATGTAATTCATTTTATTGAACTCCAAAGTCTACACACAAGAGCGCACTAAAAATCTTTTACATAATAACGTCATCATGTCAGCCCAGCCTCTTCCAACTCCGCATCGGTGGTTGTGAGTTACGTACGTTTCTCCCAATTACGTTACCCTACACAGGCCCCTCCAGAATTCACTAAAACTGGCATTGTGAGCCTGTCCAGAGTTCGGACGAGCCGCCCAGCTCGGGTTATGTGTTCCCTGGGTACCTCTGGCTCATCCAGAGATGCATTGAGACACTCACGGACATGCTGTGATGCCAAGGGCATAGTAGCAGAATACTCCAAGTCTTGGTAGGTTGGTTTAAGGCGATCTACCGAAATACGTTCAAGTTTACCCCTCTTATCTAACGCGGAATGGGTCATCATAAGGGGCCCTAAGGGTTGGTGTGCATTGTGGCAGACGAAAACAAATGATGTGGAATCTAACCCAAGAACATTGTATGCCGTGTTGGGATGTACGAATAGGTAAACAGAATTGAATTTGCAGAGGAGGGTGGGATGCTGTTGAGAGGCTAACCAGGCGGTTGTGGCGTCAGGAATGGAATCATCTGGCACCCTTAACAGTTGCCCGTATACCAACTCTGCCATGGACAACTGCAGGTCCTCTTTTGGAGCAGTTCTGAGCCTAGCAAGACCCAAAGGACACAATCATGCCAACACTCATCAGTCAGGGAAGTCTTTAGAACTGCCTTTAACAGCAGTTTAAGAACAGCCTTTAAGGAGCGGTGAAACCGCTCACATAGGCTATTGGACTGTGGGTGGTACACTGTGGTGTGATAAGACCTTAACTCCATAAGGCATAGGAGCAGAATCAGGCCATTCAGCCCATTAAGTCTACTCCATCATGGCTGATCCCAGATCCCACTCAACCCCATACACCTTCTCGTCATATCCTTTGATTCCCTGACCAATCAGGACACTATCAACTTCTGCTTTAAATATACCCATGGACTTGTGGCATAGCATTCCACAGATTCACCACTCTCTGGCTAAAAAAAATTCTTCCTTACCTCTGTTCTAAAAGGTCAGCCTACCATAGGAAGCATCCTTTCCGCATCCACCCTATCTAGTCCTTTCAACATTTGGTAGGTTTCAATGAGATTCCCACACATTCTTCTAAATTCCAGTGAGTACAGGCGTAAAGCATCCAAACGCTCCTCATATGTTAACCCCTTCATTCCTTGAATCATCCTCGTGAACCTCCTCTGGACTCTGTCCAATGACAACACATCCTGTCTGAGATATCGGGCCGAAACCTGTTCGACTAGTGCAGCCTGACTAGTGTTTTATAAAGCATCAGCAATATCTCCTTGGTCTTATATTCTAATCTCTTTGATATAAATGCCAACATTGCATTTGCCTTCTTTGCCTACAGACTCAACCTGTAAATTAACCTCTGGGAGTCTTGCACGAGGACTCCTAAGTCCCTCTGCACCTCTGATGTTTGAATTTTCTCCCTATTTAGATAATAGTCTGCACTATTGTTCCTATTACCAAAATGCATTTTCATGCATTTCCCAACATTGTATTCCATCCGCCACTTTTTTGCCCGTTCATCCAATTTGTCTAAGTGCAGCTGCAATCGCGTTGCTTCCTCAGCACTACCTACCCCTCTACCTATCCTCATATTATCTGCAAACTTTACCACAAAGCCACCAATTCCACTATCTAAATCATTGACAAACAATGTGAAAAGTGGAGGTCCCATACTGACCCCTGAGGAGCACCACTAGTCATTGGCAGCCAACCAGGAAAGGCCCTTCTTTATTCCCAAACTGCCTTCTGCCTGTCTGCCATTCCTCTGTCATGCCAGTATCTTTGCTGTAACACCATAGGATTTTATCTTGTTAAGCAGCCTCATGTGTGGCACCTTATCAAACGCCTTCTGAAAATCCAAGTAAGTGACATCCACTGCCTCTCCTTTGTCCACCCTGCTTGTTACTTCCTCAAAAAACTCTTAACAGGGAATCTGTCAGGGAAGATTTCCCTTTATAGAAACTATACAGATTTTGATTTATTTTATCATTAGTCTCCAAGTACCCCAAAACCCCATCCTTAATAATAGACTCCAAACACTGAGGTTAGGCTAACTGGCTATAATTTCCTGTCTTCTGCCTTCCTCCCTTCTTAAAGAGTGGAGTGACATTTGCAATTTTCCAGTCCTCCAGGACCATGCCAAAGTCAAGTGATTTTTGAAAGATCCTGACCTAGGCATCTGTTATTTCTTCAGCAACCTCTCTCAGGACTCTGGGATGATGTCCATCTGGTCCTGGTGACTTATCCACTTTCAGACATTTGAGTTTGCCTAGCACTTTTTCCTTTGTATTAACAATGTCAGTCACTCCTGCTCCCTGACACTCACGGACCTCTGGCACACTGCTAGTGTCTCCCACAGTGAAAACTGATGTAAAGTACCCATTAAGTTCATCTGCCATCTCTTTGTCCCCCATTACTACCTCACCAGCCTCATTTTCCAGTGGCCCAATATCGACTCATCTCCTTTTTGCTCTTTATATAACTGAAAAAATCTTTTAGTATCCTGCATTATATATTATTGGCTAGTTTGTCCTCATATTTCATCTTTTCTCTTCTTATAGCTTTTTTAGTTGCCTTGTGCTAGGTTTTAAAAGCTTCCCAATCATCCAACGTCCCACTCACTTATGCTACCTTATAATGCCCTTTCCTTGGCTTTTATGCAGTCCTTAGTTTCTCTTGTCAGCTATGGTTGCCTAGTCTGGCCATTTGAGAACAACTTCTTCTGTGGGACATATCTATCCTGCACCTTGTAAACTATTCCCAGAAACTTCAGTCATCTCTGCTCTGCTGTCACCCCAGCCAGTATCATCCTCCAATCTACCTGGGCAAGCTCCTCTCTCATGCCTCTGTAATTCCCTTTATTCCAGGCACACATGACTTATGCTTCTCCCTCTCAAATTGCAGTATAGTTAAATCATATTATGACCACTGCCTCCTAAGGGTTCCTTTACATCATGCTCCCTAATCAGGTTTGGGTTATTTCACAACACCCATTCCAAGATGGCCTTTCGCCGAGTAGGCTCAAATACAAGCTGCTCTAAAAAGCCATCTCGTAGGCATTCAACAAGTTCCCTCTCTTGCAATCCGACACCAGCCTGATTTTCCCAACCCTTTGCATATTGAAGTCCCCCATTATAATTGTGTCATTACCCTTATTAAATGCCTTTTCCAGCTCCCTTTGCAATCCCAACCCTACATCTTCCCATAATGGATTTTTTACCCTTGCAGTTTCTTAACCCCACCCACAAAGATTCAACATTCTCTGATCCCATGTCACCGCTTTCTAAAGATGTAATTCCATCTCTTACTAACAGAGCCACACCACTGCCTACGAACTTCCTGCCTGTCCTTTCAATACAAAGCATATCCTATGATGTTAAGCTGCCGACTATGGCATTTTTTCAGCTATGATTCAGTGATGCCGTACGATGCCCTATGTCTCTAATTACACTACGAGTACGTCCACCTTATTCCAAATGCTACGCACATTTAAATACAGCACCTTCAATCCTACATTCTTCACCCTTTTGAATGGTGCCTCTGTGGTACAATCTAACTCTTTGCTCTGTCTGCATTTGTACCCAATCATTGGCTTGTCCTTCCTCACATTCATGTTACACCCATCATCTATTGTAAACCCACTGGCTCATCCTCAGCTCTATAAACTGGTTCCCATCCCACTGCCATTTTTGCTTAAACTACTCCCAACAGCTCTAGTAAACCTGTCCGCAGGAATCTTCAAAGATGAGGTTTGTCAGAAAATTACCAGCCTTATATATTGTCATCACAAATTATCAATATTCACGTTAAGAGCAAACGAGAGTGGGAAACTGATTAGCTAAAGTTTTCTTAATTATTGGTCCTCCTCGGATTCAAGTGCAACCCCTCCCTTTTGTAAAGGTCATACCTGTCCTAGAAGAGGTCCCAGTTATCCAGAAATCTGAATTCCTTCCCCCCGCTCCAATTCTTCAGCCACTCATTTATCCTCCACCTCATTCTATTCCTACACTCACTGTCGCGTGGCACAGGCAGTAATCCCGAGATCACTACCCTTGAGGTCCTGCTTCTCAGCTTCCTTCCTAACTCCCTGTGTTCTGTTTTCAGGACCTTCTCCCTTTTTTCTGTCCATGTCATTGGTACCAATATATGCCACGACCTCTGGCTGCTCACCCTCCCGTCTCAGGATGTTGCAGATGTGTTCAGAAATATTGCAAACTACTATCTGTGTTTCTTTTTTGAGTCCACAGAATCTGTCCCCCTTACTATAGAGCCCCCTGTTACTGCTGCCATCCTCTTCAATTCCCTACCCTTCTGAGCCACAGGGCCAGGCTCAGTGCCAAAGGCTTGGCCACTGTTGCTTGCCCCAGGTAGATTGTGATGTAGCCTAATGCCAAGGTCCTGGGCCATCGCAGCCCAGAGGTCTGAAATGAATTGAGAACTACAGCCATAGGAAATATCAGATAGGGTGACACACCTGCAACCGTTGTTGATGCTAGAGGGACGACCTCTGGCCACCTCGTGGTACAGTCCAGCATGGTAAGGAGGTGCATGAAACCATGGGAGCGGGAAGAGGACCCAAAAGGACCATATTGACATGGTCAAACCGTCACTCAGAGACCTCAAAAGGTAGCAATGGCACCTGAACATGACAGTAAATTCTTGCCTGCTGGCACTCCACACAGGCTGCAGTCCAATCGTGTATGTCCTTTAGGAGGCTGTGTCACATATGG
The DNA here is from genome assembly GCF_048418815.1 of Hemitrygon akajei. Lineage (NCBI taxonomy): Eukaryota > Metazoa > Chordata > Chondrichthyes > Myliobatiformes > Dasyatidae > Hemitrygon > Hemitrygon akajei. The sequence continues at coordinate 10,563,569 of NC_133127.1, read as the reverse complement.
AGTCAAAAACAGCGTGTCTCCAGTTTGCGGGCACAAAGGGGCGAATGTGACCATTGAGAAATAGCACTGGAGAGAAACACCAGCTTCCCCGAACACAATGTCAGCAGGCCAGTGACTGCTGTTCGGTAAGCCTGGACCTCTGGGTCAGTAGCTTAGTCAACTGCCATACTGGCAGAGTCAATCCTATGTGTACGGCCTCAACGGCTGGCCAGGAGAGGCAATCAGCCACAGCATTATTTTTCCTCTTGATATGTTGTATCTCAGAATCAGAAGAATCAGAATCAGGTTTATTATCACCGGCATGTGACGTGAAATCTGTTAACTTAGCATCAGCAGTTCAATGCAATACATAATATAGAAGAGAAAAAATAAAATAAAAATAATAATAATGAATAAATAAGTAAATCAATTACAGTATAGGTATATTGAATAAATTTTTTAAAAACGCGCAAAAAACAGAAATACTGTATATTTTAAAAAAAATGAGGTGTGGTCCAAAGCTTCAATGTCCATTTAGGAATCGGATGGCAGAGGAGAAGAAGCTGTTTCTGAATCGCTGAGTGTGTACCTTCAGGCTTTTGTACCTCCTACCTGATAGTAACAACGAGAAAAGGGCATATCCTGGGTGCTGGAGGTCCTTAATAATGGACGCTGCCTTTCTGAGACACCGCTCCCTAAAGATGTCCTGGGTCCTTTGTAAGCTAGTACCCAAGATGGAGCTGACTAGATTTACAACCCTCTGCAGCTTCTTGTGGTCCTGTTCCCCCACACCCCCCATACCAGACAGTGATGCAGCCTGTCCAAATGCTCTTCACAGTACATCTGTAGAAGATTTTGAGTCTATTTTCTTTTCAAGCTCCTAATGAAGTATAGCCGCTGTCTTGCCTTCTTTATAACTGCACCGATATGTTGGGACCAGGTTAGATCCGCAGAGATCCTGACACCTGGGAACTTAAAACTGCTCACTCTCTCCACTTCTGATCCCTCTATGAGGATTGGTATGTGTTCCTTCGTCTTACCCTTCTGAAGTCCACAATCAGCTCTTTCGGCTTACTGATGTTGAGAGCCAGGTTGTTGCTGCAGCACCACTCCACTAGTTGGCATATCTCACTCCTGTACTCTCGTCATCATCTGAGATTCTACCAACAATGGTTGTATTGTCAGCAAATTTATAGATGGTATTTGAGCTATGCCTAGCCACACAGTCATGTGTGTATAGAGAGTAGAGCAGTGGGCTAAGCACACACCCCTGAGGTGTGCCAGTGTTGATCATCAGCGAGGAAGGTATGTTATCACCAATCTGCATGTATTGTGGTCTTCCGGTTAGGAAGTCAAGGATCCAATTGCAGAGGGTGGTACAGAGGCCCAGGTTCTGTAACTTCTCAGTCAGGATTGTGGGAATGATAGCATTAAATGCTGAACTATAGTCGACGAACAGCATCCTGACATAGGTGTTTGTGTTGTCCAGGTGGTCTAAAACCATGTGAAGAGTCATTGAGGTTGTGTCTGCCGTTGACCTATTGTGGTGATAGGCAAATTGCAATGGGTCCAGGTCCTTGCTGAGGCAGGAGTTCAGTCTAGTCATAGCAGTGAGAGGTTGAAAATGGTTAGTTGGTTGGCACAGGTTTTCAGAGCCTTACCAGGTACTCCATCGGGACCTTCCACCTTGCGAGGGTTCACTCTCTTTAAAGACAGTCTAACATCGGCCTCTGAGACAGAGATCACAGAGTCAACAGGTGCAGCAGGGATCTTCACAGCTGTAGTTATATTCTCCCTTTCAAAGCGTGCATAGAAGGCATTGAGTTCATCTGGTAGTGAAGCATCACTGCCATTCATGCTATTGGGTTTTGCTTTGTAGGAAGTAATGTCTTGCAAACCCTGCCAGAGTTGTTGTACATCCGATGTTGCCTTCAAGCTTGTTTGAAATTGTCTCTTCGCCCTGGAAATAGTTCTCTGTAAATCATACTTGGTTTTCTGGTACAGGCCTGGGTCGCCAGACTTACTGTAAATGCCACAGATCTAGTATTCAGCAGACAATATAGCTCCTAGTTCATCCACAGCTTTTGGTTAGCAAGTCTCTGTATGCACACACTCATCCACACAGGTTTTAATGAGGTTGGTAACAATTACAGCATACTCATCCAAGTTCGAAGATGAATCCCTGAATACTGTCCAGTCCACCGATTCAAAGCAGTCTTGTAGGTGCTCCTGTGTTCCCCTTGTCCAAACCTTCTTGGTCCTCACTACTGGTGCTGCAGTCCTCAATCTCTGCCTGTACTCAAGGAGTAGAAGTACAGCCAGGTGATTAGACTTCCCGTAGTGAGGGCGTGGAATAGCACAGTAGACATTCTTAATGGTGGTGTAGCAATGGTCCAGTTGTTTCCTTTGGTATTGCAAATGATCTGCTGATGGTAATTGCTTAGTGATTTTTTCAGACTGGCCTGGTCAGTTGTGAACCTGGATATGTAGGCCCAGTGGCATTGCTGCCGTGCAGACCGAGGGTCTGATACTTCGGCCATCATGTGCATGAGGTCAGTGAACGCTGTGAAACAGAGATCCTCTAGAAGAACACGGAAATGACGGTCAGCTCACAGTCAAACATGCTGTCCTTCCTTTTGGGGGTGACGGAGCTGCCAGCTGAAGAAGTGTTTACAAGTAAACACAATAAAAGCTCTGTACTTGATCTTATCTGCAGCCGCGATCTCTCTGCCGTAATGAGAGCAAAGAGCTTTTTTGTAAACACATACCATCTTTAATTTCCAACAAAGTTAACTTAAGTCTAACATGAATTAGAATATGATACACTCCTCAATGTAGTTACATTCATATTGCAAAATAAACAGAAGTATCTAGCTTAAATACAGTATACAAACAATGTATACGCATTTACACATCCCATCAGTAAAGAAATAGAATATTCCACTGTGTATGGCGGGAAAGGCACCATAAAGCCAAACTGAGTGCATCAGCTCAGTTTAGAATTAAACTAAAGTTTGGTGTCTGACTCTGAATGATGAGCCAGCATACAGAGAGGAGGTACAGCGGCGAACAGACTGGTGCAGAGCTGACAACCTGTATCTGAATGCAAACAAAACAAAAGAGATGGTCGTTGACTTCAGGAGAGCACGGAGTGACCACTCTCTGCTGAACATCGACGGCTCCTCCGTTGAGATCGTTAAGAGCAATAGACAATAGGTGCAGGAGTAGGCCATTCAGCCCTTCTAGCCAGCACCACCATTCACTGTGATCATGGCTGATCATACACAATCAGTACCCCGTTCCTGCCATCTCCCCATATCCCTTGACCCCGCTATCTATAAGAGCTCTATCTAACTCTCTCTTGAAAGCATCCAGAGACTTGGTCTCCACTGCCTTCTGGGGCAGAGCATTCCACATATCCACCACTCTCTGGGTGAAAAAGTTTTTCCGCATCTCTGTTCTAAATGGCCTACCCCTTATTCTTAAACTGTGGCCTCTAGTTCTGGACTCACCCATCAGTGGGAACATGCTTCCTACCTCCAGCGTGTCCAATCCCTTAATAATCTTATATGTTTCAATCAGATCCCCAAATTTCTTGGTGTTCACCTGGCAGAGAATCTCACCTGGTCCCTCAACACCAGCTCCATAGCAAAGAAAGCCCAGCAGCGTCTCTACTTTTTGCGAAGGCTGAGGAAAGTCCTTCTCCCACCCCCCATCCTCATCACATTCTACAGGGGTTGTATTGAGAGCATCCTGAGCAGCTGCATCACTGCCTGGTTCGGAAATTGCACCATCTCGGATCACAAGACCCTGCAGCGGATAGTGAGGTCAGCTGAGAAGATCATCGGGGTCTCTCTTCCCGCCATCACGGACATTTACACATACACGCTGCACCCGCTAAGCTAACAGCATTGTGAAGGACCCCACGCACCCCTCACACAAACTCTTCACCTTCCTGCCATCTGGCAAAAGGTATCAAAGCATTCAGGCTCTCACGACCAGACTGTGCAACAGTTTCTTCCCCCAAGCCATCAGACTCCTCAATCCCCAGAGTCTAGACTGACATCTACATCATTTATTATTATATTGAAATTTGTCCTCTACTGTGCCTATTGTCTTGTTTATTATTTATTTATTTGTTTATTAATTATTGTACTGCCCCGCACTGTTTTGTGCACTTTACGTAGTCCTGTGTAGGTCTGTAATGTAGTGCAGTTTTTATGTTGTTTTATGTAGTCTAGTGTAGCCTTGTGCTGTCTCACATAGTCTAGTGTAGTTTTGTTTTGTTTCATGTAGCACCAGGGTCCTGCAGGAATGTTGTTTCATTTTTACTGTGTACTGTACCAGCAGTTTAAGGTCGAAATGACAATAAAAAGTGACGACTTGACTTGAATGTATGCAGCAATGAACGTTGGGTGTACCAGAGAAGACATTGAAGTGTTACACTCACCACAATGACAACAGAATGACAAGGCAATATTTGTGAAATGTTTGTTTACTGATTGCTGTCTGTCACAATGACCCCTAGCAAGGCATGATGGGCTGAATAGTCTCCCATTCCATTATTTTTATGCTTTCCCAATCAATATATTTCCTGTAATAATTGGCAAACAGCCTCAATTAACTATCTGAACTCCTTTTGGAAACACAAGAGATTCTGCAGATGCTGGAAATCCAGAGCAACACACACAAAATGCTGGAGGGACTCAGCAGGCCAGGCAGCATCTATGGAGGGGAATGAACTGTAGACATTTTGGGCCAAGACCCTTCATCAGGCCTCATATCACTTCATCAGATCCTGATCAAGGATCTCGACCTGAAACATTGATTCCCTTCCATAGACGCTGCCTGACCTGCTGAGTCCCTCCAGCATTTTGTGTGTGTGTTGTTTTTGTTTTCCGGGTGTCGGAGAGCAAGACTGCCCTGTCCTAGATGAAGGCCAGCTTCATGTGTGTTCTTAGAACTGTCCTCATCTAGGCAAGTCGTGACTTGTTCCTTGTGGATGGTGGAAGGGCTTTACGCAGTAGGAATATTTTTGAAGGAGGGTATGTTACCTTGGCGCTGCCGGGAAACGGTCAGGGATTCCCACAGCTGGACAATCCTCATATCTCCTTCACATTCTTTGGTGATTAGGAGAAATGCGTAGTAAATCAACAGAGGCTGGAATGAAACTAGAGCCAGTGATTCTGTAGAGGTTGTGTAAATGTTAGAATCGCAATCAGAATCGGGTTTATTATCACTGACATATGTTGTGAAATTTGTTGTTTTGCAGCAGCAGTATAATGCAATGCATAAAAACAATCAATTACATTAAGAAATATATACTTGTTATACGTACTGTACTGTGCCAAAGCTTGTATAACTTGTACAGGCACAGCAGAGCTATGTGACATGACTATAATTTTGGAGAAGGCAGGTTTTAGAAGCAACATTTGATATAGACATACAGTACTGTGCAAAAGTCTTAGACACATACGTATAGCTAGAGAGCTTAAGACTTTTGCACAGTACTGTTGTAATTTTATGTATTGCACTGTACTGCTACTACAGAAAAAAACAAATTTCATGACATATGTGAGTGATGATAAACCTGATTCTGATATGGGTCTTTATTGGGGACTGAGAGTGGGAAGGGGGCAGGGAGAGGGGGGCCCAATGTTGGGGAAAGGGAAAGGGAGAGTGGAGGGAGTGGGAAGCACCAGAGAGACATTCTATAATGATCAATAAACCAATTGTTTGGAATCAAATGACCTTGCCTCATGCTTGGTATCTCAGAGCTGGATGTGTCTGTACCAGTGACATCTCCTGCCCCGGCACACCTTCTCTGCCACCTGTCCCACTCCACATTGCATGTCACCTAATATATGTGTTCCCAATTAACTGGAATCCACTAAATGTATAGTTATGGTTTGGCAACTTGCGTGCCTCAATGACCCGGAGAGCTAAGTTGGCTGGAGTCAGAGCTTGATGCCTTAGCTCTTCGTAAAGTCATCCATGACAAACAGGTCGGTTCTCCAAACTCAGGGTTCAGCTCAAGGCTAACAACCCCGACAGGTAAAACAAAGTTGATACAGAAATAGCAATGAAGAATCCTTCTACATCAGAGTGCGACGACATTCCTGAGTCTCCACCTGGGACTTGTATGGCTGACGGTAGTGAAAACCGAGAGGAAGCTACTGGCATGGTGAAGGAAGCCTGAACACTGCCAGAGATGGAGGACCTTCATTGCTGCCCTAAGAGCTAGCAGTGTAAAGGGCAGCTAGGATACCAGGTCGTGATGCAATCAGTTAGGATATTAATAAACGGGTAATGTTCACTCTAGGAAAATGCAACAGAAAGGTTCAGGGTGAGGGTGAACACCTTGCGCTGGAACCCAGCTGCTGTACTGGAGGTTCAAAATTCAAATTAAATTTATTATCATAGTACATGTATGTCACCATACACTATCCTGGGGTTAATTTTCTTGGAGATATTTACAGGAAGATAAAGAAATACAGTCAAGTATATGAAAAATGATACTTAATATGATCAAGTGTATGAGGTCACTTGGCCCATCGAGTCTGTTCCACTATTCCATCGTGGCTGATTTATTTCCTCTCTAAATCTCATTCTCCAGGCTTCTCCCTGTAACTTTAACATCCTTACTAATTTGACAAACTGACTGTCAAACATCCTCAGTGCAATGAGGACGTTCACACGTGGGCAATCATGATCTTTTCATGACCAGGGTTGTTCTTACAAATTTTTCTAGAGAAATGGTTTGCCACTTCCTTCTTCTGAGCAATGTCTTTACAAGATGGGTGACCCTAACCATTATCAGTATTCTTCAGAGATTGTCTGCCTGGCATCAGTGATTGCATAACCAGGACTTGTGATCTGCACCAGCTAGTCCCATGGCTTCACATGACTGAGTGGGGGAGGCTAAGCAGGTGATGCACCTTGACCAAGGGTGACCTGTAGACTAGCGGAGGGAATGAGTGCCTTACACTTCCTTTGGTAGAGATGTATCTCCACCCCGCCACCTAGCAATGAGGACAAATCATGCAAATAATCAATATAAGTCAATAAGTAAATAATACCGAGTTGTAGAGACATTGGAAATGAGTCTATAGGTCATGGAGTCAGTTCAGTGTTGAGTTGAGTGAAGTTATCCACGCAGAATAGACTCTACAACCTTTACATCCATGACATTGGGTGGAATGTTCCCCTGCTGTACATTCCACATGATTGTGGTTATGTTAGCTGGTAGTCAACCTCATTCTGTCAGCTTGGACTGCCAGGTATGCTGTGCACGGTAGCTTTTGGCCACAAGCAGCAAGGAGCAAGACTTGTCAGTCTGGTTTTCAGTGGGAAAGAATCTGTTTGCAATTTCCGCCCACTTGTGCTGTCTCTCACCATTTCTCGCTGCCTCAGTGAAGCAGCCACCATGATTCACTTAAAAGACCTGCAACTCATGTTCTCAATATTTTTTACTTATTTACCTCTCTTCTCCCCCCTCTCATCAGGGAAAAGTTAGAAAAGACTGAACGAACATATCACCAAGCTCAAGGACAGCTTCTTATCAGATTCTTGAAAGGAAAGGATAAGATGGACTCCTGACCTCACAATCTACCTTGTTGTGAGCTTGCATCATATTGTCCGCCTGCTCTGAACTTACTCTATACACTTTATCTTGCATTCTATTAACATTTTATCTTATTTAAGTTCAATGTGCTGTGTAACGACCTGATATGTATGGACAGCATGCAAGGCAAGCTCTTCACTGTATCTTGGGCATGTTACAATAATGAACCAATTCCAGTTTTAAATCCAGCCTGCCAGGGTGGTGGTGGAGGCCAATGCTGCTTAAGTAGTAGATATGGCCCACTCCAAAGCCCTTGAATGGAAAATCCTACAAAGAGTAGTGGATATGGACCATTCCATCACAGGTAAAGCCCTCCCCAGAATCGAGCACATCTGCACAGAGGTCCACAATAAATTCCTTGGTCTTACTGACACTGAGTGTCGTGACACCACCAAACTAGACAAAACTAACTATCTCACAATTGTACGCCTCCTTGTTGCCATCTAAGATTTTTCTTCAATGCCGAGTGTGGTCACCAAACCATCTGCCTTTGTTGTAACCCTCTGAACCAACTTTCTCCCACAGCTTCTGGACCTCTTCACCCAGTGGGACTGGTCAACGTACCTGGCCGACTATGGGCAGCCGGGCTGCAAGTACTTGAGGGTGAACCCAACTACAGCGCTCACTCTGCTGGAGAAGTAAGTGCATTACTCTGGGTTTGGGGTTCCTTGTCACTGGCGTTGGAGCATTGTGCAAAAGACTAGAGTAAAGGTTACACAGCCTGGCCCCTCCCCTCTAGCCATGGGCCAATATGAATTGCTTAAGATATATGGATAGGCTGGGAGTTTTTTTTACCTTGGAATATAGGAGGCTGAGGGTGATCTTATAAAGGTTTATAAACTCATTAAGGGCAGAGTATGGTCACAGGGTTGGACAGACCAATACTAATCAAAAGTTCAAGTCAATTCATTGTCAAAGTACGTATATGTCACCATATTCAACCCTTAGATACATTCTCTTGCAGGCATTTACAAGAAAGTAAAGATATACATTAGAATCTATAGATACCAAAGACTGACAAAAACCAGTGGGCAAAAGAAGGCAAACCACGCAAATAATTAAAGCAGCAAATAAATAATACTGAGAACATGAGTTGTAAAGTCCTTAAAAGTGAGTCTGTACGTTGTGGAATCATAAGTGTTGAGGTGAGTGATGTTATCCACGGTGGATCAGGAGCCTGATAGTTGTACGGTAATAACTGTTCCTGAACCTGATGGTGAGGGCCCTAAGGTTCCTATCCCTTCTGCCTGATGGCAGTAGCGAGGAGAGAGTTGACATGACAGAGATGTACAAGATGTTAAGAGGGCGTAAGTAGAATGGACAATCAGAGAGTTTTTCCCAGGGCAGAAATGGCTATACGAGGTGGCGTAGTTTTAAGTAGGAAAGTGCAGGATGGGTGTCAGTGGTAGGTTTTGTATACAGAGCGGTGAGTATATGGATAAGCCTGCCAGGGCTGATGGTTGAAGCAGATACGTTAGGGACATTTAGGAATCTCTTAGATAGACACATGAATGATAGAAAAATGGAGGGCTATGTGGGAGGAGAGGGTTAAATTGATCTTAGAGAGGGTCTGTACAAAATGTTGAGCTAAGGTGCCTGTATTGTTCTATGTTATATGTTGTATGTTCTGTGACATAGATTCAGGTGAGAGGGGGAAGATTTAAAAATGAATCTAAGGAGCAGTTGTCACACAGAGGGATGTGGATATATGGAACAAGCTGCCAGAGGAGTGGTAAAGATGGGTACAATTGCAATTTTTAAAGACATTTGGACAGGAGCATGGATGTAAAAGCTTTACGGCCAAATTCAGGGCAATGTGTGTAGTTTAAGTAGATAACTTGGTTGGCGTGGAGCAATTGGGATGAAGGGCCTTTCTCTGTGCTATCCAATTCTATGACTTTATGACAACAGAATATGCTTCAACACAGTAAATGCTTGGACTGTTGATGGTGAAAGTCATGAAGTCCGAACCAGGCGAACAGCTTTCAGTTCAGTCTCATTATAAGGAATAGAGTAGATAATATTTTCACTATAACAGTGGAAGATTGTAATACCAAAAGACAAGAGCAGAATTCAGCCATTCGGCACATCGAGTCTGCTCCACTATTCCATCATGGCTGATTTATTATCCTTCTCAACCCCATTTTCCTGCCTTCTCCCTTTAGTTCTGACTAATCAAGAATCTATCAACCTCTGCCCAATGACTTGGCCTCCACAACCATCTGTGGCAATAAATGTCACAGATTCACTACCCTCTCAATCCCATTCTCCTGCTTTCTCCCCATAACATTTGAAGCCCTTAGTAATCAAGAACCTATCAACCTCTGCTTTAAATATACCCATAGACTTGCCCTCCATGGCAATGCATTCTAGCTAAATAAATTCCTCCTCATTTGCGTCCTATAGGGGCAGTCCTTCTATTCTGAGGCTATACCCTCCAGTTCTGAGCTCTCCCAAAATTGATAACGTCCTCTTCATACCCACTCTACTTATGCCTTTTAATATTCGGGTTGCGAGAGTGTGGAGCGAGCTGCTGATGAAAGGGGGTTCAGTTGCAACAATGAAGAGAAATTTGGATAGGTACATGAATGAGAGAGAGGTATGGAGGGCTGTGATGCAGGTGCAGGTATAGGCAGGTGGGACTAGGTAGAAGACTGGGCTGGCACAGACTAAATGGGCAGAAAGGGGTCTGTTTCCATGCTATAACACCCTGTAAATTTTAAGAATGATGTATGAGTTTTCAACTGTAAGCATTGAACTTATGTTGAATACAGCCCATTTTCTTTATCCCCCCCCCCACCACTCATCTTCCTCTCATCGCTCAGTACTCCCCACCCCTCCCACTCTCCCCCCTCACCTGCATTCTCCCTCACTAAGCTAAGCTAGGGCTTTGTGGCAGATCAACGAGCAGTAGAATCCCAGTCCATTTCCTTCCACAGATGCTGACTGACTCACTGAGTTCTTCCAGCATCTTGTTAGTCTCCCTATTTGCATTAGTTTGGCTCCATGCTCCTGGTGAATACCTTGTACTGCTCACTCCCTGCCATCCTGTGCATGAATTCGGCTAAGACAGGGACCTCCTGATGAAGGGTTTCAGCCTGAAACGTCGTCACTACTTCCTCCCATAGATGCTGTCTGGCCTGCTGAGTTCTGCCAGCATTTTGTGTTTTTATTTATTTCCAGCATCTGCAGATTCACTTGTGTGACCTCTGTGCAAGTTAAGTGTCTTAAGGGGTATGGGGGTTTTGGTAAGTTTTCAGGAAAATTAAAAATGATGGATCAGATTTTTCTTTCATTCAGCATTCTATTTCATTTCTGATTACTGTTTGCTTCGTTTCATTTCTGCTGCATCATAGGATCTCCAGAGCGTAAGTACATTTTCTGTGATACCTTATGGCAAATACCAGGGGATGTAATTTTATGATGATTGGAGGAAAGTATGGGGGGTCAGAGGTAGCTTTGTAGCTTATCCATCGATGTTGTCTGACCTACTGAGTTTCTCCAGCATTTTGTTCGCGTGTGTCGATTTCCAGTATCTGCAGAATCTCTTGAGTTCATCATTAAGTCTGTTCGCCTATAACCCATTGTAGATGAAACTGACCATCGTGGTCTGAAGGGCCTGTGCTGTACTGTTCTATGTTTGATGTCCTAAGTAAGGTCTGTCTCTATGTAAGCCAGCAAAACCAGTGCAGCCTCTCAGAAGTTATGGTGCAAAATTTTCATCCTGCAGAAGTGGAGAAACTCACAGTATATCAAGCATTTACCTTGTATCTGGATAAACATACCCAGGGCAGGGACAGCAAGTGTTAAATATCATTCAGAGCTAGTATCATAGATCAACAGGGCACTGCCTCAGAATGTCCCTTTAGTCCATGCAGACCAAGTAAGAGAGTCCTGTTTGCCTGTGTTTGATCAATATCCCTCTAAATCAAGGGTTCCCAACCTTTTTTGTGTTTTTATGCCATGGATCAATACCATTAAACAAGGGGTCCAGGGACCCCAGGTTGGGAGCCCCTGCTCTAAACCTTCCTTATCCATGTACCTACCCAGATACAATACTCTCATTGTATCTGCCTCAAATATTGAAAGGACAAGATAGAGTGGTTGCAGAGAGGATGTTTCTGATAATGGGGGAGTCTAGGACCAGAGGGCACCGCCTCAGAATACAAGGACGTCCCTTTAGAGCAGAGATGAGGAGGAATTTCTTTAGCCAGAAGGTGGTGAATCTGTGAAATTCATCCCACAGGTGGCTGTGGAGGCCAAGTCATGGAGGATACTTAAAGAGGAGGTTGATAGGTTCTTGATTAGTCGGGACATCAAAGGTTACAGGGAGAAGGCAGGAGAATGGGGCTGAGAGGGGTAATAAACCAGCCATGATAGATTAGAAGCCAAATGGTAAAAGTGGAGGAATTGACTTTATTTCTTACATCCTTCACATACATGAGGAGTAAAAATCTTTACATTACATTTCCATCTAAATGTGCAATGTGCAATCTTAGTAATTTATAATAAATAGAACAATCAATGTAATATAGACTACACTCAGTCTGATGGCCTGGTGGAAGAAGCTGTCCCGGAGCCTGTTCCTGGCTTTTATGCTGCAGTACCGTTCCCCAGATGGTAGCAGCTGGAATAGGTTATGGTTGGGATGGCTTGGGTCCCCAATGATCCTACGGGGGCCCCTTTTACATGAGGAATCCACGAGGACTCACTCATATGTCCACAGATCAGAAATATCTCAGCATCTCGATGTGTTAAGGCAACTGCTCTGCTCTGGACAGTTGTTGGAACCTGTGGAGAGTGTTAAACACAGTCCAGTTTTGTCACAGCCTTGTCACGGCCTTCCATCCAGTCCACCTCCACCGTGCACTGCTTCAGGAAGGTTAACAATAACTCAGGAATGCTCGTCAGCCTGGCCATTCCCTTTTCTCTCGTTTACCTTAGATTCAGATTCAGATTCAGTTTATTGTCATTTAGAAACCACAAATGCAATGCAGTTAAAAAATGAGACAACGTTCCTCCAGAATGATATCACAAAAGCATATGACAAAACAGACTACACTAGAAAATCCACATAATGTTTGGTAATCCCCAATCCAGAGTCCGGAGAGGCTGCTGCATATTAATATCGCGCTAGCGTCTTAGTGCGTTCCCTGGAAAGGAGCTCTAATCCCACCAGACAAAACAAGACCAAAAACTAAAGCTACAAGACCTGCACAAAACCACATAGGTACAACATATAGTTACAACAGTGCAAACTATAGCATAATTGATTAAAAAAACAGACTATAGGCACAGTAAAAATAGTCCAAAGATGTTAAAGGACTGTAAGTTCAAAAGAAATCACCACACAGTTTCCACAAGTCCCCAGGGTCCCGACAGACTCGCCATCCCACGCCAGCGGCAGAAGGGAATACCCCCGCTATAGACTTCCACGGTGCCACCCGACTCAGCCTCGCAGACGCAGCACACAACGAAAGGTCCGTCGAACCCAGCCTCGCAGACGCAGCACACACCGAAAGCGATCTGACTGCAGCGGACTCCGAGTCCGTCGAACCTCCGAGCTGACGACCATCCCCTCCGGCACGGCTTTTCCGAGCACCATCCTCTGCTGAGCGTATTAAGACGGCCCCGCCAACGGCCATCGGCAACACAACCCCGAGGACTGGGGGCCTGTTCTTCCCAGCAGAGTCCCGGACCTCACAGCAGCAGCAGCAACGAAGAAGGTCTTCCTGGAGATTTCCCGATGTTCCTCCGTGCTCCCACGTCCGTTTTCAATCGATTATGATTACGCATGGCAGCTGCGTCGCGCCGCCATCTTGGAATATAGAGTGTTGGGAGTCATAGAAAAGTACAGCACAGAAACAGGCCTTTTGGCCCAATTAGTCTACGTCAAACCACTTTAGCTGCCTACCTCCAATCACCTACGCTGGGACCAGAGCCCTCCATATCCTGCCAGCTATATACCTGGCCAAGCTTATCTAAAATGTTGAAATCGAGCTCGCACGCACCACTTGTGCTGGCAGCTCATTCCACACTCACACAACCCTCTGAGCGAAGAAGTTCCCCTTAAAGTTTTCCCTTTTCACCCTTAAACCATGACTATAGTTACAGTCCCACTCAACCTCAGTGGAAAAAGCCTACTTGCATTTACTGTATCTATACCCCTCACAATTCCATATACCTCTATCAAATCTCCTCTCAATCATCTACATTCGAAAGAATACAGTCCTAACTAGTCAATCTTTCCTTATAACTCTGGTCCTCCAATTCCAGAAACGTCTTTGTAAATGTTCTCTGTATGCTTTCAAGGTTATTTACATCTTTCCTGTAGATAGGAGACCAAAACAGCACATGATACTCACCAACTTCTCGTGCAACTTCAGCATAACATCCCATCTCCTGAACTCAACACTTTGATTTCTGGGAGAAGATATAGGAGTGTGAAAGTCCAGACGTCAGATTGTAGAAGAGCTTCGTTCCACCCCCGCACCCCACTGTCAGACTCAGTTTCTGGTTGCCATCCAACCTGATACTCCTGATGCAGGGGATGGGATCACAGAGTGGAGGTTGAGATGGGTCATTTAGATTCAAAGAGTTACACAGCATGGGAACAGTCCCTTTAGCCCAAGCCATCATGCTGATCAAGGTAACCGCTTGAGTTAGACCTATTTCTTCCCCTTTGCTGCAGATCCCACTAAACCAGGGGTTCCAGGGCTTTTTTTATGCTATGGACCAATACCATTAAGTAAGGGGCCTAGGGACCTCAGGTCAGGAACTCCTGCTCTAAACTTCTCCTATCTATATACCTGTCCAAGCTTCTTTTAAATATAATTGTACCTACCTCAGTTCATTGCATTTATATATCACACTCTGGGTGAAAAAGTCACCCTTCAGGTTCCTTTCTGTCAGAATCAGAATCAGGTTTAGTATCACTGCCATGAAATTTGTTGTTTTGCAGCAGCAGCAGTACTTTGCAATGCATAATTATTTTTAAAGAACTATGAATTGCAAGAGATATAGCTAAGGACGGTGACTGGAGATGGTGATGAATACGAGGTGAATGAGGAATGACGACGTGAGCGTGATCCTTGACGGTAGCATAAGAAGAGGTTATGCCCTCTATAATATGTCCCCTCTCACCTTGAAGCAATGCCTTGTCGTGTTAGACTCCACTACCCTGTGACCATTCAATTTCACGTTTTTTAAAACTCTATAATGTCACACCTCTGCCTTCAAGAGCCAGTGGGAACCACAGGTAGTAAAGACCATTTTAGACAATATGATCCTGCAGCTGTGAGACTTTATCGATCTTTCAGCTAAGCTTATTTGAAAATCAGGATCAGAATCAAAGAAAGATTAAAGATTAAAAATTAACTTTATTTGTCACATGTGCATCGAAACACACAGTGAAGTGTATCATTCGTGTCAAATCCAGTCAGCGAGGATTGTACTAGGCAGCCCACAAGTGTCAACATGTTTCCAGCACCAACATAGCGTGCCCACAACTTACAAACTCTAACCCTCACGTCTTGGAGGAAACGTGAGGGTTTCCTCACGTGGGAGGAAACTGGAGCACCTCGAGGAAACCCACACAGTCATGGGTAGAATGTACAAACTCCTTAGTGTCAGAAATTGAACCAAAATCTTAAAACTGGTTGCTGTGAAGCGATACATTAACCACCCTGCGAACGTCTTGCCCTATCAGAATCAGAAATAGAATCAGAATCAGTATCAGAATTAGAATCAGAATTACAATCAGGATCAGAATCAGAATTAAAATAAGAATTAGAATCAGAATCAGGTTTATTATTGATTTATGTTGAGAAATCTGTTGTTTTGTGGCAGCAGATCTGTACAAATATGGAAAAATTATAATAGTTTTTGAAAATAAATAGTGAGACAATGTTCATGGGTTTATGGACCGTTCAGAAATCTGATGTTGGAAGGGAAGAACCTGTTTCTGAAACATTGAGTGTGTGTCTTGTATAATGTATCATCTCTGAACATTATGCAGAAAAAGCTTTTCACTGTACTACAGTACATGCAATAAAATTAAAGCAATATCAATTCTGTTTCCGTACCTCCTCCCCAATGGTAATAGCAAGAAGAGGGTGTGTGTTGGTTGTTGACGCAAACAGCGCATTTCATTTATAAATATAGAACATAAAACAGTACAGCACAGTTGAATGTCTAAAGAAAGATTAAGAGATAGTCTTTATTTGTCACATGTACATTGACACATCGAAATACTCAGTGGAATGTATCGTTTATGTCAACAACCAACACAATCCGAAGCTTGTGGAAGGAGTAGCCTGCAAATTTCGCCACGCTCCCAGCCCACAAGTTGCCTAACCATACGTCTTTGGAATGTGGGAGGAAACCCCATGGGATCATGGGAGAACATACAAAAGCTAATCTTTAAAACTACCAAATTAGATAAAAAAGGCCAAAAGAAAAAGATGGAAAAAAAAGATGAGTAGTGCAGAGCAGATAAAGTTGAGGAATTTACTTTGCAGCTTGATTTTCAACCTCTTCAAAGATAAATGCATTGCTAAGCCATACAGTTTCTCAAATTTAATTTTGGGACAGTTGATTAGAATATGTGGTCTGGCAGTTTAGCACAGGGATAGTCTCAGTTAGGACATAAAACATACAAATGTTTGTAGAACGTGACAACATAGTACAAGCCCTTTGGCCCACAATGTTGTGCCAACCTTGAAGATCCATTTAACCCTTTCCTCCGAACATAGCCCTTCATTTTTCTAACATCCATGTGCCTATAATGCCATCCCTAGTAGGACATTACACGTACCCACCACTCTCTGAGTAAAGAACCTTTCTCTGATATCTTCCCCTATGCTTTCCTCCAATCCCCTTAAAATTATGCTCGCTGGCATTAGCCATTTCAGCCCTGAGAAAATATCTTTGGCTATCAATTCAATCTATGCCTCTTATCATCTTATATACCTCTATCATTGCTTCTCACTCTTCTTCACTCCAAAGAGAAAATCCCTAGCTTGCTCAAACTATCTTCATAATAATCTTCTATCTTCGTTGTCGCAGGCAGATGAGGACACCAGGTCGGTGGGTGCATTTAAGGTCAAGGTTGATAGATTCTTATTAAGTTAGAGCATGAGAAATTATGGAGAGAAGGTGGGAGAATGGGGCTGAAAGGGAAATGGATCAGCCATGATTGAATGGTGGAGCAAACTCGATGGGATGAAAAGAATGGCCTAATTCTGCTCCTTATGGTCTTATGGTCTTAAAGGACCTGCTCTGTAATCCAGGCAGGATCCTGGTAAGTCTCCTCTGTGCTAGTTGAAAGTTTCCCTATCCTTCCTATAATGAGGTGACCAGAACTGAACCCAATATTCCAAGTATTGTCTAGCCAGGGATTTATAGAGCTGCAATGTTACGTCGTGGCTCTTGAACTCAATCCCGCAACGAAGGCCAACACACCATACACCTTCTTAACCAGCCTATCAACTTACAGCATGTGTCATGAAATTTGTTGTATTTTGGCAGCTGTACAGTGGAAGACATTTAAAATTACTGTAAGTTACAAAAATATACATAATTTGAATAAGACAAGGAATTACAATTTCTTACTCCACAGTATTTCTCTGATACTATCATTCAAGGGTTCTAACGAATATTGGAAATTGATGGGTGGAGGTAATCAGGCAGATCCAACATGGATTAGTGGAATGTTGGTATGAGGGACTAAATGGCCTAATCCTATACTTCTGCCCTCTCTATTCCCACTAGGAATAGCCACTTACCTTGCTGTCCCATTCTGTGTTGTTGCTTTTTGGTTGGTTGTTTCCAACTCTTATCAGAAACTAGAACTTCTCCACAAGACCATAAGACATAGGAGCTGAATTAGGCCATTCAGCCCATCAAGTCTACTCCATCATACTATCATAGCAGATCTTTTATCCCTCTCCACCCTATTCTCCTGCCTTTCCCCATAACTTTTGATGTCAAAGTTCAAAGTACATTTATCGTTTAAGTACATATAGGTCACCATGTACAAACCTGAGATTAATTTTCTTGCGGGAATTCTCAGTAAATGCAAAAACCATAATAGAATCAATGAAAATCGCATCAACAGGGAAGACAACCAGTCTCCTTACTAACCGAGAACCTATCAACCTCTGCTTTAAATATACCCAACGACATGGATACCTTTACCTCCACAGCCATCTGTCCTCCACAGTCATTCCACAGATTCATCACCCTCTGTCTGAAGAAATTCTTCTTTATCTCTGTTCTAAATGAACAACCTTATATTCTGAGGCTGGTCCTAGATACCACCAGTATTGGAAGCACCCTCTCCACATCAATCTCTTGCAGCAGTAGCCATGACTAATTTTAATTATTTTATGCTGAATTCAAGTTGTTAACTATTCTGCCTTGAAATTCAACCTTCCAACGTGAATCACTTCAAACATTTAACCACCTGTCATATTCCCCTTGCAGGATGAGAGACACGAGCAGGAAGAACAACGTCTTTGCGCAGTTCCGCAAGAACGAACGGGACAAGCAGAAGCTCATCGACACAGTGGCGAAGCAACTCAGGAGTCTGATCAGCAGCATGTCCCACCACTCTTGAATCTACGCTCTGAGCCCCCCCTACCTCTCTCCGTCCATACCCCTCCCTCCCTCCCTCTGTCTCATCTGGACATTATGTCGGATTCAGGGCAATTCCCATCCACAGAAGTGGAGACCAGTCCATCGCTCAAAGGGCAACAAGTTCTTGGCAAATTCTTCTCTGTTGCATTGTGGGAAGTTGCAAACTGTCTTTCAATGCACGCGTGACGGAATAAGCAACTTCTCAGTTACTGAACTCCTTAGACACGCACCGCGCTGTCGGACCTGTACGCAGACAGCATGGGGTCAGACGCACAGTGGAACGTTCTTTACGTTCAAGATTCAGGATGCAAACTTACTCATCACGTGAACATCGAAGCATACAGTGAAATGCATCATTTGCATTAACAGCCATCATACCCAAGGATGTGCTGGTGGGCAGCCCGCAAGTGCCACCAAACATTCTGGAGCCAACATAGCATGCTAACAATGTCTGGCAGAACAACACCGAACAGAACAGAACAGAACAGAACAGAGCACGACAAGCAACAAAACAACAACAGCTAAACCAACCCCGTGCCTCCTCCCATCCAAGCACACACACAGTCCTCCAACTCCAGGAGAGGCCATCTTCACCCTCCAGCCTCCAGTGGACTCAGACTTGCAGACATTAGGCCTTCAGCTTCCCCACAGGACCCACGGTGATTCGTAGACTCACGTTCTGGCCTAGCGGCCCGTCTTCTGGTCTTCCAATTTGATCCTCAGGCCTTGATCCTTGACACTTACCCCAGAACCCGCCCGTCATCAAACACTACACTTCAAACTTTGGACTTGCCAAAGATGGGACTTCGAACACTAGGCCTCCTGTCTCGCCAATTCATAAACCCAGAGGGTCATCAGCCCTCGTTCTTCCAACCCGCACAGAATTCCGACTCCAGAACCTGCCAATGTCTCACTGACTGGGGATAGGCACCAGTCCTCACTGGTCTTCTATCCAGATATCTGGCTGCCGATGTCCCACGTCTGCATTCCTAGCTTTCAAGTGCAGAGTAGAGGCCTGTACTCCAGCCTGATCTCTTATCTCCCTCAATCCCCATCTCTAAATGCTAACCTGACTCCTAATTCCCCAGAACCATCCCCACAAACCTATTCACCCAACGAGGATTGTGAAGCAGAACATATGACCATAAGATATGGGAGCAGAATTGGGCCATTTGGCCCATTGACTCTGCTCCACCATTTCTTCATGGCTGATCCATTTTCCCTCTCAATTCCAATTTCCTGCCTTCTCCCTGTCATGCCCTGACTAATCAAAAATCTATCAGTCTCTGCCTTAAGTATACCCAATGACTTGGCATCCACAGCCACCTGCAGATTCACCACTCTCTGGCTAAAGAAATTCCTCCTTTTCTCTGTTCTCAAAGGACACCCCTCTATCCTGAGGCTGTGGTCTTAGACCCCCCCCCCAATAGGAAACATCCTCTCCACATCTACTCTATCAAGTCCTTTCAACATTTGATAGGTTTCAACAAGTCACCCCTCATTCTTCTGAATTCCAGTGAGTACAAGCCCAGAGCTTTCAAACACTTTCAATATGACAAGCCTTTCAATCCCAGAATCATTTTTTCATGAACCTCCTTTGAACCCTCTCCAGTTTCAGCACATTATTTCTAAAATAAGGGATCCAAAACTGCTCACAATATTCCAAGTGAGGCCACACAATACTTTATAAAGCCTCAAAATTATATTCTTGCTTTTATATTCTAGTTCTTTTGAAATGAATGCTAACAACGGCATTTGCCTTCCTCACCACAGACTCAACCTGCAAATTAATCATAAGGGAATCCTGCACAAGCACTCTCAAGTCCCTTTGCACTTCAGTTTTTGTGTATTTTCTCTCCATTTAGAAAACAGTCTACCCTTTTATTTCTTCTGCCAAAACGCATGGCCAAACACTTCCCGACACTCTATTCCATCTGCCACTTCTTTGGCCATTCTCCTAATCTGTCTAAAACCTTCTGTGGCCTCTCTACTTCCTCAAAACTACCAGCCCTTCCACCTATCTTCATATCATCCACAAAGCTGTCAATTCCATCATCCCTGTCTTGACACATAACGTAAAAAGGATTGGTTCTGATGTAGGCCCCTGTGGAACACCACTAGTCACTGAAAAGCCAACCAGAAAAGGCTGCCTTTATTCCCACTGTTTTTCCAATCAGCCACTGCTTTACCTATGCTAGTATCTTTCCTGTAATACCATGGGCTCTTAACTTGTTAAGCAGCCTCATGTATGGCACCTTACCTTTTGAAAATCCAAGTACACAAGATACACTAATTTGTTATTTGTTTGTTGTTCAAAGAATTCCAAAAGATTTGTCAGACAAGATTTTCCCTTGAGGAAACCATGCCGACTTTGCCCTATTTTATCATGTGCCTCCAAGTAACTCAAAACTATATCCTTAAAATCAACTGCAACATCTTCCCAAGCACTAAAATCAGACTAACTGGCCTAAGAAGAAAGTTCCTTTCTTCTGCCTCTCTCCCTTCTTGAAGATTGAAGTGACGTTTGCAATTTTCCAGTCCTCTGCAACAATACCAGAATCAATTGATTCTTGAAAGACCATTAATAATTCCTCCACCATCTCTTCGGTCACCTTTTTCAGAACAGCAGGGTATATACCATTTTGTCCAGGTGACTTATCTAACTTATGATCTTTCAGTTTCCCAAAAACCTCTCCCTAGTAATGGCAACTTCACACACTTCCGCCCCCTGACACTCTCGAACTTCTGGCATATTGCTAGTGTTTTCCACAGTGGTCTGATGCAAAATGCTTATTCAGCTTATCCACCATTTCCTTGTCCTCCATTACTACCTCTCCAGTACCATTTTCCAGCAATCCAATATCCTCTCTTGCCTCTCTTTTGTCCTTTATGTGCCTGAAGAAATGTTTGGTATCCTCTTTAATATTATTGGCTAACATACCATTGTGTTCCACCTTTTCCTTCTAAATGACTTTTTTAGTTGCCTTCTGTTGGTTTTTAAAAGCATCCCAATCCTCTAGCTTCCCACCAATTTTTGCTCTATTATTTTCCGTCTCTTTGGCTTTTATGTTGGCTTTGACTTCTTGTTAGCCACAGTTGTGTCATCTTGCCCTGAGAATACATCTTTCTCTTGGGATGTGTATATCTTGTGTTTTCCGAATTGCTTCCAGAAATTCCTGCCATTGATGCTCTGCCGTCATCCCTGCCAGTGCCCTTTTCCAATCAATTCTGGTCAACTCCTCTCTCATGCCTCTGCAGTTCCCTTGACTCTACTGTAATACTGATACATCTAACTTTAGCTTCTCCTTCTCAAGGGACAGGGTGAATTTGATGATATTATGATCACTTGTCCCTAAGGTCTCTAATCAAATCTGGTTCATTGCACAACATCCAGTCCGGAATAGCTATTCCTCTAGTGGGCTCAACTGTGAGCTGCTCTAAAAAGCCATCTTGTAACCATCCTAGAAATTCACCCTCTTGCGATCCAGCACCAATCTGATTTTCCCAATCTACTTGCATATTGAAATTCCCATGACTATTGTAACATTGCCCTTTTGGCATGTATTTTCTATCTCCTTTTGTAATTTGTAGACCACATCCTTACTACTGTTTGGGGTCTGTATATAACTCCCATCAGCATTTTACCCTTACGGTTTCTTAGCTCTACCCATAACAACCCCATGTCACCTCTTTCTAATGATTTGATTTCATTTTTACCAACAGAGCCATGCCTACCTGCCTGTCCTTTTGATACAATGTGTATTCTTGGACATTAAGCTCCCATCTGTAATCTTCTTTCAGCCACAATTCAGTGATGCCCGCGACGTCATACATGCTGAACTGTAGCTATGCTACAAGTTCATCTACATAGCTTAGACTTGCCTGTCGTAAATCCGAGGTGAATCATTCAGTGGGACAGATAACCAGACACTCGCTGTGGGCCATGCCCCGAAAGTTCCCAGATCACTTCCCTGTCCTATCCTCTCTGCAAAGCAGCCTCTCGTTGATTCCAACTGTCAAGTAAGATTGGTTTTAAGTTTAAGGGTTAGTTGCATTTTTTTGACAGACGCTTTTTACAGACTCAGTGAATCTTTGTCCGCACCAGAAATATCTGCTGAAACTTAGTTCATTCTGTCCTAGACCGTTCCTGCTTAACGGGTTAAGTCAGAAGACCTGGAGAGTACAGTCAGTGACACAGGGTGCTGGGGGAGAGGGATCGCTGAGGGATGGTGTGAGGGAGCTGGATTAACGTCAGTGGGGATACAGTGACAGGGTGCTGGGGGAGAGGGGTCACTGAGGGATAGTGTGAGGGAACTGGATTAACGTCAGTGGGGATACAGTGACAGGGTGCTGGGGGAGAGGGGTCACTGAGGGATAGTGTGAGTGATCTGGATTAACGTCAGTGGGGATACAGTGACACAGGGTGCTGGGGGAGAGGGGTCACTGAGGGATAGTGTGAGGGAACTGGATTAATGTCAGTGGGGATACAGTGACAGCGTGCAGGGGGAGAGGGTTCCCTGAGGGATAGTGTGAGGGAACTGGATTAACGTCAGTGGGGATACAGTGACAGGGTGCTGGGGGAGAGGGGTCACTGAGGGATAGTGTGAGGGAACTGGATTAACGTCAGTGGGGATACAGTGACAGGGTGCTGGGGGAGAGGGGTCACTGAGGGATAGTGTGAGTGATCTGGATTAACGTCAGTGGGGATACAGTGACACAGGGTGCTGGGGGAGAGGGGTCACTGAGGGATAGTGTGAGGGAACTGGATTAATGTCAGTGGGGATACAGTGACAGCGTGCTGGGGGAGAGGGTTCCCTGAGGGATAGTGTGAGGGAACTGGATTAACGTCAGTGGGGATACAGTGACAGGGTGCTGGGGGAGAGGGGTCACTGAGGGATGGTGTGAGGGAGCTGGATTAACATCAGTGGGGATATAGTGACAGGGTGCTGGGGGAGAGGGGTCACTGAGGGATGGTGTGAGGGAGCTGGATTAGCATCTGTGGGGATACAGTCAGTGACACAGAATACTGGGAGAGGGGGGTCACTGAGGGAGCTGGATTAATGTCAGTGGGGGATACAGTCAGTGACATGGCACTGGGTGAGAAGGGTCACGGAGGGGTGGAGTGAGGGAACTGGATTAATATCAATGGATATACAGTTAGTGACACAAGGCACTGCAGGAGAGATTGGCAGAAGGGATTTGTAGGTCAAAGTGCCTGTTCCTGTCTGTGCCAGGTCAGCTCTGAGCCCCCAGTCCCTCCTGCAGACTTTGACATTGGGCCTCCAACCTCTAGATAATTCACTATTTCACTATATAGTTACAGGCCCTTCTAGCCCAATGAGCTGCCCAGTTACACCCTTGTAACCAATTAACCTGCTAACCCGTATGTCTTTTCAACGTGGGTGGAAATCAGAGCAACACACAGTTGGGGGGTGGCTGCAAACATACAAACTCCTTACAGACAGCAATGGGAATTGAACCCCAATCTCTGAACACTGATGCTGTTTGGAGGACAGGCTGTAGGAATGATCTTGTCCCCTTCACCCCACATTTGTCTCATATTCCACTAAACCTGTCCAATCCCTGTACCTGGCCAAGTGCCCTCAGGTCCCCTGTAAATCCTTCCCCTCAAACCTTTGCCCCCTCTAGTTTTGGACTACCTGTTCTTTGGAAGAGACAGCATCTGTCTGCCTTATCTCTGGCTTCTGCCCTGCGGATTATTGTTCAAAAGAGTCAAGGAACCCCCCCCCCCCCACCCCCACCACTTCATGGTGAGGGAGTTGGAGACCCCTTCTGTAAGTACCTTCACCGTCACCACACTCTGAATGGGCCATTCTCCTTAAACAGTGATATTTTTGTTTGCTTCCTACCACCTTTTCTTTCATATACCTTTAGTGTAGGTACCAGACACTTTAACGGTTTTCACAGCAAGCACCGGGTTCTCAATCGCCAAGGCAGAGCAAGGTGTCCAAACACAGGACATCTGGGACCCTCACTCTTCAGCCAATGCCCTGCCGAGCAGCAGGGCCACTTGCCAAATCCTCATCCCTCAATCCACCCGACCCCCCCTCAATTCCCTCCCTCCATATCCCTCAGCTCCTTCCCTCCAACATTCCCTGATCTCCTCTCCGTCTTCCGTCCTCCCCAGGAGGATGTCTGGTGTCTCTGAGCCCTGGTTTCATGATTCAGGTCTGAATGTGATGCCACCCCTGGTCCCAACAACCTGCTCACCAGTTTGACCCCTTCAGCCATGAGGGCAGCCGGCAAGGAATGGACCCTGGCCTTCAGGAGAAGCGGGGAGAGGCTGAATGAAGCACGGCTATAGCTGAACGCACTCCCCATTCCTGACACAGCCACACTCCAGTGCCAGTATTGCCAAATAGCTCCAAGATAATGCCGCTGCTACGGAGAGATTCACGTTGTTGTTTTCAGTAACTGTGTCCCGGGGATTATCAGTTTCTAACCACTGATTATTGACTTCCACTGTGACATCTTGCTGTGGACGCCTGACTGCCAGTAGGAACAAGATAATCAGGAGAATAAAAGCTTCTCAATGCTCGGAATCGGGAATTTGAATGCAAAAGCAGAAAGTGGTGTGTTAATGGTCATTGTGTGCCCACAGTCTGAATGACCTGTGATTCCAGTCACTCTGCAGCAGTTTGCGAGGTGGCCATTTGGTGATCTCTTCCCACGTTTGGAAACCCTACGGTCTTTGTATCCCCAGTCGCAGAATGACAGAACGCTACAGTGCAGAAGCAGAGCCTTCAGCCAAACTGTTCTTCTACCTGGTCCCATCCACCTGCACCTGGACTGCAGACCCCCATCCACGTACTTACCCGAGCTTAAATGTTGTAATCGACCCCGCATCCACCACTAGCTCTGGGAGCTCGTTCCACACTCACACCACCCTCTGAGTGAAGAAGTTTCCTCTCGGGTTCCCCCTAAGCATGGTGGAGCATTCTTTATATTCAAATTTCAGATCTATTTATCACATGTACATCGAAACATGCAGTGAAATGCATCGTCTGCATTAACAAACCAAGGAGGTGCTGGGGGCAGCCTGCAAGTGTTGCCACATATTCTGTTGCCAGCATAGCAGGCTCACCATGTTCAGCAGGACAACACAAACAGGAGCTCAAACAATAAAAGCAAACAGATCAGCACTCCCCTTCCCATCCCTCCCACCTCCGCGCGCTCACACACCTCCAGTCCTTGGTCCTGCTTTCTCAGACTCACTGACATCGGGCCTTCACTTGCAAGACTGTTTACAGTGGGCCAGGTCGGGTGGAGAATCAGGCCAATGTGGTCTGAGGGGAGAGTTGAGCCATAATTTTAATCCTGTAGAAAGGGAATACCTAAGCACTCACAAATTGTATATGTACATTGTCCAGCGGACACATAGTATCCTGGCCTACAAGCTAGGTTTACTGCGTAAATATTGTGTTTTCTGGAGATCTGCTGACATGTTACTAACCATAATCATTGTATTATCTAATGTCATGTTTCCCTCTGTATGTATGCCTCCCAGTGTAACACATGCCAGCTGGCCAGTCCTTTTGTTATTTTTCTATGTTCGATTCGTTGGAAATTGCACAGGGTTTTATTTTGCACAGACGCAGTATTTACAAAAAAAAAATGGATAATGGGGGAAATTAAGGTTTTCTTTGCTTGTTACCAATATAGCAGACGCAAACAATGCTGAGGGAAATAACTTTCCTCGGTGTACAATACGAAGGACTGAGAAATAAAACTGATTGTGTTGCCACCTCTGTGTCTGTCTTTTTTGTACACACACACATACACACGGACACAAAAACACATACAAGCACACACGCACACACCAAGTACACTCACATCAGATACACACACATACACGCAACTGTTATTTTTTGTAACTTCAAAACATTAAAGACACGGGAGTCCAAAGTGTGAGTCTAACTTGGAGCTCACCTTAAGGGAAGCGAGCACCTGTCACGTGGCAGCATGACGACGTATGTAATTCACCTATTTATGCTTCTTTTTCTTGGGCTCTTCGCTCCCAGTGGAGCATCAGCCATCGATGCCTTCCTGCTTCCATTGCTCTCTGTTCTGTGCCAGTTTCTCAATGGTGGACCAGTAGTGCCCCCATTGTCTAATGTCAGCCTCCATATCTCTCCTCCATGTGCTCTTTGGACATACCTTTCTCCTCATTCCTTGGGGATTCAATTTCAATGCTCACATTTCAGGTACCCACGGTAGATATGGACTTCGGTGACCAAAGAGTTGTCATTGAACATAGGAAATCTACAGCACATTACAGGCCCATGTAATGTCGTGCTGACCGTGTAACTTACTCTAGAAGCTGCCTACCATTTCCCTAGCGCATAACCCTCTATTTTTCTAAGCTCCATGTACCTATCTAAGAGTCTCTCAAAGGACCCTATGGTATTTGAATCTACCATGTTTGTTGGCAGTGCATTCCACACACCCACCACTCTGTGAAAAATTTACCCCTGACATCCCCTCAGTACCTGTTTCCAAGCATCTTAAAACTATGCCTCTCATCATCTTATACACCTCTATCAGGTCACCTTTCATCCTTCATTGCTCCAAGGAGAAAAGGCCAAGTTCACTCAACCTATTCTCATAAGGTACGCCCTCCAATACAGGCATCGTCCTTGTACCTCCCCTCTGCACACTTTCTAGAGTATCCACATTGTTCCTGTAGTGAGGTGCCCAGAATTGAACACAGTACTCCAAGAATGCTTCGCCTTCGCTCGCCTCTTCATTGTCGGCTGTGCGGGATCCTGATGACTTTCCCTGCAGTGAGTCATGTGCTCACTCGATAATGAGCCTCTTCTCACAAAGTTGATGGTATGGTTGGAGTTCATCAATGTTTCTGTAATCCATCGTATCCACTGTACTGGGGATTGTCTTATACAGCTTCTCCAGAGCCCTGCTGGCTGGCCTTACCTGTTTCCACCTCTCACATTGGAGACATAGGGTTAGACTTTAAGAGATATTTATTTAAACAAATAACACACAATGAATTATTTAAATGAATAAAAGAACTTAATCAATCAATATATATATATAATTACAGAAATATTAAATACACAGCAACACCATACACAGATATGTTCACACACATGCACAAAAATGATGCATTTCACTGTTTTCATGTTTAAAAGTTTCAAGTTACAAAGTACTTTTTAAAATCAAGGAATGTATAAATCATACAAACTTGAAATTTGTTTGCTTATAGGCAGCCACAAAGCAAGACACCTGAAAAGACACAATTAAAAAATTAAAAGTCCAACACCTGAGGTGGAAGGGAAATGGAAAAACACAAATCATGCTAACAATAGAAGCAAGCAACAACATTCTGAACCAAGCTGAGACCTCGGATCTGAACCCCCGAGTAGGCCCACAGCCTCGGTATCAGTTCATCGTGGGGCCAGGACAGTCTTCATAGCCTCAGCGCCATGGAGAGGGGAGTTACCATCTTGGAGAGCAAGCAAAACCGGCTATCACCTCTGATCCTGACACCTTGTCTTCCCAGCCTATCTGGGCTGGCATTTAAACTGCCCAATAACGAACTGCACCTGGCATTAGGACCCGGGAACCACTGCAGCAGAAGACTCTGGCACCATGGAGAGAGGAGTGAACATCGTGGGAGAGCATGTGAAATTGGCTCTCGGCTGGTATTTAAATAGTCTAAACAGCAGATCGTATCTCGTGTTAGGACCCAGAAACTGCTGCTGCTGCAAAGGGCCCCAGCCATGACCACACCGCCCAGTTACTCAGACCAGGCCCAGATTTCCACACCACTCTCAAACTCTTCAAATCAGCTCAGTGCCCAGAGTGATCCAACCTCACATCCAGGCCAGTTGTGCAGGCATTGGAACTCCTCTCCAAAAGGCTCACTCCTTCTGCAACGTACCAGCATGGTTCACCCCTTGAATTGGCTTCGCCTTCGCTCGCCTCTTCATTGTTTGTGGTGATAACACAATTTACTTCAGAAAAGGTGTTACTAGTAATGTTTTAGTCCAATTTCTTGCCTTTTGAACCACCGGTGAGCTGTTGCACACATTTGGTAGTGCCATCTTAACTGGAAGTCCTGATGGTTCGATGTATAGGTGAGAAATAAAGCTAATCTTTCATCTTTACACACACACACACACACACACACACACACACACACACACACACACACACACACACACACACACACACACACACACACACACACACACACACACACACACACACACACACACACACACACACCCCTCCCCCCCCCCCCAGATTTCCTGCAGACAAAGTGTAGAACAGAGTGACCTAGGAATAATGGTGCATAGTTCCCTGAAGGTGGAATCTCATGTGGATAGGGTGGTGAAGAAAGCTTTCGGTATGCTGGCCTTTATAAATCAGAGCATTGAGTACAGAAGTTGGGATGTAATGTTAAAATTGTACAAGGCATTGGTAAGGCCAAAATTGGAGTATTGTGTACAGTTCTGGTCACCGAATTATAGGAAAGATGTCAACAAAATAGAGAGAGTACAGAGAAGGTTTACTGGAATGTTACCTGGGTTTCAGCACCTAAGTTACAGGGAAAGGCTGAACAAGTTAGGTCTTTATTCTTTGGAGCGTAGAACGTTGAGGGGGGACTTGATAGAGGTATTTAAAATAATGAGGGGGATAGATCAAGTTGACGTGGATAGGCTTTATCCATCGAGAGTAGGGGAGATTCAAACAAGAGGACATGATTTGAGAGTTAGAGGGCAAAAGTTTAAGGGTAACACGAGGCGGAATTTCGTTACTCAGAGAGTGGTAGCTATGTGGAATGAGCTTCCAGTAGAAGTGGTAGAGGCAGGTTCGGTATTGTCATTTAAAGTAAAATTGGATAGGTAAATGGACAGGAAAGGAATGGAGGGTTATGGGCTGAGTGCGGGCCAGTGGGACTAGGTGAGTGTAAGTGTTTGGCATGGACTAGAAGGGCCGAGATGGTCTGTTTCCATGCTGTAATTGTTATATCGTTATATAACCCATTTGAATTCAACTTCCCATTCCCAAACCAACATGTATGCCCATCACTTCCTCTACTGTAATATGAGACCACATTCAGAAAGGAGAAGCATCACTTGATATTCCATCTGGGTAGCCTCCAACCTGACAGTATGAACATTGAATTCTCCAGCTTCTGGTAACCTCTCCCACCTCACGTTCTCTCTTTTTCCATTCCCCATTCTGATTCATCTCTCAACCCTTCTCCTCACCTGTCCATCACCTCCCTCTGGTTCCCCTCTTTCCCTACAGAGTCATAGAACACTACAGCACAGAAACAGGTCCTTTGGCAAGTCTAATCCATGCCAAACCATTGATCTGCTTAGTCCCTTTGACCTACAGCAGGACCATACCCATCTCATCCATGTACCAATCAGAATTACTCAAACCCACATCCGCCACTTGCACTGGCAGCTTGTTCCACACTCTCACCAACCTCTAAGTGAAAAAGTTCCCACTCATGTTCCCCTTAAACGTTTCAATTTTCACCTTTAACCCATGACCTCTAGTTGCAGTCTTACCCAAACTCAGTGGATAAAGCCTGCTTGCATTTCCCCCATCTATACCCCTCATAATTTTGTATATCTCTAGTAAATCTCCCATTATTCCCCTCCAGAGAATAAAATTGTGAACCTATTCAACCTTTTCCTACAACTCGGGTCCTCAAGTCCTGGCAACATTCTCCCTTTCAATTTTATTTACAGTACATCTTTCCTGTAGGCAGGTGACCAAAAAATGGACCGAATACGCTAAATTAGGCCTCACCAGCATCTTGTACAATTTCAAAACGGCATCCCAACTCCTGTACTCAATCCATTGCTTTCTGAAGGCCAACATGCCAAAAGCTTTACGACCCTATCTGCCTGCGACACCACTTTCACACAAATATGGATATTCCAAGATCCCTCTGTTCTACTGCACTCCTCAGTTCCCTATCACTCCCCATGCAAGACCAACCCTAGTTTGTGCTCCCAAAGTGCAACACCTCACACTTGTCTGCATTGAATTCCATCTGCCATTTTTCGGCCCATTTTTCCAGCTGGTCCAGATCCCACTGCAGACTGTGACTGTATTCCTCACTGTCCACTGCATCCCCAATTTTGGTGTCATCCGTAAATTTGCTGATCTAGTTTACCACATATTCATCCAGATCGTTAATATAGATGACAAACAACAATGGACCTAGCACCAAACCCTGCAGCACACCATAGTCACAGGCCTCCATTGGAGAGACACCATCTGCTATCACTCTCTGGCTTCTTCAGTGAAACCAAAGTCTAATCTAATTTACCACCTCATCTTGAATGCCAAGTGACTGAACCTTCTTGACCAACCTCGCATGTGGGAACTTGTCACAGACCTCACTAAAGTCCATGTAGACAATATCCTTGAAAAACTCGATAAGATTGGTTAGACATAGCCTACCATGTACAAAGCCATGTTGACTGTCCCTAATCAGTCCCTGTCTATCGAAATCCTTATATATATACGGTTCCTTAGAATACCTTCCAATAACTTTCCCACTACTCATATCAGGCTCACCAGCCTACAATCTCCTGGCCTTTTCTTAGAGCCTTTGTTAAACAACAGAACAAGGTGTACTGGTTGCATCTGAACTGGAGGGGAACCAATATCCTGGCTGAGAGATCTGGTAATGCTACTCAGGAGAGTTTAAAATAGTTTTGCAGGGTAGACAGAGGGTAGTGGTTGAAGGGACTTATTCAAGCTGGAGGTCTGTAATAAGTGGAGGTCCGCAAGGGATCTGTGCTGGGACCTCTGCTATTTGTAATAGATGACCTGGATGAAAATGTAGATGGATGAGTTAGTAAGTTTGTGGGTGATACCAAGATTGTTAAGAGTTGTGGAGAGTGTAGAAGACTCACAACATGATGTAGATCAATTGCAGATATGGGCAGATAAAGTATAACCCAGATAAATGTGAAATGTTACACCTTGGTAGGGCAGATGCAAAAAGGCATTATACTGTTAAAGGCATACTGTTGCTGAGCAGAAAGATCTTAGGATCCAAGCTCGTAGTTCCTTGAAAGTGGCTACATAGGTCGATTTTGTAGTTAAGAAGGCTTATGGAATGCTTGCTTCTATTAGTCGAGACATTGAATTCAAAACTCAATAGATTATGTTGCAACTTTATAAAACTCTGGTTAGGCTACATCTGGAGTATTGCACGCTGTCTGGTTTAGAGAGCATCTACTATCACGATAGGCTGGATAAACTTGGGTTGTTTTCTATGGAGCGCTGGAGGCATAGATAGAGTGGACAGGGAGTATCTGTTTTCCAGGGTTGAAATGTCTAATACCAGAGGGCATGTATTGAGGGTGAGAGAGGGCAGGTTCAAGGGGGATGTGAAGGGAAAGTTTTTTTTACTCAGAGGGTGGTGGATGCCGGGAATGGACTGCCTCAAATAAATTAGAGGCTTTTAAGAGATGTTTGGATAGGCACATGGGTGTAAGGAAGATGGAGGGATATGGATGTTGTGTAGGTAGGACGGATTAGTATTTGGGTGTTTTGTTTTATTTTTAGCTGGTTTGGCTCAACATTGTGAGCCAAATGTCCTGGTCTTATGCTGTTCTATGTTCTATTAGCTAACTTCCAATTCTCCAGCTCCTCACCCATAGCTTGGGATATTTTAAATATTTCTGCTCGGGCCCCTGCAATTTCTATACTTGCCTCCCTCAGAATCTGAGAGAGTACATGGTCAGGCCAGGCCCTGGGGATTTATCCACCCTAATTTGCCTCAAGACAGGAAACACCATCCCCTCTGTAATCTGTATAGGGTGCATGATCTCACTGCTGCATTTCCTCCAGTTACAGAATCTGTGTCTATCCCCCAAGTAGAAACGTAAATACAGATGCAAAACATTAAGGTCTCTCTCATCGCTTTCGCATTCTTGCATAGATCACCACCCTGATCTTCCAAAGGACCAATTTTGACCCTTAGTCTCTTTTTGCCCTTAAAATATCTATAGAAGCCCTTAGGATTCTCCTTCACCTCCTCTTGAGTGTTCTCTTGCCAGGAATTAAAGGGTTAACATATGAGGAGCATTTGATGGATCTGGGCTTGTACTCACTGGAGTTTAGAAGAATGAGAGGGGATCTCATTGAAACTTATCAAATATTGAAAGGCCTTGATAGATTCGATATGGAGAGGATGTCTGTCGTGAGAGAGTCTAGAATCAGAGGGCACAGCCTCTGAATTGAGGGATGTCCATTTAGAACAGAGATGGGGAAAATCTTCTTTAGCCAGAGGTTGTTGAATCTGTGGAATTCATTGCCACAGTTGACTCTGGAGACCAAGTCATTGGGTATATTTAAGGCAGAGGTTGATAGGTTCTTCATTAATCAGGGCATCAAAGGTTATGGGGACGGCAGGAGAATGGGGATGAGAAGGAGAATAAATCAGCCATGATAAAATGGCAAAAGAGATATGATAGATTGAATGGCCTAATTCTGTTCCTGTGCCTTATGGTCTGATGATCTTATTTCTGATACTCCTACAGTACCTCATTTGTCCCTATCTGCTATGCACCTCCTTTTTCTTAACCAGGTCCTTAGTATCTCTCAAAAGCCAAGGTTTCCTAAACCTCTTATCCTTGCCTTTTATTCTAACAGGAATATACGTTTGTACAAACTCCACACTCTCAAAATTTTACTTTTGAAAGCCTCCCACCTACCAGGTACACCTTTGCCAGAAATCAGCCTGTCCCAATCTACACTTGCCAGATCCTTTCTGATAACATCAAAATTGATCTTTCTCCAACTTAGAATCTCAAATCAAGGGCCAGACCTATCCTTTTTCATAATTACCTTGAAACTTTATGGTCACTATATGCAAAATGTTCCCCTACCCAAACTTCTGTCACCTGCCCTGTCTCATTCCCTAAAAGGAGATCTAGTATCACACTCTCTCTAGTTGGGACCTCTGATTGAAGAAACTTTCCTGAGCACATTTGATAAACTCTTCCCTATCTAGCCTTTTTACGGTATGGGAGTCCCACTCTATACGTGGACGTTAAAATCACCTACTATCACAACTTCATGTTTCTTGCAACAGTCTGCGGTCTCTCTACAAATTTGCTCCTCTAAATCCTGTGGACAGTTGGGTGGTAGGTTTATAATCCCATTAACATGGTCATATCTTTCTTGTTCCTCCGTCCCACTGATAAAGCCTCACTAGATGAACTCTCCAGTCTAGGCTGGCTAAACACTGACATGACATTTTCCCTGACTAGTAATGCCACCCCTCCTCCTTTAATCTCTCCTGCTCTTTCATGTCTTAAAATGGAACCCCAATGTCCATATTGCCCCACCTGCAACCATGTCTCACTAATGGCTACGATGTCATAATTCCACATACTGGTCCATGCCCGAAGCTCATCTGCCTTTCCTACAATGCTCCTTGCATTGAAATATACATAGCTCAGAATATCAGTCAGACCATGCTCAACTTTCCGATTGATGACTTTGCATGTAGGCTTAACAACATCTTGCATCTCTGGTTTAGAGTGACTTGCGAGTCCTTGTGCAGAACACCCTAAAGGTTAACTTGCAGGTACAGTTGATGATGAGGAATTCATTAGCATTCATTTTAGGAGGTCTAGAATATAAAAACAGGCGTGTGATGCTGAGGCTTTATAAGGCAGTGGTGAGGCCTCACCTTGAGTATTGTGAACAGCTTTGGGCTCCTCATCTAAGAAAAGATGTGCTGGCATTGGAGAGGGTTCAGAGGAGGTTCACCAGGATGATTCCAGGAATGAAAGGGTTATCATACGAGGAATGTTTGATGGCTCTGGGTCTGTATTCGCTGGAATTTAGAAGGATGAAGGGGGATCTCATTGAAACGTTTTGAATATTGAAAGGTCTAGACAGAGTAGATGTAAAAAGGATGTTTCCCATGGGGGGGAGTCTAGGAGAGGAGGGAATGGCCTCAGGATAGAGGGATGTCCATTTAAAACAGAGATGAGGAGAAATTTCTTTAGCCAGAAAGTGGAGAATTTGTGGAATTTGTTTCTACAGGCAGCTGTGGAGGTCAGGTCATGGGGTGTACTTCAGGCAGAGATTGATAGGTTTTTTGATTGGCCATGGCATCAAAGGTTATGGGGAGAAGGCCGGACAGTGGGGCTGAGGAGGGGGAAAAGGATCAGCCATGATTGAATGGTGGAGCAGACTCAATGGGCCAAATTACCTAATTCTGTTCCTATGTCTTATGGTCTTCCCCCCTCCCTCCTACCCTGGGCAGCATTAACAAAGCTTCCCACTAGGATATTAGTTCTTCTTCAGTTCAAGTGCAAACTGTCCTTTCTGTACCGGTCCCAACTTCCCTGAAAGAGAGCCTAATGATCCAAAAATCTGATGCTTTTCCTCCTACACCAACTCCTTAGCCACGTGTTAAACTGTATAATCTTCTTAGTTCTGGCCTCGCTAGCATGTGGCATAGGTAGCAATCCTGAGGTCACAACCCTGGAGGTCCTGCCTTTTAACGTAGCACCTAACTCCCTGAACTCATCTTGCAGGGCCGTGTCACCCCTCCTACCCATGTCATTGGTATCGATGTCCACCATGACCTCTGGCTGTTCAGCCTCACACTTTAGAATGTTGTGGATGGTCTGAGATGTTCTGACCCTGGCACCCAGGAGGCAACAGTGGGAGTCTCGTTTTTGGCCACCCACTGAACCTCCTTTCTGTTCCCCTAACCTATCACTACAGCTTGCCTCCTCTGCTCCCTTCCCTTTTGAGCCACGGAGCCAGAGACCTGCCAACTGTGACATCTCCCCCCCAACAATACTCAAAGCGGTATACCTGTTGTTGAGGGGAACGGCCACAGGGTACTCTGTACTGTCTGCCTATCTGCTTTCCTCCTTCTGGTGGTCACCAATTACCTGTGTCCATCACCTTGGGTATAACTACCTCCCTGTATGTCCTGTCTACCAACCCCTCAGCTTCCCAAATGATCCAGAGTCATCCAGTTCCAGCTCCAATTCGTTAACACAGTCTGAAAGAAGCCATAGCTTGATGACTTCCTGCAGGAGTGGTCTTCAGGGACACTGCCTTCCCATTTCTTGCAAGTGGAGCATTCCACCATCCTGTCTGGCATCTCCATTGCTCGAAGTATACAATGAGAAATAAAGAAAAAATAAATAACATAAACGAAATCTACCTATGGCCTACACCTCCCCTCATTGAAGCGTCAATGAGCTAAAGCCTCAACTCCCCACTTCAACACTGGCCCACTTCCGTAAGAGTGGCTCCACTTACAGTAAAATTAGCTTCTTCATATTGTACCTTGCCAAGTGCCAAATTATGCACAATCCAATGCCTCCTTAGGAACTGTGGCATGCCAAAAAATGCTGACTTTTAAACTCACTCTCCCTCTACAAAATCAGGTGTCTCCTTAGGACGGTAGCCTGCAAAATATGCTGACTGCCCCTGCTCATTTCTTTTAAACACTCTCTCTCTGCGCAATCTGCTGTCTCCTTTAGACTCTGTGCCATCCTTTCATATGTGGTCCCTTATCCTCTCCTATCAGATTCTTTCTTCTTCAGCTCTTCACCTCTTCCACCTATCAACTCCCACCTTCGTACATCGGACCCACCTTCCTCCCCATCACCTGGTCTCACCTATCATCTGCCAGCCCGTACTCATTCCTGTCCCCCCACCTTCTTATTCCGCCTTCTGTCCCCTTCCTTTCCAGCCCTGATAAAGTATCCCGGTTCGAAACATGGACTCTATTCCTCTCCAGAGACGCTGCCTGACTTGCTGAGCTCCTCGAGCATTTTGAGTGTGTTGTTTGACATATTGTTTCTCAGAGTTTTACAACAGCTTTTCACCGGCCACAAAGGCTAGTCATTCAAGACCTTTCTCCAGTACAGTACTTTAATGCTTGTGGACTAACCCCATGAGTATGAAGGTCAGCATTTGGCATCTACAGAGGTAGATTTTTGGGAATCAAAATTTTGTACAAATGAAGACCAGAAGGTATAGGAACAGAATTAGGCCACTTGGCCCATCGAGTCTGTTCTGCCTATTGCTTGGACCACCTTTATCGAGTCACCTCAGCAAGAAAAATGATAAGAGGCATAGAGCAAGTAGCTGGAGATTATTCTCCCAAGATGGAAATGGCTAATAGGAGGGTATATAGATATAATTTAAAGGTGATTGGAGGAAAGTATAGGGGAGATTACACTCACTCCACTGAGTGCAAAGGTCAAGTTTTGACATCTACAGCAATGGCTCAAGCACATTGGAACCATAGGGCCATTCAGCATGGAAACAGACTGTTCATTCCAAATCACAAACAAGAGAATACCTGCAGATGCTGGAAATCCGAATCACACACACAAAATGCTGGAGGAGCTCAGCAGGCCAGGCAGCATCTACGGAAAAAAGTACAGTTTGACAGGGCCGAGTCTCTGCCAGTCCTGCCAAAAGGTTTTGGCCTGAAACATCGACTGTACTTTTTTCCATAGATGCTGAGTTCCTCCAGCAGTTTGTGTATGTTGGTCATTTCAACTCACTCACTTCAGTTAGTCCTGTTAGCCCCACCTCCCTCTATACCTTTCCTGTCCAAGTGTCTGCAAATTGTTGCTAATGGACTTGTCTCAACCAGTTCCTCTGGCAGCTCATTCCACTGAGGAGGAGAATAGACTTGACAAAGGTGTACTAGATGACAAGAGATCGAATGGGTAGCCAGAGACTTTTCCCCCAAGTGGAAATGGCTAATACTGGGGGGCGGGGGGGTGCATAATTTTAAAGTGATTGGATGAAAGTATAGGGGGAATGTCAGAGTCATGTTTCTTACACAGAGAGTGGTGAGTATGTAGAATGCCCTGCCCTAACGGGGGCGGGAGGGTAGAGGCAGACACATTAGGAGCGTTTAAGAGACTCAAACAGGCACTTAAACTATAGAAAATGGAGGGTTATGTGGAAGGGAAGGGTTAAAAGTAGAAGGGCCACTACAGTGCTGTAATTTCTTTATGTACTGACCACCCAACAGTCCAATCGCAGGACAATTTACAATGACCAATTAACCTGTCGGTATGTCTTTAGACTATGGGAGGAGACTAGAACAGCTGGAGAAAACCTGTGCATTCCAGGGGAGGACACACAGAGATTCCTTATGGAGGACTCCAGGATTGAACTCTGAACTCTGATGGATGCCCTGAGCCGTAATGGTGCAGTGCTAACCGATACACTACTGTGGTGCCAGTCAGATTCCTATTAAATCGTCCCAATCTCACCTTAAGCATACGCCCTTTAGTTTTTAGTTTCCTTGCTCTGGGTAAAGGGCTGCGTGCTAGCAGCTTATCTACAGCCCTCAAGATTTTATGCACCTCTATAAGATCACCCCTCAGTCTCCTCTCTCCGATGAGTGAAGTCCCAACCTGCTCAGCCCTTCTGTATAGCTGAGTGCCTCGGGACCTGGCAACAACATTGTAGGCCTTTTCTGCGCCTTGCCCACGTTGAGACTGTAGCTGTCAACGAAGGGAATGCCAGATACCACAATGCAAGAAAGAAGGTGACGAACTGGAACGCACAAAGTACCGGAGGGTCTCAGTGGGTCGGGCAGCATCTGTGGAGGGAAGTAATGAAGGGACCTGTTGGGTCTGAAGATGATAATGAGACCATATGACATAGGTGCAGAATTAGGCCATTTGGCCCATTGAGTCTCCATCATGGCTGCTTTATTTTCCCTCTCAAGTTCATTTTCCTGCTATCTCCCTGTAAAATTTGAATCTCTTACTAATCAAGAACCCAGTAACCTTCGCTGTTAATATACCCAAGAAACTGCTCTCCACAGCCATCTTCGACAATGATTTATCGGGCTCGATAAATTCAACCTCATCTCTGTTTTAAAAGGATGTCCCTCTAATGTGATATTCCTCTACACTTTCTCTAGTGTCAGTACATCTTTTCTTAAATAAGGAGCCCAATACTGCCTACAATATCCCAAGTTCGGACTGACCAATGCCTTACAAAGCCTCAGCATTACATCCAGATTTTATGATCTAGGCCTCTTGAAATGAATGCTAACATTGCATTTGCCTTCCTCACCACCGACTCAACCTGCAAATTAACCTTTAGGGAATCCTGCACAAGGTCTCCCAAGTCCCTTTGCACCTCAGCTTGATGTTTGTAACAAAGAAATAACAGTGAAGCACAGTTAAGAAATAGCGCTCAAACTGTTACCAACTCACTCTCATCTGCCTCCTGGTCTCTTTGTACTAAAAACTGCTTCAATCCGGACAAGCAAGGGAATCCTCTCTCGTAAGACCAGCCTCTGAGACAAGGACAGTCCACTTCATTGTTCTGGCCAACATTTATTCCTCAGCCTACATACAAAGGAGATCTGAGGGGCAGGTTTTTTACACGGAGAGTGGTGGGGGCCTGGGGTGGTGGAGGAGGCAGACATGATAGGGGCGTTTTATTTTATTTATTTCGAAATACAGCACGCAACAGGCACTTCTGCCCCAATCAGCAGTGCCGCCCAACAACACCTGTTTAACCCCAGCCTAATCACAGGGCAATTTAACATAAAATAACACAGCACCGAAACAGGTCTTTTAGCCCCACAATGTTAGCGGATGTAATTAAACTAGTAATCAAATGGGCAACTGATCTAATCTCTTCTGTCTACACAATGTCCATATCCTTCCATTTCCTCACATTTATGTGCCTATCTAAATATCTCTTAAAATTCCCTCATGTATCTGCCGCTAACGCCACCCTAAACAGCACATTCTGGGCACTGGAATGAACAATGACCAATTAGCCTACTAACCTGAATGTATTCGACTGTGCGTGGAAGCCAGGACACCCGGAGGAAACTCACGCAGTCACAGAGAAGAACGTACAAACTCCTTACAGACGGCGCCGGAATTGAACCCTAAACTCTGATGGCCGAGCTGTAATAGTGTCACGTTAACTGTTACACAAACCTTGGCACCCCAAACAGTTTCTTCAGTAGGCCCATGAATGTGCAGGGAATGGCAGGATATTGATCACGCGAGGGCAGAGTTATCAGCTTCATTGATCCAGGACAGCATTGTGGGTTGAAGCATCTGTACTTGCTCTCTGGCTGTTTCAAAGCAAAGAAACTGCATACCTGGGAAAGCTGAATTTATTGTCATCTGCAGCAGTACATGTACGCGCTTACTTACTGTCTGTTACACTGCTGGCATTTAGGGTCCTCCATCTCTGTCTGTCCGTACTGTTGTACTTAGACTCAGCATGCCACCAAAAACTTTGGTAAACATCGATAGATGCACAGTGGAGAGCATCCTGACATTGCAGCCTGGTATGGAAACACCAAAGCCCAGGAGTGGAACTTACTTACTGCCTGTTATGCCACTGGTGTTTAGGGCAGCAATGAAGGTCTTCCATCTTTGGGGGTGTAGAGGGCTTCTTTCATCATGTCAGTAGCTTCCTCTCAGTTTTCACTACTGTTAGTCAGGTGGAGACTCAGGAATACTGTCACACACTCAGGTGTAGAAGAGTTCTTCATTGCTGTTTCTGAAACAATTTTTATTTGACCAGTCAGGCTTGTTAGCCCTGAGCTGAACCCCAGTGGACCACTCTTACTCTGGCCTCTACCCTTTGACCTGTTCATCATGGGTGATCCGACCAAGAGACAACTACAAGGCTCTGACTCCAGCCAGCCTA
Source organism: Hemitrygon akajei (assembly GCF_048418815.1). NCBI lineage: Eukaryota > Metazoa > Chordata > Chondrichthyes > Myliobatiformes > Dasyatidae > Hemitrygon > Hemitrygon akajei. The sequence continues at coordinate 10,523,605 of NC_133127.1, read as the reverse complement.
GCTCTCCAGGTCACTGAGGCACGGGAGCCTCCAAACCACAGCAAGGATGTGGTCCTCTTGGAGTCCATGAGTGCACAGGTGCAATGAAAAACTTGCTTGCAGCAGCATCACAGGTACATTGCATCAGATATACAACATATATAAAAACATAAATAATAAACAGTTTTCTTCAGACATGCATGTGCAGGTCCTCCCAGTCTCCACCCATCAAACAGGAGTCACCTGCCAGTCATTTCTAACTTATCACCTCTTCTCTTCGGCTGTCCATCAATTTTCGATGATGACTGAGGCCTGGGCAAAGTTGTATGGAAGACCTGCAGTTGCTCATGCTTCAAGTCTCCCCTCTCCACGCCACCGATGTTGTCCAAGGGAAGGGCATTAGGACCCATACAACTTGGCACTGGTGTCGTCACAGAGCAATGTGTGGTTAAGTGCCTTGCTCAAGGACACAACACGTTGCCTCAGTTGAGGCTTGAACTAGCGACCTTCAGATCACTAGACCAACGCCTTAACCACTTGGGCCACGCACCACACAACTTATCACCTGCAGCCTATTTAAACCTTCATCTACAGTCCTTATTCACTCACCGAACCAGCTGACCTCTAACAGTTGGTCCTAGCCTTCTGTTGCCTCGCTGCCTTGTCGTGTTAAGTATCCATTCTCTCCTGGTTTGTGAGCCTTTGTGGCTTGTTATTTTGCAGTTTATTATTAAAATTATCGCTCACTGCTAAATCATCTCTGCTACTCTGAGTTTCGATCATGCTTCCTCTACATCTAATGACAGTTTTTTGCAAGAAGGGAATTTTCCTTATTAGATTGAGGGGAGATTTGATAGAGATATACAAAATTATGAGGGGTATAGATAGCTTAATTGCAAGCAGGCTTTTTCTACAGGGGTTGAGTGGGAGTACAACTAGAGGTCATGGGTTAAGGGTGAAAGGTGAAATGTTTAAGCGGAACATGAGGGGAAACGTCTTCACTCAGAGGATGGTGAGAGTGTGGAATGAGCTGCCAGCAGAAGAGGTAGATTTGGGGTTCATTTTCATCGTTCAAGAGAAGTTTGGATAGGTACATTAGGTACATGGATGGGAGGGGTATGGAGGGCTATGGTCGATGGGAGCGGGTAGTTTAAACAGCTCAGCATGGGCTAGATGGGCCAAAGGGCCTGTTACTGTGCTGTACTTTTCTAAGACTCTAACACTACCCCACAGAAACATGCCAAACTGTTATTTTGCCTAATCCCATTGACTCGCACCTAGACCATATCCAAACCTATCCAAACTTCTTTTAAATGTTGAAATTTAACCTGAATCCACTACTTCCACTGGCAGCTCATTCCACACTCTCACCACAATCTGAGTGAAGATGTTTCCCTTCGTGTTCCTCATGAACATTTCACCTTTCACCCTTAAATTATGACCTCTAGTTCTTGTTTCATCCAGGTTTAATGGGTGTCAGGTATACATTATATTACAATAAACTTGAACTTGGAAAAAGCCTGCTTGCATTTACCCTATCTATGACCCTCATCACTTTGTATACCTCTATCAAATCTCCTCTCAATCCTCTACACTCCAGGAATAAAGTCCCAACCTATTCAACCTTCTCCTATTCTCAGGTCCTCAAGTCTCAGCAAAATCCTTGTAAATTTTCTCTGTACTCTTTCAAAACTTATTTACAACTTTCCTGATCATCCACATCTCACAGGAGGAGCACACTGCTCCGCTGACTCAGATTTCTATCTCTGAAGTTACTATTCCTTTCAGAGGAAAAGGACATTACACTGACATACCATGCAATGTTACTTCTCCTTGGTGAAGCTTTGCTCAACAAACCCTCTGCAATAAGACCCCAAGCCCAGTGCTTTAACCTAAGAGCAGCCATTCCCAAGACAGTGTGTGTGTGTGTGTGTGTCTATCAGAGTGTGTGTCTGTGAGTGTATGTGTGTGTCTATCAGAGTGTGTGTCTCTGAGTGTGCGTGTGTGTGTGTCTGTGTGTGTGTCTGTGTGTGTGTGTGTGTGTGTGTGTGTGTGTGTGTGTGTGTGTGTGTCAGTGCTCACCCATGTAAAATGTTATGGCAGAGATCTCTGCCCCATCACCAGGCCAATTAGATCAAAAAAGCTGCAGTTAAAGTGCTACGTTAATTGAAAAAGTGTCACCTTTAACAATCACAATCTCTCCATAGAGTGTCTGTCTTTCTGTGGCTCTACCTTGCTGCCTATTGCCCTCTGGGAAACCCTGTCCATCTTCTGCAATGAATTGCTGTCTGTTCCCCTCTGTGAATCACTGTCTTGTTCCATGAAACTTGCTTATTTCCCTCTGTAAAACCCTGTCTGTCTCTGTGAACCCCTGTCTGTCTCTGTGAATCCCTGTCTATCTGTCTCTGTGAATCCCTGTCTCTCGCTCTGTGAATCCTTGTCTGTCTCTCTCTGTGAATCTCTGTCTGTCTGTCTCTGTGAATCCCTGATTCTCGCTCTGTAAATCCCTGTCTGTCTCTGTGAATCCCTGTCTCTCTCTGTGAATCCCTGTCTGTCTCTCTCTGTGAACCCCTGTCTGTCTGTCTCTGTGAATCTCTGTCTGTCTCTCTCTGTGAACCCCTGTCTGTCTGTCTCTGTGAATCCCTGTCTGTCTCTCTCTGTGAATCCCTGTCTGTCTCTCTCTGTGAACCCCTGTCTGTCTGTCTCTGTGAATCTCTATCTGTCTCTCTCTGTTAACCCCTGTCTGTCTCCCTCTGTGAATCCCTATCTGTCTCTCTCTCTGTAAATCCCTGTCTCTCTCTCTGTGAATCCCTGTCTCTCTCTGTGAATCCCTGACTCTCTCTCTGTGAATCCCTGTCTGTCTCTCTCTGTGAACCCCCGTCTGTCTGTCTCTGTGAATCTCTGTCTCTCTCTCTCTCTCTGTGAATCCCTGTCTCTCTCTATGTGAATCCCTGTCTGTCTCTGTGAATTCCTGACTGTCTGTGAATCCCTGTCTCTCTCTGTGAATCCCTGTCTGTCTCTGTGAAACTCTGTCTCCTTCTGTGAATCCCTGTCTGTCTCTCTCTGTGAATCCCTGTCTCTCTCTGTGAACCCCTGTCTCTCTCTGTGAATCCCTGTTTGTCTGTCTCTTTGAATCCCTGTCTCTCTCTCTCTGTGAATCCCTGTCTCTCGCTCTGTAAGTCCCTGTCTCTCTGTGAACCCTTGTCTCTCTCTGTGAATCCCTGTCTGTCTGTCTCTGTGAATCCCTGTCTCTCTCTCTCTCTCTGTGAATCCCTGTCTCTCGCTCTGTAAGTCCCTGTCTCTCTGTGAACCCCTGTCTGTCTCTGTGAATCCCTGTCTGTCTGTCTCTGTGAATCCCTGTCTCTCTCTCTCTCTCTCTCTCTCTCTCTGTGAATCCCTGTCTCTCACTCTGTAAGTCCCTGTCTCTCTGTGAACCCTTGTCTCTCTCTGTGAATCCCTGTCTGTCTGTCTCTGTGAATCCCTGTCTCTCTCTCTCTCTGTGAATCCCTGTCTCTCACTCTGTAAGTCCCTGTCTCTCTGTGAACCCCAGTCTCCATCTGTGAATCCCTGTCTGTCTGTCTCTGTGAATCCCTGTCTTTCTGTCTCTATGAATCCCTGTCTGTCTCCCTCTGTGAATCTCTGTCTGTCTCTCTCTGTGAATCCCTGTCTGTCTGTCTCTGTGAATCTCTGTCTGTCTCCCTCTGTGAATCTTGTTGCTCTCCCTCTGTAAATCCCTGTTGGTCCCCCTCCGAGAAAATCTGACTCTCTCTGTAAATCTTTCCTATCCCCCTCTGCGAATATCTGTCTGTCTCCCTGTGTCCCTCTGCGAATCCCTGCCTGTCTCCTTTCCAGCCACCTCAGCATCCTGTACGACGAAACCATACGTCCGACATACGGATATTGAGGAAAAGCCGGGAGTCTCTGAGTGGCTGGACAGATGCTGCTGAAAAGCTGTAATGAAGATAGATGATTACTGGTTGTAGTGGCTCTGGTAATTGATGGGTTGTGGGTTAAAGGCTGTAGACGCCGTTCTCATTTAACACTCCATCACGCTCACGCTCAGAAATGTGCTTCAAAGAGCCGCCCCTCTCCATACAGACACCTCAGCTCATTCCGGGCCGATCCATCATCTGTCAAGCTCCCTGTATAGGTGGAAATTGAAGCCAAGGATTTTTTTTTATAAAGGGCGCTAGACAAGGGTTGGACTAACACTGGGGAGTTGAAACAAGTGCAATAAAGACAGGCCCAGACCCCTCCCCTCCCCGCCTCCTGTTTCCACTTGGACGCTGTGTGGCTGTGTATCTGTCCCCTTCCCCTTCAGCTGTCAATCCATCTCCGTCTCACGCAGAAAGGCTCGTGTTAATAAAATGCAACTCCATCCTCTGGCTCTAAATTAACTTTATCCCTCCCTCCTGTCATCACTCCTTCCTGTGAATACCTTCTCCCTCTCCTTTCTCCCACAAATACCTCCTCCTGTAAATCTGCTACCCTGAAAATTCCCCCTTCCTATAAATATCACTCTCCCCAAAAATACCTCCTGTCCTGTAAATACCATCCCCTGAAAATACCCCCTGTGCTGTAAATACTCTCCAATTAAAAACCCCTTTCTTCTAAATATCCTTCTCCTCTAAATACTCCTCTCTGCTGAAAATACCCCCTCCTGTAAATACACTTTCAGTAAATAGTCCTCCCTCTGAAAATACCCCCTCTCATGTAAATACCCTCCTCTGAAAATAGCCTTCCCTGAAAAATACCCCCTCTCCTCTATATACCTTATTCTCCAGTAAGTGCTCTCCCCTAAAAATAGCCCCTCTCCTACAAATAAGCTTTCATTCCAGCAAATAGTCTCTCCTATAAACAAGCCCTCTGAACTGAAAATACCTCCTCTCACAATTTCACTTTTTCCGCTCTCTTTGTGCACTGCTTGTTTAAGTTTTTATATATATTTACTGTAATTTACAGTTGTTATTATTATGCATTGCCACACAACAACAAATTTCACAACGAATGCCAGAGATATTAAACCTGATTCTGATTCATTTGCCCCCGTTTTTCTCTTCATCTCTCTCCAACACTCTTTCCCTTTCCCCTCTTCTCTTTCTCTCTCCTCTCCATTTCTTTGTTCTTCTGTTCTCCTCTCCCTCTCTCAGTTTCTCCTTTTCCCTCACTCTCACCCCACTCTCCCCATCTCACTCTCTCTCTCCCTCCCTCTCTTTCCCTCTTTCTCACTCTCCCTTTCTCTATCTTCATCCTCTCCCTCCTGCACCCCTCTTCCTCATTCTCTGTCCCTCACTCTTCCCCTGTCTCTTCCCCATCTTCTTCTCCCTCTGACCTTCATTCGTTCCCCCTCTCTCTTGCTCTCTCTCCCTCCCTCTCCGTCTGTCTGTCTGTCTCTCTCTCTCACCTTCAACAAAAGTTTGTGTTTAATCTATTCCAAAGATGAACTTCCCTCTCCCAGACTCTAACTCTCAGTCTGCTTTGAGGGATGAACACACTGGAGAAGCTCAGTGAGCGTACGGAGGTATAGGAATTGTCTCGGCTTCGGGTTGAAATCCTGCATCAGGGCATGGATTATCGATGCTACTTTGGGAAGGGCAGGGCATCCGTGGCATCGTTCCGATATATCACCTTTCAACCCACCAGTAAGGTCAGGTCATTGTCACATTGTGGGATCTTTCCTACAAAGTCTGGATGATCTAAGTGCTTTTCCCAGTCCGGAAAATGCAGTAAGTGGTGTTGTGGGAGATGCCTGAATGTTACACATCTGCCTTTTTAATTATTTTTTTTAAAAAAATCTATTTGGAGTATCATGCACCAAGGTAGCGTAGCAGTAGTGCAGTGCTATTACAGCTCGGGGCCTGCCGGAGTTCAGAGTTCAATTCCAGCGCCACTCTCTAAGGAGTTCGGTGCATCCGCTCCGTGGAATGCGTGGCTTTCCCCCAGGTGCTCCGGTTTCCTCCCACAATCCCTCTACATCTGTGTGTGATGACATTCCTGAGTCCCCGCACAGGACTGGCGTGACTGACAGCAGTGAAAACCGAGAGGAAGCTACTGACACGATGAAGGAAGCCCTGAACACCGCCGGAGATGGAGGGCCTTCATTGCTGCCCTAAACACCAGCGGCGTGACAGCTAGTAAACAGGCAACTGTAACATACATGGACTGGATGTGTGTACGTAAAGTGGAACTAGGTGATGTCTGTGTCATGGTGGAGAACGGTGGGGTGGGTTAACGGGTGGAGGTGTTGAACAGCCTGATGCCTGGGGGAAATAACTGTTTTTGAGCCTAGTGGTCCTGGCATAGATGCTGCGCAGCCTCCTCCCCGATGGGAGTGGGACAAACGGTCCATAGTTCCTCTACTCACCTTTGGTTTGGTTGTATTTAGTTTTCAGTAGGTTAATACTGAATACTTGCTGACTAAAATAGCTTCTCCTCATCTCACCTCTGCTTCTGGAATATACTGTATATAAATATTAAAACATTCATTTATTTATCTATTTATGAGTTTGCTCTATTAATATATTGGACATTTATCTTTGAGTTTAACTATCTGCCTCTGTTTACCTACAGATTGTTTTTACATCTATTTATATATCTATCTGTTTATCTTTCAAGTTTCAATATTGACTCTACGACAGCCTCAAAGCCTCTCCTTCATCGTGGCTCAAGTCGGGATTAAGTGACTGTTTGCATCACGTTCTGCTACGGCAGTTCAAACGAGCAGGAACTTGACAAGCTGCACTCAGCACATCTATGTGAAACACTGACACAGGAAAGCAGCCTCCATCACCGGGGACCACCACCTTCCAGCACGTGCTCTCTTCTCACCGGTGCCATCAGGAAGAAGGTACAGGAACCTCAAGATCCATGGCACCAGGTTCAGAAACGGTTTTTACCCCTTAACCAAAGGGGATAAATTCACTCGGCTTCACCTGCCCCATCACTGAACTGTTCCCACAACCTACGGACTCACTTTCAGGGATTCTCCATCTCATGTTCCTGATAGTTATTGCCTATCTATTTATTTATTTTCTCTTTTTGTATTTGCACACTGGCTGATCGTCTGCCTTTGTGGGTGCGGTCTTTCATTCATTCTATTGTGTTTCTTCTATTCACTGTGAATGTCTGCAAGAAAATGAATCTCAGGGTTTTATATAGTGACATATATGCATTTTGGTAATAAATTTACTTTGAGTAATGGACAGCCCAGTACACCTCGCTTCTCACCATCGGTAGTATCTACAGGAGGCACTGCTTGAAGAAGACAACATCCATCATCAAAGTCACGCATCATCTTGTCATCTTCTCACAACTAGCGTCAGGCAAAAGGTACAGAAGCCTGAAGTCCCACACCACCAGATTCAGGAACTTCCCTTCGACCACTCAGTTCTTTAACCAACTAGCAAAACCCTAATTACTATAGTTCAGACCATAAGGCATAGGAACAGCATTGAACCATTTGGCCCATCAAGCCTGTTCCATGATTCCATCATGGCTGATTTATTATCCCTCTCAACATCATTCTCCTGCCTTCTCCCCGTAACCCTTTGACAGTCTTACCAATCAAGAACTTATCAACCTCTGCTTTAAATATACCCAATGACTTGGCCTCTCCATCTGTCTGCGGAAAGGAATTTCCGCAGATTCACCACCTTCTAGCTGAAAAAATTCCTCCTCATCTCTGTTCCAAAGGGATGTCCTTGTTTTCTGGGACTGTGCCCTCTGATCCTAGACTCCCCCAATATAGGAAACATTCTCTTCACATCCACTCTAACTAGGCCTTTCAACATTCGATGGGTTTCAATGAGATCCCCATCATTCTTCTAAACTCCAGCATGCACAGGCCCAGAGCCATCAAATTCTCCTCACATGTTAACCCTTTCATTCCTGGAATAATTCTCATGAACTTCCTCTGGGCCTTCTCGAACACCAGCGCATCCTTTCTTAGATAAGGGTCCCAAACAACTGCTCACAAAACTGCTACTGAATACATAGTGTTTAATAACACTATGACCACTTTGTTAACTTTGCACTAAAACGCATCTTTCTTTTCTTTTAAATCTGTCCTATCCTCTAAAACTCATGTTTAATTTACATGTAATTTACAGCATGTGGGGGCACTACAGTAGCGTTGTGGTGGGCATGATGTTATTACAGCCTGGGGTGTCGAAATTCAGAGTTCAATTCCGGAGTCCTCTGCAAGCAAGTTGATATGTTCCTTCCCGTCTGCATGTGGGTTTCCATGTGTGGGTCTGTGCTGTGGTGATCCCATTTCCTCCCACAGTCCAAAGACTGTGGTAGGTTAATTGGTCATTGTAAATTGTCCCGTGATTAAGTAGGCATTTGTTAGTCTTGAGAGACCATGGATTTGCGCCTTGGCAAGTTTCCAGGGCGCAGGCCTGGGCAGGGTTGTATGGGAGACCAGCTGTTGCCCAAGCTGCAAGCCTTCCCCTCTCCACGCCACCGATGTTGTCCAAGAGAAGGGCAAGGGCCGATACAGCTTGGCATCAGTGTCTTCTGAGGCTCGAACTAGTGACCTTCAGATCACTAGACCAACGCCTTAACCACTTGGCCACGCGCCAACACTATCTCGTGATTCGGCTAGGGTGGGTGGGTTGCTGGGCAGAGTTCCAGCTGGGCCTGTTCAGAATCAGAATCCTGCTTAAAATAATTTAGATAGGCACATGGATGTAAGGAAGATGCAGGGATATGGACATGGTGTAGGTAGGAGGGATTTGTTTTTGTTTTGCTGTTTAGCTGGTTTGGCACAACATTGTGGGCCGAATGGCCTGTTGCTGTGCTGTACTGTTCTATGTTCTATCATTAACATAAGTCATGAAATTTGTTGTTATATGGCAAATGTACATTACAATACATAATAATAAAAACTGTAAATTACACTAGGAAGTATATAAGTACATATATAAGTAGTGAGGTAGTGTTCATGGGTTCAACATCCATTCAGAAATTGACACTGAACACATGAACACTATCTCACTACTTTTTCTTTTCTTTTCTTTTTTTTCTCTTTCCACACTGTATCTTTAAATTAAGAAAGAAAAAAAGGAAAGACAAACAATTTATGCTTTTCTTGCGAATGCTGTTTATCTGCCTGTGATGCTGCTGCAAATAAGTTTTTCATTGCCCCTGTGCACACATGGACTTGTGCAGATGACTATAACTTGGGCAACAGCTTGCTCTCCATATCAATAGGCTTGCCTACTGGCTTGCTTGTTGGCTGACGGCACTGCACCGACGTAGACAGCTAGGACACAACAACATGCATGGTCAAACTTGACCAACGGAAGGCCTCGTTGTAATCAACGGACTATTTACAATGACCAATTAACCTACCGGTACTTTGGACTGTGAGAGGAAACCAGAGCGCCCGGAGAAATCTCACACACTCACAGGAAGTTGTTCAAACTCCTTACAACGGACACTGGAATTGAATTCTGAACTTTGACTCAGCGAGCTGTAATTGCATCATGCTAACCAGAACACTACTGTGACACCCCTCTTACTAAACAACAGACCAAAGATCAGAGTGGCGAAATGACAGTGTGGGATTGCTCTGAGAACATGCAGCTCAGTAAAGGCCCTTTGGCCTATGATGTTGTTCCAGCCCTTTAAGCTACTCCAAGATGAATCTAACTCTTCTCTTCCACATAGCCCTCTATATTTCTATTTGCCTATCTACAGTAAGAGTCTCTTAGATGTCCCTAATGTCTCTGCACCACCACCACCCTTGGCATCGCGTTCCAGGCACCCACCACTCTCTGTGTAAAAAACCTACCTCTGACATCCCCCCAATATTTTTCTGCAAACACCTTAAAATTATGTCCTCTGGTATTATCCTTATCCCCTCTGGGGAAAAGTCTCTGGCTGTCTTTTTGATCTATGCCTCTTTTCATCTTGTACACCTATGTCAAATCACCTCTCATCCTCCTTGGCTTCAAAGAGAAAAGCCTGAGCTTGCTCAACATATCCTTGTAAGACATGTTCTCTAATCCAGGCAGCCTCCTGGTAAATCTCATCTGCACCCTCTCTAACCCAGGCAGCCTCCTGGTAAATCTCATCTGCACCCTGTCTAATCCAGGCAGCATCCTGGTGAATCTCCTCTGCACCCTCTCTAATCCAGGCAGCCTCCTGGTAAATCTCATCTGCACCCTCTCTAATCCAGGCAGCATCCTGGTGAATCTCATCTGCACCCTCTCTAACCCAGGCAGCCTCCTGGTAAATCTCATCTGCACCCTCTCTAATCCAGACAGCCTCCTGATAAATCTCATCTGCACCCCCTCTAACCCAGGCAGCATCCTGGTAGATCTCCTCTGCAGCCTCTCTAATCCAGGCAGCTTCCTGGTAAATCTCATCTGTACCCTCTCTAATCCAGGCAGCCTCCTGATAAATCTCATCTGCACCCTCTCTAACCCAGGCAGCATCCTGGTAGATCTCCTCTGCACCCTCTCTAACCCAGGCAGCCTCCTGGTAAATCTCATCTGCACCCTCTCTAACCCAGGCAGCATCCTGGTAAATCTCATCTGCACGCTCTCTAACCCAGGCAGCCTCCTGGTAAATCTCATCTGCACCCTCTCTAACCCAGGCAACATCCTGGTAAATCTCATCTGCACGCTCTCTAACCCAGGCAGCCTCCTGGTAAATCTCATCTGCACCCTCTCTAACCCAGGCAGCCTCCTGATGAATCTCATCTGCACCCTCTCTAACCCAGGCAGCCTCCTGGTAAATCTCATCTGCACCCTCTCTAATCCAGGCAGCATCCTGGTAAATCTCATCTGCACCCTCTCTAATCCAGGCAGCTTCCTGGTAAATCTCATTTGCACCCTCTCTAACCCAGGCAGCCTCCTGGTAAATCTCATCTGCACCCTCTCTAATCCAGGCAGCATCCTGGTAAATCTCATCTGCACCCTCTCTAACCCAGGCAGCCTCCTGGTGAATCTCCTCTGCACCCTCTCTAATCCAGGCAGCCTCCTGGTAGATCTCCTCTGCACCCTCTCTAATCCAGGCAGCATCCTGGTAAATCTCATCTGCACCCTCTCTAACCCAGGCAGCATCCTGGTAGATCTCCTCTGCACCCTCTCTAACCCAGGCAGCCTCCTGGTAAATCTCATCTGCACCCTCTCTAATCCCGGCAGCCTCCTGGTAAATCTCATCTGCACCCTCTCTAATCCAGGCAGCATCCTGGTGAATCTACTCTGCACCCTCTCTAATCCAGGCAGCCTCCTGGTAAATCTCCTCTGCACCCTCTCTAATCCAGGCAGCCTCCTGGTAAATCTCCTCTGCACCCTCTCTAATCCAGGCAGCCTCCTGGTAAATCTCCTCTGCACCCTCTCTAATCCAGGCAGCCTCCTGGTAAATCTCCTCTGCACCCTCTCTAATCCAGGCAGCCTCCTGGTAAATCTCCTCTGCACCCTCTCTAATCCAGGCAGCCTCCTGGTAAATCTCATCTGCACCCTCTCTAATCCAGGCAGCATCCTGGTAACTCTCCTCTGCACGCTCTCTAATCCAGACAGCATCCTGGTAAATCTCCTCTGCACCCTCTCTAACCCAGGCAGCATCCTGGTGAATCTCATCTGCACCCTCTCTAACCCAGGCAGCCTCCTGGTAAATCTCATCTGCATCCTCTCTAAAGCTTCCACATCCTTCCTGTAACAAGACAATGAGAACTGTACACAATATTCCTAGCGTTGCCCAACTGGGGTTTTATAGAGCTGCAGCAATGCCTCGTTGCTCTTGAACTCATTACCCCAACTAATGAAGGCCAGCACACCAAACATCTTCTTAAAAACCCTATCAACTTGAGGAACACGAACCCCAAGATCCCTCTGTTCCTCCACACTGCTAAGAATCCTCTCATTAACCCTGTAATTCTGCTTTCAGGTTGGATCTTCCAGTGTGTATCAATTCAAACTTTTCCAGATTGAACTTGGTGAGCGAATGGCCTTCTTCTGTGCTGGGAGTTGAAGAAATAAAATAGAATTTATGAAAAACTACACACAAACAATGACTGACAAAAAAACCAATGTGCAAAGAAAGACAAACTGCGCAAATGAAAAAATAAATACCGGTAATACGGAGAATATGCATTGCAGGGTTCTTGAAAGTGAGTCTGTAGGTTGTGGAATCAGTTCGGAGTTGAAATTAGTGACGTAATCCAGACCGGTTCAGAAGCCTGATAGTTGAAGGGTAATAAACTGTTTCTGAACCTGGTGATGAGGGACCTCCTGCCCAAAGGTAGCAGTGAGAAGAGAGCATGTCCTGGATAGTGTGGTCCTTGGTGATGGATGCTGCTTTCTTGTGTAGCACTCTGTAAGAGCGCTTAATGGTGGGGAGGGCTTTGCCTGCGGTGGACTGGGTTGTGTCCACCACTTTCTGTAGGGTTTTCCACTCTTGGGCATTGGTGTATCCATACCAGTATGTCAAACTGTTGAAGTTTTAGGTGACATGCCAGATCTGCAGTAACTTCTAAGTGAGTAGAGGCTCTGCCATGCCTTTTTTGTAACAACACTTATGTGCCGGTCCCAGGACCAGATCCTCTGATAAGATAACGCCAAGGACTTTAAAGTTACTGACCATCTCCACCTCCGAACCCCTAATGACAGCTGGGTCATGCCCCCCGATTTCTTCCCCTCTAATCGGCTGTTTGGGCCTGCTGACACTGAGCGAAAGGTTGTTTTCGTGCCACCATTCAACCAAATTTTCAATCTCTCTCCTATATGCTGATTCATCACCACATTTGAGTCCGTAGGTTGTGGAATAGTTCAGTGTGAACCTATCCATGCTGGCCCAGGGGTGTCATCAGCAAATTTAAATCATCTGACATTGGAGTTGTACTTAGCCTCACAGTCATGAGAGTAAAGAACGCAGAGCTGTGACTAAGCGCATCCGGGGTTTCCCATGATAATCTAGCCAAATCATTCAGCCCATCATACACATGGTTTAATGTCCACCTTATACCATCTGGGCCTTTACCTCTTACATTTCTCATTGCCACCAGGCCCCAGAGACAGGTACCATTTGTCAGTGATCCACAACAGGCTTTGGCAGTCTTCTTCAAACAGGATGATTGGAAAGTTAGATTTTATTGGTTTATTGAATGGTGAACAGCTTACTGTATAAGGCTGTGGAAGTATTTGGAAGCAGGTTTTCCCAGTGGCCAACTATTTTAATTCCTATCCCCATTTCCGTTTTGACATATCGATCCATGGCCTCCTCTTTTGCCACAATGAGGCCACTCTCAGGGTGGAGGAGCAACACTCATACTCCATCTGGGTAGCCTCCAACCTGATGGCATGAATATTGATTTTTCCTTCCATTAATTTTGTCTTTCCTCACCCTTTTCTCTTCTTCTATTTCCCACTCTGGCCTCTTACCTCATTTCCTCACCTGCTATCACCTTCCCCTGGGTTCCCACCTTCTTCCCTTTCCCCTATGGTCCACTCTCCTCTCCTATCAGATCCCTTCTTCTCCAGCCCTTTTCCTTTCTCATCCACCTGGCTTCACCTATCACCTTCCATCTATCCTCCTTCCCTCCCATCCCCACCTTCTTTTCCGGTCCTGATGAAGTGTCTGGGACTGAAATGTCAGCTGTTTATTCATTTCCATAGATGCTGCCTGACCTGTTGAGCTCCTCTGGCATTTTGTGTGTGTTGGTCTGGACGTAATAAAGTTGGAACCAAAACACACTAGCCCTGCGTAGAATGTTGATGGAAAGAGGGAGAGTTAATGGTATGGCATCTCATCTTATCAATGCTTTATAGATACGTCATTGAAATCAATACTATCATGCTAAGTGCACTCCCCACAACGGCAAGAAATTGCAGAATTGTGAACACAGTCTAGTCGATGACATGAATCAACCTCCCCCCATGGAGTCTGTCTAAATTTCTCACTGCCTCTAAAGAGCAAAGGGCACCACCCACCATGGACATTGTCCCTTCTCCTCCCTCCCTTTGGGCACAAGTACGACTCTGAGGTCATGTAGGAACAGACTCAAAGATAGCTTCTGTCCCACTGATATCAGGTCCTTGACTCCTTCCTGGGCACGTCACATCCTGGCATGATAACTGCTCTTTCTGAGAGTGCAAGAATACCCAGAGAGTTGTGGCCACAGATCAGCACGTAACAGGAACTAGCCTCCCCTCCATGGACTCTGTCTACACTTCTCGCAGCCAGCATAATCAAAGACCCCACCCTCCCTGGGCAGTCTCTCTTCTCCTCTCTCCCATCGGGCAGAAGATACAGAAGCCTGAAAGCCCGTATCACCGGGCTCAAGGACAGTTTTTCTATCCCACTGTTATAAGACTATTGAAGAGTCCCCGGTGTAAGAAAGTGGATTCTTGACCTCAGTTTACCTCGTCATGAGCTTGCAACTTGTGTCTGCTCGCACTGCACTTTCTGTGTAACTGTCACACTTTATTCTGCATTCTGTGTCATGATTGAGTGGAGAGCCAGAGACTTTTCCCAAGCTGGAAAGAACTAAAACAAGGGGGCAGAAGGACATCATTTTAAGGTGATTGGAGGAAGGTATTGGGGGGGGTGGGGGATGTCAGAGGTAGGTTTTTTTACACAAAGTGGCGGGTCTGTGGAAGGTCCTGCCGCGGTGGTGGAAGAGGCAGATACATTGGTGACATTTGAGAGACTCTTAAATAGGCACATGGATGATAGAAAAATCAAAGTTGAATGTAAATTTATTACTAAAGTACATATTTATCACCACACACTATCCTGAGATTCATTTTCTTGCGGGATTTCACAGTAAATCCAAAGAAACACAATAGAATAAATGGAAAAACCACACACAACAACACAAACAACCAGTCTGCAAAAGACAACAAACACTGCAAATACAAAAAGCAAATAAAAACAAAATAACAAAAATAAATAAGCTATAAATATAAGAAAACGAGATGAAGAGCCCTTGAAATGAAGGGCTATGGTGAGGGAAGTGTTAGATTGAACTTGGAGTCAGTACGAGGGTCAGCACAACATTGTGGGCTGAAGGGCCTTTATTGCTCTTTATTCTGCGGCCTGCGTTCAGTATTCTATGTGTTTGTGTGACAGTGTGAAGAGGTCAAGCACACATCTGCTCCCGCATCACCACAAGTGTCGTCGTGACAGAGCGGCTGCCACAGACTCTCAGGCAGAGGCTCACCACCGGAGACAGAAGCAAGCTCTGGAATCGGGTCTCAGGAAGAGCTCCCCCTACTGCAGCCAAGTGACGGGTGAGATCCAGCCTGCCGTCACTCACATTCACACCAGGGCACCTTGGCTCAGCCTGACTATCTCTGAGCTACACCGGCTGCCCCACTGCGGGGAAACGCCCACCACCTTCTCCTGGCGGGGATGCAACCCCTCCTCTCCCCTCCCAGAGGAGCCTGAAAACACTGTCCATCACGTTCAGTGACAGCTTCTACGCCGCTGTTATCGGACTACTGAGCAGCCACCTCGTACGATAAGATGAGCACTTGACCACACAATCAACCTCATTATGACCTCCTACTTTATTATCTGCCAACACTGCACTTTCTCGGTAACTGTAACACTTTATTCTGCATTCTGCTGTTGTCTTTCCTTGTGCTACCTCCATGCACTGAGCTGATGAAATGATCTGCACACAAAACAAAGCTTTTCACTCTACTCAGTACATCTGATGCCATCCTCTCTCGCGTAATCACGTCACTCCTACATACGCTGACCAGAACTGCAGATTGCTGTGTGAGTGTGTTCATCACATATTACCATACAGCATGGAAATAGGCCCTTCAGCCCATTAATTCCATACTGACACTTAAGCACATGTTTACACTCTTCCCAATTTATTCTCACATTCACACCACCTTGCAATAGTGTCTTCAACTTGAAGCAATGTGTTTGGCTCACTACATTTTAGGAAGGATGTGGAAGCTTTAGAGAGGAGATTTACCAGGATGCTGCCTGGACTGAAGAGCATGTCTTATGAGGAAAGGCTCTCGAACAAAAGCGGATAACTACACTCATTTCAGGCACGCCATTTATTGCTATTTATTTATATCTGCATTTGCACAGTTTGTTTACCGTTAACAGTCTCTGATGTTTACAGTTAACAAATCATGTTTACAGTTATTGTCCTATAGATTTGCTAAGTATGCCTGCAAGAAAAAGAATCTCAGGACTGTGTGTGGTGACACGAATGTACTCTGATAATAAAGCTTTCTTTGAACTTTGTGTGAGCTGGGGCTTTTCTCTTTGGAGAAAAGGAGGATGAAAGGTGATAGAGGTTTACAAGATAATAAGAGACATCATCATTGTGTGCTGTGTCATATGACATAGGTGACCATGGTCTTCCTATCCTTGACCATAATTGCTCTTGGCTAATTTTTCTACAGAAGTGGCTTGCCATTGCCTTCTTCTGGAGAGTCTTTACAAGGCGAGTCACACTCCACCCAGCCATTATTAATACGCTTCAGTATTGATGGGACATACTTTTAAAATGAGCGGAACAAAGTATTGGGGGAGTACCAGAGGCAATTTTTTACACAGAGAGTGATGGGTGCATGCAACATGCTGCTAGGGGTAGTGGGAGGGGCAAATACATTAGGGGCATTTAAGAGAATATTCAATAGGCACATGGATGAAAGAAAAACGGAGGGTATGCACAATGGTCAGGTTGAGCTTGGACTAGCTTGGGCCAGAGCGCCTGTACTTTCCTGTAAAATCTTCTATGTCCATGTCCTAAGGAAAATAATAACAGAATCCAGAATAAAGTGTGCCGAGGAAGTGCAACGCAGGCAAACAATAAGGTGAAAGGTCACAGTGAGATAGGTAGTGAGACCAAGAGTCCATCTCATCAAACTAGGGGACCATTTCAGTGGTCTTTCAATGGAGGGGCAGGGGGTAGAAGCAGCTCTTGAGCCTGCTGGTACGTGCTTTCAGGCTTTTGTATCTTCTCTCCAACTGGAAGGGGAGCAAGGAGAATGCGGAGGGTGCGTCTTTGACTATGCTGGCTGCTTTACTGAGGCAGCGAGAAGTTTTGAGAGTGGCAGCAGTACAGAGGAAAGATATATAATAATTACAAATAACAAAATAAATAGTGCAGAAGAAAAAAATAACTAGTAGTGTTCATAGTTTTATGGTCCATTCAGAAATATGATGGCGGAGGGAAAGATCTGTTCCTGAATCATTGAATATGGGTCTTCAGACTCCTGTACCTCCTCCCTGATGATAGTAATAAGAAGAGGGCATGTCTTCAATGGGAGTTTCTAATAAGAGAGCAGGGGTTCTTAACTTGTGATTCACAGACCCCTCAGTTAATAGACAGGGTCTATAATATGAAAAAGACCCCTCATTTAGAGGCACAGCATGGTAACAGGCCCTTTCAGCTCATTGGGCCCACACTGCCCAATTGCACCCATCTGACTAATTAAGCCACTGACCCTTTCGTCTTTGGAATGTGGGAGGAAACCGGAGCACCCGGAGGAGAATGTGCAAACTCCTTACAGTAAGCGGCAGAATTGAACCCGGGTCACTGGTGCCGTAGCCGCATTATGTTAATGCTACACTACTGTCCCGCCCGTCAGATCTAGAAACATAGAAACATAGAAAATAGGTGCAGGAGTAGGCCATTCGGCCCTTCGAGCCTGCACCGCCATTCAGTATGATCATGGCTGATCATCCAACTCAGAACCCTGTACCTAAGATCTAATCAGTCGACAAACTCATGAACATTGCCTCTTGATTCCTTTTGGTTTTAACGCTGTTTATTTGCTTCTGTAATGTTTGCTTTTTGCAAAACAGCAAATTCATGTCATCTAAATCAGCGATAAACCTGATCCTGCTCCTCACATGGCTTTGGTGTTTGATTTTGCTCAGTGAGGCGAGGGATGCAAGCTGAGGATTGTGTTGGATGGGGTAACTGTCCCTGTGTTTTTTAGAAAAAGTCCTCAGAATCATTTATTGACCAAAGTGAACTACACAGTCATGAATTCTAAACATGAGAAAGTCTGCAAATGCTGGACTTGGTCCTGAAAAAGGTTCTCGGCTGTAATGTTAACTATCTATTCATGTCCATAGATGCTGCCTGACCTGCTGAGCTCCTCCAGCATTTTGTGTGTGTTACAGACACTACATGTTTAACAGTGATGGTGGAGTTGCAGTGTGTTGAGCCTCCTCTGCGTAGTGGACGAGAACCTCAAACATGCAACCTGTGATCCTTGACCAGACCATGACTGTTCTCCACGGCAAACATTAGTCCACACATTTCTCTGTGCTTCTGTATGGGCTTTGTGATCAATTGGGTATTGGGGTGGCATCGGAATACTTTAGGAACACGGTCAATGAAGATCACCTTAAAGAACTTGAATATGTCATCTTCGCCTACTCAATGAGAGGCAAGAACTCTCAGTCCTCCACGCTGATGACCGTTTTGCTCCTCAGCAACAGACTGGAGGCTGTGGGCGAACTTCAGCAGGTTGACACCATGATGCACTCGTTGATCACCAGATTTGCATAGAAAACAGAAAAACAGCACTGGAACAGGCCCTTCAGTCCACAATGGCCAAGTTAAACTAAATCTCTACTGTCAGTACACTATCCACATCCCCCTTTCCCTGCATATTCGCAACCCAATCTAAAAGCCTCTTAAACAGCACTATATCTGTTTCTACCACTATGCTTAGCTGCCCATTCCAGGCACCTGCCTTGTAAAAAACTTGCCCACACACCTCCTTGAAACATTCATGACCTTAAATGTGTTATGGATGTGCATGAGCAATATCAGAACCTAGGTGCAGAGGAAAGACAGAGTCCAATGTAGAAAAGGCAAAGTTTCTACATAACTCTACATAACTTTCTACAAAGTTTAGTCATAATAACTCCAAAAGAACATCGGTGGATAAGCCAAGTGGCACCGCGAGAAGTAACATTCTGAAAACTAGGATCCTGTGATAAGCACTTATCAGGAGTCTGTTTTAAGTGATCACGTAACGCAGAAAACCCGTGCCAGTAAAAATAAACTTGACAAGATTCAACAGAAATCACAAGAGCTTGACAACTTTAGTTCAGACAATTAACAAATTCAGCTGTTCTCGAAACCTCAGAGCCCAACGTTCTAAGGTTAACCACACAGGCCCGAAAGGCTCGTGACAAAATATAAAAGTATTTGACTTTCTATACTAGGAAATAGTACTCTGGAGGTCTACTCTATCTCTGCTTCCTCTGCTTCTCATAATCTTATAAACCTTGTTCTGTCTTCCCTCAGCTTCCAACACTCCAGTGAAAACAACCCAAATTTGTTCAGCCTCTCTAATCCAGGCAGCATCCTGGTCAACCTCTTCTGCAGCCTTTTGAAAGCTTCCACATCCTTCCTCATCATGGCCCTTGCTCCTTACTGTCTGCCTGCACTGCACTTTCTCTGTAACTGTAACACTTTATTCTGCATTCTCTTATTGTTTTTCCTTGTGTACTGTTGTGATGAAATGAATTGACTGGATGGCATGCAAAACAAAATCTTTTTTTACTGTACCTCAGTTGGAACATATGACAATGATAAAACAATTTATCAATTTACTGATTTAATCTCTCTTCCCACATAGCCATTCCCTCGGGAGCAAGGATTGGTTGCTTCCGCTCGAATTCTATGGCTTCTATGGTGGCTGACGAGGTCTATGTGGGAACTAGACTTTTCCACATACGGGCAGCGGTTTGTTGATGTGCTGGCTGGGTTGGTGGTGCATATCCCCCACAATTCTTCTGCAGGACCTTGGATGTATGAAGCCAAGGTTCCCAATACCATCCAGAGAGTCCTCAGAATCAGGGTAATCATCACTGACTTACTTATATGACTTGAAGTTTGGTGTTTTGTGGCAGCAGTACAGTGTAAAAGCATAAAATTATAATAAGTTACCAAAGTAAATAAATAGTTTGAAACAAAAGGAAAAGTGAGATAGTGTGTATGGGTTCATCAACAACTCAAAAATCTGTTGGTGGAGTTGAAGAAGCTGTGCCTAAAATATTGAGTGTGGGTCTTCAGGCTCCTGTACTTCCTCCCTGATGATAGCAATGAGAAGAAGGCATGTCAATAAGACCATTAGACTATAAGAGTTTGGAGTAGGATTAGATCATTTGGCCCATCAAGTCGGTGCTACCATTTGATCATGGCTGGTCCATTTCCCTCTGAACCCCATTCTCCTAGCTTCACCCCATAATCTTTTAAGCCCTGACCTAGCAAGAATCTATCAACCTTTGCTTTAAATGCGCTCAATGACCTGGCCTCCACAGTCGTATGTGGCAATGAATTCCACAGATTCACCACACTTTGGCAAAAGAAATTCTTCTTCATCCCCATTCTAAATGGATGTTCCTCTATTCTGAGGTTGCGTACTCCGGCCCTGGACTCCCCCAACATTAGAAACAGCCTCTCCACATCCACTGTATTATGGCCTTTCAACATTAAATAGGTTTCAACGAGTTCCCCTCTGATTCTTCTAAATTCCGGTGAGTACAGGCACAAAGCCATCAAACACTCCTCATATGACATGAGCCTTTCAATCCCAGAATCATTTTCGTGAACTCTCTTCGACGTCAGCACCTCCTGAAGGTGCCCAAAACAGCTCACAATACTCTAAGTGAGATTTGTAAAGGCTCAGCATTACATCCTTATTTATCCTCTCAACATCTCCTGGACGTTGAGGTCCTTAGTGATGGATGCCACCTTTCTGAGGACCTGCCTTTGAAGATGTCCTTGATGGTGGGCAGAGATGTGCCAATAGTGGAGCTGGCTGAGTCTACAGTCCTCTGCACCCTCTTGTGATCCTGAGCCTTCATACCAGAATGGGGTTCAACCAGTCAGAATGGTCTCACATCAATAGAGGTTTGTAAGGTTCTTATGAGTTAATCAATCCCTTCAAATTTCTCATGAAGTAGACCTGCTTGTGTGCCTTCTTCTCCATTTTAAGTAGCCACAGGTCAGAGATTCTCTGGTGTCAGTGTGAATGTTGCAACCTTCAAAAAGGTGATGAGCAAAATCCTGAATGTTTCCTTCTCCCTGCCTGGCAGTCTTTTCCCGTGACATAGCTTGGTGAGCGTGTCTGATTCAGAAGTCTTAAGTCAGGTATTTGAACAATGTGTTCTCCCCAGTGGATTCGATCACGTATAACCAACAACTCAATATTTCCTCCCACCTCTCACAGTCACATGCCTAAATGAGGAGATGTGTTTATCTCTCACACCTTCCAATTCTGACTCGGGATCTTGGACTTGAAATGTTAACTCTTTCTCTCTTCACAGGCGCTGCCTGGCCTGCTGTGTGTTTCTAGTTGAGGGGTAGTAGTAGAGGCAGATATGTTAGATGCATTTGAGACTCTTAGACAGGCACATGGATGATAGAAACATAGAGGGCAAGTGGGAAGGAAGAGTTAGATTGATCTTAGAGTAGTTTAAAAGTTCACTGCAACATCATCAGTTTTGTAATGTCATGCTGAAATAATGATAGAGTAGGCAGTCAGGGACTTTTCCTCAGAGCAGCAATAGCTAATGAGGAGGCATAATTTTAAAGTGATTGGAGGAAAGTACAGGGAACTGTCAGAGGTAGATTGTTTACACGGAGAGTGGTGGGTGTGTGGAACACTCTGCCGGGGAGGTGGTAGAGGCAGATACATTGAAGATATTTAAGGGACTCTTAGATAGACACATGGATGAAAGGAAAATGGAGGATTATGTGGGAGGGAAGAGTCAGAGTCATCTTAGAGTGGGTTAAAGGTCATCACAGTCTCATGGACCAAACAGCTTGTACTCTGCTGTGTATGTTCTATATGCTATGTTCTCAGGAAGGTATGGTAAAGTTGGGCCAAATGGTCTGTTTCTGGTCTGTACATCTCTGAAGAGTATTGGTAATGGCTAGGGCCACCCAGCTTTTAACGACGTTGCCTGGAAGAAGGCAAAGGCAAGTTACTTCTGTAGAATATATTGCCAAGAGCAATCATGGTCATAGACCATTATCGTCCACGTCATATGACATGATGTTGATGGCAACTCCATAGGGCATTGGCCAAATGCAGACAAATGGGATTAGACTTGATAGGCATTACGGTTGGCATGGATAAGATGGGCCAAAGTGTCTGCTTCCTTTCTGTACAGTTCTATGACACAGAAGATTACTGACCCGCTGGTCAATGGGATTAGAATAGATGGATACATGACAGCTAGCATGGACATGATGACCCGAAGGGCCTGATTGATTATCAGCAGAAAACAATGAACAGCTGTTGGAACTCAGCAGGTCAAGCAGCATACACTGGAATTTAGAAGGATGAGAGGGTATCTGATTGAAACATATAAAATTATTAAGGGATTGGAAACGCTGGAGGCAGGAAGTATGTTCCCACTGATGGATGAGTCCAGAACTAGAGGCCACAGTTTAAGAATAAGGGGTAGGCAATTTAGAACAGAGATGCGGAAAAACTTTTTCACCCAGAGAGTGGTGGATATGTGGAATGTTCTGCCCCAGAAGGCAGTGGAGGCCAATTCTCTGGATGCTTTCAAGAGAGAGTTAGATAGAGCTCTTATAGATAGTGGGGTCAAGGGATATGGGAAGAGGGCAGGAACGGGGTACTGATTGTGTATGATCAGCCATGATCACAGTAAATGGCGGTGCTGGCTAGAAGAGCCGAATGGCCTACTCCTGCACCTACTGTCTATTGTCTATTGTCCATGGAAAGAGTTGAATAGTCAATGTTTGGGGCTGAGGTCTTGCATCAGGAGTCATAGAGGTATGCAGCAGTTAATCAGGTTCTTCAACAAAATTGATCCATACCACTGAGATGCCCATCCAAGCTCACCTCATTTGCCTATTCATTAGAGATTGTGTGGAACAGCCCCTTCCAGCCCAACGTGCTATGCTGTCCAGCAAACCACCTACGCAAACCTAGCCTCATTCCAGGACAATTTACAATGACCAATTCACCTGCTAACTGGTATGTCTTCGGACCGTGGGAGGAATCTGCAGCACCTGGAAGAAACCCGTGCAGTTCACGGGAAGAATGTACAGATAGTATTGAACCCTGAAATCTAGAGCACTCTGATCTGTAGTAGCATCGCACTAACCCCTGCACTGCTACTGGCCTATAATCTAAACCTTTCCTACCCACATACCTCTCCAACCCGATGGCGCAAACATCAATTCCTCTAACTTCCCTCCTCCCCCTTCTTTTCTCCTCACCAGCCCATCACCTCTTCTTCCCTTTCTCCCATGGTCCACTCACCTCTCCTTCTTCAATCCTTTCCACTCCCCCACCTACCCGCCTTCTCTTTCATCTGCCTTCACCTGTCACCTGCCAGATTGCACTCCTTCCCCTCATCCACCTTCCTATTCCGTCTTCCTTTCTAGTCCTGGTAAAGGCTCTTGGCCCAAAACATCGGCTGTTTATTTCTCTCTGACCCGCTGAGTTCTTCCAGCATTTCGTTTGTTACCTGTCCGAATGTTGTTAATGGTCTTGCCACAACCACTTCCTTTGGCAGCTCATGCCACATTGTCACAACCCTTTGAGTAAAAAACAACTCCTCAATTTCCTCTTAAATCTACCCTCCATCTTAAATATACACTCAGGGGCCACTTTGTTTGGTACACCTGTACGTTAATGCAAATATCTAATCGATGTGTAAAAGTATACAGACGTGGTCAAGAGGTCCAGTTGTTGTTCAGAGCAAACTTCAGAATGGGGATGAAACGCGATCCAAGTGACCAGCTGGGGTGGTTTGAGTGACTCAGAAGCTGCTGATCTTCTGTGATTCTCGGACACAACAGTCTCTAGAGTTCACATAGAATTGTGCGAGAAACAATCAGCGAGCGGCAGTCCTGTGGGAGAAAACGCCTTTTGTTTATGAGAGAGGTCGGAGGAGACTGGCCACAGTGGTTCAAGCCGACAGGAAAGCGACATTAATCCGTATAACCACACGTTACAACCGCGGTGTACAAAAATGAATCTCTGAACGCCTTGAAGTGGATGCATTACAGCAGCGAAACGAACATACTCTCAGTGGCCACTTTATTAGGTACAGGAAGTACTTAACAAAGTGGCCTCTGAGTGTATGCCCTCTGGACCGAGAGTGTAGCCAGTGTAAAGGAAGGAGCTGGTGGGCAATCTGATTTCACTCCTTTCCACAACCTTCGCCCGGTGTCATTCTGAGAGTACCCCCTTGCTGAACGAGAACAGGATTTTGCATCAGAACTCCCTCCGGAGACATTCAGGACCTTGGTCAGACGACGCGGGAGTTTCAGAGCGGCGCTGGCGTTGGGCGGTGCGGTGGTCACCCCGCTGTTGCCGGTGACCCGAGTGGGGAGCTGGCTGCCCGCTGTGCGGAAGGGTCGACCCCCCCCCACCCCCACGCCGTCCAGGAAACGGAGCTTGCAACACATTCAGACCGCGTTTTTGTAACATCGTCTTAAAGGTTTCAAAATCCTGTACGTTCTTGAAAATTCAGACCAATTCCTGATTTTAAAATCGCGCCGTTTAATTCAGCGTTTAAACGTACGCTCACGCCCAGTGCTTGTGGAAGATGTTTTGATGAGGTAATTGAAAGGTAAAACACATTCTATTTAAGTAATTAGCATGATTAGACCAAAATTATCTACACCTCAACATGAACTGCATCACAGACAGAACATAATCACATTTTAACATTACAATCATATGTAATAAAGTCTATTAAACATGTAAAAGATGTACCAAACCATCAGAATTAGTATATATACTCAAGGATACACTTTTAACATCTGCGTAGATTAAAAATAAATAAATTCTGGAATATGCCGTGGGGAAAGAGAACTGTGTACATCCGGCACAGAAAATTATCTGAATTAGGTATTATGTAAAGTGCGTATACAGACAGAACCATGTTTAGAAATACTTATCTGCTATACAAAAGAGAATATGCAAACGCGTAGAATTTTGTCTCAACCTGTACACGGGTATAATGAAACAGGTTCAAGAAACAAACTACCATTTGGACATTGAATTATATTAAAGCACACATGTACAAGTGGCATATTGTTGCATATACACAGACGTGTACAGTTCTGTACAACGTGTATGGAATTATGTACAGGAAGAATTCACTTAAATACTTTATATTCACTTAATATAGTAATCAGTCTGCTATAAACCTCGCCCAGACCGAATACTGTGAGCTTTCATGGAGCCGTATTAAATATTAAATCGTCCCTGTCATATACATCCTGATCTAGTCAAAATATTTGTGTAATTACTCCAACTGATAATTATCAGACGTCCTCTTCTCGTTAGTACCATCAGGGAGGAGGTACAGGAGCCTAAAGACACACTCTCAACAATTCAGGAACAGCTTTTCCCCCCTTCGCTATCAGATTTCTGACTGAGCAATGAATCCATTACGGGTTCATTATTTTTATCTCTTTTTGCGTTGCTTATTTAATTAATTTATATATCTCCTATTGTAAATTATAGTTTTATAATCTATTGCACCGTACCGCTGCCGCCAAACAACAAATTCACCGCGTATGCCGGTGGTATTAAACCTGATTCTGAACCGGAATGATGTAAAACCCGTGCACAAGAAGCGGCATAAATCTCTGTGCATTCGGAATGATGTAACATGTGCAGAGCCGTAAAATAAAATGTGTATCAATACGTGCACAGCAATCCACAAATCTTCAAGTGTGTATGGGTATACTTAAGGACAGAACTGATACTGGTGACGAGATTATTCGCGTCCGAGGAAACCCTGAACAGACCGTGGGATCATATGCAGACACCAGATAGACGTTATAAGTCAGGCATAGGCATTATTCTAAAAAAAAATCTAACTCACTTCCTATTTGTCCTACTTTGGACAAAAATACATGGTTTGCAAGCGGTTAAAACGCCGAGTGTGGGAAGACCCAACGATTCAGAAACAGCTTTTTCGCCCCTGCCGTCAAATGTCCGGAAGGTCCACGAACCCGATTTTCGCCTTTTGTACTATTTATTGATTTTTTTTCTAATTGTAATTTTTATGAAACCGCAAAACAACAGTTTTCACTCATAAACACTACCTTTCCAGCATCTGCATCTGCAGATGTTCTCATGTTTGTGATTGGCGCACTTTCTTCTCTTTTTTTGCACTACTTATTTAAGTTTCTGTGTATGTGTAGTTTGTATATATTATTACGTATTACACTATACGGCTGTCATTTCACATTTCACGGCATACGACAGTGATATTAAACCTGACTCTGATATAAATCAGTGAAAATAAAACTCAAAGTTCAAGGTACATTTATTATCAAAGCATGCAAAACCATAAACAACCTTGCGATTCATCTTCTTGCAGGAAGCCACAAAACAAAGCAA
Source organism: Hemitrygon akajei (assembly GCF_048418815.1). Lineage (NCBI taxonomy): Eukaryota > Metazoa > Chordata > Chondrichthyes > Myliobatiformes > Dasyatidae > Hemitrygon > Hemitrygon akajei. The sequence continues at coordinate 10,497,266 of NC_133127.1, read as the reverse complement.
CACAATAGATTCACGAGAAAAAAAAAACCCCGCACCACAAAGACTGTCCAGCATCCAATTCTGATTCAGTCTGTTCTCTACTGAGACGGGTACCAGGCAAGGGGAGATGCCAGGCAAATCCCCGGGCCCCCGCACAAAATGTGTAAGATGCCAGGAGCCGCAACGCCGCTCCCACTGCTCAGAAAAGCAGCGACCCCTCAGTGAGTAATCTGTCGATATGCCGACACGCACGGATCCACGCAAAAATGCTGGAGGAACTCATCAAGTCGGGCAGCATCCGCGGAGCGGAATAAAGAGTTGGCCTTTCAGGCGATAAAGGATCTCTGTCCGAAACATCGACTCTTTATTCCCCTCTGTAGAGGCTGCCTGACCTGCTGAGTTCCTCCAGCATTTTCTGTGTGTGGCTCAGGATTTCCAACATCTCCAGAGTCTCTTGAGTGCTATATATGAATCCCAACTCTCCGCCTTCTCTTTGCAAGCTGGGCGATAGACTCAGCGGGTCGAGCTGCTTCTGTAGGCGAGATGAGCTGGTGGCGGATGGACACCAGCACCTGTTTGTTGTTCTTTGTGCTTCTTGGATCTCGTGGGCCCCGTCTTGGGGCTAGGCCTTCTACAGAGGAGTAATGGAGGAAGACAGCATGTGCACAGTAGGAGAAGCACTTGCAGAATTTCTTTGGCCAGAGGGTGGTGTGGAATTCAGGCGGTTGTGGGGGTCAAGTGATGGAATATATTTAAAACGGAGGTTGCTAGCTCATTGAATAAAGACGTCCAAGGTTGTGGTCAGAAGGAAAATAAATCAGCCACGATGGAATGGCGGAGCAGATTCGATGGGTCAAATGGCCTAAATCTGATCCTATGTCTCATGGTCTTAAAGTAAAGCAACTCGCTGCCAGGAGTGGTGGTAGAAGTAGTAGGGGCATTTAGAGATTCTTATAGGGCACATGGGTAATAGATAATGGAGTTCTACGTGGGAGGAACAGGTTAGATTTACCGTAGGGTGGGTTAGAAGGTCCAGTATGGTGCTGTACTCCTCCGTGTGCTGTGTTCAAAGTCGACCAGCAACGTCGCGATAAAGCCTCCTGCATGTGATGAGAGAGAGGGAGAAAGAGAGACAGAGAGAGAAGCAAGCGAGGGAGTTGAAAACAAAAATAATGCCTTAAAGTTAGCTGATGGTGTCCCGTCTCGACGGGAGAAGAGAGGTGGGGGAGCCGGGAACTTTTGTGAGGGGACTTCATTTGAATATATAAGGAAGAATAAATCTGAAAAGAAATTCTGTTCTCTAAACTTTTAGAAAGATTAGATAAAGGATTAGGCACTGGAAAATCAATGCAAGTGCATTTCAAATTGCGACCCCCCCCGCCCCCCCCCAAACTGAGGTAAGACTCAGAGATGTCTAAATGACATTTATAGAGAGCTACTCTAAGTTCTCCTGGTATAATGGGCTGGGTTTGCAAGGGTCGGTGATTTAACCCAAGAGCTATTTGCAAACGTCCTGTTATTTTGCAAAAAAAAAGCCAACATTTTCGGAATCTTGAATATTCATGATGTGACTGGGATAATTCCAGACGCACGTGACCCAGGAGGAGGGGCCTTGTGGTTGAAGTTTGCTATATATATGTGAGGAAAATCATCTCTATGTTTTGATTTTTTTTGCCATCTAACGAAATATAATTCCGATAAATATATATTTTTTAAAATCACCAACAGCTGAGAGTGGGATCGCGAAGTGACTGATTTTAGGTAAGTTCCATCTCCCAAATCTAATTCTCAGCCAACTTCTCAATCTAGCCTTCTTTTTCCACAATTTCTGCTATTTTATGTAAATATAACGGATTTAACCGAATTTTTCGTTCATCCGCATTTTTTGCAAATGGTACAGTTGCGATTGCGTTTATTCCAAGGAGAGAGTTAGGTTCGTTTGTTCAAGTACGCTGGGTGTGACAACGGACAACGAATTCAGTCTCTTTCCTTTGCCCGTCTTGCAAACGAAAACAAAGTTCTCTCTGGTTTTCCATTCATACCCTCTACTTCCTCGTTAGGGGCACAGGTACCACACAGTTTGCATCTGCGTCCTGACGCGGGCTGCGAACAGGTGCAGTGCACGGAGCGGTGTTCTCAATTCCTAGGTCTAATGCGGGGGTCCGCAGACTCCGGGAGGGGCGCTGAGATATCCTTCAGGGAGACCAGCGAAGGAACCGACCTGGCTGGCTTCTCGCAACTTTTAGAGGGGGAGGAGGGGTGGATTTCAGGAGAAGGGGGAATCAACCCCGACAAATAAAGGGAATTTTGACCGGGCCACCCCGATCAGCTCTTGAAACTTATCCCCGGAAGATCCCTTGCCGTTTATATAGCGTCCTAGGGAAGTCCGGGTCGTTTCCCACTGCTCCCGTCCTGTAGGGAATAATGCTGGAATGTCGGTCAGCTGCGGATTCCCCGGGTCCTGTTTCTGTACGACTTTGTCACCGATGTCTTACCGATTAATTTGCGGTTTATTGGGCGCTGTGAATTCGCGATAAAACTGCGGTGCAAATTTGAGTATCTTTGTGAGAATGAAGAGTGAGTGTGTGTGTGTGAGTGTGTGAGAGAGAGGGAGAGAGAGTGTGTGTATGTGAGTGTTTACGTGTGAGGGTATGTTTGTATGTTACAGAATAGTGTACCTGTGATTATGGACGTGCGTGTGTCTGTGTGAATCGTATATTTCTGAGTGTGCGTTTGTGAGTGAGATTGAATGTATGTGTGCGCACAAGTGAGAGAAGTAGTTGTGAGTGTGACAGTTTGTGAGACATGAGTGAGTGTGTGTGAATAATGTATGTAACTGTGTGGGTATATGTGAAGACATGGATACACAAGTGAATTTGTCTCACAGAATATATTTGTGTTTGTGATTGTGTGTGTGTGTCAATGACCGTGTGGGTGGATGACTGCTTGTGACTGAGTTTGAGTTTGTGTGAGTGTGAGTGTGTTTACGTATGCTTGTATGTGAGTGTGTGTGAGTGAGCATCTGTGTGTGTTTTTGTGTGCAAATGCAGGTGTATTGTTGTATGTGTTTGTGTGTCTCTGTGTGGCCATATGTATGTATGTGTTTGTATATGTGTGAGTGTGAGTGAGCGTGCATGTGTGTGTCTGTATGTCTGTTTGTGTCTGTGAGCGTGTGCCTGTGTGTGTGAATGTGTATGTGTGTGTGTGAGTGTATGAGTATGTGTGTGTGTGTGTGTGTGTGTGTGTCTGTGTGTGCACGGGCATGTGTGTGTTTGTGTGTTTGTGAGTGAGTGTGTGTGTTTGTGAGTGTGTGTGTGTTTGTGAGCGTGTGTGTTTGTGGGTGTTTGTGAGTGTGTGTTTGTGAGTGTGTGTGTTTGTGAGTGTGTGTGTGTACCTTGAATCACAACATGTAAGTGACTCTGTCAGTGTCCGAAGTATCAGGTTTATTATTACTGAAGTTTATTACATGAGGTGAAATTTGTTCTTTTGTGGCAGCAGTGCACAGCAAAGACAGAAAATTACATCAATTGTCAAAATAAGTCAATGGTGCAAAAAAGAATAAAGGGTTCGTTGTCCATTCAGGAGTCTGATGGCAGAGGGGAAGAAGCTCTTGCAGAATCATAGAGTGTGGGTCTTCAGGCTGCTGTACCTCCTCTCTGATCGTAGTAATGCTGAGAATATACACTTGTGTATATATACTGTATGCCTGTATCTGCATATTACTGTAGATATCAATGAGTTTCTGTTTGTGTATTTGCCCATGAGTGTGTGTATGTGTGCGTGTGGCTCTGAGAGTGTTTGTGTATGTTTTAACCCTCTGTGTCAATATGTGAGATGTTTTATATTTGTTTTTTATGTATATATGACTGGATGTTTTTGCCTCCTGTGTGCCTGTATCTGTATGTATGTGTATGACTATGTCCACAGCTCTGTGTACATATACTGTAAGTTGAGAAGAGGAAATTCTGTCCCTATACCCTATTGGCTCCAAACACCTGACACCAACACGTTCAGCTCAAGACTAGGGAATTCTACTCTGAATTAGTGAAGCACTCTTGGGCCTTCTTCAAATTTACTAAAATTATTTAGTTATTTTATTTATTGAGATACAACATTGGAATAGGCCCTTCCAGCCCTTTGAACCACACAGCCCTGCAATCCCCTGATTAAATCCTAGTCCGATCGTGGGATAATTTACAATGAGCAATTACCTACTGACCACTACTTCTTCAGACTGTGAGAGGAAACTGGAGCACCCAGAGGAAAGCCATACAGTCACAGTGAGAACGTACAAGCTCTTTACAGGCTGTAGTGGGAATTGAACCTTGATTGCAAGTACTGTAAGCATTGTGCTAACCACTACACAATTTTACTGTAGATAGAAATTACAATGAATCAAAACAACCAGATGTATTAAGGTGATATACTGTGTCTTTAAGAAGGATGAATACCCAGTGTACTAGTAACAGAGGCAGAGATACAGAAATGTTACAGGTATTGAATGACACTTAGACATGTAGAAACACACAGTCCCCAAAGACAAGGCAGATAAGAAACAAAGTGCAAACACACTGTTACACAACGGTATAAATACTAAAACACTGGTACAATCAGAAAAGCTGGAAAATGCAGACAGGCTCAGGAATACAAAGATACTGCGAATCAGAAGATTCTTGTGACTATTAAACATGAGAAAATCTGCAGTTGCTGGAAGTTCAGAGTAAAACACAAAATGTTGTGGAACTCAGTAGGTCAAGTAGCATCCGTGGAGGAGAATAAACAGTCTATGTCTCAGGATGAAACATCTTATCAGAATCGGAGATTCCTTCTTCTCCAGCCCTTTACCTTCTCCACCTATCACTTCCCAGCTACCACACCCCCCCTCACTTGGTCTCACCTATCACTTACCAACTTGCATTCCTCACCTCCCTCACCTTCTTATACTGGCTTCTCTTCCCCCCCCCCCCCTTTCCAGTCCTGATGAAGGACTGTTCATAAATCAGCCCAAAATGTTTGTTCCTCTCCATCGATGCTGCCTGACCTGCTGAGTTCCCTCAGCATTTTGTGTGTTATATCATCAAATGGGCAGAGAGATGTGCAGACACAGAAAGATAAACCTTCGCACCGTGGAATACCCACCCAAGACTGCACAGGCAGGGGACACACATTCACACACAAATTTGCATGCAAAGGAATACGCAGACTTGCAGGAATAAAGAAATACACAGAAACTTAGAACACCCCTGTCCCGGAGGTATAAATGCACAGTAATACAGAGAGATGGAGCAGTGAAGAATGCAGGAATATCCTCAGTATATCCTGTACCTAATAAAGTGGCCACTGAGCGGTCTTCTGCTGCTGTGCATTCAGATGCTCCTCTGCACACCACTGTTGTAACATGTGGAGGAAACCAGAGCACCCGGAGGAAACCCACTCGGTCACTTCCCTGGCTTCCTGCATGTCGCCTTCCTGTCAGCTGAACCACCCTGGCCATTGTCCTCTGACCTCTGACCTCTTTCATTAAAAAGACATTTTTTTGCCCACAGAACCACCGTTCACTGGATGTTTTGTTGTTTTTCACACTATTCTCTGTAAACTCTAAAGACCATTGTGCGTGAAAAGGCGAGGAGATCAGCGGTTTCTGAGATACTCAAACCACCCCGTCTGGCACCAACAGTCATTCCATGGTCAAAGTCACTTCGATCACATTTCTTCCACATTCTGAAGTTTGGCATGAACAACAACTGAACCTCTTGACCATGTCTGAATGCCCTAACACATTGAGTTGCTGCTACATGATTGATAGTAAGATATTTGATTCAACAAGCTGGTGTACAGGTGTACCTAATAAAGTGGCCACTGAGTGTTACGTTGTGAAATTTGTTGTCCTGAAGTATAGGAACTTGGCTCACCTTTGTAAGAATACAGCCACAAAGGATTACAACGGAACACAGGGATATAAGCATAGGAACACGTTAACTCAGAAATACAGATATACAGGAATATACTGAGTACATACACAGGAGAGTACAGACTCAGGAACACACAGCGGCAGGTATTGCCAAGTGATTGGTACCTTTAGGGGGAAAGTTCAATGTTCAAAGAAAATTTATTAGAATCACAACCAAAATCAGTTTTAATATCACATTTAACAAAAACTGTAGAGTATGAATTATATACACAGTATGTATTTTAAAAAGTTAAATAAATAGTTCAAAAAGCAGTGAGATAGTGTTCATTGTCCACTCAGGAATCGGATGGCAGAGGGGAAGAAGCTGTTCCTGAATCACTGAGTGTCAGGCTCCTGTACCTCCTTCCTGATGGTAGCAATGAGAAGAGGGCAGGTCCTGGGTGATGGGGGTCCTCAGTGATGGATGCCACTTTTTTCAGTAATCACTCCTTGAAGATGTCCAGGATGCTGGGGGTGGGGGCTGCCCGTGATGGAGCCGACCGTGTTCACAACTTCCTGCAGCTCATTTCAATCCCGTGCAGTAGCCCCGCCCCCTCCATACCACACAGTGACGCAGCCGGTTAGAACGCTGTATATAAACAAAGACCAACAAAAAAAAAACAATGTGCAAAAGAAGACAAACTGCAACTAAATAAATAAATACTGAGAACGCGAGTTATGAAAAGTCCTGGAAAGTGAGTCTGTAGGCTGTGGGATCAGCTCAGTGTCGTGGTGTGTGAGGTTATCCACGCTGGTTCAGGAGCCCGATGGTTGTAGGGTAATAACTGTTTCTGAACTGGGTGGTGTGGGACCTGAGGCTCCTGTGCCTCCTCCCTGATGGTAGTAGTGAGAAGAGAGCATGTTCTGGGTGGTGGGGGTCGCTTTCTTGTGGCAGCGCTCCTTGTAAGTGTACTCAATGGTGTGGAGGGCTTTGCCTGTGACGGATTGGTCTTTCTGTAGACGTTTCTGTTGCTGAGCGTGGTGTTTTCAAACCAGGCTGTAATGCAACCGCTTGGAATACTCTCCATTATGCATCGACTGAAGTTTGTCAGTAACTTAGATGAAATGCTAAATCTACACATGAATTCAAGAGGTTTTGCAGATGCTGGAAATCAGGAGTAACACACACTATAGGCTGAGTCAGGCAGCATTTATGAAGAGGAATAAAGCTTCACAGCTGGGGGTCTTGCATGGTTGTAGTGGATGACAATCTCCATCAGTACAGGTGCCCAATAGGGATGTGTGCTTAGCCCCCTGCTCCACTCTCTAAACCTGTGACTATGTGGCTAAGAACAGTTCCAACACCATATTGGAGTTAGCTGATGACACCACTGCTGTGGGTTGTATCGAAGGTGGTGATGAATCAGCGTACAGGAGATAGAATGAAAATTGACTGAGTGGTGTAGTAACAACAGCCTCTCACTCAACGTCAATAAGATCGTGGACTTCAGGAGGAGGAAACCAAAGGTCCATGAGCCAGTAATCATCAGACGATCAGAGGTGGGGAGGGTCAGCAACTTTACGGGCTTGGGTGTCACTATCTCAGAGGGCCGGTCCGTCATATAAATATAATTACAAAGAAAGCACGACAGGAGTCTGCGGAGATTCAGAATGACATTAAAAACCTTGACAAACTTCTATAGATGTGTGGTGGAAATTGCGCTGACTGGCTGCATTATAACTTGGTGTGGGAATACTAATGCTTTTGAGTAGAAAATCCTACAGAAGGTAGTGGATTCAGCCCAGTACATCACAGGTAAAACCCTCCCAACCATTGAGCACATCTGCATGAAACGTTGCCATAGAAAAGCAGCATCCATCATTAAAGATCCTCACCACCAAGGCCATGCTCTCTTCATGCTGCTGCCATCTGGTAGAAGGAACAAGAGGCCCAGGACTCGCATCACCAGGTTCAGGGACAGTTACTACCCCTCAACCATCAGGCTCTTGAACAAAGGAGAATAACTACTCTCATTGTATTTCCAGTGTTCCCACACTGATGGCCTCACTTTAAGGACCCTTTATCTTGTTATTTCATGCTCTCATTATTTCTTGCTATTTATTTATATTTGCATTTGCACATTCATCCTGTTTATAGTTACTATTCAATAGATTTGCTAAGTATGCCCACAGGAAAACAGATCTCAGGGCTGTCTGTGGTGACGTGTGTACTCTGATGATAAATTTTACTTTGAACATGACTTCTGTTCCTCAACATGGCCTTCACTCTCCATGGAGCATTGCAGAACCCTCTTCCTGGCTATTAGCTGTCACTGTAGATCTCATCCACTCAATCCACTAGAGCTGACTTTGCATGCTAGGATAGGCATGACCCTATCTCACCGGGGTATGAGGCCCACAGCTACCCTCACCTCTTTTAGACCTCCTATTGAAGAAGTGTACCAGGGCATGGCTTTCACATGCTAACAGCTACTAGGAACCACAGGAGAGATCTGCTCCTGATTGGACACAAGCCCCTTCACCAGAGGTACCACTCCCTGGACACCCCATACATCCCTCAGAGAGCAAAATAACTCTGTGACAAAAACATCATCGTAAACATCAGCCCATATGTTGCTTGAGTGTCCAATATCTGCTAGATAACTGGTTGGCTTTGGTAGCATGCAGACTGATAAGTAGGCGAGGTGGACAAAATTCAGTCAACACCCAGTAAACAAAAGCCCTTTCGGATGTTGTCAGACCTGTCCCTAACCTGAGGAGTTCATTGTAACTGAAATGTCACATTGGTGTTTGTCCGTCCTGTTGGGTGTGGTCTTACATTGATTCTATTGTGTTTCCTTGTAATTACTGCGAAAGTTTGCAAGAAATGAATCTCAGGGTTGTACATGGTGACATATGCGTACTTTGATAATAAATTTACTTTTGAACACTTGAACTTTTTGAACAGTGTGTGTGGAAAATGATGCCTCTCACCCCAAACCTATGCCCATTAGTTCTAAGAGGCAGTTGTTAGAAAAAAAAAGTATTTCAGTCAATCTCACCATTTCTGAAGAAATTTTCCTCTCCATTTGCTTCACTCAGCCCTGGACAGGAGTTGGGATGGATAGCAATGTTCTTCTGCTCTGGGTTTTCCTTCCAATATTCCCTCCGGGATACTCTCCGATCCAGTCCTCATTCTTCCCTAGCCCTTTTCCTCATTTCTACAACAGAGCTCCCCTACCCCCTCGCAACCTTCCTCATTTGCCTCCTTCATTCAGTTCCAATAGATTATTAATTGTAATGGGGATGGGCTGACTCTACAGCTCTTTGCTATACAGCTCTAGAGGCAAAAGTTTGATCACCACTCTCTGAGTAATAAAATTACCACTGACAGCTCTTCTGTACCTACTCCCCAGCACCTTAAACCTGTGTCCTCTTGTGGCAAACATTTCAGCCCTGGGAAAAAGCCTCTGACTATCCATCATCTCATCATCTTATACACCTCTATCAGATCACCTCTCATCCTCCATCGCTCCAAGGAGAAAAGGCTGAGTTCACTCAACCTAATCTCATAAGGCATGCTCCCCAATCCAGGCAACATCCTTGTAAATCGCGTCTGCACCCTTTCTATGGCTTCCACGTCCTTCCTATAGTGAGGTGACCAGAACTGAGCACAGTACTCCAAGTGGAGTCTGACCAGGGTCTTATATAGCTGCAACATTACCTCTCGGCTCTTAAATTCAATTCCATATTGATGAAGGCCAATACACCATATGCCTTCTTAACCACAGAGTCAACCTGCACAGCAGCTTTGAGCGTCCTATGGACTCGGATCGCAAGATCCCTCTGATCCTCCACACTGCCAAGAGTCTTATCATTAATACTATATTCTGCCATATTTGACCTACCAATATGAACCACTTCACACTTATTTGGGTTGAACTCCATCTGCCACTTCTCAGCCCAGATTTGCATCCTATCAATGTCCCGCTGTAACCTCTGACAGCCCTCCACACTATCCACAACACCCCCAACCTTTGTGTCATCAGCAAATTTACTAACCCATCCCTCCACTTCCTCATCCAGGTCACCTATTAAAAATCACAGAAGAGCAAGGGTCCCAGAACCGATCCCTGAGGCACTCCACTGGTCACCAACCTCCATGCAGAATATGAAAAGACTATAACCACCTTTCTGTGGGCAAACCAGTTCTGGATCCACAAAGCAATGTCCCCCTTGGATCCCATGCCTCCTTACTTTCTCAATAAGCCTTGCATGGGGTACTTTATCAAATGCCTTGCTGAAATCCATATACACTACATCTACTGCTCTTCCTTCATCAATGTGTTTAGTCACATCCTCAAAAATTCAATCAGGCTCATAAGGCATGACCTGCCCTTGACAAAGCCATGTTCACTAATCCTAATCATATTATACCTCTCCAAATGTTCATAAATCCTGCCTCTCAGGATCTTCTCCATCAACTTACTAACCACTGAGGTAAGACTCACTAGTCTATAATTTCCTGGACTATCTCTACTCCCTTTCTTGAATAAAGGAACAACATCCGCAACCCTCCAATCCTCCAGAATCTCTCCCGTCCCCATTGATGATGCAAAGATCATCGCCAGAGGCTCAGCAATCTCCTCCCTCGCCTCCCAAACATAGAAAATAAGTGCAGGAGTAGGCCATTCGGCCCTTCGAGCCTGCACCGCCATTCAGTATGATCATGGCTGATCATCCAACTCAGAACCCTGTACCTGCTTTCTCTCCATACCCCCGATCCCTTTAGCCACAAGGGCCATATCTAACTTCCTCTTAAATATAGCCAATGAACCGGCCTCAACTGTTTCCAGTGGCAGAGAATTCCACAGATTCCCCACTCTCTGTGTGAAGAAGTTTTTCCTCATCTCAGTCCTAAAAGGCTTCCCCTTTATCCTTAAACTGTGACCCCTCGTTCTGGACTTCCCCAACATCGGAAACAATCTTCCTGCATCTAGCCTGTCCAATCCCTTTAGAATTTTATACGTTTCAATAAGATCCCCCCTCAATCTTCTAAATTCCAGTGAGTATAAGCCTAGTCGATCCAGTCTTTCTTCATATGAAAGTCCTGCCATCCCAGGAATCAATCTGGTGAACCTCCTCTGTACTCCCTCTATGGCAAGAATATCTTTCCTCAGATTAGGGGTCCAAAACTGCACACAATATTCTAGGTGCGGTTTCACCAAGGCCTTGTACAACTGCAGTAGAACCTCCCTGCTCCTGTACTCAAATCCTTTTGCTATGAATGCCAACATACCATTTGCCTTTTTCACCGCCTGCTGTACTTGCATGCCCACCTTCAATGACTGGTGTACAATGACACCCAGGTCTCGTTGCATCTCCCCTTTTCCTAATCGGCCACTGTACAGATAATAACCTTACATTTATCCACATTAAATTGCATCTGCCATGAATTTGCCCACTCACCTAACCTATCCAAGTCACCCTGCATCCTCTTAGCATCCTCCTCACAGCTAACACCGCCGCCCAGCTTCGTGTCATCCGCAAACTTGGAGATGCTGCATTTAATTCCCTCTAAATCATAAATATATTTTGTAAACAACTGGGGTCCCAGCACTGAGCCTTGCGGTATTCCACTAGTCACTGCCTGCCATTCTGAAAAGGTCCCGTTTACTCCCACTCTTTGCTTCCTGTCTGCCAACCAATTCTCTATCCACATCAATACCATACCCCCAATACCGTGTGCTTTAAGTTTGCACACTAATCTCCTGTGTGGGACCCTGTCAAAAGCCTTTTGAAAATCTAAATATACCACATCCACTGGCTCTCCCCATCCACTCTACTAGTTACATCTTCAAAAAATTCTATAAGATTCGTCAGACATGATTTTCCTTTCACAAAGGAACTGACTTTGTTCGATGATTTCACCTCTTTCCAAATGTGCTGTTATCACATCTTTGATAACTGACTCTGGCATTTTCCCCACCACCGATGTCAGGCTAACCGGTCTATAATTCCCCGGTTCATCCAGTCCTGGTGACTTATCCAACTTGATGCTTTCCAAAAGCTCCAGCACATCCTCTTTCTTAATATCTACACGCTCAAGCTTATCAGTCTGCTGCAAGTCATCACTACAATCACTAAGATCCTTTTCCATAGTGAATACTGAAGTAAAGTATTCATTAAGTACCTCTGCTATTTCCTCCAGTTCCATACACTTCCCCACTGTCACACTTGATAGGTCCTATTCTTTCATGTCTTATCCTCTTGCTCTTCACATACTTGTAGAATGCCTTGGGGTTTTCCTTAATTCTGCCCATCAAGGCCTTCTCATGGCCCTTCTGGCTCTCCTAATTTCCTTCTTAAGCTCCTTCCTAGTAGCCTTATAATCTTCTAACATTACCTAGCTCTCTGAACCTTTTGTAAGCTTTTTTTTTCTTCTTTTATTGTTTTTTTGTACTGCTTTTTCATTTCCCTTTACACTTGTGTACTGGAAATGACATGAAGCAGTGGCATTTTAAATCTTGAATCTTGAATGCTCCAGTTTCCTTCTACATCCCGAAGATGTGTGGATAGGAAGATTAATTGACTAAGTTGCCTCTAATATGCTAGAATCCTGGGAAAATTGCTAAGAATCTGGGAAGTATAAAAATGAGTTTAAAATATGAGTATATTGCCAGCATTGTCTCATTGGGCAGAAGGGCCTGTTTCTGTGCTGTAACTATAAATCTATGAAACATTAACTTTACTTGTCTCTCCCCACAGATGCTGCTCGACTTGCTAAGCATTTCCATCATTTAATGGTTGTTGGGTTAGATTGTTTAATTGTCATTATCTTTGCAGTTTAATAACTTATGCCGGCTTGTCTGTTATATAACCAGTTATACGGTGTTGTACAAAAGTCTTAGACACATATACATAGCTAGGGTGCCTAAGTCTTTTGCACAGTTCTGTAGTAATTTTATGTATTGCACTGTACTGCTGTTACAAAAACACATGTGAGTGGTAATAAACTCTGATACAGGTCTTTATTGTGGACTGAGAGTGGGAAGGGGGCAGGGAGAGGGGAATCATGGCTGGGGAAAGGGGAAGGGAGAGGAGAGGGAGGGGGAAACATGAGGGAGAAATTCTGTAATGATCAATAAACCAATTGCTTGGAATCAAATGACCTTGCCTGGTGTCTCAGAGCTGGGTGTGTTTGCATTCGCATCACCCTGCTGCAGCGCTCCACCCTCACCATTCTCAACTCCCGTCAGATTTATAAACTCACTTCCTACTCCACGTTGACAAATGCAGTACCGTGGAAAAGTCTTAGACACCCCGGATATATGAAGTATATTTGCCTAAGGCTTTTACACAGGACTGCATACATGTATACATGCAACTGTTCAGTCTGCTTCTGAATTGTCGCAGTACATATTTGAGGTTGTTCAGTGTGTCTCCTCGTGGTTCCAGTTCTTTGTAAGTTCCGGAACATTCTCTTGTGTTTCACTGTTTCAGTCAGGGCTATCTGATTGGTTATTTGAATGGAATTTTCCCTATCTGTGGAACAAGAAACGAGCTGACCACACACCATTGCTTCTTCTCTCCCTTCCGCTACCAGCTTCTGCTCCTGTCACTGTCTGTTTTTAATTCTCTCTGTGCTTTATAAAATGTTTGCGAAGCAACAATTTTATGCCTCTTTCTTGACTTCTGAAAGAACCTTAGATTAAAAACATGAGGATTGAATATGGTTATATTTCCAATTTTAAAGGTCCATCGATCCAAAAAGGAATTCTGTCTTAAAATGTTTGGCAAAGGCAGCATTTTCATTTTAATTTTGGTTTTTGTCTATTCCTGTCCTCATGGAAGAAATCGAGTGCAGTTGTAGACATTGCCTCATATACTGATGCACAGACTGGAATTAGAATTGGGGTATTATTGCCACAAGTACAAAGCTATAGTGAAAACATTATCTTGCATGTCATTCATGCTGTTCATACAGACAGGTACCTTTGGGCAGGTGAGGCTCATCAGCCTTGGACAGTAGCCCACCTAGGAGAAGGAAAACTATGATTTTAAACCTCTGCTGCCTTGTGGCCATACCCACCCATGGGAATCTTCGGGAGTAAACCCCGAGGAAGAAATCCTGAGCCAGGGTCCCTAAGGCAGTTTGATGTTGTTTACAAACTTCACTCTGGCAACCTCTGTGACGACACTGGTGCCAAGCTGAATCAGCGCTTGCCCTTCCCTCGGACGCCATCAGTGACGTGGAGAGGGGGGATCCGCTGCACGGGCAACAGCCGGTTCTTCCAATCTTCCCACCCGGGCCTGCGCCCTGGAGAGGACGCTGTCCACCAGACATGTAAACCCATGATCCCCTGGGATCGACGGCTGCCTACATACAGACACAAGGGTAAAATAATAGCAGAATGCAGAATAAAGTATAACAGATACAGAGAAGACAATAAGATGCAAGGTCACAACAATGTTGATTATGAAGTCACGAGTCCAGAGTCCATCTTTTCAAACTAGGGAGCCATTCAATATAGCAGGGAACATAGAACAGTACAGCACAGGACAGATGCACAACAGATTCTTCAGATGCTGGAAATCCAGAGCAACACATATATAATGCTGGAGAAACTCAGCAGGTCAGGCAGTGTCTATGGAAAATCTGCCAAAGCTGCTTCATCTCCCCTTTTATATCCTCCTGATTAACCTTGTTCAGTATACTATGCTGGTTGGAGAGCCTATGTTCTGGTCACCTCATTATTGGACAAGAAAGCTTTAGAGAGGCTGCAGAGGGGATTTACCAGGAAGCTGTCTGGACTGGAGAGCATGTCTTAAGAGGATAGATTGATCGAGGCAGTACAGCATTGAACAGGCCCTCTGACCCACAACATTGTGCCATTTTTTAAAAACTACTCCAGGACCAATCTAACTCTTTCCTTCCACATAGCTCTCCATGTTTCTTTCATCATGTGCCAGATAAGGTAAAGGAGAAAATTAGGAGGGCTTACAAGTGTATTAAAAGCAAAAAAGTAACTAGGGAGAGAATAGGGCTCCTTAAAGAACAATAAGGTTGTCTTATGTGTGGAGCCAAAGGGGATGGGTGTACTGGTCACCAATTGGTCATCTGGGACTGAAAGGGTTAACGTATGAGGATTGTGATGGCTCTGGGTCTGTACTTGCTGGAGTTTAGAAGAATGAGGGGGATCTCACTGAAACATATTGAATATTGAAATGACTAGGTAGAGTTAATGAGGAGAGCACAAAGCGGGGGAGTCTAGGACCAGAGAGCACGAAGTAGCGAGATATCCATTTAGTCTAGTGATGAGGAGGAATTTCTTTAGCCAAAGTGGAGTGAATCTGTGGAATTCGTTGCCACAGATGACTGTAGAGGCCAAGTCATTTGGGTAGCTTTAAAGTGGAGGCTGATAGGTTCTTGATTAGTTGAGGTGTCAAAGGTTACAGGGAGAAGGCAGGAGAATGGGGTTGAAGGAAATAAGACGGAATGGTGGAGCAGACTTGATGGGCAATTGGCCTAATACTGCTCTGAAGTCTCATAATCTAATGGTCACCTGTGTTTACCATTGAGAAGGATATGGTCTCAGGGAAGTTTGTGATGATGCCTTTAAGAGAGTCTATATTATGGAAGGGGAGGTGCTGAAAGTCTTAAAGCACAGAAAGTTAGATAAAGCCCTGGGACCTGATCAAGTAGGACATCATGGGAAGGTAGAGAAGAAATTGCAGAGTTCCTAGATGAGATAACTGGATCATTAACAGCACGAGTGAGGTGTCAGATGATTGGAAAAGCCTGGGAGCCACAAGCCTGTGAACCTAATAGGCTGAAGGATGGTTGCAGTTGGGAGCTGAATGTCCAAGGTTACACATTGTATTGGAGGGATAGGAAGGTAGGCAGAGGGGGTGGTGTAGCTCTGCTGATAAAGAATAACCAAATCATTAGAAAGATGTGACATAAGATCAGAAGATGTTGGATCCTTGTTGGTTGAGTTAAGAGACTGCAAAAGTAAAAGGACTCTGATGGCAGTTATATGCAGGCCTTCAGCTGGGATGTGGACTATAGAAAAGCTGTGTCAAAAGGGCAACGTTTTGATAGTCATGGGAGATTTTAATAGGCAGGTAGATTGGGAAAATCAGGTTGGTAATAGTCATCAAAAGAGTGTACTTGTTGAATGCTTATGAGACGGCTTTTTAGGGCAGTTTGTTGTTGATCAGCTGCACTATATTTGGGTGTTATGTAATGAACTGGAGTTGATTTGGGAGCTTAAGGTAAAGGAACCCGTAGAAGGCGGTGATCACAATATGATTGAGTTCAGCTTGAGAAAGTAAAGTCTGATTTATCAGTATTTCAGTGGAGTAAAGGAAATTATGAGAGAGGAGTTGGCCAAAGTAAATTGGAAGGAGATGATGGCAGGGATGACAGCTGAACAGCAATGGGGTGAGTTTCTGGGAAAAATGAGGAAGGTGCAGGATAGATGAATTCCAAAAACAAAGAAATACTCAAATGGCAAAATAGTACAACCGTGGCTGGCAAAGGAAGTCAAAGCTAATGTAAAAGCAAAAGAGAAGGCATAGAACAAAGCAAAAATTAACAGGAAGATAGAACATTGGGAAGCTTTTAAAAACCTACAGAAAGCATCTAAAAGAATGATTAGGAGGCAAGAGCAAGCTAGCAAACGATATCAAGGTGGATTGAAAAAACTTTTCCAAGAATATAAAAATAAAAGAGAGTTGAGCATGGATATAGGACCACTAGAAAATGAGAGCAGAGCAATAATAATGGAGGACACAGAGATGCACATGACCGAAAGGCATCAGTCTTCACTGTGGAAGACACTAGCAGTGTGCCAGCTGTTGAAGGGTGTGAAGGAAGAGAAGTAGGCGCAGTTACTATTACAAGAGAGTAGGTGCTCAAAAAACTGAAAGACTTAAAGGTACATAAGTCATCCGGGTCAAATGAACTGCACCCTAGGGTTCTGAAAGAGATAGCAGTAGAGATTGTGGAGGCATTAGTAATGATCTTTCAAGAATCATTGGACTCTGGCTTGGCTCCAGAGGACTGGAAAATTTCAAATGTCACCCCACTCTTTAAGAAAAGGAAGAAGGCAGCAGAAAGGAAATTATAGACCAGTTAGCCTGACTCAGTAGTTGGGAAAATGTTGGAGTCAATTGTTAAGGATGAGGTTATGGAATACTTGGAGACTCTGGAGAAGATAGGACAAAGTCAGCATGGTTTCCTAAGGAAAATTCTGACTGATGAACCTTTTGGAATTCTTTAAGGAGATTACAAGTAGGATAGATAAAGGGGATGCAGTGGATGTTGTATATTTGGATTTTCAGAAGCCGTTTGACAAGGTGCCACACATGAGGCTGCTTACCATGTTAAGAGCCCATGGTATTACAGAAAAGTACCTGGCATGGTTAGAGCATTGGCTGATTAGTAGGAGACAGCAAGTTGGAATAAAAGGATGCTTGTCTGATTGGCTGCCAGTGACTAGTGGTGTTCCGCAGGAGTTGGTGTTGAGACCGCTTTTTATGCTGCAAATCAATGATTTAGACGATGGCTTTGTTGCCAAGTTTGCAATTGATACAAAGCTTGATGGAGGTGCAGGTCTTCTTCTTTGGTTGTCCATCGAAATCCGATGACGACGTCCACTCCTTTAACGGTGAGATCTTTGATGACTATACAGTCCTATCCTGGACCCACAAGCTCTGTTGCAGGTGGGACACGTAGTGGTGGTGGTAGTGATGGCAACCATGGCTGCATTTCTCCTGGCTCTCTTCTGCTGTCTTCTGGTTGTTCTTTCCATCTCCAGAATACAAACCCTGTCCCTACACAGCTGTCGCCAAGTGTTACGGTCAGCAGCAACATCCTCCAGGTCCTCAGGTCTGATCTTGCACTTCCTTAAAGCATTCTTCATCTGATCCTATAGAGCTTCCTCGGCCGTCCAGCTGAGCGTCGACCGTGATGTAGCTGGCCGTATAACACTCTGCGGGGTAGCCGACATGGGGGCATCCTTATCACGTGCCCCAGCCACTGCAGCTGACGCTGGGTGATCATGGCCTCAATACTTCTGCAGTTGGTCTTGACAAGTATTTCAGTGTGAGGCACCCGCTCACAACAAGTAATTCCCAGGATGCGCTGAAGGCAGCTTATGTGGAAGCGCTCCAAGGACTTGATGTGACGGCTGTAGGTTACCCAAACTTCACAGCTATAAAGGAGGGTGGTGACACAGACTGCTTGGTATACGGTGACCTTTGTGGAGGGACGAAGGCTCCTATTCTGAAAGACTCTACACCGAAGTCTCCCAAAGGCAGCTGACACCTGTTTAATGCGGCTCTGGATGTCGCTGTCAATGCCGCTATCCTCAGAGAGAATGCTCCCCAGATATTTGAAAGATGGCACCACTGACAGCTTTTCATCACCAACAGTGAAGGCAGGTAGGGTGGGTGGGACACTGGTACTCCACTGGCAAACCACTTCCATCTTTGAGGGGCAGGTAGTTTTGAGAAAACAGGTAGTCTGCAGAACGAGTTAGACAGATTAGGAGAATGGGCAAGAAAGTGGCAAATGAAATAGAATGTTGGAAAATGCATGGTCATACACTTTGGTAGATGAAATAAACATGCAGACTATTTTCTAAACTGGGAGAAAAAACAAAAATCTGAGATGCTGAGGGACTTGAGAATCCTTGTATAGATTAACTTGCGGGTTGAGTCAGTGGTGAGGATGGCAAATGCCATGTTAGTATTCCTTTCAAGAGATCTAGAATATAAGAGCAGGGATGTGATGCAGAGGCCTTATAAGGTACTGGTGAAGCCCTATCTTGAGTATTGTGAACGGTTTTGGGCTCCTCATCTAAGAAGAGATGTGCTGCCATTGGAGAGGGTTCGGGCGAGGTTCACAAGGATGGTTCCGGGAATGAAAGGGTTATCATATGAGGAACGTTTGTTGGTTCTGGGCCTGTACTCACTGAAATTTAGAAGAGGGATCTCATTGAAAGGCGTAGACAGGGTAGATGTGGAAAGGATGTTTCCCATGGTGGGGGAGTCTCGGACAAGAGGGCACAGCCTCAGGATAATGGGGCATCCATTTAAAACAGAGTTGTGGAGAAATTTCTTTTGCCAGAGAGTGGTGAATTTATGGAATTTGTTACCACAGGCAGCTGTGGAGGCCACATCACTGGATGTATTTAAGGTGGAGATTGATAGGTTCTTGATTGGCCACGGCATCAGAGGTTATGGGTTGAAGGCCGGGGAGTGAAGCTGAGGAGGGAAAAAACATCAGCCATGATTGAATGGTGGACCAGTCTTGATGGGCCAAATGGCCTAATTCTGCTCCTATGTCTTCTGGTCTTGACTTCCTCACCGGGGATCACAGTCTGTGCAGATCTGCCTCGCTGATAATCAGTACTGGCACACTTCAAGCCCACTGCTCTACTTTCTCTTTACCCATGACTATGTGGCTACGCACAGCTCAAATAGCATCTATAAATTGCCAGAGAAGTAACTAGCTTTGTAAGAACTTCAGATTGTGAAAAGGAGTTGTACAGGAGTGAGATAGATCAGCGTGGTGTGTAGACTGGTGTTGCAACAACAACCTTGCACTTAATGCCAGTAAGTCCAAGGAATTGATTGTGGACTTCAGGAAAGAGAACACACACCAGTCTCATCGAGGGATCAGTAGTGGAGAGAGTGAGCAGTTTCAGGTTCCTGGTTTTCAACATCTCCGAGGATTTATCCTCGGTCTAAGATACTGATGCAATTACAAAGAAGGCATGCCAGCAACTATACTTCATTAGGAGCTTGAGGAGATGTGGTACGTCACCAAAAACACTCGCAAATTTCTACACATAGACCGTGGAAAGTATTCTAACCGGCTGCATCACTGTCTGGTAATGAGGGGCCACTGAACAGGATCAAAAAAAGCTGAAGGAAGTTGTAAACTCAATCTGCTCCATCCTGGGCATTAGAGTCCCCAGTATCCAGGACACTTTCAAAAGACGATGCCTTCAAACGGCAGCATCCATCATTAAAGACCCTATCACCCAGGACATGCCCTCTTCTCATTTCTACCATCAAGGAGGATGCACAGGAGCCTGACAACACACAGTCAATGTTTCAGGAACAGCTTCTTCCCCTCTGCCATCAGATTTACTTTCTTTATGACCCTATCTACCTGTGACACCATTATGGATCTGTATTCCCAAATCCTCTGTTCTTCCACACTCAGTTCCTTGCTGCTCACCATGCAAGTCCTGCCCTGGTTTGTCCTTCCAAAGTGCACCACCTCACACTTCACTGCATCAAATTCCATCCGCTGTTTTTGAGCCCAATTTTCCCAGCTGGTCCAGCTCCTGCGGCAAGCTTGGATAGGCGTTGTTGTTGTCCACTACATCCCTAACCTGGTGATCTGTGTCACTGGAAAACATGCGAGCGTCACCTATCCAAGTGCACACCGGCACTAGTTAGACCGCAAGACAAAGGAGTAAAATTAGGCCATTTGGCCCATTGAGCCTGCTGCACCATCCCATCATTACTGATTTGTTATTCCCTTCAACATCCATTCCCTGCCTTCTCCCTGTAATCGTCCATGCCCTGATTAATCAAGATTTAATTTATTTAGAAATACAATACAGTAACACACCTGCTAACCCCCCCCCCCATGTGAGCAATTAACCTCCTAAACCGTAGGTCTTTGGAATGTGGGAGGAAACCGGGCACCTGGAGGTAACCGACGGAGTCACGGGGAGAACGTACAAACTCCTTTCAGACAGCGGCGGGAATTGAACCCGGGTTATTGGCGCTGTTATAGCGTTACATTAACCACTGCACTACCGTGCCGTGATCAGCCTCCACTTTCAATATACGCAATGACTTGGCCTCTTACAGCCATCGCATTCCGCAGGTTCGCGTACCCAAGCGAGTCTGTTGTGCTGGAGGCAGATACGAGCTCCCGGTGTAATTCCCCGCGGCTGACGGTGAGTGTGAGTGGGTGTGAACGGCTGCACTACCGCCACTGACCGCTAGATGGGAGTGTTGATAGAGAGTGCGGCGCCGCTCAGACGCGCTCAGTCCGGGGCAAGGCAAGGTCAGCGAAGCACCGCACCGAGTGCGCATCAGAAGCCTCCATCCCTCGAAAGCTTTCGCAATAAGCACGGGTGTGTAATAGCTTAACTGCAACGCTGAATAAATCGCAACAGGGCTTATGCAATATAAGTTACCAGTATGAAAGCATTCTGCATTATATTTTTTCCACGCAATCGCTGATGTAGATCTGTATACTTGTACAGGGATGCTTTGCCATTTTATCGATTCTGATGCGCCTGGTACTTGTTGATTGATGCATGGACGGTTACACGATAGGGGCAGCGAGTGGCGCATTGGCCCGTGGATTGGGACAAGGGCGCGTTGAACCTTGACAAGCGAAATATTCTAAATATTGGCTTCCCTGCGCTCACTGTGGAAGTTTACTGTACCTCTCCCGCTGCAGGTCCCCACATCCTCAGTCGGGGCATGGGATTAATCGGCTCCCCTCCCCGCCCTTCGCCCTGTATATCTATTCTTTATCCGTTCCCCTGCCTCTGAGAGGGGAGAAACGGGCAGAAGGAGGGAGACTAAATGTTGGTCTCCCTCTCTTTGCCCGTCTCTCCTCTCTCGCCTCTCCCTTTCCCCCTTACCATTCCCCCTCTCCTCCGCTCTCCGCTCCACTCTTGTTTATTTCTCTCGTTCTGCCTTTTATCGGTCCATAAACGTCGACTGTTTATTCCTCTCCATAGATGCCGCCTGACCTGCTGAGTTCCTCCAGCATTGTGTGCGAATCCCTCTCTCTCTCGCGCTTGTCATTCTCGCTCTTTCACTCCCATCCTCTCTCTCATATTATGCATTATCTGTGTGTGCATGTCTCTCTCCCATCCTCTCTGTCAGCCTCTCCCTCTCCTTTCAGCCTCCCTCCGGGTACTTCGTCTCACCCTCTGTTACCCTCTCTCCTGGTTCTCACTTGCTTCTCTCCTTCGTCCCCTCTCTGCCTATTTGTCCCCTCTCACCTCTGTTTTTATCAGCTCTTCCTTTTCTGCCCACCATCAATCCCTCACTGGCTTCACGTCCTCTTTCGTCTCGCACATCCACCCCTTCTGTCTCCCCGTCCCCCCGATGTCTCGTCTCTTCATCTCTCTCTCTCTCTCTCACACACACACACTTCTCTGCAACCTTGACCCAAACCGAACACCCGGAGAAGCCCGCGCACGTAACAGAGCGAAACACGTTGGACCCCGCGGCGCACGTTCACACAAATACCGGTTTTGCGAATACTCTGGGGAAGATTTAATTTGAGAGCCCCTCTTGTTAGCCCGGACCCACAAATGCAACAAAGAAACTTAAGATGTGGAGAGGGCCGGTGTCTCAGTGTTTTCCTCGTGTCTCCGACTTGTACTTGACAGCTGCGTTGAACAACGCAAGTTGAGACGCGCGACTCTCCTTCGACAGGTCTTTCCTGCAGTAAGCGGGAGGTGTGTGTGAGTGAGGGAGGGAGGGAGGGAGAGGGAGAGAGGGCTGGAGTGGGGAGGGGGGATCTCTCTCTCACTCTCTGAAGTTCTGAGTGAGGCGCCGTTCCAGATTCGCCCGCGGTCCATGGAGTTTGAGTGAGGCGGAACAAGAACCACTGTTGTGGACGCATGCCACAGTTTAAAGCGCCTCCGCCTTTATATAGACACAGTCCATACTTCGAGCAGTGTGCATTCACACACACACACACACACACACACACACATACACACACGTACATATACATACACACACGCACAGAAGGCATCGGATGTCACTTCCACAGACTTGCCCGTGTGTGTTTAATAGATTGCATTAATAATAAAAAATTATTTTTTCTGCAAAGAGGGTTAATTTTTTTTCCATTTGCCTCGCAGAACCAACCTCCTCCCCCCCCTCTGCCCCCATCTGCAAGGATGTTTTTTGAAGGTTTTGAACTGGTTTCGGCTCTCGCTGCCTGCTTGGTGTCTGTAGCGCTGCTCTTCGCTGTATCCAGACAACTCTGGCAAATCCGCTGGGCGGTGACACGGGACAGGAGTTCCAATCTACCGATCCCCAAGGGTTCCATGGGATTACCTGTCATCGGAGAAACATTTCACTGGTTGGTGGAGGTGAGGCTCTGGCACCTATCTGTGCGTTCAATCTCTCCGTCTGTCTGTCAGTATCAGTAGTTAGCATCGTCTGCGCGTTTATCGCATGTTTTGAGTGTAAATATTAACAGTGAGGCAAAGGTCCCGCATGCATTTATTTGTCCGACTCTATCGGCCGGGTCTCCCGCAGGAGAGAGTGCTGCGTTTGGTTGTGAACTGGTGTTGGAACTGTCTGAAGATCCTGAGGTCCCAGCGAGCGGACTCTGGGCAGCGTGTGGGTGCCAAACTGCGCGTCCAGGCACGCGTGCTGGGAGCGGGCTTTCTGCCACCCCGACGGACGCTGATTATTGTCGATATTATGTGTGGCTTTGCAATCGGTTGCTGTCGTGCGCGGGTTGTGTTGTGCGACGGGGAATGGGGCTGTTGGGCTAGTGTGGTGGGAAATGTTGGTTTACAGCGGGACCGGCCTTTGATTGAAGCAACAGCTCTCAGTCGCGGCCGCTGTGGACCCGTGCAAAGTCCCGCTTCAGGACGCGGGGCTCAGTCGCTCCCTTTGACCGGGTCTCCGGCGACGCGTGCCGGGGTAATGAGGGTCCTCTCGCCGCCATACTGTTCAAGTCGCCGACCAGGCTCCCGGGCGCACGTGTTTGTGTCTGAGTGTGTGTGTGTGTGTGTGTGTGTGTGTGTGTGTGTGTGTGTGTGTGTGTGTGTGTGTGTGTGTGTGTGTGTGTGTGCGAGTATGTGTCGTTATGTGTGTACCTGTGAGTGAGTATGTGTAGGTGTGTGTGTATATGTGCGAGCGTGAGTATGTGTGGATCAGTGTATGCATGTATGTGTGTGTGTGAGAGAGAGTGAGAGAAGTGTGTGTGTGTGTCCGTGGCTGTGTGTGTGAATACCTGAGCAGAACGTGCAAGTAGCTCTATGTACTGACACTGATACACACGGATGTAGCCACGCGGAATCACCAATGTTTACAGTCTGGATGCTGAGCGCGTTCAGTTCTTTACTGAACAGTGTCATTTAGAACAAGCCGTGCCGTGGAATGTGTCTGCGCGCATGCTGGTCTGTTTGCTTAAGTGAATCTGCGAGTTTGTTTGCGTCTGTATATCGCTGTGTGAAATGTACGCGCTTGTATGTGTGTACCTGCACATATTCATAACCTACATTGACTAGATGGGCCGAAGGGTCTGTTTCTGGGCTAGAGTGCTCTGTATGAGTGTGTCTGTCTGTGTGTATGCCTGTTACATAAGTGTGTAAGTGCGTATACTGTGTGTGTGTGTGAAGATAGATGCACGTGAGCGTGTACAGTATCTGTATGTGTGTGGCTATGTTTGTGTGTCGGTATGTATGCATGTCCCTGTGTCTGCGTGTCTCTGTGTCTGTGTGTGTGAACTTGTGTGTACGAGTGTTCGTACATGTATAAGTGTGTGTGTGTGTGTGTGTGTGTGTGTGTGTGTATACACCCCACTTTCCGAGACCCCATGTCCCGTACCTGCACGTTAACTCCGGACACGCCGTGCGAGGTTTTGGCTGCTGCAACTGGTGTGGGGTCATAAGTCCAGGGTCACCACCTGTCCGCCCCCCCCCCCCACTTCCCTCCTGCTCGAAACCACACTTGGTAATGACGGCCCCTACAATCGAAGAGCAGGCGAGCGCGGGCACCTGGCGGGGTGGAGGTCGGTGGGCGCCGGGAGCTGCCCTGGTGTGTAGAGGCATCTGGAGTTCGCCCTCTGCTCCCACAGGAGGAGACGGGGGCTGGTGGGGAGGGGGAGATCATGGGATCTGGTTGTAAACCCACCAAGATTTACCCTGAATCCCACCGGTTTGAACCCGAGGATCTGTCTGCACCGCATTGTCTCACCCTGCTAGCGGTTCCCGAGCGAATGTAACCTGGGGCGACCTTTCGCGCTGACAATCTCACCCATTCTTCCAGAACGGCGTAGAATTTTGTTTTACACAGGGAGCTTCGGTCGCCTGCCGTTCCCTGTTCACCGCTCTTGTTCCTAAAATACTAATTTTTAGTGTAAACTGGCCTGAACTCCCCATGAATAAAGCATTCTTTGTGTGCGAGTGGAAATGTATCAATAACCCTCTATTCCGGCACAAAGGGACCTGTAATTATATTTATACAGATCAGGCCAGTAATTGCGTTAAAAGCCACGATTACCCAGATAATCTCTCAAATTTGGTTTAATAAGATTTATCGGATGGCCCTCATTACAAGAGAGAGGCTGGGGGGCTGGAGAGGCGGGCAGAGGTGAGTGTCTGCGGGAGGAACACTCCTACTGACACTTTGCCCAATGCAGACAGTGCTCGGGCTGAGAGACTGTCCGCACGTGTATGTGACGGGAGGGGGTGTAGAAATATACATATATGCAGAGAGAGAGAGAGAGATAGAGGGAGAAAGAGTGAGCAGGAGGATGCGAAAGAGAGAGAAAGTGTGATAAAGACAGTGAGTGAGAGGGGGAGGGTGAGAGAGGGGTGAAAGAGAGGGTGAGAAAGATAAAGAGTGAGTTAGAAAGTGAGAGAGGGAAAGAGGGTTAGAGTGAATGAGTGAGAGGATGAAAAGAGTAAGTGATAGAGAGCGAGAGAGGGAGAGAATCAGAAAGAGAGCTTACCTCTAAGACTAGATAGAGAAACCATAGACAGGGGACAAGGGAGAGATACGGGGCAAGAGACAGATATGGGACAAAAGAGGAATATAAAGGAAAGGATGGATAGGGTGATATTTAAATATGGAGATATTTATATGAAAGGCCGTGTAGAGAGAAAGAGAGGGAGGAGATATGTGCAGAGAGTTTCAGAGAGAAAGAGAGAGAGGAAGGATGTGTACATAGAGGGTGAAAGAAAGAGAAAGGAGATCAGATATAGAGAGATAAGATTCGGCAGATGCTGGAAATTGAGAGTAACGCACACTAAATGCTGGAGGGTCACCGCAGGCATCCATGGAAAAGAATGAAGAGGCAAAATTTCGGGCCGAGACCTTTGCCGTGAAACATCGTCTGTTTATAGATGCTGCCTGACCTGCTGAGTTCCTGCAGCTTGTTTGTGTAGATAAAGAGGGAGATGCAGAGAGGTGGAGAAATGGAGAGAGAGAAAATGGGTAGAGACTGAGAGAAAGAGATGGAATGAGAACAGGAGAGGCACAAATAAAAAGATGGATAGAAGTACTTACATACAGAATGGACGAGGGAAGGGAGAGGGATGGGTAGAGAGAGACAGAGAGAAATAGACAGATGGATGGAGAGTAACAGAGATCTTGAATGAGAGATAGAGAGATGAAATTTAATGCAGGGGTACAGATTGGATAAATGCAAGCAGGCCTTTCCCACTGAGATTGGGAGGGACTAGAACTAGAGGGCATGGGTTAAGAGTGAGAGGTGAAATGTTCAAGGGGAACATGAGTGAAACATCTTCACTCAGAGGGTTGCGAGAGTGCCAGCGCAAGTGGTCCACGTGAGCTCGATTTCAACGTTTAAGAGAAGTTTGGATAGGTACTTGGATGGTTGGGATATGGAGGGCAGATTGATGTGAGTAGGCAGTTTAAATAGTTTGGCATGGACTAGATGGACTGAAGGGCCTGTTTCTCTGCTGTACTTTTCTGTGACTCTGTGGAGAAGGAGACATAGACTGAGAGATATAGACAGAACAAGGAAGGGGGAGGGGGTGTTTGAAAGAAATTTTTGACATTTTAGGTTGAGATTCCATGTTGGGACAGGAAGGCCAGGTTGCGTCTGTATCCAGCCCTTCAGTAACTGTGGATTTCTCAGAGCAGAGGCTCACACAGGCAGACAGCAACTCATTTTGGCACAGCAGGATCCCACACGGACGATTATGCCCTGGTGACGATTGGCACTGGTCAGCTCGCCTGGGGTGGGTGTGCTGGGATGCCTGGCACGCGAGACTCTGAGAGGATAGATTCAGGTTTAAAGTCAAGCGCGGCCATGCCGTCTGTGAAGGCCGTTGCTGGTTGGGGTCAGTATCAGAATCAGGCTTACTATCACTGACGTACAGTTTGTCATGAAATCCCCATTCCTGTTCTGACATGTCAGTCCACGACCTCCTCTTTTGCCACAATGAGGCCACTCCCAGGGTGGAGGAGCAATGCCTCATATGCCGTTTGGATAGCCTCCAACCTGATGTCATGTATGTCTATTTCTCTTTCCAGTAATTTATTTCTCTCTTCCTTCCTTCTTCATTTATTCTCCACTCTGGCCTCTTAGCTCTTCTCCTCATCTGCCTGTCGCCTCCCCCTGGCGCCCCTCTTCCTTCCCTTTCTCCCATGGTCCACTCCCCTTCCTATCAGATGCCTTCTTCTCAGCCCTTTATTTCTCCCACCTACCTGGCTTTGCTAGTGCTCCATCCCTCCCCCCACCTTTTTATTCTGACATCTACCCCTTCCTTTCCAGTTCTGAAGGGTCCCAGCACGAAAGGTCAGTTCCTCCAGCATTTTGTGTGTGTTATTGTGAAGTTTGTTTTGTGACAGCAGTATAGTGCAATACATAAGAATACAATAAGTCACAACAAGAAATATAAAAATAAATAAATAAGTAGAGCGAAACGACGCTACAACATGATTCTTAATGGTTCAGCCTTCCCCATAACTTGAGCCCTTCAAATCAACCTGGTTATGGAGGTTGATGGATTCTTGATTAGCAAGTGCATCAAACGTTACAGGGAGAAGGCAGGGTTGAGAGGGATAATATATCAGCATGATGCAATGGTGGAGCAGGCTCGATGGGCTGTATGGCCTCTAATACTGCCAATAGTGAGATAGTGTTTATGGACCATTCACAAATCTGACAGCGGAGGGGAAGAAGCTGTTCCTAGAACACTGAGTGTGTGTCTTCTGTACCTCCTCTTCCCTGAGAGTGGTAATGAGAAGAGAGGATATCCCGGGTGGCGGGGGATCATTCACAATGGATGCTGCCTTCTTGAGGCATCGCCGTTTGAAGATGTCATCGGTGGTGGGGAGGATAGTGCCTATAATGAATCTAGGTAAGTTGCAGACGTTTCGGTCTGGAGCATCAAACAATCCGCTGGAGGAACTCAGCAGGCCGAGCAGCAACCGTGGGACTGAGAAGAACTGTTGGTGTTTCGGTTTGAAACTACATCTGGGTCCTGAGACACAGACAGTTCCTCTCCCCCCCCCCCCCCCCCCCACCGCACGGATGCCGCTTCACCTGTTGAGTTGCTGCGGCAGATTTCTTGTTTGCAAGCTCTTCCCTTGGGCAGTTGATCTTATAGTTACTCCCACTCCACCCCTCTATCTTTTACCCCTGTCACTGACTACACTACACTTTAAGCCACGTTTTATAATGCTGTTTACATTGTAAGTACATGCTGGTGTTTATGTATCTATGCAAATTTTATTCCATATCTGTTCTTTAACCTTTAACTTTAGTTTTATATATTGTATAATTTTTTTCCTTTATAATTGTTGACTATTGTTTGTTTTTTGTTGCATGTTGTGTACTTTAGAATGGCGGTGAGGAGGGATTTCTTTAGCCAGAGGGTGGTGAATCTGTGGAATTCATTGCCACAGGTGGCTGTGGAGGCCAAGTCATTGGGTGAATTTAAAACAGAGCGTGATAGGTTCCTGATAATGGGGAGAAGACAGGAGAATGGGGTTGAGAGGGTTAATAAATCAGCCATGATGGAATGATGTAGTGGACTTGATGGGCTTAATGGCCTAATGCTGCCCTTATTTATTTGGATCTTCTGGAAAGTATCCACTTGGTTACTCTGATCTGGGGCATGATACTGAAAGGGGCTGTATGCTGAATCAAAGGTGGGTTCAAGTTGAGGCAGAACCCCTGGATTCTGGGTGGAGGTGTGGGACTAGTGGGATTGTTCCGACAAAGAGCTGGGGCAGTTACAATGAGCGGCCCATCTGCAGTCCTTTTGGCTTCACAGGGTCAAGAAAAATGGATCATAGAAACATTCTGGCACAGGAATCCATTCCTCCCGTCTTGTCTGTGCTCACTCCCACCTCCCATCTCCCCAACCCAAGTCAAAACTCCAATAAAGCAGAGCTGCTGGCTTTGCCTTCTTCATCATTGCTCTTGGGTAGGGGGGCACTGGAGAGCCTTTTGTCATGTTTTGTCCCTGTTCGTGTATTCTGTGTCTTGGTCAGTAAACGTTCAAGCGTCAACTTTAATTACCAGATGGATGAGGAATTTACTGTGGTGTGTTGGTCAGAGTGCATCATGCAACAACAAAACATCAATGTTCATTAACTATAAAGAATAAAGAATTATATAAAGAGTAAAGTTAATAAAACATTTTTTCTGTTCCTGGGTGTCAACATCTCTGACGATCTACCCTGGGCCCAACATATTGATGCATTTACAAAAAGGCACGACAGTGGCTCTATCTTGTTAGGAGTTTGAGGAGGTTTGGTACGTCACCAAAGACACTCGCAAATTTCTATAGATGTGACGTGGAGAGCATTTTAACTGGCTGCATCAGCGTCTGGTAATGAGGGGGAGTAGGAGGGTGCTACAGCATAGAAACAGGCCCACTAGCCCAACTTGTTAATACTTGCACATCCTGAGCTAATCCAAATGTTTGTATTTGGCCCATATCTCTGTCCATGTCTCTGCCCAAATGTCTCTGAGACATTGTAAATGTACACTTCTTCTGGCAGCTCTTTCCATAGACCTACCACCCTCTGTGTGAAAAGATTGTTTTTCCAGTTCCCTTGAAGTTTCTCTCCTCTCGCCTTAACTTGGTGCAATCTATTTTTAGATCTTCAAGGATTTAGATCTTGAAGATCAGACATTGCAGGTGTACTTTACAAATCGTGATGTTCACTCTTTTTTTTCTCCCACTTCTCTCTCTCCAACAGGGCTCAAGCTTCCATGCATCGAGGCGCGAGAAGTATGGCAATGTCTTCAAGACGCACCTCCTGGGCCGCCCGCTGATCCGGGTTACGGGCTCGGAGAACGTCAGGAAGATCCTGATGGGTGAGCATTCGCTGGTGAGCAGCCAGTGGCCCCGGAGTACCAGGATGCTACTGGGGTCCACCAGCCTCGTCAACTCCATTGGTGACATCCATCGCCACAAGAGGAAGGTGAGCTCTTAAAAGGGCAACACGCCTTTCCCCTCTCCTTAAATGGGCAATGTCAGAGTCTGCTTTGAGTGTATTGTCATGTGCAGACATCCATGTCTGTACAGTTGTTACAAACGTAGAACGTAGCAAGGTGGACACCAACACAAGTTTTGAACACCTGCCTCTAGCCCACCTAAGGAAAATCCCTGATTAGACGTGCAGAGAGGAGTCAGAGGGTAGGGCAGGGCTTGAGAGACTGATCAGTTATCAAGCAAATTTTAACAACGAACATAGAACAGTATAGCACAGTACAGGTCATTCTGCCCACAACATCTTGCCAATCTTTTAACCTACTCTAAGATTAATCTAACCCTTCCCTTTTGCATAGCTCTTTATTTTTCTATCATCCATGTGCCTATTTAATGTATCTGCCTTTACCACCACCCCTGGCAGCGTGTTCCATACACCCACCACTCTCTGTAAAAAGAAATACCCCTGACATCCCCCACACTTTCCTCCAATCATCTTAAAACTATGCCCCTTTATGATGCCATTTCTGCCCCGAGAAACAGGTCTCTGGCTGTCTATTTGATCCGTGCCTCTAACCATTTTGTGCACCTTTATCAAGCCACTTCTCATCCTCCTTCACTCCAAGGAGAAAAGCCCCAGTTTATTCAACCTATTATAAGACATACTTGCTAATCGAGGCCGCATCCTGGTAAATCTTCTTTGCACTTTCCACATCCTTCCTGTAATGAAAAACTTACTTGTATCACACATATCATCAACCAACAAGAAACGAGGACGTTCGGACTAAAGAAGTGTGATGCCGCCTTCTTGAGTCTCCACCTTTGAAGGTGCTGTTGATTTGGGGAGAGTTGTGCCCATGATGGAGGTGACGGAGTCTATGACCTCCTTTGCATTGGGGCCTCTGCCCCAGATGGTGATGAATCCAGTGCATCATGGTATGTCTGTAGAAATGTGTAAGCCTTTGGTGGCATTCCTTATCTTCATAAGACCACAAGACATGGGAGCAGAATTAGGCCATTTGGCCCATCAAGTCTGTTCCATCATTTCATCATGGCTGATCCAATTTTCCTCTCAGCCCCCAATCTCCTGCCTTCTCCCAATATCCCTTCATGCTCTGATTAATCAAGAATCTATCAACCTCTGCTTTAAATATACACAAAGACTTGACTTCCACAGGTGCCTGTGGCAAAGAATTCCACAGACTCACCACTCTCTGGCTAAAGAAATTCTCTTCAGCTCTGTTCTAAAAGGATGCCCCTCTATTCTGAGGCTATGTTCTCTCGTCTTAGACTCTCCCGCCACAGGAAGCTTCTTCTCCACATCCCTTTCGCCATTCGATAGGTTTCAATGAGGTTATCCTTCATTCTTCTGAATTCTAGTGAATACAGTCCCTGAGCCATCAAACGTTCTTCATGTGACAAACCATATCTCCTCAAATTCCAAATGAAGTATAGCCACTGGTGTGACTTCTTCATAATTGCATCGATACGCTGGGCCCAGGATAGATTCTCTGAGATGTTGACACCTGGGAACTTGAAGCTGCTGACCTCACCATGAGGACAGCTGTGTCTTCTCCCAACTTCCTCTTTCTGGTCTACAATCAGTTCCTTGGTCTTGCTGATGTTGAGTGTAAGGATGTTGTTGCAACACCACTCACTCAAACAGCTGATGTATTTCACTCCTGCACACCTCACCTCATCTCTTCCCCCCGAGGTTATTCCATAATGCCACTTCACTGGTACATACTTAGACAACACACACATCTCAAAGGTGTGTGTGTGTTGCAATTTAACATAATGCAAACCCCTGACAAAATTGACCAAATTTCTTTCCCTTTTTTTTTTAACATTTTGTATTTATTCAGTGCCTTTTCCACAATTCCGTTATATCTTACTTTCATTCCATACTTCAGGTTTTTGGTCGTGGTTTGTGAATTCCACTGGGTCTGAATCTGAGGAAGGATGTACTGGCCTTGGAGTGGGTTCAGAGGCTTAATGTATAATGTCTCAGGGCCTGTTCTTGATTGAGTTTAGAAGAATGGGAGGGGGTGTCGGGTGGTGAAATCTCTCAAAGATTTACTGATATCAGGCCTGGATAAAGTGGTCTTGGAGAGGATGTTTTCCAGCAGTGGGAGGGTCCAGGTACAGATAGCTCAGTCTCACAATAAAGGACATACCTTCAAATCTGAGGTGAGGAAGAATTTCTTTGCCAGAGAATCTGTGGAATGTGTTGCCATTGAAGGTGTCATAAAGGTAGGGATTGAGAGGTTCTTGTTTGTTAAGGGTAATGGGGAGAGGGCAGGAAAATATTATGGGAAAAAATATCAAAGTCAGCCATAATTCTGTTGGTGTCCACCTTGATATGTTCATAATGAAACATCTTTTGGTGTCCACCTACTACTGCCACAATGAGGCTAAACTCAGGTTGGAGGAGCTGCACCTCATATTCCACCTGTGTAGCCTCCAACCTGGTCGTGAACATCAATTTCTCCAACTTCTGGTAATTTCTGCACCTTTCCCCTTCTCTCTTTTTCCAATCCCTATTCTGGTTACCCTCCCACCCCTATTCTTCTTCTCACCTACCATCACCTCTCTTTAGTTCCCCCTTTCTCCAATGTTCCACTGTCCTCTCCTATCAGATTCCTGTACTTCTCCCACCCATCACCTCCCAGCTTCTCACTTCATCATCCCTTCTCCACCCACCCACTTTCCACCTCACCTGCTCTCACTTATCACCTGCCAGCTTGAATTCTTTCCCCTGCCCCTACCTTCTTAGTCTGGTTTCTGCCCCCTTCCTTTCCAGTCCTGATGAAGGTTCTCGTCCCGAAACGTGGGCTGTTTACTCCCCTCCATAGATGCTGCCTGACCTGCTGAGTTCCTCCAGCATAGCTCGATATGTTCAATGATGTGTTTCTGCCTTTAGTATAACTCATCGTACGCAGCTAATGACTCAATGGCCTAATGATACAATCCGCCCCAAGAGATCCACATTCACCAGCTGTGGTGCTGAATGAGATGAACAAACTTTGAAAAAAAAAAGGTTTAAGAAAGAGAAGTGTGAAGAAATGTAATTCTGGGTGTTAGAATGCCTGGAGAAAATGATTCATAGATGCAGGTGAGCTAGAGGGCAACGCAAATATAGAACAGTACAGCACGAGAACAAGCCCTTCACCCCACACTGTTGTACTGAGCACGATGCCAAATTAAGCTAAATCCTTCCTGCCTATACATGGTCCATATCCCATCAATCTCTGCATATTTACACGGTCACCGCTCTCTTAAACATGTCGGCCTCCACCACCCCTGGCAGCCTGTCCCAGGCCCCTACTGTTCAGTGTATAAAAAAGCTTTCTGCTGCAAACCTCCCATAGATCATTCCACCCACCCCTCCCCTCCACTCTCACCTTCAATTATGTTGATGATAACTGAAGAGTGGAGTTGGAGGACATCTGGAGCAGCAGGTTGTATTCAGTTTCAGATTCAGAGTTACGTATCACATGTGTGTCGAAACATACAGCTAAATGTGACATTTCCATCCACAACCAAGACAGACTGTTTCCGTGCCGTAGTGTCCCATGACTCTGTGCCTCTACGACCCAACGACGAGCCGGCGTCAGCCGTCGGGTTTCACAGTGGCCGAGGTTGACCGCGGATGTCGCGTCCCAGCTCTCTCTGTTGTTGGCGCAGGCACTGTCTGCGACGGGCGAGACCAGTGCGAGAGTGGCGGTCCCATCCATTAGTGGCTTCAGCTCCGCTGGAGATGCAGCATCCGTTTCTACGGGCTCGTTTGTCTTCCGCCGCTTTCGGGAATATGTCCTCGCCTGACCTAAGCTGTTGTTTCAGGATCCTTGTCCACCCGATGCGGCCGGCTGCAAGCTCCCCCCCCGCCCCCCCCCCGGTGCCCTGCGCCTCCATGTCCTGCGACATTGCAAGGTTCGCAGGGATATCACAATCAGAGTCAGATCCATTGGGATTCATTCTATGGATCAATACCATCAAGCAAGGGGTCCTTGGACCCCAGGCTGGGAACCCGTGCATGATGTGAAGTTTGTTGTTTTGTAACAGCAGTACTGTGCGAATACTAGTGTGAACTATAAAGGAAAAAGGGATAATGAGGTAGTGTTTATGTAAAAGAAGAAGCAATGAGGACCTTAGGGCCCAATAGAGAAAATGGCCGAAGATAGTGATAGGACACAGAAACTTACAGCTCATTACAGGCCCTTTGGCCCACAATGTTGTGCCAATCATGTAACCTATTGTAGAGACTGTCTAGAATTTCCCTACCACATAGCCGTCTATTTCTCTAAGCTCCATGTACTTATCTAAGAGGCTCTTAAAAGACCCTTTGTATCCTCTTCCACCACCATCACTGGCAGTGCTTTCACGCACCCACCACTCTCTGTGTGAAAAACTTACCCCCGACATCCCCTCGGTACCTAATTCCAAGCACCTTAAAACTATCCCCCTCTTGTTAGCCATTTCAGTCCTGGGGAAAAGTCTCTGACTATCCACATGATCAATGCCCCTCATCATCTTATACACCTCTATCAGGTCACCTCTCATCCTCCGTTGCTCCAAGGAGAAACTGCCAAAAACTGTCTATTTCCCCTCCGTGCGGTAGGTGCTTGGCCTGTGGAAGCTACGCAGATGATGATGTCATCACGTGCACCATGTCTCTTTCTGAGTTTGCTAAATTGGATCACTGCATTGAGTGACCAGTGCAATTTGCCAGGCATAGAGAGGCCGAGGACAAGCTCAGCAGGTCGTGAACAGAGAGGATATTGGAGGAATCATGGAGGGAAGTTGATATTTCACTCATCATTCCTCAGTACTATCTAGAAACCTCACTGTGACTAGTGCAGCACTTTGAGAACATAAAACAGTACAGACCATTCGGCTCACATTTTAACTTACTCTTCCTATCCTTCCCTCTCCTAGCCCTCCATTTTCCTTTTATCCATTTCCTTATCTAAGAGTCTTTTAGATTCCCTAATGCTTCTACCATTGCTCCTGGCAGAGTGTTCCACACACCCACCACTCTCTGTATAAAAAACATACCCCTCCCCATACCTTCTTCCAATCACCTGTCAGCTTGTACTCCTTCCTTTTCCCTCCCACCTTCTTCTTCTGGCTTCTGCCCCCTTCCTTTCCAGTCCTCATGACTATTGACTGTTTATTCCCCTCCATAGATGCTGGCTGACCTGCTGAGTTCCTCCAGAATTTTGTGTGTGTTGGTCAAGAACTAGAGGGCATAGGCTTAAGGAGAGAGGAGGAAGATTTAAAGGAGATTTGGGTAGGTACACAGAAAGGAAAGATTTAGAGCTGGGGGGGGGTGTTCTCATACTGGCACCCACAGACCACTCAGTTAATGGTATTGGTCCATGGCATAAAAAAGGGTGGGAACCCCAGCGGGATATGGGCCAAATGTGGGCAAATGGGACTAGATGAGATAGGAATCTTGGTTAGCCGAAGGGCCTGTTTCGTGTTGCATGACTCTGTGATTGGATGATGTTGCCTCACTTCTTAATGGTATCTGTGACAGTGATAAGGCAGCTTAGTTGTATTCATATTAAGTCAAATGTTTTTTTAAAAAAAACATTCCTTTTCTAAACTGCTCTGATCCAAGGGAAGACACCTTACAGGGCTACCATGACTGTGAAAGAAAATTATATAATGTTTCAGCATTCTTGACAGAGGAAATCCTAACCTGCACTGCCCCATACAGAATGGTTTTGTTTTAAACTTCCGGCCTTGCTGTTTGGGGGTATATGATTGACATTTACAGAACTGTGAGGGTAATACACCACCATCATCATTATGCGCCCTGTTGTATGATGTGGGCGATGACCATGATTGTTATTATCAATTATCAATTATCAGCCATTACCAATCCTCTTCAGACATTGTCTATCTGGCGTCAGTGGCCACTTAATCAGGACATGTGATATTCACCAGCTGCTCAAACGACCATCCACCACCTGCTCCCATGGCTTCACATGACCCTAATTAGGGGGCTAAGCAGGTGCCACATCTTGGCCAAAGGTGACCTGCAGGCTAGCGGATGGAAGGAGCACCTTACACCTCCTTTGGTAGAGATGTATCTCCACTCTGCCACCCGATGAAAGGTATTGACAGGGTAAATTCAAACGGGGTTGGGTGAGATGAGAACTCAGGGGTTAAGGGTGAAAGGTGAAATGTTTAACGGGAACATGAGGAAGAACTTCTCAGAGGGTGGTAAGAGTTTGAAACGAGTACCGGTAGATATGGTGGATTTGGGTTTGATTTCCCCATTTAAGAGAAGTTTGGATAGGTACAAGGATTGGAGGGGTATGGAGGGCAGGTCGATAAGACTAGGCAAAAATATCAGACTAGATGGACTGAAGGACCTGTTTTGTGTTGTAGTGCTTCATGACCCTACTCAGCACTCCTTGACAGGGTCTTCAATTCTTTGCAAATTAGGAGTCATCCAAATTTCAAAGTCAAAGTAAATTTATTTTCAAAATAAATGTCACCATTTTCTTGCAGGCATTTAAAAGGAAATAAAGATATACAGTAGAATTTGTGAAAAACTATACATAAACAGACTAACAAAACAATGTACAAAAGAAGAGAAGCCACACAAATAATAAAAATAATTACTGAGGACATGAGTTGCAGAGATCTTGAAACTGAGTCTGACTGTTATGGAATCAGTTCAGAGTTGTGGTGAGTGAAGTTATCCACACTGGCTCAGGAGCCTGATGGTTGTAGGATAAGATTGTCCTAATATGCATAGTCCTATATAAAAAGCTTTCATTTTAAGCTTCCCATCTTGGTGTTTAAATTTCCTTCTCCCCCTCTGGTCTAACCCCTTCCAGTCCTCCAACTGTGCAAGAACTTGTGCACCTGCAGTTTTGATCTCTTAAGCTCTTCTGAATTTAAGGCTCTACTGAATAATTCTCCTACCTTCTCCCCATTTTCCTGCCTTCTTCCCATAATATGATGCCCTTACTAATCAAGAACCCATCAGTTTGAATATGCCTGATGACTTGGGCTCAACAGCCACCCGTGCCAATGAATTTCACAGATTCACCACCCTCTGGCTAAAGAAATACCTCCTCTTTTAAAGGGAAGTCCTTGTACTCTGAGGCTCTTCCCTCTGGTTCTAAACTCTCCCACTACTGGAAACATCCTCTGTGTGTCCACTCTATCTAGGTCTTTCAATGAGACTACAAGACCATAAGACATAGGAGCAGCATTAAGCCATTTAGCCCATCAAGTCTTCTCCGCCATTCCATCATGGCTGATTTATGATCCCTCGCAACCCCATTCTCCTGTCTTTTCCCCGTAACCTTTGACACCCTTGCTAATCAAGAACCTCCTGATCATCTGCTTTAGATGAAACTTCCTCTACACATCCACTCTATCTATACCTTTCAATATTTGATCGTTTTCAATGGGATCCCCCCCCCCCCCGTCATTCTTTTAAACTCCGATGGATACAGGCCCAGAGCCATCAAATACTCCTAAGACGGAATGGTGCTAAGAATTGTGAGCTGAGTTTGCAGAGTGAGACGTCTTGAAATCTTGATACTGAGGACCAGCCGCGCCACTGCTGCCCGGATCCTCTTGCCATCGAGCTGCAATGGTGCCAGAAGTTCAGCAGAGGGCGCAGTAGTTGCATGTAACGCAGAGGAGATGCCTATTCAAGTATCTAACTCGAGCCAATCCAAGGTAAATCCTTCACTGTCCATGTAGAGAGGGGAAAAGGGAATTGGCAGGGTTTGAGGGAGTAGCCAATTA
Organism: Hemitrygon akajei; assembly: GCF_048418815.1. Classification (NCBI taxonomy): domain Eukaryota; kingdom Metazoa; phylum Chordata; class Chondrichthyes; order Myliobatiformes; family Dasyatidae; genus Hemitrygon; species Hemitrygon akajei. Next base: position 10,459,391 of record NC_133127.1, on the reverse strand, counting down.
TGGAGCAAATATGAACATTGAACAGAATATTACAGCATTGTACGGACCCTTCTACAAATGATGTTATGCTGACCTTTCAACCTGCTATAAGATGATTCTAACCATTCCCTCTTGCATAGTCCTCCATAATTCATGTCCCTATATAAGAGCAACATACACAAAATACTGGAGGAAATCAGCTGGTCAGGCAGCATCTATGGAGGGGAATAAATGGTCAATATTTTGGGCCAAAGCCCTTCATCAGGACTGGAAAGGAAGGGGGGAAAAGCAGAATAAGAAGGTGGGGGAGGGGAAGGAGGACGAGCTGGCAGGTGATGCGTGAGATCAGGTGAGGGAAAAGGCGGGTGAGTGAGGTAAGGGAATGAAGTGAGAAGCTGGGAGGTGATGGGTAGAAAAGGTAAAGGGCTGAAGAAGGGATCTTGACAGGAAGCAAGAGTGGGCCCTGGGAGAAAGGGAAGGAGGAGGGGCACCAGAGGAAGGCGTTAGGCAGGTAAGGAGAAGAGAAACGTTTCTTAAATGCCCCTAATATATCTACCTTTACCAACAGCTTTGGCAATGCGTTCCATGAACCCGCCACTGTCTGTGTAAAAAACTTACCTCTGACATCCCCTCTATACTTCCCTCCAATCACCTTCAAGTTATGTCCCCCTGCTATTAGCCATTTTTGCCCTGGGAAGAAGTCTCTGGATGTCCTTTCTATCTATGCCTCGTATCATCTTGTACACTCTATCAAGTCACCTCTCGTCCTCCTTCTCTGCTTTGCTCACTCAGCCTGTCCTCATAAGGCATAAATGGGCGAACCTGGGGTGTGGAGAGGAGACTTGGCTAAAGGTGCCCGGTTTACAGCAGAATGACAACAGGGAAATTTCTAATCAAAGGAATAACAACAAAAGGATTGCTCAGGAAGGAACTTTCACCCTCGCTACACCACGCGGCCCAGAGAAGGTTATGGCCGATCAGGATTAGTGAATTGTGGGCATGCTATGTTGGCACATGGTGACACTTGCAGGCTGCCCCCAGCAATGCAAAGGGCATTATAAAAAGTGGCTGTAAGCATTTACAGTGTAGTGATGGGGGTAATAGAGAGAGCTGGGTGCAGGCGGGCTAACCAGAACGATTGATTTGAATAACTGTCTGGGGAAAGAAACTTTTAAGAAGGTGTGAAGTTTTGTTTAACAGCCCGATAGAGCTTTTCAGGAGGGAGCTGTCGGAACAGGCAGTTTACAGTGAAAAGAGAGCAAAATAGTGAGGTTCATTGTCCGTTCAGATATTAGAGGGGAAGAAGCTGTTTCTACAATGTTGCGTGTGTGTCTTCAAGCCCCTGTGCCTCTTCCTCGATGGTAGCAATGAGAAGAGGGCATGTGCTGAGAGGCGAGGGTATTTACTGATGGGTGCCACCTTCTAGCCGCATCACTTCTTGAAGATGCATCGCTGGTGGGGAGGCTAGTGCCCACACAACATAGAAGAGTACAGGACAGGACAGGAACAGGCACTCTGTCCACTACGCTGTGCTGAACCAAATATTGTAGAAATCAAATGGCCAACTAAACTAATTGCTTCTGCCCACACAATGTCCATTTCCTTCCACTTCCCTCATATTCACGTGCCTATCTAAACCTTCCTTAAACATCCCTAAAGTATCTGCCTCCATCACCACCCCTGGCAGGGCATTCCAGGCACCCAGCACTCACCTTTGAAATTAACCCCCTCTCACCTTAAAAGCATGCCCTCTGGTATTAAACATTTCCACCCTGGGACAAAGATACTGCCTGTCTATGGTTCTTACAATCTCGTAATCCTCCATCAGATCTCTCCTCAGCCTTTGCTGCTCCAGGGAAATCAACGCAAGTTTGTTCAATTTTTCATTATAGCACACACCCTCTATCCCAGGCAATCCTGGTAACTCTCTTCTGCCCTCTCCAAAACCTGGACATCCTTCCTATACTGGGGTGACGCAGCCTACCTAGAGTTTTATAAAGCTGCAACTGAACTTCCGGAGCAAGTGGAAGAGTCATGCTCCGTTTTTCCGAGACCAAGAGAGAGCCTGAAGAGATAACCAGCTTGCTTTTTTTAAAATCTGTTCCGTGCTTCTGTACCTGGGGTGAGGTTCCCAGCATTCACAAGTGAGCTGAATAATGACGGCTATTTTTACAAGCGAACGTAATTGATGAATGTGTCCCTCACACTGTGAGCTTCGTTTTATATCACACCCACAGCTTGTTATATTGTGAGTCGCCATGTGTTAGGTCGCAAGCTGACGGTGTGTGGAAAATCTTCAGCATATTGTACTGGAAGCCTACAGTTCCACTGGGAAGCTGTAGTTCAGAATATTACAAGCCTACAGTTACGTTGGGACAGTCTATTGCAGTGCTTTACAAACCTACAGTTATGTTGGGACACTGTATTGCAGTGTATTACAACCCTACAGTTACACTGGGAAGCTGTAGTTCAGTATATTACAAGCCTACAGTTACGTTGGGACAGTCTATTGCAGTGCTTTACAAACCTACAGTTATGTTGGGACACTGTATTGCAGTGTATTACAACCCTACAGTTACACTGGGAAGCTGTAGTTCAGAATATTACAAGCCTACAGTTACGTTGGGACAGTCTATTGCAGTGCTTTACAAACCTACAGTTATGTTGGGACACTGTATTGCAGTGTATTACAACCCTACAGTTACACTGGGAAGCTGTAGTTCAGTATATTACAAGCCTACAGTTACGTTGGGACAGTCTATTGCAGTGTTTTACAAACCTACAGTTACATTGGAACAGTCTATTGCAGTGTTTTACAAGCCTACAGTTACGTTGGGACAGTCTATTCCAGTGCTTTACAAGCCTACAGTTACACTGGGAAGCTGTAGTTCAGTGTTTTACAAGCCTACAGTTACACTGGGACACTGTGGTGCAGTATATTGTACTTTGGTTCAGCTGGAAGGACAGATGTATTAACACCAGTATACTGGAGGAGGCCAATGTGAACAGCATCTCCACCATGCTAAAGCAATTCCAACTCCGATGGACAGGTCATATCATCCGATGCCAAACTCACATCTCCACAGACTGATCCTTCACTCCCAGTTGAAGGAAAGTCAACGAACCCCTGTTGGGCAAAGGAAACACTTGAAAGATAACATCAAAATCAGCCTGAAGAAATTCAACATGACTTCTAAAAACCAGGAAGACATTGCACACTATTGTTGAACAAGTGGCAGCTGTGAAAGGAGAGAAGGAACAACTAAAAGACCTAACCACTAACCACAGCCACACTTACCCTCGCGCACACAGCTGCAGAATATGTGAATCCCAGATCGGCCTCTACAGCCATCAGAGAACTTACCAATAGACAACCCCATTATACTCGAGTTGGGTAATCAGAATATCGATGCATTCATATCCAGATCAGTAACACACTGCAGGGGTTCCAGCGCCGATCGCTAGTCACAGGCTTCCACCTTCAATATCACTCTCTTGGGCTGGGGGTTGGGTTTGGGAGGTCCTTTATCCTGGTGGTACCTTGTTGATTTTGGCCCACAGAGCAGGGGTCTAACTGATTGGTGGCAGTTCCTCCCCGCCACAGTGGTAAGAATCGTTGTTCCCTCGACTCCTGGAAGCTTGAACTAAGAGCAAACTTCTGGAGGGACTCAGCAGGTGAGGAGAGAAATGGACATTGGATGTTTTGGGTCAAGACCCTTCCTCTCCTTCTAGTCCTGATGAAGTGTCCTTGACCCAAAACATTGCCTGTTCTCTCTGTTACACTGAAGCCCTTGTTAGATTAATTTTAGAGTAAAGCTTGGCGCAACATCGTGGGCCGAATGGCTGTACTGCTTTGTGTTCTAGATGCTTACATGATAACCATATAACCATTACAAGGAAACGGGCCATCTCGGCCCTTCTAGTCTGTGCTGAACGCTTACTCTCACCTAGTCCCACTGACCCGCACTCAGCCCATAACCCTCCATTCCTTTCCTGTCCATATACCTATCCAATTTTACTTTAAATGACAATATCAAACCTGCCTCTACCATTTCTACTGGAAGCTCGTTCCACACAGCTACCACTCTGAGTAAAGAAACTCCCCCTCGTCTTACCCTTAAACTTTTGCCCCCTAACTCTCAACTCATGTCCTCTTGTTTGAATCTCCCCTACTCTTAATTGAAAAAGCCTATCCACGTCAACTCTATCTATCCCCCTCATAATTTTAAATACCTCTATCAAGTCCCCCCTCAACCTTCTACGCTCCAAAGAATAAAGACCTAACTTGTTCAAACTTTCCCTGTAACTTAGGTGCTGAAACCCAGGTATCCTTCTAGTAAATCTCCTCTGTACTCTCTCTATTTTGTTGACATCTTTCCTATAATTCGGTGGCCAGATCTGCTGAGTTCCTCCATAAATTTATTTTTGCTCCACAATGAGAATCAAATTTATTAGCACTGTTTTATGTGATGTGAAATGTATTCTTTAGAGGCAGCAGAAGAGTGCAAAGGCATTAAATATTACAAAGTCAAACTAATAGCGTATAAGGAATAGTGAGGTAGTGTTCATGTCCATCCAGAGATCTGAAGGCAGAGGGGAAGAAGCTGTTCCTGAAGCATTGAGTGTGTATCTTCAGGCTTCCGTACCTCCTTCCTGACGGTAGTAATGAGAAGAGATGGATCTGAATCAGAATCAGAATCACCAGCATATGTCGTGAGATTTGTTGTACTACTCATGTTCTCACTGTTATTTCTTTATTAATATTTGCATCGTTTGTCTTCTTTTGCACATTGGCTGATTGTCAGTCTCTCTACAGTTTTTCATTGATTCTAATGTATTTCTCTGTTCTATTTGTGAATGCCCACAAGGAAATGAATCTCAGGGTTGTATTTGGTGACACATATGTACTTTGATAATACATTTACTTTGAACTTTGAAGAGGGCATGTCCTGGGTGGTGAGGGTCCTTAATGATGGACGTCACCTTCTTGAAGCTCCAGTTCCTCCAGTTTCCTTCCACAGTCCAAAGACGAACGGCTAGGTTAATTGGTCATTGTAAATTGTCCCGTGATTAGGTCAGGGTTAAATCAAGGTTGTCAGGGGCTGCTGGGCGGTGTGGCTCGAAGGACTGGAAGGGCCTATTGCGAGCTGTGTCACTAAATAAATAAATAAGATATCCTCGATGGTGAGGAGGTTGGGCCTGCAATGGAACTGGCCGCATCTACAGCCCTCTGCAGTCTCTTCTGATCCATTATCTGCAGTCTCTTATGTCTCCAGCGCCTGTAAGTCCCATGTGCTCCCACTTTGGCTCGGTAACTCTGAGAATTCCCTGTGCCCCTTCCCTCAGAAGCTACAGAGTGGATAAAGTTAGGACAGATTGAGATAACGAGAGAAGCTGGTGGGTGGAACGGCATTGAACCGTGGACATTATTGGAATGAGCTGAGAGCTGAGAGTGAATTATATAAACACAAAGAGTCAGAGCCAGGAAAATCTTACCTCTGTACTGATGAGGGGAACCATTCTGCAGTGAGGCAGCCTGGAAAGGTCAGGCACTGAGCCTGCACTTCCCGTGGGTTTGAGAGATCCCAGTCTACAGGCTGTGGTGTTCCGGTCTGCCCCGCAGACAATGGCCGATTGAGAGAGCTGTGTGCGCTGCTCGCTGCTGGGACTGCAGAGGGGAGGCCTGCTCCAATGCTCAACAGACACGGCAGTGTCAGCTTCTGAATGTAACCCTCAGTACCTTACCTCCTCACTGTGACAAAACAACCCCTCCCATGGACACGACACCCCTCATCGTGACCCCTACACACCTCACTGTGACCCTACACCCCTCATTGTGACCCCTACACCCCTCACTGTGACCTTACACCCCTCACTGTGACCCTACACCCCTCATCGTGACCCCTACACCTCTCACTGTGACCCCTACAGCCCTCACTGTGACCCTACACCCCTCATCGTGAACCCTACACCTCTCACTGTGACCTTACACCCCTCACTGTGACCCTACATCCCTCATCGTGACCCCTACACCTCTTACTGTGACCCCTACAACCCTCACTGTGACCCTACACCCTTGATCATGACCCCTACACACCTCACCGTGAACCTACACCCAACACTGTGAACCTACACCCCTCACCGTGAACCTACACCCCTCACCCTGACCCCTACACCCCTCACTGTGACCTTACACCCCTCACTGTGACCCTACACCCCTGATCGTGACCCCTACATCCCTCACCATGAACCTACACCCCTCACCGTGAACCTACACCCCTCACCGTGAACCTACATCCCTCACTGTGAACCTACACTCCTCACCGTGAACCTACATCCCTCAATGTGAACCTACACCCCTCACTGTGAACCTACACCCCTCACCGTGAACCTACACCCCTCACTGTGACCTACACCCCTCACCGTGAACCTACATCCCTCAATGTGAACCTACACCCCTCACCGTGAACCTACACCCCTCACCGTGAACCTACACCCCTCACTGTGACCTACACCCCTCACCGTGAACCTACATCCCTCACTGTGAACCTACACTCCTCACCGTGAACCTACATCCCTCAATGTGAACCTACACCCCTCACTGTGAACCTACACCCCTCACCGTGAACCTACACCCCTCACTGTGACCTACATCCCTCACCATGAACCTACACCCCTCACCGTGAACCTACACCCCTCACCGTGAACCTACATCCCTCACTGTGAACCTACACTCCTCACCGTGAACCTACATCCCTCAATGTGAACCTACACCCCTCACTGTGAACCTACACCCCTCACCGTGACCTACACCCCTCACTGTGACCTACACCCCTCACCGTGAACCTACATCCCTCACTGTGAACCTACACTCCTCACCGTGAACCTACATCCCTCAATGTGAACCTACACCCCTCACTGTGAACCTACACCCCTCACTGTGACCTACACCCCTCACCGTGACCTACACCCCTCACCGTGAACCTACACCCCTCACTGTGACCTACACCCCTCACCGTGACCTACACCCTGCACCGTGAACCTACACCCTGCACCGTGACCTACACCCTGCACCGTGACCTACACCCCTCACCGTGACCTACACCCTGCAACGTGAACCTACACCCCTCACCGTGACCTACACCCCTCACCGTGAACCTACACCCCTCACCGTGAACCTACACCCCTCACCGTGACCTACACCCCTCACCGTGAACCTACACCCCTCACCGTGACCTACACCCTGCACCGTGAACTTACACCCCTCACCGTGACCTACACCCTGCACCGTGAACCTACACCCCTCACCGTGACCTACACCCCTCACCGTGAACCTACACCCCTCACCGTGACCTACACCCCTCACCGTGAACCTACACCCTGCACCGTGAACCTACACCCCTCACCGTGACCTACACCCTGCACCGTGAACCTACACCCCTCACCGTGACCTACACCCCTCACCGTGAACCTACACCCCTCACCGTGAACCTACACCCCTCACTGTGAACCTACACTCCTCACTGTGAACCTACACTCCTCACCGTGAACCTACATCCCTCAATGTGAACCTACACCCCTCACTGTGAACCTACACTCCTCACCGTGAACCTACGCCCCTCACTGTGAACCTACACCCCTCACCATGAACCTACACTCCTCACCGTGAACCTACGCCCCTCACCGTGAACCTACATCCCTCAATGTGACCTTATACCCCCTCACTGTAACCTTACACCCCTTTACTGTAATGCTACATCCCCTCATCATGACCCTCCTCATCAAAGGGCACAGAACATTGAACAGTACAGCACAGGAACAGGCCCTTCACCCCACACTGTTGTACCGACCCAATTACGGTAGTAATCAAATGGCCAAATAATCTCATCCATATCCTTTATCCTTATGCTTTCTACACATTCGTGTGCTTATCTAAACATCTCTTAAAAGTTTGTAATGAGCTAGAGCAGTTATGGCCAGAATGTACGAACTCCTTATTGGCAGTGGCAGGAATTGAACCCGGGTCGCTGGTACTGTGAAACGTTATTCTATCCGTGACGCTACTGTGCTGCCTCACATTGATCTGAGTTAAACTCTGACTGTTATTCCTTGGCCCACTGGCCCAGTTGATCAGGATCCTCTCGTGATTTCCGATCACTGTGTGTCAGATTACAGCGGCTGGTTGTAACTGCGTCGTGTGGCAACATGGTTACCTGCTGTTTGCCGTCTGGATCAGTCCTAAGGCAGACCAAACTCTAACTACTAAAGGCACGATCCCTCCTCCAGCATCAGTTCAAAGCATGGTTAATGTTCATAACCACAAGAGGTTCTGCAGATGCTGGAAATCCAGCGCAACACACACAAACGCTGGAGGAATTCAGCAGGTCAGACAGTGTCTATGGAGAGGAATAAAGAGTTGATGTTTCGGACTGAGACCCTTCATCATCATCATCATTATGTGCCATGTCGCATGATGTGGGTGGTTATGGTCTTGTGACCATGATTGTTCTTGGCAAATATTTCTACAGAAGTGGTTTGCCATTGCCATCTTCTGGGCAGTGTCTTTACAACACAGGTGACCCCAGCCATTATCAATACTCTTCAGAGATTGTCTGCCTAGCGTCAGTTGTCACATAACCAGGACTTGTGATCTGCACCACCTGTTCCCATGGCTTCATGTGACCCTGAACTGGGGGTTAAGCAGTGCTACACCTTGCTGAAAGGGACCAGCAGGCTAGCAGAGGGAAGGAGCACCTTTGGTAGAGATGTATCTCCACCCAGCTACCCTTAAGGTTTCCTATATTGGGGGAGTCTAGGACCAGAGGACATAGCCTCAGAATAGAAAGACGTCCCTTTAGAACAGAGGTGAGGAAGAATTTCTTTAGCCAGAAGGTGGTGAGTCCCTGGAATTCACTGTCACAGTTATTGGGTATATTTAAAGTGGAGGTTGATTCGGTTCTTAATTAGTAGGGGTATCAAAAGTTACAGGGGGAGAAGGCAGGAGAATGGCCTAATTCTGCCTATTACTTATGGTCTTCATCAGGACTGGAAAGGAAGGGGGAAGAAGCCAGAATAGGAGGGTAGGATGAGGAGAAGGAGTACAAACTGGCAGGTGATAGGTGTGACCAAGTGAGGGGGGAGGTGGATAGGTGAGGGAGAGGGGACGAAGTGAGAAGCTGGGAAGTGATAGGTGGAAGAGGTAAAGAGGGAATCCGATAGGAGAGGATATTGGAAAGGAAGGATGAGGGGAGCAAGAGGGCAGCCGAGGAAAAGAGAAGGGGTATGAAGGGAGAAAGAATGAAGAAAGGAATAAAGAACAAAGCATGGAAGGGCTGAAGTTACCAGAAGCTAGAAAAATTAATATTCATGTTGTCAGGTTGGAGACCACCCAGAGGGAATATGAGGTGTTGCTCCTCCACTTGGGAGTGGCCTCACCAAAGACGTGATATAGGGGTAGAGATAAAGTAACACAAACAGGCTTTTTCCATTGAGGTTGGGCGGGGACTAGCACTAGAGGTCATGGGTTAAGGGTGAAAGGTGAAATGATGAAGAGGAACTTGAGGGGGAACGTCTTCACCCAGAGGGTGGTGAGAATGTGGAACAAGCTGCCAGCAGCAGTGGTGCAGGCAAATTCGATTTAAACATTTAATATAAATTTGGATAGGTACATGGATGGTAAGGGTATGAAGGGCTATGGTCTGGTTGCAGGTCGATGGGAGAAGGCTGTCTGTTTCTGTGTTCTAGGACTCGATGTAGAAGAGCCTGCACTGAATACAGCAGATGGTCCAGACAGACTCGCAGGTGAAGTGTAACATGGTTTGTGTTCTTTCCAATTCCTAGATCTTTGCCAAAGTGTTCAGCCATGAGGCTTTGGAGTGCTACCTTCCAAAGATCCAACAAGCAATCCAGGATGGGATTAGGGACTGGAGCAGCAGTGGAGAACCCATCACTGTCTACCAGCAGGCCAAGAAGCTCACCTTCCGCATTGCAGTCCGCGTCCTGCTGGGTTTCCGTGTCTCCGAGGAGGATCTCGATCTCCTGTCAGAGAGCTTCGAACAACTCATCGCCAACCTCTTCTCCTTACCGCTGGACTTCCCCTTCAGCGGCTATAGGAAGGTACAAGTTAGATCCAGATCCAAAATGTATTAAATTGGACTCTCAGATGACAGACTGATTTTGATCGCTGTATCCCTACTGACATTAATCCAGCTCCCTCACACTGTCCCACTGTGACTCCTCTCCCCCAGTACTGTGTCACTGACTGTATCCCCACTGATGTAAATCCAGCCCCCTCACATCATCCCTCAGTGACCCCTCTCCCCCAGCACCTTGTGATATGTCAGTGGATGTTAATTCAGCTCCATATGTTGTGACATATCCTTGAAACTTTTTTATCCCTGTCATTTCAAGCCCTTCTTTCTTCTCCCTGTAACTTCTTCCTCCTCACAGTTCCGATCTTTTGACCATTCTGTCACTGAGTCTGAATCGGCTGTCCTGTCACGGGGTGACATGGTGGCCTTGCGGTTTGCCCTACAGCACCAGCAAACACTGACTGGGGTTCTATTCCTGCCGCTGCCTGTGAGGAGTTTGTATGTTCTCTCCGTGACTGCATGGGTTTCCCCTGGGTGCTCTGGTTTCCTCCCACAGTCCAGAGACGTACAGGTTAGGGTTAGTATGTTGTGAGCATGCTATGTTGGTGTTGGAAGCGTGGCCATACTTGCAGGCTTCCCCCAGCACATCCTCGAACTGTGTTGGTTGTTGATGCAAACAACACATTTCACCGTACGTTTTCTCATACAAAATGCTGGAGGGACTCAGTAGGTCAGGCTGCATTCTGTTGAGGTCATTTCTGATGAAGGGTCTCGGCTCAAAACGTTGACTTTTATTCTTCCCCATCGATGCTGCCTGACCTGCTGAGCTCCTGCAGCATTTTGTGTGAGAGTTCCTCCGGATTTGCAGCATCTGCGGGATCTCCTGTGTTTATGATGCTTCGATGTACCCATGATAAACAAATGGGTCTGAAAATGCTGTCCCTTTCCTGTAGGGAATGCGAGCTCGGGACAACCTCTACAAGTACCTGGAGAAAGCCATCAGCGAGAAGCTGCAGAGCAAACAAGATAAGGATTATTCCGATGCCTTGGACATTCTGATCGACAGTGCCAGGGAGCAAGGCAAAGAGCTGACCATGCAGGAGCTGAAGGTAAGGAACCCTTGCACTGAAAATCTGCTCTTCATGAGGGGTAAGGTAACACAGTGGTTAGTGTAACTCCGGGTTCAATTCCTGCCACTCTCTGTAAGGTAGCACAGTGGTTAGTGTAACTCCGGGTTCAATTCCTCCCACTCTCTGTAAGGTAGCACAGTGGTTAGTGTAACTCCGGGTTACAGTCCAAAGACAGAGCGAGTTGTGGACATACTGTGTTGGTGACACTTGCAGGCTGTCCTCAGCCCACCCTCAGACTGTGTTGGTTGTTGATACAAACGATGCATTTCACTGTATGCTGTGATGTTTCAGTGAACATGTGACACATGAAGCTAATCTTCACAACAGGGCAGCAGCCTGGAGCAGCAAGAGCGTCAGGTTCGGGCCACTGTCTGAGGAATTTGTACGCTCTCCCTGTGACCATGTTCATCTGCCCGGGTGCTCTGGTTCCTTCCCACATCGGGGTGGGTCAGTGGGTTAACAGTCCCCAGCGTGTGGGTGAGTGGGAAGAGTTGATGGGAATGTGGGTTAGAACATAGAATATAGAACAGTGATACGTGCCAACCTTTTAACCTAACCCTTTTCTCCATGATAGCTCTCTATTTTTCTTTCATCCTAAGAGTCTCTTAAATATCCCTAAAGTATCTGCCTGAACCTCCAGGGTGGTAGGGTGTTCCACGCACCCGCTGCTCTCTGTGTAAAGAACTTACCTCTGCCATCCCCCCTACTATTCCTCCAATCTCCTTAAAATTATACCCTTCATATTAGGCATTTCCCCCCTGGGAGAAGGCCTGTGGTTGTGGTTGGTGTACATGTGTGGGTTGATGTTCAGTGTGGACTTAGTGAACCTGGTTTTGTGCTACATCAGTCAGCGCCAAAATGGAGGACCGGGACCAGTCTGCGAAGAGGCTGAAGGAGGAAAATGACTTGGTAATTGGTTTACTATTGTCACATGTACCAAGATACATGTGACGATAATCAACCAATTACCAAGGGATCTCCACCAGAGGGCACAACCTCAGACTAGAGGGACGTCCGTTTAGAAGAGAGAAGAGGAGGAATTTCTTTAGTCAGAGGGTGGTAAAGCAGTGGAGGCTACCTCAGTAAATATATTTAAAACAAAAATTGATATATTTTTGCACAGTAGGGGAATAAAGGGTTTTGAGGAAAAGGCAGGTAGGTGGAGATGAGTCCATGGCCAGATCAGCCATGATGTTATTGAACGGCAGAGCAGGCTCGACGGGTCAGATGGCCGACTCCTGCTCCTGTTTCTTATGCTCTTACGAACCTGTGGAATTCATTGCCACAGACGGCTGTGGAGGCCAGGTCATTGGGTATATTTAAAGCGGAGGTTGGTAGGTTCTTGGTTAGTCAGGGTCACAGGTTAGGGGGAGAAGACAGAGAGAATGGGGTTGAGAGGGAACATAAATCAGCCTCCAGCACCCAGGGCATGCCCTTTCCTCACTGTTGCCCTCTCTGCCTGTGTCTGAAACACAGTGAATATCTTTGTTTGCCTTCTGGCCGGACATAAAGTTATATAAAAGCCCTCAGAATGCAGAACATAGTGTGCACAGAGAATGCAGGGCAGATGGAGAAGTGAGATTTGAAGAGCTGCGATGAGCTAGACAGGGAGAAGAGTTCATCTGTGAGACATCCTTTCAGAAGTCTGATAACAGTGGCATACAAGTTGTTCTTGAGCCTGTTGCTGTGTGTTCTCTGGCTTTCCTATCTTCTGCCCAGTCAGAGAGGGGAGAAGAGAATATGTCTGAGGTGGGTGGGGCTGTTGACTGTCTGTCCCCGCCACCACCACCCAAGGGAGTGAGAATCCAGATGGAGTCAGTGGAAGGGAGGCTGGTCTGTGTGACGGGTGTGGTCCGAGACTAAAAGAGGTGTAGTTAAGTAAATTGCTTGAGTAATTTATGCAGATGGAGTCTGATGTGTGGAAAGGTGTAGTGGAAAGGGAAGAGTACCTTTTCAATATTGTTTATATCATTCCTGTAGGTAATTAGGTCACCAACCTACAGAAACATATCACAACGATTGAAAGAGTACAGAGAAAATTTACAAGGATGTTGCCAGGACTTAAGGACCTGAGTTACAAGGAAGGATTGAATGGACTAGGACTTTTTAACCCCTGGAGTGTATGAGAATAAGGGGAGATTTGATAGAGGTATACAAAATTATGAAGGGTACAGATAGGGTAAATGCAAGCAGGCTTTGCCCTGGGAGGTTGGATGAGACTAGAACTAGAGGTCATGGGTTACAGGTGAAAGGTGAGATGTTTAAGGGTAACATGAGAGGGAACTGCTTTACCCTCACGTGGATTGAGATGCCAGCAGAAGTGGCGGATGCAGCTTCGATTTCAGTATTTATGAGAAGTTTGGATAAGTTCATGGGTGAGAGGGGTATCGAGGTGTGGGTCAACGTGACTCGACAGAATAACATTTCGGCATGGACTAAATAGGCCGAAGGGCCTGTTTGACTGCTGCGGCACTTTCTGAATCCATTGATCATCAGCGGGTTCACGAGCTGTATTGAACCCTGACTGTTTCTGGGTGAGGCAGCAGCTCTGACTGGTTGTACGGTAGTGAAGGTAGTGTGGCGCCACAGTGGCGTAGTGGTTAGTGCAACGCGATTACAGCATTGGAGTTTGGAGTTCAGATCGGGCACCGTCCTGTAAGGAGTTTGTACGTTCTCCCTGTGACCACGTGGGTTTCCTCCGGGTACTCTGGTTTCCTCCCACAGTCCAAAGATGTACAGGTTGGTAGGTTAATTGGTCATTGTAAATTGTCGCGTGATTAGGCTAAGGTTGATTTTTTTTATTTTATAGATACAGCATAGAATATGGCCCTTCTGGCCCATCGAGCTGTGTCACCCAGCAGTTCCCATTTTAACCCTAACACAATCACAGGACGATTTACAATGACCGATTAACCTACCTGGTCCACCTTTGGCTTGTGGGAGGAAACCCACACGTTCCACGGGGAGGACGTACAAACTCCTTACAGAGGAAGCTGGGATTGAACTCTGAACTCCAGTCTCAAGCTGTAATAGAGTCGTGCTAACTGCTTCGTCACCATGGCTCCTGTTAATAGGTGCACTGCTGGGCAGAAAGACTTGGTGGGCCGGAACAGCTTGTTGCTTGCTGTATCACTAAATAATGTTGGATTGGACACACAATTGTAATAAGATGCAGCAGCTTGGCCTGGTTCTCTTTCTATGTAGGGATGACTTGTTCAGACACATCCAACTTGTCTTGGTTTTGACCAGTGACTAAGTACTGGAGTGCAGCAAGTAACTCTCTCCTGCTTTCCTGTAAAGAAACACCGGCAGGCAGGACATTAGAGTCCTCGAGTCACTGAATCACAGATTCCTACAGCACAGAAACAGGCCCTTCAGTCCAACTCACCAAGTGATACATATTTGCCCATTTTTGTCCCATATCTCTCTAAACCTTTCCTATTGATGCATCTGTCCCAGTGCCTTTTAAACATTTGTGCATCAGCCTCAACCATGTCCTAGAAACATAGAAACATAGAAATCCTACAGCACAATACAGGCCCTTCGGCCCACAATGCTGTGCCGAACATATCATTACCTTTGAAATTACCTAGGGTTACCCATAGTCCTCTATTTTCCTAAGCTCCATGTACCTGTCCAGGAGTCTCTTAAAAGACCCTATTGTTTCCGCTCCATCACCGTTGCCGACAGCCCAGGTGGCAGGTGGGAAAGGGAGAGGGATGAAGAAGGAATCTAATAGGAGAGGAGAGTAGGCCGTGGGAGAAAGGGAAGGAGGAGGGGACCCAGGGGGAGGTGATAGGCAGGTGAGGAGATGGGGTACGAGGGTAACCAGAATGAGGAATGGAAAAAAAGAGAAGTGAGAGGGGGAGAAATTATCAGCCATCTCCCCTTCCCCCTGCGTTCTTATTCTGGCTTCTGACCCTTTTGTTTTCAGTCCTGATGAAGGGTAATAGCCCAAAACATTGACTGTTTCTTCCGCTCCATAGATGCTGCCTGACCTACTGAGTTCCTCCAGTGTGTGTGTATGTGTGTGTGTGTGTGTGTGTGTGAGAGAGAGTCTGTGTGTGTGTGAGAGTCTGAGTGTGTGTGTGAGTGTGTGTGTGAGTGAGAGAGAGTTACTCTGGTCTGCAGCATCTCGTGTGTTTCGTGGGCTCTGGACTCTCAGTGTGTTGATTGCTGTGCCTCTCTCCCCTAGGAGTCGACGGTGGAGTTGATCTTTGCTGCGTTTGCCACCACCTCCAGCGCCAGTACCTCGCTCATCCTGCAGCTGCTGCAGCACCCCGCCGTGCTGGAGAAACTGCGCCAGGAGCTGAGGAACAATGGCATTCTCCACAACGGCTGCAAGTGTGAGGACCGGCCCCGCCTGGCCACGGTAACCCGGCTCCGCTACCTGGACTGCGTCATCAAGGAGGTGTTGCGCCTGCTGCCTCCCGTCTCAGGAGGGTACCGCACTGCGCTGCAAACCTTCGAGCTTGACGTAAGTGCCAGGGAGACCCTCGCTCTGTGCTTTCTTCCCTTAGTATCGCGCCTCCCACAGAGTAACTTTCCCTCAATACTGCCCCTCCCACAGTGCAATACTCCCCGGTACCATCCCTCCCTCAGTTGTGCCCTTCCCACAGTGTGACCCTTCCTCAGTGCCGCCTCTCCAACATTGTGAAGCTCCCTCAGTAATGCCTGTCCCTTCGTGTGAAGCTCCCTCAGTACTGCCTGTCCCTTCGTGTGAAGCTCCCTCAGAACTGCCTGTCCCTTCGTGTGAAGCTCCCTCAGAACTGCCTGTCCCTTCGTGTGAAACTCCCTCAGTAATGCCTGTCCCTTTGTGTGAAGCTCCCTCAGAACTGCCTGTCCCTTCATGTGAAACTCCCTCAGTAATGCCTGTCCCTTCGTGTGAAGCTCCCTCAGTACTGCCTGTCCCTTTGTGTGAAGCTCCCTCAGTAGTGCCTGTCCCTTTGTGTGAAGCTCCCTCAGTACTGCCTGTCCCTTCGTGTGAAGCTCCCTCAGTAATGCCTGTCCCTTCGTGTGAAGCTCCCTCAGAACTGCCTGTCCCTTCGTGTGAAACTCCCTCAGTAATGCCTGTCCCTTCGTGTGAAGCTCCCTCAGTACTGCCTGTCCCTTCGTGTGAAGCTCCCTCAGAACTGCCTGTCCCTTCGTGTGAAACTCCCTCAGTACTGCCTGTCCCTTCGTGTGAAGCTCCCTCAGTACTGCCTGTCCCTTCGTGTGAAGCTCCCTCAGTAATGCCTGTCCCTTCGTGTGAAGCTCCCTCAGTAATGCCTGTTCCTTAGTGTGAAGCTCCCTCAGTAATGCCTGTCCCTTCGTGTGAAGCTCCCTCAGTACTGCCTGTCCCTTTGTGTGAAGCTCCCTCAGTAATGCCTGTCCCTTTGTGTGAAGCTCCCTCAGTACTGCCTGTCCCTTCGTGTGAAGCTCTCTCAGTAATGCCTGTTCCTTAGTGTGAAGCTCCCTCAGTACTGCCCCTCCATAGCATGATTTTCCCTCAGTGCTGCCCCTCTACAATGTGACACTCCCTGAGTACATTGAACATAAATCACAGAACATTGAACATAGAGCACACAGAATACAGAACACAGAACAGGAAACACAGAACACAGCCCAGGCCCACGATGTTGTGCTGAGTTTTTAACATTCTCTGAGTTCAAACTAATCCTTCCCTCCCACATAATCCTCCATTTCTCTATCATCCATGTGCCTGTCCAAGAGTCTGTTAGACGTCCCTAATGTACCTTCCTCTCCCTCCACCCCTGTCAGGGCATTCTATGCACCTACCACTCTGTGTAAAAAACCTACCTCTGGCATCCCCCCCATACATCACTCCAATCACCTTAAAATTAGGCCCTCTTCTATTATCCATTTCCACCTGGGAA
Source organism: Hemitrygon akajei (assembly GCF_048418815.1). NCBI lineage: Eukaryota > Metazoa > Chordata > Chondrichthyes > Myliobatiformes > Dasyatidae > Hemitrygon > Hemitrygon akajei. The sequence continues at coordinate 10,442,315 of NC_133127.1, read as the reverse complement.
ATAGTCTTTGGCTAGCCATTTGATCTCTGCCTCTTATCATCTTGTACACCTCTATCAAGTCACCTCTCATCCTCCTTCACTCCAAAGAGAAAAGCCCCAGCTCACTCAGCCTTTCCTAATAAGACACACTCTCAAATCCAGGCAGCATCCTGGTAAATCTCCTCTACACCCTCTCTAAAATCCACATCCTTCCTATGAAACAACCAGAAGTGTACACAATACTCCAAGCGTGGTTTAACGAGGGTTTAATTGAGCTGCAGCATTACCTCATGACTTTTGAACTCAACCCCCTTGACTAATGAAGGCCAACACACCAAATCACCTTCTCATCAGCCCTACCAACTTGCACAGCATCTCTGAGGGATCTAAACACAGGAGGTTCAGCAAACGCTGGAAACCTTGAGCAGCACACACAAACTCGGCAAGTTAGGCAGCATGTATAACAAGGGACAAGCAGTAGATTTTTCATGCCAAGACCCTTCACCAGGGATCGAGGGACACAATGATCTATATTCTGATGAATTAAGTTGGTAACACTTTCCTTGGGTTTTTATTTCAGGGATGCCAAATTCCCAAAGGGTGGAGTGTTCTCTACAGCATCAGGGACACGCACGACACGGCCCCTGTCTTCCAGAATGTTGGTGTCTTCGACCCAGACCGATTCGGGGAAGATCGGTATGAAGACAAGAGTGTTCGCTTCAGTTACATCCCGTTCGGAGGAGGCATCCGTAGTTGCCTGGGCAAGGAGCTAGCTAAGCTCATCCTGAAGGTGCTGGCGATGGAGCTGGCCAGTACCAGCCGCTTCGAGCTGGCTACCAGGACGTTCCCTCGCATGCTGACAGTTCCTGTAGTCCATCCCATGGATGGCTTGAAAGTAAAGTTCTACGGACTCGATTCCAACCAGAATGAGATAGACGCAGAGTCAGAGTCTCTGTTGGGCTCCACTGTGTAGCCAACAGCCCTCAACCCGAACCAAGCAAAAATACAAGCAAATTTGAGTCGTTTTGAAAAACCTCTCCTACCAACTAACAAACAAAATAAACCAATCTCAGAACTTCGAGAAAGCCGCCTTCTGAATTTTCATTAAGTATCGGGTACAGGGGACACTTCTGGATTAAGCACATTCAAAGGGGAGAGTTCTTGGAAAAGAATTAGGTTCCTGGACAATTAAGAGGGATGAGATGCAGGAAGCGAGAGAGGCGCGTTGGACCTTCTTCGGAGAGAGGAGCTAGCAGATCGATGGTGATGGCGATAATTCTTTGTGATCAAGGGACAATTCTTTTAAAAAAAAACACATATATATCCTGCATTCCTACTTAAAGTATATATGTATAAACCTGCTCTGAGTACCATTGTAGGTATGTAACTTGATTAGAGATTGCAACCGCGTTGCAGCCCAGTGCACTTTGAATGTAGTTGTGATTACTGATGTCGGTTATATTCAGTGTAAACGTAGAAACCATAACAAACTGGTTTGAATTTTTACTATTCCTATCTTTAAACTATATATGGATTATTTGTTGTTGTTGTGTTTTTTTTATTTTAAGATTGCAATTAATTAGACAAATAGTGTAAAAAGAAAATATTTTTTCTGTTGGTAAATATTGTTTTAGTAAAAAATGAGCAAAAAAAAGCTTTACTTTGGTTTCTTTGCGTAGTGAGACTGTGATTGAGAGCGTGAGTGCTGATGACACTGCTGGTGGATAGTATGAATAAGCGGGGACTGAATGGCTAGTAGTGAGCCATTCAGCCCCTCTAACCTAACCTGCCCATGAAGAAGATCAAAAACACAAAGAGATTCCGCAGATGCTGGCAATCCACAGCAACACATAGAAAATGCTGGAGGAACTCAGTAGGTCAGGAGAGGAATAAACAGTTGATGTTTCAGGCCGAGACCCTTCATCAGGACTGGAAAAAAGAAGGGGGAAGATGCCAGAATAAGAAGGTTGGGAATGGGAAGGAGGACAAGCTAGAAGGTGATAGGTGAAGGCAGGTGGGTGGGAGAGAGGGGATGAAGTGAGAAGCTGGGAGGTGAAAGGTGGAAAAGGCAAATGGCGGGAGAGAAAGGAATCTGATCGGAGAACAGAGTGGACCATGGGAGAAAGGGAAGGAAGGTAGGGGTGATATGCAGGTGAGGGGTATAGGTAAGAGGCCAGAGTGAGGAAATGAAGAAGAGGGAAAGGTGATTGGGAAAAATTACCAGAGGCTGGAGAAATTTATGTTGATGCCATCAGGTGTTGGAGCAAGATCTTGGCTGATGCTGTACCTCAACTTTCCTGTCCCCTGCAATCCCAATATTCCCCCAGCTTATTTCATGTTTCAGGATTCTGGTGACATCATCTGTGAGTCCACATGGTGACAATTTTTTTTTTGAGTGGACAGTTCGCGGGTGTTCTCCTCAACTCATTCTGAAGGGGCAGAACCCCACTGAGGACTCTGGTCAGGGGTAGACCATCTGAGATACCAAACCCAACGAGGTCAAGATGTCTTGTCAAGTTCAAAGTTCAAAGCTCAAAGTAAATTTTATTATCAAAGAACATATATGTTACTATATACAACCCTGAGATTCATTTTCTTGTGGGCATTCTCAACAAATCTATAGAATAGTAACTATAACAGGATCTATGAAAGACTGTCCAAATAGGGTTCAACCAGAGTGCAGAAGACAACAAACTCTGAAAAAAAGAAGAAACAATAATATAAATACATAAGCAATAAATATACAGAATATGAGATGAAGAGTCCTTGAAAGTGAGTCCATAGGTTGTGGGAACATTTCAATGATGGTGCAAGTGAAGTGATCCCCTTTGTTCCAGAGCCTGATGGTTGCGGAGTAGTGACTGTTCCTGAACCTGGTAGTGTGAGTCCTGAGGCACTTGTACCTCTAAGTATCGGAGTGGGGGTGAATGTGAGGTGTGGGTCAGAATCCAGGAGAAGGGAGATGGTGGGGAGGAGCGGGCTTAGTGGTGGTTTGCTCTCTCTCTCAGCAATACACAGCAGGTCAAAGGATATCCACGGAGAAAGAAACCGTCAATGTTAACAGTTTCATAGACTTCGATCCACATGAAGGTCCTCCATTCAAATTGTCGACTGTCCATCTCCCTCCACAGATGCTGCTCAATCTGGAAGTGTCTGCCATCTCTTGTATCTTTTGTGTCTCTCTTTAATTAACTCTTTCTTCTGCTAAGTGGTTCCAACATCTCCTCTTTCCAAGATCAGCGTTTTAATTTTTACAATTTTCTCTTTCTCTTTCTCCCTCATTTTTGTCTCTCTCTTTCAAGGGGGTGTAATTTTAAGGTGACTGAAGGAAGTATAGGGGAGATGTCAGAGGCAAGTTTTTTGATGCAAAGAGTGGTTGTTGCGTGGAACGCTCTGCCAGGGGTGGTGATAGAGGCAGGGACATTAGGGACATTTAAGAGACTCTGCACGGAGTATTGTGTTCAGTTCTGGGTGCCTCATTATAGGAAGGATGTGGAAGCTTTAGAGAGGGCGCAGAGGAGATTTACCAGGATGCTGCCTGGATTAGAGAGCACGTCTTATGAGGATAGGTTGAGAGAGCAAGGTTTTTTCTCTTTGGAGCAAAGAACGATGAGAGGTGACTTGATAGAGGTGTAAAGATGATAAGAGGCATTGATAGATTGGACAGCCAGGGATTTTTTTCCCCAAGGTGGAAAAGGCTGATAGAGAAGGTGATTGGAGGAAAGTGTAGGGGGGGATGTCAGAGGTAGGTTTTTTACACAGAGAATGACGGGTGCATGGAATGCCCTACTAGGTGGATGCAGATACATTAAGGATATTTAAGAGACTCTTAGGTAGGCACATGGTTGATAGAAAAATGGAGGGCTAGGTAGGAGGGAAGAATTAGAGCAGGTTCAAAAGCCAGCACAACATCCTGGCTCAAAAGACTTGTACTGTGCTTTCATGTACTATGCTCTACTTCCCTTCCACTGAAGTTTGCCTATGATTCTCTATCTATTTCTGTCCGCTCTTCCTGAATAACGGAGACATAAGAGATTCTGCAGATGTTGGGAGTCTTGAGCAACACACACAAAATGCTGCAGGAACTCAACAGGTCAGGCAGCATCTGTGGAGAGAAGTAAATGGTCGAAGTTTTGTGTCTGTTTGGTATTGTCAACTGTTCATTTCTCTACATAGATGCTGCCTGACCTGCTGAATTCCTCCAGAATTTTGTGTGTGTTATTATTAAATAAAGGAACCACTCTCCCTTCATCTGAGAATCAGAATCAGCTTTAATGTCACTGGAACATCTGTGAAATTTGTTGTTATGCAGCAGCAGTACAATGCAGTACACAACGATAAAAAACTGTACATTAAAGTGAGTAGATATGTTGAAAAAGTTAAATAAAAAGAGAAAATAAAAGCAGTGAGGCAGGGTTTATGGGTTCAATGTCCCATCAGAAATCTGATGGCAGAAGGGAAGAAACTATTCCTGAAACATTCACTGTGTGACTCCAGGCTCTTGTATCTCCTCCCTGATGGTAGCAACGAGAAGAGGGCATGTCCTGGGTAACAGAGATCCTTAACGATGGATTCTGGATGTTTGGGAGGCCAGTGCCCATGATGGAGCTGACTAAGTTCACAATTTTCTGCAACTTGTTTTGATCTTGTGCGGTGGCCCCTCCATATCAGACGGTGATGCAGGCAGTTAGAGTGCTCTCCATGGTATATCCATAGAAATTTGTGAGTGTCTTTTGTTATGATCCCAGCCCCCTCCTTCCTGAGAATCGCAAGATCGCTATTAATTCGGGTCTTGGACCCAGGAAATGAGAGAGAATCCTCAGAAAGACAACGCAACGGATTTGACCATTGTTTCTTGGAGACACCTTTGTGGATTGCGACCCTATGCTATGTGCCCGCTATCAGGGCTACGTGTACACCCTCGGGCAATGTGGGGTGGGGATTGTATCACCCCACCCTGATTGACAGCTACAACTCTGCAAGTCAAGATAAAAGAGGGGCTGCAGGAGGCAGTCGCCTAGCGACGCACCAGAAGGAGATACGATCGCTCATCGCTCCCGTGATAACGGGAAGCTATTCGGAAGCCACGTGTGGCCCGTTTTCCCCTGGCCTGGGGAGCGAGTGGCTGATAACACCGAAAAGGACTTCGAACTGACAATGGGGAACCCACGTTCCCGATTCAACGGTTTGCGTCCAAAAAGACTGGCAAGTTTCTTTTCTCACCAAAAATCTCTCTCTCTCTCCAACAAGTGAAACCCAGTGGTCCCCAAAAGGCTAAAAGCCTGCATGAACTCGAGAGACTTTTATATTTCCATTGGACAATATTTTTACCCCTAATGATAGAGCTACTTCTTATTGATGATTATTACTATACCCGCGCTTTAGATTGAGTATTGACGACGTATATTATCTGAATGTTTGTATTAACCTTACTTTTGTGCCCCTTTATAAATAAAAACGTTTAAAAATAGTACCATCAGACTTCAACGGACCTCTCTATCTTTGCTGGTAAGTGACCCAGTTATGGGGTTCGTAACAACGTGGGGTTCTTGTCTCAGGATTTGACACCAAATTGGGAGGCCAGTGAATCGGGATTGTAAGTCCAAACTTGGATCTGGTACGCGGGTAGCCAGACGAGAAACCAGCAAAGATGGACGTGGAGGAATTTATGGTAAACCCAACTCTGGGAGCGCTAGAGACGGCCACCAAATCAGACTTGGTAAATTTGGCAAAGGGGTTAAGCTTCACAGAGGTGAGGTCGTCAATGAAAAAGCAGGAGGTGCGAAGGGTCATAACTCAGTATTACATTGGGAAGAAGGTGTTTACAGCTGAGGATTTGGAAAATATCCCTGAAAAGGTACTAGCGAGTGGGACAGATCAGTTAGAGTTGGAGAAATTAAGGTTGGAACATGAATTTAAAGTAAAGCAGCTGGAAGCAGCTGAAAGAAGAAAGAAAGGGCTGAGAGAGAAAGGGAGCAGGCGTTCCAGCTAAAGGAATTAGAGGTGTAACGGGAGCATGAACTCCAACTAAAGGGATTAGAGGTGAAGAAAGAGCAGGACCGAGCCGAGAGGCAAAGAGAGCATGAAATTCAGTTAAACTAGCTGGAGGCAGCTGAAAAAGAGAGGGAGAGAGAGTATGAAGAGGCAGAGAAACAGAGGAAACATGACTTGGAGATGAAGAAGTTAAGGCAAGAGCAACGAGTTCAGGGGTCAGACCGAGAGGAGCGGTTTAATGTTAGTCAGGAGTTGAGGTTAGTACCTCCGTTCGAGGAGACGGATGTTGATAGTTATTTCTTGCTTTTTGAAAAGGTGGCAGTGAATCAGAAGTGGCCCAAAGAGCAGTGGGTGGCGTTGTTACAAAGTGTGTTAAAAGGGAAGGCACAACGAGCATATGCGGCGTTGTCCATGGAGGAGGGAGAAGCGGAGAATTATGCCGAAGTAAAGGAGGCCATTCTCCGGATTTACGAATTGGTACCTGAGGCGTATAGACAAAAGTTCAGAAATTTAAGGAAAGGGTGGAATCAAACGTATACCGAGCTAGCCCATGAGAAGGGTGTAGTCTTGGACCGTTGGTGCACCGCGGAACAGGTGGATGAGGATTATGGGCGTCTCAGGGAGTTACTTTTGATTGAGGAATTTAAAGGTTGTGTTCCGGAAGAGATTCGGATGTATTTGAATGAAAGGCCGAATAAGTCCATCTCAGAATTTGCTAGGTTCGCAGATGAATATGCCCTAACCCACAAGACAAAGTTTTCCTTGACAAAAAGTTACCCGAGAGACCGTGGGAACGGTAGGGAAAGCCCGCCGGCTAAGGGAGAAACTCAGTCGGGAGTTAACAGAAAAAGTGAGGATAACAGGCCAGAAACCTGGAGATTTCCTGGTTTGACCTGTTTTAATTGTGGAAAGGTGGGACATATTGCATCTAAATGCCCCGCTCCGAGGAAAGAGCCAGAAAAAGGGAAAGAAGCTATCACTATAGGCTGTATTGCGTCGATCAGAAAATCGACGAGAGGGCCCCCGGTAGATAGAGTACAGAAGGGACGTGAGACGTTTATTTCCGAAGGAACCGTGTCTGTGGAGGAGGGAGGCTCCCAAATTCCAGTACGGATCTGGAGAGACAGTGGGGCTGAGCTATCATTGATTAGCAGTAAGGTGTTAGAGTTCGGACCTCAGACGGGAAAGGTAGCCCTGAGAGGCATAGGAAAATGGACCGAAGTGGTGCCTTTGCATAGGGTCCTTCTAGATTGTGAGTTGGACCAGTGGAACTGGGGGTCCTGCCGGAGTTGCCGGGGGAAGGCGTGGACGTCCTTCTGGGTAACGACCTAGCGGGTGGGAAGATGGGTGCAGCCGTGAAGCTGACAACCCAGCCTGCGAGGGTTGAGGGCCCTCCCTCAGATCCTAAGATCTATCCCGCATGCGCGGTCACTCGCAGCCTGTTGAGAGCGGCAGCTGAGACCGAGAGCAGTTTAAATCTAGCCAGTTTTGATTTGGCCAAGACGTCTTTACCGAACCTGTGCCACGAGGGTTTAGAGGGTGGTAAAACGAGGAGTAGTAAAGTGAAAAGGGGTAAGGGAGAGGAGATAGATCTTCCCTTAAGGGAGAGGAGATAGATCTTCCCTTAGCGAAGAGAAAGGTCCTAGAGGTAGGAAATAAAGATGAGAAACAGATAAAGCTGTTAAAAGGTCCAGAGTTGGACATGGATGATCTGTCTGGTTTGGCAGACCTGTTTGAAGAAGTTGAGAGTTCTAAAGGTGTTCCCGATAATGAGATGAGGGCAGTCCTAGATGAAAAGGATGCCATTACCTTGGAGAGGTCTGCTGGGTTGGCAGATGAGGTTGTTTCAGCCCGCGGGGTTGAGTTTACTCCGGAAGGGAGTTGCCCAGAGAGTAGCTGGGAGGAGCAAGGGAATTTGGAAATTGAAAAAGGTACGGGTATTGAAAGCCTGGAAGAGGTCAATGCCCCGCTTGAGTGTGTCCAAGAAGGGGATGCACGTGGTCCTGAACCTAGTCACGGAGCTCAGAAAAGGTCTGAGGTATCTGATTCAGCTGAACGAGACGGCTGTCCTTTTGGGTCAGATAGACTGGGTTCAGTGAAGACAGGGTTAACCCTGGTAATTGTGGGAAGTGAGGGTTCCCAGGTGTTTGTACTCGAAGGGGTGGTGAAACTTAAAGCGGAACTCTAACATGGGGGGATAAATATTATTATTGAAGGTAACGGAAAGTTTGTAGTTCCCAAATCGAATGAAGAAATTTTAAACCCTGCAGATCGCTTACAGATTAAGCCGGGAGATGCCGGGGCCCCACACACTATTGTTATTCAAGGGTGTGGTGTGAAACAGCAGAACTTGAAATGCTGTTTGAACAAAGAGGGATCGCTTGCAGATCTTAAATTGAAAACTAATAGCATGACGGTTCCTGAAGAGAAAACTAGCAACTTGCTTAAAACTAAAGAATTGGGTGGAAATGACCTAAGTCTGGGACACGGTGTTGATAAAATAACTCCTATGAACGAGGCGGACTGGAGTTTACCTCGCCAAACTACTCGAGTTCCTCCCGTAGGAACTCACCGGAAAAGAGACGACGGTTAATGAGGGGCGCCATTTTTAAATAGCCCAGCCGGTTGTACGGGATTTCAGCAAGGCATGTGAATAATAAAGATAAACCCCTTGGAAGCCTGCCTGGCTCCCCATCGGGGATCACAACTTGTTAGATTTGTAAAAAAAAATATATATATAGGGGTTATTAAGTTGAAGTCTGAGGCTATAAGACTTTAGTAAGTTACAAGATGTTAAGCTAGTAAAGGAAGAGACACTGTAATTGTTAATTGTTTTAGGTGCTGAATTAAATGTATAACTGTATAGCTCTATAGTTAAAAGAAACGCTTTTGTATTATGGTAGATTCTAAAATCCTGTAAGACTCTGTACCACTCCGTTTTTAACCGCTGGTAAAAACGTTTTTAAGAGGGGAGGTGTTATGATCCCAGCCCCCTCCTTCCTGAGAATCGCAAGATCGCTATTAATTCGGGTCTTGGACCCAGGAAATGAGAGAGAATCCTCAGAAAGACAACGCAACGGATTTGGCCATTGTTTCTTGGAGACACCTTTGTGGATTGCGACCCTATGCTATGTGCCCGCTATCAGGGCTACGTGTACACCCTCGGGCAATGTGGGGTGGGGATTGTATCACCCCACCCTGATTGACAGCTACAACTCTGCAAGTCAAGATAAAAGAGGGGTGGCAGGAGGCAGTCCCCTAGCGACGCACCAGAAGGAGACACCATCGCTCATCGCTCCCATGATAACCGGAAGCTATTCGGAAGCCACGTGTGGCCCGTTTTCCCCTGGCCTGGGGAGCGAGTGGTTGATAACACCGAAAAGGACTTCGAACTGACAACGGGGAACCCACGTTCCCGATTCAACGGTTTGCGTCCAAAAAGACTGGCAAGTTTCTTTTCTCACCAAAAATCTCTCTCTCTCTCCAACAAGTGAAACCCAGCGGTCCCCAAAAGGCTGTATGAACTTGCGAGACTTTTATATTTCCATTGGACAATATTTTTACTCCTAGACAAACGATAGAGCTACTTCTTATTGTTGATTATTACTATACCCGCGCTTTAGATTGAGTATTGATGACGTATATTATCTGAATGTTTGTATTAACCTTACTTTTGTGCCCCTTTATAAATAAAAATGTTTAAAAATAGTACCATCAGACTTCAACGGACCTCTCTATCTTTGCTGGTAAGTGACCCAGTTAAGGGGTTCATAACACTTTGGAGACATACCTAATCTCCTCAAACTCCTAAAGAAATATAGTCACTGGCATACCTTCTTTGTAACTGCATCATTATGACGGGCCCAGGAAAGATCCTCAGAGATGATAACACCCAGGGACCTGAAATTGCTCACCCTTTCCAGTTCTGATCTCTCGATGACTGGTGTGTGTTCCCTTGTCTTACCCTTTCTGAAGTCCACAATCAATTCTTTGTTGTTACTGAAGTTGAGTACAAGGTTGTTGCTGTGACACCACTCAAGTAGCTGATCTATCTACCTATGTGCTTCCTCATTACTATCTGAAACTCTGCCAGCAATTCTACCATCTCATTTGTGGCTAGTAGAGATCTAAAAAACATCTGCCTGGATTCCACCGATTTCCTCTCTAGCCTCCCGCTCCAGACTGCGTGCCTATCTACATTAGCACAATATCCTCTCTTTCTCGAGTAATACCCCTCCCTGAAACCTCCAAACACAATTTCTTTTCCTTAGTAAGAACAGGTGAGAAATGTTTATCAAAGATAAAGTTCATCTTGTTCTGAATAACACTGCAGGGCAGCACTGTGGCATAAAGGTTAGCTAGTGATCCAGGCTCAATTCTTGTCGCTGTTTGTTAGGAGTTTGTATGTTTTCCCCAGCCGTGTGGGTTTCCTCCCATGTTCCAAAGACATCCCAGTTGGTAGGTTAATTGGCTACATGGTGTAATTAATCAATAAGCTCCAAGACATTACCTCCCTGTACAACCGGATCCTCAATTTCCTCACTTACAGACTCAGTCAGTTTGGAATGGCAACAACATCTCTTCCACAATCACTGCCATACACCGCAGTTGTTGGCTGAATCAGAGGTGGTGATGAATCAGCAGAGAGGAGGGAGACTGAAAATCTGTCTGAGTGGTGCCATAACAACAACCTCTTACTCAATGTCAGCAAGACCAAAGAGCTGATTATTTGTTTCAGGACAAGGAAACCAGACGTCCATGAGTCAAGTCAAGTCAAGACAAGTTTATTGCCATTCAACTATATACTGTACATGTACACCATCAAACGAGACAATGTTGCCCCGAACAGTAGTACACGTAACACATATATAACACACAATGAATGTAAGGATAAAATTTAGAAATGAATTGTGCATAAATAAACAAAGTAAACCTTTACCCAATGGGTTTATACAAAGAAACAAGTCCACAATGTTTTTCTCGGGCATCACAGGGAAGTTTGGTATTAAAGGGTTAATAAAATATCTAATTTGAAGATATCCGAAGAAATGAGTATTAGGTAGGTTAAATTTTGCAGACAGTTGTTCAAAAGTTGCAAAACGATTATCAATGTAAAGATCTTCAAAGTGCCTAATGCCCTTTCTGTACCAGTCATGAAATGTTAATGCTTGTATAGAAGGTCAAAAAAGATGGTTATGTAAAATAGAAAGAGAGAAACAGTGAAGGCCATTATATTTTCTGAACTGAGCCCATATTCTCAAAATATATCTAGTAAGAGGATTAACAATTAGTCTAGGCAAAATGACAAGGAAGTATGGATCCAAGGAGTGCAGAAACAGAGAAATTCTTACTCGAGTTCAACTCCATTGCCACCCATTTTGGCCAGTCAGACTTTAATAGGTTTAATATCTACTATTTGTGATAAATTAGCGACCTTGAGGCGTGCCCTTTTTGATCAAATCAGAACTGCCTGGGAGCATGATTTAAATATTTCTCTGTCCAATGAGGTTTGGGATTCAATTCTTAAATCAGTTAACCTCTTTATGTGCTCACCACTGCCTTTTGCAGTTCAAGGTTGGACATAGGGCTCATATGGCTAAACTAAATTATCGCAGTTCTATCCTGATTTTAGTCCCTTTTGTGATAAGTGTAAAGGGGGCGAGGCTTCTCTTATTCATATGTATTGGGCCTGTCCTAGTTTGGAGAAAATTTGGAGAGATGTTTTTTAAACTTAATCCCATATTCTTAATTGCCACTTAGAACCTAACCCTTTTTGGCACCTTGGGTGAAATTGACATGCATTTGAATCCGGCCAAATGTCGAACATTATCTTTTGGCTGGGCGGTTAGTTCTTCTTAGGTGGAGAGATCCTGTCCCATCCACTTATGCTCAATGGCTCAGAGACATTATGTCCTGCTTAGACCTTGAAAAGGTTCATTATTCACTTCTTAATTCAGACATAAAGTTTCATAACCTTTTCCTGAATATTTTCACAATTCCTCTTTAGATTAAAGGTTTATCCTGTTTTTTGTACTACAATCCTTTACTTTCAGCTTTTTTTCTGGTTAAGTTTTATGGGTTTTTTGGATGTGAAATACATTTTAATTTAGGTAGTAGGCATTATACTTTTTTATATTTACAGCTCTGTGGTGGCGAAAGCTCTGATTAACTTTTCTTTACATTGTAAAGGTTGGCTTGGAGTTTTGTAGTGGGAGGGTGGGGAGGGTACTTACTTCATATGATTTCACTTTGGATTCTTTTTCTGTATTGTTATGAATTGTATATTAGACACATTTGTTTTGCATTATATAAATCTCCATTTTGTTGGTGTTTTTTTCGTTATACTGTAGAAACTCATAAAAAAATTAATTAAAAAAATAAATAAACAAAATAAAGTGCATAAATTGAATATTGTAACTGGTTAACCAGTGACACTTCAAATGCGATGTGGCAGTGAGTTCAGAGGTCTAATAGCTTGGGGGAAGAAACTGTTTCCCATCCTGGCAGTTCTTGTTTTTATCTATTGAGTCTCCAGCCTGATGCTAGAAGGTCAAAGAGGATGCTGGATGGATAAATTAGTCCTCATTGGAGGATCCAAAGCTGAGAGAGTCAGCAATTTTATTTCAGAAGACCTGAACTGGGCCAAGAACATATGTGCAAGTATGAAGAAAGCACAGCAGCACCTCCGCTTCCTGAAGAGTTTGTGAAGATTTGGCATGACATCTAAAACTTTGACTAACTTCCATAGATGTGCGGTGGAGAGTATATTAATTAGCTGCATCACAACCTGGTATGGAAACTCCAAGGCTCTTGAATGGGAAATCCTACAGAACGTAGCAGATACAGCCCAGTCCATCATGGGTAAAGCCTTCCCAACCATTGAACACATTTACATGAAACGCTGTCACAGGAAAGCAGCATCCAGCATTGGGGACCCCCATCACCAAGACGTGCTCTCTTCTCATTGCTGCCATCAGGAAGAAGGTATGGGAGCTTCAGGACTCACACCACCAGGTTCAGAAACAGTTATTAACCCTCAACCATCGGCTCTTGAACTAAAGGGGATAACTTCACTCAACTCCACTTACCCCATCATTGAAATGTTCCCACTACCAATGGACTCATTTTCAAGGGCTCTGCATCTTACGTTCTCGATAGTTATTGATTATTTATTTATTATTATTCTTTCTTTCTTATTTTTATTTGCATAGTTTGTTGTCTTCTGCGCTCTGGTTGAACAGCCAAGTCGGGCAGTCTATCATTGATTCTGTTATGGTTATTATTCTATAGATTTATTGAGTATGCCCACAGGAAAATGACTCTCAGGGTTGTAAATGGTGACATATTTGTACTTGGATAATAAATTTACTCTGTGTAATTACCATCAGTACAGGTGTGCCACTAAGCTGTGTGCTTAGCCCCCTACTCTGCTCGCTTTATACTTATGACAGCGAGTACAGTTCCAGCACTATATTTAAGTTGGTTGACAACACCTTTGTTGTTGGCCAATAGACAATAGACAGTAGGTGCAGGAGTAGGCCATTCGGCCCTTCTAGCCAGCACTGCCATTCACTGTGATCATGGCTGATCATACACAATCAGTACCCCGTTCCTGCCCTCTGCCCATATCCCTTGACCCTGCTATCTATAAGAGCTCTATCTAACTCTCTCTTGAATGCATCCAGAGACTTGGCCTCCACTGCCTTCTGGGGCAGAGCATTCCACAGATCCACCACTCTCTGGGTGAAAAAGTTTTTCTGCATCTCTGTTCTAAATGGCTTACACCTTATTCTTAAACTGTGGCCTCTAGTTCTGGACTCACCCATCAGCGGGAACATGCTTCCTGCCTCCAGCGTGTCCAATCCCTTAATAATCTTATACGTTTCAACAGATCCCCTCTCATCCTTCTAAATTCCAGTGTATACAAGCCCAGTCGCTGCAATATTTCAACATATGACAATCCTGCCATTCCGGGAATTAACCTTGTGAACCTACGCTATACTCCCTCAATAGCAAGAATGTCCTTCCTCAAATTTGGAGACCAAAACTGCACACAATACTCCAGGTGGGGTCTCACCAGGGCCCTGTACAGCTGCAGAAGGACCTCTTTACTCCTATACTCAATTCCCCTTGTTATAAAGGCCAGCGTGCCATTAGCTTTCTTCACTGCCTGCTGTACCTGCATGCTTGCTTTCATTGACTGACGTACAAGAACACCTAGATCTCGTTGTACTTCCCCTTTTCCTAACTTGACTCCATTTAGATAGTAATCTGCCTTCCTGTTCTTGCCACCAAAGTGGATAACCTCACATTTATCCACATTAAATTGCATCTACCATACAGTTGCCCACTCACCCAACCAAATCAGCATATAGGAGGGAGATTGGAAACCTGGTTAAGTGGCCACAACAACAACCTCTCATTCAATGTCAGCAAAACTAAAGAGCTGATTACTGACTATAGGAGGAGGAAAGCAGAAGACAATGAGCCTTTGGGGGATCCCTATTGGGGGATCAGAGATGGAGAGAGTCAGCAACTTTAAATTCTTCTGCATTACCATTTCAGAGGATCTGTCCAGGGTCCAACACATAAGTGCCAATACAAAGAAGGAATGGCAGTGTCTCTACTTTCTTAGCAGAGGCTCTTTTGTCTTCTGCCGGCTGTGGGGTGGGGCGCGAGAAGAGCGAATGTCTCAGGTGGGAATAGTCCCTGGTTGCGTCAGCTTCTTTCCTGAGGCAGGGAGGAGTGTAGACAGAGGTTGTGGAGGGAGAGGAGGTTTCTGTGATGTGCTGAGCTTTGAACACAACGCTGCAGTTTCTTGTGGTCACATGCAGAGCAGCTCGCCAAACCAAGCTATGGTGCATCCAGGTAAGATTCTTTTTATGGGTGAAGTGATAAGAACTGGTGAAAGTCAAACGGGACATGTTAGCTACTAGACTGATTGATCTGTATGAATGGCATACAAGACAAGCTTTTCTCAGTATCTCAGTACTCCATATAACCATATAACAATCACAGCACGGAAACAGGCCATTCCGGCCCTCCTAGTCCGTGCTGAATTCTTAATCTCACCTAGACCCACCTACCCGCACTCAGCCCATAACCCTCCACTCCTTTCCTGTCCATATACCTATCCAATTTTACCTTAAATGACACAACTGAACTGGCCTCTACTACTTCTACAGGAAGCTCATTCCACACAGCTATCACTCTCTGAGTAAAGAAATACCCCCTCGTGTTTCCCTTAAACTTTTGCCCCCTAACTCTCAAATCATGTCCTCTCATTTGAATCTCCCCTACTCTCAATGGAAACAGCCTATTCACGTCAACTCTATCTATCCCTCTCAAAATTTTAAATACCTCGATCAAATCCCCCCTCAACCTTCTACGCTCCAATGAATAGAGACCTAACTTGTTCAACCTTTCTCTGTAACTTAAGTGCTGAAACCCAGGTAACATCCTAGTAAATCGTCTCTGCACTCTCTCTAATTTATTGATATCTTTCCTATAATTCGGTGACCAGAACTGTACACAATTGACCAGAACTGTACACAATAATAAATTGTGACAATAATAAATCGTGACAATAATAAACCAATTTACCAATTTACCGGGTTCTATCAGGTTCTGGAGAAAAAAAATATTCTACCTTGCACTATATTTCTTTTTCTCTTTCTTAAACTTGCCCTGGTATTGTTGTTAAGCACCTCCACTCCAGTCGCCGAAAGCTTCCCATCCCCATTTCCGTCACGTCAGTCCATGGCCTCTTCTTCTGCACGTTGAGGCCATTCTCAGGTGGAGGAGCAACACCTCATATTCAGTCTAGGCAGCCTCCAACCTGACGGCATGAATATTGATTTCTCCTTCTGGTAAAAATGAATTGTTTCCTCCCCCTTCCCTCTTCTTTTATTTCCCCATTCTGGCCTCTTACCTCTTCTCCTCACCTGCCCATCACCTCCCCAAGTGACACTCCTTTCTTTTTTCCTATGGTACACTCTCCTCTCTGATCAGATTTCTTCTTCTGCAGCCCTTGACCTTTCCATAGACCATAAGACCATAATACATAGGAGCAGAATTAGGCCATTTGGCCCATTGAGTCTGCTCCACCATCCATCATGGCTGATCCTGTTTTTCTCTCCTCCCGGCCTTCTCCCCATAACCTTTGATGCCATGTCCAATCAAGAACTTATCAATCTTTGCCTTAAATTCACCCAATAACCTGGCCCCCACAGCTACATGTGGCAACAAATTCCACAAATTCACCACCCTTTGGCTAAAGAAATTTCTCCGCATCTCTGTTTTGAAAGGGCGCCCCTCTATCCTGAAACTATGCCCTCTTGTCTTAGACTCCCCCACCTTGGGAAACATCCTTTCCACATCTACTCTGTCTAGGCCTTTCAACATTTGAAAGCTTTAAATGAGATTCCCCTCATCCTTCTGAATTCCAGCGAGTACAAACCCAGAATTGTCATGGTCCGGATCAGTTCCCTTTAAATTTAGTTAGGTTGCGTTATGATCCGGGCCATTGACTCCTTTTTCCCTTCTAATTCCGTTCCACGTGTCCCTTGAGCTTGGCCATTAAGGTAATCTACTCTCGACCCGAACCGGCAGCTTATAAGCCCCTGGCTTTAGCCGTTCAGGGTGAGTGTTAGGAAGCATTAGCGAGTCACTGTCGCTACCACAAGCCGGAGTTATCCAGCCCGCATCGGAGTGCTGGCCATTCGCCTTCCTTCGCCAGAGTGGGTCCGGGCAAGGTCAAACTGCCAGGGGTGAGTTGAGGGCGGAGTCCTGGCTCAACGTTCATGCCCAGTGTCCATGTCTATCCCTCGAAGAAAAGTCCCGGCTCGGTGCCTGAGTTGAAGGCGGAGTCCTGGCTCGACGTTCCTGTCCTGTGCTTGGGTGTCCATGTTTCTGGCTGCAGCGATCCATGGTGTCCACATTCTGGCTGCGGCAGTCCAAGTTCCCAGTCTCCAAGTCCAAGGTCCGCGGCGGTCCCAGTCCCTAGTCTCCTAGTCCGAGGTTCGTGTTCCTCTTTGTCCTCCTTGATTTTCTGGTTCTCTGTGTAGCGAGTAATAAATGCTATTTTATTGAACCTTGAAAAGACGTGTTTGTGTCCTGCTTGTGGGTCCTCTCCCAGCACCCTTGCGCCCACCCTGTGACAAGAACCTTCAAATGTTCTTTGTATGATAACCCTTTCATCCCTGGAATCATCCTTGTGAACCCCCTCTGGACCCTCTCCAATGCCAGTACAGCTTTTCTAAGATGAGGGGCCCAAAGCTGTTCAGATACTCAAGGTGAGGCCTCACCAGTGCCTTATAAAGCCTCAGTGTAACATCCCTACTCTTGTATTCCAGACCTCTTGAAATGAATGCTAACATGGCATTTGCCTTCCTCACCACCGACTCAACCTGCAAGTTAACCTTTAGGGTGTTCTGAACAAGGACTCCCAAGTCCCTTTGCATCTCAGATTTTTTTGGATTTTCTCCCTGTTTAAAAAATAGTCCACACATTTATTTTTACTACCAAAGTGCCATGCAATTTTCAACGTTGTATTTCATTTGCCACTTTTTTGCCCATTCTCCTAATCTAGTCTAAGTCCTTCTGCATCCTACCTGTTTCCTCAACACTACCTGCCGCTCCGCCAATCTTCGTATCATCTGCAAACCTGGCAACAAAGCCATCTATTCCATCATCTAAATCATTTATAAGCAGCATAAAAAGAAGTGGTCCCAAAACCAACCCCTGTGGAACACCACTAGTCACTGGCAGCCAACCATAAAGGGATCCTTTATTCCCACCTGCTGCCTCCTGCCAATCAGCCAATGCTCTAACCATGTTAGTAACTTTCCAGTAATACCATGGGCTCTTAATTTGGCAAGCAGTCTCATGTGTGGCACCTTGTCAAAGGCCTTCTGAAAGTCCAAATATACAACATCCACTGCATCCCCTTTATCTATCCTACTTGTAATCTCCTCAAAGAATTCCCACAAGTTTGTCAGGCAGGATTTCCTCTGAAGGAAACCATGCTGAGTTCGTATTATCTCGTCCTGTGTCACCAAGTACTCCATAACCACATTCTTAACAATTGACTCCAACATCTTCCCAACCACTGGGTTCAGGCTAACTGGTCCATAATTTCCTTTCTGCTGCCTTCCTCCTTTCTTAAAGAGTGGAGTGATATTTGCAATTTTTCTAGTCCTCTGGCACCATGCCGGAGTCCAATAATGTTTGAAAGATCATTTCTAATGCCACCACAAACTCTAACCCTAAGGAGGCCTGTATATAACTGCCATCAACGTCCCTTTGCCCTTTCAGTTTCTTAACTCAACCCACAAGGATTCAACATCTTCCATTCCTGTCATATCTTTCTACTGATTTGATGCCATTCTTTACCAGTAGAGCCACACCACCCCTCTGCCTACCTTCGTATCCCTCCGATATAACTTTCCCACTGAACTGGCTTCAACTATCATCTTTTAGATATTCCTCCTTCCCCTCATCCCACCTTTTTATTCTTGAATCTTCTCCCTCCTGATGAAGGGTCTCATCCTGAAGTGTTGACTGTTCATTCATTTCCTTAGGAGCTGCCTGATCTGTTGAGTTCCTCCAGCATTTCGTGTATGTGTTGCTTTGGAGTTATGTTTATTTTGTTATTCATTTTTGCCACGTGCAAATTAGGTATAATTTATACGCAGCATAGTAGTTTAGCGGTAGGTACCATCCCTTAAATGCTAGCTCTAAGATGTAGGTTCGTTTCCCGTGCTGTCTGTAAGGAGTTTGCATGTTCTCCCCGTGACCGTGTGAGTTTCCTTTGGGTGCTCGGGTTTCCTCCTACAAAGCCGTGCGGTTAGTGAGTTGTGGGGTTGCTGTGTTGGTGCCAGAACCATCGCGACACTTACGCCAGCACAATTCCTGCTGATTTGATTTGGCCTAAACAATGCATTCCATTGTACATTTCAATATGCATTTGACAAGTAAAGCTAATCTTCGTTTGAAATTTTTGTTGGAGTATGTTAATGGAAGGGTTTCGGGCCAAAGCATTGCCTGTACTCTTTTCCTTAGATGCCACCTGGCCTGCTGAGTTCCTCCAGCATTTTGTGTGTGTTGCTTGTATGTAACATACTGTCATCATCATTATGTGCTGTGTCATATGACTTAGGAAATCATGTGCTTTGACTTTCCCAATAGACCATTGGGTCTTTGGCCATGATTGTTCTTGGCAAAGTTTTCTACCCTGCCCAGAAGATGGCAGTGGTTTGCCATTGTCACCTTCTGGGCAGTGTCCTCACAAGATGTGTGTCCAGCCATTATCAATACTCTTCAGAGATTGTCTGCCTGGTGTCAGTGGTCACATAACCAGCTCCTCATACGACCACCCATCTCCTGCTCCCATGGCTTCATGTGACCCTGATCAGGGTGCCACATCTTGCCCAAGGGTGACTTGCAGGCTAGCGGAGGGAAGGAGCGCCTTACACCTCCCTTGGTAGAGATGGATCTCCACCTTCCCACCCTGAATGCACTAGACTGTTGCTGAAAGGCTAATTTTCATGGCATTTGACTCCTCAGCCCTGCTCCACACCAGAAGCAGAGTCAGCACCCCTTCCTCTGGAGGCAAGCCTGCAGATCAGGCTCCTATCATTGGTGAGTTTGGGTTTTGAGGCCTGGGTTTCAGGTCCTATCATTGGCGGGTCCTAGAGTCAATACTGAAGACTGAAGTTGGCCAATTTAGAAGGCCCTATGGCTGAAGTCTGGGGGTCTGCAAGATTGTAAGTCCATTGGGGAAATCGAAGCCCCCAAGTCTGTGTGTCGATGACTCCATGGGAGGCTGGAGGCCTGTCTGTGTGTGTGAGTTGGAGGAAAAGAGGCTTGTGATGATGACATCCCACTCTTACTGGTAAGCATGGTGAGCAGTAAAATAATAAAATTTAAAAATAAAAAATTGAGCACTTTGGGAAAGTTTGAACGTGCATTTTTTTCCTGTTTAAACTAGCATTTAATGCACTTTAAAAACTAATTTGAGTGTTGGCGCGTAGCCTAGTGGGCAAGGCATCAGACTAGTAACCTGAAGGTCACTGGTTTGAGCCTCAGCTGAGGCTGTGTGTGTCCTTGAGCAAGGCACTTAACAACACATTGCTCTGCAATGACACCGGTGCCAAGCTGCTTGGGTCCTAGTGCCCTTCCCTTGGACAACATCGGTGGCGTGGAGAGGGGAAGGCTTGCAGCTTGGGCAACTGCCGGTCTCCCATACAACCCTGACCAGGCCTGCGCCCTGGAAACTCCAGGCACAGATCCATGGTCTCCTGAGACCGACGGATGCCACCATAAAAACTAATTTATGTGCAAGAAGTTTCTGCAGAATCCAATTGGGCATCCAATTCTAAATGTTTTTTTTTCAGATTTATAAGGAGCCTCAGAGTAGAAAGATGCCTCTTTAGAGCAGAGGAGGAACTTCTTTAGCCAAAGGCTGATCCTTCTGTGGAATTCATTGCCACATCTGGTAATGGAGGCCAAGTCATTGAGAATGTTTAAAACTGAGTTTCATAGGTTCTTGGTTAGTCAGGGTATCAAAGGTTATGATGAGAAGGTAGAAGAATGGGGTTGGGAGAGAAAAGAAATCAGCCATGACCGAACGGTGGGGCAGACTTGATGGGCTGAATGGCCTAATTCTGCTCCTATGTCTTATGGTCTTGTTTTGCTGTCTGTTGCTGGTTTTGTTATTGCTTGTGTTGTTCTGCTGAACGTTGTGGGCTTACTATGCCGGCATGGGAATGCGTGATGACACTCACGGTCTGTCCCCAGCACAAGGCAACTCATCACAAAGGCAGCCCAACAAATCTCATGACGTACACTCAGTGACCTCTTTATTAGGTACACCTGTACAAATATCTAATCAGTGAATCGCGTGGCAGCAACTCAGTGCATAAAAGCATGCAGACATGGTCAAGAGGTTCAGTTGTTGTTCAAACCAAACATCAGAATGGGGAAGAAATGTGATGTAAGTGACTTTGATTGTGGAACGATTGTTGGTGCCAGATGGGGTGGTCTGAGTATCTCAGAAGCTGCTGATCTTCCAGGATTTTCATGCTCAACAGTCTCTAGAGTTTACTGAGAATGGTGCGAGAAACAATAAAAAACATCCAGTGAGCGGCAGGTCTGTGGGCAAACATACCTTAAAAAGTACACACTACTTTCAGAATCAGAATCAGGTTTATTAACAGCAGCATGTGTTGTGAAATTTGTTAACTTAGCTGCAGCAGTACAATGCAATACATGATAATATAGAAAAAGGAAATCAATTACCGTATGTATGTATATTGAATAGATTAAAATATGCAAAAACAGAAATAATATATATTAAAGAAAGGTGAGCAAATGCTGGTTTTAGCTGCCAGGAAGGTGACAGCAACTCAAATAACCACATGTTACAACAGTGGTGTGCAGAAGAGCATCTCTGAATTCACAACACATCGAACCTTGATGGGGATGGGCTACAGCAGCAGAAGACCACGAACATACACTCAGTGGCTACTTTATTAGGTACAAGTATTACCTAATAAAATAGCTGATGAGAGTATGTCAGTGTTAATAAACCTGATTCTGATTCCTTAGGCTGTGATGGCCGTTGACACAAAATGACACATGTCTTGATATGCGATAAATAAATCTGAATATGAATCCTCAACCTGGAATTTAATAGTGGTCCAGTCAAAGAGTTAATGAAAACACAAGTCATTCTCTGCGGCGAGTTGAAGCTGTCTTTAAGTGCCACCTATTCCAGACATGTTATCATGATGCTTCCTTTCGTTCTGGATTAGAACTTCCCACACATCAGCTCAGTGAATGAAGACACTGGAAGCACGCAAGTAGGGTCAGGCTCCATGCCTGTTATTATAGTAATCCCTTAGAAAGGAACCGAAAGCCTCTGATGAGTCACTAGAGTGGGCGCCTTCACTATTGATTGATCCCATTGAGGGACGGGTGGATCCTATTCACAGTCTTGTGCGGATTCCGATTCCGATTTATTGTGGGTTGAAGGGCTTGTTCGTGAACTGTACCATCCTACGTTCTATGACAGTGTGGGGGGGTGGGGGGTGGATGTCAAAGATAGGTCTTTCAGACAGAGAGTGAAATGTGCGTCAAAAACACTGTAGGGGTGGTGGTAGAGGCAGATATCTTATGAGGATAGGCTGAGCAAGTTAGGGATTTTCTCTTTGGAGTGAAGGAGGATGAGGGATAGTTTGATAGGGATGTACAAGATGACGCGAGGCATTTGTTTCTCTCAGGGTAGAAATAAAAAATTCAGTCTTTCCTTATAACCCGTGTCCTCCAGACCCAGCAACGTCCTTGTAAATCTTCTCTGCACTCTTTCATTACAGGACTTGTATGTGTCCAGGACAAAGAAACGGGCAAAAAAACAATCATTGCACCCTGCAAATCGACTTTTCCAAAATCTCCCTCTGGAAAGTACTACAGGGCTATTAAAACAAAACCACACCATCTTAAAAACCTCTTCCCCCAGTCAGTTATGCATTTAAGTTTGAGCCCCCATCCCCCCTCTATTTCCTCAGTCACTGCACTACACTGTAGACACTGTGAGCCATGTTTTATAATGCTGTTTCAAAGGTTTCAAAGGTACATTTTGTGTCAGAGAAATGTATACAATATACATCTTGAAATGCTTTTTCTTCACAACCATTCACAAAAACAGAGGAGTGCCCCCAAAGAATGAACGACAGTTACATGTTAGAACCCCAAAGACCCACCAGCTCCCCTCCCTCCCGCGCGTAAGCGGCAGCAAGCAACGATCCCCCCCCACCAGCAAAAAGAAGCATCGACACCACCACCGAGCACTCAAGCGTGAGCAAAGCAACAGCAAAAACTTGCAGTTACCCCAAAGACAACTCGTTCACCCGGTATTCAACATACTACATGCTCTCTCTCCCTAAGAAGGGGGAAAGAGGTGTCTGTTTCACAGAGAGAGGGGAGACATAACAAACAACTCGCTGGTTTATGATGTTGAAAGTCTGTTGCATTGCTTTTTCCAAGCTCTGTGCCCAAAGATCTGGGGTCTAACTGGGCACATAGCCTTAGATCTTCCATCTCCCACAACACACCGATCTTCCCGGACACCGACCTTCGATCCCCCCGTCTCCAGAGCCATGAGATCTCGGAGCTCCGAAGGCGAGCGAGGCTCTTAGGTCATGCTGCTGGCATACCGAATAACGGCCAGTCGTGAAACCCCGACAACGGGTCCCATTCCCGCAAAGAACCGTAGTCAGCGTGTAACTCCGGGTCAGGGTTTTCAAAAGAACCCTGACAGGGAAAAATAGATGGAGATAGAGCTGTTTCCAAAGATGCAAGCAAAGGAGTCGCTGTTGGGCACCATTAATCCCTAATAAAAGATTTACATTGCAAATATTTATTTTTTATTAAGATACAGCACAGAGTAGGCCCTTCTGGCCCTTCAAGCTGTGTCACCCACCAACCCACAATTTAACCCGAGCCTAATCAACTTACAGTGACCAATTATCATACCAACTGGTACATCTTTGGATTGTGGGAGGAAACCAGAGCACCTGGAATAAATCCATGCGATCATGATGAGAACATACAAACTCCTATCAGACAGCGGAGGGAATTGAACTGAGGTAGTTGGTACTGAAATGCGTTGTGCTAACCACTACACTACCACCCTAAATACATGCTGGTACTTAATGCATCTATGCACATTTTTTTCCTTATCTGCCCTTTAACCTGTAACTTTTTAATATACATAATTCTCTATTCTTTGCAAATATTGAATGTTGTTTTAGTTGCATGTCATACTCTGACCAACTCAAAAGGCAAAATTCCTAATACATGCAAATAAATTTGATCTCACTGTTCTATGTTTAAAGGTAGTTGGGTGGGTATGTTTATTGGAAGGGTTAGACTCACTTTTATGTCACAGACCATTATGGAACCCCTAGCTTAGCAGGATATGGGCAAGACACGGGAAATGGGACATGCTTGGATGGACATGTTGGTTGGCATGGACCCGTTGGACAGACGTGCGCACTGGAAAAGTTTAGAATGATATGGGCCAAACGCAGGAAATGGGACATGTTTCAATGGCATTTGGGCTTTTGGACCTCATCCTGTGCTGTGTGACTCGATGTTTGTAACGGAAATGCAGGTTTACATAGACTCTTAGAGTCACAGAACACTATAGCACCGAAATGGGTCCTTCGCCCTATCTAGTCCACGTCGAACTATTATCCAGTTTAGACCACTTGGATAATAGCGCTCCACACCCTTC
Source organism: Hemitrygon akajei (assembly GCF_048418815.1). NCBI lineage: Eukaryota > Metazoa > Chordata > Chondrichthyes > Myliobatiformes > Dasyatidae > Hemitrygon > Hemitrygon akajei. The sequence continues at coordinate 10,418,044 of NC_133127.1, read as the reverse complement.
CCGTCCATGCTTCTCTTAAAGTTTGCATTCAAAGCTACACCCACTACTTTCACGTTCTCACCATCCTCTGGGTTAAGAAGTTCCCCCTCAGGTTCCCTTGAAACATTTCACCTATCACCCTAACCCATGACCTCTAGTTGTAGTCTCATTCAACCTCAGTGGAAAAAAAGCCTGCTTGTATTTACCCTACCTGTACCCCTCATAACTTAGTATACCCCTATCAAATCTCCTTTCATTCTCCTGCTCTCCAGGGAATAACGTCCTAACCTATTCAACCTTTTCCTTTTAGACCAGGTTCTCAAGTCCCAGCAACATCCTTGTAGATTTTCTGGTAAGTTTTTACATCCAGAAGGTGCCAGTGATGGCTTGAAGGCAAAGCCATCCTGAAATTCCCAGAAGTGTGATGGCAAAGGGTGCCGAGATGTCTGGATTTTAACGAAGTGAGGAGATGCGGAATATACCAGGCGATTGCATAACATTGCAGGCCCTTTCGCAGCTGAGCTGGACAGCAGCCATCGGCAATCCCCGTGCACAGCTTGTCTGGAGAAGATCTTTGCTGGGTGATAAAAGTTTACACACAGAAAAAAAATCGCACAGCTCTTGGATTCTTGGAAGCTGATTAGTTGCTGGAAGCGAACTGAGGCTTTCCCCTGCGTTCAGGTTTTTGTCTTGGGCTTGTGGCCAAGTCATAAATTTAACCTGGGCTCTTGGCTGTCGGACTGCAGTGTGTCTGACTGAATTGTGACTGGTGCCAGAGAAGGAGCAGGGAGATCCCATGTCTGACTCTCAGCAGCTTCCGTCTCATGGAAAGGGAATTAAGAACAATAATGTAATAGAGTAGACAATAGGGAACACTGATGTACGGAGGGTTGCAAGTTAGGACTAGAATATAAAACCGAGGTGCTGGTCAGACTGCACTTGGAGTATTGTGAGCAGTTTTGTTCAAAGTAATTATTATCATCGAAGTTCATAAATGTCACCACATGCAAACCTGAGATTCATTTTCCTGTGGACGTGCTCAGCAAATCTATAGAACAGTAATGAATGGAATCAATGAAAGATCAACCAGAGTGCAGAAGACAACAAACTATGCAAATACAAATATAAATAAATAGCAATAAATAACGAGAACATGAAATAAAAAGATAGAGTCCTTAAAGTGAGATTGGCTGTGGGAACATCTCAATAGGAGCCTGATGGTTGAGGGGTAGGAACTGTTTCTCAGCCTGGTGGTACAAGTCCAGAGGGTTTGTACCTTCTACCTGATGGCAGCAAAGAGAACCTGGGTTGTGATGATGGATGCTGATTTCCTATGACAGCGTGTTTCACGTAGATGTGCTCAATGGTTGTGAGAACTTTACCTTTGTAGGGCCGAATCCACTACCTTTTGTAGGATTTTCCATTCAAAGGCATTGGTGTTTCTATAGCGGGCCATTCTGCAGCCAGTCAATGCACTTTCCACTACACATCTATGGGAGTTTATCAAAGTTTTTGATGTCATGCCAAATCTCCTCAGACTGCTAAGGAAGTAGAGGTGCTACCGTGCTTTCTTCACAATTACATTTACATGCTGAGTCCAAGACAGGTCCTCTGAGAAAGTAGCACACAGGAATTTGAAGTTGCTGACCCTCTCCACCTCTGATCCTCCGATGATTACTGACTCATGGACCTCTGGTTTCCTTCTCCTGAAGTCTACAATTATTTCCCTGATCTTGCTGACATTTTGTGAGAGGTTGTTATGACATTACTCAGCCAAATTTTCAATATCCCTCCTGAGTGCTGATTCATCACCACCCATATGGCCCACAACAGTGGTGTCACCAACAAACTTGTATATGGTGTTGGAGCTGTGCTTAGCTGAACAGTCAAAGGAGTAAAATGAGTAGCGCAGGGGGCTAAATACACATCCCTGTGGTGTACCTGTGCTGATGGAGATTACGGAGGAGATGATATTGCCATTCTGAACTGACTGCAAGTGAAGAAACCCAGGATCCAATTGCACAAGAGGGTATTGAGGCCAAGGCCTTGGAGCTTATTGGTTAGTTTTGAGAGGATGATAATATTAAATGCTGAGCTGTAATTGCTAAAGAGCATTCTAATATATGCATCTTCACTGTCCAAATGTTCCAGGGTGGAGTGAAGAGCCAATGAGATGGCTCCTCTGTGGGCCTGTTGCTTTGGTAGGTAACTTGGAGCAGATCCAAGTCACATCTGAGGCAGGAGCTGATTTGTTTCATCACCAGCTTCTCAAAACACTTTGTCATGGTGGATAAAAGTGCCTCTGGGCTATAGTCATTTAGACAAGTCACCACACTCCTGTTGGGCTCCGATATGATTGAAGCTTGCTTGAAGCATTTGGATATCACACACTGCCAGAGCAAGTGGTAAAGATATCAGTGAACACAACTGCCAGTTGGTCAGCACAGGTCTTTAGTACATGGCCAGGTGCCCTATCTGGTCCAGCTGCTTTCCTTGGACCTTTTATATAACCATATAACAATTACAGCACGGAAACAGGCCATCTCGGCCCTTCTAGTCCATGCCGAACGCTTTCTCTCACCTAGTCCCACCGACCTGCACTCAGCCCATAACCCTCCATTCCTTTCCTGTCCAATTTTGCTTTAAATGACAATACCGAATCTGCCTCTACCACTTCTACCGGAAGCTCGTTCCACACAGCTACCACTCTCTGAGTAAAGAAATTCCCCCTCATGTTACCCTTAAACTTTTGCCCCCTAAGTCTCAACTCATGTCCTCTTGTTTGAATCTCCCCTACTCTCAATGGAAAAAGCCTATCCATGTCAACTCTATCTATCCCCCTCATAATTTTAAATACCTCTATCAAGTCCCCCATCAACCTTCTACGCTCCAAAGAATAAAAACCTAACTTGTTCAATCTTTCCCTGTAACTTAGGTGCTGAAACCCAGGTAATATTCTAGTAAATCTTCTCTGTACTCTCTCTATTTTGTTGACATCTTTCCTATAATTTGGTGACCAGAACTGTACACAACACTCCAAATTCGGCCTTACCAATGCCTTGTACAATTTTAACATTACATCCCAACTCCTATACTCAATGCTCTGATTTATAAAGGCCAGCATACCAAAAGCTTTCTTCACCAGCCTATCCACATGAGATTCCACCTTCAGGAAACTATGCACCATTATTCCTAGATCACTCTGTTCTCCTGCATTCTTCAATGCCCTACCATTTACCATGTATGTCCTATTTGGATTATTCCTACCAAAATGTAGCACCTCACACTTATCAGCATTAAACTCCATCTGCCATCGCTCAGCCCACTCTTCTAACTGGCCTAAATCTCTCTGCAAACTTTGAAAACTTACTTCATTATACACAACACCACCTACCTTAGTATTATCTGCATACTTACATATCCAATTTACCACCCCATCATCCAGATCATTAATGTATATGACAAACAACATTGGACCCAGTACAGATCTCTGAGGCACACCACTAGTCACCGGCCTCCAACCTGACGAACAGTTATCCACGACTACTCTCTGGCATCTCCCATCCAGCCACTGTTGAATCCATTTTACTACTTCAATATTAATACCTAACGATTGAACCTTCCTAACTAACCTTCCGTGCGAAACCTTGTCAAAGGCCTTACTGAAGTCCATATAGACTTCATCCACAGCTTTACCCTTGTCAACTTTCCTTGTAACCTCTTCAAAGAATTCAATAAGATTCAAAAAAATTCAATAAGATTATCTAAGGAAAGATATACTGGCATTGGAGCGGAGGAGGTTCACTGGAATAATCCTTGGAATAAAAGGGTTAATATATGAGGAGCACATGATGGCTCTGGGCCTGTACTCGTGAGAGTTTAGAAGATTGGGGTGGTGGGGGGGAGGATTTCACGGAAACTTACTGAATATTGAAAGGCCTAGATAGTGGATGTGAAAGAGGGACGCCCATTTATGAACAGAGATGAGGAGGAATTTCTTTAGTGATAGGGTGGTAACTCTGTGGAATTTATTGCCATAGGCAGCTGCGGGTATATCTAAAGCAGGAGTTGATAGTTTCTTGATTAGTCGGGGCATCAAAGGTTATGGGGAGAAAGCAGGAGGATGGGGTTGAGAGGGATAATAAATTAGCCATGAAGGAATGGCAGAGCAGACTTGATGGGCTGAATAGCCTAATTCTGCTCCCATGTCCAATGGCCTTGTGGTCACACCTCTCTGATGTTTGTACACGAGATGATTGGGTGGTTATAAAGGTGTATAGCGTGTTTGGTTTGTCGTTTGCCGTGTTGAGTATAAAAGTTGGGAGGTCCTGTATAAAACTTCGGTTGGGCACATTTGGAGTATTGCGTGTAGTTCTGGCCACTCCATTACAGGAAGGCTGTGGAGGGGATGCAGGAGAGGTTCACCAGGATGCTGCCTCGATTAGAGAGCATGTATTTTAAGGAGAGATTGGACAAGTGGTATCGTTGTCTCTGGAACATCAGAAGTTGATAGATATTTATAAAATTAGACTCAGCAGACAGAATCTCTTTGTCCCACCGTGGTAATGTTAAATATCATAGGGCATAGGGTTAAGGTAAAAGGGGCAAAGTTTAAAGGAGATTGATGGGACAAGGTTTTTTTTACACTAGGGAGTGGATGCAAATACAATAGTAATGTTTAAGAGGCATTTAGACAGACACCTGAACAGGGATTGGAGGAATAGAGTCACAGAGTATTACAGCACAGAAACAGACCCTTTGGCCCATCTAGTCTGTGCTAGAGTATTATTCTGCCCAGTCCCATTGAGCAGCACCCCAATAGTAGCCCTCCACAATCCTCCCATCCCTCTATTTATGTAAATTTCACTTAAATGTTGCAATCGAACACACACCCACCGCCCCCCCTCCCGTACTCCTTCAATCTTATTGACATCTTTCCTGTAGGTAAGTGACCAGTACTGCACAAAATGCTCCAAATTAGGCCTCACCAACATTTATACAAGTTCAATATAGACCGTGTGGGGGTAGTGTGGGTTACTTTTATGCAGTATCTTGGTTGGCATAGATATTGTGGGCCGAAGGGCCTGTTCCATCAGACCATAAGACAGAGGATCACAATTAAGCCAACTAGCTGCATCAGTGATGATTTGGTGTGTCATTTTAAAGGGGGTGAATACTTATGCCATCAATTATATTGTGTTTTTTTATATTTGTAATTAATTTAGATCACTTTATATAAAGTGAGGTAGTGTTCAGTGTCCATTTAGGAATTGTATGGTAGAGGGGAAGAAGCTGTTCCTGAATCACTGAGAGTGTGCATTCAGGCTTCTGTGCCTCCTTCCTGATGGTAACAATGAAAAGATGACGTGCCCTGGGTGTCGGGGATCCTTACTAATGGACTCTGCCTTCTGAGGCATCACTCCTTGAAAATATGTTGGATACTACAGAGGCAAGTACCCAAGATGAAGCTGACTAACTTTACAATATTCTGTAGCTTCTTTTGGTCCTGTGCTTTTGTCCCCACCTCCCCCATACCAGATCACCACCACCCCCCATAAGATCATCAGATACAGGAGCACCATCAAACCTGCTCCACAATTTCATCATGGCTGATCCAATTTTTCTCTCAGCTCCAATATCCTGTCTTCTCCCCATATCCCTTCTAGCCCTGACCAATCAAGAATCTATGAACCTCTGCCTTAAATATACATAAAGACTTGATCTCTACAGCCGCCACAGGTTTGCCACTCTCTGGCTAAAGAAATTCCTCTGCATCTCCATTCTGAAAAGACTCCACTCTATTCTAAGGCTGTGCCCTCTAGTCCTAGAGTCTCCCACCGTAGGAAACATCCTCTCCACATCCACTCTATCAAGGCCTTTCACCATTCAATAGGTTTCAATGAGGTCACCTCTCATTCTTCTGTATTCCAGTGAGTACAGGCCGAGAGTCATCAACTGCTCTTCATATGACAAGCCGTTCAATCCTGGAATCATTTTCATGAACCTCCTTTGAACCCTCTCCAGTTTCATCACATCCTTTCTAAGTTAAGGTGCCCAAACTTGCTCACAATATTGAGGGCTCACCAGTGCTTTATAAAGTCTTAACATTATGTCCTTGCTTTTACTGTATATTCTAGTCCCCTTGAAATTAATGCTAACACCGCATTTGCTTTCCTTATCACAGACTCAACCTGCAAATTAACCTTTAGGGAATTTTGGACAAAGACTCCCAAGTCCCTTTGTGCCTCAAATTTTTGAATTTGCTCACTATTTAGAAAATAGTCAACCCTTTCATTTCTTCTACCAAAGTGCATGGCCATACACATCCCAACACTATATTCTATTTAACCATATACCCATTACAGCACGGAAACAGGCCATCTCGATCCTTCTAGTCCATGCCGAATGCTTACTCTCACCTAGTCCTACTGACCTGCACTCAGCCCATAACCTTCCATTTCTTTCCTGTCCATATACCTATCCAATATTTTTTTTTAATGATAAAATCAAACCTGCCTTTACCACTTCTACTGGAAGCTCGTTCCACACAGCTACCACTCTCTGAGTAAAGAAGTTCCCCCTCATGTTACCCCTAAACTTTTGCCCCTTAACTCTCAACTCATGTGCTCTTGTTTGAATCTCCCCTACTCTCAATGGAAAAAGCCTATCCACGTCAACTCCAACTATCCCCCTCATAATTTTAAATACCTCTATCAAGTCTCCCCTCAACATTCTACACTCCAAAGAATAAAGACCTAACTTGTTCAATCTTTCTCTATAACTTAGGTGCTGAAACCCAGGTAACATTATAGTAAATCTCCTCTGTACTCTCTCTATTTTGTTGACATCTTTCCTATAATTCAGTGACCAGAACTCAAGTCAAGTCAACTTTTATTGTCATTTCAACCGTAACTGCTGATACAGTGCATAGTAAAAATGAGACAATGTTTTTCAGGACCATGGTGTTACATGATACAGTACAAAAAACTAGACTGAACTGCATAATAATAAAAAAAACACAGAGAAAGCTACACTAGATCACCGACCTACACTGGACTGCATAAAGTGCACAAAAACAGTGCAGGCATTACAATAAATAATAAACAGGACATTAGGGCAAGGTGTCAGTCCAGGCTTCGCGTATTGAGGAGTCTGATAGCTTGGGGGAAGAAACTGTTACATAGTCTGGTCGTGAGAGCCCGAATGCTTCGGAGCCTTTTCCCAGACGGCAGGAGGGAGAAGAGATTGTATGAGGGGTGCATGGGGTCCTTCATAATGCTGTTTCCTTTCCGGATGCAGCGTGTAGTGTAAATGTCCGTGATGGCAGGAAGAGAGACCCCAATGATCTTCTCAACTGACCTCACTATCCGCTGCAGGGTCTTGTGATCTGAGATGGTGTAATTTCCAAACCAGGCAGTGATGCAGCTGCTCAGGATGTTCTCAATACAACCCCTGTAGAATGTGATGAGGATGGGGGGTGGGAGATGGACTTTCCTCAGCCTTCGCAGAAAGTAGAGACGCTGCTGGGTTTTCTTTGCTATGGAGCTGGTGTTGAGGGACCAGGTGAGATTCTCCGCCAAGTGAACACCAAGAAATTTGGAGCTCTTTACGATCTCTACCGAGGAGCCGTCCATGTTCAGCGGGGAGTGGTTGCTCCGTGCCCTCCTGAAGTCAACAACCATCTCTTTTGTTTTTGTACACAATGTCACTTCTTTGCCTATTCTAAGTCCTTCTGTCGCCTCTCTACTTCTTCAAAACTACCTGCCCCACCCACCTATCTTTGTATTGTCCACAAATTTTGCAACAAAGCCATCAATTCTGTCCCCAAGTCATTGACGTATAACCTGTAAAGAAGTAGTCTCACCACAGACCCCTGTGGAAGACCACTAGTCAGTGGCAGCCAGTCAGAAAAGCTCCCTTTATTCCACTCTTTGCTTCCTGCCAATCAGCCAATGCTTTACCCATGCTAGAATCTTTCCTGTAATAAGTAAAAGAACACAATAATAAAAAACAGATATAATCAATATACATACATAAGATAGCTTAGATTGATTATATGTCCATAAAGTGACGCTAGGCACATGAGTGACTGTACATCAGGTGACTTTGCCAGGAAATGATGAAGTAGTGGTGGTTGGGGTGTGGAGGGATGGGTTAGTCGTTTGTTCTAGGATTATGTAATTGTCCCTGAACTGACCTGGAGGAAACTGCTCCTCATTTCAAAGTGGATGTGGGATGGCAAGGATTAAGGAGAGGCTTCATAGGCGTGGCAGTGTTCCCAGCAGGAGACTCTTCGGAATTCTCCATCTCAGTCTCAAAGGTGTGTTCACTGAACTAGGTCAGCTGTTGATCAACAGGGAGTGAGGTGTTGAAGGGTGTGCCATGCCGGGAAATAGTATTAACTGGAAAAGGATTAGATGTCAGACTCAAATTCAGATTTAGATTTATTTATCACATATACATGAAAACATACGGTGAAATGTGTCACTTGCTTTAACAACCAAGGATGTGCTGGGGGCAGCCCCCAGGTGTTGCCGCAAATTCAGGCGCCAGACATAGCAGGCCCACAATACTCGGGAGAACAGTCCTCAAAGCTAGCATGGCGGTTAGCGCATTGCGATTACAGTTCGGAGTTCGGAGTTCAATTCTGGAGCATTCTCTAAGGAGTTTGTATGTTCTTCCCTGTGTGAGTGCGTGATTCATGTCCGGTGGCTCCCGTTTCCTCCCACAGACCAAAGGCGTACCGGTTAGTAGGTTAATTGGTCATTGTAAACTGTCTTGTGATTAGGCTAGGGTTAAATACATAGGTTACTGGGCTGGAGAGGATCTGTTCTGTGCTGTATCAATAAATAAATATTAAAACAACAAAACAGAACACAAAAAGCAACAAAACAACAAAAAAAGAAAGGTCACAGATGTTAGAAATCCAAAGCAACACACGCACAATGAACTCAGTGGGTCAGGCAGTATCTATGGAAATGAATAAACATTTGAAGTTTTGTCCTGAGACGCTTCTTCAGGACTGAGAAGGAAGGGGGAGACAGCAAAATAAAAAGGTGGAGAGAGGGGAAGGAGGATGGCTAGAAGGTGATAGGTGAGGCCAAGTGGGTGAGAAAGGTAAAGCGCTGGAGTGGTAGGAATTTGGTAGGAGAGGAGAGTGGCCCATAGGAAAAAGGGAAGGAGGAGGGGACCCCAGTGGGAGGTGATAGACAGGTGAGAAGAGTTAAGAGGCCAAAGTGGGGAATAGAATAGGGGAGGGGAGGGAATTTTTTTAACTAGAAGGAGAAATCGATATTCGTGCCATCAAGTTAGAGGCTCCCCAGACAAAATACAAGGTGTTGCTCCTCCACCCTGATAGTGGCTTCATTGTGGCACAAGAGAGGTCATGGATCAACATTTTGGAACCAGAATGGGAACAGTCCTGACGAAGGGTCTCGGCCCAAAACATCGACAATGATTCTTCCTATAGATGCTGCCTGGCCTGCTGCGTTCCACCAGCATTTTGTGTGTGTTGATGGGAATTAAAACGTTTGGCCACTGGAAGTTCTGCTTTTGGCAGATGGAGTGGAGGTGCTCCTCAAAGCGATCCAAATTTACAATGTAGAGGAGGCTGCACTGGGTGCACCAGACACAACAGATACCCCATCAGATTTTCAGGTGAAGTGTTGCCTCATTTGGAAGGACTGCTTGGGGACCTGAATGAAGGTGAGGGCGGAGGTGAATGGGCAGGCGTAGCATTTGGGCTGCTGGCAGGAAGAAGTGCTGAGAGGGAGATTAGTGGGGAGGGATGAATGGAGAAGGGGACCTCTCTAGGAGTGATCCCTGTGGAAAGCGGGGACGTGGGGGGGTGGGTGAGGAGGTAAAGATACGTTTGGTGAAAAACAGAAAGAAAGGGCATTTCCTCTCATATAGACACACACACCCTATTCTCCCATGGAATGCAGAATGAGTTAGTTCAGTGGATTCAGACTTGGCTCTGAGATAGGAAGCAGAGGGTAGAGGTTGAGGTTGTTTCTCAGAAGACTGGGTGGTGATAGGTAGGGATCTGTGTTGGAATTCCTGTTATTCATTATTCTTCTGGCCCTATCAGCTGCTCCGCCCATCAACTCACCTACTTAACCTTAGCCTAATCACAGGACAAATCGCCATGTCTTTGGACTGTGGCAGGAAACTGGAGCGCTTGGAGGTCATGGGAAAAACATACCATCTTCTTATAGAAGACACCGAACGCCTCAGGAAGAGCATCTCTGAAAGCACAACACATCGAACCTTAAACTGAATGAGCTAGAGCAGCAGAAGATGGTGACCGTACACCCAGTGGCCACCTTATCAGGTAGGGGAGGCACCTAATAATGTGGTCACTGGGTGTATGAATTTTTGACTATGAAGTAGTGAAGTGGGACTGATTCTCAAAGGGTTAATAATATGCATCTCTTGAAATGCTATGGAGCTGCGCGTCAGAGGCGGGACAGGCCTGAACAACCAGACGCCATGTGAACTCTGCTGGGTATAGTTTTCTTCCCCACCCCTCTCTTTGTGGAACTCACCTGCTCCTCTGAATTGAAAAGGATTTAGTATTTTTTTGCTGGTTAGGCAATGAAGATTATTTTTCCTTAACACATTGTTCCATTGATGTTATCTTGCTCAGGAGGCTCACTTCCAGCGCAGCGGGTGGAGGTCAGCTGATTCCCACCGCCCAATGCTGAGCCGTCCCTTCACCTGCCTGGACGGTTCAGGCTCTACAAGGCGGCGTGGTGAGCAGTGGGCAGAGCCACAATGTCTCATTGTTCAAGGAACCGTGTTCCATTCCGACTCCTGAGCACTGCTGGTGCACGTACTCCCTGTGACCGCGTAAGCTCCTCCCACAGATGTGCAGGTCGGTGGGTTCACTGGCTGCTGTGAATTACCTCTAATGTAAGTGGTAGATTCTGAGGGAATACTGAGGAGAAGAGGCAAAAGGAATATGATTGTGGGTAATGGGATTGCATTGTGAGCTTGTTGAAATTCAAAGATTCGAAGTATTAATACAGTGTACAACCCTGAGATTCGTCTTCCCACAGACAGCCACAAAACAAAGAGTCTCGGAACCCATTCAAAATCCATCCCCCCACCACCACCACCAACATGCTAAATAAATGTGAAAACAGAAAACAAGAGTAAAATATAGAGAATATAAAGCACAAAATCAAGAGAATCCAGGCAGCTCATTTCAGTTCAATCTAGCACCGTGTCGTTTATTATCTACAGGCCACCCTGATCAAAATTGCCTAAAATAGCAACAAAAAAAGCAACCAGAAACCAGAAATGCATCAGAATGCGAACTACAAAGTCCAATCCCAAACCACAATTAAACCTTGTCCAAGACCCAGTACACTAGGACAGTCCTCTGGGGGGGGGGGGGGGGGGAGAGAGAGAGAGAGAGAAAACAAGAGAGAGAGAGTCCTTTAAGTCCAACTTGTCTCTGCTGACCAAGATGTTCTGTGGACCTCAAGTTGATAACCCCTGATTTGAATGCTTCTTCTCCCACATTTAATCTATATCCTCTTGAGTTGGACTCACCTACCCTTGGAAAAAGACCACAAGGGAATAAGCCAAAGGAGCAGAGTTAGGCCATTCAGCTCGTTAAGTCTTCTCCGCTATTCCATCATGGCTCTCTTATTATACCTCTTAGTCCAATTTTCCTGCCTTCTACCCATAGCCTTGGAGTACTGTGCAGCCACAACAGAAGTGTTCCTGCGCAGGTCAGGTAAAGAGCTTTAAAAAGCAGGAATTTTTCAGCAGGAGTCTTCGATTGGAGTATTGCACAGATGCAACAGAAGCATTGCTGTGTGTCCCAGTCTCTATAAAAGGAGGGGTACCTTCTAGTGGAGCAGTCATTGTGAGAGCAGTTGTCATCAGAGTAGTCTGAGTCAGAGTAGTAAGGCTTTGGCTGAACAGGGTTTTGGTGAGAACAGGTGGAGGCAAGGTAAGTAGGTAAGTTCATTCCTTATTTCTTATTTCTTTTTTTCTGAATTAATTCCTGAGAGAAAAGGGGGCTTTTCTGCAGAGCCAGTGTTCTGTTTTGGATGTCAGATGTGGGATTTCCGGGAGACTACCAGCCTCGCCAATGGCCACATCTGCACAAGCTGCATCAAGTTGCAGCTCTTCAGAGACTGTATCAAGGAACTGGAGCTGCAGCTCGATGACCTTCGGCTTGTTAGGAAAAGTGAAGCTGTGATAGACAGGAGCTACAGGCGGGTAGTCATACTGGGGCCACAGGAGACAGGTCAGTGGGTGACTGTCAGAAGAAGGAAGGGAGAGGTATCAGGTAGTGAGGAGCACCTCTGTGGCTGTCCCCCTCAACAATAAGTACTCTATTTTGAGTACTGTTGTGGGGGTTTGACCTACCTGGGGGAAGAAATAGTGGCCGTGCCTCTGGCACTGAGTCTGGCCCTGTGGCTCAGAAGGGTAAGGGATTGAAGAACATGGAAGCAGTAACAGGGAACTGTATAGTCAGGGGGACAGATAGACGATTCTGTAGATGTGAAAAGGAAACACGGGTGGTAATTTGCCTCCCAGGTTCCAGGGTTCGTGATGTTTCTGAACATGTCCACATTATCCTGAGAAGGGAGTGTGAGCAGCCAGAAGTCGTGGTACATATCAGTAGAAAAAGGGAGGGGGTCCTGAAAAAAGAATACAGGGAGTTAGGAAGAAAGCTGAGAAACGGGAGCTTAAGGGTAATAATATCTGGATTGCTACCTGTGCCATGTGACAGTGAGAATAGGAATAGAATGAAGGGGCAGATAAATGCGTGGCTGAAGAATTGGAGCAGAGGGCAGGGATTCAGATCTCTGGATAATTGGAACCTCTTCTGGGGCAGGTGGGACCTGTACAAAAGGGATAGGTTGCACTTGAATCTGACGGTGACCAATATCCTTGTGGGCAGGTTTACTAGAGCCGTTGTGAGTGGTTTAAATTAATACGGCAGGGAGATGGGAACCAGTACGATAGAGCTGAGGACGAGGCAGCAAGTTTACAATAGATGATGGGTGTAACATGAATGTGAGGAAGGACAAGTCAATGACTGGGTACAAATGCAGACAGAGCAAAGAGTTAAGTTTTACCACGGAGGCAACATTCAAAAGGGCGAAGAATTCAGGACTGAGGGCGTTGTATTTAAATGTGTGTACCGTTTGGAATTAGGTGGATGAACTCGTGGCGCAATTAGAGGTTGGTCGGTATGACATTGTGGGCATCACTGCATTGTAGCTAAAAGAAGGCAATAGCTGGGATCTTTGTATCAAAAGGACAGGCAGGAAGGCATAGGCAGTGGTGTGGCTCTGTTGGTAAGAGAATTCCATCTCTTAAGAGGTGACATAGGGTCAGAGAATGTTGAATCTTTGTGGGTGGAATTAAGAAATTGCACGGGTAAAAAATACCATTATGGGTATCGCATATAGGCCTTCAAATAGTAGCCAAGATGTGTATTTGAGATTGCAAAGGGAGCTGGAAAAGGCATGTAATAAGGATAATGTCACAATTGTAATGGAGACTTCAATATGCAAGGAAATTGGGAAAAACAGGCTGGCGTCAGATCGTAAGAGAGGGAATTTGTTGAATGCTGAAGAGATGGATTTTTAGAGCAGCTTGTGCTTGAGTCTACTTGGGGAAAGGCCATCTTAGATTGGGTGCTGTGTAATAATCCAGATTTTATTAGGGAGCTTAAGGTAAAGGAACCCTTAGGAGGCAGTGATCGTAATATGATTGAATTCATACTTCAATTCGAGAGGGAGAAGCAGAAGTCACATGTATCAGTATCCCAATGGAATAAAGGGAATTACAGAGGCATGAGAGAGGAGCTTACCCAGGTGGATTGGAGGAGGATACTGGCAGGGATGACAGCAGAGCAGAGATGGCTGAAGCTTCTGGGAATAGTTCACAAGGTGCAGGATAGAAATGTCCCACAGAGGAAGTTCTGAAATGGCAGTGGTAGACAACTGTGGCTGACAAGGGGATTTAGGGACTGCATAAAAGCAAAGGAAAGGGCATATAAGGTAGCAAAGGTGAGTGGAAAGTTGGATGATTGAGAAGCTTTTAAAATTCTTCAAAAAGCAACTAAAAGAAGGGAAAAGATTAAATATGAGTGCAAACTAGCCAATAATATAAAACAGGATATAATTTTTTTTTTCAGTTATATAAAGAGTAAAAGGGAGTTGAGAGTTGATTTGAACCACTGCAAAATGCTGCTGGTTAGGTAGAATTGGGGGACAAAAAATAACAGATGAACTTACTGGGTACTTTGCATCTGCCTTCACAGTGGAAGACACTAGCAGTGTGCCAGAGGTCAGTGAGTGTCAGGGAGCAGGAGTGAGAGCTATAGTTATCACAAAGGAAAAAGTGTTAGGCAAACTCAAAGGTCTTAAGTTTTATAATTCACCTTGACCAGACAGACTACATCCCAGAGTCCTGAGAGAGGTTGCTGAAGAGATAACCGATGCATTAGTCAGGATCTTTCAAGAATCACTTGATTCTGGCATGGTCCCAGAGGACAGGAAGATTGGAAATGTCACTCCACTCTTTAAGAAGGGAGGAAGACAAAAGAAAGGAAATTATAGGCCAGTTAGGCTAACCTCAGTGGTTGGGAAAGTGTTGGCGCCTACTGTTAAGGATGAGGTTTCAGGGAGCCTGGAGACTAATGATAAAGTAAGTCAAAGTCAGCATGTTTCTGTAAGGGGAATTTTGTCTGAGAAATCTGTTAGAGTTTGTTGAGGAAGTAACAAGCAGGGTGGATAAAGGAGAAGCAATGAATGTCATTTACTTGGATTTTCCGGAGGTGTTTGATAAAGTTCTACACATGAAGCTGCTTAACAAGATAAAATCCCATGGCATTACAGGAAATATTCTGGTATGGATAGCAGAATGGCTGACAGGCAGAAGGCAGAGTGAGAATAAAGGGGGCCTTTTCTGGTTTGCTGGCACTGGCTAGTGATGCTCCTCGGAGGTCAGTATTAGGACTACCTTACAATGATTTAGATAATGGAATTGATGTATTTGTGGCAAAGTTTGCAGATGTTAGGACGATAGGTGGAGAGGTGGATATTGCTGAGGAAGCTATGCGATTGCAGCAGGACTTAGACAAACTGGCATTTATTTCAAGGGGAATAGAATATAAGAGCAAGTAGATAATGCTGAGCCTTTATAAGACACGAGTCAGGTCACACTTAGAGTACCGTCACAGTTTCAGGCCCCATATCTCAGAAAGGACTAGATAGTGTGGATGTGGAGAGCATGTTTCCCATGGTGAGGGTATCCAGAACCAAAGGACACAGCCTCAAAATTGAGGAGCGACCTTTTAGAACAGAGGTAAAAGAGGTAATTGTTTTAGCCAGAGAGTAGTGAATCTGTGGAATGCTCTGCCACAGACCATGATGGAAGCCACATCCATGGGTATATTTAAGGTGGAAGTTGATAGTTTCCTGATCAGTCAGGGCATGAAAGGATATGGCGAGAAGGCAGGTTTATAGGGTTGAATGGGATCCGGAACAGCCATGATGGAAAGGCAGAGCAGACTTGATGGGCTGAAAGGCCTATTTCTGCTTCTTTGTCTCATGGTCTTATGGTTTAACCTTTGACACCCTTACTAATGAAGAACTTATCAACTTCCACTTTAATTATACCCAATGACTTGGCCTCCACAGCCGTCTGTGGCCACGAATTCCACAGAATGTTATTATCTACCTAACCTATGCCCCTCATAACTTTATAGAATCACTCATCCTTTCAGCATTTGGTTGGTTTCAAGGAGATGCCCTTGAATTCTTCTAAATTCCAGTGAGTACAGACCCAGAGCTGCCAAATGCTCCTCATATGTTAACCCTGTCATTCCCCGAATCATCCCTGTGGACCTCCTCTGGACTCTCTCCAATGACAACACATCCTTTCTGAGATATTGGGTCCAAAACTGTTGACAATATTCCAAGTGCGGCCTGAGTAGTGTCTTATAAAGGCTCAGCATTATGTCCTTGCTTTTATATTCTACTCCCCTTGAAACAAATGCCAACATTGCATTTGCCTTCTTTACCACAGACTCAACCTGTGAATTAACCTTCTGGGTGTCCTACACGAGGACTCCCAAGTCCCTCGTCACCTCTGATGTTTGAACCCTCTCCCCATTTATATAATAGTCTGCACTATTGTTTTTTTACCGAAATGCATTATGATATGTTTCCCAACACTGTATTCCATCTGCTATTTATTTACCCATTCTTCCAGCTTGTCTAAGTCCTGCTGCATCGTATTGCTTCCTCCACCTATCTTCGTATCATCCATAAACTTTGTCACTAAGCCATCAATTCTATTATCCAAATCATTGACAAAAAGGTAAAAAATATCGGTCCCAATACTGATCCCAGAGGAACACCACTAGTCACTGGCAGCCAACCAGAAAAAGCCCCCTTTATGACCATTCTGCTAGATGGTACCCCTCTTTTATGGAGACTGGGTCTTTAAAGCTCTTCGTCGGATTTGCGTGGGATCGCTTCCACTGCATCTGCTCTGTACTCCAGTCAAAGAATTTGGAGTGTTGTGTGCATTTCTGTTCACCTACCAGATTCAGAATCCGAATCAGGTTTATTATCACCAGCATGTGTCGTGAAATTTGTTAACTTAGCAGCAGCAGTTCAATGCAATACGTAATCTAGAATAAATAATTACAGTTAATTAATTACACTATATGTATCTTGGAAATTAAAAATTGTGCAAAACAGAAATAATATACATTGAAAAAGTGAGGTTCAATGTCCATTTAGGAATCAGATGGCAGAGGGGAAGAAGCTGTTCCTGAATCGCTGAGTGTGTGCCTTCAGGCTTCTGTACCTCCTACCTGACAGTAATAGTGAGAAAAGGGCATGCCCTGGGTGCTGGGGGTCTTTAATAATGGACGCTGCCTTTCTGAGACACCGCTCCCTGAAGATGTCCTGGCTACTTTGTAGGCTAGTACACAAGATGGAGCTGACTAAATTTACAACCTTCTCCAGCTTCTTTCGGCCCTGTGCAGTAGTCCCCCCCCCCCACCCCCACCCATACCAGACAGTGATGCAGCCTGTCAGAATGCTCTCCACGGTATATCTTAGAAGTTTTTGAGTGTTTTTGTTGACATACCAAATCTCTTGAAACTCCTAATGAAGTAGAGTTGCTGTCTTGCCTTCTTTATAGCTGCATTGATATGTTGAGACCAGGTTAGGTCCTTGGAGATCTTGACACCCAGGAACTTGAAACTGCTCACTGTCTCCACTTCTGATCCCTCTATGAGGATTGGTAGTGTTCCTTCGTCTTACCCTTCCTGAAGTCCACAATCAGCTTTTTTGTCTTACTCATAGAAACATAGAAAACCTACAGCACAATACAGGCCCTTCGGCCCACAAAGCCATGCCGAAAATGTCCTTACCTGAGAAATTACCTAGGGTTACCCATAGCCCTCTATTTTTCTGAGTTCCATACACCTGTCCAGGAGTTTCTTAAAAGACCCTATCATATCCGCCTCCACCACCGCCGCCGGCAGCCCATTCCACACACTCACCATTCTCTGCGTAAAAAACTTACCCCTGACATCTCCTCTGTACCTACTTCCAAGCGCCTTACTGTTCCCTCTTGTGCTAGTCATTTCGGCCCTGGGAAAAAGCCTCACATGTTGAGTGCAAGGTTGTTGCTGCAACACCACTCCACTAGTTGGTGTATCACACTCCTGTACTCCTTCTCATCTCCATCTGAGATTCAACCAATACATTTATCATCAACAAATTTATAGATGGCATTTGAGCTATGCCTAGCCACTCAGTCATGGGTATAGAGAGAGTAGAACAGTGGGCTAAGCACACACCCCTGAGGTACACCGGTGTTGATTGTCAGTGAGGAGGAGATTTTTTCACTAATCCAAACAGATTATGGTCTTCCGGTTAGGAAGTTGAGGATCCATTTGCAGAGGGAGGTACAGAGGCCTGGGTACTGTAACTTCTCAATCAGGATTGTGGGAATTATGGTGTTAACTGCAGAGCTATAGTTGATGAATAGCATCTTGACGTAGGTGTTTGTGTTGTCCAGGTGGTCTAAGACTGTGTGAAGAGCCATTGAGACCTATTGTGATGAATGACAAATTGCAGTGGGTAGAGGTCCTTGCTGAGGCAAGTCACGACCAATCTCTCAAAGCAATTTGTCACTGTAGTTGTGAGTGCTACTGGGTGATAGTCATTAAGGCAGCCCACATTAATCTTCTTAGGCACTGTTATAATTGTTGCCTTTTTGAAGAACATGGGGACTTCCTCCCGTAGCACTGAGAGGTTGAAAATGTCTTTGAATACTCCTGCCAGTTGGTTGGCACAGGTTTTCAGAGCCTTACCAGGTATTCTGTTGGGGCCTTCTGCCTTGCGAGGGTTCACTCTCTTTAAAGACAGCCAGGACAGAGATCACGGGGTCATCAGGTGTGGCAGGGAACTTCACAGAGGTAGTTAAATTCTCCCTTTCAAAGTGTGTGTAGAAGGCACTGAGTTCATCTGGTATTGAAGCATCACTGCCATTCATACTGTTGGGTTTTGCTTTGTAGGAAGCAAACCCTGCCAGAGTTGCCGTGCATCCGATGTCACCTTCAACCTCGTTTGATATTGTCTCTTCGCCCTTGAAATAGCCCTCTGTATGTCATACAAACAGGAAAGATATCTTGGAAAAATAGAGGGCCATTGGGTAACCCTATGTAATTTCTAAGGTAAGGCCATGTTTGGCATAGCTTTGTGGGTGTATTGTGCTGTAGGTCTTCTATGATTCTATGTTTCTAACAAGTTTGATAGAGTGCAGAGTAAATTTACAAGGATGGTGCTGGGACTTGAGGACCTGAGTTATAGAGGAAGTTTGAATAGGACTTTATTCCAGTGAATTATGAAAGATCTTACAGAAATTTTTGAGGTGTAAATACATGCAGGCCTTTTCCTCCAGAACTGGGGGTTATAGTTTAGAATGAAAGAGAAACCTGAGGGTGGTGAGAGTGTGGAATGAGTGGACAGATTCAAGCTCAACTACAATATTTAAGAGCCATTTGGATAGGTAGATGGATGTAAGGGGTATAGAGGGATATGGTCTGAATATGGTTAGATGGGACCTGGCAGTAAAAAAGGATCAGCATGTACTCGATGAGTCAAAGGGTCAGATTCTGTGTGGTAGCCATTGATGACTCTATGCCTGTTCATCTGCATTACCATTATCAGTTGCCTGGTTTACAGAGTGGTCCCTCTTTCTGACAGGAAGCTTTCCATCTCTTTATGGGGTGCTGCCTGACTGCCTGGTGTGGGGGCTGGATCGCAAGAGGCTGCAGAGGGCCGTGGACCCATGGCAGCTCCATCACGGGCACAACCTCTCCCACCTCTGAGGACATCTTCAAGAAGCAGAGCCTCAAGAAGGTGGCATTTATCACTGAGGACCATCACCATCCAGGACAAGCCATTAGGGAGGAGATACAGGAGCTGAAGACCCGCAGTCAACGATTTAGAAACGGCTTCTTCCCCTCCGCCATCAGATTTCTGAATGGCCCTTGAACTCACGAACACTACCTCACTATTCCTTTCTTTTCGGTCTTTATTTATTTTTGCAATTTATAGTAATTTTATGTCGTTGAAGTATACTGCTGTTGCAAAACAACACATTTCACATCATAAAAGTCCGGGACAATAAATCTGATTCTGACTGCTGACAGCCTCCTGCTGAGAACATGCTTTCAGAAAAAAGTGTCAGTTCCCAACTGCAGAATAAAAAAAAAGGTCTTTATATAAAAGTCCTGGAGTTTATAAATCAAGGCACAAGGTATAAGAGCAAGAAAGTCAAGCTGAACCTTTATAAAGCTTTTGATTAGCCACAAAAATGTTCAAATTTCAAAGTAAATTTATTATCAAATTATGTACATAACCTCATACTACTTTAAGATTCATTTTCTTGCAGGCATTTGCAGGAAAAAAAGAAATACAATATAATTTATGAAAAAACTATACTGTACATGTTTGCTCACCACGGTGTCTGACTGGTAACTGAAAGGCGACCTTGGCAAGCAATTAAAGTTCCCTGACTTCACCGCTTCGTCATTCCTGAGGCCTGACATGGTCATTCTGTCAGAAACCTCATGGTAGAACTGACGGTGCTCAGATTGAGTGCTTGAGCATAAGAAAGTCAAGTACTGAGCATATAGAGGTGGGGTGTAGAGGTTTTGTTGGCTGCTCACTGTGCAGAAGCTACTCTCTCCTTGGCATCACAGGGCCTGCAAAGAAAAGAGCCATCAGGTCCGTCACAGCAGGTGCTGAGTGAGCCTCCAGACGGCTATGAGACAAGAGGAGAGACCCGTGGACTAATGCTGCTGAGATTCAAGCTGGGGCCCGATCAAACCGGGCTGGGTATCTGATGTCGAAAGACTTGAAGTACCCGATGACCCCTAGTTACATCACTGATGATGCACATCCTGGGATGTATCTTGACAGCACGTATAAACAAAGGCTGACAAGCAACCAACGTGAAAAATAAGACAAATCATGAAATTTGTGAAATTTACTGAGGACATGAGTTGTAAAGAGTCCATAGGTCATAGATTCAGTTCAGGGTTGAAGTGACTGAAGTTATCCACGTCAGTTCAGTAGACTGATGGTCAGAGGGTAATAACTGTTCCTTTCTTTTTTTCAGTATTTTTATTGATTATTTGCATAGACAAATACAAAATACATTATGATATTATGAAAGCAGAAACAAAGTTGAAATGCCCCATATCTGTGTATAGTAAATTAAATATAATATTGAAAAGGTATATTTTATTCTAATCTAAAACAAAATCAAAACCCCGTAACAAAAAAAAAGAAAAAGAGAAGAAAAAACAGCTGTTTGGTTAAAAGAAAAGAAAAAATGTCCTGGACATATAGTCGTAAATTCAAACATATAATAGCCATCATCATTGCTGAACAAGTCAAAGATTGTGAAAGTAATTCCAAAAAGGTCCCCATAATGTGAAAAAATCTTGTCCAGGTACAGAAATAGAACATCTAATCTTCTCTAAATTTAAACATGACCTAACATCAATCAACCAATGGGCATGAGTAGGCAGAGCAGCATCTTTCCATTTAAGCAACAAAATTCTTCTGGCTAAAAGAGAAATAAAAGCCAAAATATGTAAATCATTCAGCTTAAGAGTAAAATCATTTCCTCCCACAATACCAAACGAGGCAGTCAAAGGGTTGGGTTTAAAGTTCACTTTAAAAAGCTCTGAGAAAGTTTGAAATACTTTTTTCCAAAATTTATCAAGCCACGGGCAGGACCAAAACATATGAATTAGAGAGGCCTCTTCGACATTACACCTATTACAGTATGGAGAAAAATCTGAGTAAAAACGAGAGAGCTTATCTTTAGTCACATAGGCTCTATGAACCACTTTAAATTGTAAAAGAGAGTGACGCACACATAATGAAGAGGTGTGAGCAAGTTTAAAAATTTCATTCCAAGTATCCCCATCAATTGAAATCTATAGGTCTTGTTCCCAGAGGTTTTTAATCTTGTCTAATGGAATGTTTCTCAACTTATTATAAATATTAGAAATAGATCCATTATGAAAAGGTTTCAGAGTAAAAATTGTATCAATTAGATTCTTATCTGGACATGTATGAAGTTGAGAACGCAAGAAGTCTCTACTTCGTAAATATTTGAAAAAGTGAGCTTTACGAAGATTATATTCAATAGATAGTGGATCAAATGAGGAATGATTATCTTCAACAAACAGATCCTGAAAACATTTAACTATTCCACTCTTTAAAAACTACATCAGTCAAAGAAGGTTTAAAAAAATAATTAGAAAAAATGGGACCAGAGAGTGAACTTGGTGGCATGGGACCTAAGGCTGGTGTATCTGCTGCCCGATGGCCTGGATAATGAGGCACTTTGATGATGGATGATGTTTTCTTGTAGCAATGCTCTGTAAATGTGCTCAGTGGTGGGAAAGGTTTTGCCTGTGGTGGACTGGGCTGTATCTGTCATTTTTTGGAGCCTTTTCTATTCCTGGGCATAAGTGTTTCCAGACCAGGTCATGGTATAACCAGTCAGGATACTATCCACTGAGCATCTATAGAAGTTTGTCAAAGGTTTAGGTGACATGCTGAATCTATGCAAAGTTCTAAGAAAGGAAGCACTGTCATGCCTCCTTTGTGATGGCACTTATGTGCTGACCCCAGGACTGATCCTCTGAAATGCTAACAGAAAGGAATTTAAAGTTATGGACCCACTCCACCTCTGATCCCCTATGAGGACCGGCTCATTGTACAACTGGAGTACGATGTCCAGTTCTGGGCATCACAACATTAGGAAAATGCGATGGCTTTAGAGAGCGTACGGAAGAGATTTACAAACTTGACTCCAGGAGTGAGGGACTTCATGGAGTCACAGAATTACAGCATAGAATCAGGTCCTTTGGCCCAACTCATCCATACTGACCAATGTGCCTGTCTGAGCTGGCAACTTCAACTTCACTAACTTATACCCCTGCTCTCATATTCACTTGACTCCTCTCTCTCACTTTTCAATCTCCCTATGTTCATCTCAGGATCAGAAAAGTCAGAATCAGAACCAGAATTAGGTTTAATATCACTGAAATACGTCATGAAACTTCTTAACTTTGTGGCAGTAGTGAGGTTTATGAGTTTAGTGTCCCATCAAAAATTGGATAGCAGAGGGGAAGAAGCTGTTCCTGAATCGTTCAGTGTGTGAACTCAGGCTCTGTACTTCCTTCCTGATAGTAGCAATGAGAAGGAGGACATGTCATGGGTGATGGGGATCCTTAATCACTTTTCTAAGGCATCGCTCCTTGAAGATGTCTTGGATACTATGGAGGATAGTGCCCATGATGGAGCTGACTAAGTTTACAATTTTGCCCCTGGGGTCTTTTTGCTCTCACCTTAAACCTGTTTCTGGACTCCATGCCTTGGGGAAAAGACTTTTACCATCCATGTTACCCTTGCCTTCCAGATTTTAAAACATTTCTATAAGGTTGTCTTTACCTTCACAGGTTACTGTGTGCTCTGTGTACTCTGTGCTTTATACCCTGGTTTGAAGAAATGTTGTCTTGTTTCTATATCTATATGGTTATATACATTGCATACATTATATACATGCATGCAGTTAAATGGCAATAAACTTCACTTGACTTGACTTGAGGGAAAGAAGATGTGGATAGACACTCCATAAACCAAATACCAGCATCACCAAGCAAATGTGTGGAGGCCCCAGAGAAAGCGGAAGAGAGGCCAGCCAAAGAAAGCACCTGGTTACGCGAGCCTGAAGCTGACCCTAAAATGATGGGCTACCCCTGGGGACAGCTTGAAAGACAGGCCCAGGATAGAGGCCTCTGGCGAGCTGTTGTCAGTGGCCTATGCTCCCACAGGGGTGGTGGGGGCCACTGACTAACTGACTAGATATGCACATGGATGGGAGTGGTTTGCAGGCATATGGACCAAACACGGGCTGATGGGAGTAGCTCACTGGACAACACAGTCAGCATGGACGAGTGATCTGAACAGCTGTATGACTACCAACTCCTTGCCTTTGCCTTAATGAGATCTTCCAGCAGATTGTTGCTTTTTTTGTCTCTTGTTTGTTCTCTTGCCTCTCTGACATTTTGTTTTGTGTGGAGTTTCTTTGCTCCAGTGCTGTTGATGGATGCCTTATTTAGCAATCTCAAATAGAACAACTGATGCCAAATGAGGCTTAATGAATGCTAAACAAACATTAGTAATATGTAGTATAACTTCTTTGCCATTGTGTTTCATGGCTTAGTACATAGAACCAAGAATGCCACACCTGTCTACCTCTGCCAGTAGACATGTTCCTACACTAGCTTATATCATCTGTTCCCATTATTTTGCGCATTCATTTTTATCTGCTACGTTTACTCCAACAATCCTTTCTCATAAGAACAGAAGAAGGGTGGCACTGTGGTGTAGAAGTTAGCTCAACACTTTGCAGTGCAGGTGATCCAGGATCAATCCCGTCGCTATCTCCAAGGAGTTTCTGCACTCTTCTCGTGATCACATGGGTTTCCTCCGGGTGTTCCGGTTTTCACAGTCCAAAGGCACACCATTTGGTAGGTCAGTTGGTCATTGCCCTGTGATTAGGCTAGGATTAAATCAGCGGATTACTGGGCGGTGTGGATCGAAGGGCTGGAAGGGCCTATTCTACCTGTATCTCAATAGATATAAAATATGAATTGACAATAAACTGGACTGGTCAAAGAACACTGAGGCTGTCTACAAGAAGGGTCAAAGAACACTGAGGCTGTCTACAAGAAGGGTCAGAGCTGTCTCTACTTCCTGAGGAGACTGAGGTCCTTTAACATCTGCCGGACGATGCTAACGATGTTCTACGAGTCTGTGGTGGCCAGTGCTATCATGTTTGCTGTTGTGTGCTGGGGCAGCAGGCTGAGGGTAGCAGACACCAACAGAATCAACAAACTCATTCGTAAGGCCAGTGATGTTGTGGGGGTGAAATTGGACTCTCTGACTGTGGTGTCTGAAAAGAGGATGCTGTCCAAGTTGCATGCCATCTTGGACAATGTCTCCCATCCACTAATGTACTGGTTAGGCACAGGAGTACATTCAGCCAGAGACTCATTCCACCGAGATGTAACACTGAGCGTCCTAGGAAGTCATTCCTGCCTGTGGCCATCAAACTTTACAACTCCTCCCTTGGAGTGTCAGACACCCTGAGCCAATAGGCTGGTCCTGGACTTATTTCCACCTGGCATAATTAACATATTATTATTTAATTATTTATGGTTTTATACTGCTATATTTCTACACTATTCTTGGTTGGTGCGACTGTAATGAAACCCAATTTCCCTCGGGATCAATAAAGTATGTCTGTCTGTCTGTCTGTCTGTCTGTCTGTCATAAAAACGAAATACAAGCAGGAGTAGGCTATCTGGAAATCAGGTTCCTATTAAATCCTTTCCTTTCACCTTAACCTATACGTCTGACCAGAGGACCATGAAGCATGAGATTAGAATGAGGCTATTTCTCCGCCATTCCATCATGCCTGATTTATTATCTCTCTCAACCCCATTTTCCTGCCTTCTCCCTGTAACCTTTCATACCCTAACTAATCAAGAATCTACCGACCTCTACTTTAAATATACCCAATGATTTGGCCTCCACATCTGTCCGTGGCAATGAATTCCATTGATTCACCATTCACTGGCTAAAGAAATTCCTCCTCATCTCTGTTCTAAAGGAATGTCCTTCTGTTCTGAGGGTGTGCCCTCTGATCCTAGACTCCTCCACTATAGGAGACAGCCACTCCACATCCATTCTTTTGAGGCCTTTCAAAATGCAACAGGTTTCAATGAGATACTCCCCTCATTCTTTGAAACGCCAGTGACTACTGGCTCAGAGACATCAAATGCTTCACATTTGTTAGGTTCTCTAGTTCTTGGGGTAAAAGACTGTGCACATTCACTCTCTCTATGCCCCTCATGATTTTATACAACTCTGTAAAATTGCTCCTTCTCCTATGCTTCAGTGAAAGAAATCCCAACCTGCTCAACCGAACTGGGGCTTCAATGATTCTCTCATTCATTCTATAGGGGCTCTTATTTCCTGAATGTCTGTGAAGAGTATGAGTTTCAGTTTGTATACTGTAAAAAAGTAAAGTATGCATTTTCTGATATTAAATGAACTTTTGAATCTTTGAATATTTGTAACTCAGTCAGTCTATGTTACATTCAGATCCATGTGAATTTTCAATAGAGGACCAAACTCAAAAGCTCAAATGCTTGAAAGGCCTAGATAGAGTGGATGTGGAGAGAATGATTTCTATAGTTGGGAAGTCTAGAATGCAAGGGCACAGCCTCAGAATAAAAGGACATCCATTTAGAATGGAAATAAGAAGGAATTTCTTTCGTCAGAGGGTGCTGAATTCATTGGCATAGATGGCTGTGGAGGCCAAGTCATTGGGCATATTCAAAGCAGAGGTTGATAGGTTCTTGATTAGTAGGGGTGTCAAAGGTAACAGTGAAAAGCTGAGAGGGGTAATAAATCAGCCATGATGGAATAGTGGCCCAGACTCAATGGGCCAAATGGCCTGATTCTGCTCCTATGTCTCTAGACTTATCGTCTTACTTTGTTTGATGAGATGTCAGGCGTTTAAGGAGGTTCAAAGACTCATATGAAGGTAGATGAAGGTAAAGTTGTAGATGTAGTGTATATGGATTTCAGCAAGGCATTTGATAAGGTACCCCATGCAAGGCTTATTGAGAAAGTAAGGAGGCATGGGATCCAAGGGGCCATTGCTTTGTGGATCCAGAACTGGCTTGCGCACAGAAGGCAAAAGGTGGTTGTAGACGGGTCATATTCTGCATGGAGGTCGGTGACCAGGGTTGTGCCTCAGGGATCTGTTCTGGGACCCCTACTCTTCATGAATTTTATAAGTGACCTGGATGAGGAAGTGGAGGGATGGGTTAGTAAATTTGCTGATGACACAAAGGTTGGAGGTGTTGTGGATAGTATGGAGGGCTGTCAGAGGTTACAGCAGGACATTGATAGGATGCAAAACTGGGCTGAGAAGTGGCAAATGGAGTTCAACCAGGATAAGTGTGAGGTGGTTCATTTTGGTAGGTCAAATATGATGGCAGAATATAGTATTATTGGTAAGACACTTGGCAGTGTGGTGGATCAGAGGGATCTTGGGGTCCGAGACCATAGGACACTCAAAGCTGCTATGCAGGTTGACTCTGTGATTAAGAAGGCATATGGTGTATTGGCCTTCATCAATGGTGGGATTGAGTTTAAGAGCCGAGAGGTAATGTTGCAGCTATATAGGACCCTGGTCAGACCCCATTTGGAGTACTGTGCTCAGTTCTGGTCACCTCACTATAGGAAGGATGTGGAAACCATAGAAAGGGTGCAGAGAAGATTTACAAGGATGTTGCCTGGATTGGGGAGCATGCCTTATGAGAATAGGTTGAGTGAACTCGGCCTTTTCTCCTTGGAGCAACGGAGGATGAGAGGTGACCTGATAGAGGTGTATAAGATGATGAGAGGCATTGATCGTGTGGATAATCAGAGGCTTTTTCCCAGGGCTGAACTGGCTAGCACAAGAGGGCATAGTTTTAAGGTGCTGGGGAGTAGGTACAGAGGAGAAGTCAGTGGTAAGTTTTTTTACGCAGAGAGTGGTGAGTGCGTGGAATGGGCTGCTGGCGGCGGTGGTGGGGGTGAAAACGATAGGGTCTTTTAAGAGACTCCTGGATGGCTACATGGAGCTTAGATAAATAGAGGGCTGTGGGTAAAGCCTAGGTGGTTTTAAGGCAGGGACATGTTCGACACAGCTTTGTGGGCTGAAGGGCCTCTATTGTGCTGGATGTTTTCTATGTTCCTATGTAAGTTTCTGTGGATGTACGGTAGAGAGCATTCTGAATCTTTTTATCACAGCCTGGTATGGAGGCTCCTGTGCACAGAATCGCTAGAGACTGCAGAGGATTGTAGACCCAGCCAGCTCCATCATGGGTACAACCCTCGCACCATCAAAGACATCTTCAAAAGGCAGTTCCTTAAGAAGGCAGCGACCATCAAGAAGGACATTCACCATTTTTGACATGGCCTCTTTTCATTGCTACCACCTGAGAGGAGATACAGGATCCTGAAGACACACACCCAATGATTCAAGAACAGCTTCTTCCTCGCCACCATCAGATTACTTTAGCTGATTATTGTTAGGTGTTTGGAGATACTGTCAGGTGCTTGTCATGCATACTGTTCAAATCATTACCAAGTACATTGAGGTGGGGTGTAGTAAAACAACAATTATAACAACTGCAGACAAAGTGAAGTGCCGGTCGATAATAAAGTGAAAATAATAATGAGATGCTGTAGATTATGAGGTCATAAACACAAGAGATTCTTCAGGTGCTAGAAATCTTGAGCATTTTTGCTGGAGGAACTCTGCAGTTCAGGCAGCATCTGCGGAAGGGAATCAACAGTCGATGTTTCGGGCCAATTGTTAGCTCAAGAACCAATCATATCATTGGTCAAATTTGGAGCATTGTGAAGTTCTGGTCACCTACATATAGGAAAGGTATCAATAAGATTACAAATGAAGAGAGAAAAATTTTCAAGAATGTTGCCATGTCTTGAGAACCTGAGTTATAGTGAAAGGTTGAATGCATCAAGACTTTATTCCCTGGAATGTATGAGAATGAGGGGAGATTTGATAGAGGTATACAAAATTATGAGGGGTGTAAATAGGGTAAATGCAAGCAGGCTTTCTCCATCGAGGTTGGGTGAGACTAGAACTAGAGGTCATAGTTCAGGGTGAAAGGTGAAATATTTAAGGGGAGCCTGAGGGAAAACTTCACTCGGAGGGTGGAGTGAGCGTGAATGAGCTGCCAGCAGAGGTGGTGGATTTGGGTCCGATTTCAACATTGAAGAGAAGGTTGGATAGGTACATGGATAGGAGGGGTATGGAGGGCTACGACCCAGGTGTGGGACAATGGGACCAGACAGATTACTAGTTCAGTGTGGTCTAGATGGGCTGAAGCACCTATTTCTGTGCTGCAGTGCTCTATGGCCTGATAATATTTCTGTGTTTGCATTGTACCGCCACTGCAAAACAGCAAATTCCATGTCATCCAAATCAGGGATAATAAAGTTAATGCTGATTCTCCACTTGACAAGCACCTTTCACCTACGATGAGTGATCACCAGGAGATGCCCGTCAACTTGGTCCGGAGCACAAACATTTTGAGAAGTAGTGGAATGCGTGTCGACTGTGGGAACAAAAGAGAAGCTGAAAAGTTTAATTTGTCATAAATAAAAAATAAAAAAGTAAAGAGTTTTTCCCACCAGGTTGGTGTGACTTGGCAGC
The DNA here is from genome assembly GCF_048418815.1 of Hemitrygon akajei. NCBI lineage: Eukaryota > Metazoa > Chordata > Chondrichthyes > Myliobatiformes > Dasyatidae > Hemitrygon > Hemitrygon akajei. The sequence continues at coordinate 10,389,169 of NC_133127.1, read as the reverse complement.
TGTTCCACAGCCCTGAGGCTGTTGGAGTGAGTTCAGACCTTCAGTGGGAATGTAGCTCGCTCTGCCAGTCAGCTCCGTACTTCACTCCAGAGGCTCGGCTCAGGGAGTGCTCAAGTGTGCAAAGCTATAAGTGTACAGCTCCAAATAACTTCAAGCACCCCTGCAACCGAGGCTGTGTAGGAGTGTAGGAGCGCTGGGGAGGGATTGGCGTGATGGTGTTGAGATCTCTCTGTGGGACAGGGAAGGATGAGAACACCTGGCCATAGTCATGGTCATAGAGTACAACAGCACAGAAACAGGCCCTTTGGCCCATCTAGTCTGGTTTTCTGCCTAGACCCATATATCTGCACCCGGACCATAGCCCTCTAAACCCCTCCCATCAATGTACTTCTCCAAAATTCTCCAAGCGGTCCTTCCTGATGAAGCAACTCTTCACCTGAGAATCTGGTGGGGCTGTCTATTGTGTCCAGTGCTCCCGGTGCAGTCTCCCCTACGTTGGTGAGACCTGTCATAAATTGGGGGACTGCTACATCAAGCACCTCCACTCCATCTGTCAAAAGCAGAATTCCCCGTGGACAAACATTTTAATTCCGGTTCCCAATCCTGTTCTGAAATGTCTTGTGCCATGATGAGACCACCCTCATGGTGGAGGAGAAACACCTTATATTCCGTCTGGGTAGTCTCCTACCTGATGGCATGAATATCAACTTCTCCTACGGTAAAAAATAATTCCTATCTCTCCCCTCTTCTTCTATTCCCCACTTTGGCCTCTTTCCTCTTCTCATCTGCCCATCACATCCCTTTGGGACCCTCCTCCTTTCCTTTCAACTATGATCCATTCTCCTCTCCTATCAGATTCCTTCCACTCCAGCCCTTAATCATTCCTACCCACCTGGCTTCACCTATCACCTTCCCCTCCACCCACCTTTGCAATCTGGTGTCTTTATCTTTCCTTTCAAGTCCTGAAGAAGTGTCTTGGCCTGAAAAGTTGACTGTTTATTCCCCTCGATATCACGCCCCCTGACCTGCTGAGTTCCTCCAGCATTTTGTGTGTGTTGCTTTCTCTTAAATGTTACCTTTGAACCCACATCTACGGCTGGCAGCTCCTTCCACACTTTCACCAGCCTCTGAGTGAAGAAGTTCTCTCTCCGATTCCTCTTAAGTATTTCACCTTTCACCCTCAACCCATGACCTCTCATTCTTGTCACGCCCAACTTGAGTGGAAAAAAGGTCTGTATGCACTGACCCTGTTAATGCCCCCATAACATAGATCATAGAACGTAGAACATGGAACAGAGTACAGGCCCTTCTGTCCATGATATCGTGCAAGTTTTTAATCTGCTCTAAGATCAATCTAACCCTTCCCTCCTACATAGCCCTCCATTTTTCTATCATCCATGTGCCTATCTAAGAGTCTCATAAATGTCCCTAATGTACCTAGCTCTACCACTGCCTCTGGCCGGGCTTTCCATACACCCACCACTCTCTCTGTAATAATCCTACCTCTGACATCCCATCCCTTTACTTTCCTCCAATCACCTTGAAATTATGCTCCCTAGGATTAGCCATTTCCACTCTGGGAAAAGTCTCTGGCTGTCCACTCTATTCATGACTCATCATCTTGTACACATCTATCAGTTTAGTTGCTGGAATCTGGGTTTCATGATTCTCCAACACACTACCCACCCACACCCAGCTCTCCCCCGATGCTGGAATTAGTGTATGTATGGAAATACCAAACTCTGGGCCACAGTATGATCAGGAAAATGTTTGCGGCAACTGTATGTGGTATGTCCTAACTTTTATTTTTATTTTTACTTAGCACAGAAAAGGCCATTCTGGCCCAATGGGCTGCACGGCCGATCAACCTGTCTTTTAACCCAGGCCTAACCACAGGACTTCTCATCATCATCATTATTTTGACCATGATTGCTCTTGGCAAGCTTTTCTACAGTAGTTGTTTGCCATTGCCTTCTTCTGGGCAGTGTCTCGACAAGACTGGTGATCCCAGCCATTGTCAATACTCTTCAGAACTTGTCTGCCTGGCGTCAGTGGTCACATAACCAGGACTTGTGATATGCACCAGATGCTCACACGGCCATCCACCACCTGCTCCCTTGCTTCACATGATCCTAAGCAGGTGCTACACCTTGCCTCGGGTGATCTGTAGGTTATCAAAAGGAAGCAGCTCCTCACACCTGCTTTGGTAGAGATGTATCCCCACTCCATCAACAGGGCTATTACAATGACCAACTAACCTACTAACTGATACCTTTTTGGGCTGAGGGTGGAAACCGGAGCACCCAGAGGAAATTCACGTGGTCACAGGAAGAACGTACAAACTTCTTACAGAGAACATCAGAGATGAACTCTGAACCCCGGACTCTGGAAGACCCTGAGCTGTCATAGCATCACGTTAACTGCTACCCCAGTCTGCACCCTTCATTGACCATCCCTGCATCACAGGGATTACATAATCGTCCAGAAAAACAAGGTCTTAATTGTAAAATCCCACCATTGACTTCAAGCACCTCCATGTCATAGAAACATACGGAAGGAGAAACAGGCCCTTCGGCCCACGCTGTACATGCTGACTGTCAAGCATCCATCTATTATAGAGATTTTAAAGTTGAAAGCTTTATCTGTCAAATGTACAGTGAAATATTGAAACATGTGTTGAGGGTGAAATTTGTTGTTTGCGTCAACAACCAACACTCTCTGAAGATGTGCTGGTGTTGCCATGCTTCCGGTACAAACACAGGATTTCAACTACTTACTAATCCTGGCCCATATGTGTCTGGACATGCCCTCTTCTCATTGCTGCCATCAGAGAGAAGGTCCTGGAGCCTGGAGACACCCAGTCAATGATTCAGGAACAGCTTCTTCCCCTCTGCATGAAAACAAATTTCACGACAAATGCTCCATCATTGGGGTGCCCCAAGCTCTTGAACTCCATCCTCTTTGTTCTACTGCTCTCCTTCTCCCCTTTAAGATACAGTACTCATTAAAAAACCTGCTTCTCTCAATTTGTCATCTGTGGCCATTGTAAATTACGCTGTGATTAGGTTAGGGTTAATTGGGGCTGTGGAATTGCTGGGGCAGCACGGCTCAAAAGGCCACATTGTACTGTATCTCTAAATAAATAAATTTGTCGGATTGTAATTATATATAGGGGTTCTAGAGTGCCTCCACTGGGGAGAATGGGTAATTGCAACTGCTCCGAGCCCTCTGTCTTGTCTGTCTCTGCCCAGAGAAACAAACTCCATTGCTACACGAAAATCCTGGGTGGCTCAGTGCCAATTTATTGTTTGGAACGCCTCAGGATATCTTGCAATTAAAAGCTATTTATACTTCTACATTGTTGCTGCTTTGACTTTGGTGAGGCCACACCTGCGCTGGCATGAACAGCTTTCTCTACCTTAAACAGTGAAGCAGAGCTTTACTGTGATTAGTGGTTGTATGGTAAACTATATGAACTGGTTTTGTAAGATAGTATCTTGATGGATCACCTACAGAACTAGTTCTTTTAATTCCAAATTTGTGCAGTGAGAAAGTTTGTTTAATGATCTGTAATTGTGTTGCCTGTGGGGAATAGTGATCATAATGTGATAGAAATTTATTGAAGGACTGGCGACTTTTTCTCAGGGTGGAAATGGCTAATACCAGGGACAGTATTTTAAGGTGATTGGAGGAAAGTATAGGTGGATATCAGTGGTAAGTTCTTTACACAGAGAGTGGTGAGTGTGTGGAAAACCTTGCCAGGGGAGGTGGTAGAAGCAAATACATTAGGGATGTTTGCTGAGCCTGGAGGTTAGGTCGCAAATGTTCATCACTAGTTCATCACTGCGCAATTGAGTGTTGTTTCTGTGGAGTGCTCGCGTTTATATTAGTCCGACTTGTTGCTGTGATTCGTTAATTGTCGTGTTGGTAGCAAGTCTCCACTTGGTCCTGGCCAGCCGGAGAACTTATGCCTCCACTGGCTCATATCCCTGGTTATCAGTTGTTGAAAGTGCTGTTTCCTTGGGTGTGCATGTCTTACTCCTCAGCTGCTATTCGCAGATGCGTCGATTCGTAAGTTGCGTCCAGTTCAATAAGCTTGTTGATAGAGTCTATCACTGAGAACTAAGCTTCTGAGAGTTCTCTTGATTTCTAGTGTTGTGCTTCTGCCCGGATTTTTGTATTTTCCCCAGGTGAACTTGTTTCCTTCTTGGTCTTCACGTGCTGAGATGAGTGACAGATCGTGTCTAGCTGATGCTCATGTATCCCGTGGATAGTTTTCTCTCTGTCTCATCCACTCCTACATAGTGTTTTGAGGCATTCTCCACATCTCCACATTGGATTTGGTATATTACCTTTGTTCTCTCCACCAGTGATGTTGGATTCTTGGGTCTTGAGGTGAGTGTTGTGATAGTTGTGCTGAGTTTCTGTGCTACCGTTATTCCATGTGTGACCTAACCTCCAGGCTCAGCAAACAATCCTACAAGCGAGCAGTGAACCAGAGCTACCTATTTACACTTTTGTTTCAATCATTAGTGATATTTAAGAATCTCTTAGATGAGTACTTAGATGAAAGTAAAATGGAGGGCTATGTAGGAGGAATGGGTTAGATTGATCTTGAAGTGGGTCAACAACTGTGCTGTAATGTTCTATGATTGAAATTGAAGACGTTCAGTCTATCGGGGTAGCATGGTAGCATTGCAGTTAGCATAATGCTTTACCTTCCCTAGACCGCATTTTGGCAAGTTGGATAATTTGGCTGCACTCTTACTACCTGCATACAGACAGAGCCTAAAGAGTAAGGCTCCAGAGATCAAGACAACAGAGGTGGTCATGGGAGGCAGAGGAACAGGTACAGCACTGTCTTGGCTCAGTGGACTAGGTCATGTTCAAGAACTCATCTGAGGACCTGAATGACTACACCAGCAGTCATTAAAGACTTTACTAAAACAGCTGTAGATGAGCGTGTCCCCATAAAATCACTCAGGGTTTACCCCAATCAGAACTCTGAATGAACAATGATATCTGGAACTTGCTGAGAGCCAGGTCAGAGGCATTCAACTCTGGAGATCCAGAATGCAACAAGGGGTGCAGATATGATCTCTGGAAAGCCATCTCACGGGCGAACTGGAGGTACCAGGCTAGACTGGGATCAATGAGGGATGCTTGACAGCTGTGGCAGGGTTTGAATGCCATAGCCTCCTACAAAGTTAAATCTAGTGAGCTCCACTTCCAGCTGAGCTCAATGCCTTCTATGCTTGCTTTGACCACCAGAAGATTGAGGAACCATCGCATACCCCATGTATCCGGATGATCCTTTGGTCCCAGTATCTGATGATGACATGCGGACTGCCTTCAAAAGAGTGAATCCATAGAAAGCATCGAGTCTGGATGGAGTACCTAGCCGAGTACTGAAGACCTGTGCCGACCAACTTTTCATGGATATCTTTAACCTGTCTGCTTCAAGCAGGCTTCAATCTTATTGGTGCTCAAGAAGCACGTGGTAACCTGTCTCAATGACCATCTCCCAGTGGCACTTACATCCACAGTGATGAAGTGTTTTGAGAGGGTGGTGTTGAAGCATATAGCTCCTGTCTGAGTGGCAACTTCATCCACTCCAATCTGCCTACTGAAGCAACAGGTCCATAGCAGATGCCATCTCATTGGCTCTTCACACAGTCCTGGAACATCTGGGCAGCAAAGGGACACACAGCAGGATGATCTTTATCAATTACAGATCAGCATTTAATACCATCATCCCCTCAAAACTAATCAGTAAACTCATGACCTTGGCCCCAATGGCCCCAGTGCACTTTGATCATAGATTTCCTCACTGTTACCCCGTAACGGGTTAAAAAGAACCAGCAGGAATGGACACACCTGGAGTCTGAGTCTTCCATTATAAACTCTATTTTATTAGTGACTACGTGAATAAAGTAATACAAAACAAGATAAGGTAAACAGATTAGCAGAGTATACGCATATATAAGTGAGTAAATAAGGATTCTCAAGCTTCCCAGCTCAGGTGAATCGGTGATACAGTCTTACGGTGGTATGGTAAGTAATCAGTTCAGTTCTGGAATTTGTTTTGAGTAATGTTAGGGAGAGAGAGGGAGAGAGAGGGAGAGAGAGGGGGAGAGAGGGGGAGAGGGGGAGAGGGGGAGAGGGGGAGAGGAGAGAGAGAGAGAGAGAGAGAGAGAGAGAGAGAGAGAGAGAGAGAGAGAGAGAGAGAGAGAGAGAGAGAGAGAGAGAGAGAGAGAATTGGTTTGTCTTTCCGATGCCAATTCTATACGTCGTCCTCCTGCTCCCGAACTTACAGTCACAACTGTGACCACAAAAAGAGGATGCCGTCTTCTGTGGTGGAGTTATCAACCCAGACCAGAGTTAAATGTACCGATAGCTCCCCACCGGTCACCCCTTTGTCCACACTGTGAGCAAAAACCCCACCTTTGTCGTGGGCACACAAAGTTCACCAGTGTCCTCCTTGCCCTGGTGTTGTGTGTCTCTTGTGGGTCTGATTAAAAAGTCAACTGACCTTGTATATATCTCAGTGCAGAACACCAGCTGTCCATCATATAGCTCCACCTTTCAGTTTCCAAGACAACTCACAGATTTTCTCTCTCTCCCTTGCTGCTGAATTAGCACACAAACTGCCTGCTCCCTCTCTTGTTTAAAGCAACAGTCCACTTTAGAAGAATCCTTCAGATCTCGTCACATCACTTGTAAACTCCTGTCAGTTCAGACTGGCAAAAGTATCTCCTCCACAATCTCCATCAGCTCAGGAGCACAACAGGGATGTGTACTTATCCCCCTGCTCTACTTGCTTTACAGCTATGACTATGTGGCTAAGTACAGCTCCACCACCATATACAACTTTGCTGATAACACCACTGTATCAAAGGGGGTGATGAATCAACATACAGGAGGGAGATTGAAATTTTGGTTGAGTGGTGTCATAACAACAACCTCTCACTGAATGTCAATAAGATCAAGGAACTAATTGCAAACTTCAGGAAAGGGAAACCTGAGGTCCACGAAAGATCATAGGTGTAAAGAGTCAGGAACTTTAAATTCCTGGGTGTCACTATCTCAGAGGACCCGTCCCTGGATCCAATTATATAAATATAATTTCAAAGAAAGCACAATAGTGCCTCTACTTACATAGGAGTCTGCAGAGATTCAGCATGTCATCAAAACCTTGGCAAACTTCCATAAGTGTGTGGTGGAAAGTGCGCTGACTGGCTGCATTATGGTCTGGGAACACCAACGTCTCTGAGTAGAAAATCCTACAAAAGGTAGACATTTCCGCCCAACCATTGAGCACATCTACATGAAATGTTGCCGGAGAAAAGCAGCATCCATCGTGAAGGATCCTCACCACCCAGAGCACTGCTGCCATCAGGTAGAAGGTACAGGTGCCTCAGGACTCACACCATGAGGTTCAAGAACAATTACCACTTCTCAAACTTCAGTCTTCTGAACAGGGGATAAGTACACTCATTCTACTGGTGTTCCCTCAGCCAATGGTCTTACTTTATCTTGTTTATTTCATACTCATTATTTATTGCTATTTGTTTATATCTGCATTTGCACAGTTTGTTGTCCATTGATCCTGTTTACAGTTACTGTTCTATAGATTTGATGGGTATGCCCACAGGAAAAGATTCTCAGCATTGTACGTGGTGACATGTATGTACTCTGATAATAAATTTTACATTGAAATTTGAACTTTACAGCACCAGTGACCAGGGTTCAATTCTGGCTGCTGTCTGTAAGGAGTTTGTATGTTCTCTCCATGACAATGTGGGTTTCCTCCAGGTGCTCTGGTTTCCTCCCACATTCCGAAGATGTACAGGTTGGGATTAGTGAGCTGTGGGCATGCTACGTTGACACCAGAAGCATGGCAACACTTCCAGGCTGCCCTCAGCACATCCTCAGACTGTGTTGGTCATTGACACAACCAATGTATTTCGCTGTGTTAATGTGAAGTTGTGTAAGACATTAGTGAGGTCTAATCTGGACTATTGTGTGCAGTTTTGGTCACCTACCTACAGGAAAGATGTAAACAAATGCCAGCATTTTGTGTTTTTATTTATTTCCAGCATCTGCAGATTCACTCGTGTTGCATCTGTAATCTATTCTTCACCTCATGTACATCAATTGTCCCTGATTGAGTCATAGATGAGATGGGATGTTACGTTGAAGTTGTGTAAGACATTAGTGAGGTCTAATCTGGACTATTGTGTGCAGTTTTGGTCACCTACCTACAGGAAAGATGTAAACAAGGTTGAAAGAGTGCAGAGAAAATTTACGACGACGTTGCTGGGTCTGGAGGACCTGAGTTATAGAGAAAGATTGAATAGTTTAGGACTTTATTTCTTGTAACGTAGAAGACTGAGAGGAGATTTGATAGAGGTATACAAAATTATGAGAGGTACAGATAGGGTAAATGCAAGCAGGCTTTTTCCCCTGAGGTTGGGTGGGACTACAACTAGAGGTCTTGGGCTAAGGGTAAAATGTGAAAAGTTTAAAGGGAACATGAGGGGAAACTTCTTCACTCAGGGAGTTATGAGAGTGTGAAACGAGCTGCCAGCACAAGTGGAGCATGTGAGCTCAATTTCAACTTTTAAGAGAAGTTTGGATAGGTAGGAGGATGGGAGGGGTATGGAGGGCTGTGGTCCAGGTGTGAGTAGATGGGATTAGGAGGCAGATAGCATCGTTATGGACTAGATTGGCCAGTCACTGGGCTGTAATTCTCTATTGAGCCTGGGAATTTCTGAAACGGTGAGAAGGTAACCTTACCTGCCGCCCACGTTTGTAGGCTGGGAAATAGATGAGCCTGAAGCTGCTCGAAGATCCCAGCGGTTTGCCAATGCTTCGTCATTAAGGAACACCCACAGACTCACGCCGGAGGGAAGGACCGCATCCCACCGCAGCCCAGAGAGGCACAGGCAGTGCCAAGAAAACTGGTAGCACAGGAGGCAACTCAGAACCACCAGTTACCCAGCGTGGGCAAGGATTCGATAATGACTGTCAACCACATGCCAATCAGAACAGTCACTTCGCACAGTTGCTCAAACCCCCATCCCTTAAGCACTATTGCACAGCAGTTTTTCACAGAAAAGCTTTGTTACTTATTTTCTTTCTGAGAATTTGGATGAGTTGTTCTGTTGAGCAAATGGCCTGAAGGAGAGAACAAGTGAACATTAGGCTTGCTGGGACCTGTGTTCAGCTCTCTGTGCCTTCACCAAGAACGATGCTTTTGGGAGAGTAATTCCCAGATGGCTAGGTAACACGAAGCAGACACACGCGTTATCAATTCAGACCATCTGTCCTGCGACCAGCGCATAAGTGCCACCACAAAGAAGGCACAGCACCACCTCTACTTTCGTAGAAGCTTATGTAAACTCAGCACATCACCAAAAACTTCGGCAAAACTTTTATAGATGGACAGTGAAGAGTTGGTTGCATCACGGCCTGGTATAGAAACACCAATGCCTTTGAATGGAACTTGCTTACTAACTGCCTGTTATGGTGCTGGTGTTTAGGATAGCAATGAAGGTCCTCCATTCCTGGTGGTGTTCAGAATTTCCTTCATCAAGCCAGTAGCTTCCTCTCGGTTTTCACTACTGTCAGTCATGCAAATCCCAGGTGGAGACTCAGGAATACTGTCTCACTCAGAGGTAGAAGGATTCTTCACTGCTGTTTCCATAACGGTTTTGTTTTACCAGTCAGGGTTGTTAGCCCTGAGCTGAACCCCGGAACCTGGAAGACTGGTCTGTACCCTTTGACCTATTCAGCATGAGCCAAAGCATAAAACCCTGACTCCAGCCAAAGCATAAAACCCTGACTCCAGCCAACATAGCTCTCTGGCTCATTGAAGCATGCAAGCCTCCAAACCCAACGACAAGGTTGCGGTCCTCTTGGAGGCCAGGAATGGGAAAGGCTACACAGAGCAGTCCATCACAGGCAAAGGTCTCTACAGCAAGGGTTCCCAAACTGGAGTCGCACTACTTCAGCAACCAGGGTTCAATCCTGGCCATGGATGCTGTCTGAGTGGAGTTTGAACATCACTGGAACAGGCCCTTAACCAATAAAATTAGTAATTAAATTAAATTAATCCCTGCTGCCTACACAATGTCCATATCCTTCCATTTTGCTCACATTAGTGTGCCAATTCAAATACCTCAGAATCAGAATCAGGTTTATTTTCACCAGCGTGTCATGAAATTCATTACCTTTGCAGCAACAGTTCAATGCAATACATAATATAACCATATAACCATATAACAATCACAGCACGGAAACAGGCCATTCCGGCCCTCCTAGTCCGTGCCGAACTCTTAATCTCACCTAGTCCCACCTACCCGCACTCAGCCCATAACCCTCCACTGCTTTCCTGTCCATATACCTATCCAATTTTACCTTAAATGACACAACTGAACTGGCCTCTACTACTTCTACAGGAAGCTCATTCCACACAGCTATCACTCTCTGAGTAAAGAAATACCCCCTCGTGTTTCCCTTAAACTTTTGCCCCCTAACTCTCAAATCATGTCCTCTCGTTTGAATCTCCCCTACTCTCAATGGAAACAGTCTATTCACGTCAACTCTATCTATCCCTCTCAACATTTTAAATACCTCGATCAAATCCCCCCTCACCCTTCTACGCTCCAATGAATAGAGACCTAACTTGTTCAACCTTTCTCTGTAACTTAAGTGCTGAAACCCAGGTAACATCCTAGTAAATTGTCTCTGCACTCTCTCTAATTTATTGATATCTTTCTTATAATTCGGTGACCAGAACTGTACACAATAATATAGAAGAAAAAAAGTAAAAATAAATAAATAGGTAAATCAATTACAATATATGTATATTTAATAGATTAAAAATCATGCAAAAACAGAAATAATATATATTTTAAAAGTGAGGCAGTGTTCATGGGTTCATTTAGGAATCAGATAGCAGAGGGGAAGAAGCTGTTCCTGAATCGCTGAGTTAGAACCAGAGAACCATAGAACATTACAGCACAGAAACAGGCCTTTCGGCCCTTCTTGGCTGCGCCAAATCATTTCTCTGCCTAGTCCCACTGACCTGCACTTGGACCATATCCCTCCAAACCCCTTTCATCTATGTACCTGTCCAAGTTTTTCTTAAATGTTTAAAGTGAGCCCGCATTTACCACTTCATCTGCCAGCTCATTCCACACTCCCACCACTCTCTGTGTGAAGAAGCCTAATGTTCCTAATGTTCCCTTTAAACTTTCCCCCCTTCACACTTAACCCATGTCCTCTGTTTTTTTTTTCTCTGCTAGCCTCAGTGGAAAAAGCCTGCTTGCATTCACTCTATCTATACCAATCATAATTTTATATACCTCTATCAAATCACCCCTCATTCTTCTACGCTCCAGGGAATAAAGTCTGAACCTATTCAACCTTTCTCTGTAACTCAGTTTCTCAAGTCCCGGCAACATCCTTGTAAACTTTCTCTGCACTCTTTCAACCTTATTAATATCCTTCCTGTAGTTAGGTGACCAAAACTGCACACAATAATTCTTACAAGTCCCTAATGTATCTGCCTCTACTACCACACCAGGCATCTCCACTCTCTGTGTAAAAAATATGCTCCACTCATCTTCTTTGAAATTATCCCCTCTCACCTTAAATGCTTGCCCTCTGGTATTAGACAGTTCAACCTTTGGAAAAGAATATTGTCTGTCTACTCTACCTGAGCCTCTCATAATCTTATAAACCTCTATCAGACCTTCCTTCAGCCTCTACCGCTTCAGAAAAACAGCCCAAGTTTGTCCAACCTCTTGTTATAGCATATGCCCCCTAACCCAGGCAGTATCCTGATAAACCTCTCTGCATGCTTCGCAAAGCTTGTCATCCTTCATATAATGGAGCGACCAGAACTGCATGCAATACTCCAGCTGCAGCCTAACCAGAGTTTTACAAAGCTGCAGTGTAATGTGCTGACTTTTGAATTCAATTCCTTGACTAATAAAGGCAAGCATTCCATGTGCCTTCCAAACCACCCTATCAGCCTGCGTAGCCACTTTCAGGGAACTAGGAACTTGGACCACAAGATCCCTCTTTTCAGGATCTTGCCCTTAATAGTGCATTGTCTCTTTGCATTTGATCTCCCAAAGTCCAGCACTTCACATTTGGCCTTGCTAAACTCCATCTGCCATTCCCTCACCCATATCTGCAACTGACCTATATCCCATTGTATTCTTTGCCAGTCTTTTACACTCCACAACTCCACCAATCTTCAGCATCTGCAAACTTACTAACATCTCCATTTTCATACATTTAATTTATCACAAACAGCAGAGGTCCCGGTACTGATCGTTATGGATTCGTCTGATTTTGCATTCCTTATCAATGGTCTGGTTTTACAGAATTCTAAAATATTCCCAATCCTCAGCCCTATTCCTCCTTTCAGAACATAGAACAGTACAGCAGAATACAGGCCCACCATGTTGGGTTTTCTAACCTTAAAGGGAGAAACATTTGTCAAATGACACATTAATTCGGCCCGAAACGTCGTCACTACCTCCTCCCATAGATGCTGTCTGGCCTGCTGAGTTCTGCCAGCATTTTGTGTTTTTAATAGATTACAGATGTTGGATGTGACTAATAAATTGTCATTTTCTTTGCAGTTTAACAACTAATTGTCTAAGAACAAAGAACAAAAAACAATACAGCGCAGTACAGGCCGATCGGCCCACAATGTTGTGCCAACCCTTAAACCCTGCCTGCCCACGCCCAGGATTACGGCTGCACAGGTGGAAGGTCAACTGAGGAAGATCTGTACCAGCAAGGCGGCTGGACCGGATGGAGTTTCCCCACGATTACTGAGGGCCTGTGCGACTGAGCTGGGAGAACCACTACAGCGCATCTTCAACATGAGCCTGGAGCAGAGAAGAGTACCCAGACAGTGGAAAACATCCTGTATTGTCCCGGTACCGAAGAAACCACAACCAAAGGAGTTGAATGACTTCAGACCTGTTGCCTTGACGTCGCACGTGATGAAGATCATGGAACGGCTGATAATACAGAATCTGAGGCCACAAACCAGGCACGCCCAGGATCCTCTTCAGTTTGCGTATAAGGAGAAGGTGGGAGTGGAGGATGCTATCACGTATTTGCTGCACAAATCACTCTCTCACCTAGAGGGGGTCAGTTGTGCTGTGAGGATTACATTCCTTGACTTCTCTAGTGCCTTTAACACCATCCAGCCCAAGATCTTAAGGCACAAACTAACGGAGATGGGAGTAGACTCTCACATGGTGGATTGGATAGTGGACTACTTGACAGATAGACCTCAGTATGTGCGGTTGGGAGACTGTAGGTCTGACACAGTGGTCAGCAGCACAGGGGCGCCGCAGGGAACCGTACTCTCTCCGGTCCTGTTCACCCTGTACACATCAGACTTCCAATATAACTCAGAGTCCTGCCATGTGCAGAAGTTCGCTGATGACACGGCCATAGTGGGGTGTGTCAGGAATGGACAGGAGGAGGAGTATAGGAAACTGATACAGGACTTTGTGATATGGTGCAACTCAAACTACCTGCGTCTCAATATCACCAAGACCAAGGAGATGGTGGTGGACTTTAGGAGATCTAGGCCTCATATGGAGCCAGTGATCATTAATGGAGAATGTGTGGAGCAGGTTAAGACCTACAAGTATCTGGGAGTACAGTTAGACGAGAAGCTAGACTGGACTGCCAACACAGATGCCTTGTGCAGGAAGGCACAGAGTCGAATGTACTTCCTAAGAAGGTTGGCGTCATTTAATGTCTGTAGTGAGATGCTGAAGATGTTCTATAGGTCAGTTGTGGAGAGCGCCCTCTTCTTTGTGGTGGCGTGTTGGGGAGGAAGCATTAAGAAGAGGGATGCCTCACGTCTTAATAAGCTGGTAAGGAAGGCGGGCTCTGTCGTGGGCAAAGTACTGGAGAGTTTAACATCGGTAGCTGAGCGAAGGGCGCTGAGTAGGCTACGGTCAATTATGGATAACTCTGAACATCCTCTACATAGCACCATCCAGAGACAGAGAAGCAGTTTCAGCGACAGGTTACTATCGATGCAATGCTCCTCAGACAGGATGAAGAGGTCAATACTCCCCAATGCCATTAGGCTTTACAATTCTACCGCCAGGACTTAAGAACTTTTAAAAGCTATTATTAATGCTTTTTGAGATGGTGATTTAGATGCATATCATATATTTTTTTTTACTGAGTTAAGTATTGTATGTAATTAGTTTTGCTACAACAAGTGTATGGGACATTGGAAAAAAGTTGAATTTCCCCATGGGGATGAATAAAGTATCTATCTATCTATCTATATAACCCTCCACCTTAAATTCCTCCATATACCTGTCTAGCAGTCTCTTAAACTTCACTAGTGTATCTGCCTCCACCACTGACTCAGGGAGTCCATTCCATGCACCAACCACTCTGAGTGAAAAACCTTCCTCTAATATCCCCCTTGAACTTTCCTCCCCTTACCTTAAAGCCATGTCCTCTTGTATTGAGCAGTGGTGCCCTGGGGAAGAGGCGCTGGCTGTCCACTCTATCTATTCCTCTTAATATCTTGTATACCTCTATCATGTCTCCTCTCATCCTCCTTCTCTCCAAAGAGTAAAGCCCTAGCTCCCTTAATTTCTGATCATAATCCATACTCTCTACCTGTGAGGCAACTTCCAGGGATCTGTGGACATGTACCCCCCAGATCTCTCTGCTCCTTCATGCTCCCAAGTATCCTGCCATTTACTTTGTACTCTGCCTTGGAGTTTGTCCTTCCAAAATGTACCACCTCACACTTCTCCGGGTTGAACTCCATCTGCCACTTCTCAGCCCACTTCTGCATCCTATCAAAGTCTCTCTGCAATCTTCGACAATCCTCTACACTATCCACAACACCACCAACCTTTACGTCTTCTGCAAACTTGCCAACCCACCCTTCTACCCCCACATCCAGGTCGTTAATAAAAATCACGAAAAGTAGAGGTCCCAGAACCAATCCTTGTGGGACACCACTAGTTACAACCCTCCAATCTGAATGACTCCCTCCACCATGACCCTCTGCTTTCTGCAGGCAAACCAATTCTGAATCCATCTGGCCAAACTTCCCTGGATCCCATGCCTTCTGACTTTCTGAATAAGCCTACCGTGTGGAACCTTGTCAAGTGCCTTACTAAAATCTATGTAGATCACATCCACTGCACTACCCTCATCTATATGCCTGGTCACCTCCTCAAAGAACTCTATCAGGGTTAGACACGATCTGCCCTTCACAAAGCCATGCTGACTGTCCCTGATCAGACCATGATTCTCTAAATACCCATAGATTCTATCTCTAAGAATCTTTTCCAACAGCTTTCCCACCACAGACGTAAGTCTCACTGGTCTATAATTACCTGGACTATCCCTACAATCTTTTTTGAACGAGGGGACAACATTCACCTCCCTCCAATCCTCCGGTACCATTCCCGTGGACAATGAGGACATAAAGATCCTAGCCAGAGGCTCAGCAATCTCTTCCCTCGCCTCGTGGAGCAGCCTGGGGAATATTCCGTCAGGCCCCGGGGACTTATCCGTCCTAATGTATCTTAACAACTCCAACACCTCCTCTCCCTTAATATCAACATGCTCCAGAACATCAACCTCACTCATATTGTCCTCACCGTCATCAAGTTCCCTCTCATTGGTGAATACCGAAGAGAAGTATTTATTGAGGACCTCACTCACTTCCACAGCCTCCAGGCACATCTTCCCACTTTTATCTCTAAACGGTCCTACCTTCACTCCTGTCATCCTTTTGATCTTCACATAATTGAAGAATGCCTTGGGGTTTTCCTTTATCCTACTTCCCAAGGCCTTCTCATGCCCCCTTTTTGCTCCTCTCAGCCCATTCTTAGGCTCCTTTCTTGCTACCCTATAATCCTTAATAGACCCATCTGATCCTTGCTTCCTAAACCTCACGTATGCTGTCTTCTTCCACCTGACTAGATTTTCCACCTCACTTGTCACCCATGGTTCCTTCACACTACCATTCTTTATCTTCCTCACCGGGACAAATTTATCCCTAACATCCTGCAAGAGATCCCTAAACATCGACCACATGTCCATAGTACATTTCCCTGCAAAAACTTCATCCCAATTCACACTCGCAAGTTCTTATAGCCTCATAATTTGCCCTTCCCCAATAAAAATTTTTCCTGTTCTCTCTGATTCTATCCTTTTCCATGATAATGCTAAAGGTCAGGGAGCGGTGATCACTGTCCCCCAGATGCTCACCCACTGAGAGATCTGTGACCTGACCCAGTTCGTTACCTAATACTAGATCTAGTATGGCACTCCCCCAGTCGGCCTGTCAACATACTGTGACAGGAATCCATCCTGGACGCACTTGACAAACTCTGCCACATCTGAACCCTTGGAATTAATTAGGTGCCAATCAATATTAGGGAAGTTAAAGTCACCCATGATAACAACCCTGTATTTTTGCACCTTTCCAAAATCTGCCTCCTAATCTGCTCCTCTGTATCTCTGCTGCTACCAGGGGGCCTATAGAATACCCCCAGTAGAGTAACTGCTTCCTTCCTGTTCCTGACTTCCACCCATACTGACTCAAAAGAGGATTCTGCTACATTATCCACCCTTTCTGCAGCTGTAATAGTATCCCTGACCAGTAATGCCACCCCTCCTCCCCTTTGCCCCCCATCTATCCCTTTTAAAGCACTGAAATCCAGGAATATTGAGAATCCATTCCTGCCCTGGTGCCACCCAAGTCTCCGTAATGGCCACTACATCATAATTCCATGTATGTATCCAAGCTCTCAGTTCATCACCTTTGTTCCTGATGCTTCTTGCATTGAAGTACACTCAGTTTAGCCCTTCTACCTTACTACCTTTACACCCTTTATTCTGCTTCTCTTTCCTCAAAGCCTCTCTATATGCTAGATCTGGATTTACTCCATGCATTATACTTGCAGCTCTTGCATGACCTCTATCCTCCTCCACCTCACTATCTGCTCTAACACTTTGGCTCCCCTCCCCCTGCAAATCTAGTTTAAACCCCCGGGAGCAGCACTAGCAAACCTTCCTGCAAGGATGTCAGTCCCCCTCCAGTTCAGGTGCAACCCGTCCTGTCAGAACAGGTCCCACCTTCCCTGGAACAAGGCCCAATTGTCCAGAAACGTGAAGCCCTCCCTTCTGCACCAACTCCTTAGCCACGTATTTATCTGCATTATCTTCCTATTTCTAGCCTCACTAGCACGTGGCACTGGTAGAAATCCTGAGATTGCAACCCTGGAGGTCCTGTCCTTCAACTTTGCACCTAACTCCCTAAATTCTCTTTGCAGGACCTCCTCCTTCTTCCTATCCATGTCATTGGTCCCCACATGGACCATGACATCTGGCTGCTCACCCTCCCTCTTGAGAATACTGAGAACTCTATCTGAGATATTGTGGACCCTGGCACCAGGGAGGCAACAAACCATCCGGGATTCTCGATCTCTTCCACAGAACCTCCTATCTGTCCCCCTAACTATCGAATCCCCTATCACTACTGCTCTCCTCTTTTCCCTCCTTCCTTTCTGAGCTGAGGGTCCAGTCTCGGTGCCAGAGACACAACCACTGCAACTTGTCCCTGGTAGGTCGTCCCCACCAACAGTATCCAAAACGGTATACTTACTATTAATGGGAACGGCCACAGGGGTGCTCTGCTCATTCTGTCTATTCCCCTTCCCTCTCCTGACAGTCACCCAGCTACCTGTCTCCTGACTCTTAGGGGTGACTATCTCCCTGTAACTTCTGTCTATTTCTGCCTCTGTCTCCCGAATAATCCAAAGTTCATCCAGCTCCAGCTCCAGTTCCCTAACACGGTTTGTCAGGAGCTGCAGCTGGATGCACCTTTTGCAGGTGTAGTCATCAGGGACAGCTGTGCTCGCCCTGACTTTCCACATACTGCAAATGGAGCACTCAACTGCCCTAACTGCTGCCTCCATTAATCAACCCCTAAGCTAATTAAATTAATTAACAGAGCTTACATGGCCTTACCTGACTGGGAGCAAGCTTGTCCTCAGCCTCTGTTCGCCGAATCCTCTCGAGCCAAAGCCTTCCTACTCTGTCTCCCCCTACTCCGTCGCCCGCTCCGTTAATCTGCTTGCATTTTAAACTCTCCCACTGCCTCACGGGCCAACTTTCATGCGCTTGCGCAGTCGTGCCCCGTTCAAACTGCCGAAGAAATGTACTACTTGTATTTTATATAATTACTTGTATATGTACCAGTAACTTCTTACTATGATTCCTGGTGGCTATAGTATGCATAACAGTTTAATATACCCTTAGTGCATGGGTCCCCAACCTGGCATCCACAGACCCTTTGCCTAATGGTATCGGTCCATGACATAAAAATGGTTGGGAACCCCTTCGCTAGTGGTTATATAAAATATAATTCTGGAAGTTTTTTTTTGTTCTTTTATTAAGTGAATGAACATTTTCTCATTCTTAATTTTGACTGCAGTATTGACTAGTTGCTTTCTAACTGGTGTATTGTTATCTATGGATTTAGACCATGAGACCATAAGATATAGGAGCAGAATTAGGCCATTTGGCCCCTCAAGTCTCTCTGCTATTTCATCATGGCTGGTCCATTTTCGCTCTCAGCCTCAAACTCCTGCCTTCTCCCAATATCCTTTCATCCCATGACTAATCAAGAATCTATCAACCTCTACCATAAATATACCCAATGACTTGGCCTCCACAGCCAGCTGTGGCAATGAATTCTGCAAATTCGCCACTTTTTGGCTAAAGAAATTCCTTTTGATCTTCATACTAAAAGGACATTCCTCTATTCTGAGACTGTGTCCTCTGGTCTTAGGCTCCCCCACCACAGGAAACACTTGCTCCACATCCACTCTATCGAGGCTTTTCACCATTCAATAGGTTTCAATGAGGTCACCCCTCATTCTTTTGAGTTCCAGTGAGTAGAATCGCAGAGTCATCAAATGCCCTTCATTGGATTTGAATGCAAGTTTTTTGACCCTTAGGTATGAAAGGAGCTATTTTATGCTGAGATCCTACTTTATTTTCTATCTTCTACAAGTAGTAGACCCCTGTCACTGTTCTGTTCCTGTTCTATTAACTTAATAAAACGATTGTGAAGCAACAGGGGTCGTATCCTCTGAAAAGAATATTGGATTTAAACGCCAAAGTCATTCAAAGAGAAATATTGGAATTGGAATTGGAACTGAAATTGTTATTGGTTTATTGTCACCTGTACTGTCCACACTGATAAATTCATCACGTTAAAGCACTACAAGATATAACTGGGCAACTTTCTACATTGTTGGGTAGATGCTAGTGTTGTAAATACCCTGGAGCAGCTAAACTGGAGTCACAGAGAATTCTGCAGCACATGTCTTTAGTGTGTCAATTAATTAATTAGATGATTTATTGTCTTCCCAGAGATCTGTCAGTGGCACAGAACATGGAACACAGAACATGGAACGCAGAACACGGAACGCAGAACACGGAACACAGTACACGGAACGCAATACATGGAATGCAGAACATGTAACGCAGTACATGGAACGCAGAACACGGAACACAGTACACGGAACGCAGTACATGGAACGCAGAACACGGAACACAGTACACGGAACACAGTACACGGAATGCAGAACACGGAACACAGTACACGGAACGCAGTACACGGAACGCAGAACACGGAACACAGTACACGGAACGCAGTCCATGGAACGCAGTACAAGCCCTTCAGCCCATAACGTTGAAGTGACCATTCAAGCTACTCTAAGATCAATCTAAAAATTCCCTTGTACATTGCCCTCAATCCATGTGTCTATCTAAGAGTCTTTTAAATGTAGCAGAGTAATTGGAGGAATTAAGGCACTGCGATACAGCAGGTCCTGGAAATCCAGAGCAACACGCACAAAATCCTTAAGGAACTCAGCAGGCCAGGAGCATGTACGGAGTCGATGTTTCAGGCGAAGACCTTTCATCGGGGAGATTGGGACTGTTAAGGATGTGAGAGAACTGGAATAGACTGGCTGGGCCAAATGACCCCCAATGTTGAAAGGAAATATCAAACTGCAGGTGCTTTTCATGTGCACACTAATTAAATTCTCTCATTGCAGTGGGATCCTGTTGAAAAAGGCTTGTGCATGAATCCCAGCGGGAAAGAACACATTGGGGCAAAAGAGAGGGCAAGCAGTATTCAAATATAAAGCTAAGTTTACTTGCACCCACACACATCGAAACATTGAAACATTCAGTGAAATACGTCCCAGGGTGTGCTGGGGGCAGCCCGCAAGTGTCACCATGTTTCCGGTGCCCAAGTATCATGTCTAATTTGCAATGTGCAAGGAAACCTACACAATCACGGGGGAAGCCTCCAAACTCCTTACAGACAGTGGCGGGTACCCTGATTGCCATCACCGTAAAGCGCTACGCTGGCCGCGGTGCTACCTTGCCACCTACATCATTTTCAGTACTGTGAGAAACTGATATTTATTTCAGAGACAGAAAACGCCAAGTGGGCCCTTCCAGTCCTTCAAACCACACTACCCAGCAAACCTCTGATTTAATCCTAGCCTAATCTTGGGGCAATTCACAATGCCCAATTCACATACCAATCGGTACGTCCTTAGACTGTGGGCGGAAACACGTGCGATCACGGGAGACAATGTGCAAACTCCTTTCAGGCAGCAGTGGGAATTGAACCCTGGTCGCTGGTATGGTAAAGTGTTGTGCTGACCACTACGCTACCGTCCAGCTCTATACAAATGACAGCATCTGCCACTTTGAGAATGACTGAGAGTAGAGAAAACAACTGCGTGGTAATTAGTTGGATTGGATTTGTTCTGCCGTTTGTGAACAAGATATATCAGGGCAATTATCCTGCAGTAGCTGAACTAGACTCACAGATAATTCTGGAGGGCATTTCTTCAGCTATATTAATTAGTTATATAATTTATTGCCTTTCTAGAGTTGTCAGTACAGACATAGAACACGACAGCACACTACGAACCCTTCAGCTCGCAATGTTGTACCAACATCTTAACCTGCTCGAGGATCAATCTAAACCCTCCCTCCTCCATTGCCCTATTTCCATCACTGCTTCATTCTGCGAGCTGCTGGACTTATGTTTCCCATGCACACGTCAGACAATTCTCCTAATCAAGTGCGTGACTGGTCAGCGGACGTGACCAGGGCATTTGAAGATACCAAATGAGCTCACTCTAATGGGACCTTACTGGCACACCACGCTTTATCACCCACAGCCAATGGCTACCACCGCTCCTTAAAGGCTGCTCTGAGCTCTTCCCTGACTGATGAGTGTTGGCATGATTGTCTCCTGTGGGTCCTGCTGGGATCCAAAAGAGGACCTGCAGTCGTCCGTGGCTGAGTTAGTATAGAGACAGCCATTACGAGTGCAGGCGGTTTCATTCCTGACACCACCATCGCCTGGTCAGCCTCTCAGTGGTGTTCCACCCTCCTTAGTAAATTCAATTCCTTTTTACCTATTCCTACCGCCCATCATAGTGTACAGGACTCCTGGGTTCCTGTTGACTTAATTCCACCTCGTTTGTTTTTGCTTGCCGTGATACACACCAACATCCGCTTAGGCACCCTTAGGATGACCCATTCCATGTTTTGGAATGTGGAGAAAAGACTTTTATCATAGATGAGGGGCAAACATGCACATAATTTGGCAGATCGCCTTAAACCAGCCCACCAAGATTTGGTGGAAATTATTACCATGTGACCATGCGTCATGACATGACCATGACTGTGTCAATGCACCTTCCGGACGAGCCAGAGGCCTCTGCTGTTCCTCGACCCATGGGACGTAGGAGTCGAGCTGGGTGGCTCATCCGAACTCCAGTCTCACAATGCCGGTTTTAGTGAATTCTGGGGAAGCCTGTGCTGGGTGACATGATGGGCATTTTCCTGTGCTTTATGTTCTATAACTGGCTCCAATCTCTGTTTATTTCTTTATTTAGAGATACAGAGCACCGTTTAGCAACCCACCTATTTAACCCTAGCCAGCGTTTGGTTTCTCGCCACCTCATCCCTCTCCAGGTCCGGGTTGCAGCAAGTGGTCCACACAGCAGAGCAGATCAGTTGCTGACATTAAAGACCTGTTCATCGCCAGGTGGAACAAAAGAGCTGAAAAACTTACTGCTGACTCCACCCACCCCAGCAATCACCAATTCACCGAATTGCCATCAGGACGAAGCTACAAGTTCATCACCAGCAGGACTACACGTCATCTCTGAAGCTTCATTCCTGTATCTGTCCAACTCCTCAACAAATCTCACTTGGGTGTAATACCCTATCCGTTCCTGTACAACATCCAATAAATGGTTTTTCTGCTCTCCTTGTACCATTGATAATTATTGAGTCAGTCCATATGCTCACATTTATTTCAGCTTGGTTATTGATGTTTGCACATGTGACTGTTCCGTTAGTTGTTGATTGCTCTTGGCTGCTTGGACTATTGTCTTGTAAATGGTTGGTTGCTATTGTGTTGTCTGTTGTGGTATTGTACTGTGATTTGTGTTTGGCACCAAACCACAATCAATTTTTGTGTGTTTCACGTACTGGTAATAAAGTTCAATGTTCAGAGTAACTTTACTATCAAAGTACAGATATGTCAGTGTATATTACCCTGAGATTCATTTTCTTGCAGGCATACTCAATAAGCCTATAGAATAATAGCCATAACAGAATCAATGAAAAACCGCCCAACTTCAGCATTTAAGCAGAGTGCAGAGCCAGAAGTGATTCTAACTCTGACAGGACAATTCGCAATCACTGATTAATCTATTAACCAGTACACCTTTGGAATTTTGGACGAAACCCCCGGAGCACATGGAAATCGAAGTGTGGTACATATGTGTTACCATATACTACCCTGAGATTCCTTTCCTTGGAGGTACTTACAGGAAAATATACAATAGAATTTGTGAAAAACTGACGGACAAGCAAGCAACGTGCAAATAAAAACAATACGGACAACATGAGTTGTAAATTGGCCTTGAAAGTAGGCTGTGGAATCAATTCAGTGTTGAGGTGAATGAAGTTATCTACGCTAGTTTAGGAGCCTGATAGTTGAGGAGCAATAACTATTCCTGAAATTGGTGGTGTGGAACCCAGGGCCCCTGTGTCTCCTTTCTGACGGCAATAGCAAGACGAGAATATGGCCTGGATGCCAGGAGTCCTTAATGGTGGACGCTGCTTTCTTGTGGCTTCTGCACCTCATGTGCAATGGAACATTGGAGACAGAAGAGACGGCAGACGCAGGAATTTGGCACAGCAGACGATGTGCTGGAGGAACTCAGCAGGTCGAACAACATCTGTGGGAGGAAAGGAGTTGTCAGCAGTTCAGGGCAATTCAGGACTCGAAAGAACATTGCTTCATATGAATGCGCTGCAGATCTGTGGTGGAACCAGTCAGTTTCAGGATGGCAATTAAATAATCATGGACCATTAAATGCTGCCAAGAACCTTAGTGAATTATTACACCATAGCTGAGAATCCTCAGGCACAGTGAGGGAAGAGATGAGCTGAAGTTTCAGGTCCACATGTTTTGAAGCTCTTTATGTTGTTGGGGTGTTCCCTGTGGACAATAGGTGATGTTGAGTTAGGCTGTGTAGTGGTTACTTTCTTTGTGGTTTAACAATTTACATCAGCTAGTATTTTATATAACTACCTATATACAGGTACAGTAGTTGTTCAGTGCATTTCCCAGTGTTTACAGTTCTTCGTATGATTCTGGAAGCTTCTTGACAATGCATTATCAGAATAGGGGCTCTATGATTGGTTAACTCTTATCTATATATTTGAATGGAATGTCTCTTATCTAAGGGGTTTAGGAAGAGCTGAACACGCTGTCATGTCATCTTTTTCTGTTGTTTGTTCTTAGCAAGTAGACCTTTGAAGCTCTATATTTCCAGTTCTTTTTGTGTTATTAGCGTTCAATAAAATGATCATGAAGCAACGGGTTTTATGCCTCTTTCTTGTCTTCAGAAAGAACCTTGGATTAAAAACATTAGATTCCAACAGTCAAGTCACTTTTTATTGTCACTTCAGCCATAACGGCTGGTACAGTACACAGTAAAAACGAGACAACGTTCCTCCAGGACCATGGTGCTACCTGAAACAACACAAAACTACACTGAACTACGTAAAAACAACACAGAAAAGAAAACTGCACTAGACTACAGACCTACCCAGGACTATATAAAGTGCACAAAACAGTGCAGGCATTACAATAAATAATAAGCAGGACAAAAGGCACAGTAGAGGGCAGTAAGTTGGTGTCAGTCCAGGCTCGGGGTATTGAGGAGTCTGATGGCTTGGGGAAAGATACTGTTATATAGTCTGGTTGTGAGAGCCCGAGTGCTTCAGTGCCTTTTCCCAGATGGCAGGAGGGAGAAGAGTTTTGTATGAGGGGTGTGTGGGGTCCTTCATAATGCTGTTTACTTTGCGGATGCAGCGTGTGGTGTAAATGTCTGTGATGGCAGGAAGAGAGACCCCGATGATCTTCTCAGCTGACCTCACTATCCGCTGCAGGGTCTTGCGGTCCGAGATGGTGCAATTTTCAAACCAGGCAGTGATGCAGCTGCTCAGGATGCTCTCGATACAACCCCTATAGAATGTGATGAGGATGGGGGGTGGGAGATGGACTTTCCTCAGCCTTTGCAGTGACTCATGATAAATGATTTTTACGAGAGGAACGAGACGTGACTGTTAATTGTAAATCATTGGACTTGCTTCTGGAATGAGACAATTTTCCACAAGGAGAGGATGTTTGGAATGGGGTTTATTGGGATTTAGATCAACCTCTCCAGATTGAGTAAAATGCCCGGTGATATTGCCAAGGTGAAAAGTAGGGAAGACACAATAAGATTAAAAAAGTGAATTTACAAGGATGTTGCTGCGTACTGAGGGCCTGAGTCATAGGGAAAGCCTGAATAAAGTTCAAGAAGTTCAAAGTTCAAAGTAAAACTTATTATCAGAGTACATACATGTCACCACATGTCTCACAACTCTGAGATTCTCTTTCCTACAGGCATATTCGCAAATTTATAGAACAGTAACTGTAAGACAGGATCAATGAACAACAAACTGTGCAAATGCAAATATAAATAAATAGCAATAAATAGCGAGAGCATGAAATAGCTTAAGAGTCCTAAAAGTAAAACCATTGGTTGTGGGAACATCAGAAATAGAATGAGTATAGTTGTCCTTTTTTGTACAGGAGCCTGATGGCTGAGGGGTAATAACTGCTCTTGAACCCGGTGGTGTGAGTTCTGAGGTACTTGTGCCTCCTACCTGATGGCAGCTGTGAGACAAGAGCATGGCCTGGGTGGTGGGGATCTTTGGCGAAGGATGCTGCTTTCCTATGACAGGATTTCATGTAGATGTGCACATTGGTTGGGAGGCTTTTACCCTTGATGGTCTGGGCAGAATCTATTACCTTTAGTTTAAGACTTTATTCCCGAGAGCATAGGAGAATGAGCGGAGATTTGATAGAGGTATACAACATTATGAGGGTTAAAGATAGGGTAAATGCAAACAGCCTTTTTCCACTGAGGTTGAGTGGGGCTACTATTAGAGGTCATGGATTAAGGATAAGAGGTCATGAAGTCATCCTAGTCTCTCCCCACAGACCGTGCTTGATCTGCTGAATGTTTCAAACATTTCCTGGTTTTATTTCAGAGTTACAGCATTTGCAGTATGAGGTTGGGAGGTCATGGATTAAAGATGAAAGGTGAAATGTTGAAGGGGGACCTTCTTCACTGAGAGGGTGCTGAGAGTGTGGAACGAGCTACCAGCAGCAGGGGTAGATGTGGGTTCAATTTCAACGTTTAAGAGAAATTTGGATAAGTACATGGATGAGAGGGGTATGGAAGGCCATGGGAGCAGGATGATGCAACTAGGCAGATTAATAGTTTGGCATGGACTAGGTGTACATCATCTCCAAGCACCATTGTGGTGGAGAGGTTTGTGAGTTCCTGAGATCCCGAGGGTGATGCTGTCTGGAGCTTAGCTCCTGGTAGAGTCACCCATCACAGCAAGGTCAAGAGGGAGGTTCCCAGACAAAGAGAGATCCAACCAAGACCTCAACGGTGGAGCTTGTGGAAGATGATGACACATCACAACAGCAGAGAAGGTGGAGGATGGCTGCAGCAGTGAAAGGTCCCAGTCATCTTGCATTCCATGTCACTGGACACTGACCCTGATCTGTCAAGGACCATGTGTTGGCTGCCCGTGCATCAGTGTCCCCATGTTAAACAAAGTCATGCACAGGCACTCTCCATTGATGTGGATCCTGGAATAGCCTCTACAGCTACCTGAAGCTCACCCATAGACACTGTTGTGTATTTAATATTCCAGTAAGATTTAGTAATCTTTTTTATATATATTGTTTGATTAAGAATTCAAAACATAACAAACACTCCCTCATTCTTGACCCGAGTGATACTACTACGTTATAGTCCTTGAGTTCTGAGGTTACCTGCAACCCCACCACACCCTGAGATTGCTCATATTAAATAAATACCGAAACTTCAACTTTAATTCCGGAGTCACAGCAACCGGAAGCGGAGTGCCACGGTAGCTGTAATGGCGCGACACTATCACAGCTCAGGGTGTTCCGAAGTTGGGAGTTCAGTTCCATCGCTGTCATTCTCCTCGTGACAGTGGGGATTTCCTCTGGGTGTTCCACGGTCCAAAGACGTACCAGTTAGTAGGTTAACTGGTGATTGTAAATTGTCCTGCGGTTAGGCTAGGGTTAAATAGGTCAATTGCTGTGGCTCATTGGGATGGAAAGGCTGTTCCATGCTGTAACTCCAAATAAAAATAAATCTGTATCTTTTCCCTTATTCTTTAGTGATCTTCGCTTTCCCGCAACACTGGAGTTTTGTTGCTTTAATAGTCTAATGCGTTAGCAAAGGGATGTGGTACATTGACAGTTATCTGAGGCTGGGTTAGAGCTGGATCTCCGTGAAGGGTCGTTTGAAGCCTTTCCGTCTGTTCACTCAGACCACTGAACTACCCTGATTAGAGAGCATGTTTTACGATGGTAGATTGAGCAAGCTAGAATGTTTCTCTTTGGAGCGAAGGAGGATGAGAGGAGACTTGATAGAGGTGTACAAACAGAGAGACCTTTTCCCAGGGTGGAAATGACTAATAGGATGAGACGTAATTTTAAGATGATTGGAGGAAAGTATAGGTGGGATGTCAGAGGTAGTGTTTTCACACAGAGTGGTGGGTGCTGCTGGGGTGGTGGGAGAGCAGATGCAGTACATTAGGGCAATATAATAACTCAGACAGGCACATGGGTGAATGAGACATGAAGGGCTATGTGGGAGGGTTAGAAATTAAAGAAGAACATTACAGCACAGTACAGGCTGTTATGATGTTGTGCCGATTTTTTAACCTACTCCAAGATCAATCTAACCCCCCATTTTCTATCATCCATGTAAGTTTGATCTTAGAGTAGGTTAAAAGGTGCCTGTACTGTGCTGCACTCTTCTATGCTCTACGTTCTACATTCTATGTGAAGATTGAAGATTGGGTTAATGTCAGCTCCAGCATACAGAGGTAAGAAGAACAAAATCATTGTCACTCCTGATCTGAGGCAGCACAAAACAAATCACAAAAGATAAAGGACACAATAATAAAAGAGATTGAGTACGCCTTATCCAAAATCTTTGGGGATGGGATCTAAGTATAAACGCAAAATCTATTTACATTACAGACAGACAGACAGACAGACATACTTTATTGATCCCGAGGGAAATTGGGTTTCGTTACAGCTGCACCAACCAAGAATAGTGAAAAAATATAGCAATATAAAACCATAAATAATTAAATAATAATAAGTTAATCATGCCAAGTGGAAATAAGTCCAGGACCAGCCTATTGTCTGACACTCCGAGGGAGGAGTTGTAAAGTTTGATGGCCACAGGCAGGAATGACTTCCTATGACGCTCAGTGTTGCATCTCGGTGGAATGAGTCTCTGGCTGAATGTACTCCTGTGCCTAACCAGTACATTATGGAGTGGATGGGAGACATTGTCCAAGATGGCATGCAGCTTGGACAGCATTCTCTTTACGTATACAGTACAGCTTATACATATACCCTGAAGGTAGTATTATACAATATTTTAATGATGGATGCTACCTTCTGGAGATACTGCTGTTAAAGATATCCTCAGTGGTGGGAAGAGTTGTGCCCATGATGGCTGAGTTTACAACCTCTGCAGTCTCTTGCCATCCTGTGCATTGATACCTCCATAGCAGGTAGTGATGCAACCATTCAGAATGAGGCACGGTGGCATAGTGGTTAGGACAACGCTTTGCAAAACCGGAGACCTGGGTTCAATTCCCGCTGCTGTCTGTAAGGAGTTAGTACATTCTCCTCGTGACCCTGTGTGTTTCCTCTGGGTGCTCCAGTTTCCTCCCACATTCCAAAGAGCTACCGGTAGGTAGGTTAATTGGTCATAGTAAATTGTCCCGTGATTAGGCTCGGGTTAGATGGGGGTTCTAGGCAGCACAGCTTGAAGGCCCTATTCCACGCTGTATCTCAACTTCAATGTTCTCCACCATACATTAGAGGGCAAATCAAAGGCTTGCTGGATTGATGGGGGTTAGAGGCCTTTCCTGTGGGTTAGAATGAAATGACCATCATGGAAATTCAGAAGACTGAAAGATGACTCCATTGAAATGCACAGTGTAAATTCCTGAGAGGCAAATGCTGAGTGAAAGATGTCCTGGATGTTGGGGAGGCTGTGGCTATGATGGAGCTGGCTATGCTTACAACTTTTTGCAGTTTTTTTCTGCTCCTGTGCAGTGACCCCTTCATAACTGGCTGCGATACAACCATTCAGAATGCTCTCCGTGGTTCATCTCTCAAAATTGGTTGGAGACTTTGGTGACATACCAACGTCACACCTCAGGTACCCTTAAAATCAGAGACACAAGAGAATGCAAGATGCTGGGATCTGAAGCAAAAAGAAAACTGTTGAACAAACTCAGCAAGTCGGGCAGCATCTGTGGAGGCAGATGGAGGGTCAACATTTTATGTCGAGAACTTGCATCAGGATCATCTTCCTGACCCCCTGAATTCCTCCTGTAGCTGTGATGCCACCAGGAGTCCTTCAGGATCAAATGTTCTTCCTCCGCTAAAATATGGTTGATTATTTTTGCCTGTATCTTGTTTTGGTTATCAGTGCACGTGTGTCTTGTTTTGTTTCACTATTTTAGTTCCCTTGGATCTGTTTGTCTTTGCTCAGTCTCAGTTTACCTGCCCTGTGTGTAGTGATTCTCGAGTCCCACTCCGTGTTCTCTACAAACCAATCCACAGGTTCAATTCCATCTTTACCTCTGCTTCCTCTGCACTTGGCTGCACCTGGTCCAAGTCTCACCTGGAGACTCACTGGTTAAAGATTCAGAACTTCCTGATAACAACCCTGGTTCAAACCCAGCCCCCTTACATTGGCTTTCTATTGACCCTTTAGAAATTGTATCTCTCACCTTTAACTTAATTGCCCTACCAGGGGAAAACATTGTGAATATTTACATTACGTATGCGTGGCTTAATCTTACACACCTCAATCAGGTCGCACCTCAGCCCAGCCTATCCATTCTCTCCCCCCGAGTAAAATCCTCCAATCCAGATTCAGAATCAGAATCAGGTTTATCGTTATTAAATTGTTAGAATTCAAAGTTCAAAGTAAGTCTACTTTTTAAGCACATATATATTACCTCTGTACTCTAGGCCACTTTGTTAGGTACTGGAGTTACTGCAGTGTATGTTTTGATGTAGTGACAGAGTGAAACTCCCTCCATACCAGCCAATCACATACTCCTGGTGTCAGACACAGAGTGAAGCTCCCTCTACACTGTCCCATCACACACTCCCAGGATCAGACACAGGGTGAATCTCCCTCCACACTGTTCCATCACACACTCCCAGGGTCAGACACAGAGTGAATCTCCCTCTACACTGTCCCATCACACACTCCCGGGGTCAGACACAGAGTGAAGCTCCCTCCACACTGTCCCATCACACACTCCCAGGGTCAGACACAGAGTGAATCTCCCTCTACACTGTCCCATCACACACTCCCGGGGTCAGACACAGAGTGAATCTCCCTCCACACTGTCCCATCACACACTCCCGGGGTCAGACACAGAGTGAATCTCCCTCCACACAGTCCCATCACACACTCCCGGGGTCAGACACAGAGTGAATCTCCCTCCACACTGTCCCATCACACACTCCCGGGGTCAGACACAGAGTGAAACTCCCTCCACACTGTCCCATCACACACTCCTGGTGTCAGACACAGAGTGAAGCTCCCTCTACACTGTCCCATCACACACTCCCAGGGTCAGACACAGAGTGAATCTCCCTCTACACTGTCCCATCACACATTCCTGGGATCAGATGTCCTTGTTAACTTGCTCCTGGGGCTGGCGAAAACAGCTATCTGTGGGTCTTGGAAACAGGTGGTGGGAGGATCTGCCCAGGCAGACTGCCTGGCAATGTTTAGAGGGTATGTTCCTGCTCGGGTAAATATTGAAAAGGAACACGCGCAGTCCACGGCGACTTTATAGGCATTCTGGGACCATTGGGCTCCGTGGAGTGTAAATGACATCATTGATAGAGATGGGAACATTTTGGTTTAATGTGTATTGTCTATATGTAGTGAAGTAATTGTGCTAGTCACTGTTTTGTATATATTGTATAGCACCGATATTTGTAATTAAGGAATTTTGTTAAAAAAAGGGGTCAGACACAGAGTGAACCTCCTTCTACACTACCCCATCACACACTCCCGGGGTCAGACACAGAGTGAGGCTCCCTTTACCCTGTCCCATCACACAATCCCGGGGTCAGACACAGAGTGAAGCTCCCTCCACACTGTCCCATCACACAATCCCGGGGTCAGACACAGAGTGAAGCTCCCTCCACACTGTCCCATTACACAATCCCAGGGTCAGACACAGAGTGAAGCTCCCTCTACACCATCCCATCACACACCTCTGGGGTCAGACACAGAGTGAAGATCCCTCTACACTGTCCCATCACACACTCCCGGGGTCAGACACAGAGTGAAGCTCCCTCCACACTGTCCCATCACACACTCCCGGGGTCAGACACAGAGTGAAGCTCCCTCCACACTGTCCCATCACACACTCCCAGGGTCAGACACAGAGTGAAACTCCCTCCACACTGTCCCATCACACACTCCCGGGGTCAGACACAGAGTGGAGCTGTTCTGATTGCGCTGGGAGAAATTGGGGAAAAACTGATTTATGAAGGTCTTGAATTACTTGGAAATTGGTTTGGAACGTCTCTAGAACATCTAAGTGAGCTGCTGGTTTAGAGTGGAAGCTTCGTTTGGAGTTTTTCTGCCAGTTTGGACGGGGTTCGTTGACGGCTTCGTACTGTGTAGCACCCAGTTGTGGCCGCCGGCAACTCGCCGGGAAGCCGGGTCGCTCTAAAAACCGGAGACAAACGACGTTGTTTCTCCCCACTGACATCGGGACAACCTCCTTCCATCTCTATCGTCGAGATTCTCGTTCGGTGTAGGAGCCAAAACATCGTTTGAGCCGTCTCGACCTCTCACGGCCTGGAAGTTCTGCAGGACTAACGGAGCCTTTCCTGGCGTTGGAATTTCTGACACTGAGCCAGCAAGGTACTGTCGAGTACAAACTTTTCCCGTCAGTTACTCAACTCGCTCCAGGACTTTATAACCAGCACCACCGTATCATTCTCGATTCGGACACATAAGTAACATGCCGGACCAGTCTACAGGGAGTCGCAGGCCTTCGGGGAGTTATGCAAAGGCGGCTTCCTCTCCAGCCTCGGACATCGCCCTGTTTCGGTCGGTGAAAGTTGAACGCGGGGTGCAATGTATTTTGCGAACTGGAACTACCCTGGAAAAGTGCACGGAGGCTATGGAGGACTTGTTGGGGAGAGATGGTGTTTTAGCCGCTGAGAAAGAGTTCGGGAAGGCGGTGTTTTACCTGAGGAATGATGAGTTGGTGCACCGGGCCCTCAGTAGAGGGATCACGGTAGAGAACATCTTTTTACAGATGGAGCTAGTGACGGCTCCCACACAACGCATCGTCCTCGGCCACGTACAGCCTTTCATCCCCAACGAGGACCTGCTTCCCGCACTAGCCCGTTTGGGGCAAGTACGGTCAGAAATAACTGCCATCAGGCACAAGTTCAGGAGGCGCACCCTCTGGACTGTAATCTCTTTCCGGAGACAGGTATTCATGAAACTGGAAAGGGAGGACGAAGTTGAGGGCTGGTTTACTGTCCGGCACGAGGGGGTAGATTATCAGGTGTATTGGAGCTCTGAGCGCCCACGGTGCCATGCGTGCGGGGAGGTGGGGCACTTTCGGAGGGACTGTCCTAGCACCCGAAAACCTAGGGAGTCCACTTTGGGAACTAGTGCCCCGGCTACCTCTGCCCCTGATCCCATTCCTGCTCCTACACCTGACCCTGTCTCTAACCCTGTCCCTGTTCCTACGTCTGTTCCAGTCTCTGCTCCTGCCCCTGTGGTTCAAGCGGGTGATCCTGGGGCTACGTGCGGGGAGGTTCAGGCGAGGGGCGGGGTGGAGTCTGTGCGGGGCAAGAAAGCGAGGAAGAAGTCGAAACACATGAAGAAGTCGGCCCCCGAGACTGCAGAGCTCACGCCCATTTGCCCTGAGGTGGAGAGGGAGGCTCGGGGAAGCGTAAGGTTGGAAGGGGCGATAGAAGCGGAGAGTACCGCTCCAGCGGTGAATTCCGCACCTGTGTGCTCCTCCGGCTTGAAGAGAAGATGGGATTGTTCCCCCAAGAGGGCAGAGAATGTAGATGAGGGGGAGTCCCAGAAAGGGGTGGGGATCCGGGTGGAAGTTGAGTCTAACCTTGAATCCCCAGATGTAGCCACCAGTCCTGTGGTGGGTGGTGTGGTTGTACATGAAGCTAGTGCTGGGCCTGTTTGCGCACCTAAAACAGACCTGGAGCCCTCCACCCAGGACTTAGCGGTAAGCGCCTCCCTGGAGGGAAATGTATTAAGCAGTACAAGTGGAGAGGAGACCAGGCTCTCTCACAGTCAGCATCAGGCTGCCAGTGAATCCCTTGGACCAGAGCTGCTGGGGTCCCCTTCATGCCTGTCTCCTGGGGAGGGTGATATACGCTGCATGTCGACCCCATCGACTAATGGCCTGCGGGGAGTCCCTTGGGATTTTCCCTCCATCGTCGCAACTGTGGATAAGACTGATGCGATGGTGGAGCGGGAAGGTATGTGGGAGGTACCCGCTGTGCAGTGTGGGTTACAGGGGCAGTCACCTTATACACCACATGAGGAGGAAGATGGGGAATCTGTCTGCAGTGAGGGGTTGGAGGGAGATTCTTTTGATAGCGAGACAATGGACATCCTCACCCCTCCTGAAAAGTCCCCATTGATATCTGTGGAGGAGATCAGAGAGTTCATTCACTCCTCTGTGGGTGCAAAGCATCGGCCTAAACTAGCCTCACTTCGCTGGCCTAGCATGCCGAGGCTGGTGAAGTCCCTGCGAGTCATCCTCAGACGGAAGGGGCAGGGGAAAGGGAAGGGGAGGAAGAATGCTGTGTCAGGGAATGACAGACGGCAGCTGAAATCCTTCCTGGATGACCTGGTGAGGGACATCAAGGTGAGAAACAGCCTCGCTCCTTCAGGAGATGGTGGGTCACAGGGTAGTGATGGTAGCAGTCGGGGCCGGAAGGCAAAGTATATTCTTGGTTTTCTTCGGGATTGTGTGGCTGAGGGCGCCGCCGCTCTCAACGGGAAGGGTACCGGTGCTGAGGCCTAGTGTGCTCCCGATATGAAACTTACCATAGCTAGTCTAAATGTAAACGGTAGCAGGGGCTCTCTCCGCAGATATAACAACCTCTCAGTCCTCAGGGATGGGAGATACGCGGTGAGTTTCCTGCAGGAAACCCATACCACCCCAGGGGACGAGTCCGCTTGGCTCCTGGAGTGGCAAGGCAGGGTCTACATGAGTCACCTTAGCTCCAACTCTAGCGGGGTGGCGATCCTGTTGGCCCCAACATTTCGGCCAGAAATCGTAGGAGTCCAAGATGTTGTGCCCGGCCGTCTGCTCCACCTGGCTGTGCGCCTCGATGGAGTACCGCTGCATTTTATCAACGTATATGCTCCGAGGCGCGGGGTGCTGCAGACGCGCCTATTCTGTCAGCTGTCCACCTTGCTGAGTTCCATCGATCCTGGGGACTGCGTCATCCTCGGGGGAGACTTCAACTGTACCCTCGAGGTGGAGGACCGCTCGGGCCTCCAACGCGACCCAGCATCGGCGAAAAAGTTAAAGGAGCTAGTCAGCTCCTTTGACTTGGTGGACAGCTGGCGGAATCTTCACCCCGACTCTAGCACCTTCTCCAGAAGATCTAGAGAGGGGGGTTCCCGGATAGACCGCCTGTATATCTCTCGGGCTTATGTCTCCCGCGTGTCGGCGTCCTCCATGCGGCCGGTGTCGTGCTCGGATCATCACCTTGTGTGCATGGAATTTACTCCTCTGCACCCTCGGGTGGGATCCGGGTATTGGCACTTTAACAACTGGCTGCTGGAGGAGAGCCGATTCCGGGATTCATTCCGAGCGTTCTGGGCCACCTGGAGAGAGAGACGGAGAGAGTTCAGCTTCCTACGGCTGTGGAGGGATGTGGGCAAGATCCGGTTTTTATGTCGGGAGTACACTAGGGGGTCGACAGAGGTGGGGCTCTGAGATTGAGCGGCTTGAGAGAGCGTTGCTTGACCTAGAGTCCCGTCTTGGTCTGACCGGTGGAGACCATCAAATGTGGCAGGAATACCAGGAGAAGAAGGACGCACTCAGGCATCTGCAGCTTCAGCAGTCCCGAGGTGCATATGTGAGGTCGCGGATCCAAATGCTGCAAGATTTGGACCGCGGCTCACCCTTCTTCTACTCGTTGGAGAAGTGGCGGGGAGTTCAGAAGCAGCTGGTGGAGCTACTGGCTGCTGATGGCTCCTCCGTCACGGATCCTGACGAAATTATCAAAGAAGTCCGCACTTTCTATCGGTCCTTATTCTCACTAGATCCGTCAAATGCAGGGGCGTGCAGTGAGGTCTGGGAAGATTTAGCAAAGGTCAGCCCAGAAGACGCAGCGCGTCTGGACACTCCCCTGACTCGGGAGGAGCTGTCTACTGCCCTTCGGCAACTCCGGACGGGTAAGTCCCCTGGCATAGATGGTCTGAGCGTGGAGTTCTATCAGGCTTTTTGGGATGTCCTGGGGGTCGATTACAGCCTTGTTCTAGGGGAGAGCCTAGCCACCAGGGAAATGCCCCTCTCATGGCGGAGAGCTGTTGTGGTCCTGCTGCCCAAGAAGGGAGACCTTCGCCTGCTAAAGAACTGGTGCCCGGTCTCCCTCTTGTGCGCGGACTATAAGATCTTCGCCCGGGCAATGGCCAACCGTCTTGGTTCAGTACTGAGACAGGTGATTCACCCTGACCAATCTTACACGGTCCCGGGCCACTCCATCCAGGACAATGTCCACCTAGTACGGGACCTGATCCACCTGCAGCAGGAGACTGGGTCCCGGGCAGCGTTTCTCTCTCTTGACCAGGAGAAGGCGTTTGACCGGGTAGACCACAGTTTCCTGGTGGGCACTCTGCAGGCCTTTGGACTCGGACCACATTTTGTGGCCCGAGTTCGGCTCCTATACTCTGCCGTGGAGTGCCTTGTTAAGGTCAATGGATCAATGGCAGCGCCCATTCCCTTCAGGAGAGGAATACGTCAGGGATGTCCCATGTCCGGTCAATTGTACACGATCTGTGTCGAGCCATTCCTGAGCCTTCTTCGGCGAAGGCTGACAGGTCTGGTTCTGCGTGAACCGGACATGGAGGTCATCCTGTTGGCCTACGCCGATGATGTACTCCTCATGATGACAGATCCCAATGACCTGCGGAGGATGCGCGAGTGCCAAGAAGTTTTCTCGGCAGCATCCTCCGCTAGGATCAACTGGGCGAAATGTTCCGGACTCTTAGTGGGTCAGTGGCAGGTGGACCCCCTGCCGGAGGAGATGAGAGCTTTTGAGTGGAGCACTAGACGTCTCCTCTATCTGGGAGTCTACCTGAGTCCTTCTGGGGAGACTTGGCTGGCGAACTGGCAGGACCTGGAGACGAAAGTCATGGCCCGGCTGGGGCGATGGTCAGGCCTTCTCAGGGTACTTTCCTATCGAGGCAGGGTGGTGGTCATAAACCAGCTGGTGGCCTCCATGTTGTGGTATCGGATGGTCACCTTGGCCCCTCCTGCCCCGTTTGTTGCGAGAATGCAGAGGAAGTTAGTGGACTTCTTCTGGGGCAACAGGAAACACTGGGTCTCTGCAGCGGTCTTGAGTCTCCCAGTGGGAGAGGGCGGACAGTCGCTGGTGTGCGTTCGAACGCGACTGGCGGCTCTCCGCCTCAGGACTCTGCAGAGATTCCTGGACGCCGAGCACCCTCCCAGGTGGCACGTGTTGGCGACTTTCTTCCTCCAGAGGGGCTGCTGTCTTCACGAAGACATGCGGCTACCACCGGTGGGTGTCAGCCGTACTGCTTTGCGGAGTCTGCCTGGCTTCTATCAGGACCTACTGAGAGTCTGGAACATGGTCGCCTCAGGCCGGGAATCCCCTCCTCAGGCGGAGGACGGGGTCCTGTCTGACCCTTGCCCTACCTCAGTGGATGTCAGTGCGGCTCAGTTGTGTGGATCGACTCAGGCCGAGCTGCTTGTCGGGCCCAGACCCCGCAATCTTCTCCGGGAGCCGTGTCCACACAACTTGAGCCGTCTCTCATCGATACCCACAGTCCCATTCAGGGATGCAAGTAAGAGGTATTTGTATGGGCTGCTGCTCCACACCCTCCACTTCCTTGCCCTTGTCCACCGTCCCGACACGCCATGGCGGTTGGTCTTTCCACCCGGAGGTGAGGCGGGTCCCCACTGGAAGTTCCTTTACGAGGGGGTTCTTCCCATGCACCTGGGGGATCTCGGCTGGAGGGTGCTGCATAGAGCGGTGCCCTGCAATAAGTTTTTTAGTTTGTACATGGATCTCCCACCCGCATGCCACTTCTGCGGGCTGGAGGAGACCGTGTATCACATGTACATGGAGTGTGTGAGGCTGCAGCCTCTTTTTGCGTATTTGCGTGGGCTGCTTCTCGCCTTCTGGCTGCATTTTAGATCCACCCTATTTATATATGGTCATCCAGTAAGGAAGGGGGCATGGAGGGATGAGGATGTCCTAGTCAACTTGCTCCTGGGGCTGGCGAAATCCGCCATCCGAGGGTCTTGGAAACGGGTGGCGGGAGGATCTCCCCGGGCAGACTGCCTGGCAATGTTTAGAGAGTATGTTCGTGCCTGGGTAAATATTGAAAAAGAACACGCGACCTTAGAGGAGTTTCAAGACCGTTGGGC
This sequence comes from Hemitrygon akajei, assembly GCF_048418815.1. Classification (NCBI taxonomy): domain Eukaryota; kingdom Metazoa; phylum Chordata; class Chondrichthyes; order Myliobatiformes; family Dasyatidae; genus Hemitrygon; species Hemitrygon akajei. The sequence continues at coordinate 10,351,666 of NC_133127.1, read as the reverse complement.
TCCGCGGGGTGTAAGTGCCATCGTGGATAGAGATGGCAACATTTTGGTGTAATGTCTATTGTCTATTTGTAGTGAAGTAACTGTGTTTGCCACTGATTTGTATATATTGTATAGCACCGATATTTGTAATAAAGGATTTTGTAATAATAAAAAAAAAGGGGTCAGACACAGAGTGAAACTCCCTCCACACTGTCCCATCACACACTCCCGGGGTCAGACACAGAGTGAGGCTCCCTCTACACTGTCCCATCACACACTCCCGGGGTCAGACACAGAGTGAAGCTCCCTCCACACTGTCCCATCACACACTCCCGGGGTCAGACACAGAGTGAAGCTCCCTCTACACTGTCCCATCACTATAAGAGGTTTCTGTGTTCTCCGCCATGACCCTGTCCATTTCCTCGCACCTTCCAAGGGCGTACAGGTTTCAGTTAGTAAGTGGGCATGCTACGTTGGCACAGGAAGCGTGGTGACTTGGGGGCTGCCCTCAGCATACATATGAAAAAGATAAAATGAGAAAATAGTGATGATTTTATTGTTGCTTCAGGTGAACATTAATATTTGACATCCATTTCACTGCATGTTTCAATGTACATGTAATATGAGTAGACCTTTTATCTTTATTGGCTCCACCAGTTACACCCCTGAGTCACCATTTCCCATAGCAAACTCCACCTATATCAAAACATCACAGTGGTATATTTCCTCTCAAGAGATTCAGATTCAGATCAGTTTATTCAAGTTCAAGTTTAATTATCGTTCAACCATACGTGAATACAGCCAAACAAAACAGCATTCCTCTGGGGCCAAGGTGCAAAACATACACAGAGCAAGGCAGATATAACAAGTCAACGTATAGTCACACAGATAAAAATATGTAGCCCAAGTCCCTGAGTGGCACGTCCTGTAAACTAATGGTGCTTTCGGCAAGAAAAAGACGTTCTTAGCAGTTCGCAGATGAAAGTACCCAGGCATTGGCGCCTGCAGTCCAACTTGTCACTCCACTGATCGGACACTGGAGGGCAGCACCCAAGGGAGTGGTCGTCCCCCAGCCCAGCACGGATGCTGCAGTACACTGCCTTCCGCGCCTCCTCTCCTGGAGCGTAGCAGCAGGCAAGCCTGCGACCTGAGGCCTAGTCCTGTCATCAACTGAGGCCACCCAGCTCCCCCACGGTCTGTTGCACCAATAAACGAGATAAACTGACTTGCAGCATTTTACATCATCAATTTCCAACAGGGTCTTACGAATGCGAGAGCAATGTCTAGGACAGTTAAAGAACAGTTGGAGAGCAGCAGAGAACACAGCGAGGGAAAGTGGGTCTCACTGAACCCACAGAAACATAGAAAACCTACAGCACAATACAGGACATTCAGCCCACAATGCTGTGCTGAACATGTATTTTAGAAATTGCCTAGGCTTACCCATAGCCTTTTATTATTCTAAGTTCCATGTACCTATCCAAGAACCTCTTAAAAGACCCTATTGTATCCACCTCCAGTACCGTCACTGGCAGCTCATTCCATGCACTCACCACTCTCTGCGTAAAAAAACATACCCCTGACATCTCCTCTGTACCTACTTCCAAGTACCTTAAACCTGTGCCTTCTCATGCTAGCCATTTCAGCCCTGGGGAAAAAGCCTCTGACTATCCACATGATCAATGCCTCTCAACATCTTATACACCTCTATCAGGTCATCTCTCATCCTCCGTCGCTCCAAAGAGAGAAGGCCGAGTTCTCTCAACCTGTTCTCATAAGGCATGCTCCCCAATCCAGGCAACATCTTTGTAAATCTCCTCTGCACCCTTTCTATGGTTTCCACATCCTTCCCGTAGTGAGGTGACCAGAACTGAGCACAGTACTCCAAGTGGGGTCTGACCAGGGTCCTATATACAGTAGTTGTAACATTACCTCTCGGCTCTTGAACTCAATCGCATGGTTGATGAAGGCCAATGCACCGTATGCTTTCTTAACCACAGAGTCAACCTTCGCAGCAGCTTTGAGTCTCCTATGGACTCGGACCCCAAGGTCTCTCTAATCCTCCACACTGCCAAGAGTCTTACCATTAATGCTATATTCTGCCATCATATTTGACCTACCAAAATGAAGCACCTCACACTAATCTGGGTTGAACTCCATTATCCACTTCTCAGCCCAGTTCTGCATCCTATTGATGTCCTGCTGTAACCTCTGACAGCCCTCCACACTATCCACAACACCCCAACCTTTGTGTCATCAGCAAATTTACTAACCCATCCCTACACTTCCTCATCCAGGTCATTTATAAAAATCATGAAGAGAAGGGACCTCTGGTCACCGGCCTCCATGCAGGATATGACCCATCTACAACCACTCTTTGCCTTCAGTGGGCAAGTCAATTCTAGATCCACAAAGCAAGGTCCCCTTGGATCCTATGCCTCCTTACCTTCTCGATAAACCTTGCATGGGGTATCTTACCAAATGCCTTCCTGAAATCCATGTACACTTCATCTGCTGCTTTACCTTTATCAATGTGTTTAGTCACATCTTGAAAAAATTTAATCAGGCTCCTAAGTCATGACATACCTTTGACAAAGCCATGCTGACTATTCCTAATCATATTAAGCCTCTCCAAATGTTCATAAATCCTGCCTCTCAGGATCTTTTCCATCAACTTACCAAACATTGAAGTAAGAAGTACTGGTCTATAATTTCCAGAGTTATCTCCTCTCTCTTTCTTGAACAAGGGAACAGCATTTGCAACTCTCCAATCCTCTTGTACTTCTCCCGTCCTCATTGATGATGCAAAGATCATCGCCAGAAGCTCAGCAATCTCCTCCCTCACCTCCCACAGTAGCCTGGGCGTATTTCATCCAGTCCCGGTAACTTAACCAACTTGATGCTTTTCAAAAGCTCCAGCACATCCTCTTTCTTAATATCTACATGCTCAAGCTTTTCAGTCTGCTGTAAGTCATCCCTACAATCACCAAGGTCCTTTTCTGTAGTGAATACTGAAGCAAAGTATTCATTAAGTACCTCTGCTATCTCCTCCGGTTCCATACACACTTTTCCACTGTCACACTTGATTGGTCCTATTCATTCACACCCTGTCCTCTTGCTCTTCACATACTTGTAGAATGCCTTGGGGTTTTCCTTAATCCTGCTCACCAAGGCTTGCTCATGGTCCCTTCTGGCTCTCCTAATTTTATTCAGGAAGTTCCTTCCTGCTAGCTTTATAATTTTCTAGATCTCTATCATTACCTAGCTTTTTGAACCTTTCATAAGCTTTTCTTTTCTTCTTGACTAGATTTTCTAAAGCCTTTGTACACCATGGTTCCTGTACTCCACCATCCTTTCCCTGTCTCATTGGAATGCACCTATGCAGAACTCCATGCAAATATCCCCTGAACATTTTCCACATTTCTGCTGTACATTTCCCTGAGAACATCTGCTCCCAATTTATGCTTCCAAGTTCCTGCCTGATAGCTTCATATTTCCCCTTCCTCAGATTAAATGTTTTCTCGACTTGTCTGCTCCTGTCCCTCTCCAATGTTATGCTCCAACTCCTGTGGAAGAGAAGATTTAAACTTCTTCGGGGTAAGTATCCCTTGACAACTCTTTGACCATGCCTAGCTATCCACCTTCCCCTTCCCCTACCTTGCTATTCTGGCATTTTACCCCCCACCCCTGCCTTTCCAGTTCTGAAGAAGGGTCTCAGCCCGAAACATCGACTGTTTCTTCATTTCCATAGATGCCACCTGACCTGCCGAGTTTCTCTGGTATTGTATGTGTGTTGCATTGGATTTCCAGTATCTGTTTCTCTCGTTTATTAGAACCAGAATCAGAATCAGGTTTAATATCACCAGCATATGTCATGGCATTTGTTAACTTTACAGCAGCAGTGCAATACAATACACAATAATAGGGAAGAAACCAAATTACAGGAAATATATATCTATAAAATAGTTAAATGAAATGAATTGTGCAAAAATAGAAATAAAAAAAGTGAGATAGTGTTCGTGGGTTCAAAATCCATTCAGAAATCGGATGGCAGAGGGGCAGATTGATTCCTGGGATGGCAGGACTTTCACATGAAGAAAGACTGGATCGACTGGGCTTATACTCGCTGGAATTTAGAAGATTGAGGGGGGATCTTATTGAAACGTATAGAATTCTAAAGGGATTGGACAGGCTAGATGCAGGAAGATTGTTTCCGATGTTGGGGAAGTCCAGAACGAGGGGTCACAGTTTAAAGATAAAGGGGAAGCCTTTTAGGACCGAGATGAGGAAAAACTTCTTCACACAGAGAGTAGTGAATCTGTGGAATTCTCTGCCACAGGAAACAGTTGAGGCCGGTTCATTGGCTATATTTAAGAGGAAGTTAGATATGACCCTTGTGGCTAAAGGGATCAGGGGGTATGGAGAGAAAGCAGGTACAGGGTTCTGAGTTGGATGATCAGCCATGATCATACTGAATGGCGGTGCAGGCTCGAAGGGCTGAATGGCCTACTCCTGCTCCTATTTTCTATGTTTCTAAGAAACTGTTCCTGAATCATTGAGTGTATGTCTTCAGGCTCCTGTATCTCCTTCCTGACGGCAGCAATGAGAACAGGGCATGACCTGGATGGTGGGGGTCCCTAATCACGGACGCCACCTTTCTAAGGCATTGCTCCTTGAAGATGTCCTGGATACAGAGGAGGATAGTGCCAGTGATGGAACTGATGAAATATACAGCTGTCTGCGGCTTCTTTTGATCCTGTGTACTCCTCCATCCTCCCACCAGCCTGCTCCCACACCAGACGGTGATGCATCCAGTTAGATTGCTCTCCACGGTACATCTGTAGAAATTTTTGAGTGTTTTTGGAATCATCCCAAACTCCTAATGAAATGTAGCTGCATTGATATGTTGGGTTCAGGTTAGATCCTCAGAGATATTGACACCAAGGAACCTGAAATTGTTATCTTATATACTTTCCAACTCTTCTGAGTTGACCAAGATGCCAACCTGAAGCTCAGCCCATTTGCCTGCGTTCCCTCTAAGCCTGTCCTACCCATGTACTGCACTTTTCCAAATATCTTCATCCAGGTTGGAAGAATTGTTAAAAAGGTTTTTTTGTTCCCTGGCATAGCCTGGCTTTGAACCTTTGGTTAAGAACCTGTGTGACACCAGTCACTCTCAGTGTGAAGGTATCAACCCCAGGGATCTTGGTGAGGAGCCAGCATACCTCATCCAGGAGCCTCCGGGCGACAGATGTGCTTGAATGACAAGGCAAAGGCGGTAAGTAGAGCAAATTTGAATAGAATGTGGCCGGGAGCGGTGGGAATTGTAAATCTAGTGTGAAACCCAATCAAAAGAAACAGAGGTGAATAACTACTGGGTAAAAGTACAAATGACACAGCACTTCCAGTACTTCAACATGTTGGGTGTTTCCCTAAGTGTTGAGCAATCAGTACATTTTGCTGGGGGCAGGTACAGCAGGGTGAGATGCAAAGAAAACATCTGCCTACATTGCCCCAACACTCCCAGAGAGGGGACAATGTTAGCCAGTTACTCCTTATCTGTGAAATTAGAGCAATGTAGAAGAATGTTACCTCTGCATTTCAAAGCCAAAGTCAAAGTAAATTTATTCTCAAAGTTCACATACGTTACCATATACTAACTTAGAGATTCATTTTCTTGCAGGCATATATGGGAGAATAAATAAATACATAGCATTAATGAAAAACTATACATAAACAAAGACTGACAACTAATGTGCAAAAGAATGCAAACTGTGCATATAATTAAACAAATAATACTGAGAACATGAGTTGTAGAGTTCTAGAAAGTGAGTCTGTAGGTTGTGGAATCAGTTCAGTGTTGAGGTGAGTGAAGTTATCCACGATGGTTCAGGAGCCTGATGGTTGAAGGGTAATAACTGTTCTTGAACCTAGTGGTGTGGGACCAGAGGCTTCAGTACCTCCTTCTTGAGATAGTAGTGAGAAGAGAGCACTGCCTGCACGTGGGGGCCCTTGATGCTGCTTTCTTGTAGCAGTGCTCCATGTAAGTGTGCTCACTGGTGGGAGGACTTTACCTGTGATGGTGTTGTCCCTGCTTTACCTACCCACAGAGAAATCTACATTTACAAAAAGACTGTCTATACCTCTCACTTCCTTTGTAAAGAAAACAGCGTAAGACTTCACCCACTGCAGACGTTCTCTCTTTTCCTCCCTCCCATCTGAAAGCACATCCCACCAGGCTCAAGGACAACTTCTATATCTGGATATGTTTTATATATAGCAACATATTCCTCTCTCTACATGTTTCGCTTCTTTGGTGAAGCATCCAACCCACCCCGAACATTTTCCCTTCAGTCCCATCCCATCAGGCAGGAAAGCCTGAAAATGTACCAGGCTCAAGTGTACCAGGTCACCTTCCACCCCAGTGTCACCAGATCAGATAATTGAATGGACCTCTTGTATGACGAGATGGACTCTTGACCTCACAATCTACCTCGTGCACCTTATTGTCTCCTTACAATGCACTCTCTCTGAAACTGTTATGTTGGAGCCGTGTATCTGTTTTTTGTCTGTAGGAGCCACGTATCTATTTTCTGTCTGCACGTTTATTCTAGTAATCCATCACATGAGTTGGGGCGTAGTTGAAGCACATGAGTATGGTTACATAATCATGCTTTGTCTAAGTTTTAGTTTAGCCCAGTTGAGAGTTCAAGGCAGCTGGGAATGATATTTTTTGTTGACTGCTTAAATACGCTAACTTTGCTAATTGGAGCGCTAATTTAGTTTGACCATTAATTATGCTGTTCAATTGCCAATTAGAATACTTAGTAATATCACTAATTTGACCACCAAGATGACTTGTTGGCCAGAAAGAACTCCAGTTTGCAAATCAGTGAGCTTGAATGAACACAGTGGAAGCAGACAGACCAATTGCCTTTGTTCTTGCTGTGAAGAAGGACATGGAGGCTGCCATTTTATGAAGAAGATTGGGTTCTCCATTTTGTGAGTCAGTTGCTTGGGTTGAACAGTGTTTTAAAGTAGACACAATGATGCCTCAGAAATCTGCTGAACTTGGGCTTATTTCCAAATAAGAAGTTATTTGTGAGATTTTCTTTGGTTGGATATAACATTCAGGCTTTTGACTATTGGAGTTGGTATCTGTTCTGTGTGAATCAAGCTGGTGGCTGATTGGGAACACAGAGCCTTAGATTACCGAACTTCACTTGCTAGGAAGAGAGCAACAAAAGGATGCTGGTCTGGAGAATAACCAATAAAAAAAGTGTTTAAAGATCACTCTATAGTTTTACAGTCTACACACTGGAATGCAATATTTGAATTGGTAAGAAATGAATTTAAAAGCAGACGCTTCAAATGTGCTGGCAGTGGTAACTCTGCAGGAGAACCTCTATTGTGGGTGTGAGGTGCCCCGCAGACAGGTAGAGATTCGAAACGGAACTGCAAGGAACATTTGGCCAGCAGCAGAAACTCCTTTTTAACTGGCATTATATTTTCTGTTCATTGTCTGTACATGGAAGGACAGGAAAATTAGTTGGTCTGCACATAGGTATTGGTTGTGTCAGTTCATGTGTTCTTCCATTGAGACAATAAAGGTACTTGTGGGTAAATATGGATTCTCTGTCTGCCTCCCTGATCATTATTACAAGGGGTCGGTTTCTTGTAATCCACCCTAGTGCTAACTTAGTTTTGTTAGATTTTTATCGCTATAAGAATGTTCGTCTTTGCTGGTTTCATGATAAACAATCAGACGTACTTTTTTTTTTGATTTGGAAATTCATTACATATTTGGAAGCATGCTATACAGTGTTGATTACCTTGGTTTAGTGTCCCAATGGTTTGGGTTTGAGTTTGAGTAACTGCTGCTTGTTACGTTTTACTCTGCATTGTTAGTGTTTTACCTTAGAACGTAGAACAGTAAAGCACAACAGCCCACAATGCCATGCTGAACCAGCTGAATAGTTAATCAAAAGCCCCCAAAACTAATCTAAAACATACATACTGTTATGAAGGATGAACAACTCTGATGGGCAGAAGGATACAGAGTTGCCCATATTCCCCCCCCCCCCCCCCCCCCCGGGAGAATCACAAACTGTTACTGTTACCACGCTGCTAATGAGAGAGAAAGAGAGACAAAGGGAAAACATACTGGGACTGGAACATCTGCTTCAGACAAGGGAGAGATAACACCGGGGGAGGGAGACCCACCATATTATGACTCCTGAAAGACTTATGGCTCCGGAGAGGGACGTTTACTTGGTACCATTCTGTTCATTAAAATTCCTCAGTGGACAGCCAGAGTGGGCTGGTTTGATGGACAAAGCCATTCAAAACTGATTGACACCTGAGACCCCGTGAGTAGGGATAAAAGTGAGGTCTGGGGAGACACCCCTCAGGCACTCCAGGAGACACACTAGTGAGCACTGATTGAGTGTTGGAACCCACGTGAAGGTGTGGGGCATCGGGGACCGAACAAAGGGATCGGTCAGTTTAACTCACAGTGTTATAGCAGGGCCGGTGGGGGCTTGTGTGTGTGTCCGCCCTTGCCTGGGTGATGAGTCCACCACAGAAGAACGGTCTAGCTGAAGGACAGAGGGGTCATGCCTGAATGGCCACAACACATCGATGGATCAAGAACGTAAAGGAAGGTTTGCCTGACAATAGCTGTCTCTCTCTCTCTGTCTCCAACAATTACAACAAAACCAGCAACAACTACCTCAGCCCATATGAACTGAACTGAACTTTATATTCACATATGACAATTCATTATCCCCTAGACATTGATAGAGCTTGTTTATTAGTGATTATTATTATACCCACACTTTTAGGTTTAGTATTGCTAACGTGTATTATCTATATATTTGCATTGTTGATATTGATTTGTATATTTTACTAATAAACACTGTTTGAAAATAGTACCACCAGACTCCAAACGGATTCTTCTATCTTTGCTGGTCAGACACCCAGTTCCGGGGTACGTAACAATACATACCTACCCAATGTCCACACCCTCCATCTTCCTCACACATCTGTGCCCATCCAAGTGTCTCCTATACATTGGGAGAAGAAGTAAAGCCAGCTGATTGGACTTTCCAAAGAGTGGGTGTGGGATGGCACAATTACCGTTATTGATGGTGATATAACAATGGTCAAGTGTGTTGGCTCCTCTGGTTCCACAGGTGAATTGTTGCTAGTGGTCGTTCAGAGACTTTTTCAAGCTGGCCTAGTTCAAATCTCCTGCAGTGATAGGGAATGAATTCCAGTGAAATGATCTGTAGGAAATCCATAGTACTGTGCAAAAGTCTTAGACACACATTTATAGCTAGAGTGCCTAAGATGTTTGCACAGTATTGTATTTGTCAATGTGGAGAGGAGAGCGAGTTTTGTAAATCTGGAGAGAGCAAAGGATGTTGGGAGTGGTGAGGATGGAGTGCTGTGGGATGTGGCAGAGATGCAGGGGTTGGTGTGGGTGCAGACACACCCAGCCTTGAGATACCAGACAAGATCATATGATTCAAAACAATTGGTTTATTGATCAATACAGAATATTGTATTGCTCCCTCCCCTCTCCCTTCCCCTTTTTCCCAATCCTGATTCCCCTCTCCCTGCCGCCTTCCCACTCTCAGTCCACAATAGAGACCCAGATCAGAATCAGATTTATCATCAATCACATGTCATAAAATTTGTGTTTTTTTTGGCAGCAGTACAGTGCAATACACGAAAGTACTGCAGTACTGTGCAAAATTCTTTGGCACCCTAGCTATATATACGCATGTGCCTAGGTCTTTTGCACAGTTCAGTATGCAAGACAAGCTTTACCCTGTATCTTGGTGCGTGTGACAATAGTGAACCAAAGCTAATACCAATAGCAGTGTCCTGAACCCAGTGACTTCAGCATAGCAGCTAACATTACACTATTACAGCAGCAGTGACCGGGTTCCCCTCTGCTGCTGTCTGTAAGGAGATTATACATTCCGCCCATGACCACATGGGTTTCCTCTGGGTGCTCCGGTTTCCTCCCATGTTCCAAAAGACATATGGATAAGTTGTAGGCATAGTATGTTGGCATCAGAAGCATGGCACCACTGGTGGATGCCCAGCCCTAACCCAAACCCCCAACACTTATTTGGACTCTGTTGGTAATTGATGCAAACAATGCATTTCACCGTAGGTTTTAATGTTTTAATGTTCTGATGTGACAAACAAAGCTAATCTTCATCTTCAGCCTCTTTATCATCGGCCTTCACGAGGTCAGAAGGTGGGAAGCTGCCGGTTGCATAGTGTCCACACAGACCAGTATTGCACATTGAGGACCACTCAGCCTCTACTCCATGATTAATCTAACTCTTCCCTCCTACACAGCCCATAATCCTATCACCATAGTGCCTATCTCAGAGTCCCTTAAACATCCCTAATGTTGCAATTATTCAATTCCACTTGCAACTTCTGGAGTTTAGCCCCTGGAGTGCAGAAGAATGTGTGTTTACAGAGGTTCATAAAATCACAAGAGGAGTGGATAGGATGGACAATCATAATCTTTTCCCCCAGGGATGGGGAGTCCAGAATGAAAGGGAACAGTTACAAGATAAGAGGAGAGAGATTTTAAAGACCTGAGAGGATAGTGAGTGCCAGAGGAAGTGGTCGAGGTGGGTACAATTGCAACATTAATGAGGCATTTTTGTAGGTACATGAAACCAAGGAGGGGCTTGGAAGGTTATGAGCTGAGCATGGGCAACTGGGACTAGCAGGGAGGATGCTGTGGACGGCACGGCCTAGCTGGGCTGCAGAGCCTGTTACCATGCCGTCTGACACTCTGACTCCATGCAACAAGACCTGGCACCATTCAGACGTGGGCTGATAGGTGGCAAATAGCATTTATGTCACTGTCAAACCTGGCAATAACATACGGTGACGGTTGCTCATTGTGTCCAACAGTGACAGGAAACCTGTGCGGGAGAGTTTTTAAAGTGGAAAGGCCATAGCACTGGGACAGTTTCACTCTCTTGGTCTCGGATGGTCCGGGTCCAGTGGAATGAACGAGAGTCCCAAAGTGGGGTCCTCCTTGGTTGCAGTGGATAATCGTGATGTCTTCTGTGCCTTGTCAAGCCCTTCGCTCTGCATGGAACGTTGCAGACCACCTTCCTAGCCATTGGATCTCACAGTAGATCTCGTCTGCCCAGTCCCTGGAGCTGAATTTGCATGCTGGGACAGGTATGTCCCGATCTCACCAGGGCACGAGGCTGCCAACTACCCTCACCTGGTTTCGGGCTGTGGCCACTGTCATATGCAAACAGTTATTTGGAGCTACAGGTGAGAGCTGCTCCCAAACAGATGACAAGCCCTTTGACCAGAGGTGCTGCCCCTCTCTGGACACCCCATAGAGCCCACCAGGTAGTAACATGAGAGAGTTAAGGTAGCATGGCACTTATCCTATGAAAATGGCGGGCCAGTAGGGAGTATAATGGAGCAGAAGGACCGAGGACTGCAAGTGGATAAGTGCTAGTGTCACGATGGGCGCTGGCAATACTAGAGGAAAGACAGACTCCAATGCAGAGATGACAACCAGAGTTTATTCCTAAGAATTCCAACAGAATGTCAATGGCTTGGCCAAGAGGCACCGGGAGATGTAACATTCTCAAAACTCGGACCCCCGCAATTAGTGAGGATCAGGCATCCACTTTAATAATACAAGTAAGATGGAATCTTTGAGCCTATCAAAATAAACTTAACAAGTTTAAACAGAAAGCATCAAGAGATTGATTTGCTCAAGAAAAGCACGAGGAGCTCTAAACAAATAACAACTCTTGTTAAACAGCAATTAGCCAATTCAGATGTCCTAAAAAACTTGAGGCCCAGTTCTCTCTGGTGGCCCGCACAGGCCCAAAGAACTTACTATAGCTACGCATTGCATTTTGATAAGTTGAAACGTGAGAAGACTTACACAGTGATTGGTATTGATGTTATTATTGTCACAGGTAGTTTTGAGGAAGCAGGGTGTCTGCAGAAGGCCTTGGACAGATTGGAATTATGGGCAAAGATGTGGCAGATGGTACATAGTGTAGGGAGGTGTATTGTCACGCACTTTGGTAGAAGGAATAAAGGTGTGTTCTATATTCTATATGGGGAGAAAGTTCAAAAATCAGATCTGCAAAGGGACTTGGGAATCCTCATCCAGGATTCCATAAAGCTTAACCTGCAGTTTGAGTCTGGGCAGTACGATGTGGAGAGCAAACTTGCCCATGTGGCAGGATCCCCCTCTCCATCCATCTGATGAATCAGTCAGTATTGATCTCAATGTAGGGCTGCCTTAGGACTCCAGCTCCGGAGTTTTCCCTTGGGGTTCATTCCTGAGCATTCCCCAAGGCATCAGAGGTTTCAGATTAAAGGTATACTTCTCCAAGATGAGCTGCCAACCATCTGCCTGAAGCCACTGATTTTAAGGCACCAGTAATCCACTCTTGCCCCTTCTCCTGTCAGTGGAAACAGCCCCACTGGGTTTAGTAGCTATTGCCACATGTGAAGGCCAAGAGCTGAACTTGGTTGTCAGAGGGTATTTGAGTCACACGCCTTTGGGAGCATTTAGTAGGTAGTGGAAGCTTATCCTCGAGGAATTTTGTATTCAGAATGAGGAATAAATATTGTCCAGAGCAATGAAGTGGACTGTCCTTGTCTTACACTCTGTTCTTATGAGAGAGGATTCCCTTGCTTGTCTGGATTGAAGCAGTTTTTAGTACAAAGAGACCAGAAGACAGATGAGAGTGAGTTGGTAACAGTTTGAGCATTATTTACAAACTGCTTCACTGCTATTTCTTTGTTACGAACATCAAGCTGAGATGCAAAGAGACTTGCAACTGGATCCTTGACTTCCTGACTGGGAGACCTCAGTCAGTCCGGATCAGGAGCAGCATTTCCAACACCATCACACTGAGCACGGGGGCCCCCCAGGGCTGTGTGCTCAGTTCACTGCTGTTTACTCTGCTAACCCATGACTGTGCTGCAACACACAGCTCGAACCACATCATCAAGTTCGCCGATGACACGACCGTGGTGGGTCTCATCAGCAAGAACGATGAGTCAGCTTACAGAGAGGAGGTGCAGCGGCTAATGGACTGGTGCAGAGCCAACAACCTGTCTCTGAATGTGAACAAAACAAAAGAGATGGTTGTTCACTTTAGGAGGGCACAGAGCAGCCACTCCCCGCTGAACATCGACGGCTCCTCGGTAGAGATCGTTAAGAGCACCAAATTTCTTGGTGTTCACCTGGCGGAGGATCTCACCTGGTCTCTCAACACCAGCTCCATAGCAAAGAAAGCCCAGCAGCATCTCTACTTTCTGCGAAGGCTGAGAAAAGTCCATCTCCCACCCCCCATCCTCATCACATTCTACAGAGGTTGTATTGAGAGCACCCTGAGCAGCTGCATCACTGTCTGGTTTGGAAATTGCACCATCTCGGATCACAAGACCCTGTAGCGGATAGTGAATTCAGCTGAGAAGATCATCGAGGTCTCTCCTTCCGCCATTACAGACATTTACATCACACATTGCATCTGCAAAGCAAACAGTATTATGAAGGACCCCACACGTCCCTCATACAAACTCTTCTCCCTCCTGCCATCTGGGAAAAGGCTCCGAAGCATTCGGGCTCTCACGACCAGACTATGTAACTGTTTCTTCCCCCAAGCTATCAGACTTCTCAATACCCAGAGTCTAGAGCGACACCAACTCACTGCCCTCTACTGTGCCTATTCTCTTGTTTATTATTTATTGTAATGCCTGCACTGTTTTGTGCACTTTATGCAGTCCTGGGTAGGTCAGTAGTCTAGTGTAGTTTGTGTTGTTTTACATAGTTCAGTCTAGTTTTTGTATTGTTTCATGTAGCATCATGGTCCTGAAAAACATTGTGTTGTCTTTACTGTGTACTGTACCAGCAGTTATGGTTGAAATAACAATATAAAGTGACTTGACTTGACTGGGAGACCTTGTGCAGGGTTCTCTAAAGGTTAATTTGCAGGTTGAGTCCGTCGTGAGGCAGGCAAATGCAATATTAACATTAATTTTGAGAGGACTAGAACGTAAGAGCAAAGACGTGATGCTGAACTTTATAAGGAATTGGAGTATTGTAAATGGAGAGAAAATTCAAAAAAAGGGGGTCTTGGGACTTGGGAGTCCTTTTGCATTATTCCCTAAAGGTTATCTTGCAGATTGAATTACTGACAACACTGGTGAGGCCCCACTTGGAGTATTGTGAGCAGTTTTGGGCCTTTTATCTAAGAAAAAATGTGTTGGCATTAGAAAGGATCCAGAGGGAGTTCACGAGAATGATATCAGGAATGAAAAGGTTAACGTATAAGTAGCATTTACACGGTGGGGGGATTTCTTTGAAACCTGATGAAATTTGAAAGGCTTAGAGAGAATTGATATGGAGAGGGTGTTTCCTATGGTGAGGGAGTCTAGGACCAGAGGGTTGTCCATTTAGAACAGAGATAGAGGAGGAATTTCTTTAGCCAGAGGGTGGTGAATCTGTGGAATTCAATGCCGCAGGCGGGTGTGCAGGCTAAATTAGTGGGTATATTTAAGACAGAGATTGATAGGTTCTTGATTTGTAAGGAGAAGTCAGAAGGATAATGAATCAGCCATGATGGAATAGTAGAACAAACTTGATGGAAGGAGTGGCCTCATTCTGCTCATGTCTAATGATCTCACGCTATCAAGACGCGACTCTTGTTTGCATGCCATCCAGACAGATTATTCTCCCATGACCATGTGGGTTTCCGCTGGGAGCTCTGGTTTCCTCCCGCATTCTAAAGATGTACAGGTTAGTAGGTTATTTGGTCATGTGAGTGTAAATGGGCAGCATAGGCTTGTTGGGCCAGAAGGGCCTGTTACTATGCTGTATCTCTAAATAAAGAACCATTTCCCCAGGGTGGGGGAGTCTAAAACTGGAGGGCATAGGATTCAGCTGAGAAAAGAAAGGTTTAAAAGGGATCTGAGGGGTATCTTATTCATTCAGAGGCTGGTGGGTAGATGGAAAAAGCTGCCAGAGGATGGGGTGCAGGCAGCTTCAATAATAACATCTATTGTACATGGATAGGGAAGGTTTAGAAGAGGAGTTCCCAACCTAGGGTCCATTGACCCCTTGCATAATAGTATTGCCCCATGGCATAAAGAAGGTTGGGAGCCCCTGGTTTAGAGGGATATGGGCCAAATGCTGAGAAATGGGACTTGCCTAGATATATCAAGGTTGGCATAACCAGTTGGGCCTGTTTCTGTGCTGTGTAACTCTACGATGAAGTGATAGAGGCAGGTATGATTTCACTTGAACTGCATTTGGACAGGTGCATGGATAGGAAAGGTTTAGAGGGACAGGGGTTGGAGGTAGGCAAATGTATCTGGCTCAGGTAATCAGCATGGACAACATCGAACAGAGAACAGTACAGCACAGGCCCTTCAGCCCATAATGATGTGCTGACCTTTTATCATACACTAAGATCAATCTAAACCTTCTCTCCTACATAGGCCTCCATTTTTCTTTCAAAAATATTCCTATCTAAGCTTCTCTTAAGTGCCCCTATTTTATATGCTTCCACCACCAACCCTGGCAGTATGTTCCAGCACTATTCTCTTTGTCAAAAAACAATTACCTCTGACATCCTTTATACTTTTCTCTAATCACCTTAATGTAAGCCCCCTCATTTCAGTCATTTCTGCCCTGGGAAATGGTCTCTGGCTATTCACTCTATCTTGTTCATCTCTATCAAGTCACCAGTTCATTGGCTATATTTAAGAGGGAGTTAGATATGTCCATTGTGGCTAAAGGGATCGGGAGTATGGAGAGAAAGCAGGTACAGGGTTCTGAGTTGGATGATCAGCCATGATCATACTGACTGGCAGTGCAGGCTCGAAGGGCTGAATGGCCTACTCCTGCACCTATTTTCTATGTTTCTATGTTTTACCTCTCATCCCCCTTCACTCCAAAGAGAGAAAAGCCCTAGTTTGCTCAACTTAACCTCACAAGATGTGCTCTCTAATCCAGGCTATGTCCTGGTAAATCTGTTCTGCACCCTCTCTAAAGCTTCCACATCCTTCCCATAATAACTAGAACTGAACTCAATATTCCAAGTGTGAAATAACCAGGGTTTTATAGAGATGCAACGTTACCTCACGGTTCTTGAACTCATTCTCCTGATTACTAAAGGCCAACACACCAAACACCTTCTTTACCACCCTACCAACTTGTATGGCAACTTTGAGGGATCTATAAATGTAGACTCCACACTGCTAAGAATCCTGCCATTACCCCTGCACCCTGACTTCAAACTTACAAAGTGAATCACTTTATACTTTTCTGGGTTGGATTCCATCTGCCACTTCTCAGCCCAGTTCTGTACCTTGTCAATGTCCCCTTGGAACTAATGGCAAAGACCTACACCATCCACAACTCCACCAACCCTTGTGTTGCCTCAAACAAGAGAAAATCTACAGATGCTGGAAATCAGGCAACACAAACAAAATGCTGAAGGAACTTAGAAGGCCAGGCAGCATCTATGGAGAAAAGTACAGTCAATGCTTTGTGTGGAGACCCTGAAGGTCTGAAAGACCAGCTGAAGGGTCTCAGCCTGAAACGTCGACTGGACTCTTTTCCATGGATGCTGCCTGGCCTGCTGAGTTCCTCCAGCATTTTCTTTGTATCACTTGCAAAGTTAATAAGTCACTTTTACACTTCCTCATCCAAGACGTTTGTAAAAGTTAGGTTGGGATGCAGGGCCCATTTCCCTGAAATATAACGCTACGCGTAGCTGACAGCCATCAGAGTGGGAGAGATTAGACACTCGCTCTTTTAGAGTATCAGGACTAGCTTGGAGCTGCTTTCAACATGGAGTGCTGTGATTCAGCCTGTTTACAAGAGGATGGGGGTCAGAAGTTGAGGGAACTCCTTCTGACCGTGACTCATGGAATGAATCCCCAGCAGCTCCCCTGATTAACCATTGTAGTCGTGTCAATCATCACCCTGGCACTGAGCCAAAGGTGCTGATGGGCGAGGGCACCTTTGTCCATGCAGGAAGCTCCTGGATGATTCACTCAAAATGTAAATAAATCAGCAGTGACTGAACACTAATTCCCTTCTTTAACACAACTGAGCCTTTGATGGGGTGGAGAGGTGAAGAGGCAGGTTTGAAATGACGTAACATTGATATAAGAATGCCATGGTACGGTAGTGGTTGGGTAGCGCTATCACAACTCATCCAGGGCATGACAGCTATTCCAGCTCAGTGCATTCCAGAGTTCAGTTCGGGTGCCAAGGCAAGGGAGTGCCTTGTTAATGAGAGAGGTAAGAGGAGAACTGGTTCAAGCTGACAGGAAGGTGACAGTAACTCAATAACCACGTGTTACAACAGTGGCGTGCAGAAGAGCATCTCATGTCAAACCTTGAAATGATGCCTAAGGCAGCAGACCACACGGGGTTTTACTCCTGTGCCTAATAAAGTGGGCACTGAGTGTATGCTTTCCTTGTAAATGCTGTGTCTTAGTGCCCTGTGTCTGTGATGCTGCTGTGTTTTTCATTGCAGACTTGATGGGCCAAATGGCCCAATTCTGCTCCTATGTCTTATAAAATGCACATAAATACCAGCACATATTTACAATGTAAACAGCATTATAAAATGTGATTTAACGTGTCTACAGTGCAGTGTAATGATGAGGGTGATAGATAAAGGGGGTGGGGGCATGTCATGGATGGCTCCTTAGTGATGGATGTCCATCTTGAGACACCACCTCTTGAAAGTGTCTTCAATTGTGAGGAGGGTTGAGTCTACAACTGTCCGTACTGTAGAGCCTATACCCTCTCGTGATCCTGAGCTTTGACCCTCCATTCCAGGTGATCAGGCAGCCAGAGTGTTCTGCACTGTACATATACAGGGATTTGCGCGAGTCTTTAGTGACATACCGAATGATTGTCGAGATTCGCACAAGGATTCCCAACCAGAACACAGCAAAAGCAGGGAGGGTGGAAGAGGCCAATGAGAGCAAGGCTACCCTCAGGCAGTGAAAGGGTCACTGAAGGTGGGAGACTGCTGCAGATCGCGTGCTTTCAATGTGAATTGACAGGAGGAACGCTTGCATTGAGTACTGTTGTAGCTCCAAGTAAATTGCATTAATGGAATATGACAAATTGCTAATGGGCCATAAAGTTCCAAGGGCAGTTTTTTTGTTGATGTGAAAAAGAGATAAAAAATATTGGAGCGAGCTTAGCGCTCTCAACCGTACTCACCCAGGTCAAGCATACTGAACTCGACTCTGTGCAGATTATCTTATTAAAGGAAACAAACCAAGTTATCAAGCCTCCTGCCCATTGGGTTCAATCAAAACAACGTTTGATGGACAATCAGCAAATTGCTGACCTTTGTCCTCTAGGTAACCTTTCCGAACTTTGTGTGTGCCTCCCTCACTCCCTATTTGTGACATTTACCAGGAACATTGCAGACAAAGGGCCTGAAGCATTGCTGAGAATCCTACCACCCATCCCACAATCTCTTTGACCCACTACCGTCAAGTCCAGTTTATTGTTATTTAAGTATATGCATGTATACCATCAAACAAGACATTTCTCCAAAGCAGACTGCAAAGCACGGTAGTACACACAACACACAATTACTTGTGAAGGTAAGAATAAAATCTACAGATGAATTACACATAAATAACAAACTAAAGTGCATTAATTGAATATTGTAAGGTATGGAACAGATTACTTCGAATATAATGCGGCTGGGAGTTCGGAAGACTAATGGCCTGGGGGAAGATGTTTCCCATCCTGACTGTTCTTGTTTTTATGCATCGCAGTCTCCTGCCTGATGGTAGAAAGTCAAAGATGATGCTGGATGGATGTGTGGGATCCTTGATAATACTAAGGGCCCTGCGGACGCAGTTCTCCTGACGAATATCTCCGATGGATGGTAGGGAGACCCCAATGATTCTCTCAGCTGTTCTCGCAGTCCTTTGTAGGGACTTCTGGCCCGATGCTCTTCTACTCCCAAACCAGATGGAGATGCAACTTGTCAGGATGCTCTCAATGGTGCTCCTGTAAAATGCAGTCAAGGTGGAGGTACAGGAGCATCAGGACTAAGAATGCCAGACTGGGTAACAGCTTCTTCCTTCAGGCTGTGACTAATGAATACCCTCCCATCACCAAGGTCTCGTCTCTATGGCAGCGAGCTGCTTACCATTTACCCGTGCAGCCATGACATGCACTTTGAATTGCATTTCATTAATCTATTTGTGCTAATGTTTTGTTTTATGTGCTATGTGTGATGTATGTTTTGTGGGTGCACTGCGGTCCGGAGGAACATTGTTTCGTTTGGTTATTTATACTACAGTCAGATGACCATAAACTTGAATTAGAACTTGAACTTGCTCACTGGATAGAAACCATCGAGGCCCACCTCCCTCCCCCTCTCTCTCTGAGGGGAATCTCCTGGGTCCAACACGTGGAAGCAATTTGCTTTGATAAGTTTTTGTTGGCATTGATCTGTGTAGTTTCTTCAAAAAAAGTGGAAGTCCAATCTCTTGCGGAGATTGTGGTCTTGTTTTGGGCACTCATGGGCATTGAGTGAAGGACATCTTTGCCCTTTAGTTAGAAGCTGGGTACAGGGTGCTTTGGTTGCACCTTGACTGTTCACTCAGAGATTTCTTCCAACCCAGGTGAACTGGATTATTTGCTATTTTCTTTACAGCTTAACAATTGCCAGCTTGCATTTTATGTATCTACTTACAGTACATACATGTAATTATTCAGTATGTTTCCTCATGGCAGACTGGCCCCAGCGCATCCTTGTGTGTGCTGGTTTGTTAAAGCAAACAATCATTTCACTGTATGTTCTGATGTACATGAGAAATAAACATGTATCTTGAATCAATGCATTGTGTAATGATCTGATCTGTATGAACAGTGCGCAAGACAAGTCTTCACTGTATCTCAGTACATGTGACAATAATAAGCCAATTCCAATTCTAATCCTGACATTCAGACCAGGAGCCTCACTGGGGAATTCTTTGTGAATTCCTCACAAAGGGATTCTACCTTTGAGCAGACTCTTCTTCCATCCTTATGAGGGAGAGAGAGAGCCTGTGGTATGTCGAATACTGGGTGAAATGCGAAGTCTTTGGCGGAACTGCAAGTCTGTGTCTTTGCTGCTGCTTTGCTCACACTTGAGTGCTCGGTGGTGGTGCTGATATTTTTTTGGGAGGGGGAATTGTTGCTTGCTGTCGCTTGCGTGTGGGTAGGGGAACTTTGGGGTTCTAACATTTACTCTCGCTCATTCCTTGGGGGCACTCCTCTGTTTTCATGGATGGTTGAGAAGAAAAAGCATTTCAGGATGTATATTGTATACGGTTCTCTGACATTGAATTGTACCTTGAACCTTTGAACTTCAATACCCATAGCACCAGCTAGCACGTTATATGGACGAAGAGATGATGAAACAGTTTGATTTTTTTGTATCTTGAGCACCTAACTCAATCACCAGTTAAGCAATTTGCTTTTGAGTGCAATCACTTTGTATTCTGTATGACTTAATCACACGACACACGAGGTTCTGCAGTTGTTTAAAATCCAGAGCAACACACACAAGATGCAAGTTGAGCTTACAGGTCAGGCAGCCTTTATGGAAGGGAATATAAGTCAATGTCTGGGGCTGAGACTTTTCATCAGGACTGGAATAAAAGGGGGAAGGGGCCAGAGAATAAGAAGGTGGAGGTGCGGGAGGAGTACAAGCTGGCAGGTGATAGGTGAGACCAGGTGAGGAGGAAGTTAAGTGGGTGGAATAGGGAGGGATGAACTGAGAACCTTGGAGCTGTTTTATCACACAATGATGTCAAAGGATGACTAAACATTTAACCTTGTGTTTTTGCCTCTTTGCCTTCAGGAAATGTTAATCTGTTGTGGGTGAGCCAGTTACTTTGGAAATCCTTGTACAGAATGGGTGTGAGATATTGGAAACTGAAACAGCACCTGGACAATGCGAAGGTATTGTGTTTGCTGACTGCAAAGTCTGAAACTCAAACAAAGACTTTAATCCCTATTGGATATAAATAGCCATGAGTACTCTCGTTAAGAGATTATACTGTAACGACACAGTCTAGAAAGACTAGTTCACTTTTCTGTGTGTTTAGCTGTCAGTGTAAGGAGGTGTACGTCCTCCCATGACTGCGTGGGTTTTCTCCGGGTGCTCCGGTTTCCTCCCACAGTCCAAAGACATACCAACTGGTAGGTTAATTGGTCATTGTAAATTGTCCTGTGATTAGAGTAGGATTAAATCAGAATTGTTGGGCAGCATGGCTTGAAGGTGCTGAGAAGGCCAATTCTGTGCTGTATTTTAATAAAACAACTTTAAAAAAAAAATACCCACTTTTCATGTAGTGGGTCACCACTCCCTACCAAGGAGAAAATATTTCCACTAAGTAGTTTCAAACGCAGTTCATTTATTTTTGGTGATATACGTTTAAATCGAAACAACATTCTTAAACCTCACAAAGGAGTTCTATCTGTAGCATTTCCACATTACAAACCATTTCTAGAACACAAAGCACAAAAGATTTCCAAGACACTGCTACAATTCCTATAAACTAAAAAGACATACCAATGACGCAGACCAGTGAATCATCCATTGCAGAAATTGAAGCCAGAGGAATGGATTTTGGTTCACCCTGTGATTTGTTTATGTTTCTTGATGTTCTTTACCTCATTCCTAATACGCCTGAACTGCTGTCTACATTTATACCCTTTTTTCTGCATGGGTGACTTCACACACATATGATATTTCCTTAGATGGTCTTTGTACAAAATGGTCCAAAAACATCTTGGAGACACAGTTCCACAATTAATGCTAAAAAGCTAAGCTAACTTCTCTGAGTACATAAAACTCCCAACATTAATAGATCAGCAATTTGATCTGGTCTGCAAGCTTCCTTGAACTGAACACCTTGTTTGCTTAGTTCAAGGAAGCTTGTCTGAAACAAGACAAATTAAACAACATATTGTCTTATACTGCATCTTGAATGGCAATAAACTTCTGACAGAATTAAGCTGTTGCGTACTGCATCATAAAAGTAAGATGCAACGCTGTTCTGTAGACAATCCTTTTTTTAACTTCAAACTCATTACTGCTTTCCACTTAGATTTTATGAACTGAGGGCTGACTCCCATTTTTTGACCAGAACCTAAACACACTTAGTTAGAAGTTTACTTACAACTGTTTTGGTCTTACAAGTGGCATTTGCAGTGTTTAGAAAGTAAAATTAGCAAACCATGAGAAAGAAACACTGCTACAAGAAAGCAGTATCTATCATCACGGATACACATCATCCAGGCCATTCTCCCTTCTTGCTGCTGCCATAGAGAAGGAGGTACAGGAGCCTTAGATCCCACACAACTTATACCCTTCAGCTATCAGGCTCCTGAACCAGCACGGATAATTTAACTCATCTTAATAATGAACTGACTCCACAAATGACAGACTTACTTTCAATGACTCTACAACTTATGTTCTCTGTATTATTTATTTTCTTTTGTGCATTTGTTTATGTATAGTTTCTACTGGCAAGATGGCACTAGCGGCCAAAGTGGCCACCAGCAATGTCCTGCAGACAGTTCATGATACTACTTTTTCTTCTTTTAGATACACTGTACTGTACTACTAATCAGTGTGCAATTGGAGCCTGTAATTTACATTTTGATTGTGTGTTTTGGGGCTGACTGAGTGATCTGAGCTTTTGTTGTCTCCGAGGGAACTTGACAGAGTTGAGAGCGAGGTTGAGAATGGAGTGTGAACCCGTGATAATGTCCAATTCTTGACTAACTCGCCGATTAAAGCATCAAGCAGGGTTGACTGCAGCCTGCAGTCAGTGAACAACAAAACGCTAAATTAAACTGTACTGAACTAAATGGAACATTCCTGAACTATTCAAGGACTCTGTGGTTCGATGTTTGAGATTCTGTTTTGCATTCACTTGTTTTTTGCTGTTTGTCCGATTTGCTCTTAGTTTTTGCACGTTGGATGTTTGATGTTTTGAGGTGCCTGCGGGAAGGTGAATCTTAAGGTTGAATGGTGCATACATACTTTGATAATAAATGTATTTTGAATGTTTGGATCTTTGAGTTTCATAAATTCTGTTGTAATTCTTTATTTTCCTCTGAATTCCTGCAAGAAAATGTTGACATAAACAGACCTAGATAATAAATTTAATTTCACTTTGATTGAAGAACTGAGCTGGTCAACAGTTCCAAATTGAGTCACAGGAACTTTAGTAACAAGTAGACTTCAAACTCAATGTTACGTTTGATACTTGGAAGGTAGCGAAAATATCCATGAGTGCAGGGCAACGGTTTAAAAAATTTTACACCTCTCAAAGTCTTAACAATAGTTTTTTAATATTCTAGATTTAGGAATGGAGGATTATTGATCCCAGGTTGGAGACTCAAATCTCCCTGGTGATTAGAAAGAAATCTGTACTTTTTAAAATCCAAGGACAGTTGGTGGGAAATCCAAGGAAAGGAGAGTTTCCGATTTGTGGGGATCAGTATTGAGGAAACAATTGAGAAATACGTGCAATTATCCATCACAAGAAATGCCCTCTTAACACTGGACACATCTCCAAGGAGTGCTGCCACAAGAAAAGAACATCCATCATCCAAAACCCCCACCAAAAGGACTATGTTCTGTTCTTGCAACTACAGGTCTACAGAAGAAGGAAATGGAAGAAAGGTTTTGCACTGAAACGTTGACTGCTTACTTGCTTCCATTGATGCTGCCTGGCCTGCTGAGTTCCACCAGCATTTTGTGTGTGTTGCTTGGATTTCCAGCATCTGTAGATTTCCTCCTGCTTGAGATTCCATGATCTATGGACCTACTTTCAAGCACTCTACAACTCATCTTCTGAGTATTTATTACTTATTTGTTTATTAATATTATTGTTTCTCTTTCCTATTTGCATAATTTGCACATTGATTCTATTGTGTTTCTTTGTACTTACTGTGAATGTCCGCAGGAAAATGAATCCAAGGCAAAATATAGTGACATACATGTATGTTGATAATAAATTTATTTTGAACTTTGAACATTACCATTGGGCAGGAGGTAGCAGAGCCGGACGTCCCACACCTCCAGGTGCAGGAACAGTTATTACCCTATAACCATCAGGGCCCTGGACTGGCATGGACAACTTCACTCACCTCAACACTGAACTGATTCCACAACTTATGAACTCTACAACCCATAGGCTTGGCATTATTTATTTATTTGTTTTTAGTTGCAAATTCTCTTCTTTTGTACATCATTGTTTGTCAGATTTTGTTTGTGTGTAGCTTTTCATCGATCCTATTGTATTTTCTTTGTTTTACTGAGAATGCCTGCAAGAAAAAGAA
Organism: Hemitrygon akajei; assembly: GCF_048418815.1. NCBI lineage: Eukaryota > Metazoa > Chordata > Chondrichthyes > Myliobatiformes > Dasyatidae > Hemitrygon > Hemitrygon akajei. The sequence goes on along the minus strand of NC_133127.1, from coordinate 10,327,257 downwards.
TCTCAGGGTAGTATATTGTTACAGATCTATCCTGATTCCTACTGCCTGTTAAGCTGCTGGTGTTTCGGGAAGCAATGAAGGTCCTCCATCTTTGGCAATGTTCAGGCTTTCTTCATCGTGTCAGTAGCTTCCTCTCTGTTTTCACTACTGTCAGTCATGCAGTGCTGTTGCTGGGTGGAGACTCAGGAATGTCATCACGCATAGAGGTAGAAGGATCCCTCATTGATGTTTCAGTAACAATTTTGTTTTACCAGTCAGGGTTGTTAGCCCTGAGCAGAACCCCTGAACCTGGAGGACTAGTGGACCTCTAGCCTTTGACCTGTTTGGCATGGGTAACCCTATCAACAACCAAAGCATAAAGCGCTGACTCCAGCCAACACAGCTCTCTGGTAACTGAGGCATACAAGCCTCCAAATCATAAGAGGTTGTAGTCCTCTTGATATGTACAGTACTTTGATAATAAATTTACTTTGAACTTTGAAGAACTTTGAATTGGGTAGTCTCAACGTGGTCGGTATACGTAGATGATGCCATTAGCAATGTTGAGACCTGGGTAAATAGGAAGAATTGGAGAGATGTCGAGTTAGAAGAGTGGAGCCCCTGGTTCATCAGGGGATTGGTGTGTCTTAGTTTAAGAACAACCAGAATGGTGGGGTCCTTGGCTGCCAGAGCAATAACAAGCAGACAGTCCCATTGCTGTATCAGGCTAAAGCTTCTCCTACCCTGGGCTAATGCTGACATGAAGATTGGCAGTTTTGGGCAGTGTAGAAAGTTAACAGGATGCAGAGATGGGCTGAGAAGTGGCAGACGGAGTTCAATATGGAAAAGTGTGAAGTGATTCTCTTTGGAAGTTCAAACTTGAAGGCAGAGTACAGAGCAGGATTCTTAGCACTGTGAAGGGACAGAGGGATATTGGAGTCCACATCCGTAAATCTCTCAAAGATATCATGCAAGTTGATAGGGTTGTTAAGAAGGCATATGGTGCGTGCCTTCATTATTCAAGTGAGTTGAGTTAAAAAGCTGGGAGGTAATGTTACACCTCCATAAATCACTAGTTACACTACACTTAGAGTATTATGTTCAGTTTTGGCAAGGATGCAAAAGAAATTTACCACAATGCTCTCTGGATTAGAGAGCCTGTCTTATGAGGCAAGGTTGAACAAGCTAGGGCTTTTCCCTTTTGGGTGAAGGGGGATGGAAGGTGACTTGACAGAAGTGTACAAGTTGACAAGAGGCATTGATTGAGTCATCAGCCAGTGACCTTTACCCAGGGTGGAAATGGCTACTATAAGAAGGCATAATTTTATGGTGTTCAGTGAAGACCTTAGGGAGGACGTCAGAGATAGGTTTTTTTACACAGATGGAATATGATACCGGTGCGATGGTAGAAGCAGATACTACAATGGGAACCAGAGTGCCAGAACAGTTAGTGGAGAGGTTGTGGAGGCAGATGTTGGTAAGACCTCAGACAATGTTAGGAATCAAAAGATTGAGTGTGGTGTGACAAAATCAAAAAGGATGAATACAGGACTGAAGGTGTTGTAATTGAATATGCACAGTATATGGAATAAGGTAGATGGAATCCTCATCTATAGATTTCCCAAAGATGTCATGCAAGTTAATAGGATTGTTAAGAAGGGATATAGTGTGTTGGCCTTCATTATGTGAAATCCTCCACTGTTAAGGATAAGGTGACGGAGTACTTGGTGACACAGGACAAGATAGGAGAAAGTCAGCATGGTTTCCTTCAGGGAAATCCTGCCTGATAAACCTGTTGGAATTCTTTGAGGATATTACAATTAGGATAGATAAAGGGGATGTGGTGGACGTTCTGTATTTGGATTTTTAGAAGGTCTTTAACAAGGTAACACACATGAGGCTGCTTACCAAGTTAAGAGCCCGTGGTATTACAGGAAAGTTACTAACATGGTTAGAGCATTGGCTGATTGGTAGGGGGCAGTGAGTGGGAATAAAAGGATCCTTTTCTGGTTGGCTGCCAGTGACTAGTGGTGTTCCACAGGGGTCTGTGTTGGGACCGCTTCTTTTTATGCTGTATATAAATGATTTAGATGATGGAATAGATGGGTTCGTTGCCAAGTTTTCAGATGATACGAAAATTGGTGGAGGGGCAGGTGGTGTTGAGGAAACAGGTAGGATGCAGAAGGATTTAGACAGATTAGGAGAATGGGCAAGAAAGTGGAAAATGAAATACAATGTTGGAAAATGCATGGTCATGCACTTTGGTAGTAGAAATAAATGGGCGGACTATTTTCTAAACGGGAAGGAAATCCAGGAATCTGAGATGCAAAGGGACATGGGAGTCCTTGTGCAGAACACACTAAAGGTTAACTTGCAGGTTGAGTCGGTGGTGAGGAAGTCAAATGCCACATTACCATTCATTTCAAGAGGTCTAGAATACAAGAGCAGGGATGTGATGCTGAGGCTTTATAAGACACTGGTGAGGCCTCACCTTGAGTATTGTGAACAGTTTTGGGCCCCTCATCTTGCAAAAGATGTGCTGGCATTGGAGAGGGTCCAGAGGAGCTTCACAAGGATGATTCCAGGAATGAAAGGGTTATCATACGAGGAACGTTTGATGGCTTTGGGTCTGTATTCGCTGGAATTCAGAACGGTGAGGGGGGATCTCATTGAAACCTTTTGAATGTTGAACTGCCTAGACAGAGTAGATATGGAAAGGATGCTTCCCATTGTGGGAGAGTCTAGGACAAGAGGGCACAGCCTCAGGATAGAGGGACACCCTTTCAAAAGCAGAGATGTGGAGAAATTTCTTTAGCCAAAGAGTGGTGAATTTATTGAATTTGTTGCCACATGCAGCTGTGGAGGCCAGGTGGTTGGGTGTATTTAAGGTTGATAGGTTCATGATTGGATATGGCATCGAATGTTATGGGGAGAAGGGCGGGAACTGGGTTGAGGAGGAGATGGAAAAATGGATCAGCCATGATTGAATGGTGGAGCAGGCTCGAAGGGCCAGATGGCCTAATTTAGCTCCTATGTCTTTATGGACTTGCAGCACAGTCAGAGATTGGCAGGTATGATGTTTCAGGAATCACTGAATCATGCTGAAAAATTATAGTTGGGAGCTTAATATCCAAGGATGTTGTATTAAAAGGATGGGCCAGAAGGCAGACAGGGTGGGGAGGCTCTGTTGGTTAAAAATGAAATCAAATCATTAGAAGGAGGTGACATAGGGTTGGAAGGTGTTGAATCATTGTGGATCAAGCTAAGGAACTGCAAGGGTAAAAAGATCCTGATGGGAGTTGTATACAGACCCCCAAACAGCAGTAAGAATGTGGCCTACAAATTACAATGGGATACAGAAAATGCATGCAAAAAAAGTGTAATGTTACTATAGTCATGGGAGACTTCAATATACAGGTAGATTGTGAAAATCAGGTTGGTGCTAGATTACAGGAGAGGGAATTTCTAGAGTGCCTCCAAAATGGCTTTTTAGAGCAGCTGATGGTTGAGCTCACTAGGGGATCAGCTATTCTAGATTGGGTGTTGTGCAATGCACCAGAATTGATTAGAGAGCTTAAGGTGAAAGAACCCTTAGGGGAAAGTGATTATAATATGATCAAATTCACCCTGAAATTTGAGAAGGAGAAGCTAAAGTCAGATGTATCAGTATTACAGCGGAATAAAGGGAATTACAGAGGCAAGAGAGAGGAGTTGACCAGGATTGATTGGAAAGGAACACTGGCAGGGATGACAGCAGAACACCAATGGCTGGAATTTCTGAAAGCAATTTGGAAGGCCTAGGATATATACATCCCAATGAGTAAGAAGTATTCTAAAGGAAAGATGACACAACTGTGGCTACAAGAGAAGTCAAAGCCAACATAAAAGCTGAAGAGATTTAATAGAACAAAGATTAGTGGAAGTTAGTGAATTGGGAAACTTTTAAAAACCAACAGAAGGCAACTAAAGAAGTCATAAAGAACGAGTACAGAAGTATGCTAGCCAATAATATTAAAGAGGATACCAAAAGTTTCTTCAGATATATAAAGTCTAAAAGAGAAGTGAATGGATGTCAGACCATTGGAAAACAATGCTGAAACAGTAGTAACGGGGACAATGAAATATTAGGAAAACTGAATAAGTATTTTGCATCAGTCTTCACTGTGGAAGACATTAACAGTATGGTGGAAATTCCAGGTGTTGGGGACATAAAGAATGTGAAGTTACCATAACTAGAGAGAAGGTTTTTGGGAAACTGAAAGGGCTGAAGGTAGACAAGTCACCTGGAGCAGATGGTGTACACTTGGAGGCACGTGATAAAATAGGCCGCAGTCAGCATAGTTTCTTCACCAGAAAATCTTACCTGACAAATCTGTTGGAATTCTTTGAAGAAGTAACAAGCAGGATAGACAAAGGAGAATCGACTGATGTTGTGTACTTGGATTTTCAAAAGGCCTTTGACAAGATGCCACACATGAGGCTGCTTAACCAGCTATGAGCCCATGGTATTACAGGAAAAATTCTAGCATGGATAAAGCAGTGGCTGATTGACAAGGGGCAAAGAGTGGGAATAAAGGGAGCCTTTTCTGGCTGGCTGCCAGTGACTTGTGGTGTTCCACGGGTCTGTGTTGCGACTGATTCTTTTTATGTCATATGCCAATGATTTAGATGACGGAATTGATGGCTTTATTGTAATGTTTGATCGATTTGAAGATAGGTGGAGGGACAAGTTGTTTTGAGGAAGTAGAGAGGCTACAGAAGGATTTACTTTATTGTCACCAAACAATTGATACTAGAGTGTACAATCATCACAGTGATATTTGTTTCTGTGCTTCGCGCTCCCTGAAGTACAAATCAAAGTAAATATAATAAAAATTTAAATTATAAATCATAATTAGAAAATAGAAAAGGGAAAGTAAGGTAGTGCAAGTCAGGTCCAGATATTTGGAAGGTACGGCCCAGATCCGGGTCAGGATCCGTTCAGCAGTCTTATCACAGTTGGAAAGAAGCTGTTCCCAAATCTGGCCGTACGAATCTTCAAGCTCTTGAACCTTCTCCCGGAGGGAAGAGGGACAAAAAGTGTGTTGGCTGGGTGGGTCGTGTCCTTGATTATCCTGGCAGCACTACTCCAACAGTGTGCGGTGTAAAGTGAGTCCAAGGATGGAAGATTGGTTTGTGTGATGTGCTGGGCTGTGTTCACGATCTTCTGCAGCTTCTTCCAGTCTTGGCAGGACAACTTCCATATCAGGTTGTGATGCACCCTAGAAGAATGCTTTCTACGTGCATCTATAAAAATTAGTGAGGGTTTTAGGGGACAGGCCAAATTTCTTCAGATTTCTCAGGAAGTAAAGGCGCTGGTGGGCCTTCTTGGCAGTGGACTCTGCTTGGTTAGACCAAGTCAGGTCATTTGTGATATTCACCCCGAGGAACTTAAAGCTTTTGACCTGTTCCACCTGCGCACCACCGATGTAGATGGGGTTGTGCGGTCCGCTACTCCTTCTGAAGTCAACAACCAATTCCTTCATCTTGCTGACGTTGAAGGATAGGTTATTGTCTTCGCACCATGCCACCAGGTTCTTTATTTCCTCTCTGTGCTCAGACTCATCATTACCCAAGATACAGCCTACAATTGTGGTGTCATCAGCAAACTTATATATTGAGTTCGATGGAAACTTGGCTACACAGTCATGGGTGTACAGTGAGTACAGCAGGGGGCTGAGTACACAGCCTTGTGGGGCACCGGTGCTCAGAGTGATTGTAGAGGAGAGCTTGTCCCCTATTTTTACAGCCTGGGTCCTGTCTGTGAGGAAGATCCAGCTGCAGATCTGAGTGCTAAGACCCAGGTTCCGGAGCTTAGGAATCAGTTTATTTGGAATGATGGTATTAAAGGCAGAGCTGTAGCCAATGAAAAGGAGCCTTACATATGTGTCTTTATTCTCCAGGTGTTCTAAGGAGGAATGTAGTGCCAGAGAGATGGCATCTGCCATTGACCTGTTGCTCTGGAAGGTGAATTGCAAAGCGTTGAGGTTGATGTTTTATGCTTTTCTTTGGCACCAGGATTATCGTTGCCTTCTTAAAACACGAGGGGATCTTAGACTGAAGCAGGGAGCAGTTGAAGATGTCAGCAAACACTCCAGCTAGCTTGCTTGCACAGGCCCAGAGAACCCGTCCCGGGACGCCATCTGGGCCCGTCGCCTTCCTTGGATTTATCTTCAGGAAGGCACTTCTAACGTCTTCCTCGGTGACGATGAATCTCGATGCCATCAGGTCCGGTTCATCCGGAGGGGGCGGGACGCTCCTCTTCTGTTCGAATCTTGTAGGATACGTTAAGTTCATCAGGAAGAGAAGCGGTACAGTTATTGATATTCCCAGCCTTTTCTTTGCGCCCAGTGAACTCATTTAGACCCTGCCATAGTCTACTGACATCACCCTGGTTAGCCAGGGCTTCCAACTTGGCTCGATATTGCCTCTTGGCGCCCTTAATGGCTTTCCGGAGTTCACGCCTGGATTCCGTGTAGCAACTGGTATCCCCGGGCCTAAAAGCCACAGCTCTAGCCTTCAAAAGGGACTGGACCTCATAATTCATCAAAGGTTTCTGGTTAGGAAATACCCGGATCGTCTTGCGAGACACACAGTCCTCTGTGCATTTCCAGATAAAGTCCATGACAGCTGAGGCATACTCATCGAGGTTAGCTGCCGAGTCCTTGAATACTAACCAGTCCACCGATTGATTCAAAGCAGTCACGGAGGACCTCATCCGTTTCCTCTGTCCAACGCGACACCACTTTTGACACCGTGTATTATGAGCAGTTTTGGACCGTGTATTATGAGCAGTTTTGGACCTCTTATCTTAGAAAGGATGTGCTGACACTGGAGAGGGTTCAAAGGAGATACATGAAAATACTCCCAGGCTTGAATGGTTTGTCATATGAAGAGCGTTTTATAGCTCTGGGCCTGTAATCACGAGAATTCAGAAAAATGTGGGGTGACCTCATTAAAACCTATTGATTGGTGAAAGAGTGGATCTGGAGAGGATGTTTCCTCTGGTGGGACCAGGGAACATAGCCTCAGAATAGAAGGACATCCCTTTGAAGAGAATTTCTTTAGCCAGAGAGTGGTGACTCTATGGAATTCTTTGCTACAGGCAGCTGTGGAGGCCAAACCTTTATGGAAATTTAAGGCACAGGTTGATAGGTTCTTGATTGGTCAGAGCATAAAGGGATACATGGAGAAGGAAGGAGACTGGGGCTGTGAGGAAAATTGAATCAGCCATGATGAAATGGCAGAGCAGACTAGGTGGGTCAAATGGCCTGTTTCTGTTCCTATATCTTATGATCTTAGGGTTTTAATCAGGTGGCATTGGTGGTGGAATGTTTGCCGGTTCTTGCAGGCTGCCCTTAAAACATCATTGTATGTGTTGGTTGTTAATACAAATTGTGCATTTCACAGTATGCTTCAATGCACATGTGATAAATAAATCTGAATCTGAAGGACATTTGGGCCAATTAAAAGACTCTTGGCTTGGTACATGGAAGATATGAAAATGGAGGCTATGTGTGAGGGAAGGGTTAGATTGATCTTGGAGTAGGTTAAAAGGTCAGCACAACTCTGTGGGCCGAAGGGCCTGTACCGTGCTGCAGTTTTCGAGTTCTGTGTTTGGTTAGCAAGAGGTTTATGCTCCCTATCCCTCACAGCTGTTCACAAGATGTTGAAATCTGTGTATCACGCATCAGTTGCTTCCAAAAAGCACATCCATGCTGACATTTGCTTTCCTTAACCTTTGATCCTCTGAACTTGAACTCACCCAGATCGCTGCTTCCTATGGCTTAACTCACACAGATCTCTTCCTCTCACATCCTCCGCTCGCTGGCTGCAAAGCCTGACTTTAAACTTCTTATCGGGTTGTGTTTCACCGCCGTTCCCTCAGTAATCGCAAAGTTCAAAGTACATATAGGTTACCGTATACTACCCTGAGATTCTGCTTCTTGTGGGCATTCAAAAAGGTACCAAGAACCACAATAGAATCTATGAAAAACCATTCACAACAAAGATGGACAAACAACCAATGTGCAAAAGCTGTGCCAATGCAAAAAGAAAGAAAGGAAACAACAACAACAATAATAATAATAATTAATAATGAGAGAGAGAGAGAGAGAGAGAGAGAGAGAGAGAGAGACACTGTGGCAGAAATGATTGGAGTAAAGTATAAAGGGGACTGTCAGAGGTAGGTTAACAGAGCATCCTAACAAGCTGGATCACTGCATGGGATGGAAACTGCACCGCGGTGGGCTCCGCAATAGGTAGTCAGTGAGGAGTCTACACTACATCCACACCAGGACCACCAGACTCAAAAACAGTTACTTTCCCCAAGCAGCAAGGCTGATCAACACCCCCACCCACTAACCTCCCCCTCCACACCCCCAACCACCAGTACTTCATAATTTCCTGTCGGAGTCACCTTATGTACAGACACTCCAGTGCCAAGCATCACTTTATGGACATAAAAATACAAAAATATTGAATTCTCCAATTTCCAGTAATTCCCTTCCCCTCCCCCTATCCCAGATCCCTCTCTGCCTCTCTCCCCTTTCAACTTTCTGCTTCTTTATTTCTACAGTTCTTTCATGCTTATCTCCTCCCCCTCCCCCCTTTATCCTTCCTCTGATTGGTTTTCCACCTGGCATCTCTAGGCCCTACCCCCTCCCCTATCTCTATTATTGGGCTTTGGCCCTCTCTTCCTCCCCCATTCCTGATGAAGGGTCTCGGCCCGAAACGTTGGCTACTCTTTTTTCACGGATGTTACCTGGCCTGTTGAGTTCTTCCAGTGTTGTGTACTTTATGGACATACCTTGAATCTGTGTATATATGCTATTTTATTTATTATTGTGCTTTTTAGTGTTGGCGCGTGGCCAAGTGGTTAAGGCGTTGGTCTAGTGATCTGAAGGTCGCTAGTTCGAGCCTCAGCTGAGGCAGCGTGTTGTGTCCTTGAGTTTTAGTGTGGCAGCTGTATAAAATGCTGGTTAGACCATTTGGAATATTGTGTTCAGGACTAGTTGAAGGATGTGGAAGATATAGAGAGGGTGCAGAACAGATTTACCAGGATACTGCCACGATTAGTGAGCACGTCTAATGAGGAAAGTTTGACTGAGTTAGGTCGTTTCTTTCTGGAGTAAATGAGGATGTGAAGTGCCTTGATAGAGTTGTACAAGATGATAAGAGGCATAGATAGAGTGGACAGCCAGAGACTTTTCCCCCAGGGCGACTTTTCCCAATGTGATTAATACGTTCATAATTTTAAGGTAACACACACAAAGTGCTGGTGGAACTCAGCAGGCCAGGCAGAATCCATGGAAAAGAATAAACAGTTGACGTTTCAGGCCAAGACCTTTTGTCAGGGCAGGGTGAAGTCTCGGATCGAAACATCGACAGTTTACTTTTTTCTGAAGATGCTGCCTGCCTAGCTGAGTTCTTCAAGCATTTTGTGTGTGTTCCATTGAAAAATCACACACTTTTGATTTTATTTATTGATTGAAGGGTACAAATAATTACAGTACAACAAAGAAAATATCTACCATTTCATAAACTTTTAAACTTTGCTGTGGGCCAGTGGTTCATTCTGTGTTTGTTGTTACACTTTGTAACAGTGTTGTAACTTGAATCATTGACAATGTAAAACAGTATATTGAAGCTGTAAAATGTTTCAAAGTAAAGTTTGTAGTATGTTTATTATTTAGAAAATCTATATTCATTAACACATAATTAATTATCTGAATAAGAATCAGAATCAGGTTTGTTATCACCGGCATGTGATGTGAAATTTGTTAACTTAGCAGCAGCAGTTCAATGCAATACATAATATAGAAGAAAAAAAGCAAAATAAATAATAATAATAAATAAATAATAAATCAATTACAGTATACATATACTGTATAGAATAAATTTAAAATCATGCAAAAAACAGAAATGCTATATATTAAAAAAAGTGAGGTTGTGTCCAAGGGTTTAATGTCCACTTAGGAATCAGATGGCAGAGGGGAAGAAGCTGTTCCTGAATCACTGAGTGTCTGCCTTCAGGCTTCTGTATCTCCTACCTGATGGTAACAGTGAGAAAAGGGCATGCCCTGGGTGCTGGAGGTCCTTAATAATGGACGCTGCCTTGCTGAGACACTGCTCCCTGACGATGTCCTGGGTACTTTGTAGGCTAGTACACAAGATGGAGCTGACTAAATTTACAACCCTTTGCAGCTTCTTTCTGTCCTGTGCAGTAGCCCCTCCATACCAGACAGTGATGCAGCCTGTCTGAATGCTCTCCATGGTACATCTATAGAATTTTTTGTTGACATATCTTCGAATTCCCAATGAAGTATAGATGCTGTCTTGCCTTCTTTATAACTACATTGATATGTTAGGACCAGGTTAGATCCTCAGAGATCTTGACACCCAGGAACTTGAAACTGCTCACTATCAATCAGCTCTTTGGTCTTACTGACGTTGAGTGCCAGGTTGTTGCTGTGGCACCACTCCACTAGTTGGTATATCTCACTCCTGTACGCCCTCTCATCACCACCTGAGATTCAACCAACAATGGTTGCATCGTTAGCAAATTTATAGATGGTATTTGAGCTATGGCTAGCCACACAGTCATGAGTATAGAGAGAGTAGAGCAGTGGGCTAAGCACACTCCCCTGAGGTGCACCAGTGTTGATCGCCAGCGAGAGGGAGATGTTATCACCAATCTGCACAGACAGTGATCTTCCAGTTAGGAAGTCGAGGATCCAGTTGCAGAGGGAGGTACAGAGGCCCAGGTTCTGCAACTTCTCATCAGGATTGTGGGAATGATGGTAGTAAATGTTGAGCTATAGTCGATGAACAGCATCCTGACTTAGGTGTTTGTGTTTTTCAAAGCCATGTTAAGAGCCATTGAGATTGCGTCTACTGTTGACCTATTGAGGTGAAAGGCAAATTGCAATGGGTCCAGGTCCTTGATGAGGGAGGAGTTCAATCTAGTCATGAATAACCTCTCAAAGCATTTCATTACTGTCGATGTGAGTGCTACCGGGCGACAGTCATTAAGGCAGCTCACATTATTCTTTTCAGGCACAAGAATTCAGGGTATTTCACAATTACATTTACATAGATTTCAAAATTCTATTAGCATAATTTCACAATTATACTAAAATATATAAAATAAAATTCTCATTGCATTGGCAACGAAGGTTATGTGTGAAGTAGCATTTCAGTTATTGTGTGGCCACGTACTCATGCAGCTTAGAGGGAACAGTGGATAGACTGGGTAAGTGCACGCAGTATTTTTCCAATGCGGTTGGGTGAGGCTAGACCTAGAGGTCAAAGGTTAAGGGTGAAAGGTGAAATATTTAAGGGTAACTTCACTTCACTCTGAGGGTGGTGAGGGTGTGGAAAGAGCTGCCAGAGGAAGTGGTGGATGCTGGTTTGATTTCAACATTGAAGAGAAATTTGGATAAGTGCATGGATGGGAGGGGTGTGGAGGGCTATGGTCTGAGTGTAGATCAATGGGATGAGGCAGAATGATAGTTCAGCAGGGACTACATGAGCTGTACTGTAGAGTTATATGACTTTTCTTTGACTTTATGTTCTAAGAGTAGAAAGAGAAATACTCTGGTAAGTTTGGTAAATTCGGGAACAGAACTAGAAAGAGGATGAATTGGAACAAAGACCTTGGAGAATGGGAAGGAAGTGCAGGAACCAGGACCCCAGAATATTTGAAGGGAGCAGGGAATGGAGGTCCCAGTAAGGGGGGAGGGAGTAGGGAGACAGGCTCTTGTTGAGGGGTAAGGAACTCGGGAAAGGGTCACAAATGGGAACAAAGGGAGCTCCAGAATGAGATCCTTGTGAAGTTCTGCTAAATCCTAATTCTGCTCCTATATATTATGGTCTTATAGGTGAATGGGGTGGAGAGGGATAATAAATCAGGAATGATGGAATGACAGAGCAGATTCGATGGGCTAAATGGTCTAAATCTGCTCCTATGTCTTATTTTCTTCTGAAATGGAAGAGAGAGCAGAAAGCAGGGAATCATAAACTTGAGAGATTCTGCAGATGCTGTAACTCCAGAACAACACACACAAAATACTGGAGGAACTCAGCAAGTCAGGCAGCATCTGTGGAGGGGAATAAACAGTCAAAGTTTCAGGCTGAGACTATTTATCAGGACTGGAAAGGAAGTGTGTCGGCCTGAAATGTTGACTGTTTAATCCCTCCCATTGATGGTGCCTGACCTGCTGAATTCCTCCAGAATTTTTGCGTGTATTTCAGAAAGCAGGGTCCGATGAATTATAAGAGAGCATGGGAATGGGGAAGTGTTCCAAGAGAAGGAGATTGTTTCCACTTCTGGATTTCTAGCATTGGTCCTAGCCCTCCCCTGGCTTTGAGATCTGTGGAATGTCCATAAAAATCTTCTTACAAAACCACAAGTAGTGATTTGATGCAGAGGATAATCTCTGCTCTCAATTACTACATCACAAGAAGGAGGAGAAACTCTCCCTTGATCCTTGGGGATCTTGGGAGTTCAGTTTTCAGTTACAGGATCACTAGGAGATTGTTTTCACAGAGTCACAAGGCCATAGGGCACTGAAAGAGGCCTTTTGGCCCAATGCATCCGTGCTGATCAAGAAGTCTTTCGGAACCCGTCCCATTGGCCCTCGTTTGGCCCATATCCCAATAAACGTTCCTGTCTACATTCTCCTCAACCAGCTGCACTCCAGGGAAACCAGTCCTAGCCTTGCCTTTTGACTTGGGTACTGGAACTCTATGGGTGGTGGAGTGGAGGTACATCATATGACATGGCACATAATGAATGGATGAACAAACGGGATCTCTAAGAAATAGATGGCTCTTTCCAAAAGGTACTGGAATTTATGCAAATTGAGTAGAAGAGCAGAAATACTTTTTTGCTGGTCGCCTCATTACAGGAAGTACGTGGAAGCTTTAGAGAGGGTGCAGAGGAGATTTACCAGGATGCTGCCTGGACTGGAGAGCATGCCTAATGAAGATAAGTTGAGTGATCTAGGGCTTTTCTCTTTGGAAGGAGGGAGGAGGGAGGACAAGAGGAGACTTGATGGAAGTGTACAAGATGATAAGAGGTGGACAGTCAGAGAATGATCGAGTGGACAGTCAGAGTATTTTTTTTCCCCAGGGTGGAAATGGCTAATATGAGGGGGCAAAATTTTAAGGTGATGGGAGGAAAATATAGGAGGGATGTCAGAGGTAGGTCTGGTACATTAGGGGCATTTAAGAAACTTAGATAGGCATATGGGCTGAACTAAAAACGGAGGGCTATGGAGGTAAAACATAGAAATCCTACAGCACAATACAGGCCCTTTGGCCCACAAAGCTGTGCTGAATATGCCCTTACCTTAGAAATTACCTAGGGTTACCCACAGCTCTCTATTTTTCTAAACTCCATGTACCTATCCAGGAGTCTCTTAAAAGACCCTATTGTATCCGCCTCCACCACCGTTGCCGGCAGCCCATTTCACACACTCACCACTCTCTGAGTAAAAAAAACTTACCCCTGACCTCTCCTCTGTACCTACTCCCCAGCACCTTAAACCTGTGTCCTCTTGTGGCAACCATTTCAGCCCTGGGGAAAAGCCTCTGACTATCCACATGATTAATGCCTCTCATCATCTTATATGCAAGACTGATCTTAGAGTTGGTTTAAAGGTCAGTACAAGATAGTGGGCTGTGTTGTTCTATGTTCTATAAGAGGAAGCTGGGGGTAAAGCTGTTGCAAGTTCTGACTGGAATGTCAGTACCCCTCTGCGTCCCAAGTTCCAGCCCCATTGTTTAATGATTTGCAGTATTTATTGAGATACTGTGGAGTAGGCCCTTCTGGACCTTTGAGCCATGCTGTCCAACAATCCCCAGTTTAACCCTAGCCCAATCACAGAACGATTTATGATGACCAATTAACCTACCAGCTGATAGTCTTCAGAATGTAGGAGGGAACTCACACAGTCATGGGGAGAACAGACAGCAGTGGGAATTCTGGCATTGAAGTGAGAAGTTGGGATGGATAGGTGGAGGAGGCAAAGGACAAAAGATTGGAACTGGAAGCCTGGTGGATCACGATGGTGGTGGAGACAACCTCTCAGGAAGGACACGTGGCTGTGGGGGTGAGTCAGCATGAGTACACAGTCAGAGATCACACAGGGTGAATAAACTGCATTTTTCAAAAATTTTTATCCATGACAAATCTAATTGTGCATTACTCATGACCCCATCCTTTAGCCAACAGTCTGTGAACTGTTTTAAACATGTGATCAAAGTTTATCCTTTTAGCTTTACGATGCATTTTGCTTCTGTTTCAGCAGTCTTGGTGTGATCATCGTAGCTGCCGGACACCAAGACTGCTACTGAGTCAACGTCGAATCCTTTGCCAAGAGGGAATCTCACCACAACGATCGAGGAAGAGTTTTACACCTTAAGGTCAGAAGAGAGAACACTGTTCTTTCACTACTAACCACACAGTCTGGGCTAAAACTATGTTTACATGGTTAAAGGTCAAATTTGACTTGCTATCAGAATCAGAATCAATTTGAATATCACTAGCATACGTGGTGAAGTTTGTTGTTTTATGGTAGAAGTACATTGCAATACATAATAATAAAAATACCTTTAAATTACAATAAGAAATATATATATTGCTCATTTGTTATGTGCGATGTATGATGTGGGCAATCACGGTCTTTCCATGACCATGATTATTCTCAACAAATTTTTCTACTGAAGTGGTTTGCCATTGCCTTCTTCTGGACACTGTCTTTACAAGACAGGTGGTCCCGGTCTTTATCGATACTCTGCAGAGATAGTCTGTCTGGCGTCAGTGGTAGCATAACCAGGGCTTGTGATATGCACCAGTTGCTCATACGACCATCCACCACCCGCTCCCATCACTTCACGTGACCCTGATCAGGAGCTAAGCGGGTGCTACACCTTGCCCATGGGTGACCTGCGGGTTAGTGGAGGGAAGGAGTGCCTTATACCTCCTTTGATAGAGACGTATCTCCACCCTGACAGTCAATATATATATATATATATATAAGTAGTGTAAAAAGAGAGACAGCAAAAGATAGTGAGGAAGAGTTCATGGCTTCACTGTTATTTCAGAAATCTGATGGCCGAGGGGAAGATGGTGTTCCTGAAACGTGAAGTGTGTGTCTTCAGGCTCCTATAGCTGCTCCCTGATGAAAAGAAGGCAGGTCCTGTGTGATGAGGGTCCTTAAAGATTGTTGCTGCATTTTCAAGGCGTCACCTTTTGAAGGTGTCCTCAGTGCTGGGAAGGTTAGTGCTCACGATGGATCTGGCTGCATCTACAACTTTCTACAGCTTTTTCTGATCCCGTGCGGTGTCGCCACCATAGCAGACTGATCAGTCTGATGGAATGTTTGTGGGCTGTAGTTAAATGCTTCAACCTCAACTATCAATACGTTTCCAGGCTCAAGTTCAAGTTTACGGCAGACAGACGATAGGAATTAGCTATTTGCAACAGCAGCATTCTACTTTACAAGCAAGAAAATCACAAAATAACATAAACTCAAATTAGCATAAATTATATATAATTGCATGTGTGCAAAAATAACGAGAAAACTAAACTTAACAACACTAGTGCAACTTGAGAGAGAGAAAGAGATATAGTCTGTGGTAGTGTTAGGGCTTTTCCCTTCTGTTGAATAACCTGCTTCCTTAAGGCTGTCATAGCCAGGTGGAGGGGTGGGGTGGTAGTGGGGGTAGTGGAGATGTGCTCCCACTGCCTATTAAAGGCTCCCAATGATGTGTGTGTAGGTGGGTTACTGGTGCCTTAAAACCAGTCACTTTGGGCAGATGGGGCTTGTCGGCTGTGGTTGGCAGCTCATCTAGGAGAAGGAAAACTCTGATCTCAAACCTCCACTGCCTTGCAGCTACACCCACTCATGGGGAAGGCTTTGGGAGTAAACCTAGAGCTGGAGTCCTTAAGGCAGTCCTACATTGAGTTCAACACTGACTGGCAATTCCTGTGTCACCACTGGTGCCAAACTGTACTGGTCTCTGCCATTCCTTTGGATTTACCAGATGCATGGAGAGGGGCAGCCTGCAGCACAGGCAATAGGTTGTTCACTATATTGTACTACCCTGGCTTGCGTATGATCTAACATCCATGCTCAACCCCGACCAACGGAGTGCTTAAGAACCCGATGTCAGTGGGGAAGAAGCTGTTATTGAACTTTGAGGTGTGGGTCTTCAGGATCCTTTACCTCCTGCCTGATAGCAGCATCGAGAACAGAGCATAACCTGGGCGGTAGAGGTCCTTGACAATGGATGTCTCCTTCCTCGGACAGTGGATGTCCATATTTCTGGCTTAAGGTATAAAGTCTCACTTTAATTCTCAGGTAACAAAGTAAATTGGTAATTGATTTATTGTCCCATGTGATAAGCTACAGTGAAAAATGTTGTTTTGCATGTCTTCTTTATTGAAGAAAGGATGTGCTGATATTGGAGGTTCACGAGAATGATTCCAGGATTGAAAAGCTTATCCATACGTGGAGTGTTTGATGGCTCTGGGCCAGTACTCACTGGAATTCAGAAGAATGAAGTGGAGCTGTTATTGAAACCCAGCGAATGTTGAAAGGCCTTGACAGAGTGGATGCGGCGAGGATGTTTCCGATAGATAGATAGATAGATAGATAGATAGATACTTTATGGATCCCAAAGGAAATGACAGTGTCACAGTAGCATCACGAGTGCACACCTCTACAAATATTAGAAGACAAGTAAGAAAGAATAAAAAGTAAGTTAGTTCAAACAGTCTTACGGGAGGGGACTTCACTTCCCTGGCCATAGGTCGACTCATTACAGAGCCTAATGGCCGAGGGTAAGAATGATCTCTTTGGAGCAACGCAGTTGTCTTAGCCTATTACTAAAAATGCTCCTCTGTTCAGCCAAGGTTGCATGCAGAGGGTGAGAAACATTGTCCAGAATTGCCAGGATTTTTCATAGGGTCCTTTGTTCTACCACAGCCTCCAGTGTGTCCAGTTTGACTCCTATAACAGAGCCAGCCTTGCTAATCAGTTTATTGAGCCTGTTGGCATCACTCATGTTGATGCCATTGCCCCAGCACACCACCTCATAGAAGATTGTACTGGTGACAACAGACTGGTAGAACATGTGAAGGAGAGGCCTGCATACTCCAAAGGGCCTCAGTCTCCTCAGGAAGTAGAGGCGACTCTGGCCATTCCTGTACACAGCCTCTGTGTTAGTGCTCCGCTCAAGTCTGACATCCAGGTGCACCCCAGGTGCTTGTAGGTCCTCACCATCAATAGTAACAGGGAGCAGTGCAGGCTTAGTCTTCCTAAAGTCCATCACCATCTCCTTTGTCTTACTGATGTTGAGTTGCAAATGATTCAGCTTGCACCATTTGACAAAGTCCTCCACCAGGGCCCTGTATTCATCCTCCCTTCCTCCCTTTACACACCCAACTATTGCTGAGTCATCAGAGAATTTCTGCAGATGACATGACTCAGGGTTGTATCTAAAGTCTGAGGTATACAGGGTAAACAGGAGGGGAGCCAATACGGTCCCTTGTGGGGTCCCAGTACTGCTTGTAGCCATGTCTGACACACAGCTCTGAAGCCGCACAAACTGTGATCTGCCATTCAGTTGGTCCATTATCCAGGATACAATGGAAGTGCCAATCTGCATTGAACGGGGCTTTTCCCCAGCAATGAGGGCTGTATGGTATTGAAGGCATTTGAGAGATCAAAGAACATGATCCTCACGGTGCCGCCCGGCTTATCCAATGGGAGTGGGCTCTGTTCAGCAGGTAGATGACAGCATCGTCAACTCCAATGGTGAGGGAGTCTAAGACCAAAGGACACAGCCTCAGAATAGAGGGGTGTCCATTTAGAATGGAGATGAGGAGGAATTTCTTTAGCCAGAGAGTGGTGAAACTGTCAAATTCGTTGCCACAGGCAGGTTTGGAGGCTAAGTCATTGGGTATATTTAAGGCAGAGGTTGATAGATTCTTGATTAGTCAGGGCATGAAGGGATACGGGACGAAAACAGGAGATTGGGGCTGAGAGGAAAAATGGATCAACCATGATGAAATAACAGAGCAGACTAGATGGGCCAAATGGCCTAATTCTGCCCCTATATCTTATAGTCTTCCATACCGATCATTTCATCACATCAGTGTATCACGGTAGCACAAGGGAAAACAATAACAGAATGCAGAATAAAGTGTTACAGTTACAGAGAGAGTGCAGTGCAGGCAGACAGTAAAACACAGATCATAATAAGGCAGACTGTGAGGTGAAGGGTTCATCTTAGCACCAAGGGACTATTCAAGAGTATGATAATAGTAGGAAAGAAGCAGTCCTTGAGCCTGGTTGTAGGTGCTTTCAGGCATTTGTACCTTCTGCCTGATGGATGGGGGAGAAGAGAGAATGTTTGGGGTGGGTGGGTGAGTCATTGGTACTACCTGCTATACCTACAGTGAAAAGTGTAGGCAGAGACCCTGGAGGGGATGTTCGTTTCCACAATGCTCTGAAATAGAACACAGAACATAGAGATCTACAGCACATTCCAGGCCCTTTGGCCCACAATGTTGTGCTGACCATGTAACCTACTCTAGAAGCTGCCTAGAACTTCCCTACCACATAGGCCTCTATTTTTCTAAGCTCCATGTACCTACCTAAGAGTCTTTTAAAAGACCCTTTTGTAACCACTTCCACTATCATCACCGGTCGTGCATTCCACGCACCCACCACTCTCTGTGAAAAACTTACCCCTGACATCACCTCTGTACCTACTTCCAAGCATCTTAAGACTATGCTCCCTTCCGTTAGCCATTTCAGCCCTGGGAAAAAGCCTCTGCCTATCCACAGAATCAAAGCCTCTCATCATCCTCTACACCTCTATCAGGTCTCCTCTCATCCTCCTTCGCTCCAAGGAGAAAAGGCCAAGTTCACTCAACCTCTCCTCATAAGGCATGCTCTCCAATCCAGGCAACATCCTTGTAAATCTCCTCTGCATTATCTCTATAGTATCTACATCCTTCCTGTACTGAGGTGACCAAAACTGAAGGTCTTATATAGCTGTAACATTACCTCATGGCTCTTGAACTCAGTCCAATGGTTGATGAATGCCAACACACCATACGCCTTCTTAACAACACTGTCAACCTGCACAGCAGCTTTGAATGTCCTATGGACGCAGACCCCGAGATCTCTCTGATCCTCCACACTGCCAAGAGTCTTACCATTAATATTATATACTGTCTTCAAATTGGACGCACCAAAATGAACCACTTCATACCTATCTGGGTTGAACTCCATCTGCCACTTCTCAGCCCAGTTCTGCATCCTATCAATGTCCCACTGTAACCTCTGACAACCCTTCAGATGGAAATGTGTCCACAAATCTCTGCAGTTTCTTGTGGTCATGGGCAGAGCAGTTGCTGTACCGAGCTGTGATGTATCCAGATAGGATGCTCTCTGTGGCGGCAATAAAAGTTTGTGGCAACACACACAAAATGCTGCAGAAGGGTCTCAGCCTGAAGCAACGATTGTTTATTCACTTTCATAGATGCCTGATCTGCTGAGTTCCTCCTGCATTTGGTGTGTGTTGCTTTAGATTTCCAGCATCTGCAGACATTCTCATGTTAATAAAACTGGTGAAGGTCAAAGAGGACAGACTAGATTTCCTTATCCTTTGGGTTATGAGCCGAGAATTCTGATGACTTCCTAGCGTTAGCTAATTAAATGATGCATCAACTGCACTCCTGACCTATTGCTGGAATAAACAGAGCGTGTTGTCACGATATAATAAAGTGCTGGTCTGCAGCTGGGGTTAAAAGTGCTGGGGATGCTTAGCATGAAGGTCTATGGGTTATATAAAGTTCAAGAGAGATGTGCTCTGCATCTAAATGATTGAAGTCCAAGCATGCTAAAGCCATCTGGATATCATCTGCATAAAATCTTGCACACATTTTCTCTCGACCCAGTCCCTGCAGAATTGATAGGACATAGAACTATAGAAGGGTGAGATCAGGGCTTCCTAACCTGGGGTCCATAGACCCCTTTGCTGAATGGTATTGATCCATGTCATAAAAAAGGTTAGGACCCCCTGGCTTAGATAGATGTTGGAGTAGTTTAAAAGGTCGGCACAACACCATGGGCTGATGGGCCTGTATTGTGTTGTGTGCTCTCCACTCTCAATTGCACTCCAATGGCTCTGCATTGGAAAAGGCTAAGAACACAAAGATCTTGGTGTGTACACAACAGATGATATAACCCAAACCCACAACACATCTTCACTAGTCAAGAAGGCATGGGAGCATCTACACTTTCTGAGGACGTTGAGGCATTAAAGGCTCCCTACCCCTATTCTAACAGCTTTCTCCAGTAGCACAATCACGAGCATCCTGTGATCATTGTGAGGTACAGAAACTTCAAGGCATCAGACCACAGGATCCCACAGAGGATAGAAAAACCTTAGACCATAAGTCCATAAGATATAGGAGCAGAATTAGGCCATTGTTCCATCATGTCTGTTCCACATTCAATCATGGCTGATCCTTTTTTCCCTCCTCAGCCCCACTCCCCAGCCTTCTCCATGTAACCTTTGATGCCGTATCTAGTCAAGAACCTATCAAGTTCTGTCTTAAATATACCCAATGACCTGACCTCCACAGCTGCCTGTGGTAACAAAATCCACAAATTTACCACCCTCTGTTTAAAGGAATTTCTCTGCATCTCTTTTTTAAATGGATTCCCCTCTATCCTGAGGCTGTACCCTCTTGTCCTAGATTCCCCCACCATGGGAAACATCCTTTCCACATCTACTCTGTCTAGGTCTTTCAGCATTCGAAAGATTTCTTGTCCTGAGGCACCTGTACCTTCTTCCTGATGCCAGCAGTGAGAAGAGAACATGACCTGGGAGGCGGGGGTTCCTCATGATGGATTCTACTTTGGTACAACGGTGCTTCATGTAGATGTGCTCAATGGTTGGGAGGGCTTTACCTGTGTTGGACTGGGCTGTATCCACTACTTTTTGTAGTTTTTTCCTTTTAAGGGCATGGGTGTCTCTGTACCAAAGAATATACTCTCCACCACACATCTATAGCGGTTTTTTCAAAGTTTTAGATGTCATGCCGAGCCTTTGCAAATTTCTAAGAAAGCAGAACTACCAGCTAGCAAGTTATCAAGGATCCAATTCCCGTTAACGTTCCAGATCAATGTACCATGAGTGACCTTACCAAATTCCAAGTGCATGCTCCTTCTCAATATTGGAAATTTGGGAACCAGCGCCAATGGAAAATGGATAATTTCATTCAGAAGTCATCCCCCAGCTGAGAAATCTGGCTGACTTTCAAACTGTTTCCCAGAAAGGAGAAGAAAGAGAAGTTGCAAGCTCATTGGGTAAGTTACTGATTCTCAGAGGAGCCACTCTAACCAGCTTCCAAAAGGAAAATCCCAAAATTTCCCATCAGTTCCATGAAGCACTGCTGCAGTAGTTTGATTTTCCATGAAGGGGAATATCTTACGTTAAGGCTGAAGGACTGGCTAATACTCACCAACTTTCTGATTCCCCAAGGGAGGTTGAACTAAAAGGGCAGAAACTAAATATGAAAATTCTCTTACACTAAATATGAAATTTCTCTTTTTTTCATTGTTCCAATATAAAATAAATCAATTGCATGTTAATCGTGTGGGAACTGGAGGGAAAAGACAAGACTTCAGTCAGACTTTCCCATGGATTTAATTCCATTGCTGAAACATATTGAAACAACAAGAAAAAAGAAACGTAGAATATAGAACAGTCCAGCATTGGAACAGGCCATTCAGCCCACAATAGAGCATAGAAAACAGAGCATTACAGCAAAGTACAAACCCCTTAGGCCAATAATGTTGGCACAAGCCATGCTTCTTCTCACTGCTGGAATCAGGAAGAAGGTACAGGGGCCTCAGGATTCTCACCACCAGGTTCAGGAACAGTTATTACCCCTCAGCCATCAGGTGCTTCAACCAAAGGGGATAACCTCACTCAACTTCACTTGCCCTATCATTGAAGTATTTCCACAACCTATGGACTCACTTTCAAAGACTACTCATTCCATGGTCTCGATATTTATTGCTTAGCTATTTATTATTTCATCGTTTTGTACTTGCAGAGTTTGTTGTCTTCTGGACTCTGGTTGAAAGCTTAAGTTGGGCAGTCTTTCTTGATTCTGTTATGGTTGCTATTCTATAGGTTCATTGAGAATGCCCGCAAGAAAATGAATCTCAGGGTTGTATATGGTGACAGATATGCACTTTCATAATAAATCTACTTTGAACTTTGATCTTTTGACCTATTCTAAGATCAATTTACCCCTTCCTTGCCACGGAACCCTCCATAAATCTATCATCTATGTTGCTATCAAAGAGTCTCTTAAATGTTGCTAATGTGTCTGCCTCTCTCACCACCCCTGGCAGGATGTTCCACGCGCCCACAACTCGCTGTGCCCCTATCCTTTGCTCCAATGCTTAAAGTTCCTTAACATTATGTGCTCTTGTAATAGCCATTTTTGTACCACGGAAAACTCTTTGGCTATCTGCTTCATCTATGCCTCTTATCATCTTGTACACCTCTATTAACTCACCTCTCACCTTCCTTCACTCTGAGGAGAAAAGCCCCAGCTTGCTCAATCTACCCTCATAGGACTTGCTTGCTGGTCCAGTCAGCTTCCTGGTAAATCTCCTCTGCACCCTCTCTAAGTGTTGTGCTGAACTAGGTAATCACATGAGCAAACTAATTCCTCCTTTTTACATCCAGTAATATCCATATCTGTCCGCTTCTGTTTTCTGCAAAATGCCTTGACTACAGAGGCAATAACCTGCCTTTGTACAGCAGCTTAAGGGTGCAATTCAAATCAAGGTGATTCACAGGCTGCTCAGCATCATCAGGAACAGAATCACGTTGATTATTGCTGACATAGTCAAGATGGCACTAAACGGTGACTGGTTTGCTCGCATCTTCAGAAACAGCTCTATTTCTATCTTTGATATCTCTTTTTTGAAGATCCTGACCTGAGTCACACCCTGACTGGTTCTTTGCGGGAATGCGACCTGCTCTCAGGGCCTCACGACCGGCCGCTTTTTGCTATCCCAGGGACATGGCCTGGAAGGCAAGCACGCCTTCAGGGGTGCCGGATTTTCGTGGCCCTGGAGGTGGGCTGATTCAAGGCAAGTGCCCCTGACTGAAGCATTGCAGGAAGACACGGAACATTGGGAGTAGCAGGTTAGCTGCCAGCTGTGTGTCCGGAGACCTGAGCCTTTCCGGGGCTGATTCTCTGGACGCAGAGCTCATAAAAGATGATGCAACAGACTTTTAACATCATAAATCAGTGTTTGTTAGGTTTTCATTCTCACTGTGAAATGGAGACACCTCTTTTTCCCTTGTTAGGGAGAGAGAGCCAGTGGTATGTTGAATTACCGGGTGAACGAGTAGTCTTGGGGTTACTGCAAGCCTGTGACTTTATTGATGCTTGCTGCACGCGTGAGCGCTTCGTGGAGAGTGCCGATGCTTTTGTGGGGGGGGCGGGGGTCATTGCCTTGGTGCTGCTTGTGAGCGGGAGGAGGGGGGATTGGGGTTCGAACGTTAAGCTGTCATTCAAGCTTTGGGGCACTCCTCTGTTTTCATGGATGTTTGCAAAGGAAAGGAATTTCAGGATATATATTGTATACACTTCTCTGACATTAAATGTACCTATTGGACATATGTTGTGAAGTTTGTTGCAGCAGTACAGTGCAGGATATAAAAATTACTCGGTTACAAAACTAAAAAAGTGCCAAAAAATGAGATAGTCTTCATGATTTAATGCTCTCTCCAGAAAATTGATAGTGAAAGGGAAGAAGCTATTCCTAAGATATTCAGGCCACTGTACCTCCTTCCCAATGGTAGCACTGAGATGAGGGGATGTTCCAGATAGTGACGGGTGCTGCCTGTTTGGGACATCAGCATTTGATGATGTTTTTGATGGTGGAGAGGATAACGCCCATGATGGAGTTGGCTGAGGTTACATCCCTCTACCGCTCCTTACAATCCTGTGCACTCATCATCATCATCATTATGTGCCGTGTCATTTCTCTTTCCAAGACCATGGTTGCTCCTGGAGAATTTTTCTTCAGAAGTGCTTTACCGTTGCCTTCTCATGGACAGCTACTCTTCAGAGATTGTCTGCCTGGCGTCAGTGGTCAATGACCAGGGCTTGTGATATGCACCAGCTGCTCGTACGACCATCCACCACCTGCTCCCGTGGCTTCATGTGACCCTGATCAGGGGGCTAAGCAGGTGCAACACCTTGCCCAAAGGTGACCTGCAGACTAGCGGAGGGGAGGAGTGCTTTGCAAATAGTTTGGTGCCACCTGTGCCTCCCATACCAGATGGTGAAGCAACCAGTCATAATGCTGCCCAGCCCATCACAGGCAAAGCCCTCCCCACCATTGAGCACATCTGCCAGCGTCCATCATCAGGGACCCCCACCATCCAGGCCATGGTCTCTTCTCACTATCACCATTGGGCAGGAGGTACAGGAGCCTCAAGTCCCACACCACAGGATTCAGGAACAGTTATTACCCCTCAACCATTATGCTGCTGAACCATTGTGGAGAACTTCACTCACCACAACACTGAGCTGATTCCAGGCTCAAGTTCATGGACTCTACAATCTACGTTCTCATTATTATTTATTTTCTTTATGTCCACAATCTCTCTTCTTTGGCACATCGGTTGTTAGTCTGTCGTTTTTATACATAGCTTTCATAAATTCTATTGTATTTCTTTATTTTCCTGTAAATGCCTGCAAGAAACAAATTTCAAGGTAGCATGTGATGACCTACACTCAGCGGCCACTTTATTAGGTACACTTGTACACCGGCTTGCTACTGCGAATAACAAATCAGCCAATCAAGTGGCAGCGCTTCAGTGCATATAAGCATGCAGGCATGGTCAAGAGATTCAGTTGTAGATCATACCAAACATCAGAATGGGGAAGAAATGTGATCCAAGTGACTATAACTGTGGAATGTTTGTTGGTGCCAGACAGGGTAGGTTGAGTATCTCAGAGGCTGCTGATCTCCTGGGATTCTCATGTACAGTAGTCTTTAGAGTTTTCATGAATGGTGCAAGAAGCAAAAACAAAAAAATAATCCAGTGAGCAGCAGTTCTGTGGGTTAAAACATTTAGATAATGAGAATGGCCAGACTGGTTCAGGCTGACAGGAAGGTGACAGTAACTCAGATCACCACGTGTTACAACTATGGTGTTCAGGAGAGCGTCTATAATGCACAACACATCAAACTTTGAAGTGGATGGGCTATAAAAGCAGAAGACTATGAACACACACTCAGTGGCCACTTTACTAGGTACAGGAGGCATCTAATAAAGTGGCCACTGAGTGTATAAGTAGTTTATTAATAAATTTACTTTGACTTTGACTTTGAAAAATAACTGACTACGTTTTGATCTTCTAGTCCTGCGTAATGATTCAGAGAAATGAGTTCAAGTCCCTGAAGAGGAACTGGAGAACTTAACTTTGGTTTCTAAAATTAATCTGGAATACAATATTGGTCTCAAAGGCTGTGAAATTGTTGGACTTCCTGAGAGCACATTGGCTTTCCTCACATTCTTCAGAAAAAGAAAAGCTGAGCTCTTGGTCTTACACAGAAGCCCCCAGCCCTCCAATGTAGTTGACACTTAGGAAGCCGAGGAGGAATTTTGGGATGGGCAAGGAATTATGACCTTGCCAGGAACAGCCACAGTCCCAGGATAGCTTTTAAGAAAATTCTATTATTTTCCAGTCTAGTCTCTCTGGAGGGTGATGTAACTGGGTAACCTTTGATTTTTTTTTCCACAGATTAAAAGTATTCAAAGTTTTTATGCTCTGGCTGGCTTCATGTTAGACCACAGGGAATCAGGGGCAGTTATTACCCCTCAACCATCTGGCTCTTGAACCAAAGGGGATAACTTCATTCAACTTCACTTGCCCCATCACTGAACTCTTCCCACAACCAAATGACTCACTTTCAAGGACTTCATCTCATGTACTTCATATTTAACATGAAGTAACCTTTTTTTTTTGTATTTGCACAGTTTGTTGTCTTTTGTACATTGGTTGTTTGTCTGTCCTGTTTGGAGTGGTCTTCTGTGTTTGTCGTATTTACCGTGAATGCCCACAAGGGTAATATTTGGTGACAAATATCTGCTCACTTCATAAATTTACTTTGAATTTTGAGAAGGCTGCTCAGTCCCTCAAACCTGTCCCATCATTCAAAATGATTGTGGCAGATCCACCCCAAGTTTCAAATGTGTCAGTTCCCCATAGCCTTCATTTCTCTGATCTTTCAGAAACATTATCCACTGTCCCTTTCAATCCCCCTCATGATTCTTCCCACACTACTCTCTATTGTAAAGAACTCCGCAGAGTTCGCCACCCCCTGCAAGAACAAGTTCCTACAGACCACCGCTGTCAAAAATTGTCTCTCTGCTAATTCAGTATCTGGACAGGAGGGCTTAAGTTTGAACATAGAATGTCAAGGTGCCAGGGTCTGGGATGTCTCTCCGTGGGTGCTTGACATCCTGGTATGAGAGGGAAAGCAACCAGAAGTCGTGATACATGTTGGTACCAACAAGATAGGCAAGAAGAGGGATGAGGTCCTGAAGTGTGAGTTTCGGGAACTAGGCAGAAGGCTGAAGAACAGGACCTCAAGGGTGGCGTTCTCAGGATTGCTGCCAGTGCTACATGATAGTGATGGTAAGAATTGGAGGAGATGACAGTTGAATGCGTGGCTGAGGAGTTGGTGCAGGGGGCAGGGTTTTAGATTTTTGGATCATTGGGATCTCTTCTGGGGAAGGTGGGACCTGTACAGTTTGGATGGGTTGCACCTGAACTCGAGGGGGAGCAATATCCTTGCAGGTTGGTTTGCTAGCATGGTTCAGGAGGGTTTAAACTAATTTGCAAGGGGGATGGGACCCGGAGCGATAAGCAGTGAAAGAAGTGCATGGAGTAAAGTCGGATCTAACATATAGAGAGGCTTTGAGGAAAGAGCAGCAGAATAAAGGGTATAAAGGTAGTAAGGTAGAAGGGCTAAAGTGGGTGTACTTCAATGCAAGAAGCATCAGGAACAAAGGTGATGAACTGAGAGCTTGGATACATACATGGAATTATGATGTAGTGGCCATTACAGAGACTTGGCTGGTACCGGGGCAGGAATGGATTCTCAATATTCCTGGATTTCAGTGCTTTAAAAGGGATAGAGGGGGAGGGAAAGGGAAGGAGGGGTGGCATTACTGGTCAGGGATACTATTACAGCTGCAGAAAGGGTGGGTAATGTAGCAGGATTATCTTTTGAGTCAGTATGGGTGGAAGTCAGGAACAGGAAGGGAGCAGTTACTCTATTGGGGGTATTCTATAGACCCCCTGGTAGCAGCAGAGATACCGAGGAGGAGATTGGGAGGCAGATTTTGGAAAGGTGCAAAAATAACAGGGTTGTTATCATGGGTGACTTTAACTTCCCTAATATTGATTGGCACCTGATTAGTTCCAAATATTTAGATGGGGCAGAGTTTGTTAAGTGTGTCCAGGATGGATTCCTGTCACAGTATGTTGACAGGCCGACTAGGGGGAATGCCATACTAGATCTAGTATTAGGTAACGAACCGGGTCAGGTCACAGATCTCTCAGTGGGTGAGCATCTGGGGGACAGTGATCATGGCTCCCTGGCCTTTAGCATTATCATGGAAAAGGATAGAATCAGAGAGGACAGGAAAATTTTTAATTGGGGAAGGGCAAATTTTGAGGCTGTAAGGCTAGAACTTGCGGGTGTAAATTGGGATGATGTTTTTGCAGGGAAATGTCCTATGGACATGTGGTCGATGTTTAGGGATATCTTGCAGGATGTTAGGGATAAATTTGTTCCGGTGAGGAAGATAAAGAATGGTAGGGTGAAGGAACCATGGGTGACAAGTGAGGTGGAAAATCTAGTCAGGTGGAAGAAGGCAGCATACATGAGGTTTAGGAAGCAAGGATCAGATGGGTCTATTGAGGAATAAAGGGTAGCAAGAAAGGAGCTTAAGAAGGGGCTGAGAAGAGCAAGAAAGGGGCATGAGAAGGCCTTGGCGAGTAGGGTAAAGGAAAACCCCAAGGCATTCTTCAGTTATGTGAAGAACAAAAGGATGACAGGAGTGAAGGTAGGACCGATTTTTGATAAAAGTGGGAAGATGTGCCTGGAAGCTGTGGAAGTGAGCGAGGTCCTCAATAAATACTTCTCTTCAGTATTCACCAATGAGCGGGAACTTGATGACAGTGAGGACAATATGAGTGAGGTTGATGTTCTGGAGCATGTTGGGAGAGGAGGTGTTGGAGTTGTTAAAATACATTAGGACGGATAAGTTCCCGGAGCCTGATGGAATATTCCCCAGGCTGCTCCACGAGGTGAGGGAAGAGATTGCTGAGCCTCTGGCTAGGATCTTTATGTCCTTGTTGTCCACAGGAATGGTACCGGAGGATTGGAGGGAGGCGAATGTTGTCCCCTTGTTCAAAAAAGGCAGTAGGGATAGTCCAGGTAATTATAGACCAGTGAGCCTTACGTCTGTGGTGGGAAAGCTGTTGGAAAAGATTCTTAGAGATAGGATCTATGGGCATTTAGAGAATCATGGTCTGATCAGGGACAATCAGCATGGTTTTGTGAAGGGCAGATCATGTCTAACAAGCCTGATAGAGTTCTTTGAGGAGGTGACCAGGCATATAGATGAGGGTAGTGTAGTGGATGTGATCTACATGGATTTTAGTAAGGCATTTGACAAGGTTCCACACAGTAGGCTTATTCAGAAAGTCAGAAGGCATGGGATCCAGGGAAGCTTGGCCAGGTGGATTCAGAATTGGCTTGCCTGCAGATGGCAGAGGGTCGTGGTGGAGGGACTATATTCAGATTGGAGGGTTATGACTAGTGGTGTCCCACAAGGATCTGTTCTGGGACCTCTACTTTTCATGATTTTTATTAACAACCTGGATGTGGGGGTAGAAGGGTGGGTTGGCAAGTTTGCAGATGACACAAAGGTTGGTGGTGTTGTAGATAGTGTAGAGGATTGTCAAAGATTGCAGAGAGACATTGATAGGATGCAGAAGTGGGCTGAGAAGTGGCAGATGGAGTTCAACCCGGAGAAGTGTGAGGTGGTACACTTTGGAAGGACAAACTCCAAGGCAGAGTACAAAGTAAATGGCAGGATACTTGGTAGTGTGGAGGAGCAGAGGGATCTGGGGGTACATGACCACAGATCCCTGAAAGTTGCCTCACAGGTAGAAAGGGTAGTTAAGAAAGCTTATGGGGTGTTAGCTTTCATAAGTTGAGGGATAGAGTTTAAGAGTTGCGATGTAATGATGCAGCTCTATAAAACTCTGGTTAGGCCACACTTGGAGTACTGTGTCCAGTTCTGGTCGTCTCACTATAGGAGGGATGTGGAAGCATTAGAAATGGTACAGAGGAGATTTACCAGGATGCTGCCTGGTTTAGAGAATATGGATTATGATCAGAGAGTAAGGGAGCTAGGGCTTTACTCTTTGGAGAAAAGGAGGATGAAAGGAGACATGATAAAGGTGTACAAGATATTAAGAGGAATAGACAGAGTGGACAGCCAGCGCCTCTTCCCCAGGGCACCACTGCTCAGTACAAGAGGATGTGGCTTTAAGGTAAGGGGAGGGAAGTTCAAGGGGGATATTAGAGGAAGGTTTTTCACTCAGAGAGTGGTTGGTGCGTGGAATGCACTGCCTGAGTCAGTGGTGGAGGCAGACACACTAGTGAAGTTTAAGAGACTACTAGACAGGTATATGGAGGAATTTAAGGTGGGGGTTTATATGGGAGGCAGAGTTTGAGAGTTGGCACAGCATTGTGGGCCAAAGGGTCTGTAATATGCTGTACTATTCTATGTTCGATGTTCGCAGCACAGTACACACCCTTCAACTCATGACATTGCACCTAACTTTTAAATTACTCCAAGATGAATCTAATCCTTCCCTCTCACATTGGCCTCCATTTTTCTATCATCCACGTGCCTCTCTAAGAATCTAATAAATGCCCTTAATGTAATTGCCTCTACCAGCACCCCAGCAGCGCATATCACATACCCATTATTTTATGTAAAAAAAAAGAAAAAACCTCTAACATCTCCCCCCACCCCCATACTTCCTTTTAATTACCTTAAACATATCTCATCTCATCATCTCATATTAGTCATTTCCCTTCTGGGGAAAAATCATGAATTTACTTTGACATAGCTTCAAGATTTGAGGAGATTTTGGACAGAGATGAGGAGGAACTACTTTTCCCAGAGAGTGGTGAATCTGTGGAATTCTCTGTCCAATGAAGCAGTGGAGGCTACCTCAGTAAATATAGTTAAGACAAGGTTGGATAGATTGGTGGAGATGAGTCCATGGCCAGATGAGCCATAATCTTATTGAATGGTGGAACAAGCTCGACGGGCTAGATGGCCAACTCCTGCTCCTATTTCTTATGTTCTTATGTTCTCACTTTGAGTAGACAGCTGTCCACTCTATCTGTGCCTCTATCATCTCCATCACCTCTCATCCTTCTTTGTTCCAAAGAGAAAAGCCCTAGCTTGATCAACCTTTCCTCATAAGACAGGTTCTCTAATCCTGGGAACATCCTAGTAAATCTCCTCTGCACCTTCTCTAAAGCTTCCACATCCTTCCTATAATGAGGTGACCAGAACTAAACACAACACTCCAAATGTGGTCTGACCAGGGTCTTGTAGAACTGTTACAGCTCATCTCATAAGTCTTTCTGGAACCTGCTAAGTACAAAGGGAGGACTCATTCTATGCTTTTTATCATCTGACATTCCCCTATACTTTCGTATTAGCCATCTCCACCCTGGGAAAAAGTCTCTGGCTATCCACTCTAACTCTGCCTCTTATCAACTTGTACACCTCTGATAGTCACCTCTCATCATCCTTCGCTTGATAGGCTGTAAATTCTTTTCTGTGGATCCAAGGAGGCAGAGGGCTATCATTACAGAGGTTAATATGGTCAGGATAATTGATTTCAGGTAGTGGGGGTGGGGTTGGCAGTACACACACTGCTGTTTTCATCAATGGTGCTGAGGTGGAGAGAGTTGGCAGCTTAAAGCTCCTGATTGCGAACATCATCAGTAGTCTGTCCTGGTCCAACCACAGAGACGCAATGGTCAAGAATGGTCACTGACACCTCTTCTTCCTCAGGAGTTTTGAAAAATCTGGTACATCTTTTTTGATAGTCACTAATTTTGATGGACGCACACTAGAAGGCATCCCACCAGGATGCATCGTGGCCTGGTACAGCATCTTCTCTGCCCAAGCCTGCAAGAAGCCGCAGAGAGTTGTGGGCGCAGCCCAGCCTCCCCTCCATCGGCTCTGCCTACAATTCTCACTGCCTCAGAATCAGGTTTAATATCATTGGCATACGTCATGAAATTTGTTGTTTTGTGACAGCAGTACAGTGTAATACATCATAATAGAAAACTGTAAATTAAATTAAATTAAGTTAATGTAAGTTAAATTAAATAAATAGTGCAAAAAGAAAAAAAAGTAATGAGGTTCATGGGTTTACTGTCCATTCAGAAATAAGACCACAAGATATAGGAGCAGAATTAGGCTATTTGGCCCACCTAGTCTGCTCTGCCATTCCATTATGGTGATCCAATGTTCCTCTCAGCCCCAGTCTCCTGCTCTCTCCTCTTAACCCTTCATGCCCTGACCAATCATGAACCTCTGCCTTAAATATAAAGGCTTGGCATCCACAGCTGCCTGTGACAAATGATTCCACAGATTAGCCACTATCGGGCTAAATAAATTCCTCCTCATCTTCTTTCTGAAAGAATTCCCCTCTATTCTGAGGCCGTACCCTCTGGTCTTAGACGCTCCCACCATTGGAAACATCCTCTCCACATCCACTCTATCAAGGCCTTTCACCATTTAATAGGTTTCAATGAGATCACCCCTCATTCTTCTGAATTCTAGTTAATACAGGCTCAGAGCTATCAACTGCTCTTCATATGACAAGCTGTTCGATCCTGGAATCATTTTCACGAACCTCCTTTGAACCCTCTCCAGTTTCAGCACATCCTTTCTAAGATAAGGGGCCCAAACCTACTCATAATACTCCATTTGAGGTCTTAGCAGTCCTTTATAACATCTCAACATTACATCTCACACAAAATGCTGGTGGAACGCAGCAGGCCAGGCAGCATCTATAGGAAGAAGCACTGTCGCCGTTTTGGGCCGCAACCCTTCGTCAGGACAGTGTGAGACAGGGCTTCTCCCTATAGATGCTGCCTGGCCTGCTGTGTTCCACCAGCAATTTGTGTGTGTTGCTTGAATTTCCAGCATCTGCAGATTTCCTCGTGTCAACATTACATCCTTGCTTTTATATTTTAGTCCCTTGAAATGAATGTTAACATTGCATTTGCCTTCCTCACCACCTTTAGGGAATACTGCATAAGCCCCTTTGCATCTCAGTTTTTTGCATTTTCTCTCCATTTAGAAAATAGTAAACCCTTTAATTTCTTCTACCAAAGAGCATGAGCATACACTTCCTAACACTTTAATCCATCCACCATTTCTTTGCCCATTCTCCTAATCTATCTAAGTCCTTCTGTAGCATCACTACTTCCTCAAAACTACTTGCCCCTCCACCTATCTTCATATCATCAACAAACTTTGCAACAAAGCCTTCAATCCCGTCATCCAAATGACTGACATATAATGTAAAAAGAATTGATCCCAACCCAGCCCCATGTGGAATACCACTAGTCACTGGCTTTGACTTCTCTTGTTAGCCACAGTTGTGTCATCCTTCCTTCAGAATACTTCGTCCTCTTTGGGATGTATATATTCTGTGCCTTCTGAATTGCTGCAGAAATTCCAGCCATTGCTGCTCTGCCATCATCCCTGCCAGTGTTCTTTTCCAATCAATTAATTGATTGATTGATAGCAGATCAACCTATTAAATGATGGAAGGCCTATCAACACTATCAACACAACACTACCAACCTTGGTGTCATCTTTAAACTTACAAACACACCTCTCCGTTGATGGTTTCTGTAAGTGGTGTTCACAACTCTCTGCATTTTCTGTGGTCACGTGCAGAACAGTTGTCATACCAAGATGTTATGTATCTAGACAGGATGTTTTTTATGGTGCATCGATAAAAATTGCAAAAACAACTACAGATTTCTGAAGCCTCTGAAAAAGAGGTGACTCCAATTTGTCTGTTGGAGCAGCAATCCTACAGCAGATGCCATCTCACTGGCTCTGCATTCAACCCTAGAAAATCTGGACAGTAATGATGCATACTACATCAGGATGCTCATTATCAGAAATTCCTACAAAAGTTAATGGATTCAGCCAGTCCATTGTGGATTAAGGCCTCCCAACCATAGAGCACATCTACATGAAACACTGTCGTAGGAAAGCGGCATCCATCATCAGAGATCCCCACCACCCAGGCTATGATCTTTACTCACTGCTACCATCGGGTAGAAGGTACAAAAGCCTCAGAACTCACACCACCAAGTTTAAGAACAATTACTACCCCTCAACCATCAGGCTCTTGAACAAAAGGGAATAGATATACTCACTTGCCCATCTATCGAGATGTTCCCACAACCAATAATCTCACTTTATCTCATTATCTCATGTTCCTGTTGCTTATTGCTATTTATTTATATTTGCAGTTGCACAGTTTGTTGTCTTCTGCACTCTGGTTGATCTTTCACTGATCCTGTTATAGTTACTATTCTATGGATTTGCTGAGTATCCCCACAGGAAAATTAATATCAGGGTTGCATGTTGTGAGATTCATACAGATTTTGATGCTAAAGTTTACTTTGAATTTTGAACTTCAATAGCAGAGCATTGGTGAGATTTCTTGGCAACAACATCACGTGGTTAAGTATTATTTCTCATTTGTAATCCTTGGGGGTGATTTGCAGATTTTAATCACCTCCTGTCCCGGGACCTTCCTTCTGAACTCATCGCTGGACTCTCTCAGGCTGATGCAAATTTTTCCACAGAAGAACACAACAGAAACAAGTGCTGGTATTTGGCCATTCTGGCCCTCAAGCATGCCCCACCACTCAATGAGATCATGGCTGATCTGACCTTATCTTCAACTCCAATTCTCTTCCTGTTCTCTATAAAGAGACCAATTGTCCTCCTCAACCGGGATTGTGTTCAATGGCTCAGCCATCACAACTTTCTGGAACTGAATATTCCCAAAAAACTATTTATTTAATTATTTAAATTTGGAGATACAGCACGCCAACAGGCCCTTCCAACCCAACGAGCCGGTGCAGCTCAGTTATACCCTTGCGACCAGTTAACCTGGGGATGTGTGCAGAAACCGGATGACCCGGAGGAAACACACACAGTCACAGGGAAAAGATACAAACTCTTTACAGACAGTGGTGGAATTCAACCCAGCTTCCTGGCACTGTGATAGTATTATGCTAATTGCTGTGCTAAAAAAGTCCAGCACTCTATGGAGTCCTAGAGTCTCACAGCATGGAAACGGGCCTTTGAAAACTTTAAATAAGTTTCTATCTCCACAGTCACTGCCTGGCCTTCTGAGTGTTTTCAACACTCACTCATATACAGATTAAAGATTAGTTTTATTTGTCACATGAACATTGAAACATACAGTGAAATGCGTCACTTGTATCAGCGACCAGCACAGTCCAAGAATGTGGTGGGGGCAGCACACGAGGGTCACCACAATCCCAGCGCCATCATTGTATGCCCAATGGTCACTAACCCTAACCCTTTGGAATGTCTGATTCGTTGATGCAAACATGGTCATGGGAAGAACGTACAAACTCCTTACAGACAGCGGTGGAATTTGGCGCTGTCAATTGTTGTGCTAACTGCTAAGCTTCTGTTCCTGGAAGGTCTGAATCTAGGTCACCAGGTGGTGTTTCGTACTTCCCTTCCAGCCTCTTGGGGTCCTGGTTCCTGCTTTTCCTCCCTTCTCTCCAGTTCTCAAATGCCCATGGACTCAATTCCATTCCAAACTACTGGAGTCCTGTTTTCCCTGACACTCCAGGTCTTCCCTCTCTTCCGCCTCACCAAGACCCTCAAAACTACGTTCTCTTTCAACTCACCAGGAACCTGTTCCCCACACTCACTTTGTACTTACAGGCCAGGCAGCATCTGTAGGAAGACGCACAGTTGACGTCTCGGGCCGAAACCCTTCGTCAGGACTTTGTCAGATTTCCTCGTGTTTGTGTCTTGGAATATTGAGTTTAGTTCTGGTCACCTCACTATAGGAAGGATGTGGAAGCTTCAGAGAGGGGGCAGAGGAGATTTACCAGGATACCATCTGGATCAGAGAGCGTGTCTTATGAGGATAGGTTGAGGGAGCTGGGGCTTTTCTCCTTGCAGAGGAAGAGGATGAGAGGTGATGTAGATGATACGAGGCATAGACAATAAAAAGACTATGACTTCTTCTTGGGGTGGAAATGGCAGAGGTCTGTTTTTTACACAGAGAGTGGTGGGTGTGTGGAATGTATTACCAGGCTGGTGGTAGAGGCAGATACTTAAGGGACATTTAATTGATTCTTAGATAGACACATGGATGATAGAAAAATAGAGAGCCATGTGAGAGGGAAGGGTTGGATTGATCTTGGAGTACGTTAAGAAGTTCAAGTCAAGAAAAGTCAAGTCACTTTTATTGTCATTTTGACCATAACTGCTGGTACAGTACACAGTAAAAATGAGACAATGTTTTTTCAGGACCATGGTGTTACATGACACAGTACAAAAACTAGACTGAACTATGTAAAAAACAACACAGAAAAGAACTACACGAGACTACAGACCTACCCAAGACTGCATAAAGTGCACAAAACAGTGCAGGCATTACAATAAATAATAAACAGGACAATAGGGCAGTACGGTGTCAGTACAGACTCTGGGTATTGAGGAATCTGATAGCTTTGGGGGAAGAAACTGTTACATAGTCTAGTCGTGAGAGCCCGAATGCTTTGGTGCCTTTTCCCAGATGGCAGGAGGGTGAAGAGTTTGTATGAGGGGTGTGTGGGGTCTTTCATAATGCTGTTTGCTTTGCGGATGCAGCGTGTAGTGTAAATGTCTGTGATGGTGGGAAGAGAGACCCCGATGATCTTCTCAGCTGACCTCACTATCCGCTGCAGGGTCTTACAATCCGAGATGGTGCAATTTCCGAACCAGGCAGTGATGCAGCTGCTCAGGATGCTCTCAGTACAACCCCTGTAGAATGTGATGAGGATGGGGGGTGGGAGATGGACTTTCCTCAGCCTTCACAGAAAATAGAGACGCTGCTGGGCTTTCTTTGCTACGGAGCTGGTGTTGAGGGACCAGATGAGATTCTCCTGCAGGTCAACACCAAGAAATTTGGTGCTCTTAACGATCTCTACTGAGGAGCCGCCGATTTTCAGCGGGGAATGGTTGCTCCGCGCCCTCCTGAAGTCATCAACCATCGCTTTTGTTGGCACAACATTGTGGGCAGAAGGGCCTGTACTGCGATGTACTTTTCTATGTTCCAAAACTGTCCACAGCACTTGATAAAGGTTTACAAGAGACATAGACAGAGTGGACAGCCTGAGAATTTTTCACAGGGCAGGAATCTCTAATAAGAGAGGGCAAAATTTTAAGGTAATTGGGGGAATGTATAGCAGAGATGCCAAGTGCCAGTAGATTGTGGGTGTGCGGAATATCCTGGTGGTAGAGTCGGATACATTCGGGGCATTTAAGAGACTCTTCGATTAGCATATGGGTGATAGTAAAATGGAGGTCTGTGTGGGAGGGGAGGGTTAGATTGGGAGTTGCAAGTTGAGGACTGGAGCGCTCCAAGCTTTGGGCTGCGGAGTGCGATTTGACCACACTTCCTTGTGAACCAAGGCGAGAGTCTTATCCGTTTAGCAGCCTGACATCATCAGACTGACGGTTACCGTTTTCCTGCTGTAACTATGACAACAAAAGGCTTTTTCTTGCATTTGCACCTCGGAGTTTAGAGCTGGGAGGTGATGAGAGACGCTTTGAAAATGTTCAATTGCCTTCTTGTGCCTGGCAGAGGGTCACAGAATCAGTTCCAGGGCTGAATAGGTTTCTCGAGAAGTGTGAAGCTGCTCTGTGCGGAGTGGGAAATGTAAAACCAGGAAACTCCCTGGCGGCGAGCCAAACTTCCAACCTCCCCATTGACCGTGAATCAACACCACGACCCACTCAGCTCCGGGTTCATCCACAGGGCACAGCAGTTCATCCAAGACGCCAGAAGTTGCAGAGCTGAAGGCACACAAGCCGAGTGGGAGACCTTGGCCATCATTCCTCATCGTCAGCCAAACCAGCGGGAGAGCTGTTTGTTTAGTGGGAGAGACATGTGTGGTCCCAGTGGTACAAACTCTGCAATGGAACAATGGAAATGGTCATAGTAGTCATAGAACACTACAGCACAGAAAGAGGCCCTTCAGCCCATCTAGAACATGACAAACTATTAATTTGCCGAGTCCCATTGACTTGACCTGGACCATAGCCCTCCAAACACCTTGCCTCCATATATCTATTTAAACTTCTAAATGTTGAAATTGAGCTTGCATGCACCACTCCTGTTAGCAGCTCGTTCCACACTCTCACCACCCTCTGAGTGAAGAAGATCCCCTTCATGTTCCCTTTAAACATTTCACCTTTCACCCTTAACCTATGACCTCTAGTTGTAGTCTCACCCAACCTCAATGGAAAACGCCTGCTTGCATTTACCCTATCTATACACTCCTCATAATTTTGTATCCCTTTATTAAATCTCTCCTCCATCTGCTACCTCCCAAGGAATCAAGTCCTAACCTATTCAACCTATCCCCATAACTCAGGGCCTTAAGTCTCGGCAATATTCGTATAGTTAAGGAAGATAATAGTAGAGGTTCAGGAGAAATTGGTGGGGTGGGGGTTGGGTTTTGCAACATAGAACAGGCCCTTTGGCCCACCATGTTGTGCTGACCCTTTGACCTACTTTAAGATCAGTAGTCGTGCAAGCACTTGAGTCGAGTATGGTATTCTCCTGAGGAGATGAGGATGCATTTGCTTAATAGAGAACACCTGCACGTGACTTTGTTTAATGAGGGGAGTATGATGCACAGGCAGCCACCACATGGTCCTTGACAGATCAAGGCCAGGGTCCAGTGGTATGGAATGCAAGATGACTGGGGACCCTTCACTGCCACAGCCTTCCTCCACTGCAGTTGTGATGTGCCATCATCTTCTGACAATTCCACTGTTACGTCTTAGTTGGAATTGCTCTTTGTCTGGAATCTCCCTCTTGACCTTACCACCATGGGTGACCCTACCAGGAGCTAAGCTCCAGATGGCATTGCCCTCAGGATCTCAGGAACTCATAAGCCTCTCCACTACAACTAGAGGTCATAGGTTAAGGGTGAAAGGTGATAAGGTGACGATGCCTGGAAACGTCTCCAAACAGTACAGCACAATTCAGATCTTTCGGCCCGCAATGTTGTGCTAGCATTTTAACCTGCTCTAATATCAATTTAACAATTCCTTTATAGAACATATAGCATGGGACCAGGCCATGTATCTGCCTCTACCACCTTCACCGGCCTTGCATCCTAGGCACTCTCCACCCTTTGTGTGAAAAACTAACCTTTGGCACCTACTTCCAAGCACCTTAAAACTATTCCCCCCTGTGTTAGCCATTTCAGCCCTGGGAAAAAGCCTTGGGCCATCCACACGATCAATGCCTCTGCATTCTTTTCAGCATAAGGGCATCTTTCCTATAGGAAGGTGACCAAAACTGGGCATAATATTACAAGACACAAAAAATTATGTAGCTGATGGACAGCCAGAGGAACACGTGGAATGCTGGAGGAAGTCAGCAGGTCAGGTAGAATCTATAGAGAGAAATTCCTTTCCATAGCTGCTGCATGACCTGATGAGGTCCTCCAGCATTTTGTGTTTGTTTTGCTCTATGTTCCAAATATGACCTCACCAACATCCTATACAACTGCAACATAACATCTTAATCTTCATTCTCAGTGCCCTGAGTAATGTAGGTCAGCGTGTCAAAAGCCTTCTTCCTCCTGTGATGACACTCTCAAGAAGCATGTATCTGTACTCCTGCCTCCCCTCTTCTACGCCACTCCCCAGGACACAACATTTCTCTGTGAAAAGCCCTACCTGGATTTGACATACGGATACAAATCAGCGTTGGACTTGAGTTGGGTGCTGGGGTGGAGATAGGTCTCTACCAAAGGAGGTGTAAGGCACTCCTTCCCTCCACTAGCCTGAAGGTCACCCTTGGGCAAGGTGTAGCACCTGCTTGGACCCCAATCAGGGTCACGTGAAGCCATGGGAGCAGGTGGTGGATGGTCATATGAGCAGCTGGTGCATATCACAAGTCCTGGTTATGTGACCACTGACGTCAAACAGACAATCTCTGAAGGGTATTGATAATGGCTGGGGTCACCCATCATGTAAAGACACTGCCCAGAAGAAGACAATGGCAAACTACTCCTGTAGAAAAATTTGCCAAGAACAATCATGATCATGGTGACCATGATCGTCCATGTCATACAACATGGCACATAACAAATAAATTAATTAATTTTTATGTTTCTTGTCATTACTTAAAGCAAGTTTTCTGTTTTGCATTGTGTTGTTGCTGCAAAATAACAAATCCCAATACATATATCCATGGTAATAAACCTGATCCTGATTCTGATTTCTGATTCTGATTTCTGATTCTGATTCTGATTCTGATTCTGATTCTGATTCTGATTCTGATTTCTGATTCTGATTCTGATCCTGATCCTGATCACCTCTGGAACAAGTATCAGACTATCTCAATTGTTTTTTTTTCTTTGTTGTTGTAACACATGTTTGTAGCCAGCAAGTCTTATGGCACATTTTCGACTTCCATGAGACCATGAGACATAGTAGCAGAATTAGGCCATTCGGTCCATCGAGTCTGCTCTACCATTACGTCATGGCTGTTTTATTATCCCTCTCAACCCCATTCTCCTACTTTCTCCCCATGCCCTTTGACTAAGCAAGAAACTATCAACCTTCACTTTAAAAACACCCAATGACTTGGCATTCATAGTCATTTTTGGTAATGAATTCCACAGTTTCACCACCCTCTGGCTGAAGAAATTCCACTTCATTCCTGTTCTAAAGTCTGTGCCCTCTGGTCCTAGACTCCTCCCCGACTATGGGAAGCATCTTCTCCACATCCACTCTTCAGGCCTGTCAATTTTTGGTTGATTTGAGTTCATGATTGTACAAGGGAGGAACACTGAAGTGGTTTCCCGTTGTCTTCAGTTGCAGTGTCCATACTGGACGGGTAACCCTGGCCATTGATCAGCAGATTCATCTGCCCAGCATTTTTAGTTTTACAACCATAAATTCCAATTTGTAGAATCTGCTTGTAAAAACCATCCAGCTCCTGCAAACCATGGCTTCACGTGACCCTGATTGGGAGGCTAAACAGGTACTACACCTTGCCCAAGGGTGACCTGTAGGGTATCGGCTTATGTGACTACACAAAAGCCTTTGACACAGTGAAACACCGAGTCATCATGAAAATGCTTAGGGATATTAATATCAATGGAAAAGATCTAAGAATAACCAAGAATCTCTACTGGCAATGAAGTGCAGCCATACGGATAGACAACGAGATTGGTGAATATTAGCCAATAAAGCGAGGAGTCAGACAGGGTTGTGTTCTATCACCAGACCTGTTCTCCCTGTACAGTGAAAACATCAAGAGAACCATACAAGACCTACCTGGAATAAGCATAGGAGGATACAATATCAACAACCTCCGCTATGAGGATGATACAGTACTGACAGCAAACAGCGAAGTAAACTTACATAAACTAGTATCTACCATCAACACAGAGCGCAAAAGACTTGGCCTAACCTTAAACAAAAAGAAAACTGAAGTAATGGGAATATCAAAGAAACCTGATATCCCAGACTGTAGGATCGTATTGGGAAATGAAATCCTGAAACAAGTTCACAACTTCAAGTACCTTGGATCATGGGTAACAACTGATGGCAAATGCGAAACAGACATAAAAGCAAGAATAGAAATGGCAAGAACAGCATTTACAGAAAGAAGAAACATCCTAATGAACAGGAAAGTAGCAATTGACATCCACCTTAGAACTCTCAGCTGCTACATTCTTCCTATATTGATGTATGGCTGGGAGTCATGGACCATCACAAATGCAACGGAAAAAAGAATCAATGCAGCAGAGACGTGGTTCCTCAGAAGAATGCTCTGCATATCATACACGGACAGGATAACCAACGAAGAAGTTCTACAGAGAACAAAAACAAAACATACATTGCTTAAAACAATCAGAAAACAGTAATCAATCAAAATTCTTTGGACACATCATGCAAAGTGTTGTAATGTGAGTATTATTAAAAGTAAGCTAATTCTAATAGGGAAGCTGTTAGTAACAAAAGACTGGTTCCGGGGTCAGCGAGTGTTTACTCCCGATGTGCATTGGATGTAGTTCCACCAGCCATGCCACACAAGGTACCTGAAAACCTCTGGATTGTAAATATCATTTGCTGTCCCAGATAAAGA
This sequence comes from Hemitrygon akajei, assembly GCF_048418815.1. Lineage (NCBI taxonomy): Eukaryota > Metazoa > Chordata > Chondrichthyes > Myliobatiformes > Dasyatidae > Hemitrygon > Hemitrygon akajei. The sequence goes on along the minus strand of NC_133127.1, from coordinate 10,285,586 downwards.
TGTTCTTTTGGCCATAAAATTGTCGAGTGGTCCTTTTATAAAGTAGAGGTTACCACATATTTTTGGCGACGAGGTGAACTGGTTTTGTGGACGTGTCAGCCCATTTCGAACAGGAGCTGTGAGCGGACGAAGAGCGTCACATTCAGATGGCTACGTTTGGGTCTATCGGTGAATTTGTGGAGGGAACCGAGGAGTGGCCGGAGTATGAGGAAAGGTTGGGACACTTTTTCTGTGCTAATGGAATTACTGAGGAGGCTAAGAAGCACTCTATTCTCCTGAGTGTGTGTCGGGCAAAGACTTACAAGTTGATAAGGAACTTAGCTACGCCGCGGAAACTGGGAGAAATTCCATATGACGAACTGGACAAGCTCGTGGGGAACCACCACAATCCGAAGCCTTCGGTGATAGTTCAACGGTTCAAGTTTCACAGCCATGTCCGGAAGCCAGGTCAGTCTGTGGGTGATTTTGTGGCCGAGCTTCGGCAGCAATCGGAGCATTGCGATTTCGGAGTCGTGTTGGATGACATCTCCGTGATAGATTAGTATGCGGCATTAATAATGACACCGTACAATGCCACTTGTTGGGGGAAACTCCACCGGTGACTTTCAAGAAAGCCCTAGAGATTGCCCAAGGCATGGAGTTGGCTGCTAATAATGCCAAGGATATACAGAAAGGATATGGGGGGGTCGCAGTCGGCGGCAGTGCTCCAAGTCAGGAGGGAGACTAGTAAACAGGCAAAGTGGGTGGAATGTTTTCAGTGTGGAGGGACACACTATGCAAATGTTTTCAAATTCAAAGATACTGTCTGCCATGCTTGTAGCAAGAAGGGACATTTAGCTAAAAGTGCAGGAGCATAAAGGTTAAGCCTGGGCAGGGGAAAGCTCAGCAGACTCAGGCAGCCACACACCACCGAGGAGAAGCAGACGAAGAGGCAGTGTGTGCCTACAACATGTTTGGGGTGGAAACGGATGAGGGACCACCTGAACCATATTATGCCACAGTCACTGTCAGGGGAAAGGACATTAAGTTCGAGATTGATTCAGGGGCTACTGCATCGGTCATTAGTGAAGAGACCTACAGGAGGACATGGGGATCCAACCTGCCTCCCATCAGACCATCTGAGCTCCAACTCAGGACCTATACGGGGCAGCCCATACCTCATTTAGGGGTGTTATATGTGGATATTTCAGCCAGGGGTCAGAAGGCTGAAGCCAGACTGGTGATAGCTAAGGGCAGTGTGCCCAGTCTTTTGGGCTGTGATTGGCTTCGCAAAATCCGGCTCAACTGGCATGAAGTTAAGTATGCACACATGACGGAGGACATTCTGCAGCGGTAGAGTGACGTTTTCAGGGACGAGCTGGGCACACTGAAGGGCGTGACCGTGAAACTCTACGTCGACCCCGAGGCCACACCACGTTTTTTTAAGCCCAGGTCGGTGCCCAATGCCATGAAAGGCAAAGTCGAGGCGGAGCTGGTACGTTTACAGGGGCTGGGCATCTTTGAGCCCGTCCAGTTTTCAAGGTGGGCGGCTCCTATTGTTCCAGTTTTGAATGTGGATAAAACAGTGAGGATATGTGGGGACTACAAGCTTATGGTGAATCAGGTCTCTAAGCTGGAGGAGTACCCATTGCCACGGGTGGATGACCTGTTTGCGACCCTGTCAGGGGGTAAGCTGTTCACAAAGCTGAACATGAGCACCCCTACCAACAGCTGCTGCTCGATGAGGATTCAAAGGAGTACGTCACCATCAATACGCACAAGGGATTATTCAAATACAATCACCCAGTATTTGGAGTGGCGTCTTGCCCCGCCATTTTCCAAAGGACAATGGACTCTTTGCTGCAGGGGATTCCGCACGTAGCAGTGTATCTTGATGATATTTTGATCACGGGAGTCAGGGAGGGGGAGCATCTGGCTAATTTAGAACAGGTGCTGAAGAGACTCTCAGATGCAGGGCTGTGGTTGAAACGCGGAAAATATGTGTTCCTGGCTCCGAGTGTGACCTACCTGGGACACAAGATTACAGCTGAGGGGCTTTGCCCAGTGAAGGACAAAGTGAGAGCTATTAAGGAGGCCCCAAGCCCCAAGAGTGTCACTGAAATCAGATCATTTTTGGGCATGGTGAATTATTATGGCAAGTTTCTTCCTGACCTCTCAAAGGTTTTGGCCCCACTGTATAAGCTGCTTCACAATGACACTAAGTGGCGGTGGGGTGAAGAGCAGGAGGAAGCTTTCAAGAAAGTGAAAGAACTCCTCCACTCAGCGAAGCTGCTCGTTCACTATGATCCAGACAAGGAGATCGCCCTCTCATGCGACGTTTCGCCCTGTGGAGTCGGGGCAGTTCTCTCACACGTAATGGAGGACCGTTCAGAGAAGCCTATTGGTTTTGCTTCATGTACGCTGACGGCTGTTGAGAAGGGATATTCACAGCTAGACAAAGAAGTGAGGGTTGTTTTTGCGGTCAAACACTTTCATCAGTACCTCTATGGATCTGTATTCACAATTTATACGGACCATAAACCACTGATGAGCCTTTATAGGGAGACCAGATGCATCCCACCGCTAGTCTCAGCCAGGATACAGCGTTGGGCTCTCACATTGTCAGCCTACCAGTATACTATAGCATACAGAGTGGGTGGGGATAATGCAAATGCCAATGCGCTGAGTCGACTACCTTTACCTGAGACGCCTGTTACTACATATGTGCCTCCAGAGACTGTGTTTTCTTTGGACAGGCTGTCCGCGACACCTGTAAAGGTGACCCAGATCAAGCAATGGACAGAGAGGGACCCAGTCCTGTCTCAAGTCAAGACTTTTCTTTTACAAGGTTGGCTCAGAGTTGTGGAAGGAGAGGAACTGAGACCTTATGCCAAATGCAAGACCGAACTGAGTCTGCAGGATGGTTGCATTTTCTGGGGAGCGAGGGTCATCGTGCCTCCCCCTGGCCGTTCACAGATTGTGGAGGAAATTTATGAGACTCACCCAGGGGTGTCTCGAATGAAAAGCCTTGCAAGATCCTACGTCTGGTGGCCAAGAATGGATCAGGATCTGGAGAACAAGGTAAAATCATGCACGCAATGTCAGACCAATCAGAACATGCCACCACCAGCTCCTTTGCACCCATGGGAGTGGCCAGTCTGCCCCTGGTCTAGGCTACATTTGGACTTTGCTGGCCCCTTTATGGGGCAGATGTTTCTTGTAAAGGTAGATGTGCATTCCAAATGGATCAAAGCTCACATCATGAGCAACATCACAGCCCCTCAACCACAGACAAACTCAGGCAAGTGTTTGCTGTCCACGGTTTGCCTGACACTCTGGTCACTGATAATGGCCCGACGTTCACCAGTGAGCTGTTCAGTGAGTTCATGCAGCAGAATGGCATTCGTCACATTCGGACGGCCCCTTTCCACCCAGCCTCAAATGGTTTGACTGAGCGGGCTGTTCAGACAGTGAAGGAAGGCCTGAAGCGGATGACAGGGGACTCTCTTAGTACCCGGCTTTCACGTTTCCTGTTTAAATACCGCCTCACTCCACAGACTACGACTGCACGCACTCCAGCAGAGATGCTGATGGGGAGTAGGCCAAGTCAAGATTGGACCTGTTGTGCCCGGACACGAAGACAAAAGTGGAGAGAAAGCAGGAAAAGCAGAAGGAGGGACATGATCAACGTGCACAAGACAGACCGTTAGAACCGGATGACATTGTCTATGTGAGAAACAATCAGCAATGGCTACCTGGTGTTATTCTTGAGCAGAGTGGTCCAGTCTCCTATGTTTGTTAAGCTGACTGATGGGCGTGTTTTCCACAGACATCAGGACCATGTGCGCCTGCGTCATGATTCCAGCTCAGAGGTAGACAGTTCCATGGAGTTTCCAATGGTGAGACAGACTACTGGGGAAGCATGTCCACCAGTGACTTTGCTAGAGGGAGAGACACTGGCAGAGGGGTCAGGGTCCCCTGAAGAGGATGGACATTCTCACGCGGACACACAGACCCCTCTCATGCCCCCAACACCAGATCCATCCAAAACATCCTCACCAGCGGTGCCTGCTGGGTCACTGGGGGTAAAGTGTAGATCGCAGCGCCCTCGCAAACCTCCTGACAGACTGAATCTTTGATTGGATAGTTTCTTTGTTGTTAGATTGAATGTCGAATCTGCCACGTTTTTTAGGTGGTTTGTATTGGTAACCTGTTGCTAATGATACCACTGTTTTTACTTCCCAGTTCTTTTATATTTGGGGAATGTTGGATTTTAAAGGGGGAGAAGTGTTGTAATGTGAGTATTATTAAAAGTAAGTTAATACCAATCGGGAAGCTGTTGGTAACAAGGGGTTGGTTCCGGTGTGCATTGTATGTAGTTCCACCACCCATGCCGCATAAGGTACCTGAAAATCTCTCTATTGTAAATATCATTTGCCGTCCCAGATAAAGATGTTCTTTTGGCCATTAAATTGTCGAGTGGTCCTTTTGTAAAGCAGAAGTTACCACACAAAGAGAGACATTAGAACATTTAGTTACAACTGGAAAGCTGGAAGGGAAAGAAGCAGAGGCAGGAAGAGAATGAGAATGAGAGATGGATTGACATCATGGTTAGAAACAGGGGAGGCAACAACTACAATTCGGTGGGTCAGGGACCATGATGGATGGAGAGACACGATCGCCCACTCCGAACGGCAAGGCACCTGAACAACAACAATTTTTCGATAGGTTTCAATGAGATTCCCCCCTCATTCTTCTAAACTTCAGTGAGTAAAGACCCAGAGCATCAAATGCTCCTCACACGTTAACCCTTTCATACCTGGGATCATTCTCATGAACCTCTCCAGCGCATCCTTTCTTTAAGGGGCCTATAGCTGCTCACAATACTCCAAAATCGGTCTGGCCAATGCCTTCTAAAGCTCCAGAAGATCCAACTGCGCTTTCATATGAAACTCCACTCAGCAACTCCACAGACAAGTGTGGTCTGGCAGACACTGTTCTTTCTCAAGAGTGACATAATTTTTATCTTCTGCAGCTGCATTAACACATTGCACCTCCTCTCCCTTCACCTTATCAGTGGATGCATTCATCGATCTGATACTCCAGACAAGCGTCTGCCTGCTCACATTAAAACAAATTACAGACATTTTTGACCTTCTTGCAGCTGAGGACTGCCAATATTTCCACAGCTCAGACAATGCTAAGTTAAATGTCTGAATTGCTCTCAACTTGGTCTGCTCAAATGAGATCATTTATCTAATAACAAATCTCACAACATATCCATGCTCTCTTCTTGCTGCTACCATCAGGAAGGAGATACAGGAGTCTTAGGTCCCACACCACCAGATTCAGAAACAAATAAAACACTTCAACCATCAGGCTCCTGAAACAAGTGTGAAAACTTCACTCACCTCAACTCTAAACTGTTCTGCAACTTATGGATTCACTTTCAAGTACTCTACAACATTCGTTCTCAATATCTATATATAAATCTATTGATCTGACACACAAAATGCTGGAGGAACTCAGATGGTCAGACAGCATCTATGGAAAAGTGTGAACAGCTAACATTTTGGGCTGAGATTCTTCTTTAGGACTGAGCAGGGAGGGGCGAGATGCCTGAATTGAAAGGTGGGTGGGGGAGGGAAGCAGGCTAGCTGGGAGGTGATCAGTGAAGCCAGGTGGGTGAGAAAGGTCAAGGGCTGGAGAGGAAGGAATCTGATAGGAGAGGAGAGTGGACCGTGGGAGAAAGGGAAGGTGGAGGAGACCCAGGGGGAAATAATAAGCAGGTCAGAAGAGGTAAAAGTTTAGTACGGAGAATAGCTGTGGGGGCAGTGGGGGGGGGGAGTTTTAGCTCACCGGAAGGAAAAATCAATATTCATGCTATCAGGTTGGAGGGTACCGAGACAAAATCTATGTATGTATGTATGCGTGCATCTAGCTATCTATTAATTAATTTATTTATTTGTACTTACACAGTTTGTAGTGTTTTCATATTGGTTGTTTGTCTGTATTTGTTTGTTGGTTCTGTTGTGTTGGTGGGAAAGTCATTTTCCCATTGTAGTAGTTTCAAAAAGCAAAGGGCTGAAGAAGAGGGAATCTGATAGGGGAGGAGAACGGCCCATGGGAGAAAGGGAATGAGGATAAAAGGTATTGAATAGAAGTAATTATTGCAGAGGGTATAAAGGCTGGCATTGATATAATGGGCTGAGGGACCTGTTCCTGTGTTGTTCACCTCTATGAATATATGATTCTTTAAGGGCGGAGGAATGACTAGAAGTTGGTGATCAACTTTCAACTTACAGCCATGTCTGGCACGAGAATGTACTAAGTGTCAAAATCAAATTTGGGCTTATCGTCATCTGTGCAAGTCCATGTGTGTGCAGGTGCAATGGAAAACCTTTTCCAGCAGCATCACACAGCATTCCAGCAGCATTCATGCAGGTCAGTGGGACGAGGCAGAAAAATGGTTCGGCACAGCCAAGAAGGGCCAAAAGGCCTGTTTCTGTCCTGTAATGTTCTATGGTTCTATGGTTCTATCACAGGCACAGAACATCAGGCACACAACATCCACAAGAAAAAAATAAACGATTCAAAATTATGCAAGAAAATACGCAATTAGAACAAAACTAAATTGAGTCCACATCAGTGCAAAGTGATCAAAGTGGCCATGGTGTTGCTAGACTGTAGTGATTAGGGGTTTTGCCAGCTGGTTCAAGAACAGATGAAGGATCTTGGGCCAAAACGTCGACTGTTTATTCTTCTCCAGAGATGCTGCCTGACTTGCTGAGTTCCTCCAACATTTTGTGTGTGTTCCTCTAGATTTCCAGCATCTACAGAATCTTTTGTGTTTATGGCTCAAGAACTGCATGTTTGAAAAGTCAATGATAAATTTATTCAAAGCATATCTGTTACTATACACCACCATGAGATCCATTGCCTTGCTGATGTCTACAGGAAAATAATGCAATAGAATTTATGAAAAATTATACATAAAGACTGACAAACTGGAGCTGTGAGAGGATAGTGTTGATCTTTGGTGATGTGGTCTTCTTCAGACAGTGCATCCTGTATATATCTTCAATGGTGGGGAGGGATGTACCAGTGAAATACTTGGCACAGTCTACTATTCCCTACAGCTTTTTACATTCCTGCGTATTCAAATTGCCGTACCAGATCACGATGCAACCATACTTTCAACAGTACATCTGTGGAAGTTTGTTAGTGTTTGGTGACAAGCTGAACCTCCTTAACTTTCTAAGAGAGTAGAGACACTGGCCTGTTTTCCTTGTGCTCTCTAATTGGCAGCGTCCGTAAAGAATCGCTATCAGAATCAGGTTTATTATCACTGACATATGTTGGGAAACTTGTTGTCTGTGGCAGCAGGGCAGTCAAAAACATAAAAATTACTACAAAATTACAATAAAAATGATTGAAAAGAGGAAATAAATAGGGCAAAAAGAGAGTAAACAGTGAGGTAGTGCTCAGGATCGTTCAGAAGTCTGACGGTGGAGAGGAAGAAGCTGTTCCTAAAACATTGAGTGGGTGTCTTCAGACTCCCGTACCTCCTCCTTGATGGCAGCAGTAAGAACAGTAGCAATATCCCGGATGGTGAGGATCCTTCATGATGGACACCATCTTCTTGAAGCATCGCCTTTTGAAGATGTCCTCGATGCTGGAGGGGCTAGTACCCATGATGGAGCTGGCTGAGTTTACAACCCTCTTCAGCTCTTTCCAATCCTGTGCAGTGGCCCCTCTGTAGCAGATGGAGATGCAACGAGTCATAATGTAGAAACTTGCTAGGGACTTTGGTGACATTTCAAATCACCTCAAGCTCCTAATAAAATATAGCCAATGGTGTACCTTCTTTGTAATTGCATCAATATATTGGACCCAGGTTAGATCTTCAGAGATGTTGACACCCAGGAACTGGCAGCTGCTCCTCCTTTCCAATGGGGATCCCTCGACGAGGACTGGTATGTGTTCCCTCGTCTTCCCCTCCACAATCTGATCCTTGCTCTTACTGACATTTAGTGCGAGGAGTGAAAGTAGCTCATCACCAAAGCTTCTGACAGTTTTGAACTCTTAATGCCCTGTTGAACCAAATGGGAGAGCCTGAGAACTCGTCTGACATTTCTCCTGACCAGTGGAGCTTATTTGGAATGTTTAAGCATTCGTCAGTAAACCACAAAGCTCTGGATACCGTCCCAGCTCCAGCGAGATCTGAGGCAGATGTACAGACACAGAGAGCATCAAAAGTGAGGTCCGCGGTGGGGAGGAGGCGGAAAATGAAACTAAAGCAGATGAGATTCCCAAGGGTCTCTGCGGGGCACTGGCTATCAAATCATTGAGGGGGAGATTAACCCTGGGGCAAGAACAAGTGAACCCTTTGTGCTCACTGAAGCTTTTGTGTGTTCATGTCTGATGGAAAGCAATTTATTCTTTTGTAACTTATTGTGAAAATGATTGTTATTTAACACAAGAGCTTCCATTCTAGCTTCCAAAGGACTGGGTAGGGTGGCTGAGGAGAGGATGTTTCCTATGGTGGGAGTATCCAGAACTAGAGAGTACAGCCTCAAAATTTAGGGGTGGCCTTTTAGAACAGAGGTAAGAAGGAATGTTTTTAGCCAGAGGGTACTGAATCTGTGGAATGCTGTGCCACAGATTGCGGTGGAGATAAAGTCCGTGGGTATATTTAAGGCAGAAGTTGATAGTTTCCTGATGGGTCAGAGCATCAAAGGATATGGCGAGAAGGCAGGAGTACGGAGTTGAGTGGGATCTGGAATAAGCCATTATAGAATAGCAGAGCAGACTCGAAGGGCTGAATGGCCTAATTCTGCTCCTACTTATGGTCTTATTCCATAATATTCATATGGACGGCAATAACCAGAGATCATTTCAATGAAAGAGGGAGACCAATCAGAATGGTTGGAAGAACATCAATTTTGGGATTGTTCCCATACAATAATTCTGGAATTGTCAGAAGAAAAAAATAGAACATTGAACAGTACAGAATGGAGCACCCACTTCAGCTCACAATGTTGTGCCGGCCTTTTAACCTATTTCAAGATCAACTTAATCTTTCACTCCCACATAGACCTCCTTTTTTTCTATCCTGCCTAAGAGTTTCTTAAACGCCCCTAATCTATCTGCCTCTACCTCTACCCTTGGAAGTATGTTCCACACTCCCGCCACTTTCTGTGAAAAAGACCTACTTTGATATTCCACTCCGCACAGCAATCATCTTAAAATTCTGCCTACTCATAATAGCCATTTCCACCTTGGGGAAAAAGTATCTGATTGTCCACTCGGTTTATATCCGTTTTCATCTTGTACACCTCTATCATCCTCCTTCACTCCAAAGAGAAAACCTCCAGCTTGCTGAACCTATCCTCGCCTGCAGAAAATGCAAAAACATGGAAGTACGTACAAGGACAGTTTCTATCCACAGTTATAAGGCTATTGAATAACAGTCTGATAAGATAGACTCTTGACCTCATCATCCACAGCACCTCATTTTGGCCTTTCTCTTCATTGCCTGCCTGCTCTTTTTCTGTGACTGTAAACTTGATTCTGCATTCTGTTATTGTTTTAGCTTGACCTACCTCAACACCCTGTTGGAATGAAGCAATCTGCAAGTCATATTTCTCACTGTACATGTGACAACAATAAGCCAATTTGCCAAGTAAGCAATTTATCTACCAACTTCTGCTGGTAATTCAAATAGAAGATGATTGAAATAGTTGCTAGTTTCTATCTAAATCAGGGGTTTCCAGCCTGGAGTCTTCCGATCCCTTGGTTAATCGTAGGAGTCAGTGGCTTGAGAAAGATTGGGAACCCCTACTCTGAATGGCATCTTCAAAAACGACAGGAAACAGAAATTAATTGAAACTCCAGCAATATTCCCCAGTAAAGGAAAGCTGACATTTTTCTCTCCACATAAATATGATGTTTTGGAAAAAATGTGTAATGGAAATAAAGTTTGAACCATTAGGACAGAGTCAAGGGTTTGCAGACGCTGGAATCTGGAGCAAAAATCCGAAGTGCAGCAAGAATCCAGTCGTGCCTGTTCCAGTTTCGATAAGTGGTGTGATCACTCCTAGAAAGTTACAATCTGTTCCTTTGTCCCTTGTCAGTATCTCATTGTGTATCAGCTAAGGGTCAGGCACAAGTAAGATAGCAAAGGGACTATCCCAGTAATCTAAATGAAATCAAATCTCCCTGATTACATCTGTTCAGATTTCCCCTTCAGTTTTGCTCTTCATGTTTCAGACACATGTAGGCTTCCTTTCATTTTCAGCCCCAGTACATGAAAGTGAAAGGAATTACCAAACGACAGCCTAGCCAGAAGAGTCATAGAGGGGTACCACATGATGGGTACAGGCCCTTCGGCCCTGCCGACCACCTTGCCCAGCAGCTAATTTCAATTTCCTGCATCTGGCCCATATTCCTCTGTGCCAGGGGTTCCCAGCCTGGGGTGCACGGCATAAAAAAGGTTAGGAACTCCCGTCCTATTCCCTGCATGTACCTATCCAAATACTATTGAACCTGCCTCAACCACTTCTTCTGGCAGCTCGTTCCATATACTCACTAGCCTCTGCATGAAAAAGTTGCCATTCAGGTCTGATTTAAATCTTTCCTCTCTCAACCTCCATGTCCTCTAGTTTTGGTCTCTCTTATCCTGGGGTATAAAACTATTATCGTCCACTTTATATGTGGCTGTCATGATTGTAAACACTGCTATAAGGTTGTCCCTCATTCACCTCCATAAAGACCCAGCCTGGCCATCCTTTTCCTACAACTTAACCCCCCTAGTCCTGGGAGCATCCTCATAAATCTTTACTGCACTCTTTCCAGTTTAAATACATCGTTTCTTTTGGTACATTGGCCTTTATAAATCAAAGTATTGAGTACAAGAACAACACACACAAAATGCTGGTGGAACACAGCAGGCCAGGCAGTATTTATAAGGAGAAGCACTGTCGACGTTTTGGGCCGAGACCCTTCGTCAGGACTAACCGAAAGGAAAGATAGTAAGAGATTTGAAAATAGTGGGAGGAGGGGGAAATGCGAAATGATAGAGAAGACCGGAGGGGGTGGGATGAAGCTAAGAGCTGGAAAGGTGATCGGCGAAAGTGATACAGAGATGGAGAAGGGAAAGGATCATGGGACGGGAGGCCTAGGGAGAAAGAAAGGGGGAGGGAGGAGCACCAGAGGGAGATGGAGAACAGGCAGAGTGACGGGCAGAGAGAGAGAAAAAAACAAACAACTAAATATGTCAGGGATGGGGTAAGAAGGGGAGGAGGGGCATTAATGGAAGTTAGAGAAGTCAATGTTCATGCCATCAGGTTGGTGGCTACCCAGCTTCATCCCAGGTTGAAAGAGTGCAGAGAAGGTTTACAAGGATGTTGCCAGGACTTGAGAAACTGAGTTACAGAGAAAGGTTGAATAGGTTAGGACTTTATTCTCTGGAGCGTAGGAGAATGAGGGGTGATTTGATAGAGAAGTATAAAATTATGATGGGTATAGATAGAGTGAATGCAAGCAGGCTTTTTCCACTGAGACTAGGGGAGAAAAAAACCAGAGGTTATGGGTTAAGGGTGAAGGAGGAAAAGTTTAAAGGGAACATTGGGGGTGGGGGGGCTTCTTCACGTGGAGAGTGGTGGGAGTGTGGAATGAGCTGCCAGATGAAGTGGTGAATGCGGACTCACTTTTGACATTTAAGAAAATCTTGGACAGGTATATGGATGAGAGGGGTTTGGAGAGATATGACCCAGGTGCAGGTCAGTGGGACGAGGCATAAAAATGGTTCGGCACAGCAAAGAAGGGCCAAAAGGCCTGTTTCTGTGCTGTAATGTTCTATGGTTCTATGGTTCCTGTAATGCTATTCTGGAGCCATGTTTCTGCAAGAACAAGCACACAGCAGTTTCTCATCTCCGGCAGGCTCAGATGTAGGCAATCCAGCTTGTTTTCCATGGAGGACAGCACTCTTGGTAGAGCCAGCCTGCAGAGACCAGCCCCCAGCACAGAATGGATTCAGTGTGCCTGCTGTCTGCATTCTCTTCCAGTGCCCCCTCCCTGGGTGACTGTAACCAGCAATGCCACAGCATGAGGGTCTGATCTGCACAATAACCAAAGACACACAGCTCCCCCCACCGTCAGTCTCGTTAATGAACCGGACTTACAGTATTTTGTATTACCATGGTCCATCAGGGTCTTGTGATTACAAGAAGAAGATTTAGGACAAACGTTAGCTCATTTTGTTAGGCCGCTGTGACCAAGCATGCCACCATTTTACTGGCAAGCCAGCACACCATACTCCTTCTTGACTTCCCTATCAACCTGCACGGCAACATTGGTGGATCTATGGAGCTGACCTCAAATCCCTCTATCACTGCACAGTGCTAAAAATCCTGCCATTAACCCTCTATTCCGGCTTCAAATTAGTCCTTCCAAAATATATCATTCTGTTCCATCTGCCACTTCTCAGCCCAGCTCGGCATCCTGTCATTGTCTCGTTGTAACCAACACCAACCTCCTACACTATCCTCAGCTCCACCAAACTTCATTCATCTGCAGACTCACTAACCCAGCCTCCCACTTCCTCATCCTTGTAGCCATCACAAAGAGAAGGGGATCCCAGGACAGATCCCTACAGAACACCACTGATAGCCAAACTGCAGGCTGAATACACTCCACCTACTACCACCCTCCGCCTTCCCTGAGCGAGGTAGTTCTGTTCCCGCAGAGACAAGTTACCCCAGGCCGCATGTCTACTGACTCACCGAGTGAGCTTACCTTGGAGAACTTTGTCAGCTGCTCTACCTCACTGCTTGGACAGGACAGAAGGAAGTCAATCACTGAGGCTACGGTCTCTGATAGACCAGTAGGAAGCTGAACCCACTGCCTTTTATTCCTAGATCTTCATCTTCTCCTCCATTCTGTCCTGAGACAAAGAAACTGCCACTCTGCCGACATTTCAATTCAAATGACTGGAACAAGGCATGAGGAGTGAGGGACTGGAACAAGGAATGAAGAGTGAGGGACTGGAACAAGGAATGAGGAGTGAAGGAGCTGAACAAGGGATGAGGAGTGAGGGAGCTGAACAAGGGGTGAGGAGTGAGAGACTGGAACAAAGAATGAGGAGTGAGGGAGCTGATCAAGGAATGAGGAGTGAGGGACTGGAACAAAGAATGAGGAGTGAGAGACTGGAACAAGGAATGAGAAGTGAGGGACTGGAACAAGGAATGAGGAGTGAGGGAGCTGAACAAGGAATGAGGAGTGAGAGACTGGAACAAGGAATGAGGAGTGAGGGAGCTGAACAAGGAATGAGGAGTGAGAGACTGGAACAAGGGATGAGGAGTGAGGGAGCTGAACAAGGAATGAGGAGTGAGGGAGCTGAACAAGGAATGGGGAGAGAGGGACTGGAACAAGGAATGAGGAGTGAGGGAGGTGAACAAGGAATGAGGAGTGAGGGACTGGAACAAGGAATGAGGAGTGAGGGAGCTGAACAAGGAATGAGGAGTGAGGGACTGGAACAAGGGATGAGGAGTCAGGGACTGGAACAAGGAATGAGGAGTGAGGGAGCTGAACAAGGAATTAGGAGTGAGGGACTGGAACAAGGAATGAGGAGTGAGGGAGCTGAACAAGGAATGAGGAGTGAGGGACTGGAACAAGGGATGAGGAGTGAGGGACTGGAACAAGGGATGAGGAGTGAGGGAGCTGAACAAGGAATGAGGAGTGAAGGACTGGAACAAGGAATAAGGAGTGAGGGACTGGAACAAGGCATGAGGAGTGAGCGACTGAAACAAGGGATGAGGAGTGAGGGAGCTGAAGAAGGAATGAGGAGTGAGAGACTGGAACAAGGAATGAGGAGTGAGGGAGCTGAACAAGAAATGATGAGTGAGGGAGCTGAACAAGGAATGAGGAGTGAGAGACTGGAACAAGGAATGAGGAGTTAGAGACTGGAACAAGGATTGAGGAGTGAGGGAGCTGAACAAGGAATGAGGAGTGAGGGACTGGAACAAGGAATGGGGAGTGAGGGAGCTGAACAAGGAATGAGGAGTGAGGGAGCTGAAAAAGGAAAGGGGAGTGAAGGAGCTGAACAAGGAATGAGGAGTGAGGGACCTGAACAAGGAATGGGGAGTGAGGGAGCTGAACAAGGAATGAGGAGTGAGAAACTGGAACAAGGAATGAGGAGTGAGGGACTGGAACAAGGAATGAGGAGTGAGGGAGCTGAACTAGGAATGGGGAGTGAGAGACTGGAACAAGGAATAAGGAGTGAGGGAGCTGTACAAGGAATGAGGAGTGAGGGACTGGAACAAGGGATGAGGAGTGAGGGAATGGAACAAGGAATGAGGAGTGAGGGAGATGAACAAGGAATGAGGAGTGAGGGAGCTGAACAAGGAATGGGGAGTGAGGGACTGGAAAAAGGAATGAGGAGTGAGAGACTGGAACAAGGAATGAGGAGTGAGGGAGCTGAACAAGGAATGAGGAGTGAGGGACTGGAACAAGGGATGAGGAGTGAGGGACTGGAACAAGGAATGAGGAGTGAGGGAGCTGAACAAGGAATGAGGAGTGAGGGACTGGAACAAGGGATGAGGAGTGAGGGACTGGAACAAGGAATGAGGAGTGCGGCAGCTGAACAAGGAATGAGGAGTGAGGGAGCTGAACAAGGAATGAGGAGTGAGGGACAGGAACAAGGGATGAGGAGTGAGGGACTGGAACAAGGAATGAGGAGTGAGGGAGCTGAACAAGGAATGAGGAGTGAGGGACAGGAACAAGGAATGAGGAGTGAGAGACTGGAACAAGGAATGTGGAGTGAGGGAGCTGAGCAAGGAATGAGGAGTGAAGGAGCTGAACAAGGAATGAGGAGTGAGGGAGCAGAACAAGGAATGAGGAGTGAGGGAGTGAAACAAGGAATGAGGAGTGAGGGAGCTGAACATGGAATGGGGAGTGAGGGAGCTGAACAAGGAATGGGGAATGGGGGAGCTGAACAAGGAATGAGGAGTGAGGGACTGGAACAAGGAATGAGGAGTGAGGGAGCTGAACAAGGAATGAGGAGTGAGGGACTGGAACAAGGAATGAGGAGTGAGGGACTGGAACAAGGGATGAGGAGTAAGGGACTGGAACAAGGAATGGGGAGTGAAGGAGCTAAACAAGGAGTGAGGAGTGAGGGAGCTGAACAAGGAAAGAGGAGTGAGGGAGCTGAACAAGGAATGGGGAGTGAGAGACTGGAACAAGGAATGAGGAGTGAAAGAGCTGAACAAGGAATGAGGAGTGAGGGAGCTGAACAAGGAATGAGGAGTGAGAGACTGGAACAAGGAATGAGGAGTGAGGGACTGGAACAAGGAATGAGGAGTGGGGGAGCTGAAAAAGGAATGAGGAGTGAGGGAGCTGATCAAGGAATGAGGAGTGAGAGACTGGAACAAGGAATGAGGAGTGAGAGAGCTGAACAAGGAATGGGGAGTGAGGGAGCTGAACAAGGAATGAGGAGTGAGAGACTGGAACAAGGAATGAGGAGTGAAGGAGCTGAACAAGGAATGAGGAGTGAGGGACTGGAGCAAGGAATGGGGAGTGAGGGAGCTGAACAAGAAATGAGGAGTGAGGGAGCTGAACAAGGAATGAGGAGTGAGGGAGCTGAACAAGGAATGGGGAGTGAGGGAGCTGAACAAGGAATGAGGAGTGAGGGACTGGAACAAGGAATGAGGAGTGAGGGACTGGAACAAGGAATGGGGAGTGAGGGAGCTGAACAAGGAATGAGGAGTGAAGGAGCTGAACAAGGAATGAGGAGTGAGAGACTGGAACAAGGAATGGGGAGTGAGGGAGCTGAACAAGGAATGAGGAGTGAGAGACTGGAACAAGGAATGAGGAGTGAGGGAGCTGAACAAGGAATGAGGAGTGAGAGACTGGAACAAGGAATGAGGAGTGAGAGACTGGAACAAGGAATGAGGATTGAGGGACGGGAACAAGGAATGGGGAGTGAGGGAGCTGAACAAGGAATGAGGAGTGAGGGAGCTGAACAAGGAATGAGGAGTGAGGAGCTGAACAAGGAATGAGGAGTGAAGGAGATGAAAAAGGAATGAGGAGTGAGGGAGCTGAATATGGAATGGGGAGTGAGGGAGCTGAACAAGGAATGAGGAGTGTGAGACTGGAACAAGGAATGAGGAGTGAGGGACTGGAACAAGGAATGAGGAGTGAGGGACTGGAACAAGGAATGAGGAGTGAGGGAGCTGAACAAGGAATGGGGAGTGAGGGAGATGAACAAGGAATGAGGAGTGAGAGACTGGAACAAGGAATGAGGAGTGAGGGAGCTGAACAAGGAATGAGGAGTGAGGGACTGGAACAAGGAATGAGGAGTGAGGGAGCTGAACAAGGAATGAGGAGTGAGAGACTGGAACAAGGAATGAGGAGTGAGGGAGCTGAACAAGGAATGAGGAGTGAGGGAGCTGAACAAAGAATGAGGAGTAAGGGACTGGAACAAGGAATGAGGAGTGAGGAGCTGAACAAGGAATGAGGAGTGAGGGACTGGAACAAGGAATGGGGAGTGAGGGACTGGAACAAGGAATGAGGAGTGAGGGAGCTGAACAAGGAATGAGGAGAAAGGGACTGGAACAAGGAATGAGGAGTGAGGGAGCTGAACAAGGAATGAGGAGTGAGGGACTGGAACAAGGAATGAGGAGTGAGGGAGCTGAACAAGGAATGAGGAGTGAGGGACTGGAACAAGGAATGGGGAGTGAGGGACTGGAACAAGGAATGAGGAGTGAAAGAGCTGAACAAGGAATGAGGAGTGAGGGAGCTGAACAAGGAATGAGGAGTGAGGGAGCTGATCAAGGAATGAGGAGTGAGGGACTGGAACAAAGAATGAGGAGTGAGAGACTGGAACAAGGAATGAGGAGTGAGGGACTGGAACAAGGAATGAGGAGTGAGGGAGCTGAACAAGGAATGAGGAGTGAGGGACTGGAACAAGGAATGAGGAGTGAAGGACTGGAACAAAGAATGAGGAGTGAGAGTACTGGAACATGGAATGAGGAGTGAGGGACTGTTACAAGGAATGAGGAGTGAGGGAGCTGAACAAGGAATGAGGAGTGAGGGAGCTGAACAAGGACTGAGGAGTTAGGGACTGGAACAATGAGTGAGGAGTGAGGGAGCTGAACAAGGAATGAGGAGTGAGGCACTGGAACAAGGGATGAGGAGTGAGGGACTGGAACAAGGAATGAGGAGTGAGGGAGCTGAACAAGGAATGAGGAGTGAGGGAGCTGAACAAGGAATGAGGAGTGAGGAGCTGAACAAGGAATGAGGAGTGAAGGAGATGAAAAAGGAATGAGGAGTGAGGGAGCTGAATATGGAATGGGGAGTGAGGGAGCTGAACAAGGAATGAGGAGTGTGAGACTGGAACAAGGAATGAGGAGTGAGGGACTGGAACAAGGAATGAGGAGTGAGGGACTGGAACAAGGAATGAGGAGTGAGGGAGCTGAACAAGGAATGGGGAGTGAGGGAGATGAACAAGGAATGAGGAGTGAGAGACTGGAACAAGGAATGAGGAGTGAGGGAGCTGAACAAGGAATGAGGAGTGAGGGACTGGAACAAGGAATGAGGAGTGAGGGAGCTGAACAAGGAATGAGGAGTGAGAGACTGGAACAAGGAATGAGGAGTGAGGGAGCTGAACAAGGAATGAGGAGTGAGGGAGCTGAACAAAGAATGAGGAGTAAGGGACTGGAACAAGGAATGAGGAGTGAGGAGCTGAACAAGGAATGAGGAGTGAGGGACTGGAACAAGGAATGGGGAGTGAGGGACTGGAACAAGGAATGAGGAGTGAGGGAGCTGAACAAGGAATGAGGAGAAAGGGACTGGAACAAGGAATGAGGAGTGAGGGAGCTGAACAAGGAATGAGGAGTGAGGGACTGGAACAAGGAATGAGGAGTGAGGGAGCTGAACAAGGAATGAGGAGTGAGGGACTGGAACAAGGAATGGGGAGTGAGGGACTGGAACAAGGAATGAGGAGTGAAAGAGCTGAACAAGGAATGAGGAGTGAGGGAGCTGAACAAGGAATGAGGAGTGAGGGAGCTGATCAAGGAATGAGGAGTGAGGGACTGGAACAAAGAATGAGGAGTGAGAGACTGGAACAAGGAATGAGGAGTGAGGGACTGGAACAAGGAATGAGGAGTGAGGGAGCTGAACAAGGAATGAGGAGTGAGGGACTGGAACAAGGAATGAGGAGTGAAGGACTGGAACAAAGAATGAGGAGTGAGAGTACTGGAACATGGAATGAGGAGTGAGGGACTGTTACAAGGAATGAGGAGTGAGGGAGCTGAACAAGGAATGAGGAGTGAGGGAGCTGAACAAGGACTGAGGAGTTAGGGACTGGAACAATGAGTGAGGAGTGAGGGAGCTGAACAAGGAATGAGGAGTGAGGCACTGGAACAAGGGATGAGGAGTGAGGGACTGGAACAAGGAATGAGGAGTGAGGGAGCTGAACAAGGAATTAGGAGTGAGGGACTGGAACAAGGAATGAGGAGTGAGGGAGCTGAACAAGGAATGAGGAGTGAGGGACTGGAACAAGGGATGAGGTGTGAGGGACTGGAACAAGGGATGAGGAGTGAGGGAGCTGAACAAGGAATGAGGAGT
Source organism: Hemitrygon akajei (assembly GCF_048418815.1). NCBI lineage: Eukaryota > Metazoa > Chordata > Chondrichthyes > Myliobatiformes > Dasyatidae > Hemitrygon > Hemitrygon akajei. The sequence goes on along the minus strand of NC_133127.1, from coordinate 10,266,980 downwards.
GAAAGACTGGAACAAGGAATAAGGAGTGAGGGACTGGAACAAGGAATGAGGAGTGAAGGAGCTGAACTAGGAATGGGGAGTGAGAGACTGGAACAAGGAATGAGGAGTGAGGGAGCTGAACAAGGAATGAGGAGTGAGGGACTGGAACAAGGGATGAGGAGTGAGGGAATGGAACAAGGAATGAAGAGTGAGGGAGATGAACAAGGAATGAGGAGTGAGGGAGCTGAACAAGGAATGGGGAGTGAGGGACTGGAACAAGGAATGAGGAGTGAGAGACTGGAACAAGGAATGAGGAGTGAGGGGGCTGAACAAGGGATGAGGAGTGAGGGACTGGAACAAGGAATGAGGAGTGAGGGAGCTGAACAAGGAATGAGGAGTGAGGGACTGGAACAAGGGATGAGGAGTGAGGGACTGGAACAAGGTATGAGGAGTGAGGGAGCTGAACAAGGAATGAGGAGTGAGGGAGCTGAACAAGGAATGAGGAGTGAGGGACAGGAACAAGGGATGAGGAGTGAGGGACTGGAACAAGGAATGAGGAGTGAGGGAGCTGAACAAGGAATGAGGAGTGAGGGACAGGAACAAGGAATGAGGAGTGAGAGACTGGAACAAGGAATGTGGAGTGACGGAGCTGAGCAAGGAATGAGGAGTGAAGGAGCTGAACAAGGAATGAGGAGTGAGGGAGTGAAACAAGGAATGAGGAGTGAGGGAGCTGAACATGGAATGGGGAGTGAGGGAGCTGAACAAGGAATGGGGAATGGGGGAGCTGAACAAGGAATGAGGAGTGATGGACTGGAACAAGGAATGAGGAGTGAGGGAGCTGAACAAGGAATGAGGAGTGAGGGACTGGAACAAGGAATGAGGAGTGAGGGACTGGAACAAGGGATGAGGAGTAAGGGACTGGAACAAGGAATGGGGAGTGAAGGAGCTAAACAAGGAGTGAGGAGTGAGGGAGCTGAACAAGGAAAGAGGAGTGAGGGAGCTGAACAAGGAATGGGGAGTGAGAGACTGGAACAAGGAATGAGGAGTGAAAGAGCTGAACAAGGAATGAGGAGTGAGGGAGCTGAACAAGGAATGAGGAGTGAGAGACTGGAACAAGGAATGAGGAGTGAGCGACTGGAACAAGGAATGAGGAGTGGGGGAGCTGAAAAAGGAATGAGGAGTGAGGGAGCTGAACAAGGAATGCAGAGTGAGGGACTGGAACAAGGAATGAGGAGTGAAGGAGCTGAACAAAGAATGAGGAGTGAGGGAGCTGAACAAGGAATGAGGAGTGTGGGAGCTGAACAAGGAATGAGGAGTGAAGGAGCAGAACAAGGAATGAGGAGTGAGGGACTGGAACAAGGAATGGGGAGTGAGGGAGCTAAACAAGGAATGAGGAGTGAGGGAGCTGAACAAGGAATGAGGAGAAAGGGAGCTGAACATGGAATGAGGAGTGAGGGACTGGAACAAGGAATGAGGAGTGAGGGACTGGAACAAGGAATGAGGAGTGAGAGACTGGAACAAGGAATGAGGAGTGGGGGAGCTGAACAAGGAATGAGGAGTGAGGAAGCTGAACAAGGAATGAGGAGTGAGGGAGCTGAACATGGAATGAGGAGTGAGAGACTGGAACAAGGAATGAGGAGTGAGGGACTGGAACAAAGAATGAGCAGTGAGGGACTGGAACAAGGAATGAGGAGTGAGGGAGCTGAACAAGGAATGAGTAGTGAAGGACTGGAACAAGGAATAAGGAGTGAGGGACTGGAACAAGGAATGAGGAGTGAAGGAGCTGAACTAGGAATGGGGAGTGAGAGACTGGAACAAGGAATGAGGAGTGAGGGAGCTGAACAAGGAATGAGGAGTGAGGGACTGGAACAAGGGATGAGGAGTGAGGGAATGGAACAAGGAATGAAGAGTGAGGGAGCTGAACAAGGAATGGGGAGTGAGGGACTGGAACAAGGAATGAGGAGTGAGAGACTGGAACAAGGAATGAGGAGTGAGGGGGCTGAACAAGGGATGAGGAGTGAGGGACTGGAACAAGGAATGAGGAGTGAGGGAGCTGAACAAGGAATGAGGAGTGAGGGACTGGAACAAAGGATGAGGAGTGAGGGACTGGAACAAGGTATGAGGAGTGAGGGAGCTGAACAAGGAATGAGGAGTGAGGGAGCTGAACAAGGAATGAGGAGTGAGGGACAGGAACAAGGGATGAGCAGTGAGGGACTGGAACAAGGAATGAGGAGTGAGGGAGCTGAACAAGGAATGAGGAGTGAGGGACAGGAACAAGGAATGAGGAGTGAGAGACTGGAACAAGGAATGAGGAGTGAGGGACTGGAACAAGGAATGAGGAGTGAGGGACTGGAACAAGTGATGAGGAGTAAGGGACTGGAACAAGGAATGGGGAGTGAAGGAGCTAAACAAGGAGTGAGGAGTGAGGGAGCTGAACAAGGAAAGAGGAGTGAGGGAGCTGAACAAGGAATGGGGAGTGAGAGACTGGAACAAGGAATGAGGAGTGAAAGAGCTGAACAAGGAATGAGGAGTGAGGGAGCTGAACAAGGAATGAGCAGTGAGAGACTGGAACAAGAAATGAGGAGTGAGGGACTGGAACAAGGAATGAGGAGTGGGGGAGCTGAAAAAGGAATGAGGAGTGAGGGAGCTGAACAAGGAATGCAGAGTGAGGGACTGGAACAAGGAATGAGGAGTGAAGGAGCTGAACAAAGAATGAGGAGTGAGGGAGCTGAACAAGGAATGAGGAGTGTGGGAGCTGAACAAGGAATGAGGAGTGAAGGAGCAGAACAAGGAATGAGGAGTGAGGGACTGGAACAAGGAATGGGGAGTGAGGGAGCTGAACAAGGAATGAGGAGTGAGGGAGCTGAACAAGGAATGAGGAGTGAGGGAGCTGAACATGGAATAAGGAGTGAGGGACTGGAACAAGGAATGAGGAGTGAGGGACTGGAACAAGGAATGAGGAGTGAGAGACTGGAACAAGGAATGAGGAGTGGGGGAGCTGAACAAGGAATGAGGAGTGAGGGAGCTGAACAAGGAATGAGGAGTGAGGGAGCTGAACATGGAATGAGGAGTGAGAGACTGGAACAAGGAATGAGGAGTGAGGGACTGGAACAAAGAATGAGCAGTGAGGGACTGGAACAAGGAATGAGGAGTGAGGGAGCTGAACAAGGAATGAGGAGTGAAGGACTGGAACAAGGAATAAGGAGTGAGGGACTGGAACAAGGAATGAGGAGTGAAGGAGCTGAACTAGGAATGGGGAGTGAGAGACTGGAACAAGGAATGAGGAGTGAGGGAGCTGAACAAGGAATGAGGAGTGAGGGACTGGAACAAGGGATGAGGAGTGAGGGAATGGAACAAGGAATGAAGAGTGAGGGAGATGAACAAGGAATGAGGAGTGAGGGAGCTGAACAAGGAATGGGGAGTGAGGGACTGAAACAAGGAATGTGGAGTGAGAGACTGGAACAAGGAATGAGGAGTGAGGGGGCTGAACAAGGGATGAGGAGTGAGGGACTGGAACAAGGAATGAGGAGTGAGGGAGCTGAACAAGGAATGAGGAGTGAGGGACTGGAACAAGGGATGAGGAGTGAGGGACTGGAACAAGGTATGAGGAGTGAGGGAGCTGAACAAGGAATGAGGAGTGAGGGAGCTGAACAAGGAATGAGGAGTGAGGGACAGGAACAAGGGATGAGGAGTGAAGGAGCTGAACAAAGAATGAGGAGTGAGGGAGCTGAACAAGGAATGAGGAGTGTGGGAGCTGAACAAGGAATGAGGAGTGAAGGAGCAGAACAAGGAATGAGGAGTGAGGGACTGGAACAAGGAATGGGGAGTGAGGGAGCTGAACAAGGAATGAGGAGTGAGGGAGCTGAACAAGGAATGAGGAGTGAGGGAGCTGAACATGGAATGAGGAGTGAGGGACTGGAACAAGGAATGAGGAGTGAGGGACTGGAACAAGGAATGAGGAGTGAGAGACTGGAACAAGGAATGAGGAGTAGGGGAGCTGAACAAGGAATGAGGAGTGAGGGAGCTGAACAAGGAATGAGGAGTGAGGGAGCTGAACATGGAATGAGGAGTGAGAGACTGGAACAAGGAATGAGGAGTGAGGGACTGGAACAAAGAATGAGCAGTGAGGGACTGGAACAAGGAATGAGGAGTGAAGGAGCTGAACAAGAAATGAGGAGTGAGGGAGCTGAACAAGGAGTGAAGAGTGAGGGAGCTGAACAAGGAATGAGGAGTGAGGGACTGGAACAAGGAATGAAGAGTGAGGGAGCTGAACAAGGAATGAGGAGTGAAGGAGCTGAACAAGGAATGAGGAGTGAGGGAGCTGAACAAGGAATGAGGAGTGAAGGAGCTGAACAAGGAGTGAGGAGTGAGGGAGCTGAACAAGGAATGAGGAGTGAGAGACTGGAACAAGGAATGAGGAGTGAGCGACTGGAACAAGGAATGAGGAGTGGGGGAGCTGAAAAAGGAATGAGGAGTGAGGGAGCTGAACAAGGAATGCAGAGTGAGGGACTGGAACAAGGAATGAGGAGTGAAGGAGCTGAACAAAGAATGAGGAGTGAGGGAGCTGAACAAGGAATGAGGAGTGTGGGAGCTGAACAAGGAATGAGGAGTGAAGGAGCAGAACAAGGAATGAGGAGTGAGGGACTGGAACAAGGAATGGGGAGTGAGGGAGCTAAACAAGGAATGAGGAGTGAGGGAGCTGAACAAGGAATGAGGAGAAAGGGAGCTGAACATGGAATGAGGAGTGAGGGACTGGAACAAGGAATGAGGAGTGAGGGACTGGAACAAGGAATGAGGAGTGAGAGACTGGAACAAGGAATGAGGAGTGGGGGAGCTGAACAAGGAATGAGGAGTGAGGAAGCTGAACAAGGAATGAGGAGTGAGGGAGCTGAACATGGAATGAGGAGTGAGAGACTGGAACAAGGAATGAGGAGTGAGGGACTGGAACAAAGAATGAGCAGTGAGGGACTGGAACAAGGAATGAGGAGTGAGGGAGCTGAACAAGGAATGAGTAGTGAAGGACTGGAACAAGGAATAAGGAGTGAGGGACTGGAACAAGGAATGAGGAGTGAAGGAGCTGAACTAGGAATGGGGAGTGAGAGACTGGAACAAGGAATGAGGAGTGAGGGAGCTGAACAAGGAATGAGGAGTGAGGGACTGGAACAAGGGATGAGGAGTGAGGGAATGGAACAAGGAATGAAGAGTGAGGGAGCTGAACAAGGAATGGGGAGTGAGGGACTGGAACAAGGAATGAGGAGTGAGAGACTGGAACAAGGAATGAGGAGTGAGGGGGCTGAACAAGGGATGAGGAGTGAGGGACTGGAACAAGGAATGAGGAGTGAGGGAGCTGAACAAGGAATGAGGAGTGAGGGACTGGAACAAAGGATGAGGAGTGAGGGACTGGAACAAGGTATGAGGAGTGAGGGAGCTGAACAAGGAATGAGGAGTGAGGGAGCTGAACAAGGAATGAGGAGTGAGGGACAGGAACAAGGGATGAGCAGTGAGGGACTGGAACAAGGAATGAGGAGTGAGGGAGCTGAACAAGGAATGAGGAGTGAGGGACAGGAACAAGGAATGAGGAGTGAGAGACTGGAACAAGGAATGAGGAGTGAGGGACTGGAACAAGGAATGAGGAGTGAGGGACTGGAACAAGTGATGAGGAGTAAGGGACTGGAACAAGGAATGGGGAGTGAAGGAGCTAAACAAGGAGTGAGGAGTGAGGGAGCTGAACAAGGAAAGAGGAGTGAGGGAGCTGAACAAGGAATGGGGAGTGAGAGACTGGAACAAGGAATGAGGAGTGAAAGAGCTGAACAAGGAATGAGGAGTGAGGGAGCTGAACAAGGAATGAGCAGTGAGAGACTGGAACAAGAAATGAGGAGTGAGGGACTGGAACAAGGAATGAGGAGTGGGGGAGCTGAAAAAGGAATGAGGAGTGAGGGAGCTGAACAAGGAATGCAGAGTGAGGGACTGGAACAAGGAATGAGGAGTGAAGGAGCTGAACAAAGAATGAGGAGTGAGGGAGCTGAACAAGGAATGAGGAGTGTGGGAGCTGAACAAGGAATGAGGAGTGAAGGAGCAGAACAAGGAATGAGGAGTGAGGGACTGGAACAAGGAATGGGGAGTGAGGGAGCTGAACAAGGAATGAGGAGTGAGGGAGCTGAACAAGGAATGAGGAGTGAGGGAGCTGAACATGGAATAAGGAGTGAGGGACTGGAACAAGGAATGAGGAGTGAGGGACTGGAACAAGGAATGAGGAGTGAGAGACTGGAACAAGGAATGAGGAGTGGGGGAGCTGAACAAGGAATGAGGAGTGAGGGAGCTGAACAAGGAATGAGGAGTGAGGGAGCTGAACATGGAATGAGGAGTGAGAGACTGGAACAAGGAATGAGGAGTGAGGGACTGGAACAAAGAATGAGCAGTGAGGGACTGGAACAAGGAATGAGGAGTGAGGGAGCTGAACAAGGAATGAGGAGTGAAGGACTGGAACAAGGAATAAGGAGTGAGGGACTGGAACAAGGAATGAGGAGTGAAGGAGCTGAACTAGGAATGGGGAGTGAGAGACTGGAACAAGGAATGAGGAGTGAGGGAGCTGAACAAGGAATGAGGAGTGAGGGACTGGAACAAGGGATGAGGAGTGAGGGAATGGAACAAGGAATGAAGAGTGAGGGAGATGAACAAGGAATGAGGAGTGAGGGAGCTGAACAAGGAATGGGGAGTGAGGGACTGAAACAAGGAATGAGGAGTGAGAGACTGGAACAAGGAATGAGGAGTGAGGGGGCTGAACAAGGGATGAGGAGTGAGGGACTGGAACAAGGAATGAGGAGTGAGGGAGCTGAACAAGGAATGAGGAGTGAGGGACTGGAACAAGGGATGAGGAGTGAGGGACTGGAACAAGGTATGAGGAGTGAGGGAGCTGAACAAGGAATGAGGAGTGAGGGAGCTGAACAAGGAATGAGGAGTGAGGGACAGGAACAAGGGATGAGGAGTGAAGGAGCTGAACAAAGAATGAGGAGTGAGGGAGCTGAACAAGGAATGAGGAGTGTGGGAGCTGAACAAGGAATGAGGAGTGAAGGAGCAGAACAAGGAATGAGGAGTGAGGGACTGGAACAAGGAATGGGGAGTGAGGGAGCTGAACAAGGAATGAGGAGTGAGGGAGCTGAACAAGGAATGAGGAGTGAGGGAGCTGAACATGGAATGAGGAGTGAGGGACTGGAACAAGGAATGAGGAGTGAGGGACTGGAACAAGGAATGAGGAGTGAGAGACTGGAACAAGGAATAAGGAGTAGGGGAGCTGAACAAGGAATGAGGAGTGAGGGAGCTGAACAAGGAATGAGGAGTGAGGGAGCTGAACATGGAATGAGGAGTGAGAGACTGGAACAAGGAATGAGGAGTGAGGGACTGGAACAAAGAATGAGCAGTGAGGGACTGGAACAAGGAATGAGGAGTGAAGGAGCTGAACAAGAAATGAGGAGTGAGGGAGCTGAACAAGGAGTGAAGAGTGAGGGAGCTGAACAAGGAATGAGGAGTGAGGGACTGGAACAAGGAATGAAGAGTGAGGGAGCTGAACAAGGAATGAGGAGTGAAGGAGCTGAACAAGGAATGAGGAGTGAGGGAGCTGAACAAGGAATGAGGAGTGAAGGAGCTGAACAAGGAGTGAGGAGTGAGGGACTGGAACAAGTAATGAGGAGTGAGGGACTGGAACAAGGAATGAGGAGTGAGGGAGCTGAACAAGGAATGAGGAGTGAGGGACAGGAACAAGGAATAAGGAGTGAGGGAGCTGAACAAGGAATGAGGAGTGAGGGACTGGAACAAAGGATGAGGAGTGAGGGACTGGAACAAGGTATGAGGAGTGAGGGAGCTGAACAAGGAATGAGGAGTGAGGGAGCTGAACAAGGAATGAGGAGTGAGGGACAGGAACAAGGGATGAGCAGTGAGGGACTGGAACAAGGAATGAGGAGTGAGGGAGCTGAACAAGGAATGAGGAGTGAGGGACAGGAACAAGGAATGAGGAGTGAGAGACTGGAACAAGGAATGAGGAGTGAGGGACTGGAACAAGGAATGAGGAGTGAGGGACTGGAACAAGTGATGAGGAGTAAGGGACTGGAACAAGGAATGGGGAGTGAAGGAGCTAAACAAGGAGTGAGGAGTGAGGGAGCTGAACAAGGAAAGAGGAGTGAGGGAGCTGAACAAGGAATGGGGAGTGAGAGACTGGAACAAGGAATGAGGAGTGAAAGAGCTGAACAAGGAATGAGGAGTGAGGGAGCTGAACAAGGAATGAGGAGTGAGAGACTGGAACAAGAAATGAGGAGTGAGGGACTGGAACAAGGAATGAGGAGTGGGGGAGCTGAAAAAGGAATGAGGAGTGAGGGAGCTGAACAAGGAATGCAGAGTGAGGGACTGGAACAAGGAATGAGGAGTGAAGGAGCTGAACAAAGAATGAGGAGTGAGGGAGCTGAACAAGGAATGAGGAGTGTGGGAGCTGAACAAGGAATGAGGAGTGAAGGAGCAGAACAAGGAATGAGGAGTGAGGGACTGGAACAAGGAATGGGGAGTGAGGGAGCTGAACAAGGAATGAGGAGTGAGGGAGCTGAACAAGGAATGAGGAGTGAGGGAGCTGAACATGGAATGAGGAGTGAGGGACTGGAACAAGGAATGAGGAGTGAGGGACTGGAACAAGGAATGAGGAGTGAGAGACTGGAACAAGGAATGAGGAGTGGGGGAGCTGAACAAGGAATGAGGAGTGAGGGAGCTGAACAAGGAATGAGGAGTGAGGGAGCTGAACATGGAATGAGGAGTGAGAGACTGGAACAAGGAATGAGGAGTGAGGGACTGGAACAAAGAATGAGCAGTGAGGGACTGGAACAAGGAATGAGGAGTGAGGGAGCTGAACAAGGAATGAGGAGTGAAGGACTGGAACAAGGAATAAGGAGTGAGGGACTGGAACAAGGAATGAGGAGTGAAGGAGCTGAACTAGGAATGGGGAGTGAGAGACTGGAACAAGGAATGAGGAGTGAGGGAGCTGAACAAGGAATGAGGAGTGAGGGACTGGAACAAGGGATGAGGAGTGAGGGAATGGAACAAGGAATGAAGAGTGAGGGAGATGAACAAGGAATGAGGAGTGAGGGAGCTGAACAAGGAATGGGGAGTGAGGGACTGAAACAAGGAATGAGGAGTGAGAGACTGGAACAAGGAATGAGGAGTGAGGGGGCTGAACAAGGGATGAGGAGTGAGGGACTGGAACAAGGAATGAGGAGTGAGGGAGCTGAACAAGGAATGAGGAGTGAGGGACTGGAACAAGGGATGAGGAGTGAGGGACTGGAACAAGGTATGAGGAGTGAGGGAGCTGAACAAGGAATGAGGAGTGAGGGAGCTGAACAAGGAATGAGGAGTGAGGGACAGGAACAAGGGATGAGGAGTGAAGGAGCTGAACAAAGAATGAGGAGTGAGGGAGCTGAACAAGGAATGAGGAGTGTGGGAGCTGAACAAGGAATGAGGAGTGAAGGAGCAGAACAAGGAATGAGGAGTGAGGGACTGGAACAAGGAATGGGGAGTGAGGGAGCTGAACAAGGAATGAGGAGTGAGGGAGCTGAACAAGGAATGAGGAGTGAGGGAGCTGAACATGGAATGAGGAGTGAGGGACTGGAACAAGGAATGAGGAGTGAGGGACTGGAACAAGGAATGAGGAGTGAGAGACTGGAACAAGGAATGAGGAGTAGGGGAGCTGAACAAGGAATGAGGAGTGAGGGAGCTGAACAAGGAATGAGGAGTGAGGGAGCTGAACATGGAATGAGGAGTGAGAGACTGGAACAAGGAATGAGGAGTGAGGGACTGGAACAAAGAATGAGCAGTGAGGGACTGGAACAAGGAATGAGGAGTGAAGGAGCTGAACAAGAAATGAGGAGTGAGGGAGCTGAACAAGGAGTGAAGAGTGAGGGAGCTGAACAAGGAATGAGGAGTGAGGGACTGGAACAAGGAATGAAGAGTGAGGGAGCTGAACAAGGAATGAGGAGTGAAGGAGCTGAACAAGGAATGAGGAGTGAGGGAGCTGAACAAGGAATGAGGAGTGAAGGAGCTGAACAAGGAGTGAGGAGTGAGGGACTGGAACAAGTAATGAGGAGTGAGGGACTGGAACAAGGAATGAGGAGTGAGGGAGCTGAACAAGGAATGAGGAGTGAGGGACAGGAACAAGGAATAAGGAGTGAGGGAGCTGAACAAGGAATGAGGAGTTAAGGAGCTGAACAAGGAATGAGGAGTGAGGGAGCTGAACAAGGAATGAGGAGTGAAGGTGCTGAACAAGGAGTGAGGAGTGAGGGAGCTGAACAAGGAATGAGGAGTGAGGGAGCTGAACAAGGAATGAGGAGTGAGGGACAGGAACAAGGGATGAGGAGTAAGGGACTGGAACAAGGAATGAGGAGTGAGGGAGCTGAACAAGGAATGAGGAGTGAAGGAGCTGAACAAGGAATGAGGAGTGAGGGAGCTGAACAAGGAATGAGGAGTGAGGGACAGGAACAAGGGATGAGGAGTAAGGGACTGGAACAAGGAATGAGGAGTGAGGGAGCTGAACAAGGAATGAGGATTGAAGGAGCTGAACAAGGAATGAGGAGTGAGGGAGCTGAACAAGGAATGAGGAGTGAGGGACTGGAACAAGGAATGAGGAGTGAGGGAGCTAAACAAGGAATGAGGAGTGAGGGAGCTGAACAAGGAATGAGGAGTGAGAGACTGGAACAAGGAATGAGGAGCGAGGGAGCTGAACAAGGAATGGGGAGCGAGGGAGATGAACAAGGAATGAGGAGTGAGGGAGATGAACAAGTAATGAGGAGTGAGGGACTGGAACAAGGAATGAGGAGTGAGGGACTGGAACAAGGAATGTGGAGTGAGGGAGCTGAACAAGGAATGAGGAGTGAGGGACTGGAACAAGGAATGAAGAGTGAGGGAGCTGAACAAGGAATGAGGAGTGAGGGACTGGAACAAGGAATGAGGAGTGAAGGAGCTGAACAAGGAATGAGGAGTGAGGGACCTGAACAAGGAATGGGGAGTGAGGGACTGGAACAAGGAATGAGGAGTGAGGGAGCTGAACAAGGAATGAGGAGTGAGGGACTGGAACAAGGAATGAAGAGTGAGGGAGCTGAACATGGAATGGGGAGTGAGGGAGCTGAACAAGGAATGAGGAGTGAGGGACTGGAACAGGGAATGTGGAGTGAGGGAGCTGAACAAGGAATGAGGAGTGAGGGAGCTGAACAAGAAATGAGGAGTGAGGGAATGGAACAAGGAATGAGGAGTGAGGGACTGGAACAAGGAATGAGGAGTGAAGGACTGGAACAAGGAATGAGGAGTGAGGGAGCTGAACAAGGAATGAGGAGTGAAGGAGCTGAACAAGGAATGAGGAGTGAGGGAGCTGAACAAGGGATGAGGAGTGAAGGAGCTGAACAAGGAATGAGGAGTGGGGGAGCTGAACAAGGAATGAGGAGTGAGGGAGATGAACAAGGAATGAGGAGTGAGAGACTGGAACAAGGAATGAGGAGTGAGGGAGCTGAACAAGGAATGAGGAGTGAGGGAGCTGAACAAGGGATGAGGAGTGAAGGAGCTGAACAAGGAATGAGGAGTGAGGGAGCTGAACAAGGAATGAGGAGTGAGGGACTGGAACAAGGAATGGGGAGTGAAGGAGCTGAACAAGGAATGAGGCGTGAGGGCCTGGAACAAGGAATGAGGAGTGAGGGAGCTGAACAAGGGATGAGGAGTGAAGGAGCTGAACAAGGAATGAGGAGTGAAGGAGCTGAACAAGGAATGAGGAGTGAAGGAGCTGGAACAAGGAATGAGTAGTGAGGGAGCTGAACCAGGAATGAGGAGTGAAGGAGCTGGAACAAGGAATGAGGAGTGAGTGACTGGAACAAGGATTGAGGAGTGAGGGAGCTGAACAAGGATTGAGGAGTGAGGGAGCTGAACAAGGAATGGGGAGTGAGGGAGCTGAACAAGGAATGAGGAGTGAGGGACTGGAACAAGGATTGAGGAGTGAGGGAGCAGAACAAGGAATGAGGAGTGAGGGAGCTGAACAAGGAATGGGGAGTGAGGGAGCTGAACAAGGAATGAGGAGTAATGGACTGGAACAAGAATTGAGGAGTGAGGGAGCTGAACAAGGAATGAGGAGTGAGGGAGCTGAACAAGGAATGGGGAGTGAGGGAGCTGAACAAGGAATGAGGAGTGAAGGAGCTGAACAAGGAATGAGGAGTTAAGGAGCTGAACAAGGAATGAGGAGTGAGGGAGCTGAACAAGGAATGAGGAGTGAAGGAGCTGAACAAGGAATGAGGAGTGAAGGAGCTGAACAAGGAGTGAGGAGTGAGGGACTGGAACAAGTAATGAGGAGTGAGGGACTGGAACAAGGAATGAGGAGTGAGGGAGCTGAACAAGGAATGAGGAGTGAGGGACAGGAACAAGGAATGAGGAGTGAGGGAGCTGAACAAGGAATGAGGAGTTAAGGAGCTGAACAAGGAATGAGGAGTGAGGGAGCTGAACAAGGAATGAGGAGTGAAGGTGCTGAACAAGGAGTGAGGAGTGAGTGAGCTGAACAAGGAATGAGGAGTGAGGGAGCTGAACAAGGAATGAGGAGTGAGGGACTGGAACAAGGAAAGAGGAGTGAGGGAGCTGAACAAGGAATGAGGAGTGAGGGACTGGAACAAGGAATGAGGAGTGAGGGAGCTGAACAAGGAATGAGGAGTGAGGGACAGGAACAAGGGATGAGGAGTAAGGGACTGGAACAAGGAATGAGGAGTGAGGGAGCTGAACAAGGAATGAGGAGTAAGGGACTGGAACAAGGAATGGGGAGTGAAGGAGCTAAACAAGGAGTGAGGAGTGAGGGAGCTGAACAAGGAAAGAGGAGTGAGGGAGCTGAACAAGGAATGGGGAGTGAGAGACTGGAACAAGGAATGAGGAGTGAAAGAGCTGAACAAGGAATGAGGAGTGAGGGAGCTGAACAAGGAATGAGGAGTGAGAGACTGGAACAAGAAATGAGGAGTGAGGGACTGGAACAAGGAATGAGGAGTGGGGGAGCTGAAAAAGGAATGAGGAGTGAGGGAGCTGAACAAGGAATGCAGAGTGAGGGACTGGAACAAGGAATGAGGAGTGAAGGAGCTGAACAAAGAATGAGGAGTGAGGGAGCTGAACAAGGAATGAGGAGTGTGGGAGCTGAACAAGGAATGAGGAGTGAAGGAGCAGAACAAGGAATGAGGAGTGAGGGACTGGAACAAGGAATGGGGAGTGAGGGAGCTGAACAAGGAATGAGGAGTGAGGGAGCTGAACAAGGAATGAGGAGTGAGGGAGCTGAACATGGAATGAGGAGTGAGGGACTGGAACAAGGAATGAGGAGTGAGGGACTGGAACAAGGAATGAGGAGTGAGAGACTGGAACAAGGAATGAGGAGTGGGGGAGCTGAACAAGGAATGAGGAGTGAGGGAGCTGAACAAGGAATGAGGAGTGAGGGAGCTGAACATGGAATGAGGAGTGAGAGACTGGAACAAGGAATGAGGAGTGAGGGACTGGAACAAAGAATGAGCAGTGAGGGACTGGAACAAGGAATGAGGAGTGAGGGAGCTGAACAAGGAATGAGGAGTGAAGGACTGGAACAAGGAATAAGGAGTGAGGGACTGGAACAAGGAATGAGGAGTGAAGGAGCTGAACTAGGAATGGGGAGTGAGAGACTGGAACAAGGAATGAGGAGTGAGGGAGCTGAACAAGGAATGAGGAGTGAGGGACTGGAACAAGGGATGAGGAGTGAGGGAATGGAACAAGGAATGAAGAGTGAGGGAGATGAACAAGGAATGAGGAGTGAGGGAGCTGAACAAGGAATGGGGAGTGAGGGACTGAAACAAGGAATGAGGAGTGAGAGACTGGAACAAGGAATGAGGAGTGAGGGGGCTGAACAAGGGATGAGGAGTGAGGGACTGGAACAAGGAATGAGGAGTGAGGGAGCTGAACAAGGAATGAGGAGTGAGGGACTGGAACAAGGGATGAGGAGTGAGGGACTGGAACAAGGTATGAGGAGTGAGGGAGCTGAACAAGGAATGAGGAGTGAGGGAGCTGAACAAGGAATGAGGAGTGAGGGACAGGAACAAGGGATGAGGAGTGAAGGAGCTGAACAAAGAATGAGGAGTGAGGGAGCTGAACAAGGAATGAGGAGTGTGGGAGCTGAACAAGGAATGAGGAGTGAAGGAGCAGAACAAGGAATGAGGAGTGAGGGACTGGAACAAGGAATGGGGAGTGAGGGAGCTGAACAAGGAATGAGGAGTGAGGGAGCTGAACAAGGAATGAGGAGTGAGGGAGCTGAACATGGAATGAGGAGTGAGGGACTGGAACAAGGAATGAGGAGTGAGGGACTGGAACAAGGAATGAGGAGTGAGAGACTGGAACAAGGAATGAGGAGTAGGGGAGCTGAACAAGGAATGAGGAGTGAGGGAGCTGAACAAGGAATGAGGAGTGAGGGAGCTGAACATGGAATGAGGAGTGAGAGACTGGAACAAGGAATGAGGAGTGAGGGACTGGAACAAAGAATGAGCAGTGAGGGACTGGAACAAGGAATGAGGAGTGAAGGAGCTGAACAAGAAATGAGGAGTGAGGGAGCTGAACAAGGAGTGAAGAGTGAGGGAGCTGAACAAGGAATGAGGAGTGAGGGACTGGAACAAGGAATGAAGAGTGAGGGAGCTGAACAAGGAATGAGGAGTGAAGGAGCTGAACAAGGAATGAGGAGTGAGGGAGCTGAACAAGGAATGAGGAGTGAAGGAGCTGAACAAGGAGTGAGGAGTGAGGGACTGGAACAAGTAATGAGGAGTGAGGGACTGGAACAAGGAATGAGGAGTGAGGGAGCTGAACAAGGAATGAGGAGTGAGGGACAGGAACAAGGAATAAGGAGTGAGGGAGCTGAACAAGGAATGAGGAGTTAAGGAGCTGAACAAGGAATGAGGAGTGAGGGAGCTGAACAAGGAATGAGGAGTGAAGGTGCTGAACAAGGAGTGAGGAGTGAGGGAGCTGAACAAGGAATGAGGAGTGAGGGAGCTGAACAAGGAATGAGGAGTGAGGGACAGGAACAAGGGATGAGGAGTAAGGGACTGGAACAAGGAATGAGGAGTGAGGGAGCTGAACAAGGAATGAGGAGTGAAGGAGCTGAACAAGGAATGAGGAGTGAGGGAGCTGAACAAGGAATGAGGAGTGAGGGACAGGAACAAGGGATGAGGAGTAAGGGACTGGAACAAGGAATGAGGAGTGAGGGAGCTGAACAAGGAATGAGGATTGAAGGAGCTGAACAAGGAATGAGGAGTGAGGGAGCTGAACAAGGAATGAGGAGTGAGGGACTGGAACAAGGAATGAGGAGTGAGGGAGCTAAACAAGGAATGAGGAGTGAGGGAGCTGAACAAGGAATGAGGAGTGAGAGACTGGAACAAGGAATGAGGAGCGAGGGAGCTGAACAAGGAATGGGGAGCGAGGGAGATGAACAAGGAATGAGGAGTGAGGGAGATGAACAAGTAATGAGGAGTGAGGGACTGGAACAAGGAATGAGGAGTGAGGGACTGGAACAAGGAATGTTGAGTGAGGGAGCTGAACAAGGAATGAGGAGTGAGGGACTGGAACAAGGAATGAAGAGTGAGGGAGCTGAACAAGGAATGAGGAGTGAGGGACTGGAACAAGGAATGAGGAGTGAAGGAGCTGAACAAGGAATGAGGAGTGAGGGACCTGAACAAGGAATGGGGAGTGAGGGACTGGAACAAGGAATGAGGAGTGAGGGAGCTGAACAAGGAATGAGGAGTGAGGGACTGGAACAAGGAATGAAGAGTGAGGGAGCTGAACATGGAATGGGGAGTGAGGGAGCTGAACAAGGAATGAGGAGTGAGGGACTGGAACAGGGAATGTGGAGTGAGGGAGCTGAACAAGGAATGAGGAGTGAGGGAGCTGAACAAGAAATGAGGAGTGAGGGAATGGAACAAGGAATGAGGAGTGAGGGACTGGAACAAGGAATGAGGAGTGAAGGACTGGAACAAGGAATGAGGAGTGAGGGAGCTGAACAAGGAATGAGGAGTGAAGGAGCTGAACAAGGAATGAGGAGTGAGGGAGCTGAACAAGGGATGAGGAGTGAAGGAGCTGAACAAGGAATGAGGAGTGGGGGAGCTGAACAAGGAATGAGGAGTGAGGGAGATGAACAAGGAATGAGGAGTGAGAGACTGGAACAAGGAATGAGGAGTGAGGGAGCTGAACAAGGAATGAGGAGTGAGGGAGCTGAACAAGGGATGAGGAGTGAAGGAGCTGAACAAGGAATGAGGAGTGAGGGAGCTGAACAAGGAATGAGGAGTGAGGGACTGGAACAAGGAATGGGGAGTGAAGGAGCTGAACAAGGAATGAGGCGTGAGGGCCTGGAACAAGGAATGAGGAGTGAGGGAGCTGAACAAGGGATGAGGAGTGAAGGAGCTGAACAAGGAATGAGGAGTGAAGGAGCTGAACAAGGAATGAGGAGTGAAGGAGCTGGAACAAGGAATGAGTAGTGAGGGAGCTGAACCAGGAATGAGGAGTGAAGGAGCTGGAACAAGGAATGAGGAGTGAGTGACTGGAACAAGGATTGAGGAGTGAGGGAGCTGAACAAGGATTGAGGAGTGAGGGAGCTGAACAAGGAATGGGGAGTGAGGGAGCTGAACAAGGAATGAGGAGTGAGGGACTGGAACAAGGATTGAGGAGTGAGGGAGCAGAACAAGGAATGAGGAGTGAGGGAGCTGAACAAGGAATGGGGAGTGAGGGAGCTGAACAAGGAATGAGGAGTAATGGACTGGAACAAGAATTGAGGAGTGAGGGAGCTGAACAAGGAATGAGGAGTGAGGGAGCTGAACAAGGAATGGGGAGTGAGGGAGCTGAACAAGGAATGAGGAGTGAAGGAGCTGAACAAGGAATGAGGAGTTAAGGAGCTGAACAAGGAATGAGGAGTGAGGGAGCTGAACAAGGAATGAGGAGTGAAGGAGCTGAACAAGGAATGAGGAGTGAAGGAGCTGAACAAGGAGTGAGGAGTGAGGGACTGGAACAAGTAATGAGGAGTGAGGGACTGGAACAAGGAATGAGGAGTGAGGGAGCTGAACAAGGAATGAGGAGTGAGGGACAGGAACAAGGAATGAGGAGTGAGGGAGCTGAACAAGGAATGAGGAGTTAAGGAGCTGAACAAGGAATGAGGAGTGAGGGAGCTGAACAAGGAATGAGGAGTGAAGGTGCTGAACAAGGAGTGAGGAGTGAGTGAGCTGAACAAGGAATGAGGAGTGAGGGAGCTGAACAAGGAATGAGGAGTGAGGGACTGGAACAAGGAAAGAGGAGTGAGGGAGCTGAACAAGGAATGAGGAGTGAGGGACTGGAACAAGGAATGAGGAGTGAGGGAGCTGAACAAGGAATGAGGAGTGAGGGACAGGAACAAGGGATGAGGAGTAAGGGACTGGAACAAGGAATGAGGAGTGAGGGAGCTGAACAAGGAATGAGGAGTGAAGGAGCTGAACAAGGAATGAGGAGTGAGGGAGCTGAACAAGGAATGAGGAGTGAGGGACAGGAACAAGGGATGAGGAGTAAGGGACTGGAACAAGGAATGAGGAGCGAGGGAGCTGAACAAGGAATGAGGATTGAAGGAGCTGAACAAGGAATGAGGAGTGAGGGAGCTGAACAAGGAATGAGGAGTGAGGGACTGGAACAAGGAATGAGGAGTGAGGGAGCTGAACAAGGAATGAGGAGTGAGGGAGCTGAACAAGGAATGAGGAGTGAGAGACTGGAACAAGGAATGAGGAGTGAGGGAGCTGAACAAGGAATGGGGAGCGAGTGAGATGAACAAGGAATGAAGAGTGAGGGAGATGAACAAGTAATGAGGAGTGAGGGACTGGAACAAGGAATGAGGAGTGAGGGACTGGAACAAGGAATGTGGAGTGAGGGAGCTGAACAAGGAATGAGGAGTGAGGGACTGGAACAAGGAATGAAGAGTGAGTGAGCTGAACAAGGAATGAGGAGTGAGGGACTGGAACAAGGAATGAGGAGTGAAGGAGCTGAACAAGGAATGAGGAGTGAGGGAGCTGAACAAGGAATGGGGAGTGAGGGACTGGAACAAGGAATGAGGAGTGAGGGAGCTGAACAAGGAATGAGGAGTGAGGGACTGGAACAAGGAATGGGGAGTGAGGGAGCTGGACAAGGAATGAGGAGTGAAGGAGCTGAACAAGGAATGAGGAGTGAGGGAGCTGAACAAGGGATGAGGAATGAGAGACTGGAACAAGAAATGGGAAGTGAAGGAGCTGAACAGGAATGAGGAGTGAGGGAGCTGAACAAGGGATGAGGAGTGAGAGACTGGAACAAGGAATGAGAAGTGAAGGAGCTGAACAAGGAGTGAGAAGTGAGGGAGCTGAACACAGAATGAGGAGTGAGGGAGCTGAACAATGAATGGGGAGTGAGGGATCTGAACAAGGAATGAGGAGTGAGGGAGCTGAACAATGAATGGGGAGTGAGGGAGCTGAACAAGGATTGGGGATTGAGGGAGCTGAACAAGGAATGAGAATTGAAGGAGCTGAACAAGGAATGAGGAGTGAAGTAGCTGAACAAGGAATGAGGAGTGAGGGAGCTGAACAAGGAATGAGGAGTGAGAGAGATGAACAAGCAATGAGGAGTGAGGGAGCTGAACAAGGAATGAGGAGTGAAGGAGCTGAACAAGGAATGAGGAGTGAGGGAGCTGAACAAGGAATGAGGAGTGAGGGAGCTGACAAGGAATGGGGAGTGATGGAGCTGAACAAGGAATGGGGAGTGAAGAAGCTGAACAAGGAATGAGGAGTGAGGGAGCTGAACAAGGAATGAGGAGTGAGGGAGCTGAACAAGGAATGGGGAGTGAGAGACTGGAACAAGGAATGAGGAGTGAAGGAGCTGAACAAGGAATGAGGGGTGAGGGACTGGAATAAGGAATGAGGAGTGAGGGAGCTGAACAAGGAATGAGGAGTGAGGGACTGGAACAAGGAATGAGGAGTGAGGGAGCTGAACAAGGAATGAGGAGTGAGAGACTGGAACAAGGAATGAGGAGTGAGGGAGCTGAAAAAGGAATGAGGAGTGAGGGAGCTGAACAAGGAATGAGGAGTGAGGGACTGGAACAAGGAATGGGGAGTGAGGGAGCTGAACAAGGAATGGGGAGTGAGGGAGCTGAACAAGGAATGAGGAGTGAGGGACTGGAACAAGGAATGAGGAGTGAAGGAGTTGAACAAGGAATGAGGAGTGAGGGACTGGAACAAGGAATGAGGAGTGAAGGATCTGAACAAGGAATGAGGAGTGAAGGAGCTGATCAAGGAATGAGGAGTGAGGGACTGGAACAAGGAATGAGGTGTGAGGGAGCTGAACAAGGAATGAGGAGTGAGGGACTGGAACAAGGAATGAGGAGTGAGGGACTGGAACAAGGAATGAGGAGTGAGGGAGCTGAACAAGGAATGAGGAGTGAAGGAGCTGAACAGGGAATGGGGAGTGAGGGAGCTGAACAAGGAATGTGGAGTGAGGGACCTGAACAAGGAATGAGGAGTGAGGGAGCTGAACAAGGAATGAGGAGTGAGGGAGCTGAACAAGGAATGAGGAGTGAAGGAGCTGAACAAGGAGTGAGGAGTGAGGGACTGGAACAAGTAATGAGGAGTGAGGGACTGGAACAAGGAATGAGGAGTGAGGGAGCTGAACAAGGAATGAGGAGTGAGGGACAGGAACAAGGAATGAGTAGTGAGGGAGCTGAACGAGGAATGAGGAGTTAAGGAGCTGAACAAGGAATGAGGAGTGAGGGAGCTGAACAAGGAATGAGGAGTGAAGGTGCTGAACAAGGAGTGAGGAGTGAGTGAGCTGAACAAGGAATGAGGAGTGAGGGAGCTGAACAAGGAATGAGGAGTGAGGGACTGGAACAAGGAAAGAGGAGTGAGGGAGCTGAACAAGGAATGAGGAGTGAGGGACTGGAACAAGGAATGAGGAGTGAGGGAGCTGAACAAAGAATGAGGAGAGAGGGACAGGAACAAGGGATGAGGAGTAAGGGACTGGAACAAGGAATGAGGAGTGAGGGAGCTGAACAAGGAATGAGGAGTGAAGGAGCTGAACAAGGAATGAGGAGTGAGGGAGCTGAACAAGGAATGAGGAGTGAGGGACAGGAACAAGGGATGAGGAGTAAGGGACTGGAACAAGGAATGAGGAGTGAGGGAGCTGAACAAGGAATGAGGATTGAAGGAGCTGAACAAGGAATGAGGAGTGAGGGAGCTGAACAAGGAATGAGGAGTGAGGGACTGGAACAAGGAATGAGGAGTGAGGGAGCTGAACAAGGAATGAGGAGTGAGGGAGCTGAACAAGGAATGAGGAGTGAGAGACTGGAACAAGGAATGAGGAGTGAGGGAGCTGAACAAGGAATGGGGAGCGAGTGAGATGAACAAGGAATGAAGAGTGAGGGAGATGAACAAGTAATGAGGAGTGAGGGACTGGAACAAGGAATGAGGAGTGAGGGACTGGAACAAGGAATGTGGAGTGAGGGAGCTGAACAAGGAATGAGGAGTGAGGGACTGGAACAAGGAATGAAGAGTGAGGGAGCTGAACAAGGAATGAGGAGTGAGGGACTGGAACAAGGAATGAGGAGTGAAGGAGCTGAACAAGGAATGAGGAGTGAGGGAGCTGAACAAGGAATGGGGAGTGAGGGACTGGAACAAGGAATGAGGAGTGAGGGAGCTGAACAAGGAATGAGGAGTGAGGGACTGGAACAAGGAATGGGGAGTGAGGGAGCTGGACAAGGAATGAGGAGTGAAGGAGCTGAACAAGGAATGAGGAGTGAGGGAGCTGAACAAGGGATGAGGAGTGAGAGACTGGAACAAGAAATGGGAAGTGAAGGAGCTGAACAGGAATGAGGAGTGAGGGAGCTGAACAAGGGATGAGGAGTGAGAGACTGGAACAAGGAATGAGAAGTGAAGGAGCTGAACAAGGAGTGAGAAGTGAGGGAGCTGAACACAGAATGAGGAGTGAGGGAGCTGAACAATGAATGGGGAGTGAGGGATCTGAACAAGGAATGAGGAGTGAGGGAGCTGAACAAGGATTGGGGATTGAGGGAGCTGAACAAGGATTGGGGATTGAGGGAGCTGAACAAGGAATGAGAATTGAAGGAGCTGAACAAGGAATGAGGAGTGAGGGAGCTGAATAAGGAATGAGGAGTGAAGTAGCTGAACAAGGAATGAGGAGTGAGGGAGCTGAACAAGGAATGAGGAGTGAGAGAGATGAACAAGCAATGAGGAGTGAGGGAGCTGAACAAGGAATGAGGAGTGAAGGAGCTGAACAAGGAATGAGGAGTGAGGGAGCTGAACAAGCAATGAGGAGTGAGGGAGCTGAACAAGGAATGAGGAGTGAAGGAGCTGAACAAGGAATGAGGAGTGAGGGAGCTGAACAAGGAATGAGGAGTGAGGGAGCTGAACAAGGAATGGGGAGTGAAGAAGCTGAACAAGGAATGAGGAGTGAGGGAGCTGAACAAGGAATGAGGAGTGAGGGAGCTGAACAAGGAATGGGGAGTGAGAGACTGGAACAAGGAATGAGGAGTGAAGGAGCTGAACAAGGAATGAGGGGTGAGGGACTGGAATAAGGAATGAGGAGTGAGGGAGCTGAACAAGGAATGAGGAGTGAGGGACTGGAACAAGGAATGAGGAGTGAGGGAGCTGAACAAGGAATGAGGAGTGAGAGACTGGAACAAGGAATGAGGAGTGAGGGAGCTGAAAAAGGAATGAGGAGTGAGGGAGCTGAACAAGGAATGAGGAGTGAGGGACTGGAACAAGGAATGGGGAGTGAGGGAGCTGAACAAGGAATGGGGAGTGAGGGAGCTGAACAAGGAATGAGGAGTGAGGGACTGGAACAAGGAATGAGGAGTGAAGGAGTTGAACAAGGAATGAGGAGTGAGGGACTGGAACAAGGAATGAGGAGTGAAGGATCTGAACAAGGAATGAGGAGTGAAGGAGCTGATCAAGGAATGAGGAGTGAGGGACTGGAACAAGGAATGAGGTGTGAGGGAGCTGAACAAGGAATGAGGAGTGAGGGACTGGAACAAGGAATGAGGAGTGAGGGACTGGAACAAGGAATGAGGAGTGAGGGAGCTGAACAAGGAATGAGGAGTGAAGGAGCTGAACAGGGAATGTGGAGTGAGGGAGCTGAACAAGGAATGTGGAGTGAGGGACCTGAACAAGGAATGAGGAGTGAGGGAGCTGAACAAGGAATGAGGAGTGAGGGAGCTGAACAAGGAATGGGGAGTGAGGGAGCTGAACAAGGAATGAGGAGTGAAGGAGCTGAACAAGGAATGAGGAGTGAAGGAGCTGATCAAGGAATGAGGAGTGAGGGAGCTGAACAAGGAATGAGGAGTGAGGGAGCTGAACATGGAATGAGGAGTGAGGGACTGGAACAAGGAATGAGGAGTGAGAGACTGGAACAAGGAATGAGGAGTGGGGGAGCTGAACAAGGAATGAGGAGTGTGGGAGCTGAACAAGGAATGAGGAGTGAGGGAGCTGAACATGGAATGAGGAGTGGGGGAGCTGAACAAGGAATGAGGAGTGAAGGAGCTGAACAAGAAATGAGGAGTGAGGGAGCTGAACAAGGAGTGAAGAGTGAGGGGCTGGATCAAGGAATGAGGAGTGAGGGAGATGAACAAGGAATGAGGAGTGAAGGAGCTGAACAAGGAATGAGGAGTGACGGAGTGGAACAAGGAATGTGGAGTGAGGGAGCTGAACAAGGAATGAGGAGTGAGGGACTGGAACAAGGAATGAGGAGTGAGGGAGCTGAACAAGGAATGAGGAGTGAAGGAGCTGAACAAGGAATGAGGAGTGAGGGAGCTGAACAAGAGATGAGGAGTGAAGGAGCTGAACAAGGAATGAGGAGTGGGGGAGCTGAACAAGGAATGAGGAGTGAGGGAGCTGAACAAGGAATGAGGAGTGAGGGAGGAGAACAAGGAATGAGGAGTGAGAGACTGGAACAAGGAATGAGGAGTGAGGGAGCTGAACAAGGAATGAGGAGTGAGGGAGCTGAACAAGGGATGAGGAGTGAGGGACTGGAACAAGGAATGGGGAGTGAAGGAGCTGAACAAGGAATGAGGAGTGAGGGACTGGAACAAGGAATGAGGAGTGAGGGAGCTGAACAAGGGATGAGGAGTGAAGGAGCTGAACAAGGAATGAGGAGTGAGGGAGATGAACAAGGAATGAGGAATGAAGGAGCTGAACAAGGAATGAGGAGTGAAGGAGCTGGAACAAGGAATGAGGAGTGAGGGAGCTGAACCAGGAATGAGGAGTGAAGGAGCTGGATCAAGGAATGAGGAGTGAGGGACTGGAACAAGGATTGAGGAGTGAGGGAGCTGAACAAGGAATGAGGAGTGAGGGAGCTGAACAAGGAATGGGGAGTGAGGGAGCTGAACAAGGAATGAGGAGTGAGGGACTGGAACAAGGATTGAGGAGTGAGGGAGCAGAACAAGGAATGAGGAGTGAGGGAGCTGAACAAGGAATGGGTAGTGAGGGAGCTGAACAAGGAATGAGGAGTGAGGGACTGGAACAAGAATTGAGGAGTGAGGGAGCTGAACAAGGAATGGGGAGTGAGGGAGCTGAACAAGGAATGAGGAGTGAAGGAGCTGAACAAGGAATGAGGAGTGAAGGAGCTGAACAAGGAATGGGGAGTGAGGGAGCTGAACAAGGAATGAGGAGTGAAGGAGCAGAACAAGGAATGAGGAGTGAGGGAGCTGAACAAGGGATGAGGAGTGAGAGACTGGAACAAGGAATGGGAAGTGAAGGAGCTGAACAGGAATGAGGAGTGAGGGAGCTGAACAAGGGATGAGGAGTGAGGGACTGGAACAAGGAATGGGAAGTGAAGGAGCTGAACAGGAATGAGGAGTGAGGGAGCTGAACACAGAATGAGGAGTGAGGGAGCTGAATAATGAATGGGGAGTGAGGGAGCTGAACAAGGAATGAGGAGTGAGGGAGCTGAACAATGAATGGGGAGTGAGGGAGCTGAACAAGGATTGGGGATTGAGGGAGCTGAACACGGAATGAGAATTGAAGGAGCTGAACAAGGAATGAGGAGTGAGTGAGCTGAATAAGGAATGAGGAGTGAAGTAGCTGAACAAGGAATGAGGAGTGAGGGAGCTGAACAAGGAATGAGGAGTGAGAGAGCTGAACAAGCAATGAGGAGTGAAGGAGCTGAACAAGGAATGAGAAGTGAGGGAGCTGAACAAGGAATGAGGAGTGAGGGAGCTGAACAAGGAATGGGGAGTGAGGGAGCTGAACAAGGAATGAGGAGTGAAGGAGCTTAACCAGGAATGAGGAGTGAGGGAGCTGACCAAGGAATGAGGAGTGAGGGAGCTGACAAGGAATGGGGAGTGATGGAGCTGAACAAGGAATGGGGAGTGAAGGAGCTGAACAAGGAATGAGGAGTGAGGGAGCTGAACAAGGAATGAGGAGTGAGGGAGCTGAACAAGGAATGGGGAGTGAGAGACTGGAACAAGGAATGAGGAGTGAAGGAGCTGAACAAGGAATGAGGGGTGAGGGACTGAAACAAGGAATGAGGAGTGAGGGAGCTGAACAAGGAATGAGGAGTGAGGGACTGGAACAAGGAATGAGGAGTGAGGGAGCTGAACAAGGAATGAGGAGTGAGGGACTGGAACAAGGAATGGGGAGTGAGGGAGCTGAACAAGGAATGGGGAGTGAGGGAGCTGAACAAGGAATGAGGAGTGAGGGACCTGAACAAGGAATGAGGAGTGAGGGAGCTGAACAAGGAATGAGGAGTGAGGGAGTTGAACAAGGAATGGGGAGTGAGGGAGCTGAACAAGGAATGAGGAGTGAAGGAGCTGAACAAGGAATGAGGAGTGAGGGAGCTGAACAAGGAATGAGGAGTGAGGGAGCTGAACATGGAATGAGGAGTTAGGGACTGGAACAAGGAATGAGGAGTGAGAGACTGGAACAAGGAATGAGGAGTGGGGGAGCTGAACAAGGAATGAGGAGTGAGGGAGCTGAACAAGGAATGAGGAGTGAGGGAGCTGAACATGGAATGAGGAGTGAGAGACTGGAACAAGGAATGAGGAAGAGGGAGCTGAACAAGGAATGAGGAGTGAGGGAGCTGAACAAGGAATGAGGAGTGAAGGAGCTGAACAGGGAATGGGGAGTGAGGGAGCTGAACAAGGAATGGGGAGTGAGGGACCTGAACAAGGAATGAGGAGTGAGGGAGCTGAACAAGGAATGAGGAGTGAGGGAGCTGAACAAGGAATGGGGAGTGAGGGAGCTGAACAAGGAATGAGGAGTGAAGGAGCTGAACAAGGAATGAGGAGTGAGGGAGCTGAACAAGGAATGAGGAGTGAGGGAGCTGAACATGGAATGAGGAGTGAGGGACTGGAACAAGGAATGAGGAGTGAGAGACTGGAACAAGGAATGAGGAGTGGGCGAGCTGAACAAGGAATGAGGAGTGAGGGAGCTGAACAAGGAATGAGGAGTGAGGGAGCTGAACATGGAATGAGGAGTGAGAGTCTGGAACAAGGAATGAGGAGTGAGGGACTGGAACAAGGAATGAGGAGTAAGGGACTGGAACAAGGAATGAGGAGTGAAGGAGCTGAACAAGAAATGAGGAGTGAGGCAGCTGAACAAGGAGTGAAGAGTGAGGGGGCTGAACAAGGAATGAGGAGTGAGGGACTGGATCAAGGAATGAGGAGTGAGGAAGATGAACAAGGAATGAGGAGTGAAGGAGCTGAACAAGGAATGAGGAGTGAGGGAGCTGAACAAGGAATGAGGAGTGAAGGAGCTGAACAAGGAGTGAGGAGTGAGGGACTGGAACAAGGAATGAGGAGTGAGGGACTGGAAGAAGGAATGAGGAGTGAGGGAGCTGAACAACGAATGGGGAGTAAGGGAGCTGAACAAGGAATGAGGAGTGAGGGAGCTGAACAAGGAATGGGGAGTGAGGGAGCTGAACAATGAATGAGGAGTGAGGGACTGGAACAAGGAATGAGGAGTGAGGGACTGGAACAAGGAATGAGGAGTGAGGGAGCTGAACAAGGGATGAGGAGTGAGAGACTGGAACAAGGAATGAGGAGTGAAGGAGCTGAACATGGAATGAGGAGTGAGGGAGCTGAACAAGGGATGAGGAGTGAGAGACTGGAACAAGGAATGGGAAGTGAAGGAGCTGAACAGGAATGAGGAGTGAGGGAGCTGAACAAGGGATGAGGAGTGAGAGACTGGAACAAGGAATGAGAAGTGAAGGAGCTGAACAAGGACTGAGAAGTGAGGGAGCTGAACACGGAATGAGGAGTGAGGGAGCTGAACAATGAATGGGGAGTGAGGGAGCTGAACAAGGAATGAGGATTGAGGGATCTGAACAATGAATGGGGAGTGAGGGAGCTGAACAAGGATTGGGGATTGAGGGAGCTGAACAAGGAATGAGAATTGAAGGAGCTGAACAAGGAATGAGGAGTGAGGGAGCTGAATAAGGAATGAGGAGTGAAGTAGCTGAACAAGGAATGAGGAGTGAGGGAGCTGAACAAGAAATGAGGAGTGAGAGAGCTGAACAAGCAATGAGGAGTGAAGGAGCTGAACAAGGAATGAGAAGTGAGGGAGCTGAACAAGGAATGAGGAGTGAGGGAGCTGAACAAGGAATGGGGAGTGAGGGAGCTGAACAAGGAATGAGGAGTGAAGGAGCTGAACAAGGAATGAGGAGTGAGGGAGCTGAACAAGGAATGAGGAGTGAGGGAGCTGACAAGGAATGGGGAGTGATGGAGCTGAACAAGGAATGGGGAGTGAAGAAGCTGAACAAGGAATGAGGAGTGAGGGAGCTGAACAAGGAATGAGGAGTGAGGGAGCTGAACAAGGAATGAGGAGTGAGGGAGCTGAACAAGGAATGGGGAGTGAGAGACTGGAACAAGGAATGGGGAGTGAAGGAGCTGAACAAGGAATGAGGTGTGAGGGAGCTGAACAAGGAATGAGGAGTGAGGGAGCTGAACAAGGAATGGGGAGTGAGAGACTGGAACAAGGAATGGGGAGTGAGGGAGCTGAACAAGGAATAAGGGGTGAGGGACTGGAACAAGGAATGAGGAGTGAGGGAGCTGAACAAGGAATGAGGAGTGAGGGACTGGAAGAAGGAATGAGGAGTGAGGGAGCTGAACAAGGAATGAGGAGTGAGAGACTGGAACAAGGAATGAGGAGTGAGGGAGCTGAACAAGGAATGAGGAGTGAGGGAGCTGAACAAGGAATGAGGAGTGAGGGACTGGAACAAGGAATGAGGAGTGAGGGACTGGAACAAGGAATGGGGAGTGAGGGAGCTGAACAAGGAATGGGGAGTGAGGGAGCTGAACAAGGAATGAGGAGTGAGGGACCTGAACAAGGAATGAGGAGTGAGGGAGCTGAACAAGGAATGAGGAGTGAGGGAGCTGAACAAGGAATGAGGAGTGAAGGAGCTGAACAAGGAATGAGGAGTGAGGGAGCTGAACAAGGAATGAGGAGTGAGGGAGCTGAACATGGAATGAGGAGTGAGGGACTGGAACAAGGAATGAGGAGTGAGAGACTGGAACAAGGAATGAGGAGTGGGGGAGCTGAACAAGGAATGAGGAGTGAGGGAGCTGAACAAGGAATGAGGAGTGAGGGAGCTGAACATGGAATGAGGAGTGAGAGACTGGAACAAGGAATGAGGAGTGAGGGAGCTGAACAAGGAATGAGGAGTGAGGGAGCTGAACAAGGAATGAGGAGTGAGGGAGCTGAACAGGGAATGGGGAGTGAGCGAGCTGAACAAGGAATGGGGAGTGAGGGACCTGAACAAGGAATGAGGAGTGAGGGAGCTGAACAAGGAATGAGGAGTGAGGGAGCTGAACAAGAAATGGGGAGTGAGGGAGCTGAACAAGGAATGAGGAGTGAAGGAGCTGAACAAGGAATGAGGAGTGAGGGAGCTGAACAAGGAATGAGGAGTGAGGGAGCTGAACATGGAATGAGGAGTGAGGGACTGGAACAAGGAATGAGGAGTGAGAGACTGGAACAAGGAATGAGGAGTGGGGGAGCTGAAAAAGGAATGAGGAGTGAGGGAGCTGAACAAGGAATGAGGAGTGAGGGAGCTGAACATGGAATGAGGAGTGAGAGACGGGAACAAGGAATGAGGAGTGAGGGACTGGAACAAGGAATGAGGAGTGAGGGACTGGAACAAGGAATGAGGAGTGAAGGAGCTGAACAAGAAATGAGGAGTGAGGGAGCTGAACAAGGAGTGAAGAGTGAGGGGGCTGAACAAGGAATGAGGAGCGAGGGACTGGATCAAGGAATGAGGAGTGAGGGAGATGAACAAGGAATGAGGAGTGAAGGAGCTGAACAAGAAATGAGGAGTGAGGGAGCTGAACAAGGAATGTGGAGTGGAGGAGCTGAACAAGGAGTGAGGAGTGAGGGACTGGAACAAGGAATGAGGAGTGAGGGACTGGAACAAGGAATGAGGAGTGAGGGAGCTGAACAAGGAATGGGGAGTGAGGGAGCTGAACAAGGAATGAGAATTGAAGTAGCTGAACAAGGAATGAGGAGTGAGGGAGCTGAACAAGCAATGAGGAGTGAAGGAGCTGAACAAGGAATGAGAAGTGAGGGAGCTGAACAAGGAATGAGGAGTGAGGGAGCTGAACAAGGAATGGGGAGTGAGGGAGCTGAACAAGGAATGAGGAGTGAAGGAGCTTAACCAGGAATGAGGAGTGAGGGAGCAGACCAAGGAATGAGGAGTGAGGGAGCTGACAAGGAATGGGGAGTGATGGAGCTGAACAAGGAATGGGGAGTGAAGGAGCTGAACAAGGAATGAGGAGTGAGGGAGCTGAACAAGGAATGGGGAGTGAGGGAGCTGAACAAGGAATGGGGAGTGAGAGACTGGAACAAGGAATGAGGAGTGAAGGAGCTGAACAAGGAATGAGGGGTGAGGGACTGGAACAAGGAATGAGGAGTGAGGGAGCTGAACAAGGAATGAGGAGTGAGGGACTGGAACAAGGAATGAGGAGTGAGGGAGCTGAACAAGGAATGAGGAGTGAGGGACTGGAACAAGGAATGGCGAGTGAGGGAGCTGAACAAGGAATGGGGAGTGAGGGAGCTGAACAAGGAATGAGGAGTGAGGGACCTGAACAAGGAATGAGGAGTGAGGGAGCTGAACAAGGAATGAGGAGTGAGGGAGTTGAACAAGGAATGGGGAGTGAGGGAGCTGAACAAGGATTGAGGAGTGAAGGAGCTGAACAAGGAATGAGGAGTGAGGGAGCTGAACAAGGAATGAGGAGTGAGGGAGCTGAACATGGAATGAGGAGTTAGGGACTGGAACAAGGAATGAGGAGTGAGAGACTGGAACAAGGAATGAGGAGTGGGGGAGCTGAACAAGGAATGAGGAGTGAGGGAGCTGAACAAGGAATGAGGAGTGAGGGAGCTGAACATGGAATGAGGAGTGAGAGACTGGAACAAGGAATGAGGAGTGAGGGAGCTGAACAAGGAATGAGGAGTGAGGGAGCTGAACAAGGAATGAGGAGTGAAGGAGCTGAACATGGAATGAGGAGTGAGGGAGCTGAACAAGGGATGAGGAGTGAGAGACTGGAACAAGGAATGGGAAGTGAAGGAGCTGAACAGGAATGAGGAGTGAGGGAGCTGAACAAGGGATGAGGAGTGAGAGACTGGAACAAGGAATGAGAAGTGAAGGAGCTGAACAAGGACTGAGAAGTGAGGGAGCTGAACACGGAATGAGGAGTGAGGGAGCTGAACAATGAATGGGGAGTGAGGGAGCTGAACAAGGAATGAGGATTGAGGGATCTGAACAATGAATGGGGAGTGAGGGAGCTGAACAAGGATTGGGGATTGAGGGAGCTGAACAAGGAATGAGAATTGAAGGAGCTGAACAAGGAATGAGGAGTGAGGGAGCTGAATAAGGAATGAGGAGTGAAGTAGCTGAACAAGGAATGAGGAGTGAGGGAGCTGAACAAGAAATGAGGAGTGAGAGAGCTGAACAAGCAATGAGGAGTGAAGGAGCTGAACAAGGAATGAGAAGTGAGGGAGCTGAACAAGGAATGAGGAGTGAGGGAGCTGAACAAGGAATGGGGAGTGAGGGAGCTGAACAAGGAATGAGGAGTGAAGGAGCTGAACAAGGAATGAGGAGTGAGGGAGCTGAACAAGGAATGAGGAGTGAGGGAGCTGACAAGGAATGGGGAGTGATGGAGCTGAACAAGGAATGGGGAGTGAAGAAGCTGAACAAGGAATGAGGAGTGAGGGAGCTGAACAAGGAATGAGGAGTGAGGGAGCTGAACAAGGAATGAGGAGTGAGGGAGCTGAACAAGGAATGGGGAGTGAGAGACTGGAACAAGGAATGGGGAGTGAAGGAGCTGAACAAGGAATGAGGTGTGAGGGAGCTGAACAAGGAATGAGGAGTGAGGGAGCTGAACAAGGAATGGGGAGTGAGAGACTGGAACAAGGAATGGGGAGTGAGGGAGCTGAACAAGGAATAAGGGGTGAGGGACTGGAACAAGGAATGAGGAGTGAGGGAGCTGAACAAGGAATGAGGAGTGAGGGACTGGAAGAAGGAATGAGGAGTGAGGGAGCTGAACAAGGAATGAGGAGTGAGAGACTGGAACAAGGAATGAGGAGTGAGGGAGCTGAACAAGGAATGAGGAGTGAGGGAGCTGAACAAGGAATGAGGAGTGAGGGACTGGAACAAGGAATGGGGAGTGAGGGAGCTGAACAAGGAATGGGGAGTGAGGGAGCTGAACAAGGAATGAGGAGTGAGGGACCTGAACAAGGAATGAGGAGTGAGGGAGCTGAACAAGGAATGAGGAGTGAGGGAGCTGAACAAGGAATGAGGAGTGAAGGAGCTGAACAAGGAATGAGGAGTGAGGGAGCTGAACAAGGAATGAGGAGTGAGGGAGCTGAACATGGAATGAGGAGTGAGGGACTGGAACAAGGAATGAGGAGTGAGAGACTGGAACAAGGAATGAGGAGTGGGGGAGCTGAACAAGGAATGAGGAGTGAGGGAGCTGAACAAGGAATGAGGAGTGAGGGAGCTGAACATGGAATGAGGAGTGAGAGACTGGAACAAGGAATGAGGAGTGAGGGAGCTGAACAAGGAATGAGGAGTGAGGGAGCTGAACAAGGAATGAGGAGTGAGGGAGCTGAACAGGGAATGGGGAGTGAGCGAGCTGAACAAGGAATGGGGAGTGAGGGACCTGAACAAGGAATGAGGAGTGAGGGAGCTGAACAAGGAATGAGGAGTGAGGGAGCTGAACAAGAAATGGGGAGTGAGGGAGCTGAACAAGGAATGAGGAGTGAAGGAGCTGAACAAGGAATGAGGAGTGAGGGAGCTGAACAAGGAATGAGGAGTGAGGGAGCTGAACATGGAATGAGGAGTGAGGGACTGGAACAAGGAATGAGGAGTGAGAGACTGGAACAAGGAATGAGGAGTGGGGGAGCTGAAAAAGGAATGAGGAGTGAGGGAGCTGAACAAGGAATGAGGAGTGAGGGAGCTGAACATGGAATGAGGAGTGAGAGACGGGAACAAGGAATGAGGAGTGAGGGACTGGAACAAGGAATGAGGAGTGAGGGACTGGAACAAGGAATGAGGAGTGAAGGAGCTGAACAAGAAATGAGGAGTGAGGGAGCTGAACAAGGAGTGAAGAGTGAGGGGGCTGAACAAGGAATGAGGAGCGAGGGACTGGATCAAGGAATGAGGAGTGAGGGAGATGAACAAGGAATGAGGAGTGAAGGAGCTGAACAAGAAATGAGGAGTGAGGGAGCTGAACAAGGAATGTGGAGTGGAGGAGCTGAACAAGGAGTGAGGAGTGAGGGACTGGAACAAGGAATGAGGAGTGAGGGACTGGAACAAGGAATGAGGAGTGAAGGAGCTGAACAAGGAATGGGGAGTGAGGGAGCTGAACAAGGAATGAGTAGTGAAGTAGCTGAACAAGGAATGAGGAGTGAGGGAGCTGAACACGGAATGAGGAGTGAGAGAGCTGAACAAGGATTGGGGAGTGAGGGAGCTGAACAAGGAATGAGGAGTGAGGGAGCTGAACAAGGAATGAGGAGTGAGAGAGCTGAACAAGCAATGAGGAGTGAAGGAGCTGAACAAGGAATGAGAAGTGAGGGAGCTGAACAAGGAATGAGGAGTGAGGGAGCTGAACAAGGAATGGGGAGTGAGGGAGCTGAACAAGGAATGAGGAGTGAAGGAGCTTAACCAGGAATGAGGAGTGAGGGAGCAGACCAAGGAATGAGGAGTGAGGGAGCTGACAAGGAATGGGGAGTGATGGAGCTGAACAAGGAATGGGGAGTGAAGGAGCTGAACAAGGAATGAGGAGTGAGGGAGCTGAACAAGGAATGAGGAGTGAGGGAGCTGAACAAGGAATGGGGAGTGAGAGACTGGAACAAGGAATGAGGAGTGAAGGAGCTGAACAAGGAATGAGGGGTGAGGGACTGGAACAAGGAATGAGGAGTGAGGGAGCTGAACAAGGAATGAGGAGTGAGGGACTGGAACAAGGAATGAGGAGTGAGGGAGCTGAACAAGGAATGAGGAGTGAGGGACTGGAACAAGGAATGGCGAGTGAGGGAGCTGAACAAGGAATGGGGAGTGAGGGAGCTGAACAAGGAATGAGGAGTGAGGGACCTGAACAAGGAATGAGGAGTGAGGGAGCTGAACAAGGAATGAGGAGTGAGGGAGTTGAACAAGGAATGGGGAGTGAGGGAGCTGAACAAGGAATGAGGAGTGAAGGAGCTGAACAAGGAATGAGGAGTGAGGGAGCTGAACAAGGAATGAGGAGTGAGGGAGCTGAACATGGAATGAGGAGTTAGGGACTGGAACAAGGAATGAGGAGTGAGAGACTGGAACAAGGAATGAGGAGTGGGGGAGCTGAACAAGGAATGAGGAGTGAGGGAGCTGAACAAGGAATGAGGAGTGAGGGAGCTGAACATGGAATGAGGAGTGAGAGACTGGAACAAGGAATGAGGAGTGAGGGAGCTGAACAAGGAATGAGGAGTGAGGGAGCTGAACAAGGAATGAGGAGTGAAGGAGCTGAACAGGGAATGGGGAGTGAGGGAGCTGAACAAGGAATGGGGAGTGAGGGACCTGAACAAGGAATGAGGAGTGAGGGAGCTGAACAAGGAATGAGGAGTGAGGGAGCTGAACAAGGAATGGGGAGTGAGGGAGCTGAACAAGGAATGAGGAGTGAAGGAGCTGAACAAGGAATGAGGAGTGAGGGAGCTGAACAAGGAATGAGGAGTGAGGGAGCTGAACATGGAATGAGGAGTGAGGGACTGGAACAAGGAATGAGGAGTGAGAGACTGGAACAAGGAATGAGGAGTGGGCGAGCTGAACAAGGAATGAGGAGTGAGGGAGCTGAACAAGGAATGAGGAGTGAGGGAGCTGAACATGGAATGAGGAGTGAGAGTCTGGAACAAGGAATGAGGAGTGAGGGACTGGAACAAGGAATGAGGAGTAAGGGACTGGAACAAGGAATGAGGAGTGAGGGAGCTGAACAAGGAATGAGGAGTGAGGGAGCTGAACAAGGAATGAGGAGTGAGGGAGCTGAACAAGGAATGGGGAGTGAGAGACTGGAACAAGGAATGGGGAGTGAAGGAGCTGAACAAGGAATGAGGTGTGAGGGAGCTGAACAAGGAATGAGGAGTGAGGGAGCTGAACAAGGAATGGGGAGTGAGAGACTGGAACAAGGAATGGGGAGTGAGGGAGCTGAACAAGGAATAAGGGGTGAGGGACTGGAACAAGGAATGAGGAGTGAGGGAGCTGAACAAGGAATGAGGAGTGAGGGACTGGAAGAAGGAATGAGGAGTGAGGGAGCTGAACAAGGAATGAGGAGTGAGAGACTGGAACAAGGAATGAGGAGTGAGGGAGCTGAACAAGGAATGAGGAGTGAGGGAGCTGAACAAGGAATGAGGAGTGAGGGACTGGAACAAGGAATGGGGAGTGAGGGAGCTGAACAAGGAATGGGGAGTGAGGGAGCTGAACAAGGAATGAGGAGTGAGGGACCTGAACAAGGAATGAGGAGTGAGGGAGCTGAACAAGGAATGAGGAGTGAGGGAGCTGAACAAGGAATGAGGAGTGAAGGAGCTGAACAAGGAATGAGGAGTGAGGGAGCTGAACAAGGAATGAGGAGTGAGGGAGCTGAACATGGAATGAGGAGTGAGGGACTGGAACAAGGAATGAGGGGTGAGGGACTGGAACAAGGAATGAGGAGTGAGGGAGCTGAACAAGGAATGAGGAGTGAGGGACCGGAACAAGGAATGAGGAGTGAGGGAGCTGAACAAGGAATGAGGAGTGAGGGACTGGAACAAGGAATGGCGAGTGAGGGAGCTGAACAAGGAATGGGGAGTGAGGGAGCTGAACAAGGAATGAGGAGTGAGGGACCTGA
The DNA here is from genome assembly GCF_048418815.1 of Hemitrygon akajei. NCBI lineage: Eukaryota > Metazoa > Chordata > Chondrichthyes > Myliobatiformes > Dasyatidae > Hemitrygon > Hemitrygon akajei. Next base: position 10,232,632 of record NC_133127.1, on the reverse strand, counting down.
ACAAGGAATGAGGAGTGAGGGAGCTGAACAAGGAATGAGGAGTGAGGGAGTTGAACAAGGAATGGGGAGTGAGGGAGCTGAACAAGGAATGAGGAGTGAAGGAGCTGAACAAGGAATGAGGAGTGAGGGAGCTGAACAAGGAATGAGGAGTGAGGGAGCTGAACATGGAATGAGGAGTTAGGGACTGGAACAAGGAATGAGGAGTGAGAGACTGGAACAAGGAATGAGGAGTGGGGGAGCTGAACAAGGAATGAGGAGTGAGGGAGCTGAACAAGGAATGAGGAGTGAGGGAGCTGAACATGGAATGAGGAGTCAGAGACTGGAACAAGGAATGAGGAGTGAGGGAGCTGAACAAGGAATGAGGAGTGAGGGAGCTGAACAAGGAATGAGGAGTGAAGGAGCTGAACAGGGAATGGGGAGTGAGGGAGCTGAACAAGGAATGGGGAGTGAGGGACCTGAACAAGGAATGAGGAGTGAGGGAGCTGAACAAGGAATGAGGAGTGAGGGAGCTGAACAAGGAATGGGGAGTGAGGGAGCTGAACAAGGAATGAGGAGTGAAGGAGCTGAACAAGGAATGAGGAGTGAGGGAGCTGAACAAGGAATGAGGAGTGAGGGAGCTGAACATGGAATGAGGAGTGAGGGACTGGAACAAGGAATGAGGAGTGAGAGACTGGAACAAGGAATGAGGAGTGGGCGAGCTGAACAAGGAATGAGGAGTGAGGGAGCTGAACAAGGAATGAGGAGTGAGGGAGCTGAACATGGAATGAGGAGTGAGAGTCTGGAACAAGGAATGAGGAGTGAGGGACTGGAACAAGGAATGAGGAGTAAGGGACTGGAACAAGGAATGAGGAGTGAGGGAGCTGAACAAGGAATGAGGAGTGAGGGAGCTGAACAAGGAATGAGGAGTGAGGGAGCTGAACAAGGAATGGGGAGTGAGAGACTGGAACAAGGAATGGGGAGTGAAGGAGCTGAACAAGAAATGAGGTGTGAGGGAGCTGAACAAGGAATGAGGAGTGAGGGAGCTGAACAAGGAATGGGGAGTGAGAGACTGGAACAAGGAATGGGGAGTGAGGGAGCTGAACAAGGAATAAGGGGTGAGGGACTGGAACAAGGAATGAGGAGTGAGGGAGCTGAACATGGAATGAGGAGTGAGGGACTGGAAGAAGGAATGAGGAGTGAGGGAGCTGAACAAGGAATGAGGAGTGAGAGACTGGAACAAGGAATGAGGAGTGAGGGAGCTGAACAAGGAATGAGGAGTGAGGGAGCTGAACAAGGAATGAGGAGTGAGGGACTGGAACAAGGAATGGGGAGTGAGGGAGCTGAACAAGGAATGGGGAGTGAGGGAGCTGAACAAGGAATGAGGAGTGAGGGACCTGAACAAGGAATGAGGAGTGAGGGAGCTGAACAAGGAATGAGGAGTGAGGGAGCTGAACAAGGAATGAGGAGTGAAGGAGCTGAACAAGGAATGAGGAGTGAGGGAGCTGAACAAGGAATGAGGAGTCAGGGAGCTGAACATGGAATGAGGAGTGAGGGACTGGAACAAGGAATGAGGAGTGAGAGACTGGAACAAGGAATGAGGAGTGGGGGAGCTGAACAAGGAATGAGGAGTGAGGGAGCTGAACAAGGAATGAGGAGTGAGGGAGCTGAACATGGAATGAGGAGTGAGAGACTGGAACAAGGAATGAGGAGTGAGGGAGCTGAACAAGGAATGAGGAGTGAGGGAGCTGAACAAGGAATGAGGAGTGAGGGAGCTGAACAGGGAATGGGGAGTGAGCGAGCTGAACAAGGAATGGGGAGTGAGGGACCTGAACAAGGAATGAGGAGTGAGGGAAATGAACAAGGAATGAGGAGTGAGGGAGCTGAACAAGAAATGGGGAGTGAGGGAGCTGAACAAGGAATGAGGAGTGAAGGAGCTGAACAAGGAATGAGGAGTGAGGGAGCTGAACAAGGAATGAGGAGTGAGGGAGCTGAACATGGAATGAGGAGTGAGGGACTGGAACAAGGAATGAGGAGTGAGAGACTGGAACAAGGAATGAGGAGTGGGGGAGCTGAAAAAGGAATGAGGAGTGAGGGAGCTGAACAAGGAATGAGGAGTGAGGGAGCTGAACATGGAATGAGGAGTGAGAGACGGGAACAAGGAATGAGGAGTGAGGGACTGGAACAAGGAATGAGGAGTGAGGGACTGGAACAAGGAATGAGGAGTGAAGGAGCTGAACAAGAAATGAGGAGTGAGGGAGCTGAACAAGGAGTGAAGAGTGAGGGGGCTGAACAAGGAATGAGGAGTGAGGGACTGGATCAAGGAATGAGGAGTGAGGGAGATGAACAAGGAATGAGGAGTGAAGGAGCTGAACAAGAAATGAGGAGTGAGGGAGCTGAACAAGGAATGTGGAGTGGAGGAGCTGAACAAGGAGTGAGGAGTGAGGGACTGGAACAAGGAATGAGGAGTGAGGGACTGGAACAAGGAATGAGGAGTGAGGGAGCTGAACAAGGAATGGGGAGTGAGGGAGCTGAACAAGGAATGAGGAGTGAAGTAGCTGAACAAGGAATGAGGAGTGAGGGAGCTGAACAAGGAATGAGGAGTGAGAGAGCTGAACAAGCAATGAGGAGTGAAGGAGCTGAACAAGGAATGAGAAGTGAGGGAGCTGAACAAGGAATGAGGAGTGAGGGAGCTGAACAAGGAATGGGGAGTGAGGGAGCTGAACAAGGAATGAGGAGTGAAGGAGCTTAACCAGGAATGAGGAGTGAGGGAGCTGACCAAGGAATGAGGAGTGAGGGAGCTGACAAGGAATGGGGAGTGATGGAGCTGAACAAGGAATGGGGAGTGAAGGAGCTGAACAAGGAATGAGGAGTGAGGGAGCTGAACAAGGAATGAGGAGTGAGGGAGCTGAACAAGGAATGGGGAGTGAGAGACTGGAACAAGGAATGAGGAGTGAAGGAGCTGAACAAGGAATGAGGGGTGAGGGACTGGAACAAGGAATGAGGAGTGAGGGAGCTGAACAAGGAATGAGGAGTGAGGGACTGGAACAAGGAATGAGGAGTGAGAGACTGGAACAAGGAATGAGGAGTGAAGGAGCTGAACAAGGAATGAGGGGTGAGGGACTGGAACAAGGAATGAGGAGTGAGAGACTGGAACAAGGAATGAGGAGTGAAGGAGCTGAACAAGGAATGAGGGGTGAGGGACTGGAACAAGGAATGAGGAGTGAGGGAGCTGAACAAGGAATGAGGAGTGAAGTAGCTGAACAAGGAATGAGGAGTGAGGGAGCTGAACAAGGAATGGGGAGTGAGAGACTGGAACAAGGAATGAGGAGTGAAGGAGCTGAACAAGGAATGAGGGGTGAGGGACTGGAACAAGGAATGAGGAGTGAGGGAGCTGAACAAGGAATGAGGAGTGAGGGACTGGAACAAGGAATGAGGAGTGAGAGACTGGAACAAGGAATGAGGAGTGAGGGAGCTGAACAAGGAATGGGGAGTGAGAGACTGCAACAAGGAATGAGGAGTGAAGGAGCTGAACAAGGAATGAGGGGTGAGGGACTGGAACAAGGAATGAGGAGTGAGGGAGCTGAACAAGGAATGAGGAGTGAGGGAGCTGAACAAGGAATGAGGAGTGAGGGAGCTGAACATGGAATGAGGAGTGAGAGACGGGAACAAGGAATGAGGAGTGAGGGACTGGAACAAGGAATGAGGAGTGAGGGACTGGAACAAGGAATGAGGAGTGAAGGAGCTGAACAAGAAATGAGGAGTGAGGGAGCTGAACAAGGAGTGAAGAGTGAGGGGGCTGAACAAGGAATGAGGAGTGAGGGACTGGATCAAGGAATGAGGAGTGAGGGAGATGAACAAGGAATGAGGAGTGAAGGAGCTGAACAAGAAATGAGGAGTGAGGGAGCTGAACAAGGAATGTGGAGTGGAGTAGCTGAACAAGGAGTGAGGAGTGAGGGACTGGAACAAGGAATGAGGAGTGAGGGACTGGAACAAGGAATGAGGAGTGAGGGAGCTGAACAAGGAATGGGGAGTGAGGGAGCTGAACAAGGAATGAGGAGTGAAGTAGCTGAACAAGGAATGAGGAGTGAGGGAGCTGAACAAGGAATGAGGAGTGAGAGAGCTGAACAAGCAATGAGGAGTGAAGGAGCTGAACAAGGAATGAGAAGTGAGGGAGCTGAACAAGGAATGAGGAGTGAGGGAGCTGAACAAGGAATGGGGAGTGAGGGAGCTGAACAAGGAATGAGGAGTGAAGGAGCTTAACCAGGAATGAGGAGTGAGGGAGCTGACCAAGGAATGAGGAGTGAGGGAGCTGACAAGGAATGGGGAGTGATGGAGCTGAACAAGGAATGGGGAGTGAAGGAGCTGAACAAGGAATGAGGAGTGAGGGAGCTGAACAAGGAATGAGGAGTGAGGGAGCTGAACAAGGAATGGGGAGTGAGAGACTGGAACAAGGAATGAGGAGTGAAGGAGCTGAACAAGGAATGAGGGGTGAGGGACTGGAACAAGGAATGAGGAGTGAGGGAGCTGAACAAGGAATGAGGAGTGAGGGACTGGAACAAGGAATGAGGAGTGAGGGAGCTGAACAAGGAATGAGGAGTGAGGGACTGGAACAAGGAATGGGGAGTGAGGGAGCTGAACAAGGAATGGGGAGTGAGGGAGCTGAACAAGGAATGAGGAGTGAGGGACCTGAACAAGGAATGAGGAGTGAGGGAGCTGAACAAGGAATGAGGAGTGAGGGAGTTGAACAAGGAATGGGGAGTGAGGGAGCTGAACAAGGAATGAGGAGTGAAGGAGCTGAACAGGGAATGGGGAGTGAGGGAGCTGAACAAGGAATGGGGAGTGAGGGACCTGAACAAGGAATGAGGAGTGAGGGAGCTGAACAAGGAATGAGGAGTGAGGGAGCTGAACAAGGAATGGGGAGTGAGGGAGCTGAACAAGGAATGAGGAGTGAAGGAGCTGAACAAGGAATGAGGAGTGAGGGAGCTGAACAAGGAATGAGGAGTGAGGGAGCTGAACATGGAATGAGGAGTGAGGGACTGGAACAAGGAATGAGGAGTGAGAGACTGGAACAAGGAATGAGGAGTGGGCGAGCTGAACAAGGAATGAGGAGTGAGGGAGCTGAACAAGGAATGAGGAGTGAGGGAGCTGAACATGGAATGAGGAGTGAGGGACTGGAACAAGGAATGAGGAGTGAGGGACTGGAACAAGGAATGAGGAGTGAAGGAGCTGAACAAGGAATGAGGAGTGAGGGAGCTGAACAAGGAATGAGGAGTGAGGGAGCTGAACAAGGAATGGGGAGTGAGAGACTGGAACAAGGAATGAGGAGTGAAGGAGCTGAACAAGGAATGAGGGGTGAGGGACTGGAACAAGGAATGAGGAGTGAGGGAGCTGAACAAGGAATGAGGAGTGAGGGACTGGAACAAGGAATGAGGAGTGAGGGAGCTGAACAAGGAATGAGGAGTGAGGGACTGGAACAAGGAATGGGGAGTGAGGGAGCTGAACAAGGAATGGGGAGTGAGGGAGCTGAACAAGGAATGAGGAGTGAGGGACCTGAACAAGGAATGAGGAGTGAGGGAGCTGAACAAGGAATGAGGAGTGAGGGAGTTGAACAAGGAATGGGGAGTGAGGGAGCTGAACAAGGAATGAGGAGTGAAGGAGCTGAACAGGGAATGGGGAGTGAGGGAGCTGAACAAGGAATGGGGAGTGAGGGACCTGAACAAGGAATGAGGAGTGAGGGAGCTGAACAAGGAATGAGGAGTGAGGGAGCTGAACAAGGAATGGGGAGTGAGGGAGCTGAACAAGGAATGAGGAGTGAAGGAGCTGAACAAGGAATGAGGAGTGAGGGAGCTGAACAAGGAATGAGGAGTGAGGGAGCTGAACATGGAATGAGGAGTGAGGGACTGGAACAAGGAATGAGGAGTGAGAGACTGGAACAAGGAATGAGGAGTGGGCGAGCTGAACAAGGAATGAGGAGTGAGGGAGCTGAACAAGGAATGAGGAGTGAGGGAGCTGAACATGGAATGAGGAGTGAGGGACTGGAACAAGGAATGAGGAGTGAGAGACTGGAACAAGGAATGAGGAGTGGGGGAGCTGAAAAAGGAATGAGGAGTGAGGGAGCTGAACAAGGAATGAGGAGTGAGGGAGCTGAACATGGAATGAGGAGTGAGAGACGGGAACAAGGAATGAGGAGTGAGGGACTGGAACAAGGAATGAGGAGTGAGGGACTGGAACAAGGAATGAGGAGTGAAGGAGCTGAACAAGAAATGAGGAGTGAGGGAGCTGAACAAGGAGTGAAGAGTGAGGGGGCTGAACAAGGAATGAGGAGCGAGGGACTGGATCAAGGAATGAGGAGTGAGGGAGATGAACAAGGAATGAGGAGTGAAGGAGCTGAACAAGAAATGAGGAGTGAGGGAGCTGAACAAGGAATGTGGAGTGGAGGAGCTGAACAAGGAGTGAGGAGTGAGGGACTGGAACAAGGAATGAGGAGTGAGGGACTGGAACAAGGAATGAGGAGTGAGGGAGCTGAACAAGGAATGGGGAGTGAGGGAGCTGAACAAGGAATGAGAATTGAAGTAGCTGAACAAGGAATGAGGAGTGAGGGAGCTGAACAAGCAATGAGGAGTGAAGGAGCTGAACAAGGAATGAGAAGTGAGGGAGCTGAACAAGGAATGAGGAGTGAGGGAGCTGAACAAGGAATGGGGAGTGAGGGAGCTGAACAAGGAATGAGGAGTGAAGGAGCTTAACCAGGAATGAGGAGTGAGGGAGCAGACCAAGGAATGAGGAGTGAGGGAGCTGACAAGGAATGGGGAGTGATGGAGCTGAACAAGGAATGGGGAGTGAAGGAGCTGAACAAGGAATGAGGAGTGAGGGAGCTGAACAAGGAATGGGGAGTGAGGGAGCTGAACAAGGAATGGGGAGTGAGAGACTGGAACAAGGAATGAGGAGTGAAGGAGCTGAACAAGGAATGAGGGGTGAGGGACTGGAACAAGGAATGAGGAGTGAGGGAGCTGAACAAGGAATGAGGAGTGAGGGACTGGAACAAGGAATGAGGAGTGAGGGAGCTGAACAAGGAATGAGGAGTGAGGGACTGGAACAAGGAATGGCGAGTGAGGGAGCTGAACAAGGAATGGGGAGTGAGGGAGCTGAACAAGGAATGAGGAGTGAGGGACCTGAACAAGGAATGAGGAGTGAGGGAGCTGAACAAGGAATGAGGAGTGAGGGAGTTGAACAAGGAATGGGGAGTGAGGGAGCTGAACAAGGAATGAGGAGTGAAGGAGCTGAACAAGGAATGAGGAGTGAGGGAGCTGAACAAGGAATGAGGAGTGAGGGAGCTGAACATGGAATGAGGAGTTAGGGACTGGAACAAGGAATGAGGAGTGAGAGACTGGAACAAGGAATGAGGAGTGGGGGAGCTGAACAAGGAATGAGGAGTGAGGGAGCTGAACAAGGAATGAGGAGTGAGGGAGCTGAACATGGAATGAGGAGTGAGAGACTGGAACAAGGAATGAGGAGTGAGGGAGCTGAACAAGGAATGAGGAGTGAGGGAGCTGAACAAGGAATGAGGAGTGAAGGAGCTGAACATGGAATGAGGAGTGAGGGAGCTGAACAAGGGATGAGGAGTGAGAGACTGGAACAAGGAATGGGAAGTGAAGGAGCTGAACAGGAATGAGGAGTGAGGGAGCTGAACAAGGGATGAGGAGTGAGAGACTGGAACAAGGAATGAGAAGTGAAGGAGCTGAACAAGGACTGAGAAGTGAGGGAGCTGAACACGGAATGAGGAGTGAGGGAGCTGAACAATGAATGGGGAGTGAGGGAGCTGAACAAGGAATGAGGATTGAGGGATCTGAACAATGAATGGGGAGTGAGGGAGCTGAACAAGGATTGGGGATTGAGGGAGCTGAACAAGGAATGAGAATTGAAGGAGCTGAACAAGGAATGAGGAGTGAGGGAGCTGAATAAGGAATGAGGAGTGAAGTAGCTGAACAAGGAATGAGGAGTGAGGGAGCTGAACAAGAAATGAGGAGTGAGAGAGCTGAACAAGCAATGAGGAGTGAAGGAGCTGAACAAGGAATGAGAAGTGAGGGAGCTGAACAAGGAATGAGGAGTGAGGGAGCTGAACAAGGAATGGGGAGTGAGGGAGCTGAACAAGGAATGAGGAGTGAAGGAGCTGAACAAGGAATGAGGAGTGAGGGAGCTGAACAAGGAATGAGGAGTGAGGGAGCTGACAAGGAATGGGGAGTGATGGAGCTGAACAAGGAATGGGGAGTGAAGAAGCTGAACAAGGAATGAGGAGTGAGGGAGCTGAACAAGGAATGAGGAGTGAGGGAGCTGAACAAGGAATGAGGAGTGAGGGAGCTGAACAAGGAATGGGGAGTGAGAGACTGGAACAAGGAATGGGGAGTGAAGGAGCTGAACAAGGAATGAGGTGTGAGGGAGCTGAACAAGGAATGAGGAGTGAGGGAGCTGAACAAGGAATGGGGAGTGAGAGACTGGAACAAGGAATGGGGAGTGAGGGAGCTGAACAAGGAATAAGGGGTGAGGGACTGGAACAAGGAATGAGGAGTGAGGGAGCTGAACAAGGAATGAGGAGTGAGGGACTGGAAGAAGGAATGAGGAGTGAGGGAGCTGAACAAGGAATGAGGAGTGAGAGACTGGAACAAGGAATGAGGAGTGAGGGAGCTGAACAAGGAATGAGGAGTGAGGGAGCTGAACAAGGAATGAGGAGTGAGGGACTGGAACAAGGAATGGGGAGTGAGGGAGCTGAACAAGGAATGGGGAGTGAGGGAGCTGAACAAGGAATGAGGAGTGAGGGAGCTGAACAAGGAATGAGGAGTGAGGGAGCTGAACAAGGAATGAGGAGTGAAGGAGCTGAACAAGGAATGAGGAGTGAGGGAGCTGAACAAGGAATGAGGAGTGAGGGAGCTGAACATGGAATGAGGAGTGAGGGACTGGAACAAGGAATGAGGAGTGAGAGACTGGAACAAGGAATGAGGAGTGGGGGAGCTGAACAAGGAATGAGGAGTGAGGGAGCTGAACAAGGAATGAGGAGTGAGGGAGCTGAACATGGAATGAGGAGTGAGAGACTGGAACAAGGAATGAGGAGTGAGGGAGCTGAACAAGGAATGAGGAGTGAGGGAGCTGAACAAGGAATGAGGAGTGAGGGAGCTGAACAGGGAATGGGGAGTGAGCGAGCTGAACAAGGAATGGGGAGTGAGGGACCTGAACAAGGAATGAGGAGTGAGGGAGCTGAACAAGGAATGAGGAGTGAGGGAGCTGAACAAGAAATGGGGAGTGAGGGAGCTGAACAAGGAATGAGGAGTGAAGGAGCTGAACAAGGAATGAGGAGTGAGGGAGCTGAACAAGGAATGAGGAGTGAGGGAGCTGAACATGGAATGAGGAGTGAGGGACTGGAACAAGGAATGAGGAGTGAGAGACTGGAACAAGGAATGAGGAGTGGGGGAGCTGAAAAAGGAATGAGGAGTGAGGGAGCTGAACAAGGAATGAGGAGTGAGGGAGCTGAACATGGAATGAGGAGTGAGAGACGGGAACAAGGAATGAGGAGTGAGGGACTGGAACAAGGAATGAGGAGTGAGGGACTGGAACAAGGAATGAGGAGTGAAGGAGCTGAACAAGAAATGAGGAGTGAGGGAGCTGAACAAGGAGTGAAGAGTGAGGGGGCTGAACAAGGAATGAGGAGCGAGGGACTGGATCAAGGAATGAGGAGTGAGGGAGATGAACAAGGAATGAGGAGTGAAGGAGCTGAACAAGAAATGAGGAGTGAGGGAGCTGAACAAGGAATGTGGAGTGGAGGAGCTGAACAAGGAGTGAGGAGTGAGGGACTGGAACAAGGAATGAGGAGTGAGGGACTGGAACAAGGAATGAGGAGTGAAGGAGCTGAACAAGGAATGGGGAGTGAGGGAGCTGAACAAGGAATGAGTAGTGAAGTAGCTGAACAAGGAATGAGAAGTGAGGGAGCTGAACAAGGAATGAGGAGTGAGGGAGCTGAACACGGAATGAGGAGTGAGAGAGCTGAACAAGGATTGGGGAGTGAGGGAGCTGAACAAGGAATGAGGAGTGAGGGAGCTGAACAAGGAATGAGGAGTGAGAGAGCTGAACAAGCAATGAGGAGTGAAGGAGCTGAACAAGGAATGAGAAGTGAGGGAGCTGAACAAGGAATGAGGAGTGAGGGAGCTGAACAAGGAATGGGGAGTGAGGGAGCTGAACAAGGAATGAGGAGTGAAGGAGCTTAACCAGGAATGAGGAGTGAGGGAGCAGACCAAGGAATGAGGAGTGAGGGAGCTGACAAGGAATGGGGAGTGATGGAGCTGAACAAGGAATGGGGAGTGAAGGAGCTGAACAAGGAATGAGGAGTGAGGGAGCTGAACAAGGAATGAGGAGTGAGAGAGCTGAACAAGGAATGAGGAGTGAGGGAGCTGAACAAGGAATGGGGAGTGAGAGACTGGAACAAGGAATGAGGAGTGAAGGAGCTGAACAAGGAATGAGGGGTGAGGGACTGGAACAAGGAATGAGGAGTGAGGGAGCTGAACAAGGAATGAGGAGTGAGGGACTGGAACAAGGAATGAGGAGTGAGGGAGCTGAACAAGGAATGAGGAGTGAGGGACTGGAACAAGGAATGGCGAGTGAGGGAGCTGAACAAGGAATGGGGAGTGAGGGAGCTGAACAAGGAATGAGGAGTGAGGGACCTGAACAAGGAATGAGGAGTGAGGGAGCTGAACAAGGAATGAGGAGTGAGGGAGTTGAACAAGGAATGGGGAGTGAGGGAGCTGAACAAGGAATGAGGAGTGAAGGAGCTGAACAAGGAATGAGGAGTGAGGGAGCTGAACAAGGAATGAGGAGTGAGGGAGCTGAACATGGAATGAGGAGTTAGGGACTGGAACAAGGAATGAGGAGTGAGAGACTGGAACAAGGAATGAGGAGTGGGGGAGCTGAACAAGGAATGAGGAGTGAGGGAGCTGAACAAGGAATGAGGAGTGAGGGAGCTGAACATGGAATGAGGAGTGAGAGACTGGAACAAGGAATGAGGAGTGAGGGAGCTGAACAAGGAATGAGGAGTGAGGGAGCTGAACAAGGAATGAGGAGTGAAGGAGCTGAACAGGGAATGGGGAGTGAGGGAGCTGAACAAGGAATGGGGAGTGAGGGACCTGAACAAGGAATGAGGAGTGAGGGAGCTGAACAAGGAATGAGGAGTGAGGGAGCTGAACAAGGAATGGGGAGTGAGGGAGCTGAACAAGGAATGAGGAGTGAAGGAGCTGAACAAGGAATGAGGAGTGAGGGAGCTGAACAAGGAATGAGGAGTGAGGGAGCTGAACATGGAATGAGGAGTGAGGGACTGGAACAAGGAATGAGGAGTGAGAGACTGGAACAAGGAATGAGGAGTGGGCGAGCTGAACAAGGAATGAGGAGTGAGGGAGCTGAACAAGGAATGAGGAGTGAGGGAGCTGAACATGGAATGAGGAGTGAGAGTCTGGAACAAGGAATGAGGAGTGAGGGACTGGAACAAGGAATGAGGAGGAAGGGACTGGAACAAGGAATGAGGAGTGAGGGAGCTGAACAAGGAATGAGGAGTGAGGGAGCTGAACAAGGAATGAGGAGTGAGGGAGCTGAACAAGGAATGGGGAGTGAGAGACTGGAACAAGGAATGGGGAGTGAAGGAGCTGAACAAGGAATGAGGTGTGAGGGAGCTGAACAAGGAATGAGGAGTGAGGGAGCTGAACAAGGAATGGGGAGTGAGAGACTGGAACAAGGAATGGGGAGTGAGGGAGCTGAACAAGGAATAAGGGGTGAGGGACTGGAACAAGGAATGAGGAGTGAGGGAGCTGAACAAGGAATGAGGAGTGAGGGACTGGAAGAAGGAATGAGGAGTGAGGGAGCTGAACAAGGAATGAGGAGTGAGAGACTGGAACAAGGAATGAGGAGTGAGGGAGCTGAACAAGGAATGAGGAGTGAGGGAGCTGAACAAGGAATGAGGAGTGAGGGACTGGAACAAGGAATGGGGAGTGAGGGAGCTGAACAAGGAATGGGGAGTGAGGGAGCTGAACAAGGAATGAGGAGTGAGGGACCTGAACAAGGAATGAGGAGTGAGGGAGCTGAACAAGGAATGAGGAGTGAGGGAGCTGAACAAGGAATGAGGAGTGAAGGAGCTGAACAAGGAATGAGGAGTGAGGGAGCTGAACAAGGAATGAGGAGTGAGGGAGCTGAACATGGAATGAGGAGTGAGGGACTGGAACAAGGAATGAGGGGTGAGGGACTGGAACAAGGAATGAGGAGTGAGGGAGCTGAACAAGGAATGAGGAGTGAGGGACCGGAACAAGGAATGAGGAGTGAGGGAGCTGAACAAGGAATGAGGAGTGAGGGACTGGAACAAGGAATGGCGAGTGAGGGAGCTGAACAAGGAATGGGGAGTGAGGGAGCTGAACAAGGAATGAGGAGTGAGGGACCTGAACAAGGAATGAGGAGTGAGGGAGCTGAACAAGGAATGAGGAGTGAGGGAGTTGAACAAGGAATGGGGAGTGAGGGAGCTGAACAAGGAATGAGGAGTGAAGGAGCTGAACAAGGAATGAGGAGTGAGGGAGCTGAACAAGGAATGAGGAGTGAGGGAGCTGAACATGGAATGAGGAGTTAGGGACTGGAACAAGGAATGAGGAGTGAGAGACTGGAACAAGGAATGAGGAGTGGGGGAGCTGAACAAGGAATGAGGAGTGAGGGAGCTGAACAAGGAATGAGGAGTGAGGGAGCTGAACATGGAATGAGGAGTGAGAGACTGGAACAAGGAATGAGGAGTGAGGGAGCTGAACAAGGAATGAGGAGTGAGGGAGCTGAACAAGGAATGAGGAGTGAAGGAGCTGAACAGGGAATGGGGAGTGAGGGAGCTGAACAAGGAATGGGGAGTGAGGGACCTGAACAAGGAATGAGGAGTGAGGGAGCTGAACAAGGAATGAGGAGTGAGGGAGCTGAACAAGGAATGGGGAGTGAGGGAGCTGAACAAGGAATGAGGAGTGAAGGAGCTGAACAAGGAATGAGGAGTGAGGGAGCTGAACAAGGAATGAGGAGTGAGGGAGCTGAACATGGAATGAGGAGTGAGGGACTGGAACAAGGAATGAGGAGTGAGAGACTGGAACAAGGAATGAGGAGTGGGCGAGCTGAACAAGGAATGAGGAGTGAGGGAGCTGAACAAGGAATGAGGAGTGAGGGAGCTGAACATGGAATGAGGAGTGAGAGTCTGGAACAAGGAATGAGGAGTGAGGGACTGGAACAAGGAATGAGGAGTAAGGGACTGGAACAAGGAATGAGGAGTGAGGGAGCTGAACAAGGAATGAGGAGTGAGGGAGCTGAACAAGGAATGAGGAGTGAGGGAGCTGAACAAGGAATGGGGAGTGAGAGACTGGAACAAGGAATGGGGAGTGAAGGAGCTGAACAAGGAATGAGGTGTGAGGGAGCTGAACAAGGAATGAGGAGTGAGGGAGCTGAACAAGGAATGGGGAGTGAGAGACTGGAACAAGGAATGGGGAGTGAGGGAGCTGAACAAGGAATAAGGGGTGAGGGACTGGAACAAGGAATGAGGAGTGAGGGAGCTGAACATGGAATGAGGAGTGAGGGACTGGAAGAAGGAATGAGGAGTGAGGGAGCTGAACAAGGAATGAGGAGTGAGAGACTGGAACAAGGAATGAGGAGTGAGGGAGCTGAACAAGGAATGAGGAGTGAGGGAGCTGAACAAGGAATGAGGAGTGAGGGACTGGAACAAGGAATGGGGAGTGAGGGAGCTGAACAAGGAATGGGGAGTGAGGGAGCTGAACAAGGAATGAGGAGTGAGGGACCTGAACAAGGAATGAGGAGTGAGGGAGCTGAACAAGGAATGAGGAGTGAGGGAGCTGAACAAGGAATGAGGAGTGAAGGAGCTGAACAAGGAATGAGGAGTGAGGGAGCTGAACAAGGAATGAGGAGTCAGGGAGCTGAACATGGAATGAGGAGTGAGGGACTGGAACAAGGAATGAGGAGTGAGAGACTGGAACAAGGAATGAGGAGTGGGGGAGCTGAACAAGGAATGAGGAGTGAGGGAGCTGAACAAGGAATGAGGAGTGAGGGAGCTGAACATGGAATGAGGAGTGAGAGACTGGAACAAGGAATGAGGAGTGAGGGAGCTGAACAAGGAATGAGGAGTGAGGGAGCTGAACAAGGAATGAGGAGTGAGGGAGCTGAACAGGGAATGGGGAGTGAGCGAGCTGAACAAGGAATGGGGAGTGAGGGACCTGAACAAGGAATGAGGAGTGAGGGAAATGAACAAGGAATGAGGAGTGAGGGAGCTGAACAAGAAATGGGGAGTGAGGGAGCTGAACAAGGAATGAGGAGTGAAGGAGCTGAACAAGGAATGAGGAGTGAGGGAGCTGAACAAGGAATGAGGAGTGAGGGAGCTGAACATGGAATGAGGAGTGAGGGACTGGAACAAGGAATGAGGAGTGAGAGACTGGAACAAGGAATGAGGAGTGGGGGAGCTGAAAAAGGAATGAGGAGTGAGGGAGCTGAACAAGGAATGAGGAGTGAGGGAGCTGAACATGGAATGAGGAGTGAGAGACGGGAACAAGGAATGAGGAGTGAGGGACTGGAACAAGGAATGAGGAGTGAGGGACTGGAACAAGGAATGAGGAGTGAAGGAGCTGAACAAGAAATGAGGAGTGAGGGAGCTGAACAAGGAGTGAAGAGTGAGGGGGCTGAACAAGGAATGAGGAGTGAGGGACTGGATCAAGGAATGAGGAGTGAGGGAGATGAACAAGGAATGAGGAGTGAAGGAGCTGAACAAGAAATGAGGAGTGAGGGAGCTGAACAAGGAATGTGGAGTGGAGGAGCTGAACAAGGAGTGAGGAGTGAGGGACTGGAACAAGGAATGAGGAGTGAGGGACTGGAACAAGGAATGAGGAGTGAGGGAGCTGAACAAGGAATGGGGAGTGAGGGAGCTGAACAAGGAATGAGGAGTGAAGTAGCTGAACAAGGAATGAGGAGTGAGGGAGCTGAACAAGGAATGAGGAGTGAGAGAGCTGAACAAGCAATGAGGAGTGAAGGAGCTGAACAAGGAATGAGAAGTGAGGGAACTGAACAAGGAATGAGGAGTGAGGGAGCTGAACAAGGAATGGGGAGTGAGGGAGCTGAACAAGGAATGAGGAGTGAAGGAGCTTAACCAGGAATGAGGAGTGAGGGAGCTGACCAAGGAATGAGGAGTGAGGGAGCTGACAAGGAATGGGGAGTGATGGAGCTGAACAAGGAATGGGGAGTGAAGGAGCTGAACAAGGAATGAGGAGTGAGGGAGCTGAACAAGGAATGAGGAGTGAGGGAGCTGAACAAGGAATGGGGAGTGAGAGACTGGAACAAGGAATGAGGAGTGAAGGAGCTGAACAAGGAATGAGGGGTGAGGGACTGGAACAAGGAATGAGGAGTGAGGGAGCTGAACAAGGAATGAGGAGTGAGGGACTGGAACAAGGAATGAGGAGTGAGAGACTGGAACAAGGAATGAGGAGTGAAGGAGCTGAACAAGGAATGAGGGGTGAGGGACTGGAACAAGGAATGAGGAGTGAGAGACTGGAACAAGGAATGAGGAGTGAAGGAGCTGAACAAGGAATGAGGGGTGAGGGACTGGAACAAGGAATGAGGAGTGAGGGAGCTGAACAAGGAATGGGGAGTGAGAGACTGGAACAAGGAATGAGGAGTGAAGGAGCTGAACAAGGAATGAGGGGTGAGGGACTGGAACAAGGAATGAGGAGTGAGGGAGCTGAACAAGGAATGAGGAGTGAGGGACTGGAACAAGGAATGAGGAGTGAGAGACTGGAACAAGGAATGAGGAGTGAGGGAGCTGAACAAGGAATGGGGAGTGAGAGACTGCAACAAGGAATGAGGAGTGAAGGAGCTGAACAAGGAATGAGGGGTGAGGGACTGGAACAAGGAATGAGGAGTGAGGGAGCTGAACAAGGAATGAGGAGTGAGGGAGCTGAACAAGGAGTGAGGAGTGAGGGAGCTGAACATGGAATGAGGAGTGAGAGACGGGAACAAGGAATGAGGAGTGAGGGACTGGAACAAGGAATGAGGAGTGAGGGACTGGAACAAGGAATGAGGAGTGAAGGAGCTGAACAAGAAATGAGGAGTGAGGGAGCTGAACAAGGAGTGAAGAGTGAGGGGGCTGAACAAGGAATGAGGAGTGAGGGACTGGATCAAGGAATGAGGAGTGAGGGAGCTGAACAAGGAATGAGGAGTGAGAGACTGGAACAAGGAATGAGGAGTGAAGGAGCTGAACAAGGAATGAGGGGTGAGGGACTGGAACAAGGAATGAGGAGTGAGAGACTGGAACAAGGAATGAGGAGTGAAGGAGCTGAACAAGGAATGAGGGGTGAGGGACTGGAACAAGGAATGAGGAGTGAGGGAGCTGAACAAGGAATGAGGAGTGAAGTAGCTGAACAAGGAATGAGGAGTGAGGGAGCTGAACAAGGAATGGGGAGTGAGAGACTGGAACAAGGAATGAGGAGTGAAGGAGCTGAACAAGGAATGAGGGGTGAGGGACTGGAACAAGGAATGAGGAGTGAGGGAGCTGAACAAGGAATGAGGAGTGAGGGACTGGAACAAGGAATGAGGAGTGAGAGACTGGAACAAGGAATGAGGAGTGAGGGAGCTGAACAAGGAATGGGGAGTGAGAGACTGCAACAAGGAATGAGGAGTGAAGGAGCTGAACAAGGAATGAGGGGTGAGGGACTGGAACAAGGAATGAGGAGTGAGGGAGCTGAACAAGGAATGAGGAGTGAGGGAGCTGAACAAGGAATGAGGAGTGAGGGAGCTGAACATGGAATGAGGAGTGAGAGACGGGAACAAGGAATGAGGAGTGAGGGACTGGAACAAGGAATGAGGAGTGAGGGACTGGAACAAGGAATGAGGAGTGAAGGAGCTGAACAAGAAATGAGGAGTGAGGGAGCTGAACAAGGAGTGAAGAGTGAGGGGGCTGAACAAGGAATGAGGAGTGAGGGACTGGATCAAGGAATGAGGAGTGAGGGAGATGAACAAGGAATGAGGAGTGAAGGAGCTGAACAAGAAATGAGGAGTGAGGGAGCTGAACAAGGAATGTGGAGTGGAGGAGCTGAACAAGGAGTGAGGAGTGAGGGACTGGAACAAGGAATGAGGAGTGAGGGACTGGAACAAGGAATGAGGAGTGAGGGAGCTGAACAAGGAATGGGGAGTGAGGGAGCTGAACAAGGAATGAGGAGTGAAGTAGCTGAACAAGGAATGAGGAGTGAGGGAGCTGAACAAGGAATGAGGAGTGAAGGAGCTGAACAAGGAATGAGAAGTGAGGGAGCTGAACAAGGAATGAGGAGTGAGGGAGCTGAACAAGGAATGGGGAGTGAGGGAGCTGAACAAGGAATGAGGAGTGAAGGAGCTTAACCAGGAATGAGGAGTGAGGGAGCTGACCAAGGAATGAGGAGTGAGGGAGCTGACAAGGAATGGGGAGTGATGGAGCTGAACAAGGAATGGGGAGTGAAGGAGCTGAACAAGGAATGAGGAGTGAGGGAGCTGAACAAGGAATGAGGAGTGAGGGAGCTGAACAAGGAATGGGGAGTGAGAGACTGGAACAAGGAATGAGGAGTGAAGGAGCTGAACAAGGAATGAGGGGTGAGGGACTGGAACAAGGAATGAGGAGTGAGGGAGCTGAACAAGGAATGAGGAGTGAGGGACTGGAACAAGGAATGAGGAGTGAGGGAGCTGAACAAGGAATGAGGAGTGAGGGACTGGAACAAGGAATGGGGAGTGAGGGAGCTGAACAAGGAATGGGGAGTGAGGGAGCTGAACAAGGAATGAGGAGTGAGGGACCTGAACAAGGAATGAGGAGTGAGGGAGCTGAACAAGGAATGAGGAGTGAGGGAGTTGAACAAGGAATGGGGAGTGAGGGAGCTGAACAAGGAATGAGGAGTGAAGGAGCTGAACAGGGAATGGGGAGTGAGGGAGCTGAACAAGGAATGGGGAGTGAGGGACCTGAACAAGGAATGAGGAGTGAGGGAGCTGAACAAGGAATGAGGAGTGAGGGAGCTGAACAAGGAATGGGGAGTGAGGGAGCTGAACAAGGAATGAGGAGTGAAGGAGCTGAACAAGGAATGAGGAGTGAGGGAGCTGAACAAGGAATGAGGAGTGAGGGAGCTGAACATGGAATGAGGAGTGAGGGACTGGAACAAGGAATGAGGAGTGAGAGACTGGAACAAGGAATGAGGAGTGGGCGAGCTGAACAAGGAATGAGGAGTGAGGGAGCTGAACAAGGAATGAGGAGTGAGGGAGCTGAACATGGAATGAGGAGTGAGAGTCTGGAACAAGGAATGAGGAGTGAGGGACTGGAACAAGGAATGAGGAGTAAGGGACTGGAACAAGGAATGAGGAGTGAAGGAGCTGAACAAGAAATGAGGAGTGAGGGAGCTGAACAAGGAGTGAAGAGTGAGGGGGCTGAACAAGGAATGAGGAGTGAGGGACTGGATCAAGGAATGAGGAGTGAGGAAGATGAACAAGGAATGAGGAGTGAAGGAGCTGAACAAGGAATGAGGAGTGAGGGAGCTGAACAAGGAATGAGGAGTGAAGGAGCTGAACAAGGAGTGAGGAGTGAGGGACTGGAACAAGGAATGAGGAGTGAGGGACTGGAAGAAGGAATGAGGAGTGAGGGAGCTGAACAACGAATGGGGAGTAAGGGAGCTGAACAAGGAATGAGGAGTGAGGGAGCTGAACAAGGAATGGGGAGTGAGGGAGCTGAACAATGAATGAGGAGTGAGGGACTGGAACAAGGAATGAGGAGTGAGGGACTGGAACAAGGAATGAGGAGTGAGGGAGCTGAACAAGGGATGAGGAGTGAGAGACTGGAACAAGGAATGAGGAGTGAAGGAGCTGAACATGGAATGAGGAGTGAGGGAGCTGAACAAGGGATGAGGAGTGAGAGACTGGAACAAGGAATGGGAAGTGAAGGAGCTGAACAGGAATGAGGAGTGAGGGAGCTGAACAAGGGATGAGGAGTGAGAGACTGGAACAAGGAATGAGAAGTGAAGGAGCTGAACAAGGACTGAGAAGTGAGGGAGCTGAACACGGAATGAGGAGTGAGGGAGCTGAACAATGAATGGGGAGTGAGGGAGCTGAACAAGGAATGAGGAGTGAGGGATCTGAACAATGAATGGGGAGTGAGGGATCTGAACAAGGATTGGGGATTGAGGGAGCTGAACAAGGAATGAGAATTGAAGGAGCTGAACAAGGAATGAGGAGTGAGGGAGCTGAATAAGGAATGAGGAGTGAAGTAGCTGAACAAGGAATGAGGAGTGAGGGAGCTGAACAAGAAATGAGGGGTGAGAGAGCTGAACAAGCAATGAGGAGTGAAGGAGCTGAACAAGGAATGAGAAGTGAGGGAGCTGAACAAGGAATGAGGAGTGAGGGAGCTGAACAAGGAATGGGGAGTGAGGGAGCTGAACAAGGAATGAGGAGTGAAGGAGCTGAACAAGGAATGAGGAGTGAGGGAGCTGAACAAGGAATGAGGAGTGAGGAAGCTGACAAGGAATGGGGAGTGATGGAGCTGAACAAGGAATGGGGAGTGAAGAAGCTGAACAAGGAATGAGGAGTGAGGGAGCTGAACAAGGAATGAGGAGTGAGGGAGCTGAACAAGGAATGAGGAGTGAGGGAGCTGAACAAGGAATGGGGAGTGAGAGACTGGAACAAGGAATGGGGAGTGAAGGAGCTGAACAAGGAATGAGGTGTGAGGGAGCTGAACAAGGAATGAGGAGTGAGGGAGCTGAACAAGGAATGGGGAGTGAGAGACTGGAACAAGGAATGGGGAGTGAGGGAGCTGAACAAGGAATAAGGGGTGAGGGACTGGAACAAGGAATGAGGAGTGAGGGAGCTGAACAAGGAATGAGGAGTGAGGGACTGGAAGAAGGAATGAGGAGTGAGGGAGCTGAACAAGGAATGAGGAGTGAGAGACTGGAACAAGGAATGAGGAGTGAGGGAGCTGAACAAGGAATGAGGAGTGAGGGAGCTGAACAAGGAATGAGGAGTGAGGGACTGGAACAAGGAATGGGGAGTGAGGGAGCTGAACAAGGAATGGGGAGTGAGGGAGCTGAACAAGGAATGAGGAGTGAGGGACCTGAACAAGGAATGAGGAGTGAGGGAGCTGAACAAGGAATGAGGAGTGAGGGAGCTGAACAAGGAATGAGGAGTGAAGGAGCTGAACAAGGAATGAGGAGTGAGGGAGCTGAACAAGGAATGAGGAGTGAGGGAGCTGAACATGGAATGAGGAGTGAGGGACTGGAACAAGGAATGAGGAGTGAGAGACTGGAACAAGGAATGAGGAGTGGGGGAGCTGAACAAGGAATGAGGAGTGAGGGAGCTGAACAAGGAATGAGGAGTGAGGGAGCTGAACATGGAATGAGGAGTGAGAGACTGGAACAAGGAATGAGGAGTGAGGGAGCTGAACAAGGAATGAGGAGTGAGGGAGCTGAACAAGGAATGAGGAGTGAGGGAGCTGAACAGGGAATGGGGAGTGAGCGAGCTGAACAAGGAATGGGGAGTGAGGGACCTGAACAAGGAATGAGGAGTGAGGGAGCTGAACAAGGAATGAGGAGTGAGGGAGCTGAACAAGAAATGGGGAGTGAGGGAGCTGAACAAGGAATGAGGAGTGAAGGAGCTGAACAAGGAATGAGGAGTGAGGGAGCTGAACAAGGAATGAGGAGTGAGGGAGCTGAACATGGAATGAGGAGTGAGGGACTGGAACAAGGAATGAGGAGTGAGAGACTGGAACAAGGAATGAGGAGTGGGGGAGCTGAAAAAGGAATGAGGAGTGAGGGAGCTGAACAAGGAATGAGGAGTGAGGGAGCTGAACATGGAATGAGGAGTGAGAGACGGGAACAAGGAATGAGGAGTGAGGGACTGGAACAAGGAATGAGGAGTGAGGGACTGGAACAAGGAATGAGGAGTGAAGGAGCTGAACAAGAAATGAGGAGTGAGGGAGCTGAACAAGGAGTGAAGAGTGAGGGGGCTGAACAAGGAATGAGGAGTGAGGGACTGGATCAAGGAATGAGGAGTGAGGGAGATGAACAAGGAATGAGGAGTGAAGGAGCTGAACAAGAAATGAGGAGTGAGGGAGCTGAACAAGGAATGTGGAGTGGAGGAGCTGAACAAGGAGTGAGGAGTGAGGGACTGGAACAAGGAATGAGGAGTGAGGGACTGGAACAAGGAATGAGAAGTGAGGGAGCTGAACAAGGAATGGGGAGTGAGGGAGCTGAACAAGGAATGAGGAGTGAGGGAGCTGAACAAGGAATGGGGAGTGAGGGAGCTGAACAATGAATGAGGAGTGAGGGACTGGAACAAGGAATGAGGAGTGAGGGACTGGAACAAGGAATGAGGAGTGAGGGAGCTGAACAAGGAATGAGGAGTGAAGGAACTGAACAGGGAATGGGGAGTGAGGGAGCTGAACAAGGAATGGGGAGTGAGGGACCTGAACAAGGAATGAGGAGTGAGGGAGCTGAACAAGGAATGAGGAGTGAGGGAGCTGAACAAGGAATGAGGAGTGAGGGAGCTGAACATGGAATGAGGAGTGAGGGACTGGAACAAGGAATGAGGAGTGAGAGACTGGAACAAGGAATGAGGAGTGTGGGAGCTGAACAAGGAATGAGGAGTGAGGGAGCTGAACAAGGAATGAGGAGTGAGGGAGCTGAACATGGAATGAGGAGTGAGAGACTGGAACAAGGAATGAGGAGTGAGGGAGCTGAACAAGGAATGAGGAGTGAGGGAGCTGAACAAGGAATGAGGAGTGAGGGAGCTGAATAAGAAATGAGGAGTGAAGGAGCTGAACAGGGAATGGGGAGTGAGCGAGCTGAACAAGGAATGGGGAGTGAGGGACCTGAACAAGGAATGAGGAGTGAGGGAGCTGAACAAGGAATGAGGAGTGAGGGAGCTGAACAAGAAATGGGGAGTGAGGGAGCTGAACAAGGAATGAGGAGTGAAGGAGCTGAACAAGGAATGAGGAGTGAGGGAGCTGAACAAGGAATGAGGAGTGAGGGAGCTGAACATGGAATGAGGAGTGAGGGAGCTGAACAAGGAATGAGGAGTGAGAGACTGGAACAAGGAATGAGGAGTGGGGGAGCTGAAAAAGGAATGAGGAGTGAGGGAGCTGAACAAGGAATGAGGAGTGAGGGAGCTGAACATGGAATGAGGAGTGAGAGACGGGAACAAGGAATGAGGAGTGAGGGACTGGAACAAGGAATGAGGAGTGAGGGACTGGAACAAGGAATGAGGAGTGAAGGATCTGAACAAGAAATGAGGAGTGAGGGAGCTGAACAAGGAGTGAAGAGTGAGGGGGCTGAACAAGGAATGAGGAGTGACGGACTGGATCAAGGAATGAGGAGTGAGGGACTGGAACAAGGAATGAGGAGTGAGGGACTGGAACAAGGAATGAGGAGTGAGGGTGCTGAACAAGCAATGGGGAGTGAGGGAGCTGAACAAGGAATGAGGAGTGAGGGAGCTGAACAAGGAATGGGGCGTGAGGGAGCTGAACAATGAATGAGGAGTGAGGGACTGGAACAAGGAATGAGGAGTGAGGGACTGGAACAAGGAATGAGGAGTGAGGGAGCTGAACAAGGAATGAGGAGTGAAGGAACTGAACAGGGAATGGGGAGTGAGGGAGCTGAACAAGGAATGGGGAGTGAGGGACCTTAACAAGGAATGAGGAGTGAGGGAGCTGAACAAGGAATGAGGAGTGAGGGACTGGAACAAGGAATGAGGAGTGAGGGACTGGAACAAGGAATGAGGAGTGAAGGAGCTGAACAAGAAATGAGGAGTGAGGGAGCTGAACAAGGAGTGAAGAGTGAGGGGGCTGAACAAGGAATGAGGAGTGAGGGACTGGATCAAGGAATGAGGAGTGAGGGAGATGAACAAGGAATGAGGAGTGAAGGAGCTGAACAAGGAATGAGGAGTGAGGGAGCTGAACAAGGAATGAGGAGTGAGGGAGCTGAACAAGGAATGGGGATTGAGAGACTGGAACAAGGAATGAGGAGTGAAGGAGCTGAACAAGGAATGAGGGGTGAGGGAGCTGAACAAGGAATGAGGAGTGAGGGAGCTGAACAAGGAATGAGGGGTGAGGGACTGGAATAAGGAATGAGGAGTGAGGGAGCTGAACAAGGAATGAGGAGTGAGGGACTGGAACACGGAATGAGGAGTGAGGGAGCTGAACAAGGAATGAGGAGTGAGAGACTGGAACAAGGAATGAGGAGTGAGGGAGCTGAACAAGGAATGAGGAGTGAGGGAGCTGAACAAGGAATGAGGAGTGAGGGACTGGAACAAGGAATGGGGAGTGAGGGAGCTGAACAAGGAATGGGGAATGAGGGAGCTGAACAAGGAATGAGGAGTGAGGGACTGGAACAAGGAATGAGGAGTGAAGGAGTTGAACAAGGAATGAGGAGTGAGGGACTGGAACAAGGAATGAGGAGTGAAGGATCTGAACAAGGAATGAGGAGTGAAGGAGCTGATCAAGGAATGAGGAGTGAGGGACTGGAACAAGGAATGAGGTGTGAGGGAGCTGAACAAGGAATGAGGAGTGAGGGATTGGAAAAAGGAATGAGGAGTGAGGGAGCTGAACAAGGAATGAGGAGTGAAGGAGCTGAACAGGGAATGGGGAGTGAGGGAGCTGAACAAGGAATGGGGAGTGAGGGACCTGAACAAGGAATGAGGAGTGAGGGAGCTGAACAAGGAATGAGGAGTGAGGGAGCTGAACAAGGAATGGGGAGTGAGGGAGCTGAACAAGGAATGAGGAGTGAAGGAGCCGAACAAGGAATGAGGAGTGAAGGAGCTGATCAAGGAATGAGGAGTGAGGGAGCTGAACAAGGAATGAGGAGTGAGGGAGCTGAACATGGAATGAGGAGTGAGGGACTGGAACAAGGAATGAGGAGTGAGAGACTGGAACAAGGAATGAGGAGTGGGGTAGCTGAACAAGGAATGAGGAGTGTGGCAGCTGAACAAGGAAAGAGGAGTGAGGGAGCTGAACATGGAATGAGGAGTGGGGAGCTGAATAAGGAATGAGGAGTGAAGGAGCTGAACAAGAAATGAGGAGTGAGGGAGCTGAACAAGGAGTGAAGAGTGAGGGGCTGGATCAAGGAATGAGGAGTGAGGGAGATGAACAAGGAATGAGGAGTGAAGGAGCTGAACAAGGAATGAGGAGTGACGGAGTGGAACAAGGAATGTGGAGTGAGGGAGCTGAACAAGGAATGAGGAGTGAGGGACTGGAACAAGGAATGAGGAGTGAGGGAGCTGAACAAGGAATGAGGAGTGAAGGAGCTGAACAAGGAATGAGGAGTGAGGGAGCTGAACAAGAGATGAGGAGTGAAGGACCTGAACAAGGAATGAGGAGTGGGGGAGCTGAACAAGGAATGAGGAGTGAGGGAGCTGAACAAGGAATGAGGAGTGAGAGACTGGAACAAGGAATGAGGAGTGAGGGAGCTGAACAAGGAATGAGGAGTGAGGGAGCTGAACAAGGGATGAGGAGTGAAGGAGCTGAACAAGGAATGAGGAGTGAGGGAGCTGAACAAGGAATGAGGAGTGAGGGACTGGAACAAGGAATGGGGAGTGAAGGAGCTGAACAAGGAATGAGGAGTGAGGGACTGGAACAAGGAATGAGGAGTGAGGGAGCTGAACAAGGGATGAGGAGTGAAGGAGCTGAACAAGGAATGAGGAGTGAGGGAGATGAACAAGGAATGAGGAGTGAAGGAGCTGAACAAGGAATGAGGAGTGAAGGAGCTGGAACAAGGAATGAGGAGTGAGGGAGCTGAACCAGGAATGAGGAGTGAAGGAGCTGGATCAAGGAATGAGGAGTGAGGGACTGGAACAAGGATTGAGGAGTGAGGGAGCTGAACAAGGAATGAGGAGTGAGGGAGCTGAACAAGGAATGGGGAGTGAGGGAGCTGAACAAGGAATGAGGAGTGAGGGATTGGAACAAGGATTGAGGAGTGAGGGAACAGAACAAGGAATGATTAGTGAGGGAGCTGAACAAGGAATGGGGAGTGAGGGAGCTGAACAAGGAATGAGGAGTGAGGGACTGGAACAAGAATTGAGGAGTGAGGGAGCTGAACAAGGAATGAGGAGTGAGGGAGCTGAACAAGGAATGGGGAGTGAGGGAGCTGAACAAGGAATGAGGAGTGAAGGAGCTGAACAAGGAATGAGGAGTGAAGGAGCTGAACAAGGAATGGGGAGTGAGGGAGCTGAACAAGGAATGAGGAGTGAAGGAGCTGAACAAGGAATGAGGAGTGAGGGAGCTGAACAAGGGATGAGGAGTGAGAGACTGGAACAAGGAACGGGAAGTGAAGGAGCTGAACAGGAATGAGGAGTGAGGGAGCTGAACAAGGGATGAGGAGTGAGGGACTGGAACAAGGAATGGGAAGTGAAGGAGCTGAACAAGGAGTGAGAAGTGAGGGAGCTGAACACGGAATGAGGAGTGAGGGAGCTGAATAATGAATGGGGAGTGAGGGAGCTGAACAAGGAATGAGGAGTGAGGGAGCTGAACAATGTATGGGGAGTGAGGGAGCTGAACAAGGATTGGGGATTGAGGGAGCTAAACAAGGAATGAGAATTGAAGGAGCTGAACAAGGAATGAGGAGTGAGGGAGCTGAATAAGGAATGAGGAGTGAAGTAGCTGAACAAGGAATGAGGAGTGAGGAGCTGAACAAGGAATGAGGAGTGAGAGAGCTGAACAAGCAATGAGGAGTGAAGGAGCTGAACAAGGAATGAGAAGTGAGGGAGCTGAACAAGGAATGAGGAGTGAGGGAGCTGAACAAGGAATGGGGAGTGAGGGAGCTGAACAAGGAATGAGGAGTGAAGGAGCTTAACCAGGAATGAGGAGTGAGGGAGCTGAACAAGGAATGAGGAGTGAGGGAGCTGACAAGGAATGGGGAGTATTGGAGCTGAACAAGGAATGGGGAGTGAAGGAGCTGAACAAGGAATGAGGAGTGTGGGAGCTGAACAAGGAATGAGGAGTGAGGGAGCTGAACAAGGAATGGGGAGTGAGAGACTGGAACAAGGAATGAGGAGTGAAGGAGCTGAACAAGGAATGAGGGGTGAGGGACTGGAACAAGGAATGAGGAGTGAGGGAGCTGAACAAGGAATGAGGAGTTTGGGACTGGAAGAAGGAATGAGGAGTGAGGGAGCTGAACAAGGAATGAGGAGTGAGGGACTGGAACAAGGAATGGGGAGTGAGGGAGCTGAACAAGGAATGGGGAGTGAGGGAGCTGAACAAGGAATGAGGAGTGAGGGACCTGAACAAGGAATGAGGAGTGAGGGAGCTGAACAAGGAATGAGGAGTGAGGGAGTTGAACAAGGAATGGGGAGTGAGGGAGCTGAACAAGGAATGAGGAGTGAGGGAGCTGAACAAGGAATGAGGAGTGAAGGAGCTGAACAAGGAATGGGGAGTGAGGGAGCTGAACAAGGAATGAGGTGTGAAGGAGCTGAACAAGGAATGAGGAGTGAGGGAGCTGAACAAGGGATGAGGAGTGAGAGACTGGAACAAGGAACGGGAAGTGAAGGAGCTGAACAGGAATGAGGAGTGAGGGAGCTGAACAAGGGATGAGGAGTGAGGGACTGGAACAAGGAATGGGAAGTGAAGGAGCTGAACAAGGAGTGAGAAGTGAGGGAGCTGAACACGGAATGAGGAGTGAGGGAGCTGAATAATGAATGGGGAGTGAGGGAGCTGAACAAGGAATGAGGAGTGAGGGAGCTGAACAATGTATGGGGAGTGAGGGAGCTGAAC
This sequence comes from Hemitrygon akajei, assembly GCF_048418815.1. Taxonomy (NCBI): domain Eukaryota; kingdom Metazoa; phylum Chordata; class Chondrichthyes; order Myliobatiformes; family Dasyatidae; genus Hemitrygon; species Hemitrygon akajei. The sequence continues at coordinate 10,205,859 of NC_133127.1, read as the reverse complement.
AAGGATTGGGGATTGAGGGAGCTGAACAAGGAATGAGAATTGAAGGAGCTGAACAAGGAATGAGGAGTGAGGGAGCTGAATAAGGAATGAGGAGTGAAGTAGCTGAACAAGGAATGAGGAGTGAGGAGCTGAACAAGGAATGAGGAGTGAGAGAGCTGAACAAGCAATGAGGAGTGAAGGATCTGAACAATGAATGGGGAGTGAGGGAGCTGAACAAGGAATGAGAAGTGAGGGAGCTGAACAAGGAATGGGGAGTGAGGGAGCTGAACAAGGAATGAGGAGTGAAGGAGCTTAACCAGGAATGAGGAGTGAGGGAGCTGAACAAGGAATGAGGAGTGAGGGAGCTGTCAAGGAATGGGGAGTATTGGAGCTGAACAAGGAATGGGGAGTGAAGGAGCTGAACAAGGAATGAGGAGTGTGGGAGCTGAACAAGGAATGAGGAGTGAGGGAGCTGAACAAGGAATGGGGAGTGAGAGACTGGAACAAGGAATGAGGAGTGAAGGAGCTGAACAAGGAATGAGGGGTGAGGGACTGGAACAAGGAATGAGGAGTGAGGGAGCTGAACAAGGAATGAGGAGTTTGGGACTGGAACAAGGAATGAGGAGTGAGGGAGCTGAACAAGGAATGAGGAGTGAGGGACTGGAACAAGGAATGGGGAGTGAGGGAGCTGAACAAGGAATGGGGAGTGAGGGAGCTGAACAAGGAATGAGGAGTGAGGGACTGGAACAAGGAATGAGGAGTGAGGGAGCTGAACAAGGGATGAGGAGTGAAGGAGCTGAACAAGGAATGAGGAGTGAGGGAGATGAACAAGGAATGAGGAGTGAAGGAGCTGAACAAGGAATGAGGAGTGAAGGAGCTGGAACAAGGAATGAGGAGTGAGGGAGCTGAACCAGGAATGAGGAGTGAAGGAGCTGGATCAAGGAATGAGGAGTGAGGGACTGGAACAAGGATTGAGGAGTGAGGGAGCTGAACAAGGAATGAGGAGTGAGGGAGCTGAACAAGGAATGGGGAGTGAGGGAGCTGAACAAGGAATGAGGAGTGAGGGATTGGAACAAGGATTGAGGAGTGAGGGAACAGAACAAGGAATGATTAGTGAGGGAGCTGAACAAGGAATGGGGAGTGAGGGAGCTGAACAAGGAATGAGGAGTGAGGGACTGGAACAAGAATTGAGGAGTGAGGGAGCTGAACAAGGAATGAGGAGTGAGGGAGCTGAACAAGGAATGGGGAGTGAGGGAGCTGAACAAGGAATGAGGAGTGAAGGAGCTGAACAAGGAATGAGGAGTGAAGGAGCTGAACAAGGAATGAGGGGTGAGGGACTGGAACAAGGAATGAGGAGTGAGGGAGCTGAACAAGGAATGAGGAGTTTGGGACTGGAACAAGGAATGAGGAGTGAGGGAGCTGAACAAGGAATGAGGAGTGAGGGACTGGAACAAGGAATGGGGAGTGAGGGAGCTGAACAAGGAATGGGGAGTGAGGGAGCTGAACAAGGAATGAGGAGTGAGGGACTGGAACAAGGAATGAGGAGTGAGGGAGCTGAACAAGGGATGAGGAGTGAAGGAGCTGAACAAGGAATGAGGAGTGAGGGAGATGAACAAGGAATGAGGAGTGAAGGAGCTGAACAAGGAATGAGGAGTGAAGGAGCTGGAACAAGGAATGAGGAGTGAGGGAGCTGAACCAGGAATGAGGAGTGAAGGAGCTGGATCAAGGAATGAGGAGTGAGGGACTGGAACAAGGATTGAGGAGTGAGGGAGCTGAACAAGGAATGAGGAGTGAGGGAGCTGAACAAGGAATGGGTAGTGAGGGAGCTGAACAAGGAATGAGGAGTGAGGGATTGGAACAAGGATTGAGGAGTGAGGGAACAGAACAAGGAATGATTAGTGAGGGAGCTGAACAAGGAATGGGGAGTGAGGGAGCTGAACAAGGAATGAGGAGTGAGGGACTGGAACAAGAATTGAGGAGTGAGGGAGCTGAACAAGGAATGAGGAGTGAGGGAGCTGAACAAGGAATGGGGAGTGAGGGAGCTGAACAAGGAATGAGGAGTGAAGGAGCTGAACAAGGAATGAGGAGTGAAGGAGCTGAACAAGGAATGGGGAGTGAGGGAGCTGAACAAGGAATGAGGAGTGAAGGAGCTGAACAAGGAATGAGGAGTGAGGGAGCTGAACAAGGGATGAGGAGTGAGAGACTGGAACAAGGAACGGGAAGTGAAGGAGCTGAACAGGAATGAGGAGTGAGGGAGCTGAACAAGGGATGAGGAGTGAGGGACTGGAACAAGGAATGGGAAGTGAAGGAGCTGAACAAGGAGTGAGAAGTGAGGGAGCTGAACACGGAATGAGGAGTGAGGGAGCTGAATAATGAATGGGGAGTGAGGGAGCTGAACAAGGAATGAGGAGTGAGGGAGCTGAACAATGTATGGGGAGTGAGGGAGCTGAACAAGGATTGGGGATTGAGGGAGCTGAACAAGGAATGAGAATTGAAGGAGCTGAACAAGGAATGAGGAGTGAGGGAGCTGAATAAGGAATGAGGAGTGAAGTAGCTGAACAAGGAATGAGGAGTGAGGAGCTGAACCAGGAATGAGGAGTGAGAGAGCTGAACAAGCAATGAGGAGTGAAGGAGCTGAACAAGGAATGAGAAGTGAGGGAGCTGAACAAGGAATGAGGAGTGAGGGAGCTGAACAAGGAATGGGGAGTGAGGGAGCTGAACAAGGAATGAGGAGTGAAGGAGCTTAACCAGGAATGAGGAGTGAGGGAGCTGAACAAGGAATGAGGAGTGAGGGAGCTGACAAGGAATGGGGAGTATTGGAGCTGAACAAGGAATGGGGAGTGAAGGAGCTGAACAAGGAATGAGGAGTGTGGGAGCTGAACAAGGAATGAGGAGTGAGGGAGCTGAACAAGGAATGGGGAGTGAGAGACTGGAACAAGGAATGAGGAGTGAAGGAGCTGAACAAGGAATGAGGGGTGAGGGACTGGAACAAGGAATGAGGAGTGAGGGAGCTGAACAAGGAATGAGGAGTTTGGGACTGGAACAAGGAATGAGGAGTGAGGGAGCTGAACAAGGAATGAGGAGTGAGGGACTGGAACAAGGAATGGGGAGTGAGGGAGCTGAACAAGGAATGGGGAGTGAGGGAGCTGAACAAGGAATGAGGAGTGAGGGACCTGAACAAGGAATGAGGAGTGAGGGAGCTGAACAAGGAATGAGGAGTGAGGGAGTTGAACAAGGAATGGGGAGTGAGGGAGCTGAACAAGGAATGAGGAGTGAGGGAGCTGAACAAGGAATGAGGAGTGAAGGAGCTGAACAAGGAATGGGGAGTGAGGGAGCTGAACAAGGAATGAGGAGTGAAGGAGCTGAACAAGGAATGAGGAGTGAGGGAGCTGAACAAGGGATGAGGAGTGAGAGACTGGAACAAGGAACGGGAAGTGAAGGAGCTGAACAGGAATGAGGAGTGAGGGAGCTGAACAAGGGATGAGGAGTGAGGGACTGGAACAAGGAATGGGAAGTGAAGGAGCTGAACAAGGAGTGAGAAGTGAGGGAGCTGAACACGGAATGAGGAGTGAGGGAGCTGAATAATGAATGGGGAGTGAGGGAGCTGAACAAGGAATGAGGAGTGAGGGAGCTGAACAATTTATGGGGAGTGAGGGAGCTGAACAAGGATTGGGGATTGAGGGAGCTGAACAAGGAATGAGAATTGAAGGAGCTGAACAAGGAATGAGGAGTGAGGGAGCTGAATAAGGAATGAGGAGTGAAGTAGCTGAACAAGGAATGAGGAGTGAGGAGCTGAACAAGGAATGAGGAGTGAGAGAGCTGAACAAGCAATGAGGAGTGAAGGATCTGAACAATGAATGGGGAGTGAGGGAGCTGAACAAGGAATGAGGAGTGAGGGAGCTGAACAAGGAATGGGGAGTGAGGGAGCTGAACAAGGAATGAGGAGTGAAGGAGCTTAACCAGGAATGAGGAGTGAGGGAGCTGAACAAGGAATGAGGAGTGAGGGAGCTGTCAAGGAATGGGGAGTATTGGAGCTGAACAAGGAATGGGGAGTGAAGGAGCTGAACAAGGAATGAGGAGTGTGGGAGCTGAACAAGGAATGAGGAGTGAGGGAGCTGAACAAGGAATGGGGAGTGAGAGACTGGAACAAGGAATGAGGAGTGAAGGAGCTGAACAAGGAATGAGGGGTGAGGGACTGGAACAAGGAATGAGGAGTGAGGGAGCTGAACAAGGAATGAGGAGTTTGGGACTGGAACAAGGAATGAGGAGTGAGGGAGCTGAACAAGGAATGAGGAGTGAGGGACTGGAACAAGGAATGGGGAGTGAGGGAGCTGAACAAGGAATGGGGAGTGAGGGAGCTGAACAAGGAATGAGGAGTGAGGGACCTGAACAAGGAATGAGGAGTGAGGGAGCTGAACAAGGAATGAGGAGTGAGGGAGTTGAACAAGGAATGGGGAGTGAGGGAGCTGAACAAGGAATGAGGAGTGAAGGAGCTGAACAAGGAATGAGGAGTGAGGGAGCTGAACAAGGAATGAGGAGTGAGGGAGCTGAACATGGAATGAGGAGTGAGGGACTGGAACAAGGAATCAGGAGTGAGAGACTGGAACAAGGAATGAGGAGTGGGGGAGCTGAACAAGGAATGAGGAGTGAGGGAGCTGAACAAGGAATGAGGAGTGAGGGAGCTGAGCATGGAATGAGGAGTGAGAGACTGGAACAAGGAATGAGGAGTGAGGGAGCTGAACAAGGAATGAGGAGTGAGGGAGCTGAACAAGGAATGAGGAGTGAAGGAGCTGAACAGGGAATGGGGAGTGAGGGAGCTGAACAAGGAATGGGGAGTGAGGGACCTGAACAAGGAATGAGGAGTGAGGGAGCTGAACAAGGAATGAGGAGTGAGGGAGCTGAACAAGGAATGGGGAGTGAGGGAGCTGAACAAGGAATGAGGAGTGAAGGAGCTGAACAAGGAATGAGGAGTGAAGGAGCTGAACAAGGAATGAGGAGTGAGGGAGCTGAACAAGGAATGAGGAGTGAGGGAGCTGAACATGGAATGAGGAGTGAGGGACTGGAACAAGGAATGAGGAGTGAGAGACTGGAACAAGGAATGAGGAGTGGGGGAGCTGAACAAGGAATGAGGAGTGAGGGAGCTGAACAAGGAATGAGGAGTGAGGGAGCTGAACATGGAATGAGGAGTGAGAGTCTGGAACAAGGAATGAGGAGTGAGGGACTGGAACAAGGAATGAGGAGTGAGGGACTGGAACAAGGAATGAGGAGTGAAGGAGCTGAACAAGAAATGAGGAGTGAGGGAGCTGAACAAGGAGTGAAGAGTGAGGGGGCTGAACAAGGAATGAGGAGTGAGGGACTGGATCAAGGAATGAGGAGTGAGGGAGATGAACAAGGAATGAGGAGTGAAGGAGCTGAACAAGGAATGAGGAGTGAGGGAGCTGAACAAGGAATGAGGAGTGAAGGAGCTGAACAAGGAGTGAGGAGTGAGGGACTGGAACAAGGAATGAGGAGTGACGGACTGGAAGAAGGAATGAGGAGTGAGGGAGCTGAACAACGAATGGGGAGTGAGGGAGCTGAACAAGGAATGAGGAGTGAGGGAGCTGAACAAGGAATGGGGAGTGAGGGAGCTGAACAATGAATGAGGAGTGAGGGACTGGAACAAGGAATGAGGAGTGAGGGACTGGAACAAGGAATGAGGAGTGAGGGAGCTGAACAAGGAATGAGGAGTGAGGGAGCTGAACATGGAATGAGGAGTGAGGGACTGGAACAAGGAATGAGGAGTGAGAGACTGGAACAAGGAATGAGGAGTGGGGGAGCTGAACAAGGAATGAGGAGTGAGGGAGCTGAACAAGGAATGAGGAGTGAGGGAGCTGAACATGGAATGAGGAGTGAGAGTCTGGAACAAGGAATGAGGAGTGAGGGACTGGAACAAGGAATGAGGAGTGAGGGACTGGAACAAGGAATGAGGAGTGAAGGAGCTGAACAAGAAATGAGGAGTGAGGGAGCTGAACAAGGAGTGAAGAGTGAGGGGGCTGAACAAGTAATGAGGAGTGAGGGACTGGATCAAGGAATGAGGAGTGAGGGAGATGAACAAGGAATGAGGAGTGAAGGAGCTGAACAAGGAATGAGGAGTGAGGGAGCTGAACAAGGAATGAGGAGTGAAGGAGCTGAACAAGGAGTGAGGAGTGAGGGACTGGAACAAGGAATGAGGAGTGACGGACTGGAAGAAGGAATGAGGAGTGAGGGAGCTGAACAACGAATGGGGAGTGAGGGAGCTGAACAAGGAATGAGGAGTGAGGGAGCTGAACAAGGAATGGGGAGTGAGGGAGCTGAACAATGAATGAGGAGTGAGGGACTGGAACAAGGAATAAGGAGTGAGGGACTGGAACAAGGAATGAGGAGTGAGGGAGCTGAACAAGGAATGAGGAGTGAGGGAGCTGAACAAGGAATGAGGAGTGAGGGAGCTGAACATGGAATGAGGAGTGAGGGACTGGAACAAGGAATGAGGAGTGAGAGACTGGAACAAGGAATGAGGAGTGGGGGAGCTGAACAAGGAATGAGGAGTGAGGGAGCTGAACAAGGAATGAGGAGTGAGGGAGCTGAACATGGAATGAGGAGTGAGAGTCTGGAACAAGGAATGAGGAGTGAGGGACTGGAACAAGGAATGAGGAGTGAGGGACTGGAACAAGGAATGAGGAGTGAAGGAGCTGAACAAGAAATGAGGAGTGAGGGAGCTGAACAAGGAGTGAAGAGTGAGGGGGCTGAACAAGGAATGAGGAGTGAGGGACTGGATCAAGGAATGAGGAGTGAGGGAGATGAACAAGGAATGAGGAGTGAAGGAGCTGAACAAGGAATGAGGAGTGAGGGAGCTGAACAAGGAATGAGGAGTGAAGGAGCTGAACAAGGAGTGAGGAGTGAGGGACTGGAACAAGGAATGAGGAGTGACGGACTGGAAGAAGGAATGAGGAGTGAGGGAGCTGAACAACGAATGGGGAGTGAGGGAGCTGAACAAGGAATGAGGAGTGAGGGAGCTGAACAAGGAATGGGGAGTGAGGGAGCTGAACAATGAATGAGGAGTGAGGGACTGGAACAAGGAATGAGGAGTGAGGGACTGGAACAAGGAATGAGGAGTGAGGGAGCTGAACAAGGGATGAGGAGTGAGAGACTGGAACAAGGAATGAGGAGTGAAGGAGCTGAACAAGGAATGAGGAGTGAGGGAGCTGAACAGGAATGAGGAGTGAGGGAGCTGAACAAGGGATGAGGAGTGAGAGACTGGAACAAGGAATGAGAAGTGAAGGAGCTGAACAAGGAGTGAGAAGTGAGGGAGCTGAACACGGAATGAGGAGTGAGGGAGCTGAACAATGAATGGGGAGTGAGGGAGCTGAACAAGGAATGAGGAGTGAGAGAGCTGAACAAGCAATGAGGAGTGAAGGAGCTGAACAAGGAATGAGAAGTGAGGGAGCTGAACAAGGAATGAGGATTGAGGGAGCTGAACAAGGAATGGGGAGTGAGGGAGCTGAACAAGGAATGAGGTGTGAAGGAGCTGAACAAGGAATGAGGAGTGAGGGAGCTGAACAAGGAATGAGGAGTGAGTGAGCTGACAAGGAATGGGGAGTGATGCTGAACAAGGAATGAGGAGTGAGGGAGCTGAACAAGGAATGAGGAGTGAGGGAGCTGAACAAGGAATGGGGAGTGAGAGACTGGAACAAGGAATGGGGAGTGAAGGAGCTGAACAAGGAATAAGGGGTGAGGGACTGGAACAAGGAATGAGGAGTGAGGGAGCTGAACAAGGAATGAGGAGTGAGGGACTGGAAATAGGAATGAGGAGTGAGGGAGCTGAACAAGGAATGAGGAGTGAGAGACTGGAACAAGGAATGAGGAGTGAGGGAGCTGAGCAAGGAATGAGGAGTGAGGGAGCTGAACAAGGAATGAGGAGTGAGGGACTGGAACAAGGAATGGGGAGTGAGGGAGCTGAACAAGGAATGAGGAGTGAGGGACCTGAACAAGGAATGAGGAGTGAGGGAGCTGAACAAGGAATTAGGAGTGAGGGAGCTGAACAAGGAATGGGGAGTGAGGGAGCTGAACAAGGAATGAGGAGTGAAGGAGCTGAACAAGGAATGAGGAGTGAGGGAGCTGAACAAGGAATGAGGAGTGAGGGAGCTGAACATGGAATGAGGAGTCAGGGACTGGAACAAGGAATGAGGAGTGAAGGATCTGAACAAGGAATGAGGAGTGAAGGAGCTGATCAAGGAATGAGGAGTGAGGGACTGGAACAAGGAATGAGGTGTGAGGGAGCTGAACAAGGAATGAGGAGTGAGGGACTGGAACAAGGAATGAGGAGTGAGGGACTGGAACAAGGAATGAGGAGTGAGGGAGCTGAACAAGGAATGAGGAGTGAAGGAGCTGAACAGGGAATGGGGAGTAGGGAGCTGAACAAGGAATGGGGAGTGAGGGACCTGAACAAGGAATGAGGAGTGAGGGAGCTGAACAAGGAATGAGGAGTGAGGGAGCTGAACAAGGAATGGGGAGTGAGGGAGCTGAACAAGGAATGAGGAGTGAAGGAGCTGAACAAGGAATGAGGAGTGAAGGAGCTGATCAAGGAATGAGGAGTGAGGGAGCTGAACAAGGAATGAGGAGTGAGGGAGCTGAACATGGAATGAGGAGTGAGGGACTGGAACAAGGAATGAGGAGTGAGAGACTGGAACAAGGAATGAGGAGTGGGGGAGCTGAACAAGGAATGAGGAGTGTGGGAGCTGAACAAGGAATGAGGAGTGAGGGAGCTGAACATGGAATGAGGAGTGGGGGAGCTGAACAAGGAATGAGGAGTGAAGGAGCTGAACAAGAAATGAGGAGTGAGGGAGCTGAACAAGGAGTGAAGAGTGAGGGGCTGGATCAAGGAATGAGGAGTGAGGGAGATGAACAAGGAATGAGGAGTGAAGGAGCTGAACAAGGAATGAGGAGTGACGGAGTGGAACAAGGAATGTGGAGTGAGGGAGCTGAACAAGGAATGAGGAGTGAGGGACTGGAACAAGGAATGAGGAGTGAGGGAGCTGAACAAGGAATGAGGAGTGAAGGAGCTGAACAAGGAATGAGGAGTGAGGGAGCTGAACAAGAGATGAGGAGTGAAGGAGCTGAACAAGGAATGAGGAGTGGGGGAGCTGAACAAGGAATGAGGAGTGAGGGAGCTGAACAAGGAATGAGGAGTGAGAGACTGGAACAAGGAATGAGGAGTGAGGGAGCTGAACAAGGAATGAGGAGTGAGGGAGCTGAACAAGGGATGAGGAGTGAAGGAGCTGAACAAGGAATGAGGAGTGAGGGAGCTGAACAAGGAATGAGGAGTGAGGGACTGGAACAAGGAATGGGGAGTGAAGTAGCTGAACAAGGAATGAGGAGTGAGGGACTGGAACAAGGAATGAGGAGTGAGGGAGCTGAACAAGGGATGAGGAGTGAAGGAGCTGAACAAGGAATGAGGAGTGAGGGAGATGAACAAGGAATGAGGAGTTAAGGAGCTGAACAAGGAATGAGGAGTGAAGGAGCTGGAACAAGGAATGAGGAGTGAGGGAGCTGAACCAGGAATGAGGAGTGAAGGAGCTGGATCAAGGAATGAGGAGTGAGGGACTGGAACAAGGATTGAGGAGTGAGGGAGCTGAACAAGGAATGAGGAGTGAGGGAGCTGAACAAGGAATGGGGAGGGAGGGAGCTGAACAAGGAATGAGGAGTGAGGGACTGGAACAAGGAGTGAAGAGTGAGGGGCTGGATCAAGGAATGAAGAGTGAGGGAGATGAACAAGGAATGAGGAGTGAAGGAGCTGAACAAGGAATGAGGAGTGACGGAGTGGAACAAGGAATGTTGAGTGAGGGAGCTGAACAAGGAATGAGGAGTGAGGGAGCTGAACAAGGAATGAGGAGTGAAGGAGCTGAACAAGGAATGAGGAGTGAGGGAGCTGAACAAGAGATGAGGAGTGAAGGAGCTGAACAAGGAATGAGGAGTGGGGGAGCTGAACAAGGAATGAGGAGTGAGGGAGCTGAACAAGGAATGAGGAGTGAGAGACTGGAACAAGGAATGAGGAGTGAGGGAGCTGAACAAGGAATGAGGAGTGAGGGAGCTGAACAAGGGATGAGGAGTGAAGGAGCTGAACAAGGAATGAGGAGTGAGGGAGCTGAACAAGGAATGAGGAGTGAGGGACTGGAACAAGGAATGGGGAGTGAAGGAGCTGAACAAGGAATGAGGAGTGAGGGACTGGAACAAGGAATGAGGAGTGAGGGAGCTGAACAAGGGATGAGGAGTGAAGGAGCTGAACAAGGAATGAGGAGTGAGGGAGATGAACAAGGAATGAGGAGTTAAGGAGCTGAACAAGGAATGAGGAGTGAAGGAGCTGGAACAAGGAATGAGGAGTGAGGGAGCTGAACCAGGAATGAGGAGTGAAGGAGCTGGATCAAGGAATGAGGAGTGAGGGACTGGAACAAGGATTGAGGAGTGAGGGAGCTGAACAAGGAATGAGGAGTGAGGGAGCTGAACAAGGAATGGGGAGGGAGGGAGCTGAACAAGGAATGAGGAGTGAGGGACTGGAACAAGGATTGAGGAGTGAGGGAACAGAACAAGGAATGAGGAGTGAGGGAGCTGAACAAGGAATGGGGAGTGAGGGAGCTGAACAAGGAATGAGGAGTGAGGGACTGGAACAAGAATTGAGGAGTGAGGGAGCTGAACAAGGAATGAGGAGTGAGGGAGCTGAACAAGGAATGGGGAGTGAGGGAGCTGAACAAGGAATGAGGAGTGAAGGAGCTGAACAAGGAATGAGGAGTGAAGGAGCTGAACAAGGAATGGGGAGTGAGGGAGCTGAACAAGGAATGAGGAGTGAAGGAGCTGAACAAGGAATGAGGAGTGAGGGAGCTGAACAAGGGATGAGGAGTGAGAGACTGGAACAAGGAATGGGAAGTGAAGGAGCTGAACAGGAATGAGGAGTGAGGGAGCTGAACAAGGGATGAGGAGTGAGGGACTGGAACAAGGAATGGGAAGTGAAGGAGCTGAACAAGGAGTGAGAAGTGAGGGAGCTGAACACGGAATGAGGAGTGAGGGAGCTGAATAATGAATGGGGAGTGAGGGAGCTGAACAAGGAATGAGGAGTGAGGGAGCTGAACAATGAATGGGGAGTGAGGGAGCTGAACAAGGATTGGGTATTGAGGGAGCTGAACAAGGAATGAGAATTGAAGGAGCTGAACAAGGAATGAGGAGTGAGGGAGCTGAATAAGGAATGAGGAGTGAAGTAGCTGAACAAGGAATGAGGAGTGAGGGAGCTGAACAAGGAATGAGGAGTGAGAGAGCTGAACAAGCAATGAGGAGTGAAGGAGCTGAACAAGGAATGAGAAGTGAGGGAGCTGAACAAGGAATGAGGAGTGAGGGAGCTGAACAAGGAATGGGGAGTGAGGGAGCTGAACAAGGAATGAGGAGTGAAGGAGCTTAACCAGGAATGAGGAGTGAGGGAGCTGAACAAGGAATGAGGAGTGAGGGAGCTGACAAGGAATGGGGAGTGATGGAGCTGAACAAGGAATGGGGAGTGAAGGAGCTGAACAAGGAATGAGGAGTGAGGGAGATGAACAAGGAATGAGGAGTTAAGGAGCTGAACAAGGAATGAGGAGTGAAGGAGCTGGAACAAGGAATGAGGAGTGAGGGAGCTGAACCAGGAATGAAGAGTGAAGGAGCTGGATCAAGGAATGAGGAGTGAGGGACTGGAACAAGGATTGAGGAGTGAGGGAGCTGAACAAGGAATGAGGAGTGAGGGAGCTGAACAAGGAATGGGGAGGGAGGGAGCTGAACAAGGAATGAGGAGTGAGGGACTGGAACAAGGATTGAGGAGTGAGGGAACAGAACAAGGAATGAGGAGTGAGGGAGCTGAACAAGGAATGGGGAGTGAGGGAGCTGAACAAGGAATGAGGAGTGAGGGACTGGAACAAGAATTGAGGAGTGAGGGAGCTGAACAAGGAATGAGGAGTGAGGGAGCTGAACAAGGAATGGGGAGTGAGGGAGCTGAACAAGGAATGAGGAGTGAAGGAGCTGAACAAGGAATGAGGAGTGAAGGAGCTGAACAAGGAATGGGGAGTGAGGGAGCTGAACAAGGAATGAGGAGTGAAGGAGCTGAACAAGGAATGAGGAGTGAGTGAGCTGAACAAGGGATGAGGAGTGAGAGACTGGAACAAGGAATGGGAAGTGAAGGAGCTGAACAGGAATGAGGAGTGAGGGAGCTGATCAAGGGATGAGGAGTGAGGGACTGGAACAAGGAATGGGAAGTGAAGGAGCTGAACAAGGAGTGAGAAGTGAGGGAGCTGAACACGGAATGAGGAGTGAGGGAGCTGAATAATGAATGGGGAGTGAGGGAGCTGAACAAGGAATGAGGAGTGAGGGAGCTGAACAATGAATGGGGAGTGAGGGAGCTGAACAAGGATTGGGGATTGAGGGAGCTGAACAAGGAATGAGAATTGAAGGAGCTGAACAAGGAATGAGGAGTGAGGGAGCTGAATAAGGAATGAGGAGTGAAGTAGCTGAACAAGGAATGAGGAGTGAGGGAGCTGAACAAGGAATGAGGAGTGAGAGAGCTGAACAAGCAATGAGGAGTGAAGGAGCTGAACAAGGAATGAGAAGTGAGGGAGCTGAACAAGGAATGAGGAGTGAGGGAGCTGAACAAGGAATGGGGAGTGAGGGAGCTGAACAAGGAATGAGGAGTGAAGGAGCTTAACCAGGAATGAGGAGTGAGGGAGCTGAACAAGGAATGAGGAGTGAGGGTGCTGACAAGGAATGGGGAGTGATGGAGCTGAACAAGGAATGGGGAGTGAAGGAGCTGAACAAGGAATGAGGAGTGAGGGAGCTGAACAAGGAATGAGGAGTGAGGGAGCTGAACAAGGAATGGGGAGTGAGAGACTGGAACAAGGAATGAGGAGTGAAGGAGCTGAACAAGGAATGAGGGGTGAGGGACTGGAACAAGGAATGAGGAGTGAGGGAGATGAACAAGGAATGAGGAGTGAGGGACTGGAACAAGGAATGAGGAGTGAGGGAGCTGAACAAGGAATGAGGAGTGAGGGACTGGAACAAGGAATGGGGAGTGAGGGAGCTGAACAAGGAATGGGGAGTGAGGGAGCTGAACAAGGAATGAGAAGTGAGGGACCTGAACAAGGAATGAGGAGTGAGGGAGCTGAACAAGGAATGAGGAGTGAGGGAGTTGAACAAGGAATGGGGAGTGAGGGAGCTGAACAAGGAATGAGGAGTGAAGGAGCTGAACAAGGAATGAGGAGTGAAGGAGCTGAACAAGGAATGAGGAGTGAGGGAGCTGAACAAGGAGTGAAGAGTGAGGGGGCTGAACAAGGAATGAGGAGTGAGGGACTGGATCAAGGAATGAGGAGTGAGGGAGATGAACAAGGAATGAGGAGTGAAGGAGCTGAACAAGGAATGAGGAGTGAGGGAGCTGAACAAGGAATGAGGAGTGAAGGAGCTGAACAAGGAGTGAGGAGTGAGGGACTGGAACAAGGAATGAGGAGTGAGGGAATGGAAGAAGGTATGAGGAGTGAGGGAGCTGAACAACGAATGGGGAGTGAGGGAGCTGAACAAGGAATGAGGAGTGAGGGAGCTGAACAAGGAATGGGGAGTGAGGGAGCTGAACAATGAATGAGGAGTGAGGGACTGGAACAAGGAATGAGGAGTGAGGGACTGGAACAAGGAATCAGGAGAGAGGGAGCTGAACAAGGGATGAGGAGTGAGAGACTGGAATAAGGAATGAGGAGTGAAGGAGCTGAACAAGGAATGAGGAGTGAGGGAGCTGAACAAGTGATGAGGAGTGAGAGACTGGAACAAGGAATGGGAAGTGAAGGAGCTGAACAGGAATGTGGAGTGAGGGAGCTGAACAAGGGATGAGGAGTGAGAGACTGGAACAAGGAATGAGAAGTGAAGGAGCTGAACAAGGAGTGAGAAGTGAGGGAGCTGAACACGGAATGAGGAGTGAGGGAGCTGAACAATGAATGGGGAGTGAGGGAGCTGAACAAGGAATGAGGAGTGAGGGATCTGAACAATGAATGGGGAGTGAGGGCGCTGAACAAGGATTGGGGATTGAGGGAGCTGAACAAGGAATGAGAATTGAAGGAGCTGAACAAGGAATGAGGAGTGAGGGAGCTGAATAAGGAATGAGGAGTGAAGTAGCTGAACAAGGAATGAGGAGTGAGAGAGCTGAACAAGCAATGAGGAGTGAAGGAGCTGAACAAGGAATGAGAAGTGAGGGAGCTGAACAAGGAATGAGGAGTGAGGGAGCTGAAAAAGGAATGGGGAGTGAGGGAGCTGAACAAGGAATGAGGAGTGAAGGAGCTGAACAAGGAATGAGGAGTGAGGGAGCTGAACAAGGAATGAGGAGTGAGGGAGCTGACAAGGAATGGGGAGTGATGGAGCTGAACAAGGAATGAGGAGTGAGAAAGCTGAACAAGGAATGAGGAGTGAGGGAGCTGAACAAGGAATGGGGAGTGAGAGACTGGAACAAGGAATGGGGAGTGAAGGAGCTGAACAAGGAATAAGGGGTGAGGGACTGGAACAAGGAATGAGGAGTGAGGGAGCTGAACAAGGAATGAGGAGTGAGGGACTGGAAGAAGGAATGAGGAGTGAGGGAGCTGAGCAAGGAATGAGGAGTGAGAGACTGGAACAAGGAATGAGGAGTGAGGGAGCTGAACAAGGAATGAGGAGTGAGGGAGCTGAACAAGGAATGAGGAGTGAGGGACTGGAACAAGGAATGAGGAGTGAGGGATCTGAACAATGAATGGGGAGTGAGGGAGCTGAACAAGGATTGGGGATTGAGGGAGCTGAACAAGGAATGAGAATTGAAGGAGCTGAACAAGGAATGAGGAGTGAGGGTGCTGAATAAGGAATGAGGAGTGAAGTAGCTGAACAAGGAATGAGGAGTGAGGGAGCTGAACAAGGAATGAGGAGTGAGAGAGCTGAACAAGCAATGAGGAGTGAAGGAGCTGAACAAGGAATGAGAAGTGAGGGAGCTGAACAAGGAATGAGGAGTGAGGGAGCTGAACAAGGAATGGGGAGTGGGAGAGCTGAACAAGGAATGAGGAGTGAAGGAGCTGAACAAGGAATGAGGAGTGAGAGAGCTGAACAAGGAATGAGGAGTGAGGGAGCTGACAAGGAATGGGGAGTGATGGAGCTGAACAAGGAATGAGGAGTGAGAAAGCTGAACAAGGAATGAGGAGTGAGGGAGCTGAACAAGGAATGGGGAGTGAGAGACTGGAACAAGGAATGGGGAGTGAAGGAGCTGAACAAGGAATAAGGGGTGAGGGACTGGAACAAGGAATGAGGAGTGAGGGAGCTGAACAAGGAATGAGGAGTGAGGGACTGGAAGAAGGAATGAGGAGTGAGGGAGCTGAACAAGGAATGAGGAGTGAGAGACTGGAACAAGGAATGAGGAGTGAGGGAGCTGAACAAGGAATGAGGAGTGAGGGAGCTGAACAAGGAATGAGGATTGAGGGACTGGAACAAGGAATGGGGAGTGAGGGAGCTGAACAAGGAATGGGGAGTGAGGGAGCTGAACAAGGAATGAGGAGTGAGGGACCTGAACAAGGAATGAGGAGTGAGGGAGCTGAACAAGGAATGAGGAGTGAGGGAGCTGAACAAGGAATGGGGAGTGAGGGAGCTGAACAAGGAATGAGGAGTGAAGGAGCTGAACAAGGAATGAGGAGTGAGGGAGCTGAACAAGGAATGAGGAGTGAAGGAGCTGAACATGGAATGAGGAGTGAGGGACTGGAACAAGGAATGAGGAGTGAGAGACTGGAACAAGGAATGAGGAGTGGGGGAGCTGAACAAGGAATGAGGAGTGAGGGAGCTGAACATGGAATGAGGAGTGAGAGACTGGAACAAGGAATGAGGAGTGAGGGAGCTGAACAAGGAATGAGGAGTGAGGGAGCTGAACAAGGAATGAGGAGTGAGGGAGCTGAACAAGAAATGAGGAGTGAAGGAGCTGAACAGGGAATGGGGAGTGAGCGAGCTGAACAAGGAATGGGGAGTGAGGGACCTGAACAAGGAATGAGGAGTGAGGGAGCTGAACAAGGAATGAGGAGTGAGGGAGCTGAACAAGAAATGGGGAGTGAGGGAGCTGAACAAGGAATGAGGAGTAAAGGAGCTGAACAAGGAATGAGGAGTGAGGGAGCTGAACAAGGAATGAGGAGTGAGGGAGCTGAACATGGAATGAGGAGTGAGGGACTGGAACAAGGAATGAGGAGTGAGAGACTGGAACAAGGAATGAGGAGTGGGGGAGCTGAAAAAGGAATGAGGAGTGAGGGAGCTGAACAAGGAATGAGGAGTGAGGGAGCTGAACATGGAATGAGGAGTGAGGGAGCTGAACAAGGGATGAGGAGTGAGAGACTGGAACAAGGAATGAGGAGTGAGGGAGCTGAACAAGGAATGAGGAGTGAGGGAGCTGAACAAGTGATGAGGAGTGAGAGACTGGAACAAGGAATGGGAAGTGAAGGAGCTGAACAGGAATGAGGAGTGAGGGAGCTGAACAAGGGATGAGGAGTGAGAGACTGGAACAAGGAATGAGAAGTGAAGGAGCTGAACAAGGAGTGAGAAGTGAGGGAGCTGAACACGGAATGAGGAGTGAGGGAGCTGAACAATGAATGGGGAGTGAGGGAGCTGAACAAGGAATGAGGAGTGAGGGATCTGAACAATGAATGGGGAGTGAGGGAGCTGAACAAGGATTGGGGATTGAGGGAGCTGAACAAGGAATGAGAATTGAAGGAGCTGAACAAGGAATGAGGAGTGAGGGAGCTGAATAAGGAATGAGGAGTGAAGTAGCTGAACAAGGAATGAGGAGTGAGGGAGTTGAACAAGGAATGAGGAGTGAGAGAGCTGAACAAGCAATGAGGTGTGAAGGAGCTGAACAAGGAATGAGGAGTGAGGGAGCTGAACAAGGAATGAGGAGTGAGGGAGCTGAACAAGGAATGAGGAGTGAAGGAGCTGAACAAGGAATGAGGAGTGAAGGAGCTGAACAAGGAATGAGGAGTGAAGGAGCTGAACAAGGAATGAGGAGTGAGGGAGCTGAACAAGGAATGAGGAGTGAGGGAGCTGAACAAGGAATGAGGAGTGAAGGAGCTGAACAAGGAATGAGGAGTGAGGGAGCTGAACAAGGAATGAGGAGTGAGGGAGCTGACAAGGAATGGGGAGTGATGGAGCTGAACAAGGAATGAGGAGTGAGAAAGCTGAACAAGGAATGAGGAGTGAGGGAGCTGAACAAGGAATGGGGAGTGAGAGACTGGAACAAGGAATGGGGAGTGAAGGAGCTGAACAAGGAATAAGGGGTGAGGGACTGGAACAAGGAATGAGGAGTGAGGGAGCTGAACAAGGAATGAGGAGTGAGGGACTTGAAGAAGGAATGAGGAGTGAGGGAGCTGAACAAGGAATGAGGAGTGAGAGACTGGAACAAGGAATGAGGAGTGAGGGAGCTGAACAAGGAATGAGGAGTGAGGGAGCTGAACAAGGAATGAGGAGTGAGGGACTGGAACAAGGAATGGGGAGTGAGGGAGCTGAACAAGGAATGGGGAGTGAGGGAGCTGAACAAGGAATGAGGAGTGAGGGACCTGAACAAGGAATGAGGAGTGAGGGAGCTGAACAAGGAATGAGGAGTGAGGGAGCTGAACAAGGAATGGGGAGTGAGGGAGCTGAACAAGGAATGAGGAGTGAAGGAGCTGAACAAGGAATGAGGAGTGAGGGAGCTGAACAAGGAATGAGGAGTGAGGGAGCTGAACATGGAATGAGGAGTGAGGGACTGGAACAAAGAATGAGGAGTGAGAGACTGGAACAAGGAATGAGGAGTGGGGGAGCTGAACAAGGAATGAGGAGTGAGGGAGCTGAACAAGGAATGAGGAGTGAGGGAGCTGAACATGGAATGAGGAGTGAGAGACTGGAACAAGGAATGAGGAGTGAGGGAGCTGAACAAGGAATGAGGAGTGAGGGAGCTGAACAAGGAATGAGGAGTGAGGGAGCTGAACAAGAAATGAGGAGTGAAGGAGCTGAACAGGGAATGGGGAGTGAGCGAGCTGAACAAGGAATGGGGAGTGAGGGACCTGAACAAGGAATGAGGAGTGAGGGAGCTGAACAAGGAATGAGGAGTGAGGGAGCTGAACAAGAAATGGGGAGTGAGTGAGCTGAAAAAGGAATGAGGAGTAAAGGAGCTGAACAAGGAATGAGGAGTGAGGGAGCTGAACAAGGAATGAGGAGTGAGGGAGCTGAACATGGAATGAGGAGTGAGGGACTGGAACAAGGAATGAGGAGTGAGAGACTGGAACAAGGAATGAGGAGTGGGGGAGCTGAAAAAGGAATGAGGAGTGAGGGAGCTGAACAAGGAATGAGGAGTGAGGGAGCTGAACATGGAATGAGGAGTGAGAGACGGGAACAAGGAATGAGGAGTGAGGGACTGGAACAAGGAATGAGGAGTGAGGGACTGGAACAAGGAATGAGGAGTGACGGAGCTGAACAAGAAATGAGGAGTGAGGGAGCTGAACAAGGAGTGAAGAGTGAGGGGGCTGAACAAGGAATGAGGAGTGAGGGACTGGATCAAGGAATGAGGAGTGAGGGAGATGAACAAGGAATGAGGAGTGAGGGAGCTGAACAATGAATGGGGAGTGAGGGGGCTGAACAAGGAATGAGGAGTGAGGGAGCTGAATAATGAATGGGGAGTGAGGGAGCTGAACAAGGAATGAGGAGTGAGGGAGCTGAACAATGAATGGGGAGTGAGGGAGCTGAACAAGGATTGGGGATTGAGGGAGCTGAACAAGGAATGAGAATTGAAGGAGCTGAACAAGGAATGAGGAGTGAGGGAGCTGAATAAGGAATGAGGAGTGAAGTAGCTGAACAAGGAATGAGGAGTGAGGGAGCTGAACAAGGAATGAGGAGTGAGAGAGCTGAACAAGCAATGAGGAGTGAAGGAGCTGAACAAGGAATGAGAAGTGAGGGAGCTGAACAAGGAATGAGGAGTGAGGGAGCTGAACAAGGAATGGGGAGTGAGGGAGCTGAACAAGGAATGAGGAGTGAAGGAGCTTAACCAGGAATGAGGAGTGAGGGAGCTGAACAAGGAATGAGGAGTGAGGGTGCTGACAAGGAATGGGGAGTGATGGAGCTGAACAAGGAATGGGGAGTGAAGGAGCTGAACAAGGAATGAGGAGTGAGGGAGCTGAACAAGGAATGAGGAGTGAGGGAGCTGAACAAGGAATGGGGAGTGAGAGACTGGAACAAGGAATGAGGAGTGAAGGAGCTGAACAAGGAATGAGGGGTGAGGGACTGGAACAAGGAATGAGGAGTGAGGGAGATGAACAAGGAATGAGGAGTGAGGGACTGGAACAAGGAATGAGGAGTGAGGGAGCTGAACAAGGAATGAGGAGTGAGGGACTGGAACAAGGAATGGGGAGTGAGGGAGCTGAACAAGGAATGGGGAGTGAGGGAGCTGAACAAGGAATGAGAAGTGAGGGACCTGAACAAGGAATGAGGAGTGAGGGAGCTGAACAAGGAATGAGGAGTGAGGGAGTTGAACAAGGAATGGGGAGTGAGGGAGCTGAACAAGGAATGAGGAGTGAAGGAGCTGAACAAGGAATGAGGAGTGAAGGAGCTGAACAAGGAATGAGGAGTGAGGGAGCTGAACAAGGAATGAGGAGTGAGGGAGCTGAACATGGAATGAGGAGTGAGGGACTGGAACAAGGAATGAGGAGTGAGAGACTGGAACAAGGAATGAGGAGTGAGAGACTGGAACAAGGAATGAGGAGTGGGGGAGCTGAACAAGGAATGAGGAGTGAGGGAGCTGAACAAGGAATGAGGAGTGAGGGAGCTGAACATGGAATGAGGAGTGAGAGTCTGGAACAAGGAATGAGGAGTGAGGGACTGGAACAAGGAATGAGGAGTGAGGGACTGGAACAAGGAATGAGGAGTGAAGGAGCTGAACAAGAAATGAGGAGTGAGGGAGCTGAACAAGGAGTGAAGAGTGAGGGGGCTGAACAAGGAATGAGGAGTGAGGGACTGGATCAAGGAATGAGGAGTGAGGGAGATGAACAAGGAATGAGGAGTGAAGGAGCTGAACAAGGAATGAGGAGTGAGGGAGCTGAACAAGGAATGAGGAGTGAAGGAGCTGAACAAGGAGTGAGGAGTGAGGGACTGGAACAAGGAATGAGGAGTGAGGGACTGGAAGAAGGAATGAGGAGTGAGGGAGCTGAACAACGAATGGGGAGTGAGGGAGCTGAACAAGGAATGAGGAGTGAGGGAGCTGAACAAGGAATGGGGAGTGAGGGAGCTGAACAATGAATGAGGAGTGAGGGACTGGAACAAGGAATGAGGAGTGAGGGACTGGAACAAGGAATCAGGAGTGAGGGAGCTGAACAAGGGATGAGGAGTGAGAGACTGGAATAAGGAATGAGGAGTGAAGGAGCTGAACAAGGAATGAGGAGTGAGGGAGCTGAACAAGTGATGAGGAGTGAGAGACTGGAACAAGGAATGGGAAGTGAAGGAGCTGAACAGGAATGTGGAGTGAGGGAGCTGAACAAGGGATGAGGAGTGAGAGACTGGAACAAGGAATGAGAAGTGAAGGAGCTGAACAAGGAGTGAGAAGTGAGGGAGCTGAACACGGAATGAGGAGTGAGGGAGCTGAACAATGAATGGGGAGTGAGGGAGCTGAACAAGGAATGAGGAGTGAGGGATCTGAACAATGAATGGGGAGTGAGGGAGCTGAACAAGGATTGGGGATTGAGGGAGCTGAACAAGGAATGAGAATTGAAGGAGCTGAACAAGGAATGAGGAGTGAGGGAGCTGAATAAGGAATGAGGAGTGAAGTAGCTGAACAAGGAATGAGGAGTGAGAGAGCTGAACAAGCAATGAGGAGTGAAGGAGCTGAACAAGGAATGAGAAGTGAGGGAGCTGAACAAGGAATGAGGAGTGAGGGAGCTGAACAAGGAATGGGGAGTGAGGGAGCTGAACAAGGAATGAGGAGTGAAGGAGCTGAACAGGGAATGGGGAGTGAGGGAGCTGAACAAGGAATGGGGAGTGAGGGACCTGAACAAGGAATGAGGAGTGAGGGAGCTGAACAAGGAATGAGGAGTGAGGGAGCTGAACAAGGAATGGGGAGTGAGGGAGCTGAACAAGGAATGAGGAGTGAAGGAGCTGAACAAGGAATGAGGAGTGAGGGAGCTGAACAAGGAATGAGGAGTGAGGGAGCTGAACATGGAATGAGGAGTGAGGGACTGGAACAAGGAATGAGGAGTGAGAGACTGGAACAAGGAATGAGGAGTGGGCGAGCTGAACAAGGAATGAGGAGTGAGGGAGCTGAACAAGGAATGAGGAGTGAGGGAGCTGAACATGGAATGAGGAGTGAGAGTCTGGAACAAGGAATGAGGAGTGAGGGACTGGAACAAGGAATGAGGAGTAAGGGACTGGAACAAGGAATGAGGAGTGAAGGAGCTGAACAAGAAATGAGGAGTGAGGCAGCTGAACAAGGAGTGAAGAGTGAGGGGGCTGAACAAGGAATGAGGAGTGAGGGACTGGATCAAGGAATGAGGAGTGAGGAAGATGAACAAGGAATGAGGAGTGAAGGAGCTGAACAAGGAATGAGGAGTGAGGGAGCTGAACAAGGAATGAGGAGTGAAGGAGCTGAACAAGGAGTGAGGAGTGAGGGACTGGAACAAGGAATGAGGAGTGAGGGACTGGAAGAAGGAATGAGGAGTGAGGGAGCTGAACAACGAATGGGGAGTAAGGGAGCTGAACAAGGAATGAGGAGTGAGGGAGCTGAACAAGGAATGGGGAGTGAGGGAGCTGAACAATGAATGAGGAGTGAGGGACTGGAACAAGGAATGAGGAGTGAGGGACTGGAACAAGGAATGAGGAGTGAGGGAGCTGAACAAGGGATGAGGAGTGAGAGACTGGAACAAGGAATGAGGAGTGAAGGAGCTGAACATGGAATGAGGAGTGAGGGAGCTGAACAAGGGATGAGGAGTGAGAGACTGGAACAAGGAATGGGAAGTGAAGGAGCTGAACAGGAATGAGGAGTGAGGGAGCTGAACAAGGGATGAGGAGTGAGAGACTGGAACAAGGAATGAGAAGTGAAGGAGCTGAACAAGGACTGAGAAGTGAGGGAGCTGAACACGGAATGAGGAGTGAGGGAGCTGAACAATGAATGGGGAGTGAGGGAGCTGAACAAGGAATGAGGATTGAGGGATCTGAACAATGAATGGGGAGTGAGGGAGCTGAACAAGGATTGGGGATTGAGGGAGCTGAACAAGGAATGAGAATTGAAGGAGCTGAACAAGGAATGAGGAGTGAGGGAGCTGAATAAGGAATGAGGAGTGAAGTAGCTGAACAAGGAATGAGGAGTGAGGGAGCTGAACAAGAAATGAGGAGTGAGAGAGCTGAACAAGCAATGAGGAGTGAAGGAGCTGAACAAGGAATGAGAAGTGAGGGAGCTGAACAAGGAATGAGGAGTGAGGGAGCTGAACAAGGAATGGGGAGTGAGGGAGCTGAACAAGGAATGAGGAGTGAAGGAGCTGAACAAGGAATGAGGAGTGAGGGAGCTGAACAAGGAATGAGGAGTGAGGGAGCTGACAAGGAATGGGGAGTGATGGAGCTGAACAAGGAATGGGGAGTGAAGAAGCTGAACAAGGAATGAGGAGTGAGGGAGCTGAACAAGGAATGAGGAGTGAGGGAGCTGAACAAGGAATGAGGAGTGAGGGAGCTGAACAAGGAATGGGGAGTGAGAGACTGGAACAAGGAATGGGGAGTGAAGGAGCTGAACAAGGAATGAGGTGTGAGGGAGCTGAACAAGGAATGAGGAGTGAGGGAGCTGAACAAGGAATGGGGAGTGAGAGACTGGAACAAGGAATGGGGAGTGAGGGAGCTGAACAAGGAATAAGGGGTGAGGGACTGGAACAAGGAATGAGGAGTGAGGGAGCTGAACAAGGAATGAGGAGTGAGGGACTGGAAGAAGGAATGAGGAGTGAGGGAGCTGAACAAGGAATGAGGAGTGAGAGACTGGAACAAGGAATGAGGAGTGAGGGAGCTGAACAAGGAATGAGGAGTGAGGGAGCTGAACAAGGAATGAGGAGTGAGGGACTGGAACAAGGAATGAGGAGTGAGGGACTGGAACAAGGAATGGGGAGTGAGGGAGCTGAACAAGGAATGGGGAGTGAGGGAGCTGAACAAGGAATGAGGAGTGAGGGACCTGAACAAGGAATGAGGAGTGAGGGAGCTGAACAAGGAATGAGGAGTGAGGGAGCTGAACAAGGAATGAGGAGTGAAGGAGCTGAACAAGGAATGAGGAGTGAGGGAGCTGAACAAGGAATGAGGAGTGAGGGAGCTGAACATGGAATGAGGAGTGAGGGACTGGAACAAGGAATGAGGAGTGAGAGACTGGAACAAGGAATGAGGAGTGGGGGAGCTGAACAAGGAATGAGGAGTGAGGGAGCTGAACAAGGAATGAGGAGTGAGGGAGCTGAACATGGAATGAGGAGTGAGAGACTGGAACAAGGAATGAGGAGTGAGGGAGCTGAACAAGGAATGAGGAGTGAGGGAGCTGAACAAGGAATGAGGAGTGAGGGAGCTGAACAGGGAATGGGGAGTGAGCGAGCTGAACAAGGAATGGGGAGTGAGGGACCTGAACAAGGAATGAGGAGTGAGGGAGCTGAACAAGGAATGAGGAGTGAGGGAGCTGAACAAGAAATGGGGAGTGAGGGAGCTGAACAAGGAATGAGGAGTGAAGGAGCTGAACAAGGAATGAGGAGTGAGGGAGCTGAACAAGGAATGAGGAGTGAGGGAGCTGAACATGGAATGAGGAGTGAGGGACTGGAACAAGGAATGAGGAGTGAGAGACTGGAACAAGGAATGAGGAGTGGGGGAGCTGAAAAAGGAATGAGGAGTGAGGGAGCTGAACAAGGAATGAGGAGTGAGGGAGCTGAACATGGAATGAGGAGTGAGAGACGGGAACAAGGAATGAGGAGTGAGGGACTGGAACAAGGAATGAGGAGTGAGGGACTGGAACAAGGAATGAGGAGTGAAGGAGCTGAACAAGAATTGAGGAGTGAGGGAGCTGAACAAGGAGTGAAGAGTGAGGGGGCTGAACAAGGAATGAGGAGCGAGGGACTGGATCAAGGAATGAGGAGTGAGGGAGATGAACAAGGAATGAGGAGTGAAGGAGCTGAACAAGAAATGAGGAGTGAGGGAGCTGAACAAGGAATGTGGAGTGGAGGAGCTGAACAAGGAGTGAGGAGTGAGGGACTGGAACAAGGAATGAGGAGTGAGGGACTGGAACAAGGAATGAGGAGTGAGGGAGCTGAACAAGGAATGGGGAGTGAGGGAGCTGAACAAGGAATGAGAATTGAAGTAGCTGAACAAGGAATGAGGAGTGAGGGAGCTGAACAAGCAATGAGGAGTGAAGGAGCTGAACAAGGAATGAGAAGTGAGGGAGCTGAACAAGGAATGAGGAGTGAGGGAGCTGAACAAGGAATGGGGAGTGAGGGAGCTGAACAAGGAATGAGGAGTGAAGGAGCTTAACCAGGAATGAGGAGTGAGGGAGCAGACCAAGGAATGAGGAGTGAGGGAGCTGACAAGGAATGGGGAGTGATGGAGCTGAACAAGGAATGGGGAGTGAAGGAGCTGAACAAGGAATGAGGAGTGAGGGAGCTGAACAAGGAATGGGGAGTGAGGGAGCTGAACAAGGAATGGGGAGTGAGAGACTGGAACAAGGAATGAGGAGTGAAGGAGCTGAACAAGGAATGAGGGGTGAGGGACTGGAACAAGGAATGAGGAGTGAGGGAGCTGAACAAGGAATGAGGAGTGAGGGACTGGAACAAGGAATGAGGAGTGAGGGAGCTGAACAAGGAATGAGGAGTGAGGGACTGGAACAAGGAATGGCGAGTGAGGGAGCTGAACAAGGAATGGGGAGTGAGGGAGCTGAACAAGGAATGAGGAGTGAGGGACCTGAACAAGGAATGAGGAGTGAGGGAGCTGAACAAGGAATGAGGAGTGAGGGAGTTGAACAAGGAATGGGGAGTGAGGGAGCTGAACAAGGAATGAGGAGTGAAGGAGCTGAACAAGGAATGAGGAGTGAGGGAGCTGAACAAGGAATGAGGAGTGAGGGAGCTGAACATGGAATGAGGAGTTAGGGACTGGAACAAGGAATGAGGAGTGAGAGACTGGAACAAGGAATGAGGAGTGGGGGAGCTGAACAAGGAATGAGGAGTGAGGGAGCTGAACAAGGAATGAGGAGTGAGGGAGCTGAACATGGAATGAGGAGTGAGAGACTGGAACAAGGAATGAGGAGTGAGGGAGCTGAACAAGGAATGAGGAGTGAGGGAGCTGAACAAGGAATGAGGAGTGAAGGAGCTGAACATGGAATGAGGAGTGAGGGAGCTGAACAAGGGATGAGGAGTGAGAGACTGGAACAAGGAATGGGAAGTGAAGGAGCTGAACAGGAATGAGGAGTGAGGGAGCTGAACAAGGGATGAGGAGTGAGAGACTGGAACAAGGAATGAGAAGTGAAGGAGCTGAACAAGGACTGAGAAGTGAGGGAGCTGAACACGGAATGAGGAGTGAGGGAGCTGAACAATGAATGGGGAGTGAGGGAGCTGAACAAGGAATGAGGATTGAGGGATCTGAACAATGAATGGGGAGTGAGGGAGCTGAACAAGGATTGGGGATTGAGGGAGCTGAACAAGGAATGAGAATTGAAGGAGCTGAACAAGGAATGAGGAGTGAGGGAGCTGAATAAGGAATGAGGAGTGAAGTAGCTGAACAAGGAATGAGGAGTGAGGGAGCTGAACAAGAAATGAGGAGTGAGAGAGCTGAACAAGCAATGAGGAGTGAAGGAGCTGAACAAGGAATGAGAAGTGAGGGAGCTGAACAAGGAATGAGGAGTGAGGGAGCTGAACAAGGAATGGGGAGTGAGGGAGCTGAACAAGGAATGAGGAGTGAAGGAGCTGAACAAGGAATGAGGAGTGAGGGAGCTGAACAAGGAATGAGGAGTGAGGGAGCTGACAAGGAATGGGGAGTGATGGAGCTGAACAAGGAATGGGGAGTGAAGAAGCTGAACAAGGAATGAGGAGTGAGGGAGCTGAACAAGGAATGAGGAGTGAGGGAGCTGAACAAGGAATGAGGAGTGAGGGAGCTGAACAAGGAATGGGGAGTGAGAGACTGGAACAAGGAATGGGGAGTGAAGGAGCTGAACAAGGAATGAGGTGTGAGGGAGCTGAACAAGGAATGAGGAGTGAGGGAGCTGAACAAGGAATGGGGAGTGAGAGACTGGAACAAGGAATGGGGAGTGAGGGAGCTGAACAAGGAATAAGGGGTGAGGGACTGGAACAAGGAATGAGGAGTGAGGGAGCTGAACAAGGAATGAGGAGTGAGGGACTGGAAGAAGGAATGAGGAGTGAGGGAGCTGAACAAGGAATGAGGAGTGAGAGACTGGAACAAGGAATGAGGAGTGAGGGAGCTGAACAAGGAATGAGGAGTGAGGGAGCTGAACAAGGAATGAGGAGTGAGGGACTGGAACAAGGAATGGGGAGTGAGGGAGCTGAACAAGGAATGGGGAGTGAGGGAGCTGAACAAGGAATGAGGAGTGAGGGACCTGAACAAGGAATGAGGAGTGAGGGAGCTGAACAAGGAATGAGGAGTGAGGGAGCTGAACAAGGAATGAGGAGTGAAGGAGCTGAACAAGGAATGAGGAGTGAGGGAGCTGAACAAGGAATGAGGAGTGAGGGAGCTGAACATGGAATGAGGAGTGAGGGACTGGAACAAGGAATGAGGAGTGAGAGACTGGAACAAGGAATGAGGAGTGGGGGAGCTGAACAAGGAATGAGGAGTGAGGGAGCTGAACAAGGAATGAGGAGTGAGGGAGCTGAACATGGAATGAGGAGTGAGAGACTGGAACAAGGAATGAGGAGTGAGGGAGCTGAACAAGGAATGAGGAGTGAGGGAGCTGAACAAGGAATGAGGAGTGAGGGAGCTGAACAGGGAATGGGGAGTGAGCGAGCTGAACAAGGAATGGGGAGTGAGGGACCTGAACAAGGAATGAGGAGTGAGGGAGCTGAACAAGGAATGAGGAGTGAGGGAGCTGAACAAGAAATGGGGAGTGAGGGAGCTGAACAAGGAATGAGGAGTGAAGGAGCTGAACAAGGAATGAGGAGTGAGGGAGCTGAACAAGGAATGAGGAGTGAGGGAGCTGAACATGGAATGAGGAGTGAGGGACTGGAACAAGGAATGAGGAGTGAGAGACTGGAACAAGGAATGAGGAGTGGGGGAGCTGAAAAAGGAATGAGGAGTGAGGGAGCTGAACAAGGAATGAGGAGTGAGGGAGCTGAACATGGAATGAGGAGTGAGAGACGGGAACAAGGAATGAGGAGTGAGGGACTGGAACAAGGAATGAGGAGTGAGGGACTGGAACAAGGAATGAGGAGTGAAGGAGCTGAACAAGAAATGAGGAGTGAGGGAGCTGAACAAGGAGTGAAGAGTGAGGGGGCTGAACAAGGAATGAGGAGCGAGGGACTGGATCAAGGAATGAGGAGTGAGGGAGATGAACAAGGAATGAGGAGTGAAGGAGCTGAACAAGAAATGAGGAGTGAGGGAGCTGAACAAGGAATGTGGAGTGGAGGAGCTGAACAAGGAGTGAGGAGTGAGGGACTGGAACAAGGAATGAGGAGTGAGGGACTGGAACAAGGAATGAGGAGTGAGGGAGCTGAACAAGGAATGGGGAGTGAGGGAGCTGAACAAGGAATGAGTAGTGAAGTAGCTGAACAAGGAATGAGGAGTGAGAGAGCTGAACAAGGAATGAGGAGTGAGGGAGCTGAACAAGGAATGAGGAGTGAGGGAGCTGAACACGGAATGAGGAGTGAGAGAGCTGAACAAGGATTGGGGAGTGAGGGAGCTGAACAAGGAATGAGGAGTGAGGGAGCTGAACAAGGAATGAGGAGTGAGAGAGCTGAACAAGCAATGAGGAGTGAAGGAGCTGAACAAGGAATGAGAAGTGAGGGAGCTGAACAAGGAATGAGGAGTGAGGGAGCTGAACAAGGAATGGGGAGTGAGGGAGCTGAACAAGGAATGAGGAGTGAAGGAGCTTAACCAGGAATGAGGAGTGAGGGAGCAGACCAAGGAATGAGGAGTGAGGGAGCTGACAAGGAATGGGGAGTGATGGAGCTGAACAAGGAATGGGGAGTGAAGGAGCTGAACAAGGAATGAGGAGTGAGGGAGCTGAACAAGGAATGAGGAGTGAGGGAGCTGAACAAGGAATGGGGAGTGAGAGACTGGAACAAGGAATGAGGAGTGAAGGAGCTGAACAAGGAATGAGGGGTGAGGGACTTGAACAAGGAATGAGGAGTGAGGGAGCTGAACAAGGAATGAGGAGTGAGGGACTGGAACAAGGAATGAGGAGTGAGGGAGCTGAACAAGGAATGAGGAGTGAGGAACTGGAACAAGGAATGGCGAGTGAGGGAGCTGAACAAGGAATGGGGAGTGAGGGAGCTGAACAAGGAATGAGGAGTGAGGGACCTGAACAAGGAATGAGGAGTGAGGGAGCTGAACAAGGAATGAGGAGTGAGGGAGTTGAACAAGGAATGGGGAGTGAGGGAGCTGAACAAGGAATGAGGAGTGAAGGAGCTGAACAAGGAATGAGGAGTGAGGGAGCTGAACAAGGAATGAGGAGTGAGGGAGCTGAACATGGAATGAGGAGTTAGGGACTGGAACAAGGAATGAGGAGTGAGAGACTGGAACAAGGAATGAGGAGTGGGGGAGCTGAACAAGGAATGAGGAGTGAGGGAGCTGAACAAGGAATGAGGAGTGAGGGAGCTGAACATGGAATGAGGAGTGAGAGACTGGAACAAGGAATGAGGAGTGAGGGAGCTGAACAAGGAATGAGGAGTGAGGGAGCTGAACAAGGAATGAGGAGTGAAGGAGCTGAACAGGGAATGGGGAGTGAGGGAGCTGAACAAGGAATGGGGAGTGAGGGACCTGAACAAGGAATGAGGAGTGAGGGAGCTGAACAAGGAATGAGGAGTGAGGGAGCTGAACAAGGAATGGGGAGTGAGGGAGCTGAACAAGGAATGAGGAGTGAAGGAGCTGAACAAGGAATGAGGAGTGAGGGAGCTGAACAAGGAATGAGGAGTGAGGGAGCTGAACATGGAATGAGGAGTGAGGGACTGGAACAAGGAATGAGGAGTGAGAGACTGGAACAAGGAATGAGGAGTGGGCGAGCTGAACAAGGAATGAGGAGTGAGGGAGCTGAACAAGGAATGAGGAGTGAGGGAGCTGAACATGGAATGAGGAGTGAGAGTCTGGAACAAGGAATGAGGAGTGAGGGACTGGAACAAGGAATGAGGAGTAAGGGACTGGAACAAGGAATGAGGAGTGAGGGAGCTGAACAAGGAATGAGGAGTGAGGGAGCTGAACAAGGAATGAGGAGTGAGGGAGCTGAACAAGGAATGGGGAGTGAGAGACTGGAACAAGGAATGGGGAGTGAAGGAGCTGAACAAGGAATGAGGTGTGAGGGAGCTGAACAAGGAATGAGGAGTGAGGGAGCTGAACAAGGAATGGGGAGTGAGAGACTGGAACAAGGAATGGGGAGTGAGGGAGCTGAACAAGGAATAAGGGGTGAGGGACTGGAACAAGGAATGAGGAGTGAGGGAGCTGAACAAGGAATGAGGAGTGAGGGACTGGAAGAAGGAATGAGGAGTGAGGGAGCTGAACAAGGAATGAGGAGTGAGAGACTGGAACAAGGAATGAGGAGTGAGGGAGCTGAACAAGGAATGAGGAGTGAGGGAGCTGAACAAGGAATGAGGAGTGAGGGACTGGAACAAGGAATGGGGAGTGAGGGAGCTGAACAAGGAATGGGGAGTGAGGGAGCTGAACAAGGAATGAGGAGTGAGGGAGCTGAACAAGGAATGAGGAGTGAGGGAGCTGAACAAGGAATGAGGAGTGAAGGAGCTGAACAAGGAATGAGGAGTGAGGGAGCTGAACAAGGAATGAGGAGTGAGGGAGCTGAACATGGAATGAGGAGTGAGGGACTGGAACAAGGAATGAGGGGTGAGGGACTGGAACAAGGAATGAGGAGTGAGGGAGCTGAACAAGGAATGAGGAGTGAGGGACCGGAACAAGGAATGAGGAGTGAGGGAGCTGAACAAGGAATGAGGAGTGAGGGACTGGAACAAGGAATGGCGAGTGAGGGAGCTGAACAAGGAATGGGGAGTGAGGGAGCTGAACAAGGAATGAGGAGTGAGGGACCTGAACAAGGAATGAGGAGTGAGGGAGCTGAACAAGGAATGAGGAGTGAGGGAGTTGAACAAGGAATGGGGAGTGAGGGAGCTGAACAAGGAATGAGGAGTGAAGGAGCTGAACAAGGAATGAGGAGTGAGGGAGCTGAACAAGGAATGAGGAGTGAGGGAGCTGAACATGGAATGAGGAGTTAGGGACTGGAACAAGGAATGAGGAGTGAGAGACTGGAACAAGGAATGAGGAGTGGGGGAGCTGAACAAGGAATGAGGAGTGAGGGAGCTGAACAAGGAATGAGGAGTGAGGGAGCTGAACATGGAATGAGGAGAGAGAGACTGGAACAAGGAATGAGGAGTGAGGGAGCTGAACAAGGAATGAGGAGTGAGGGAGCTGAACAAGGAATGAGGAGTGAAGGAGCTGAACAGGGAATGGGGAGTGAGGGAGCTGAACAAGGAATGGGGAGTGAGGGACCTGAACAAGGAATGAGGAGTGAGGGAGCTGAACAAGGAATGAGGAGTGAGGGAGCTGAACAAGGAATGGGGAGTGAGGGAGCTGAACAAGGAATGAGGAGTGAAGGAGCTGAACAAGGAATGAGGAGTGAGGGAGCTGAACAAGGAATGAGGAGTGAGGGAGCTGAACATGGAATGAGGAGTGAGGGACTGGAACAAGGAATGAGGAGTGAGAGACTGGAACAAGGAATGAGGAGTGGGCGAGCTGAACAAGGAATGAGGAGTGAGGGAGCTGAACAAGGAATGAGGAGTGAGGGAGCTGAACATGGAATGAGGAGTGAGAGTCTGGAACAAGGAATGAGGAGTGAGGGACTGGAACAAGGAATGAGGAGTAAGGGACTGGAACAAGGAATGAGGAGTGAGGGAGCTGAACAAGGAATGAGGAGTGAGGGAGCTGAACAAGGAATGAGGAGTGAGGGAGCTGAACAAGGAATGAGGAGTGAGAGACTGGAACAAGGAATGAGGAGTGAGGGAGCTGAACAAGGAATGAGGAGTGAGGGAGCTGAACAAGGAATGAGGAGTGAGGGACTGGAACAAGGAATGGGGAGTGAGGGAGCTGAACAAGGAATGGGGAGTGAGGGAGCTGAACAAGGAATGAGGAGTGAGGGACCTGAACAAGGAATGAGGAGTGAGGGAGCTGAACAAGGAATGAGGAGTGAGGGAGCTGAACAAGGAATGAGGAGTGAAGGAGCTGAACAAGGAATGAGGAGTGAGGGAGCTGAACAAGGAATGAGGAGTGAGGGAGCTGAACATGGAATGAGGAGTGAGGGACTGGAACAAGGAATGAGGGGTGAGGGACTGGAACAAGGAATGAGGAGTGAGGGAGCTGAACAAGGAATGAGGAGTGAGGGACCGGAACAAGGAATGAGGAGTGAGGGAGCTGAACAAGGAATGAGGAGTGAGGGACTGGAACAAGGAATGGCGAGTGAGGGAGCTGAACAAGGAATGGGGAGTGAGGGAGCTGAACAAGGAATGAGGAGTGAGGGACCTGAACAAGGAATGAGGAGTGAGGGAGCTGAACAAGGAATGAGGAGTGAGGGAGTTGAACAAGGAATGGGGAGTGAGGGAGCTGAACAAGGAATGAGGAGTGAAGGAGCTGAACAAGGAATGAGGAGTGAGGGAGCTGAACAAGGAATGAGGAGTGAGGGAGCTGAACATGGAATGAGGAGTTAGGGACTGGAACAAGGAATGAGGAGTGAGAGACTGGAACAAGGAATGAGGAGTGGGGGAGCTGAACAAGGAATGAGGAGTGAGGGAGCTGAACAAGGAATGAGGAGTGAGGGAGCTGAACATGGAATGAGGAGAGAGAGACTGGAACAAGGAATGAGGAGTGAGGGAGCTGAACAAGGAATGAGGAGTGAGGGAGCTGAACAAGGAATGAGGAGTGAAGGAGCTGAACAGGGAATGGGGAGTGAGGGAGCTGAACAAGGAATGGGGAGTGAGGGACCTGAACAAGGAATGAGGAGTGAGGGAGCTGAACAAGGAATGAGGAGTGAGGGAGCTGAACAAGGAATGGGGAGTGAGGGAGCTGAACAAGGAATGAGGAGTGAAGGAGCTGAACAAGGAATGAGGAGTGAGGGAGCTGAACAAGGAATGAGGAGTGAGGGAGCTGAACATGGAATGAGGAGTGAGGGACTGGAACAAGGAATGAGGAGTGAGAGACTGGAACAAGGAATGAGGAGTGGGCGAGCTGAACAAGGAATGAGGAGTGAGGGAGCTGAACAAGGAATGAGGAGTGAGGGAGCTGAACATGGAATGAGGAGTGAGAGTCTGGAACAAGGAATGAGGAGTGAGGGACTGGAACAAGGAATGAGGAGTAAGGGACTGGAACAAGGAATGAGGAGTGAGGGAGCTGAACAAGGAATGAGGAGTGAGGGAGCTGAACAAGGAATGAGGAGTGAGGGAGCTGAACAAGGAATGGGGAGTGAGAGACTGGAACAAGGAATGGGGAGTGAAGGAGCTGAACAAGGAATGAGGTGTGAGGGAGCTGAACAAGGAATGAGGAGTGAGGGAGCTGAACAAGGAATGGGGAGTGAGAGACTGGAACAAGGAATGGGGAGTGAGGGAGCTGAACAAGGAATAAGGGGTGAGGGACTGGAACAAGGAATGAGGAGTGAGGGA
This sequence comes from Hemitrygon akajei, assembly GCF_048418815.1. Classification (NCBI taxonomy): domain Eukaryota; kingdom Metazoa; phylum Chordata; class Chondrichthyes; order Myliobatiformes; family Dasyatidae; genus Hemitrygon; species Hemitrygon akajei. The sequence goes on along the minus strand of NC_133127.1, from coordinate 10,173,001 downwards.
GCTGAACATGGAATGAGGAGTGAGGGACTGGAAGAAGGAATGAGGAGTGAGGGAGCTGAACAAGGAATGAGGAGTGAGAGACTGGAACAAGGAATGAGGAGTGAGGGAGCTGAACAAGGAATGAGGAGTGAGGGAGCTGAACAAGGAATGAGGAGTGAGGGACTGGAACAAGGAATGGGGAGTGAGGGAGCTGAACAAGGAATGGGGAGTGAGGGAGCTGAACAAGGAATGAGGAGTGAGGGACCTGAACAAGGAATGAGGAGTGAGGGAGCTGAACAAGGAATGAGGAGTGAGGGAGCTGAACAAGGAATGAGGAGTGAAGGAGCTGAACAAGGAATGAGGAGTGAGGGAGCTGAACAAGGAATGAGGAGTCTGGGAGCTGAACATGGAATGAGGAGTGAGGGACTGGAACAAGGAATGAGGAGTGAGAGACTGGAACAAGGAATGAGGAGTGGGGGAGCTGAACAAGGAATGAGGAGTGAGGGAGCTGAACAAGGAATGAGGAGTGAGGGAGCTGAACATGGAATGAGGAGTGAGAGACTGGAACAAGGAATGAGGAGTGAGGGAGCTGAACAAGGAATGAGGAGTGAGGGAGCTGAACAAGGAATGAGGAGTGAGGGAGCTGAACAGGGAATGGGGAGTGAGCGAGCTGAACAAGGAATGGGGAGTGAGGGACCTGAACAAGGAATGAGGAGTGAGGGAAATGAACAAGGAATGAGGAGTGAGGGAGCTGAACAAGAAATGGGGAGTGAGGGAGCTGAACAAGGAATGAGGAGTGAAGGAGCTGAACAAGGAATGAGGAGTGAGGGAGCTGAACAAGGAATGAGGAGTGAGGGAGCTGAACATGGAATGAGGAGTGAGGGACTGGAACAAGGAATGAGGAGTGAGAGACTGGAACAAGGAATGAGGAGTGGGGGAGCTGAAAAAGGAATGAGGAGTGAGGGAGCTGAACAAGGAATGAGGAGTGAGGGAGCTGAACATGGAATGAGGAGTGAGAGACGGGAACAAGGAATGAGGAGTGAGGGACTGGAACAAGGAATGAGGAGTGAGGGACTGGAACAAGGAATGAGGAGTGAAGGAGCTGAACAAGAAATGAGGAGTGAGGGAGCTGAACAAGGAGTGAAGAGTGAGGGGGCTGAACAAGGAATGAGGAGTGAGGGACTGGATCAAGGAATGAGGAGTGAGGGAGATGAACAAGGAATGAGGAGTGAAGGAGCTGAACAAGAAATGAGGAGTGAGGGAGCTGAACAAGGAATGTGGAGTGGAGGAGCTGAACAAGGAGTGAGGAGTGAGGGACTGGAACAAGGAATGAGGAGTGAGGGACTGGAACAAGGAATGAGGAGTGAGGGAGCTGAACAAGGAATGGGGAGTGAGGGAGCTGAACAAGGAATGAGGAGTGAAGTAGCTGAACAAGGAATGAGGAGTGAGGGAGCTGAACAAGGAATGAGGAGTGAGAGAGCTGAACAAGCAATGAGGAGTGAAGGAGCTGAACAAGGAATGAGAAGTGAGGGAGCTGAACAAGGAATGAGGAGTGAGGGAGCTGAACAAGGAATGGGGAGTGAGGGAGCTGAACAAGGAATGAGGAGTGAAGGAGCTTAACCAGGAATGAGGAGTGAGGGAGCTGACCAAGGAATGAGGAGTGAGGGAGCTGACAAGGAATGGGGAGTGATGGAGCTGAACAAGGAATGGGGAGTGAAGGAGCTGAACAAGGAATGAGGAGTGAGGGAGCTGAACAAGGAATGAGGAGTGAGGGAGCTGAACAAGGAATGGGGAGTGAGAGACTGGAACAAGGAATGAGGAGTGAAGGAGCTGAACAAGGAATGAGGGGTGAGGGACTGGAACAAGGAATGAGGAGTGAGGGAGCTGAACAAGGAATGAGGAGTGAGGGACTGGAACAAGGAATGAGGAGTGAGAGACTGGAACAAGGAATGAGGAGTGAAGGAGCTGAACAAGGAATGAGGGGTGAGGGACTGGAACAAGGAATGAGGAGTGAGAGACTGGAACAAGGAATGAGGAGTGAAGGAGCTGAACAAGGAATGAGGGGTGAGGGACTGGAACAAGTAATGAGGAGTGAGGGAGCTGAACAAGGAATGAGGAGTGAAGTAGCTGAACAAGGAATGAGGAGTGAGGGAGCTGAACAAGGAATGGGGAGTGAGGGACTGGAACAAGGAATGAGGAGTGAGAGACTGGAACAAGGAATGAGGAGTGAAGGAGCTGAACAAGGAATGAGGGGTGAGGGACTGGAACAAGTAATGAGGAGTGAGGGAGCTGAACAAGGAATGAGGAGTGAAGTAGCTGAACAAGGAATGAGGAGTGAGGGAGCTGAACAAGGAATGGGGAGTGAGAGACTGGAACAAGGAATGAGGAGTGAAGGAGCTGAACAAGGAATGAGGGGTGAGGGACTGGAACAAGGAATGAGGAGTGAGGGAGCTGAACAAGGAATGAGGAGTGAGGGACTGGAACAAGGAATGAGGAGTGACAGACTGGAACAAGGAATGAGGAGTGAGGGAGCTGAACAAGGAATGGGGAGTGAGAGACTGCAACAAGGAATGAGGAGTGAAGGAGCTGAACAAGGAATGAGGGGTGAGGGACTGGAACAAGGAATGAGGAGTGAGGGAGCTGAACAAGGAATGAGGAGTGAGGGAGCTGAACAAGGAATGAGGAGTGAGGGAGCTGAACATGGAATGAGGAGTGAGAGACGGGAACAAGGAATGAGGAGTGAGGGACTGGAACAAGGAATGAGGAGTGAGGGACTGGAACAAGGAATGAGGAGTGAAGGAGCTGAACAAGAAATGAGGAGTGAGGGAGCTGAACAAGGAGTGAAGAGTGAGGGGGCTGAACAAGGAATGAGGAGTGAGGGACTGGATCAAGGAATGAGGAGTGAGGGAGATGAACAAGGAATGAGGAGTGAAGGAGCTGAACAAGAAATGAGGAGTGAGGGAGCTGAACAAGGAATGTGGAGTGGAGGAGCTGAACAAGGAGTGAGGAGTGAGGGACTGGAACAAGGAATGAGGAGTGAGGGACTGGAACAAGGAATGAGGAGTGAGGGAGCTGAACAAGGAATGGGGAGTGAGGGAGCTGAACAAGGAATGAGGAGTGAAGTAGCTGAACAAGGAATGAGGAGTGAGGGAGCTGAACAAGGAATGAGGAGTGAGAGAGCTGAACAAGCAATGAGGAGTGAAGGAGCTGAACAAGGAATGAGAAGTGAGGGAGCTGAACAAGGAATGAGGAGTGAGGGAGCTGAACAAGGAATGGGGAGTGAGGGAGCTGAACAAGGAATGAGGAGTGAAGGAGCTTAACCAGGAATGAGGAGTGAGGGAGCTGACCAAGGAATGAGGAGTGAGGGAGCTGACAAGGAATGGGGAGTGATGGAGCTGAACAAGGAATGGGGAGTGAAGGAGCTGAACAAGGAATGAGGAGTGAGGGAGCTGAACAAGGAATGAGGAGTGAGGGAGCTGAACAAGGAATGGGGAGTGAGAGACTGGAACAAGGAATGAGGAGTGAAGGAGCTGAACAAGGAATGAGGGGTGAGGGACTGGAACAAGGAATGAGGAGTGAGGGAGCTGAACAAGGAATGAGGAGTGAGGGACTGGAACAAGGAATGAGGAGTGAGGGAGCTGAACAAGGAATGAGGAGTGAGGGACTGGAACAAGGAATGGGGAGTGAGGGAGCTGAACAAGGAATGGGGAGTGAGGGAGCTGAACAAGGAATGAGGAGTGAGGGACCTGAACAAGGAATGAGGAGTGAGGGAGCTGAACAAGGAATGAGGAGTGAGGGAGTTGAACAAGGAATGGGGAGTGAGGGAGCTGAACAAGGAATGAGGAGTGAAGGAGCTGAACAGGGAATGGGGAGTGAGGGAGCTGAACAAGGAATGGGGAGTGAGGGACCTGAACAAGGAATGAGGAGTGAGGGAGCTGAACAAGGAATGAGGAGTGAGGGAGCTGAACAAGGAATGGGGAGTGAGGGAGCTGAACAAGGAATGAGGAGTGAAGGAGCTGAACAAGGAATGAGGAGTGAGGGAGCTGAACAAGGAATGAGGAGTGAGGGAGCTGAACATGGAATGAGGAGTGAGGGACTGGAACAAGGAATGAGGAGTGAGAGACTGGAACAAGGAATGAGGAGTGGGCGAGCTGAACAAGGAATGAGGAGTGAGGGAGCTGAACAAGGAATGAGGAGTGAGGGAGCTGAACATGGAATGAGGAGTGAGAGTCTGGAACAAGGAATGAGGAGTGAGGGACTCGAACAAGGAATGAGGAGTAAGGGACTGGAACAAGGAATGAGGAGTGAAGGAGCTGAACAAGAAATGAGGAGTGAGGGAGCTGAACAAGGAGTGAAGAGTGAGGGGGCTGAACAAGGAATGAGGAGTGAGGGACTGGATCAAGGAATGAGGAGTGAGGAAGATGAACAAGGAATGAGGAGTGAAGGAGCTGAACAAGGAATGAGGAGTGAGGGAGCTGAACAAGGAATGAGGAGTGAAGGAGCTGAACAAGGAGTGAGGAGTGAGGGACTGGAACAAGGAATGAGGAGTGAGGGACTGGAAGAAGGAATGAGGAGTGAGGGAGCTGAACAACGAATGGGGAGTAAGGGAGCTGAACAAGGAATGAGGAGTGAGGGAGCTGAACAAGGAATGGGGAGTGAGGGAGCTGAACAATGAATGAGGAGTGAGGGACTGGAACAAGGAATGAGGAGTGAGGGACTGGAACAAGGAATGAGGAGTGAGGGAGCTGAACAAGGGATGAGGAGTGAGAGACTGGAACAAGGAATGAGGAGTGAAGGAGCTGAACATGGAATGAGGAGTGAGGGAGCTGAACAAGGGATGAGGAGTGAGAGACTGGAACAAGGAATGGGAAGTGAAGGAGCTGAACAGGAATGAGGAGTGAGGGAGCTGAACAAGGGATGAGGAGTGAGAGACTGGAACAAGGAATGAGAAGTGAAGGAGCTGAACAAGGACTGAGAAGTGAGGGAGCTGAACACGGAATGAGGAGTGAGGGAGCTGAACAATGAATGGGGAGTGAGGGAGCTGAACAAGGAATGAGGAGTGAGGGATCTGAACAATGAATGGGGAGTGAGGGAGCTGAACAAGGATTGGGGATTGAGGGAGCTGAACAAGGAATGAGAATTGAAGGAGCTGAACAAGGAATGAGGAGTGAGGGAGCTGAATAAGGAATGAGGAGTGAAGTAGCTGAACAAGGAATGAGGAGTGAGGGAGCTGAACAAGAAATGAGGGGTGAGAGAGCTGAACAAGCAATGAGGAGTGAAGGAGCTGAACAAGGAATGAGAAGTGAGGGAGCTGAACAAGGAATGAGGAGTGAGGGAGCTGAACAAGGAATGGGGAGTGAGGGAGCTGAACAAGGAATGAGGAGTGAAGGAGCTGAACAAGGAATGAGGAGTGAGGGAGCTGAACAAGGAATGAGGAGTGAGGAAGCTGACAAGGAATGGGGAGTGATGGAGCTGAACAAGGAATGGGGAGTGAAGAAGCTGAACAAGGAATGAGGAGTGAGGGAGCTGAACAAGGAATGAGGAGTGAGGGAGCTGAACAAGGAATGAGGAGTGAGGGAGCTGAACAAGGAATGGGGAGTGAGAGACTGGAACAAGGAATGGGGAGTGAAGGAGCTGAACAAGGAATGAGGTGTGAGGGAGCTGAACAAGGAATGAGGAGTGAGGGAGCTGAACAAGGAATGGGGAGTGAGAGACTGGAACAAGGAATGGGGAGTGAGGGAGCTGAACAAGGAATAAGGGGTGAGGGACTGGAACAAGGAATGAGGAGTGAGGGAGCTGAACAAGGAATGAGGAGTGAGGGACTGGAAGAAGGAATGAGGAGTGAGGGAGCTGAACAAGGAATGAGGAGTGAGAGACTGGAACAAGGAATGAGGAGTGAGGGAGCTGAACAAGGAATGAGGAGTGAGGGAGCTGAACAAGGAATGAGGAGTGAGGGACTGGAACAAGGAATGGGGAGTGAGGGAGCTGAACAAGGAATGGGGAGTGAGGGAGCTGAACAAGGAATGAGGAGTGAGGGACCTGAACAAGGAATGAGGAGTGAGGGAGCTGAACAAGGAATGAGGAGTGAGGGAGCTGAACAAGGAATGAGGAGTGAAGGAGCTGAACAAGGAATGAGGAGTGAGGGAGCTGAACAAGGAATGAGGAGTGAGGGAGCTGAACATGGAATGAGGAGTGAGGGACTGGAACAAGGAATGAGGAGTGAGAGACTGGAACAAGGAATGAGGAGTGGGGGAGCTGAACAAGGAATGAGGAGTGAGGGAGCTGAACAAGGAATGAGGAGTGAGGGAGCTGAACATGGAATGAGGAGTGAGAGACTGGAACAAGGAATGAGGAGTGAGGGAGCTGAACAAGGAATGAGGAGTGAGGGAGCTGAACAAGGAATGAGGAGTGAGGGAGCTGAACAGGGAATGGGGAGTGAGCGAGCTGAACAAGGAATGGGGAGTGAGGGACCTGAACAAGGAATGAGGAGTGAGGGAGCTGAACAAGGAATGAGGAGTGAGGGAGCTGAACAAGAAATGGGGAGTGAGGGAGCTGAACAAGGAATGAGGAGTGAAGGAGCTGAACAAGGAATGAGGAGTGAGGGAGCTGAACAAGGAATGAGGAGTGAGGGAGCTGAACATGGAATGAGGAGTGAGGGACTGGAACAAGGAATGAGGAGTGAGAGACTGGAACAAGGAATGAGGAGTGGGGGAGCTGAAAAAGGAATGAGGAGTGAGGGAGCTGAACAAGGAATGAGGAGTGAGGGAGCTGAACATGGAATGAGGAGTGAGAGACGGGAACAAGGAATGAGGAGTGAGGGACTGGAACAAGGAATGAGGAGTGAGGGACTGGAACAAGGAATGAGGAGTGAAGGAGCTGAACAAGAAATGAGGAGTGAGGGAGCTGAACAAGGAGTGAAGAGTGAGGGGGCTGAACAAGGAATGAGGAGTGAGGGACTGGATCAAGGAATGAGGAGTGAGGGAGATGAACAAGGAATGAGGAGTGAAGGAGCTGAACAAGAAATGAGGAGTGAGGGAGCTGAACAAGGAATGTGGAGTGGAGGAGCTGAACAAGGAGTGAGGAGTGAGGGACTGGAACAAGGAATGAGGAGTGAGGGACTGGAACAAGGAATGAGAAGTGAGGGAGCTGAACAAGGAATGGGGAGTGAGGGAGCTGAACAAGGAATGAGGAGTGAGGGAGCTGAACAAGGAATGGGGAGTGAGGGAGCTGAACAATGAATGAGGAGTGAGGGACTGGAACAAGGAATGAGGAGTGAGGGACTGGAACAAGGAATGAGGAGTGAGGGAGCTGAACAAGGAATGAGGAGTGAAGGAACTGAACAGGGAATGGGGAGTGAGGGAGCTGAACAAGGAATGGGGAGTGAGGGACCTGAACAAGGAATGAGGAGTGAGGGAGCTGAACAAGGAATGAGGAGTGAGGGAGCTGAACAAGGAATGAGGAGTGAGGGAGCTGAACATGGAATGAGGAGTGAGGGACTGGAACAAGGAATGAGGAGTGAGAGACTGGAACAAGGAATGAGGAGTGTGGGAGCTGAACAAGGAATGAGGAGTGAGGGAGCTGAACAAGGAATGAGGAGTGAGGGAGCTGAACATGGAATGAGGAGTGAGAGACTGGAACAAGGAATGAGGAGTGAGGGAGCTGATCAAGGAATGAGGAGTGAGGGAGCTGAACAAGGAATGAGGAGTGAGGGAGCTGAATAAGAAATGAGGAGTGAAGGAGCTGAACAGGGAATGGGGAGTGAGCGAGCTGAACAAGGAATGGGGAGTGAGGGACCTGAACAAGGAATGAGGAGTGAGGGAGCTGAACAAGGAATGAGGAGTGAGGGAGCTGAACAAGAAATGGGGAGTGAGGGAGCTGAACAAGGAATGAGGAGTGAAGGAGCTGAACAAGGAATGAGGAGTGAGGGAGCTGAACAAGGAATGAGGAGTGAGGGAGCTGAACATGGAATGAGGAGTGAGGGAGCTGAACAAGGAATGAGGAGTGAGAGACTGGAACAAGGAATGAGGAGTGGGGGAGCTGAAAAAGGAATGAGGAGTGAGGGAGCTGAACAAGGAATGAGGAGTGAGGGAGCTGAACATGGAATGAGGAGTGAGAGACGGGAACAAGGAATGAGGAGTGAGGGACTGGAACAAGGAATGAGGAGTGAGGGACTGGAACAAGGAATGAGGAGTGAAGGATCTGAACAAGAAATGAGGAGTGAGGGAGCTGAACAAGGAGTGAAGAGTGAGGGGGCTGAACAAGGAATGAGGAGTGACGGACTGGATCAAGGAATGAGGAGTGAGGGACTGGAACAAGGAATGAGGAGTGAGGGACTGGAACAAGGAATGAGGAGTGAGGGTGCTGAACAAGCAATGGGGAGTGAGGGAGCTGAACAAGGAATGAGGAGTGAGGGAGCTGAACAAGGAATGGGGCGTGAGGGAGCTGAACAATGAATGAGGAGTGAGGGACTGGAACAAGGAATGAGGAGTGAGGGACTGGAACAAGGAATGAGGAGTGAGGGAGCTGAACAAGGAATGAGGAGTGAAGGAACTGAACAGGGAATGGGGAGTGTGGGAGCTGAACAAGGAATGGGGAGTGAGGGACCTTAACAAGGAATGAGGAGTGAGGGAGCTGAACAAGGAATGAGGAGTGAGGGACTGGAACAAGGAATGAGGAGTGAGGGACTGGAACAAGGAATGAGGAGTGAAGGAGCTGAACAAGAAATGAGGAGTGAGGGAGCTGAACAAGGAGTGAAGAGTGAGGGGGCTGAACAAGGAATGAGGAGTGAGGGACTGGATCAAGGAATGAGGAGTGAGGGAGATGAACAAGGAATGAGGAGTGAAGGAGCTGAACAAGGAATGAGGAGTGAGGGAGCTGAACAAGGAATGAGGAGTGAGGGAGCTGAACAAGGAATGGGGATTGAGAGACTGGAACAAGGAATGAGGAGTGAAGGAGCTGAACAAGGAATGAGGGGTGAGGGAGCTGAACAAGGAATGAGGAGTGAGGGAGCTGAACAAGGAATGAGGGGTGAGGGACTGGAATAAGGAATGAGGAGTGAGGGAGCTGAACAAGGAATGAGGAGTGAGGGACTGGAACACGGAATGAGGAGTGAGGGAGCTGAACAAGGAATGAGGAGTGAGAGACTGGAACAAGGAATGAGGAGTGAGGGAGCTGAACAAGGAATGAGGAGTGAGGGAGCTGAACAAGGAATGAGGAGTGAGGGACTGGAACAAGGAATGGGGAGTGAGGGAGCTGAACAAGGAATGGGGAATGAGGGAGCTGAACAAGGAATGAGGAGTGAGGGACTGGAACAAGGAATGAGGAGTGAAGGAGTTGAACAAGGAATGAGGAGTGAGGGACTGGAACAAGGAATGAGGAGTGAAGGATCTGAACAAGGAATGAGGAGTGAAGGAGCTGATCAAGGAATGAGGAGTGAGGGACTGGAACAAGGAATGAGGTGTGAGGGAGCTGAACAAGGAATGAGGAGTGAGGGATTGGAAAAAGGAATGAGGAGTGAGGGACTGGAACAAGGAATGAGGAGTGAGGGAGCTGAACAAGGAATGAGGAGTGAAGGAGCTGAACAGGGAATGGGGAGTGAGGGAGCTGAACAAGGAATGGGGAGTGAGGGACCTGAACAAGGAATGAGGAGTGAGGGAGCTGAACAAGGAATGAGGAGTGAGGGAGCTGAACAAGGAATGGGGAGTGAGGGAGCTGAACAAGGAATGAGGAGTGAAGGAGCCGAACAAGGAATGAGGAGTGAAGGAGCTGATCAAGGAATGAGGAGTGAGGGAGCTGAACAAGGAATGAGGAGTGAGGGAGCTGAACATGGAATGAGGAGTGAGGGACTGGAACAAGGAATGAGGAGTGAGAGACTGGAACAAGGAATGAGGAGTGGGGTAGCTGAACAAGGAATGAGGAGTGTGGCAGCTGAACAAGGAATGAGGAGTGAGGGAGCTGAACATGGAATGAGGAGTGGGGAGCTGAACAAGGAATGAGGAGTGAAGGAGCTGAACAAGAAATGAGGAGTGAGGGAGCTGAACAAGGAGTGAAGAGTGAGGGGCTGGATCAAGGAATGAGGAGTGAGGGAGATGAACAAGGAATGAGGAGTGAAGGAGCTGAACAAGGAATGAGGAGTGACGGAGTGGAACAAGGAATGTGGAGTGAGGGAGCTGAACAAGGAATGAGGAGTGAGGGACTGGAACAAGGAATGAGGAGTGAGGGAGCTGAACAAGGAATGAGGAGTGAAGGAGCTGAACAAGGAATGAGGAGTGAGGGAGCTGAACAAGAGATGAGGAGTGAAGGACCTGAACAAGGAATGAGGAGTGGGGGAGCTGAACAAGGAATGAGGAGTGAGGGAGCTGAACAAGGAATGAGGAGTGAGAGACTGGAACAAGGAATGAGGAGTGAGGGAGCTGAACAAGGAATGAGGAGTGAGGGAGCTGAACAAGGGATGAGGAGTGAAGGAGCTGAACAAGGAATGAGGAGTGAGGGAGCTGAACAAGGAATGAGGAGTGAGGGACTGGAACAAGGAATGGGGAGTGAAGGAGCTGAACAAGGAATGAGGAGTGAGGGACTGGAACAAGGAATGAGGAGTGAGGGAGCTGAACAAGGGATGAGGAGTGAAGGAGCTGAACAAGGAATGAGGAGTGAGGGAGATGAACAAGGAATGAGGAGTGAAGGAGCTGAACAAGGAATGAGGAGTGAAGGAGCTGGAACAAGGAATGAGGAGTGAGGGAGCTGAACCAGGAATGAGGAGTGAAGGAGCTGGATCAAGGAATGAGGAGTGAGGGACTGGAACAAGGATTGAGGAGTGAGGGAGCTGAACAAGGAATGAGGAGTGAGGGAGCTGAACAAGGAATGGGGAGTGAGGGAGCTGAACAAGGAATGAGGAGTGAGGGATTGGAACAAGGATTGAGGAGTGAGGGAACAGAACAAGGAATGATTAGTGAGGGAGCTGAACAAGGAATGGGGAGTGAGGGAGCTGAACAAGGAATGAGGAGTGAGGGACTGGAACAAGAATTGAGGAGTGAGGGAGCTGAACAAGGAATGAGGAGTGAGGGAGCTGAACAAGGAATGGGGAGTGAGGGAGCTGAACAAGGAATGAGGAGTGAAGGAGCTGAACAAGGAATGAGGAGTGAAGGAGCTGAACAAGGAATGGGGAGTGAGGGAGCTGAACAAGGAATGAGGAGTGAAGGAGCTGAACAAGGAATGAGGAGTGAGGGAGCTGAACAAGGGATGAGGAGTGAGAGACTGGAACAAGGAACGGGAAGTGAAGGAGCTGAACAGGAATGAGGAGTGAGGGAGCTGAACAAGGGATGAGGAGTGAGGGACTGGAACAAGGAATGGGAAGTGAAGGAGCTGAACAAGGAGTGAGAAGTGAGGGAGCTGAACACGGAATGAGGAGTGAGGGAGCTGAATAATGAATGGGGAGTGAGGGAGCTGAACAAGGAATGAGGAGTGAGGGAGCTGAACAATGTATGGGGAGTGAGGGAGCTGAACAAGGATTGGGGATTGAGGGAGCTGAACAAGGAATGAGAATTGAAGGAGCTGAACAAGGAATGAGGAGTGAGGGAGCTGAATAAGGAATGAGGAGTGAAGTAGCTGAACAAGGAATGAGGAGTGAGGAGCTGAACAAGGAATGAGGAGTGAGAGAGCTGAACAAGCAATGAGGAGTGAAGGAGCTGAACAAGGAATGAGAAGTGAGGCAGCTGAACAAGGAATGAGGAGTGAGGGAGCTGAACAAGGAATGGGGAGTGAGGGAGCTGAACAAGGAATGAGGAGTGAAGGAGCTTAACCAGGAATGAGGAGTGAGGGAGCTGAACAAGGAATGAGGAGTGAGGGAGCTGACAAGGAATGGGGAGTATTGGAGCTGAACAAGGAATGGGGAGTGAAGGAGCTGAACAAGGAATGAGGAGTGTGGGAGCTGAACAAGGAATGAGGAGTGAGGGAGCTGAACAAGGAATGGGGAGTGAGAGACTGGAACAAGGAATGAGGAGTGAAGGAGCTGAACAAGGAATGAGGGGTGAGGGACTGGAACAAGGAATGAGGAGTGAGGGAGCTGAACAAGGAATGAGGAGTTTGGGACTGGAACAAGGAATGAGGAGTGAGGGAGCTGAACAAGGAATGAGGAGTGAGGGACTGGAACAAGGAATGGGGAGTGAGGGAGCTGAACAAGGAATGGGGAGTGAGGGAGCTGAACAAGGAATGAGGAGTGAGGGACCTGAACAAGGAATGAGGAGTGAGGGAGCTGAACAAGGAATGAGGAGTGAGGGAGTTGAACAAGGAATGGGGAGTGAGGGAGCTGAACAAGGAATGAGGAGTGAGGGAGCTGAACAAGGAATGAGGAGTGAAGGAGCTGAACAAGGAATGGGGAGTGAGGGAGCTGAACAAGGAATGAGGAGTGAAGGAGCTGAACAAGGAATGAGGAGTGAGGGAGCTGAACAAGGGATGAGGAGTGAGAGACTGGAACAAGGAACGGGAAGTGAAGGAGCTGAACAGGAATGAGGAGTGAGGGAGCTGAACAAGGGATGAGGAGTGAGGGACTGGAACAAGGAATGGGAAGTGAAGGAGCTGAACAAGGAGTGAGAAGTGAGGGAGCTGAACACGGAATGAGGAGTGAGGGAGCTGAATAATGAATGGGGAGTGAGGGAGCTGAACAAGGAATGAGGAGTGAGGGAGCTGAACAATGTATGGGGAGTGAGGGAGCTGAACAAGGATTGGGGATTGAGGGAGCTGAACAAGGAATGAGAATTGAAGGAGCTGAACAAGGAATGAGGAGTGAGGGAGCTGAATAAGGAATGAGGAGTGAAGTAGCTGAACAAGGAATGAGGAGTGAGGAGCTGAACAAGGAATGAGGAGTGAGAGAGCTGAACAAGCAATGAGGAGTGAAGGATCTGAACAATGAATGGGGAGTGAGGGAGCTGAACAAGGAATGAGGAGTGAGGGAGCTGAACAAGGAATGGGGAGTGAGGGAGCTGAACAAGGAATGAGGAGTGAAGGAGCTTAACCAGGAATGAGGAGTGAGGGAGCTGAACAAGGAATGAGGAGTGAGGGAGCTGTCAAGGAATGGGGAGTATTGGAGCTGAACAAGGAATGGGGAGTGAAGGAGCTGAACAAGGAATGAGGAGTGTGGGAGCTGAACAAGGAATGAGGAGTGAGGGAGCTGAACAAGGAATGGGGAGTGAGAGACTGGAACAAGGAATGAGGAGTGAAGGAGCTGAACAAGGAATGAGGGGTGAGGGACTGGAACAAGGAATGAGGAGTGAGGGAGCTGAACAAGGAATGAGGAGTTTGGGACTGGAACAAGGAATGAGGAGTGAGGGAGCTGAACAAGGAATGAGGAGTGAGGGACTGGAACAAGGAATGGGGAGTGAGGGAGCTGAACAAGGAATGGGTAGTGAGGGAGCTGAACAAGGAATGAGGAGTGAGGGACTGGAACAAGGAATGAGGAGTGAGGGAGCTGAACAAGGGATGAGGAGTGAAGGAGCTGAACAAGGAATGAGGAGTGAGGGAGATGAACAAGGAATGAGGAGTGAAGGAGCTGAACAAGGAATGAGGAGTGAAGGAGCTGGAACAAGGAATGAGGAGTGAGGGAGCTGAACCAGGAATGAGGAGTGAAGGAGCTGGATCAAGGAATGAGGAGTGAGGGACTGGAACAAGGATTGAGGAGTGAGGGAGCTGAACAAGGAATGAGGAGTGAGGGAGCTGAACAAGGAATGGGGAGTGAGGGAGCTGAACAAGGAATGAGGAGTGAGGGATTGGAACAAGGATTGAGGAGTGAGGGAACAGAACAAGGAATGATTAGTGAGGGAGCTGAACAAGGAATGGGGAGTGAGGGAGCTGAACAAGGAATGAGGAGTGAGGGACTGGAACAAGAATTGAGGAGTGAGGGAGCTGAACAAGGAATGAGGAGTGAGGGAGCTGAACAAGGAATGGGGAGTGAGGGAGCTGAACAAGGAATGAGGAGTGAAGGAGCTGAACAAGGAATGAGGAGTGAAGGAGCTGAACAAGGAATGGGGAGTGAGGGAGCTGAACAAGGAATGAGGAGTGAAGGAGCTGAACAAGGAATGAGGAGTGAGGGAGCTGAACAAGGGATGAGGAGTGAGAGACTGGAACAAGGAACGGGAAGTGAAGGAGCTGAACAGGAATGAGGAGTGAGGGAGCTGAACAAGGGATGAGGAGTGAGGGACTGGAACAAGGAATGGGAAGTGAAGGAGCTGAACAAGGAGTGAGAAGTGAGGGAGCTGAACACGGAATGAGGAGTGAGGGAGCTGAATAATGAATGGGGAGTGAGGGAGCTGAACAAGGAATGAGGAGTGAGGGAGCTGAACAATGTATGGGGAGTGAGGGAGCTGAACAAGGATTGGGGATTGAGGGAGCTGAACAAGGAATGAGAATTGAAGGAGCTGAACAAGGAATGAGGAGTGAGGGAGCTGAATAAGGAATGAGGAGTGAAGTAGCTGAACAAGGAATGAGGAGTGAGGAGCTGAACCAGGAATGAGGAGTGAGAGAGCTGAACAAGCAATGAGGAGTGAAGGAGCTGAACAAGGAATGAGAAGTGAGGGAGCTGAACAAGGAATGAGGAGTGAGGGAGCTGAACAAGGAATGGGGAGTGAGGGAGCTGAACAAGGAATGAGGAGTGAAGGAGCTTAACCAGGAATGAGGAGTGAGGGAGCTGAACAAGGAATGAGGAGTGAGGGAGCTGACAAGGAATGGGGAGTATTGGAGCTGAACAAGGAATGGGGAGTGAAGGAGCTGAACAAGGAATGAGGAGTGTGGGAGCTGAACAAGGAATGAGGAGTGAGGGAGCTGAACAAGGAATGGGGAGTGAGAGACTGGAACAAGGAATGAGGAGTGAAGGAGCTGAACAAGGAATGAGGGGTGAGGGACTGGAACAAGGAATGAGGAGTGAGGGAGCTGAACAAGGAATGAGGAGTTTGGGACTGGAACAAGGAATGAGGAGTGAGGGAGCTGAACAAGGAATGAGGAGTGAGGGACTGGAACAAGGAATGAGGAGTGAGGGACTGGAACAAGGAATGAGGAGTGAGGGAGCTGAACAAGGGATGAGGAGTGAAGGAGCTGAACAAGGAATGAGGAGTGAGGGAGATGAACAAGGAATGAGGAGTGAAGGAGCTGAACAAGGAATGAGGAGTGAAGGAGCTGGAACAAGGAATGAGGAGTGAGGGAGCTGAACCAGGAATGAGGAGTGAAGGAGCTGGATCAAGGAATGAGGAGTGAGGGACTGGAACAAGGATTGAGGAGTGAGGGAGCTGAACAAGGAATGAGGAGTGAGGGAGCTGAACAAGGAATGGGGAGTGAGGGAGCTGAACAAGGAATGAGGAGTGAGGGATTGGAACAAGGATTGAGGAGTGAGGGAACAGAACAAGGAATGATTAGTGAGGGAGCTGAACAAGGAATGGGGAGTGAGGGAGCTGAACAAGGAATGAGGAGTGAGGGACTGGAACAAGAATTGAGGAGTGAGGGAGCTGAACAAGGAATGAGGAGTGAGGGAGCTGAACAAGGAATGGGGAGTGAGGGAGCTGAACAAGGAATGAGGAGTGAAGGAGCTGAACAAGGAATGAGGAGTGAAGGAGCTGAACAAGGAATGGGGAGTGAGGGAGCTGAACAAGGAATGAGGAGTGAAGGAGCTGAACAAGGAATGAGGAGTGAGGGAGCTGAACAAGGGATGAGGAGTGAGAGACTGGAACAAGGAACGGGAAGTGAAGGAGCTGAACAGGAATGAGGAGTGAGGGAGCTGAACAAGGGATGAGGAGTGAGGGACTGGAACAAGGAATGGGAAGTGAAGGAGCTGAACAAGGAGTGAGAAGTGAGGGAGCTGAACACGGAATGAGGAGTGAGGGAGCTGAATAATGAATGGGGAGTGAGGGAGCTGAACAAGGAATGAGGAGTGAGGGAGCTGAACAATGTATGGGGAGTGAGGGAGCTGAACAAGGATTGGGGATTGAGGGAGCTGAACAAGGAATGAGAATTGAAGGAGCTGAACAAGGAATGAGGAGTGAGGGAGCTGAATAAGGAATGAGGAGTGAAGTAGCTGAACAAGGAATGAGGAGTGAGGAGCTGAACCAGGAATGAGGAGTGAGAGAGCTGAACAAGCAATGAGGAGTGAAGGAGCTGAACAAGGAATGAGAAGTGAGGGAGCTGAACAAGGAATGAGGAGTGAGGGAGCTGAACAAGGAATGGGGAGTGAGGGAGCTGAACAAGGAATGAGGAGTGAAGGAGCTTAACCAGGAATGAGGAGTGAGGGAGCTGAACAAGGAATGAGGAGTGAGGGAGCTGACAAGGAATGGGGAGTATTGGAGCTGAACAAGGAATGGGGAGTGAAGGAGCTGAACAAGGAATGAGGAGTGTGGGAGCTGAACAAGGAATGAGGAGTGAGGGAGCTGAACAAGGAATGGGGAGTGAGAGACTGGAACAAGGAATGAGGAGTGAAGGAGCTGAACAAGGAATGAGGGGTGAGGGACTGGAACAAGGAATGAGGAGTGAGGGAGCTGAACAAGGAATGAGGAGTTTGGGACTGGAACAAGGAATGAGGAGTGAGGGAGCTGAACAAGGAATGAGGAGTGAGGGACTGGAACAAGGAATGGGGAGTGAGGGAGCTGAACAAGGAATGGGGAGTGAGGGAGCTGAACAAGGAATGAGGAGTGAGGGACCTGAACAAGGAATGAGGAGTGAGGGAGCTGAACAAGGAATGAGGAGTGAGGGAGTTGAACAAGGAATGGGGAGTGAGGGAGCTGAACAAGGAATGAGGAGTGAGGGAGCTGAACAAGGAATGAGGAGTGAAGGAGCTGAACAAGGAATGGGGAGTGAGGGAGCTGAACAAGGAATGAGGAGTGAAGGAGCTGAACAAGGAATGAGGAGTGAGGGAGCTGAACAAGGGATGAGGAGTGAGAGACTGGAACAAGGAACGGGAAGTGAAGGAGCTGAACAGGAATGAGGAGTGAGGGAGCTGAACAAGGGATGAGGAGTGAGGGACTGGAACAAGGAATGGGAAGTGAAGGAGCTGAACAAGGAGTGAGAAGTGAGGGAGCTGAACACGGAATGAGGAGTGAGGGAGCTGAATAATGAATGGGGAGTGAGGGAGCTGAACAAGGAATGAGGAGTGAGGGAGCTGAACAATGTATGGGGAGTGAGGGAGCTGAACAAGGATTGGGGATTGAGGGAGCTGAACAAGGAATGAGAATTGAAGGAGCTGAACAAGGAATGAGGAGTGAGGGAGCTGAATAAGGAATGAGGAGTGAAGTAGCTGAACAAGGAATGAGGAGTGAGGAGCTGAACAAGGAATGAGGAGTGAGAGAGCTGAACAAGCAATGAGGAGTGAAGGATCTGAACAATGAATGGGGAGTGAGGGAGCTGAACAAGGAATGAGGAGTGAGGGAGCTGAACAAGGAATGGGGAGTGAGGGAGCTGAACAAGGAATGAGGAGTGAAGGAGCTTAACCAGGAATGAGGAGTGAGGGAGCTGAACAAGGAATGAGGAGTGAGGGAGCTGTCAAGGAATGGGGAGTATTGGAGCTGAACAAGGAATGGGGAGTGAAGGAGCTGAACAAGGAATGAGGAGTGTGGGAGCTGAACAAGGAATGAGGAGTGAGGGAGCTGAACAAGGAATGGGGAGTGAGAGACTGGAACAAGGAATGAGGAGTGAAGGAGCTGAACAAGGAATGAGGGGTGAGGGACTGGAACAAGGAATGAGGAGTGAGGGAGCTGAACAAGGAATGAGGAGTTTGGGACTGGAACAAGGAATGAGGAGTGAGGGAGCTGAACAAGGAATGAGGAGTGAGGGACTGGAACAAGGAATGGGGAGTGAGGGAGCTGAACAAGGAATGGGGAGTGAGGGAGCTGAACAAGGAATGAGGAGTGAGGGACCTGAACAAGGAATGAGGAGTGAGGGAGCTGAACAAGGAATGAGGAGTGAGGGAGTTGAACAAGGAATGGGGAGTGAGGGAGCTGAACAAGGAATGAGGAGTGAAGGAGCTGAACAAGGAATGAGGAGTGAGGGAGCTGAACAAGGAATGAGGAGTGAGGGAGCTGAACATGGAATGAGGAGTGAGGGACTGGAACAAGGAATCAGGAGTGAGAGACTGGAACAAGGAATGAGGAGTGGGGGAGCTGAACAAGGAATGAGGAGTGAGGGAGCTGAACAAGGAATGAGGAGTGAGGGAGCTGAGCATGGAATGAGGAGTGAGAGACTGGAACAAGGAATGAGGAGTGAGGGAGCTGAACAAGGAATGAGGAGTGAGGGAGCTGAACAAGGAATGAGGAGTGAAGGAGCTGAACAGGGAATGGGGAGTGAGGGAGCTGAACAAGGAATGGGGAGTGAGG
The DNA here is from genome assembly GCF_048418815.1 of Hemitrygon akajei. Classification (NCBI taxonomy): domain Eukaryota; kingdom Metazoa; phylum Chordata; class Chondrichthyes; order Myliobatiformes; family Dasyatidae; genus Hemitrygon; species Hemitrygon akajei. The sequence continues at coordinate 10,154,684 of NC_133127.1, read as the reverse complement.
GACCTGAACAAGGAATGAGGAGTGAGGGAGCTGAACAAGGAATGAGGAGTGAGGGAGCTGAACAAGGAATGGGGAGTGAGGGAGCTGAACAAGGAATGAGGAGTGAAGGAGCTGAACAAGGAATGAGGAGTGAAGGAGCTGAACAAGGAATGAGGAGTGAGGGAGCTGAACAAGGAATGAGGAGTGAGGGAGCTGAACATGGAATGAGGAGTGAGGGACTGGAACAAGGAATGAGGAGTGAGAGACTGGAACAAGGAATGAGGAGTGGGGGAGCTGAACAAGGAATGAGGAGTGAGGGAGCTGAACAAGGAATGAGGAGTGAGGGAGCTGAACATGGAATGAGGAGTGAGAGTCTGGAACAAGGAATGAGGAGTGAGGGACTGGAACAAGGAATGAGGAGTGAGGGACTGGAACAAGGAATGAGGAGTGAAGGAGCTGAACAAGAAATGAGGAGTGAGGGAGCTGAACAAGGAGTGAAGAGTGAGGGGGCTGAACAAGGAATGAGGAGTGAGGGACTGGATCAAGGAATGAGGAGTGAGGGAGATGAACAAGGAATGAGGAGTGAAGGAGCTGAACAAGGAATGAGGAGTGAGGGAGCTGAACAAGGAATGAGGAGTGAAGGAGCTGAACAAGGAGTGAGGAGTGAGGGACTGGAACAAGGAATGAGGAGTGACGGACTGGAAGAAGGAATGAGGAGTGAGGGAGCTGAACAACGAATGGGGAGTGAGGGAGCTGAACAAGGAATGAGGAGTGAGGGAGCTGAACAAGGAATGGGGAGTGAGGGAGCTGAACAATGAATGAGGAGTGAGGGACTGGAACAAGGAATGAGGAGTGAGGGACTGGAACAAGGAATGAGGAGTGAGGGAGCTGAACAAGGAATGAGGAGTGAGGGAGCTGAACATGGAATGAGGAGTGAGGGACTGGAACAAGGAATGAGGAGTGAGAGACTGGAACAAGGAATGAGGAGTGGGGGAGCTGAACAAGGAATGAGGAGTGAGGGAGCTGAACAAGGAATGAGGAGTGAGGGAGCTGAACATGGAATGAGGAGTGAGAGTCTGGAACAAGGAATGAGGAGTGAGGGACTGGAACAAGGAATGAGGAGTGAGGGACTGGAACAAGGAATGAGGAGTGAAGGAGCTGAACAAGAAATGAGGAGTGAGGGAGCTGAACAAGGAGTGAAGAGTGAGGGGGCTGAACAAGTAATGAGGAGTGAGGGACTGGATCAAGGAATGAGGAGTGAGGGAGATGAACAAGGAATGAGGAGTGAAGGAGCTGAACAAGGAATGAGGAGTGAGGGAGCTGAACAAGGAATGAGGAGTGAAGGAGCTGAACAAGGAGTGAGGAGTGAGGGACTGGAACAAGGAATGAGGAGTGACGGACTGGAAGAAGGAATGAGGAGTGAGGGAGCTGAACAACGAATGGGGAGTGAGGGAGCTGAACAAGGAATGAGGAGTGAGTGAGCTGAACAAGGAATGGGGAGTGAGGGAGCTGAACAATGAATGAGGAGTGAGGGACTGGAACAAGGAATGAGGAGTGAGGGACTGGAACAAGGAATGAGGAGTGAGGGAGCTGAACAAGGAATGAGGAGTGAGGGAGCTGAACAAGGAATGAGGAGTGAGGGAGCTGAACATGGAATGAGGAGTGAGGGACTGGAACAAGGAATGAGGAGTGAGAGACTGGAACAAGGAATGAGGAGTGGGGGAGCTGAACAAGGAATGAGGAGTGAGGGAGCTGAACAAGGAATGAGGAGTGAGGGAGCTGAACATGGAATGAGGAGTGAGAGTCTGGAACAAGGAATGAGGAGTGAGGGACTGGAACAAGGAATGAGGAGTGAGGGACTGGAACAAGGAATGAGGAGTGAAGGAGCTGAACAAGAAATGAGGAGTGAGGGAGCTGAACAAGGAGTGAAGAGTGAGGGGGCTGAACAAGGAATGAGGAGTGAGGGACTGGATCAAGGAATGAGGAGTGAGGGAGATGAACAAGGAATGAGGAGTGAAGGAGCTGAACAAGGAATGAGGAGTGAGGGAGCTGAACAAGGAATGAGGAGTGAAGGAGCTGAACAAGGAGTGAGGAGTGAGGGACTGGAACAAGGAATGAGGAGTGACGGACTGGAAGAAGGAATGAGGAGTGAGGGAGCTGAACAACGAATGGGGAGTGAGGGAGCTGAACAAGGAATGAGGAGTGAGGGAGCTGAACAAGGAATGGGGAGTGAGGGAGCTGAACAATGAATGAGGAGTGAGGGACTGGAACAAGGAATGAGGAGTGAGGGACTGGAACAAGGAATGAGGAGTGAGGGAGCTGAACAAGGGATGAGGAGTGAGAGACTGGAACAAGGAATGAGGAGTGAAGGAGCTGAACAAGGAATGAGGAGTGAGGGAGCTGAACAGGAATGAGGAGTGAGGGAGCTGAACAAGGGATGAGGAGTGAGAGACTGGAACAAGGAATGAGAAGTGAAGGAGCTGAACAAGGAGTGAGAAGTGAGGGAGCTGAACACGGAATGAGGAGTGAGGGAGCTGAACAATGAATGGGGAGTGAGGGAGCTGAACAAGGAATGAGGAGTGAGAGAGCTGAACAAGCAATGAGGAGTGAAGGAGCTGAACAAGGAATGAGAAGTGAGGGAGCTGAACAAGGAATGAGGATTGAGGGAGCTGAACAAGGAATGGGGAGTGAGGGAGCTGAACAAGGAATGAGGTGTGAAGGAGCTGAACAAGGAATGAGGAGTGAGGGAGCTGAACAAGGAATGAGGAGTGAGTGAGCTGACAAGGAATGGGGAGTGATGCTGAACAAGGAATGAGGAGTGAGGGAGCTGAACAAGGAATGAGGAGTGAGGGAGCTGAACAAGGAATGGGGAGTGAGAGACTGGAACAAGGAATGGGGAGTGAAGGAGCTGAACAAGGAATAAGGGGTGAGGGACTGGAACAAGGAATGAGGAGTGAGGGAGCTGAACAAGGAATGAGGAGTGAGGGACTGGAAATAGGAATGAGGAGTGAGGGAGCTGAACAAGGAATGAGGAGTGAGAGACTGGAACAAGGAATGAGGAGTGAGGGAGCTGAGCAAGGAATGAGGAGTGAGGGAGCTGAACAAGGAATGAGGAGTGAGGGACTGGAACAAGGAATGGGGAGTGAGGGAGCTGAACAAGGAATGGGGAGTGAGGGAGCTGAACAAGGAATGAGGAGTGAGGGACCTGAACAAGGAATGAGGAGTGAGGGAGCTGAACAAGGAATTAGGAGTGAGGGAGCTGAACAAGGAATGGGGAGTGAGGGAGCTGAACAAGGAATGAGGAGTGAAGGAGCTGAACAAGGAATGAGGAGTGAGGGAGCTGAACAAGGAATGAGGAGTGAGGGAGCTGAACATGGAATGAGGAGTCAGGGACTGGAACAAGGAATGAGGAGTGAAGGATCTGAACAAGGAATGAGGAGTGAAGGAGCTGATCAAGGAATGAGGAGTGAGGGACTGGAACAAGGAATGAGGTGTGAGGGAGCTGAACAAGGAATGAGGAGTGAGGGACTGGAACAAGGAATGAGGAGTGAGGGACTGGAACAAGGAATGAGGAGTGAGGGAGCTGAACAAGGAATGAGGAGTGAAGGAGCTGAACAGGGAATGGGGAGTAGGGAGCTGAACAAGGAATGGGGAGTGAGGGACCTGAACAAGGAATGAGGAGTGAGGGAGCTGAACAAGGAATGAGGAGTGAGGGAGCTGAACAAGGAATGGGGAGTGAGGGAGCTGAACAAGGAATGAGGAGTGAAGGAGCTGAACAAGGAATGAGGAGTGAAGGAGCTGATCAAGGAATGAGGAGTGAGGGAGCTGAACAAGGAATGAGGAGTGAGGGAGCTGAACATGGAATGAGGAGTGAGGGACTGGAACAAGGAATGAGGAGTGAGAGACTGGAACAAGGAATGAGGAGTGGGGGAGCTGAACAAGGAATGAGGAGTGTGGGAGCTGAACAAGGAATGAGGAGTGAGGGAGCTGAACATGGAATGAGGAGTGGGGGAGCTGAACAAGGAATGAGGAGTGAAGGAGCTGAACAAGAAATGAGGAGTGAGGGAGCTGAACAAGGAGTGAAGAGTGAGGGGCTGGATCAAGGAATGAGGAGTGAGGGAGATGAACAAGGAATGAGGAGTGAAGGAGCTGAACAAGGAATGAGGAGTGACGGAGTGGAACAAGGAATGTGGAGTGAGGGAGCTGAACAAGGAATGAGGAGTGAGGGACTGGAACAAGGAATGAGGAGTGAGGGAGCTGAACAAGGAATGAGGAGTGAAGGAGCTGAACAAGGAATGAGGAGTGAGGGAGCTGAACAAGAGATGAGGAGTGAAGGAGCTGAACAAGGAATGAGGAGTGGGGGAGCTGAACAAGGAATGAGGAGTGAGGGAGCTGAACAAGGAATGAGGAGTGAGAGACTGGAACAAGGAATGAGGAGTGAGGGAGCTGAACAAGGAATGAGGAGTGAGGGAGCTGAACAAGGGATGAGGAGTGAAGGAGCTGAACAAGGAATGAGGAGTGAGGGAGCTGAACAAGGAATGAGGAGTGAGGGACTGGAACAAGGAATGGGGAGTGAAGGAGCTGAACAAGGAATGAGGAGTGAGGGACTGGAACAAGGAATGAGGAGTGAGGGAGCTGAACAAGGGATGAGGAGTGAAGGAGCTGAACAAGGAATGAGGAGTGAGGGAGATGAACAAGGAATGAGGAGTTAAGGAGCTGAACAAGGAATGAGGAGTGAAGGAGCTGGAACAAGGAATGAGGAGTGAGGGAGCTGAACCAGGAATGAGGAGTGAAGGAGCTGGATCAAGGAATGAGGAGTGAGGGACTGGAACAAGGATTGAGGAGTGAGGGAGCTGAACAAGGAATGAGGAGTGAGGGAGCTGAACAAGGAATGGGGAGGGAGGGAGCTGAACAAGGAATGAGGAGTGAGGGACTGGAACAAGGAGTGAAGAGTGAGGGGCTGGATCAAGGAATGAGGAGTGAGGGAGATGAACAAGGAATGAGGAGTGAAGGAGCTGAACAAGGAATGAGGAGTGACGGAGTGGAACAAGGAATGTTGAGTGAGGGAGCTGAACAAGGAATGAGGAGTGAGGGACTGGAACAAGGAATGAGGAGTGAGGGAGCTGAACAAGGAATGAGGAGTGAAGGAGCTGAACAAGGAATGAGGAGTGAGGGAGCTGAACAAGAGATGAGGAGTGAAGGAGCTGAACAAGGAATGAGGAGTGGGGGAGCTGAACAAGGAATGAGGAGTGAGGGAGCTGAACAAGGAATGAGGAGTGAGAGACTGGAACAAGGAATGAGGAGTGAGGGAGCTGAACAAGGAATGAGGAGTGAGGGAGCTGAACAAGGGATGAGGAGTGAAGGAGCTGAACAAGGAATGAGGAGTGAGGGAGCTGAACAAGGAATGAGGAGTGAGGGACTGGAACAAGGAATGGGGAGTGAAGGAGCTGAACAAGGAATGAGGAGTGAGGGACTGGAACAAGGAATGAGGAGTGAGGGAGCTGAACAAGGGATGAGGAGTGAAGGATCTGAACAAGGAATGAGGAGTGAGGGAGATGAACAAGGAATGAGGAGTTAAGGAGCTGAACAAGGAATGAGGAGTGAAGGAGCTGGAACAAGGAATGAGGAGTGAGGGAGCTGAACCAGGAATGAGGAGTGAAGGAGCTGGATCAAGGAATGAGGAGTGAGGGACTGGAACAAGGATTGAGGAGTGAGGGAGCTGAACAAGGAATGAGGAGTGAGGGAGCTGAACAAGGAATGGGGAGGCAGGGAGCTGAACAAGGAATGAGGAGTGAGGGACTGGAACAAGGATTGAGGAGTGAGGGAACAGAACAAGGAATGAGGAGTGAGGGAGCTGAACAAGGAATGGGGAGTGAGGGAGCTGAACAAGGAATGAGGAGTGAGGGACTGGAACAAGAATTGAGGAGTGAGGGAGCTGAACAAGGAATGAGGAGTGAGGGAGCTGAACAAGGAATGGGGAGTGAGGGAGCTGAACAAGGAATGAGGAGTGAAGGAGCTGAACAAAGAATGAGGAGTGAAGGAGCTGAACAAGGAATGGGGAGTGAGGGAGCTGAACAAGGAATGAGGAGTGAAGGAGCTGAACAAGGAATGAGGAGTGAGGGAGCTGAACAAGGGATGAGGAGTGAGAGACTGGAACAAGGAATGGGAAGTGAAGGAGCTGAACAGGAATGAGGAGTGAGGGAGCTGAACAAGGGATGAGGAGTGAGGGACTGGAACAAGGAATGGGAAGTGAAGGAGCTGAACAAGGAGTGAGAAGTGAGGGAGCTGAACACGGAATGAGGAGTGAGGGAGCTGAATAATGAATGGGGAGTGAGGGAGCTGAACAAGGAATGAGGAGTGAGGGAGCTGAACAATGAATGGGGAGTGAGGGAGCTGAACAAGGATTGGGTATTGAGGGAGCTGAACAAGGAATGAGAATTGAAGGAGCTGAACAAGGAATGAGGAGTGAGGGAGCTGAATAAGGAATGAGGAGTGAAGTAGCTGAACAAGGAATGAGGAGTGAGGGAGCTGAACAAGGAATGAGGAGTGAGAGAGCTGAACAAGCAATGAGGAGTGAAGGAGCTGAACAAGGAATGAGAAGTGAGGGAGCTGAACAAGGAATGAGGAGTGAGGGAGCTGAACAAGGAATGGGGAGTGAGGGAGCTGAACAAGGAATGAGGAGTGAAGGAGCTTAACCAGGAATGAGGAGTGAGGGAGCTGAACAAGGAATGAGGAGTGAGGGAGCTGACAAGGAATGGGGAGTGATGGAGCTGAACAAGGAATGGGGAGTGAAGGAGCTGAACAAGGAATGAGGAGTGAGGGAGATGAACAAGGAATGAGGAGTTAAGGAGCTGAACAAGGAATGAGGAGTGAAGGAGCTGGAACAAGGAATGAGGAGTGAGGGAGCTGAACCAGGAATGAAGAGTGAAGGAGCTGGATCAAGGAATGAGGAGTGAGGGACTGGAACAAGGATTGAGGAGTGAGGGAGCTGAACAAGGAATGAGGAGTGAGGGAGCTGAACAAGGAATGGGGAGGGAGGGAGCTGAACAAGGAATGAGGAGTGAGGGACTGGAACAAGGATTGAGGAGTGAGGGAACAGAACAAGGAATGAGGAGTGAGGGAGCTGAACAAGGAATGGGGAGTGAGGGAGCTGAACAAGGAATGAGGAGTGAGGGACTGGAACAAGAATTGAGGAGTGAGGGAGCTGAACAAGGAATGAGGAGTGAGGGAGCTGAACAAGGAATGGGGAGTGAGGGAGCTGAACAAGGAATGAGGAGTGAAGGAGCTGAACAAGGAATGAGGAGTGAAGGAGCTGAACAAGGAATGGGGAGTGAGGGAGCTGAACAAGGAATGAGGAGTGAAGGAGCTGAACAAGGAATGAGGAGTGAGGGAGCTGAACAAGGGATGAGGAGTGAGAGACTGGAACAAGGAATGGGAAGTGAAGGAGCTGAACAGGAATGAGGAGTGAGGGAGCTGAACAAGGGATGAGGAGTGAGGGACTGGAACAAGGAATGGGAAGTGAAGGAGCTGAACAAGGAGTGAGAAGTGAGGGAGCTGAACACGGAATGAGGAGTGAGGGAGCTGAATAATGAATGGGGAGTGAGGGAGCTGAACAAGGAATGAGGAGTGAGGGAGCTGAACAATGAATGGGGAGTGAGGGAGCTGAACAAGGATTGGGGATTGAGGGAGCTGAACAAGGAATGAGAATTGAAGGAGCTGAACAAGGAATGAGGAGTGAGGGAGCTGAATAAGGAATGAGGAGTGAAGTAGCTGAACAAGGAATGAGGAGTGAGGGAGCTGAACAAGGAATGAGGAGTGAGAGAGCTGAACAAGCAATGAGGAGTGAAGGAGCTGAACAAGGAATGAGAAGTGAGGGAGCTGAACAAGGAATGAGGAGTGAGGGAGCTGAACAAGGAATGGGGAGTGAGGGAGCTGAACAAGGAATGAGGAGTGAAGGAGCTTAACCAGGAATGAGGAGTGAGGGAGCTGAACAAGGAATGAGGAGTGAGGGTGCTGACAAGGAATGGGGAGTGATGGAGCTGAACAAGGAATGGGGAGTGAAGGAGCTGAACAAGGAATGAGGAGTGAGGGAGCTGAACAAGGAATGAGGAGTGAGGGAGCTGAACAAGGAATGGGGAGTGAGAGACTGGAACAAGGAATGAGGAGTGAAGGAGCTGAACAAGGAATGAGGGGTGAGGGACTGGAACAAGGAATGAGGAGTGAGGGAGATGAACAAGGAATGAGGAGTGAGGGACTGGAACAAGGAATGAGGAGTGAGGGAGCTGAACAAGGAATGAGGAGTGAGGGACTGGAACAAGGAATGGGGAGTGAGGGAGCTGAACAAGGAATGGGGAGTGAGGGAGCTGAACAAGGAATGAGAAGTGAGGGACCTGAACAAGGAATGAGGAGTGAGGGAGCTGAACAAGGAATGAGGAGTGAGGGAGTTGAACAAGGAATGGGGAGTGAGGGAGCTGAACAAGGAATGAGGAGTGAAGGAGCTGAACAAGGAATGAGGAGTGAAGGAGCTGAACAAGGAATGAGGAGTGAGGGAGCTGAACAAGGAGTGAAGAGTGAGGGGGCTGAACAAGGAATGAGGAGTGAGGGACTGGATCAAGGAATGAGGAGTGAGGGAGATGAACAAGGAATGAGGAGTGAAGGAGCTGAACAAGGAATGAGGAGTGAGGGAGCTGAACAAGGAATGAGGAGTGAAGGAGCTGAACAAGGAGTGAGGAGTGAGGGACTGGAACAAGGAATGAGGAGTGAGGGACTGGAAGAAGGAATGAGGAGTGAGGGAGCTGAACAACGAATGGGGAGTGAGGGAGCTGAACAAGGAATGAGGAGTGAGGGAGCTGAACAAGGAATGGGGAGTGAGGGAGCTGAACAATGAATGAGGAGTGAGGGACTGGAACAAGGAATGAGGAGTGAGGGACTGGAACAAGGAATCAGGAGAGAGGGAGCTGAACAAGGGATGAGGAGTGAGAGACTGGAATAAGGAATGAGGAGTGAAGGAGCTGAACAAGGAATGAGGAGTGAGGGAGCTGAACAAGTGATGAGGAGTGAGAGACTGGAACAAGGAATGGGAAGTGAAGGAGCTGAACAGGAATGTGGAGTGAGGGAGCTGAACAAGGGATGAGGAGTGAGAGACTGGAACAAGGAATGAGAAGTGAAGGAGCTGAACAAGGAGTGAGAAGTGAGGGAGCTGAACACGGAATGAGGAGTGAGGGAGCTGAACAATGAATGGGGAGTGAGGGAGCTGAACAAGGAATGAGGAGTGAGGGATCTGAACAATGAATGGGGAGTGAGGGCGCTGAACAAGGATTGGGGATTGAGGGAGCTGAACAAGGAATGAGAATTGAAGGAGCTGAACAAGGAATGAGGAGTGAGGGAGCTGAATAAGGAATGAGGAGTGAAGTAGCTGAACAAGGAATGAGGAGTGAGAGAGCTGAACAAGCAATGAGGAGTGAAGGAGCTGAACAAGGAATGAGAAGTGAGGGAGCTGAACAAGGAATGAGGAGTGAGGGAGCTGAAAAAGGAATGGGGAGTGAGGGAGCTGAACAAGGAATGAGGAGTGAAGGAGCTGAACAAGGAATGAGGAGTGAGGGAGCTGAACAAGGAATGAGGAGTGAGGGAGCTGACAAGGAATGGGGAGTGATGGAGCTGAACAAGGAATGAGGAGTGAGAAAGCTGAACAAGGAATGAGGAGTGAGGGAGCTGAACAAGGAATGGGGAGTGAGAGACTGGAACAAGGAATGGGGAGTGAAGGAGCTGAACAAGGAATAAGGGGTGAGGGACTGGAACAAGGAATGAGGAGTGAGGGAGCTGAACAAGGAATGAGGAGTGAGGGACTGGAAGAAGGAATGAGGAGTGAGGGAGCTGAGCAAGGAATGAGGAGTGAGAGACTGGAACAAGGAATGAGGAGTGAGGGAGCTGAACAAGGAATGAGGAGTGAGGGAGCTGAACAAGGAATGAGGAGTGAGGGACTGGAACAAGGAATGAGGAGTGAGGGATCTGAACAGTGAATGGGGAGTGAGGGAGCTGAACAAGGATTGGGGATTGAGGGAGCTGAACAAGGAATGAGAATTGAAGGAGCTGAACAAGGAATGAGGAGTGAGGGAGCTGAACAAGGAATGAGGAGTGAGAGAGCTGAACAAGCAATGAGGAGTGAAGGAGCTGAACAAGGAATGAGAAGTGAGGGAGCTGAACAAGGAATGAGGAGTGAGGGAGCTGAACAAGGAATGGGGAGTGGGAGAGCTGAACAAGGAATGAGGAGTGAAGGAGCTGAACAAGGAATGAGGAGTGAGAGAGCTGAACAAGGAATGAGGAGTGAGGGAGCTGACAAGGAATGGGGAGTGATGGAGCTGAACAAGGAATGAGGAGTGAGAAAGCTGAACAAGGAATGAGGAGTGAGGGAGCTGAACAAGGAATGGGGAGTGAGAGACTGGAACAAGGAATGGGGAGTGAAGGAGCTGAACAAGGAATAAGGGGTGAGGGACTGGAACAAGGAATGAGGAGTGAGGGAGCTGAACAAGGAATGAGGAGTGAGGGACTGGAAGAAGGAATGAGGAGTGAGGGAGCTGAACAAGGAATGAGGAGTGAGAGACTGGAACAAGGAATGAGGAGTGAGGGAGCTGAACAAGGAATGAGGAGTGAGGGAGCTGAACAAGGAATGAGGATTGAGGGACTGGAACAAGGAATGGGGAGTGAGGGAGCTGAACAAGGAATGGGGAGTGAGGGAGCTGAACAAGGAATGAGGAGTGAGGGACCTGAACAAGGAATGAGGAGTGAGGGAGCTGAACAAGGAATGAGGAGTGAGGGAGCTGAACAAGGAATGGGGAGTGAGGGAGCTGAACAAGGAATGAGGAGTGAAGGAGCTGAACAAGGAATGAGGAGTGAGGGAGCTGAACAAGGAATGAGGAGTGAAGGAGCTGAACATGGAATGAGGAGTGAGGGACTGGAACAAGGAATGAGGAGTGAGAGACTGGAACAAGGAATGAGGAGTGGGGGAGCTGAACAAGGAATGAGGAGTGAGGGAGCTGAACATGGAATGAGGAGTGAGAGACTGGAACAAGGAATGAGGAGTGAGGGAGCTGAACAAGGAATGAGGAGTGAGGGAGCTGAACAAGGAATGAGGAGTGAGGGAGCTGAACAAGAAATGAGGAGTGAAGGAGCTGAACAGGGAATGGGGAGTGAGCGAGCTGAACAAGGAATGGGGAGTGAGGGACCTGAACAAGGAATGAGGAGTGAGGGAGCTGAACAAGGAATGAGGAGTGAGGGAGCTGAACAAGAAATGGGGAGTGAGGGAGCTGAACAAGGAATGAGGAGTAAAGGAGCTGAACAAGGAATGAGGAGTGAGGGAGCTGAACAAGGAATGAGGAGTGAGGGAGCTGAACATGGAATGAGGAGTGAGGGACTGGAACAAGGAATGAGGAGTGAGAGACTGGAACAAGGAATGAGGAGTGGGGGAGCTGAAAAAGGAATGAGGAGTGAGGGAGCTGAACAAGGAATGAGGAGTGAGGGAGCTGAACATGGAATGAGGAGTGAGGGAGCTGAACAAGGGATGAGGAGTGAGAGACTGGAACAAGGAATGAGGAGTGAGGGAGCTGAACAAGGAATGAGGAGTGAGGGAGCTGAACAAGTGATGAGGAGTGAGAGACTGGAACAAGGAATGGGAAGTGAAGGAGCTGAACAGGAATGAGGAGTGAGGGAGCTGAACAAGGGATGAGGAGTGAGAGACTGGAACAAGGAATGAGAAGTGAAGGAGCTGAACAAGGAGTGAGAAGTGAGGGAGCTGAACACGGAATGAGGAGTGAGGGAGCTGAACAATGAATGGGGAGTGAGGGAGCTGAACAAGGAATGAGGAGTGAGGGATCTGAACAATGAATGGGGAGTGAGGGAGCTGAACAAGGATTGGGGATTGAGGGAGCTGAACAAGGAATGAGAATTGAAGGAGCTGAACAAGGAATGAGGAGTGAGGGAGCTGAATAAGGAATGAGGAGTGAAGTAGCTGAACAAGGAATGAGGAGTGAGGGAGTTGAACAAGGAATGAGGAGTGAGAGAGCTGAACAAGCAATGAGGAGTGAAGGAGCTGAACAAGGAATGAGGAGTGAGGGAGCTGAACAAGGAATGAGGAGTGAGGGAGCTGAACAAGGAATGAGGAGTGAAGGAGCTGAACAAGGAATGAGGAGTGAAGGAGCTGAACAAGGAATGAGGAGTGAAGGAGCTGAACAAGGAATGAGGAGTGAGGGAGCTGAACAAGGAATGAGGAGTGAGGGAGCTGAACAAGGAATGAGGAGTGAAGGAGCTGAACAAGGAATGAGGAGTGAGGGAGCTGAACAAGGAATGAGGAGTGAGGGAGCTGACAAGGAATGGGGAGTGATGGAGCTGAACAAGGAATGAGGAGTGAGAAAGCTGAACAAGGAATGAGGAGTGAGGGAGCTGAACAAGGAATGGGGAGTGAGAGACTGGAACAAGGAATGGGGAGTGAAGGAGCTGAACAAGGAATAAGGGGTGAGGGACTGGAACAAGGAATGAGGAGTGAGGGAGCTGAACAAGGAATGAGGAGTGAGGGACTTGAAGAAGGAATGAGGAGTGAGGGAGCTGAACAAGGAATGAGGAGTGAGAGACTGGAACAAGGAATGAGGAGTGAGGGAGCTGAACAAGGAATGAGGAGTGAGGGAGCTGAACAAGGAATGAGGAGTGAGGGACTGGAACAAGGAATGGGGAGTGAGGGAGCTGAACAAGGAATGGGGAGTGAGGGAGCTGAACAAGGAATGAGGAGTGAGGGACCTGAACAAGGAATGAGGAGTGAGGGAGCTGAACAAGGAATGAGGAGTGAGGGAGCTGAACAAGGAATGGGGAGTGAGGGAGCTGAACAAGGAATGAGGAGTGAAGGAGCTGAACAAGGAATGAGGAGTGAGGGAGCTGAACAAGGAATGAGGAGTGAGGGAGCTGAACATGGAATGAGGAGTGAGGGACTGGAACAAAGAATGAGGAGTGAGAGACTGGAACAAGGAATGAGGAGTGGGGGAGCTGAACAAGGAATGAGGAGTGAGGGAGCTGAACAAGGAATGAGGAGTGAGGGAGCTGAACATGGAATGAGGAGTGAGAGACTGGAACAAGGAATGAGGAGTGAGGGAGCTGAACAAGGAATGAGGAGTGAGGGAGCTGAACAAGGAATGAGGAGTGAGGGAGCTGAACAAGAAATGAGGAGTGAAGGAGCTGAACAGGGAATGGGGAGTGAGCGAGCTGAACAAGGAATGGGGAGTGAGGGACCTGAACAAGGAATGAGGAGTGAGGGAGCTGAACAAGGAATGAGGAGTGAGGGAGCTGAACAAGAAATGGGGAGTGAGGGAGCTGAAAAAGGAATGAGGAGTAAAGGAGCTGAACAAGGAATGAGGAGTGAGGGAGCTGAACAAGGAATGAGGAGTGAGGGAGCTGAACATGGAATGAGGAGTGAGGGACTGGAACAAGGAATGAGGAGTGAGAGACTGGAACAAGGAATGAGGAGTGGGGGAGCTGAAAAAGGAATGAGGAGTGAGGGAGCTGAACAAGGAATGAGGAGTGAGGGAGCTGAACATGGAATGAGGAGTGAGAGACGGGAACAAGGAATGAGGAGTGAGGGACTGGAACAAGGAATGAGGAGTGAGGGACTGGAACAAGGAATGAGGAGTGACGGAGCTGAACAAGAAATGAGGAGTGAGGGAGCTGAACAAGGAGTGAAGAGTGAGGGGGCTGAACAAGGAATGAGGAGTGAGGGACTGGATCAAGGAATGAGGAGTGAGGGAGATGAACAAGGAATGAGGAGTGAGGGAGCTGAACAATGAATGGGGAGTGAGGGGGCTGAACAAGGAATGAGGAGTGAGGGAGCTGAATAATGAATGGGGAGTGAGGGAGCTGAACAAGGAATGAGGAGTGAGGGAGCTGAACAATGAATGGGGAGTGAGGGAGCTGAACAAGGATTGGGGATTGAGGGAGCTGAACAAGGAATGAGGAGTGAGGGAGCTGAATAAGGAATGAGGAGTGAAGTAGCTGAACAAGGAATGAGGAGTGAGGGAGCTGAACAAGGAATGAGGAGTGAGAGAGCTGAACAAGCAATGAGGAGTGAAGGAGCTGAACAAGGAATGAGAAGTGAGGGAGCTGAACAAGGAATGAGGAGTGAGGGAGCTGAACAAGGAATGGGGAGTGAGGGAGCTGAACAAGGAATGAGGAGTGAAGGAGCTTAACCAGGAATGAGGAGTGAGGGAGCTGAACAAGGAATGAGGAGTGAGGGTGCTGACAAGGAATGGGGAGTGATGGAGCTGAACAATGAATGGGGAGTGAAGGAGCTGAACAAGGAATGAGGAGTGAGGGAGCTGAACAAGGAATGAGGAGTGAGGGAGCTGAACAAGGAATGGGGAGTGAGAGACTGGAACAAGGAATGAGGAGTGAAGGAGCTGAACAAGGAATGAGGGGTGAGGGACTGGAACAAGGAATGAGGAGTGAGGGAGATGAACAAGGAATGAGGAGTGAGGGACTGGAACAAGGAATGAGGAGTGAGGGAGCTGAACAAGGAATGAGGAGTGAGGGACTGGAACAAGGAATGGGGAGTGAGGGAGCTGAACAAGGAATGGGGAGTGAGGGAGCTGAACAAGGAATGAGAAGTGAGGGACCTGAACAAGGAATGAGGAGTGAGGGAGCTGAACAAGGAATGAGGAGTGAGGGAGTTGAACAAGGAATGGGGAGTGAGGGAGCTGAACAAGGAATGAGGAGTGAAGGAGCTGAACAAGGAATGAGGAGTGAAGGAGCTGAACAAGGAATGAGGAGTGAGGGAGCTGAACAAGGAATGAGGAGTGAGGGAGCTGAACATGGAATGAGGAGTGAGGGACTGGAACAAGGAATGAGGAGTGAGAGACTGGAACAAGGAATGAGGAGTGAGAGACTGGAACAAGGAATGAGGAGTGGGGGAGCTGAACAAGGAATGAGGAGTGAGGGAGCTGAACAAGGAATGAGGAGTGAGGGAGCTGAACATGGAATGAGGAGTGAGAGTCTGGAACAAGGAATGAGGAGTGAGGGACTGGAACAAGGAATGAGGAGTGAGGGACTGGAACAAGGAATGAGGAGTGAAGGAGCTGAACAAGAAATGAGGAGTGAGGGAGCTGAACAAGGAGTGAAGAGTGAGGGGGCTGAACAAGGAATGAGGAGTGAGGGACTGGATCAAGGAATGAGGAGTGAGGGAGATGAACAAGGAATGAGGAGTGAAGGAGCTGAACAAGGAATGAGGAGTGAGGGAGCTGAACAAGGAATGAGGAGTGAAGGAGCTGAACAAGGAGTGAGGAGTGAGGGACTGGAACAAGGAATGAGGAGTGAGGGACTGGAAGAAGGAATGAGGAGTGAGGGAGCTGAACAACGAATGGGGAGTGAGGGAGCTGAACAAGGAATGAGGAGTGAGGGAGCTGAACAAGGAATGGGGAGTGAGGGAGCTGAACAATGAATGAGGAGTGAGGGACTGGAACAAGGAATGAGGAGTGAGGGACTGGAACAAGGAATCAGGAGTGAGGGAGCTGAACAAGGGATGAGGAGTGAGAGACTGGAATAAGGAATGAGGAGTGAAGGAGCTGAACAAGGAATGAGGAGTGAGGGAGCTGAACAAGTGATGAGGAGTGAGAGACTGGAACAAGGAATGGGAAGTGAAGGAGCTGAACAGGAATGTGGAGTGAGGGAGCTGAACAAGGGATGAGGAGTGAGAGACTGGAACAAGGAATGAGAAGTGAAGGAGCTGAACAAGGAGTGAGAAGTGAGGGAGCTGAACACGGAATGAGGAGTGAGGGAGCTGAACAATGAATGGGGAGTGAGGGAGCTGAACAAGGAATGAGGAGTGAGGGATCTGAACAATGAATGGGGAGTGAGGGAGCTGAACAAGGATTGGGGATTGAGGGAGCTGAACAAGGAATGAGAATTGAAGGAGCTGAACAAGGAATGAGGAGTGAGGGAGCTGAATAAGGAATGAGGAGTGAAGTAGCTGAACAAGGAATGAGGAGTGAGAGAGCTGAACAAGCAATGAGGAGTGAAGGAGCTGAACAAGGAATGAGAAGTGAGGGAGCTGAACAAGGAATGAGGAGTGAGGGAGCTGAACAAGGAATGGGGAGTGAGGGAGCTGAACAAGGAATGAGGAGTGAAGGAGCTGAACAAGGAATGAGGAGTGAGGGAGCTGAACAAGGAATGAGGAGTGAGGGAGCTGACAAGGAATGGGGAGTGATGGAGCTGAACAAGGAATGAGGAGTGAGAAAGCTGAACAAGGAATGAGGAGTGAGGGAGCTGAACAAGGAATGGGGAGTGAGAGACTGGAACAAGGAATGGGGAGTGAAGGAGCTGAACAAGGAATAAGGGGTGAGGGACTGGAACAAGGAATGAGGAGTGAGGGAGCTGAACAAGGAATGAGGAGTGAGGGACTGGAAGAAGGAATGAGGAGTGAGGGAGCTGAACAAGGAATGAGGAGTGAGAGACTGGAACAAGGAATGAGGAGTGAGGGAGCTGAACAAGGAATGAGGAGTGAGGGAGCTGAACAAGGAATGAGGAGTGAGGGACTGGAACAAGGAATGAGGAGTGAGGGATCTGAACAATGAATGGGGAGTGAGGGAGCTGAACAAGGATTGGGGATTGAGGGAGCTGAACAAGGAATGAGAATTGAAGGAGCTGAACAAGGAATGAGGAGTGAGGGTGCTGAATAAGGAATGAGGAGTGAAGTAGCTGAACAAGGAATGAGGAGTGAGGGAGCTGAACAAGGAATGAGGAGTGAGAGAGCTGAACAAGCAATGAGGAGTGAAGGAGCTGAACAAGGAATGAGAAGTGAGGGAGCTGAACAAGGAATGAGGAGTGAGGGAGCTGAACAAGGAATGGGGAGTGGGGGAGCTGAACAAGGAATGAGGAGTGAAGGAGCTGAACAAGGAATGAGGAGTGAGGGAGCTGAACAAGGAATGAGGAGTGAGGGAGCTGACAAGGAATGGGGAGTGATGGAGCTGAACAAGGAATGAGGAGTGAGAAAGCTGAACAAGGAATGAGGAGTGAGGGAGCTGAACAAGGAATGGGGAGTGAGAGACTGGAACAAGGAATGGGGAGTGAAGGAGCTGAACAAGGAATAAGGGGTGAGGGACTGGAACAAGGAATGAGGAGTGAGGGAGCTGAACAAGGAATGAGGAGTGAGGGACTGGAAGAAGGAATGAGGAGTGAGGGAGCTGAACAAGGAATGAGGAGTGAGAGACTGGAACAAGGAATGAGGAGTGAGGGAGCTGAACAAGGAATGAGGAGTGAGGGAGCTCAACAAGGAATGAGGATTGAGGGACTGGAACAAGGAATGGGGAGTGAGGGAGCTGAACAAGGAATGGGGAGTGAGGGAGCTGAACAAGGAATGAGGAGTGAGGGACCTGAACAAGGAATGAGGAGTGAGGGAGCTGAACAAGGAATGAGGAGTGAGGGAGCTGAACAAGGAATGGGGAGTGAGGGAGCTGAACAAGGAATGAGGAGTGAAGGAGCTGAACAAGGAATGAGGAGTGAGGGAGCTGAACAAGGAATGAGGAGTGAAGGAGCTGAACATGGAATGAGGAGTGAGGGACTGGAACAAGGAATGAGGAGTGAGAGACTGGAACAAGGAATGAGGAGTGGGGGAGCTGAACAAGGAATGAGGAGTGAGGGAGCTGAACATGGAATGAGGAGTGAGAGACTGGAACAAGGAATGAGGAGTGAGGGAGCTGAACAAGGAATGAGGAGTGAGGGAGCTGAACAAGGAATGAGGAGTGAGGGAGCTGAACAAGAAATGAGGAGTGAAGGAGCTGAACAGGGAATGGGGAGTGAGCGAGCTGAACAAGGAATGGGGAGTGAGGGACCTGAACAAGGAATGAGGAGTGAGGGAGCTGAACAAGGAATGAGGAGTGAGGGAGCTGAACAAGAAATGGGGAGTGAGGGAGCTGAACAAGGAATGAGGAGTAAAGGAGCTGAACAAGGAATGAGGAGTGAGGGAGCTGAACAAGGAATGAGGAGTGAGGGAGCTGAACATGGAATGAGGAGTGAGGGACTGGAACAAGGAATGAGGAGTGAGAGACTGGAACAAGGAATGATGAGTGGGGGAGCTGAAAAAGGAATGAGGAGTGAGGGAGCTGAACAAGGAATGAGGAGTGAGGGAGCTGAACATGGAATGAGGAGTGAGGGAGCTGAACAAGGGATGAGGAGTGAGAGACTGGAACAAGGAATGAGGAGTGAGGGAGCTGAACAAGGAATGAGGAGTGAGGGAGCTGAACAAGTGATGAGGAGTGAGAGACTGGAACAAGGAATGGGAAGTGAAGGAGCTGAACAGGAATGAGGAGTGAGGGAGCTGAACAAGGGATGAGGAGTGAGAGACTGGAACAAGGAATGAGAAGTGAAGGAGCTGAACAAGGAGTGAGAAGTGAGGGAGCTGAACACGGAATGAGGAGTGAGGGAGCTGAACAATGAATGGGGAGTGAGGGAGCTGAACAAGGAATGAGGAGTGAGGGATCTGAACAATGAATGGGGAGTGAGGGAGCTGAACAAGGATTGGGGATTGAGGGAGCTGAACAAGGAATGAGAATTGAAGGAGCTGAACAAGGAATGAGGAGTGAGGGAGCTGAATAAGGAATGAGGAGTGAAGTAGCTGAAAAAGGAATGAGGAGTGAGGGAGTTGAACAAGGAATGAGGAGTGAGAGAGCTGAACAAGCAATGAGGAGTGAAGGAGCTGAACAAGGAATGCGAAGTGAGGGAGCTGAACAAGGAATGAGGAGTGAGGGAGCTGAACAAGGAATGAGGAGTGAGGGAGCTGAACAAGGAATGAGGAGTGAAGGAGCTGAACAAGGAATGAGGAGTGAGGGAGCTGAACAAGGAATGAGGAGTGAGGGAGCTGACAAGGAATGGGGAGTGATGGAGCTGAACAAGGAATGAGGAGTGAGAAAGCTGAACAAGGAATGAGGAGTGAGGGAGCTGAACAAGGAATGGGGAGTGAGAGACTGGAACAAGGAATGGGGAGTGAAGGAGCTGAACAAGGAATAAGGGGTGAGGGACTGGAACAAGGAATGAGGAGTGAGGGAGCTGAACAAGGAATGAGGAGTGAGGGACTTGAAGAAGGAATGAGGAGTGAGGGAGCTGAACAAGGAATGAGGAGTGAGAGACTGGAACAAGGAATGAGGAGTGAGGGAGCTGAACAAGGAATGAGGAGTGAGGGAGCTGAACAAGGAATGAGGAGTGAGGGACTGGAACAAGGAATGGGGAGTGAGGGAGCTGAACAAGGAATGGGGAGTGAGGGAGCTGAACAAGGAATGAGGAGTGAGGGACCTGAACAAGGAATGAGGAGTGAGGGAGCTGAACAAGGAATGAGGAGTGAGGGAGCTGAACAAGGAATGGGGAGTGAGGGAGCTGAACAAGGAATGAGGAGTGAAGGAGCTGAACAAGGAATGAGGAGTGAGGGAGCTGAACAAGGAATGAGGAGTGAGGGAGCTGAACATGGAATGAGGAGTGAGGGACTGGAACAAGGAATGAGGAGTGAGAGACTGGAACAAGGAATGAGGAGTGGGGGAGCTGAACAAGGAATGAGGAGTGAGGGAGCTGAACAAGGAATGAGGAGTGAGGGAGCTGAACATGGAATGAGGAGTGAGAGACGGGAACAAGGAATGAGGAGTGAGGGACTGGAACAAGGAATGAGGAGTGAGGGACTGGAACAAGGAATGAGGAGTGACGGAGCTGAACAAGAAATGAGGAGTGAGGGAGCTGAACAAGGAGTGAAGAGTGAGGGGGCTGAACAAGGAATGAGGAGTGTGGGACTGGATCAAGGAATGAGGAGTGAGGGAGATGAACAAGGAATGAGGAGTGAAGGAGCTGAACAAGGAATGAGGAGTGAGGGAGCTGAATAAGGAATGAGGAGTGAAGTAGCTGAACAAGGAATGAGGAGTGACGGAGCTGAACAAGGAATGAGGAGTGAGAGAGCTGAACAAGGAATGGGGAGTGAGGGAGCTGAACAAGGAATGAGGAGTGAAGGAGCTGAACAAGGAATGAGGAGTGAGGGAGCTGAACAAGGAATGAGGAGTGAGGGAGCTGACAAGGAATGGGGAGTGAGGGAGCTGAACAAGGAATGAGGAGTGAAGGAGCTGAACAAGGAATGAGGAGTGAGGGAGCTGAACAAGGAATGAGGAGTGAGGGAGCTGACAAGGAATGGGGAGTGATGGAGCTGAACAAGGAATGAGGAGTGAGAAAGCTGAACAAGGAATGAGGAGTGAGGGAGCTGAACAAGGAATGGGGAGTGAGAGACTGGAACAAGGAATGGGGAGTGAAGGAGCTGAACAAGGAATAAGGGGTGAGGGACTGGAACAAGGAATGAGGAGTGAGGGAGCTGAACAAGGAATGAGGAGTGAGGGACTGGAAGAAGGAATGAGGAGTGAGGGAGCTGAACAAGGAATGAGGAGTGAGAGACTGGAACAAGGAATGAGGAGTGAGGGAGCTGAACAAGGAATGAGGAGTGAGGGAGCTGAACAAGGAATGAGGAGTGAGGGACTGGAACAAGGAATGGGGAGTGAGGGAGCTGAACAAGGAATGGGGAGTGAGGGAGCTGAACAAGGAATGAGGAGTGAGGGACCTGAACAAGGAATGAGGAGTGAGGGAGCTGAACAAGGAATGAGGAGTGGGAGCTGAACAAGGAATGGGGAGTGAGGGAGCTGAATAAGGAATGAGGAGTGAAGGAGCTGAACAAGGAATTAGGAGTGAGGGAGCTGAACAAGGAATGAGGAGTGAGGGAGCTGAACATGGAATGAGGAGTGAGGGACTGGAACAAGGAATGAGGAGTGAGAGACTGGAACAAGGAATGAGGAGTGGGGGAGCTGAACAAGGAATGAGGAGTGAGGGAGCTGAACAAGGAATGAGGAGTGAGGGAGCTGAACATGGAATGAGGAGTGAGAGACTGGAACAAGGAATGAGGAGTGAGGGAGCTGAACAAGGAATGAGGAGTGAGGGAGCTGAACAAGGAATGAGGAGTGAGGGAGCTGAACAAGAAATGAGGAGTGAAGGAGCTGAACAGGGAATGGGGAGTGAGCGAGCTGAACAAGGAATGGGGAGTGAGGTACCTGAACAAGGAATGAGGAGTGAGGGAGCTGAACAAGGAATGAGGAGTGAGGGAGCTGAACAAGAAATGAGGAGTGAAGGAGCTGAACAGGGAATGGGGAGTGAGCGAGCTGAACAAGGAATGGGGAGTGAGGTACCTGAACAAGGAATGAGGAGTGAGGGAGCTGAACAAGGAATGAGGAGTGAGGGAGTTGAACAAGAAATGAGGAGTGAAGGAGCTGAACAGGGAATGGGGAGTGAGCGAGCTGAACAAGGAATGGGGAGTGAGGTACCTGAACAAGGAATGAGGAGTGAGGGAGCTGAACAAGGAATGAGGAGTGAGGGAGCTGAACAAGAAATGGGGAGTGAGGGAGCTGAAGAAGGAATGAGGAGTAAAGGAGCTGAACAAGGAATGAGGAGTGAGGGAGCTGAACAAGGAATGAGGAGTGAGGGAGCTGAACATGGAATGAGGAGTGAGGGACTGGAACAAGGAATGAGGAGTGAGAGACTGGAACAAGGAATGAGGAGTGGGGGATCTGAAAAAGGAATGAGGAGTGAGGGAGCTGAACAAGGAATGAGGAGTGAGGGAGCTGAACATGGAATGAGGAGTGAGGGAGCTGAACAAGGGATGAGGAGTGAGAGACTGGAACAAGGAATGAGGAGTGAGGGAGCTGAACAAGGAATGAGGAGTGAGGGAGCTGAACAAGTGATGAGGAGTGAGAGACTGGAACAAGGAATGGGAAGTGAAGGAGCTGAACAGGAATGAGGAGTGAGGGAGCTGAACAAGGGATGAGGAGTGAGAGACTGGAACAAGGAATGAGAAGTGAAGGAGCTGAACAAGGAGTGAGAAGTGAGGGAGCTGAACAAGGAATGAGGAGTGAGGGAGCTGAACAAGAAATGAGGAGTGAAGGAGCTGAACAGGGAATGGGGAGTGAGCGAGCTGAACAAGGAATGGGGAGTGAGGGACCTGAACAAGGAATGAGGAGTGAGAGAGCTGAACAAGCAATGAGGAGTGAAGGAGCTGAACAAGGAATGAGAAGTGAGGGAGCTGAACAAGGAATGAGGAGTGAGGGAGCTGAACAAGGAATGGGGAGTGGGGGAGCTGAACAAGGAATGAGGAGTGAAGGAGCTGAACAAGGAATGAGGAGTGAGGGAGCTGAACAAGGAATGAGGAGTGAGGGAGCTGACAAGGAATGGGGAGTGATGGAGCTGAACAAGGAATGAGGAGTGAGAAAGCTGAACAAGGAATGAGGAGTGAGGGAGCTGAACAAGGAATGGGGAGTGAGAGACTGGAACAAGGAATGGGGAGTGAAGGAGCTGAACAAGGAATAAGGGGTGAGGGACTGGAACAAGGAATGAGGAGTGAGGGAGCTGAACAAGGAATGAGGAGTGAGGGACTGGAAGAAGGAATGAGGAGTGAGGGAGCTGAACAAGGAATGAGGAGTGAGAGACTGGAACAAGGAATGAGGAGTGAGGGAGCTGAACAAGGAATGAGGAGTGAGGGAGCTGAACAAGGAATGAGGATTGAGGGACTGGAACAAGGAATGGGGAGTGAGGGAGCTGAACAAGGAATGGGGAGTGAGGGAGCTGAACAAGGAATGAGGAGTGAGGGACCTGAACAAGGAATGAGGAGTGAGGGAGCTGAACAAGGAATGAGGAGTGAGGGAGCTGAACAAGGAATGGGGAGTGAGGGAGCTGAACAAGGAATGAGGAGTGAAGGAGCTGAACAAGGAATGAGGAGTGAGGGAGCTGAACAAGGAATGAGGAGTGAAGGAGCTGAACATGGAATGAGGAGTGAGGGACTGGAACAAGGAATGAGGAGTGAGAGACTGGAACAAGGAATGAGGAGTGGGGGAGCTGAACAAGGAATGAGGAGTGAGGGAGCTGAACATGGAATGAGGAGTGAGAGACTGGAACAAGGAATGAGGAGTGAGGGAGCTGAACAAGGAATGAGGAGTGAGGGAGCTGAACAAGGAATGAGGAGTGAGGGAGCTGAACAAGAAATGAGGAGTGAAGGAGCTGAACAGGGAATGGGGAGTGAGCGAGCTGAACAAGGAATGGGGAGTGAGGGACCTGAACAAGGAATGAGGAGTGAGGGAGCTGAACAAGGAATGAGGAGTGAGGGAGCTGAACAAGAAATGGGGAGTGAGGGAGCTGAACAAGGAATGAGGAGTAAAGGAGCTGAACAAGGAATGAGGAGTGAGGGAGCTGAACAAGGAATGAGGAGTGAGGGAGCTGAACATGGAATGAGGAGTGAGGGACTGGAACAAGGAATGAGGAGTGAGAGACTGGAACAAGGAATGAGGAGTGGGGGAGCTGAAAAAGGAATGAGGAGTGAGGGAGCTGAACAAGGAATGAGGAGTGAGGGAGCTGAACATGGAATGAGGAGTGAGGGAGCTGAACAAGGGATGAGGAGTGAGAGACTGGAACAAGGAATGAGGAGTGAGGGAGCTGAACAAGGAATGAGGAGTGAGGGAGCTGAACAAGTGATGAGGAGTGAGAGACTGGAACAAGGAATGGGAAGTGAAGGAGCTGAACAGGAATGAGGAGTGAGGGAGCTGAACAAGGGATGAGGAGTGAGAGACTGGAACAAGGAATGAGAAGTGAAGGAGCTGAACAAGGAGTGAGAAGTGAGGGAGCTGAACACGGAATGAGGAGTGAGGGAGCTGAACAATGAATGGGGAGTGAGGGAGCTGAACAAGGAATGAGGAGTGAGGGATCTGAACAATGAATGGGGAGTGAGGGAGCTGAACAAGGATTGGGGATTGAGGGAGCTGAACAAGGAATGAGAATTGAAGGAGCTGAACAAGGAATGAGGAGTGAGGGAGCTGAATAAGGAATGAGGAGTGAAGTAGCTGAACAAGGAATGAGGAGTGAGGGAGTTGAACAAGGAATGAGGAGTGAGAGAGCTGAACAAGCAATGAGGAGTGAAGGAGCTGAACAAGGAATGAGGAGTGAGGGAGCTGAACAAGGAATGAGGAGTGAGGGAGCTGAACAAGGAATGAGGAGTGAGGGAGCTGAACAAGGAATGAGGAGTGAAGGAGCTGAACAAGGAATGAGGAGTGAAGGAGCTGAACAAGGAATGAGGAGTGAGGGAGCTGAACAAGGAATGAGGAGTGAGGGAGCTGAACAAGGAATGAGGAGTGAGGGAGCTGAACAAGGAATGAGGAGTGAGGGAGCTGAACAAGGAATGAGGAGTGAAGGAGCTGAACAAGGAATGAGGAGTGAGGGAGCTGAACAAGGAATGAGGAGTGAGGGAGCTGACAAGGAATGGGGAGTGATGGAGCTGAACAAGGAATGAGGAGTGAGAAAGCTGAACAAGGAATGAGGAGTGAGGGAGCTGAACAAGGAATGGGGAGTGAGAGACTGGAACAAGGAATGGGGAGTGAAGGAGCTGAACAAGGAATAAGGGGTGAGGGACTGGAACAAGGAATGAGGAGTGAGGGAGCTGAACAAGGAATGAGGAGTGAGGGACTTGAAGAAGGAATGAGGAGTGAGGGAGCTGAACAAGGAATGAGGAGTGAGAGACTGGAACAAGGAATGAGGAGTGAGGGAGCTGAACAAGGAATGAGGAGTGAGGGAGCTGAACAAGGAATGAGGAGTGAGGGACTGGAACAAGGAATGGGGAGTGAGGGAGCTGAACAAGGAATGGGGAGTGAGGGAGCTGAACAAGGAATGAGGAGTGAGGGACCTGAACAAGGAATGAGGAGTGAGGGAGCTGAACAAGGAATGAGGAGTGAGGGAGCTGAACAAGGAATGGGGAGTGAGGGAGCTGAACAAGGAATGAGGAGTGAAGGAGCTGAACAAGGAATGAGGAGTGAGGGAGCTGAACAAGGAATGAGGAGTGAGGGAGCTGAACATGGAATGAGGAGTGAGGGACTGGAACAAAGAATGAGGAGTGAGAGACTGGAACAAGGAATGAGGAGTGGGGGAGCTGAACAAGGAATGAGGAGTGAGGGAGCTGAACAAGGAATGAGGAGTGAGGGAGCTGAACATGGAATGAGGAGTGAGAGACTGGAACAAGGAATGAGGAGTGAGGGAGCTGAACAAGGAATGAGGAGTGAGGGAGCTGAACAAGGAATGAGGAGTGAGGGAGCTGAACAAGAAATGAGGAGTGAAGGAGCTGAACAGGGAATGGGGAGTGAGCGAGCTGAACAAGGAATGGGGAGTGAGGGACCTGAACAAGGAATGAGGAGTGAGGGAGCTGAACAAGGAATGAGGAGTGAGGGAGCTGAACAAGAAATGGGGAGTGAGGGAGCTGAAAAAGGAATGAGGAGTAAAGGAGCTGAACAAGGAATGAGGAGTGAGGGAGCTGAACAAGGAATGAGGAGTGAGGGAGCTGAACATGGAATGAGGAGTGAGGGACTGGAACAAGGAATGAGGAGTGAGAGACTGGAACAAGGAATGAGGAGTGGGGGAGCTGAAAAAGGAATGAGGAGTGAGGGAGCTGAACAAGGAATGAGGAGTGAGGGAGCTGAACATGGAATGAGGAGTGAGAGACGGGAACAAGGAATGAGGAGTGAGGGACTGGAACAAGGAATGAGGAGTGAGGGACTGGAACAAGGAATGAGGAGTGACGGAGCTGAACAAGAAATGAGGAGTGAGGGAGCTGAACAAGGAGTGAAGAGTGAGGGGGCTGAACAAGGAATGAGGAGTGAGGGAGCTGAACAAGAAATGAGGAGTGAAGGAGCTGAACAGGGAATGGGGAGTGAGCGAGCTGAACAAGGAATGGGGAGTGAGGGACCTGAACAAGGAATGAGGAGTGAGGGAGCTGAACAAGGAATGAGGAGTGAGGGAGCTGAACAAGAAATGGGGAGTGAGGGAGCTGAAAAAGGAATGAGGAGTAAAGGAGCTGAACAAGGAATGAGGAGTGAGGGAGCTGAACAAGGAATGAGGAGTGAGGGACTGGAACAAGGAATGGGGAGTGAGGGAGCTGAACAAGGAATGGGGAGTGAGGGAGCTGAACAAGGAATGAGGAGTGAGGGACCTGAACAAGGAATGAGGAGTGAGGGAGCTGAACAAGGAATGAGGAGTGAGGGAGCTGAACAAGGAATGGGGAGTGAGGGAGCTGAACAAGGAATGAGGAGTGAAGGAGCTGAACAAGGAATGAGGAGTGAGGGAGCTGAACAAGGAATGAGGAGTGAGGGAGCTGAACATGGAATGAGGAGTGAGGGACTGGAACAAAGAATGAGGAGTGAGAGACTGGAACAAGGAATGAGGAGTGGGGGAGCTGAACAAGGAATGAGGAGTGAGGGAGCTGAACAAGGAATGAGGAGTGAGGGAGCTGAACATGGAATGAGGAGTGAGAGACTGGAACAAGGAATGAGGAGTGAGGGAGCTGAACAAGGAATGAGGAGTGAGGGAGCTGAACAAGGAATGAGGAGTGAGGGAGCTGAACAAGAAATGAGGAGTGAAGGAGCTGAACAGGGAATGGGGAGTGAGCGAGCTGAACAAGGAATGGGGAGTGAGGGACCTGAACAAGGAATGAGGAGTGAGGGAGCTGAACAAGGAATGAGGAGTGAGGGAGCTGAACAAGAAATGGGGAGTGAGGGAGCTGAAAAAGGAATGAGGAGTAAAGGAGCTGAACAAGGAATGAGGAGTGAGGGAGCTGAACAAGGAATGAGGAGTGAGGGAGCTGAACATGGAATGAGGAGTGAGGGACTGGAACAAGGAATGAGGAGTGAGAGACTGGAACAAGGAATGAGGAGTGGGGGAGCTGAAAAAGGAATGAGGAGTGAGGGAGCTGAACAAGGAATGAGGAGTGAGGGAGCTGAACATGGAATGAGGAGTGAGAGACGGGAACAAGGAATGAGGAGTGAGGGACTGGAACAAGGAATGAGGAGTGAGGGACTGGAACAAGGAATGAGGAGTGACGGAGCTGAACAAGAAATGAGGAGTGAGGGAGCTGAACAAGGAGTGAAGAGTGAGGGGGCTGAACAAGGAATGAGGAGTGAGGGACTGGATCAAGGAATGAGGAGTGAGGGAGATGAACAAGGAATGAGGAGTGAGGGAGCTGAACAATGAATGGGGAGTGAGGGGGCTGAACAAGGAATGAGGAGTGAGGGAGCTGAATAATGAATGGGGAGTGAGGGAGCTGAACAAGGAATGAGGAGTGAGGGAGCTGAACAATGAATGGGGAGTGAGGGAGCTGAACAAGGATTGGGGATTGAGGGAGCTGAACAAGGAATGAGAATTGAAGGAGCTGAACAAGGAATGAGGAGTGAGGGAGCTGAATAAGGAATGAGGAGTGAAGTAGCTGAACAAGGAATGAGGAGTGAGGGAGCTGAACAAGGAATGAGGAGTGAGAGAGCTGAACAAGCAATGAGGAGTGAAGGAGCTGAACAAGGAATGAGAAGTGAGGGAGCTGAACAAGGAATGAGGAGTGAGGGAGCTGAACAAGGAATGGGGAGTGAGGGAGCTGAACAAGGAATGAGGAGTGAAGGAGCTTAACCAGGAATGAGGAGTGAGGGAGCTGAACAAGGAATGAGGAGTGAGGGTGCTGACAAGGAATGGGGAGTGATGGAGCTGAACAAGGAATGGGGAGTGAAGGAGCTGAACAAGGAATGAGGAGTGAGGGAGCTGAACAAGGAATGAGGAGTGAGGGAGCTGAACAAGGAATGGGGAGTGAGAGACTGGAACAAGGAATGAGGAGTGAAGGAGCTGAACAAGGAATGAGGGGTGAGGGACTGGAACAAGGAATGAGGAGTGAGGGAGATGAACAAGGAATGAGGAGTGAGGGACTGGAACAAGGAATGAGGAGTGAGGGAGCTGAACAAGGAATGAGGAGTGAGGGACTGGAACAAGGAATGGGGAGTGAGGGAGCTGAACAAGGAATGGGGAGTGAGGGAGCTGAACAAGGAATGAGAAGTGAGGGACCTGAACAAGGAATGAGGAGTGAGGGAGCTGAACAAGGAATGAGGAGTGAGGGAGTTGAACAAGGAATGGGGAGTGAGGGAGCTGAACAAGGAATGAGGAGTGAAGGAGCTGAACAAGGAATGAGGAGTGAAGGAGCTGAACAAGGAATGAGGAGTGAGGGAGCTGAACAAGGAATGAGGAGTGAGGGAGCTGAACATGGAATGAGGAGTGAGGGACTGGAACAAGGAATGAGGAGTGAGAGACTGGAACAAGGAATGAGGAGTGAGAGACTGGAACAAGGAATGAGGAGTGGGGGAGCTGAACAAGGAATGAGGAGTGAGGGAGCTGAACAAGGAATGAGGAGTGAGGGAGCTGAACATGGAATGAGGAGTGAGAGTCTGGAACAAGGAATGAGGAGTGAGGGACTGGAACAAGGAATGAGGAGTGAGGGACTGGAACAAGGAATGAGGAGTGAAGGAGCTGAACAAGAAATGAGGAGTGAGGGAGCTGAACAAGGAGTGAAGAGTGAGGGGGCTGAACAAGGAATGAGGAGTGAGGGACTGGATCAAGGAATGAGGAGTGAGGGAGATGAACAAGGAATGAGGAGTGAAGGAGCTGAACAAGGAATGAGGAGTGAGGGAGCTGAACAAGGAATGAGGAGTGAAGGAGCTGAACAAGGAGTGAGGAGTGAGGGACTGGAACAAGGAATGAGGAGTGAGGGACTGGAAGAAGGAATGAGGAGTGAGGGAGCTGAACAACGAATGGGGAGTGAGGGAGCTGAACAAGGAATGAGGAGTGAGGGAGCTGAACAAGGAATGGGGAGTGAGGGAGCTGAACAATGAATGAGGAGTGAGGGACTGGAACAAGGAATGAGGAGTGAGGGACTGGAACAAGGAATCAGGAGTGAGGGAGCTGAACAAGGAATGAGGAGTGAGGGAGCTGAACAAGGAATGAGGAGTGAGGGAGCTGACAAGGAATGGGGAGTGATGGAGCTGAACAAGGAATGCGGAGTGAGAAAGCTGAACAAGGAATGAGGAGTGAGGGAGCTGAACAAGGAATGGGGAGTGAGAGACTGGAACAAGGAATGGGGAGTGAAGGAGCTGAACAAGGAATAAGGGGTGAGGGACTGGAACAAGGAATGAGGAGTGAGGGAGCTGAACAAGGAATAAGGGGTGAGGGACTGGAACAAGGAATGAGGAGTGAGGGAGCTGAACAATGAATGGGGAGTGAGGGGGCTGAACAAGGAATGAGGAGTGAGGGAGCTGAATAATGAATGGGGAGTGAGGGAGCTGAACAAGGAATGAGGAGTGAGGGAGCTGAACAATGAATGGGGAGTGAGGGAGCTGAACAAGGATTGGGGATTGAGGGAGCTGAACAAGGAATGAGAATTGAAGGAGCTGAACAAGGAATGAGGAGTGAGGGAGCTGAATAAGGAATGAGGAGTGAAGTAGCTGAACAAGGAATGAGGAGTGAGGGAGCTGAACAAGGAATGAGGAGTGAGAGAGCTGAACAAGCAATGAGGAGTGAAGGAGCTGAACAAGGAATGAGAAGTGAGGGAGCTGAACAAGGAATGAGGAGTGAGGGAGCTGAACAAGGAATGGGGAGTGAGGGAGCTGAACAAGGAATGAGGAGTGAAGGAGCTTAACCAGGAATGAGGAGTGAGGGAGCTGAACAAGGAATGAGGAGTGAGGGTGCTGACAAGGAATGGGGAGTGATGGAGCTGAACAAGGAATGAGGAGTGAGGGAGCTGAACAAGGAATGAGGAGTGAGGGAGCTGAACAAGGAATGGGGAGTGAGAGACTGGAACAAGGAATGAGGAGTGAAGGAGCTGAACAAGGAATGAGTGGTGAGGGACTGGAACAAGGAATGAGGAGTGAGGGAGATGAACAAGGAATGAGGAGTGAGGGACTGGAACAAGGAATGAGGAGTGAGGGAGCTGAACAAGGAATGAGGAGTGAGGGACTGGAACAAGGAATGGGGAGTGAGGGAGCTGAACAAGGAATGGGGAGTGAGGGAGCTGAACAAGGAATGAGAAGTGAGGGACCTGAACAAGGAATGAGGAGTGAGGGAGCTGAACAAGGAATGAGGAGTGAGGGAGTTGAACAAGGAATGGGGAGTGAGGGAGCTGAACAAGGAATGAGGAGTGAAGGAGCTGAACAAGGAATGAGGAGTGAAGGAGCTGAACAAGGAATGAGGAGTGAGGGAGCTGAACAAGGAATGAGGAGTGAGGGAGCTGAACATGGAATGAGGAGTGAGGGACTGGAACAAGGAATGAGGAGTGAGAGACTGGAACAAGGAATGAGGAGTGAGAGACTGGAACAAGGAATGAGGAGTGGGGGAGCTGAACAAGGAATGAGGAGTGAGGGAGCTGAACAAGGAATGAGGAGTGAGGGAGCTGAACATGGAATGAGGAGTGAGAGTCTGGAACAAGGAATGAGGAGTGAGGGACTGGACCAAGGAATGAGGAGTGAGGGACTGGAACAAGGAATGAGGAGTGAAGGAGCTGAACAAGAAATGAGGAGTGAGGGAGCTGAACAAGGAGTGAAGAGTGAGGGGGCTGAACAAGGAATGAGGAGTGAGGGACTGGATCAAGGAATGAGGAGTGAGGGAGATGAACAAGGAATGAGGAGTGAAGGAGCTGAACAAGGAATGAGGAGTGAGGGAGCTGAACAAGGAATGAGGAGTGAAGGAGCTGAACAAGGAGTGAGGAGTGAGGGACTGGAACAAGGAATGAGGAGTGAGGGACTGGAAGAAGGAATGAGGAGTGAGGGAGCTGAACAACGAATGGGGAGTGAGGGAGCTGAACAAGGAATGAGGAGTGAGGGAGCTGAACAAGGAATGGGGAGTGAGGGAGCTGAACAATGAATGAGGAGTGAGGGACTGGAACAAGGAATGAGGAGTGAGGGACTGGAACAAGGAATCAGGAGTGAGGGAGCTGAACAAGGGATGAGGAGTGAGAGACTGGAATAAGGAATGAGGAGTGAAGGAGCTGAACAAGGAATGAGGAGTGAGGGAGCTGAACAAGTGATGAGGAGTGAGAGACTGGAACAAGGAATGGGAAGTGAAGGAGCTGAACAGGAATGTGGAGTGAGGGAGCTGAACAAGGGATGAGGAGTGAGAGACTGGAACAAGGAATGAGAAGTGAAGGAGCTGAACAAGGAGTGAGAAGTGAGGGAGCTGAACAAGGAATGAGGAGTGAGGGAGCTGAACAATGAATGGGGAGTGAGGGAGCTGAACAAGGAATGAGGAGTGAGGGATCTGAACAATGAATGGGGAGTGAGGGAGCTGAACAAGGAATGGGGAGAGAGGGAGCTGAACAAGGAATGAGAATTGAAGGAGCTGAACAAGGAATGAGGAGTGAGGGAGCTGAATAAGGAATGAGGAGTGAAGTAGCTGAACAAGGAATGAGGAGTGAGAGAGCTGAACAAGCAATGAGGAGTGAAGGAGCTGAACAAGGAATGAGAAGTGAGGGAGCTGAACAAGGAATGAGGAGTGAGGGAGCTGAACAAGGAATGGGGAGTGAGGGAGCTGAACAAGGAATGAGGAGTGAAGGAGCTGAACAAGGAATGAGGAGTGAGGGAGCTGAACAAGGAATGAGGAGTGAGGGAGCTGACAAGGAATGGGGAGTGATGGAGCTGAACAAGGAATGAGGAGTGAGATAGCTGAACAAGGAATGAGGAGTGAGGGAGCTGAACAAGGAATGGGGAGTGAGAGACTGGAACAAGGAATGGGGAGTGAAGGAGCTGAACAAGGAATAAGGGGTGAGGGACTGGAACAAGGAATGAGGAGTGAGGGAGCTGAACAAGGAATGAGGAGTGAGGGACTGGAAGAAGGAATGAGGAGTGAGGGAGCTGAACAAGGAATGAGGAGTGAGAGACTGGAACAAGGAATGAGGAGTGAGGGAGCTGAACAAGGAATGAGGAGTGAGGGAGCTGAACAAGGAATGAGGAGTGAGGGACTGGAACAAGGAATGAGGAGTGAGGGATCTGAACAATGAATGGGGAGTGAGGGAGCTGAACAAGGATTGGGGATTGAGGGAGCTGAACAAGGAATGAGAATTGAAGGAGCTGAACAAGGAATGAGGAGTGAGGGTGCTGAATAAGGAATGAGGAGTGAAGTAGCTGAACAAGGAATGAGGAGTGAGGGAGCTGAACAAGGAATGAGGAGTGAGAGAGCTGAACAAGCAATGAGGAGTGAAGGAGCTGAACAAGGAATGAGAAGTGAGGGAGCTGAACAAGGAATGAGGAGTGAGGGAGCTGAACAAGGAATGGGGAGTGGGGGAGCTGAACAAGGAATGAGGAGTGAAGGAGCTGAACAAGGAATGAGGAGTGAGGGAGCTGAACAAGGAATGAGGAGTGAGGGAGCTGACAAGGAATGGGGAGTGATGGAGATGAACAAGGAATGAGGAGTGAGAAAGCTGAACAAGGAATGAGGAGTGAGGGAGCTGAACAAGGAATGGGGAGTGAGAGACTGGAACAAGGAATGGGGAGTGAAGGAGCTGAACAAGGAATAAGGGGTGAGGGACTGGAACAAGGAATGAGGAGTGAGGGAGCTGAACAAGGAATGAGGAGTGAGGGACTGGAAGAAGGAATGAGGAGTGAGGGAGCTGAACAAGGAATGAGGAGTGAGAGACTGGAACAAGGAATGAGGAGTGAGGGAGCTGAACAAGGAATGAGGAGTGAGGGAGCTCAACAAGGAATGAGGATTGAGGGACTGGAACAAGGAATGGGGAGTGAGGGAGCTGAACAAGGAATGGGGAGTGAGGGAGCTGAACAAGGAATGAGGAGTGAGGGACCTGAACAAGGAATGAGGAGTGAGGGAGCTGAACAAGGAATGAGGAGTGAGGGAGCTGAACAAGGAATGGGGAGTGAGGGAGCTGAACAAGGAATGAGGAGTGAAGGAGCTGAACAAGGAATGAGGAGTGAGGGAGCTGAACAAGGAATGAGGAGTGAAGGAGCTGAACATGGAATGAGGAGTGAGGGACTGGAACAAGGAATGAGGAGTGAGAGACTGGAACAAGGAATGAGGAGTGGGGGAGCTGAACAAGGAATGAGGAGTGAGGGTGCTGAACATGGAATGAGGAGTGAGAGACTGGAACAAGGAATGAGGAGTGAGGGAGCTGAACAAGGAATGAGGAGTGAGGGAGCTGAACAAGGAATGAGGAGTGAGGGAGCTGAACAAGAAATGAGGAGTGAAGGAGCTGAACAGGGAATGGGGAGTGAGCGAGCTGAACAAGGAATGGGGAGTGAGGGACCTGAACAAGGAATGAGGAGTGAGGGAGCTGAACAAGGAATGAGGAGTGAGGGAGCTGAACAAGAAATGGGGAGTGAGGGAGCTGAACAAGGAATGAGGAGTAAAGGAGCTGAACAAGGAATGAGGAGTGAGGGAGCTGAACAAGGAATGAGGAGTGAGGGAGCTGAACATGGAATGAGGAGTGAGGGACTGGAACAAGGAATGAGGAGTGAGAGACTGGAACAAGGAATGAGGAGTGGGGGAGCTGAAAAAGGAATGAGGAGTGAGGGAGCTGAACAAGGAATGAGGAGTGAGGGAGCTGAACATGGAATGAGGAGTGAGGGAGCTGAACAAGGGATGAGGAGTGAGAGACTGGAACAAGGAATGAGGAGTGAGGGAGCTGAACAAGGAATGAGGAGTGAGGGAGCTGAACAAGTGATGAGGAGTGAGAGACTGGAACAAGGAATGGGAAGTGAAGGAGCTGAACAGGAATGAGGAGTGAGGGAGCTGAACAAGGGATGAGGAGTGAGAGACTGGAACAAGGAATGAGAAGTGAAGGAGCTGAACAAGGAGTGAGAAGTGAGGGAGCTGAACACGGAATGAGGAGTGAGGGAGCTGAACAATGAATGGGGAGTGAGGGAGCTGAACAAGGAATGAGGAGTGAGGGAGCTGAACAAGGAATGGGGAGTGAGAGACTGGAACAAGGAATGAGGAGTGAAGGAGCTGAACAAGGAATGAGGGGTGAGGGACTGGAACAAGGAATGAGGAGTGAGGGAGATGAACAAGGAATGAGGAGTGAGGGACTGGAACAAGGAATGAGGAGTGAGGGAGCTGAACAAGGAATGAGGAGTGAGGGACTGGAACAAGGAATGGGGAGTGAGGGAGCTGAACAAGGAATGGGGAGTGAGGGAGCTGAACAAGGAATGAGAAGTGAGGGACCTGAACAAGGAATGAGGAGTGAGGGAGCTGAACAAGGAATGAGGAGTGAGGGAGTTGAACAAGGAATGGGGAGTGAGGGAGCTGAACAAGGAATGAGGAGTGAAGGAGCTGAACAAGGAATGAGGAGTGAAGGAGCTGAACAAGGAATGAGGAGTGAATGAGCTGAACAAGGAATGAGGAGTGAGGGAGCTGAACATGGAATGAGGAGTGAGGGACTGGAACAAGGAATGAGGAGTGAGAGACTGGAACAAGGAATGAGGAGTGAGAGACTGGAACAAGGAATGAGGAGTGGGGGAGCTGAACAAGGAATGAGGAGTGAGGGAGCTGAACAAGGAATGAGGAGTGAGGGAGCTGAACATGGAATGAGGAGTGAGAGTCTGGAACAAGGAATGAGGAGTGAGGGACTGGACCAAGGAATGAGGAGTGAGGGACTGGAACAAGGAATGAGGAGTGAAGGAGCTGAACAAGAAATGAGGAGTGAGGGAGCTGAACAAGGAGTGAAGAGTGAGGGGGCTGAACAAGGAATGAGGAGTGAGGGACTGGATCAAGGAATGAGGAGTGAGGGAGATGAACAAGGAATGAGGAGTGAAGGAGCTGAACAAGGAATGAGGAGTGAGGGAGCTGAACAAGGAATGAGGAGTGAAGGAGCTGAACAAGGAGTGAGGAGTGAGGGACTGGAACAAGGAATGAGGAGTGAGGGACTGGAAGAAGGAATGAGGAGTGAGGGAGCTGAACAACGAATGGGGAGTGAGGGAGCTGAACAAGGAATGAGGAGTGAGGGAGCTGAACAAGGAATGGGGAGTGAGGGAGCTGAACAATGAATGAGGAGTGAGGGACTGGAACAAGGAATGAGGAGTGAGGGACTGGAACAAGGAATCAGGAGTGAGGGAGCTGAACAAGGGATGAGGAGTGAGAGACTGGAATAAGGAATGAGGAGTGAAGGAGCTGAACAAGGAATGAGGAGTGAGGGAGCTGAACAAGTGATGAGGAGTGAGAGACTGGAACAAGGAATGGGAAGTGAAGGAGCTGAACAGGAATGTGGAGTGAGGGAGCTGAACAAGGGATGAGGAGTGAGAGACTGGAACAAGGAATGAGAAGTGAAGGAGCTGAACAAGGAGTGAGAAGTGAGGGAGCTGAACACGGAATGAGGAGTGAGGGAGCTGAACAATGAATGGGGAGTGAGGGAGCTGAACAAGGAATGAGGAGTGAGGGATCTGAACAATGAATGGGGAGTGAGGGAGCTGAACAAGGATTGGGGATTGAGGGAGCTGAACAAGGAATGAGAATTGAAGGAGCTGAACAAGGAATGAGGAGTGAGGGAGCTGAATAAGGAATGAGGAGTGAAGTAGCTGAACAAGGAATGAGGAGTGAGAGAGCTGAACAAGCAATGAGGAGTGAAGGAGCTGAACAAGGAATGAGAAGTGAGGGAGCTGAACAAGGAATGAGGAGTGAGGGAGCTGAACAAGGAATGGGGAGTGAGGGAGCTGAACAAGGAATGAGGAGTGAAGGAGCTGAACAAGGAATGAGGAGTGAGGGAGCTGAACAAGGAATGAGGAGTGAGGGAGCTGACAAGGAATGGGGAGTGATGGAGCTGAACAAGGAATGAGGAGTGAGAAAGCTGAACAAGGAATGAGGAGTGAGGGAGCTGAACAAGGAATGGGGAGTGAGAGACTGGAACAAGGAATGGGGAGTGAAGGAGCTGAACAAGGAATAAGGGGTGAGGGACTGGAACAAGGAATGAGGAGTGAGGGAGCTGAACAAGGAATGAGGAGTGAGGGACTGGAAGAAGGAATGAGGAGTGAGGGAGCTGAACAAGGAATGAGGAGTGAGAGACTGGAACAAGGAATGAGGAGTGAGGGAGCTGAACAAGGAATGAGGAGTGAGGGAGCTGAACAAGGAATGAGGAGTGAGGGACTGGAACAAGGAATGAGGAGTGAGGGATCTGAACAATGAATGGGGAGTGAGGGAGCTGAACAAGGATTGGGGATTGAGGGAGCTGAACAAGGAATGAGGAGTGAAGTAGCTGAACAAGGAATGAGGAGTGAGGGAGCTGAACAAGGAATGAGGAGTGAGAGAGCTGAACAAGCAATGAGGAGTGAAGGAGCTGAACAAGGAATGAGAAGTGAGGGAGCTGAACAAGGAATGAGGAGTGAGGGAGCTGAACAAGGAATGGGGAGTGGGGGAGCTGAACAAGGAATGAGGAGTGAAGGAGCTGAACAAGGAATGAGGAGTGAGGGAGCTGAACAAGGAATGAGGAGTGAGGGAGCTGACAAGGAATGGGGAGTGATGGAGCTGAACAAGGAATGAGGAGTGAGAAAGCTGAACAAGGAATGAGGAGTGAGGGAGCTGAACAAGGAATGGGGAGTGAGGGAGCTGAACAAGGAATGAGGAGTGAGGGACTGGAACAAGGAATGAGGAGTGAGGGACTGGAAGAAGGAATGAGGAGTGAGGGAGCTGAACAACGAATGGGGAGTGAGGGAGCTGAACAAGGAATGAGGAGTGAGGGAGCTGAACAAGGAATGGGGAGTGAGGGAGCTGAACAATGAATGAGGAGTGAGGGACTGGAACAAGGAATGAGGAGTGAGGGACTGGAACAAGGAATCAGGAGTGAGGGAGCTGAACAAGGGATGAGGAGTGAGAGACTGGAATAAGGAATGAGGAGTGAAGGAGCTGAACAAGGAATGAGGAGTGAGGGAGCTGAACAAGTGATGAGGAGTGAGAGACTGGAACAAGGAATGGGAAGTGAAGGAGCTGAACAGGAATGTGGAGTGAGGGAGCTGAACAAGGGATGAGGAGTGAGAGACTGGAACAAGGAATGAGAAGTGAAGGAGCTGAACAAGGAGTGAGAAGTGAGGGAGCTGAACACGGAATGAGGAGTGAGGGAGCTGAACAATGAATGGGGAGTGAGGGAGCTGAACAAGGAATGAGGAGTGAGGGATCTGAACAATGAATGGGGAGTGAGGGAGCTGAACAAGGATTGGGGATTGAGGGAGCTGAACAAGGAATGAGAATTGAAGGAGCTGAACAAGGAATGAGGAGTGAGGGAGCTGAATAAGGAATGAGGAGTGAAGTAGCTGAACAAGGAATGAGGAGTGAGAGAGCTGAACAAGCAATGAGGAGTGAAGGAGCTGAACAAGGAATGAGAAGTGAGGGAGCTGAACAAGGAATGAGGAGTGAGGGAGCTGAACAAGGAATGGGGAGTGAGGGAGCTGAACAAGGAATGAGGAGTGAAGGAGCTGAACAAGGAATGAGGAGTGAGGGAGCTGAACAAGGAATGAGGAGTGAGGGAGCTGACAAGGAATGGGGAGTGATGGAGCTGAACAAGGAATGAGGAGTGAGAAAGCTGAACAAGGAATGAGGAGTGAGGGAGCTGAACAAGGAATGGGGAGTGAGAGACTGGAACAAGGAATGGGGAGTGAAGGAGCTGAACAAGGAATAAGGGGTGAGGGACTGGAACAAGGAATGAGGAGTGAGGGAGCTGAACAAGGAATGAGGAGTGAGGGACTGGAAGAAGGAATGAGGAGTGAGGGAGCTGAACAAGGAATGAGGAGTGAGAGACTGGAACAAGGAATGAGGAGTGAGGGAGCTGAACAAGGAATGAGGAGTGAGGGAGCTGAACAAGGAATGAGGAGTGAGGGACTGGAACAAGGAATGAGGAGTGAGGGATCTGAACAATGAATGGGGAGTGAGGGAGCTGAACAAGGATTGGGGATTGAGGGAGCTGAACAAGGAATGAGAATTGAAGGAGCTGAACAAGGAATGAGGAGTGAGGGTGCTGAATAAGGAATGAGGAGTGAAGTAGCTGAACAAGGAATGAGGAGTGAGGGAGCTGAACAAGGAATGAGGAGTGAGAGAGCTGAACAAGCAATGAGGAGTGAAGGAGCTGAACAAGGAATGAGAAGTGAGGGAGCTGAACAAGGAATGAGGAGTGAGGGAGCTGAACAAGGAATGGGGAGTGGGGGAGCTGAACAAGGAATGAGGAGTGAAGGAGCTGAACAAGGAATGAGGAGTGAGGGAGCTGAACAAGGAATGAGGAGTGAGGGAGCTGACAAGGAATGGGGAGTGATGGAGATGAACAAGGAATGAGGAGTGAGAAAGCTGAACAAGGAATGAGGAGTGAGGGAGCTGAACAAGGAATGGGGAGTGAGAGACTGGAACAAGGAATGGGGAGTGAAGGAGCTGAACAAGGAATAAGGGGTGAGGGACTGGAACAAGGAATGAGGAGTGAGGGAGCTGAACAAGGAATGAGGAGTGAGGGACTGGAAGAAGGAATGAGGAGTGAGGGAGCTGAACAAGGAATGAGGAGTGAGAGACTGGAACAAGGAATGAGGAGTGAGGGAGCTGAACAAGGAATGAGGAGTGAGGGAGCTGAACAAGGAATGAGGATTGAGGGACTGGAACAAGGAATGGGGAGTGAGGGAGCTGAACAAGGAATGGGGAGTGAGGGAGCTGAACAAGGAATGAGGAGTGAGGGACCTGAACAAGGAATGAGGAGTGAGGGAGCTGAACAAGGAATGAGGAGTGAGGGAGCTGAACAAGGAATGGGGAGTGAGGGAGCTGAACAAGGAATGAGGAGTGAAGGAGCTGAACAAGGAATGAGGAGTGAGGGAGCTGAACAAGGAATGAGGAGTGAAGGAGCTGAACATGGAATGAGGAGTGAGGGACTGGAACAAGGAATGAGGAGTGAGAGACTGGAACAAGGAATGAGGAGTGGGGGAGCTGAACAAGGAATGAGGAGTGAGGGTGCTGAACATGGAATGAGGAGTGAGAGACTGGAACAAGGAATGAGGAGTGAGGGAGCTGAACAAGGAATGAGGAGTGAGGGAGCTGAACAAGGAATGAGGAGTGAGGGAGCTGAACAAGAAATGAGGAGTGAAGGAGCTGAACAGGGAATGGGGAGTGAGCGAGCTGAACAAGGAATGGGGAGTGAGGGACCTGAACAAGGAATGAGGAGTGAGGGAGCTGAACAAGGAATGAGGAGTGAGGGAGCTGAACAAGAAATGGGGAGTGAGGGAGCTGAACAAGGAATGAGGAGTAAAGGAGCTGAACAAGGAATGAGGAGTGAGGGAGCTGAACAAGGAATGAGGAGTGAGGGAGCTGAACATGGAATGAGGAGTGAGGGACTGGAACAAGGAATGAGGAGTGAGAGACTGGAACAAGGAATGAGGAGTGGGGGAGCTGAAAAAGGAATGAGGAGTGAGGGAGCTGAACAAGGAATGAGGAGTGAGGGAGCTGAACATGGAATGAGGAGTGAGGGAGCTGAACAAGGGATGAGGAGTGAGAGACTGGAACAAGGAATGAGGAGTGAGG
Organism: Hemitrygon akajei; assembly: GCF_048418815.1. Taxonomy (NCBI): domain Eukaryota; kingdom Metazoa; phylum Chordata; class Chondrichthyes; order Myliobatiformes; family Dasyatidae; genus Hemitrygon; species Hemitrygon akajei. The sequence continues at coordinate 10,115,300 of NC_133127.1, read as the reverse complement.
GAGCTGAACAAGGAATGAGGAGTGAGGGAGCTGAACAAGTGATGAGGAGTGAGAGACTGGAACAAGGAATGGGAAGTGAAGGAGCTGAACAGGAATGAGGAGTGAGGGAGCTGAACAAGGGATGAGGAGTGAGAGACTGGAACAAGGAATGAGAAGTGAAGGAGCTGAACAAGGAGTGAGAAGTGAGGGAGCTGAACACGGAATGAGGAGTGAGGGAGCTGAACAATGAATGGGGAGTGAGGGAGCTGAACAAGGAATGAGGAGTGAGGGAGCTGAACAAGGAATGGGGAGTGAGAGACTGGAACAAGGAATGAGGAGTGAAGGAGCTGAACAAGGAATGAGGGGTGAGGGACTGGAACAAGGAATGAGGAGTGAGGGAGATGAACAAGGAATGAGGAGTGAGGGACTGGAACAAGGAATGAGGAGTGAGGGAGCTGAACAAGGAATGAGGAGTGAGGGACTGGAACAAGGAATGGGGAGTGAGGGAGCTGAACAAGGAATGGGGAGTGAGGGAGCTGAACAAGGAATGAGAAGTGAGGGACCTGAACAAGGAATGAGGAGTGAGGGAGCTGAACAAGGAATGAGGAGTGAGGGAGTTGAACAAGGAATGGGGAGTGAGGGAGCTGAACAAGGAATGAGGAGTGAAGGAGCTGAACAAGGAATGAGGAGTGAAGGAGCTGAACAAGGAATGAGGAGTGAATGAGCTGAACAAGGAATGAGGAGTGAGGGAGCTGAACATGGAATGAGGAGTGAGGGACTGGAACAAGGAATGAGGAGTGAGAGACTGGAACAAGGAATGAGGAGTGAGAGACTGGAACAAGGAATGAGGAGTGGGGGAGCTGAACAAGGAATGAGGAGTGAGGGAGCTGAACAAGGAATGAGGAGTGAGGGAGCTGAACATGGAATGAGGAGTGAGAGTCTGGAACAAGGAATGAGGAGTGAGGGACTGGACCAAGGAATGAGGAGTGAGGGACTGGAACAAGGAATGAGGAGTGAAGGAGCTGAACAAGAAATGAGGAGTGAGGGAGCTGAACAAGGAGTGAAGAGTGAGGGGGCTGAACAAGGAATGAGGAGTGAGGGACTGGATCAAGGAATGAGGAGTGAGGGAGATGAACAAGGAATGAGGAGTGAAGGAGCTGAACAAGGAATGAGGAGTGAGGGAGCTGAACAAGGAATGAGGAGTGAAGGAGCTGAACAAGGAGTGAGGAGTGAGGGACTGGAACAAGGAATGAGGAGTGAGGGACTGGAAGAAGGAATGAGGAGTGAGGGAGCTGAACAACGAATGGGGAGTGAGGGAGCTGAACAAGGAATGAGGAGTGAGGGAGCTGAACAAGGAATGGGGAGTGAGGGAGCTGAACAATGAATGAGGAGTGAGGGACTGGAACAAGGAATGAGGAGTGAGGGACTGGAACAAGGAATCAGGAGTGAGGGAGCTGAACAAGGGATGAGGAGTGAGAGACTGGAATAAGGAATGAGGAGTGAAGGAGCTGAACAAGGAATGAGGAGTGAGGGAGCTGAACAAGTGATGAGGAGTGAGAGACTGGAACAAGGAATGGGAAGTGAAGGAGCTGAACAGGAATGTGGAGTGAGGGAGCTGAACAAGGGATGAGGAGTGAGAGACTGGAACAAGGAATGAGAAGTGAAGGAGCTGAACAAGGAGTGAGAAGTGAGGGAGCTGAACACGGAATGAGGAGTGAGGGAGCTGAACAATGAATGGGGAGTGAGGGAGCTGAACAAGGAATGAGGAGTGAGGGATCTGAACAATGAATGGGGAGTGAGGGAGCTGAACAAGGATTGGGGATTGAGGGAGCTGAACAAGGAATGAGAATTGAAGGAGCTGAACAAGGAATGAGGAGTGAGGGAGCTGAATAAGGAATGAGGAGTGAGGGAGCTGAACAAGGAATGGGGAGTGAGGGATCTGAACAAGGAATGAGGAGTGAAGTAGCTGAACAAGGAATGAGGAGTGAGAGAGCTGAACAAGCAATGAGGAGTGAAGGAGCTGAACAAGGAATGAGAAGTGAGGGAGCTGAACAAGGAATGAGGAGTGAGGGAGCTGAACAAGGAATGGGGAGTGAGGGAGCTGAACAAGGAATGAGGAGTGAAGGAGCTGAACAAGGAATGAGGAGTGAGGGAGCTGAACAAGGAATGAGGAGTGAGGGAGCTGACAAGGAATGGGGAGTGATGGAGCTGAACAAGGAATGAGGAGTGAGAAAGCTGAACAAGGAATGAGGAGTGAGGGAGCTGAACAAGGAATGGGGAGTGAGAGACTGGAACAAGGAATGGGGAGTGAAGGAGCTGAACAAGGAATAAGGGGTGAGGGACTGGAACAAGGAATGAGGAGTGAGGGAGCTGAACAAGGAATGAGGAGTGAGGGACTGGAAGAAGGAATGAGGAGTGAGGGAGCTGAACAAGGAATGAGGAGTGAGGGACTGGAACAAGGAATGAGGAGTGAGGGATCTGAACAATGAATGGGGAGTGAGGGAGCTGAACAAGGATTGGGGATTGAGGGAGCTGAACAAGGAATGAGAATTGAAGGAGCTGAACAAGGAATGAGGAGTGAGGGTGCTGAATAAGGAATGAGGAGTGAAGTAGCTGAACAAGGAATGAGGAGTGAGGGAGCTGAACAAGGAATGAGGAGTGAGAGAGCTGAACAAGCAATGAGGAGTGAAGGAGCTGAACAAGGAATGAGAAGTGAGGGAGCTGAACAAGGAATGAGGAGTGAGGGAGCTGAACAAGGAATGGGGAGTGGGGGAGCTGAACAAGGAATGAGGAGTGAAGGAGCTGAACAAGGAATGAGGAGTGAGGGAGCTGAACAAGGAATGAGGAGTGAGGGAGCTGACAAGGAATGGGGAGTGATGGAGCTGAACAAGGAATGAGGAGTGAGAAAGCTGAACAAGGAATGAGGAGTGAGGGAGCTGAACAAGGAATGGGGAGTGAGAGACTGGAACAAGGAATGGGGAGTGAAGGAGCTGAACAAGGAATAAGGGGTGAGGGACTGGAACAAGGAATGAGGAGTGAGGGAGCTGAACAAGGAATGAGGAGTGAGGGACTGGAAGAAGGAATGAGGAGTGAGGGAGCTGAACAAGGAATGAGGAGTGAGAGACTGGAACAAGGAATGAGGAGTGAGGGAGCTGAACAAGGAATGAGGAGTGAGGGGGCTCAACAAGGAATGAGGATTGAGGGACTGGAACAAGGAATGGGGAGTGAGGGAGCTGAACAAGGAATGGGGAGTGAGGGAGCTGAACAAGGAATGAGGAGTGAGGGAGTTGAACAAGGAATGGGGAGTGAGGGAGCTGAACAAGGAATGAGGAGTGAAGGAGCTGAACAAGGAATGAGGAGTGAAGGAGCTGAACAAGGAATGAGGAGTGAATGAGCTGAACAAGGAATGAGGAGTGAGGGAGCTGAACATGGAATGAGGAGTGAGGGACTGGAACAAGGAATGAGGAGTGAGAGACTGGAACAAGGAATGAGGAGTGAGAGACTGGAACAAGGAATGAGGAGTGGGGGAGCTGAACAAGGAATGAGGAGTGAGGGAGCTGAACAAGGAATGAGGAGTGAGGGAGCTGAACATGGAATGAGGAGTGAGAGTCTGGAACAAGGAATGAGGAGTGAGGGACTGGACCAAGGAATGAGGAGTGAGGGACTGGAACAAGGAATGAGGAGTGAAGGAGCTGAACAAGAAATGAGGAGTGAGGGAGCTGAACAAGGAGTGAAGAGTGAGGGGGCTGAACAAGGAATGAGGAGTGAGGGACTGGATCAAGGAATGAGGAGTGAGGGAGATGAACAAGGAATGAGGAGTGAAGGAGCTGAACAAGGAATGAGGAGTGAGGGAGCTGAACAAGGAATGAGGAGTGAAGGAGCTGAACAAGGAGTGAGGAGTGAGGGACTGGAACAAGGAATGAGGAGTGAGGGACTGGAAGAAGGAATGAGGAGTGAGGGAGCTGAACAACGAATGGGGAGTGAGGGAGCTGAACAAGGAATGAGGAGTGAGGGAGCTGAACAAGGAATGGGGAGTGAGGGAGCTGAACAATGAATGAGGAGTGAGGGACTGGAACAAGGAATGAGGAGTGAGGGACTGGAACAAGGAATCAGGAGTGAGGGAGCTGAACAAGGGATGAGGAGTGAGAGACTGGAATAAGGAATGAGGAGTGAAGGAGCTGAACAAGGAATGAGGAGTGAGGGAGCTGAACAAGTGATGAGGAGTGAGAGACTGGAACAAGGAATGGGAAGTGAAGGAGCTGAACAGGAATGTGGAGTGAGGGAGCTGAACAAGGGATGAGGAGTGAGAGACTGGAACAAGGAATGAGAAGTGAAGGAGCTGAACAAGGAGTGAGAAGTGAGGGAGCTGAGCACGGAATGAGGAGTGAGGGAGCTGAACAATGAATGGGGAGTGAGGGAGCTGAACAAGGAATGAGGAGTGAGGGATCTGAACAATGAATGGGGAGTGAGGGAGCTGAACAAGGATTGGGGATTGAGGGAGCTGAACAAGGAATGAGAATTGAAGGAGCTGAACAAGGAATGAGGAGTGAGGGAGCTGAATAAGGAATGAGGAGTGAAGTAGCTGAACAAGGAATGAGAAGTGAGGGAGCTGAACAAGGAATGAGGAGTGAGGGAGCTGAACAAGGAATGGGGAGTGAGGGAGCTGAACAAGGAATGAGGAGTGAGAGAGCTGAACAAGCAATGAGGAGTGAAGGAGCTGAACAAGGAATGAGAAGTGAGGGAGCTGAACAAGGAATGAGGAGTGAGGGAGCTGAACAAGGAATGGGGAGTGAGGGAGCTGAACAAGGAATGAGGAGTGAAGGAGCTGAACAAGGAATGAGGAGTGAGGGAGCTGAACAAGGAATGAGGAGTGAGGGAGCTGACAAGGAATGGGGAGTGATGGAGCTGAACAAGGAATGAGGAGTGAGAAAGCTGAACAAGGAATGAGGAGTGAGGGAGCTGAACAAGGAATGGGGAGTGAGAGACTGGAACAAGGAATGGGGAGTGAAGGAGCTGAACAAGGAATAAGGGGTGAGGGACTGGAACAAGGAATGAGGAGTGAGGGAGCTGAACAAGGAATGAGGAGTGAGGGACTGGAAGAAGGAATGAGGAGTGAGGGAGCTGAACAAGGAATGAGGAGTGAGAGACTGGAACAAGGAATGAGGAGTGAGGGAGCTGAACAAGGAATGAGGAGTGAGGGAGCTGAACAAGGAATGAGGAGTGAGGGACTGGAACAAGGAATGAGGAGTGAGGGATCTGAACAATGAATGGGGAGTGAGGGAGCTGAACAAGGATTGGGGATTGAGGGAGCTGAACAAGGAATGAGAATTGAAGGAGCTGAACAAGGAATGAGGAGTGAGGGTGCTGAATAAGGAATGAGGAGTGAAGTAGCTGAACAAGGAATGAGGAGTGAGGGAGCTGAACAAGGAATGAGGAGTGAGAGAGCTGAACAAGCAATGAGGAGTGAAGGAGCTGAACAAGGAATGAGAAGTGAGGGAGCTGAACAAGGAATGAGGAGTGAGGGAGCTGAACAAGGAATGGGGAGTGGGGGAGCTGAACAAGGAATGAGGAGTGAAGGAGCTGAACAAGGAATGAGGAGTGAGGGAGCTGAACAAGGAATGAGGAGTGAGGGAGCTGACAAGGAATGGGGAGTGATGGAGCTGAACAAGGAATGAGGAGTGAGAAAGCTGAACAAGGAATGAGGAGTGAGGGAGATGAACAAGGAATGGGGAGTGAGAGACTGGAACAAGGAATGGGGAGTGAAGGAGCTGAACAAGGAATAAGGGGTGAGGGACTGGAACAAGGAATGAGGAGTGAGGGAGCTGAACAAGGAATGAGGAGTGAGGGACTGGAAGAAGGAATGAGGAGTGAGGGAGCTGAACAAGGAATGAGGAGTGAGAGACTGGAACAAGGAATGAGGAGTGAGGGAGCTGAACAAGGAATGAGGAGTGAGGGAGCTCAACAAGGAATGAGGATTGAGGGACTGGAACAAGGAATGGGGAGTGAGGGAGCTGAACAAGGAATGGGGAGTGAGGGAGCTGAACAAGGAATGAGGAGTGAGGGACCTGAACAAGGAATGAGGAGTGAGGGAGCTGAACAAGGAATGAGGAGTGAGGGAGCTGAACAAGGAATGGGGAGTGAGGGAGCTGAACAAGGAATGAGGAGTGAAGGAGCTCAACAAGGAATGAGGAGTGAGGGAGCTGAACAAGGAATGAGGAGTGAAGGAGCTGAACATGGAATGAGGAGTGAGGGACTGGAACAAGGAATGAGGAGTGAGAGACTGGAACAAGGAATGAGGAGTGGGGGAGCTGAACAAGGAATGAGGAGTGAGGGTGCTGAACATGGAATGAGGAGTGAGAGACTGGAACAAGGAATGAGGAGTGAGGGAGCTGAACAAGGAATGAGGAGTGAGGGAGCTGAACAAGGAATGAGGAGTGAGGGAGCTGAACAAGAAATGAGGAGTGAAGGAGCTGAACAGGGAATGGGGAGTGAGCGAGCTGAACAAGGAATGGGGAGTGAGGGACCTGAACAAGGAATGAGGAGTGAGGGAGCTGAACAAGGAATGAGGAGTGAGGGAGCTGAACAAGAAATGGGGAGTGAGGGAGCTGAACAAGGAATGAGGAGTAAAGGAGCTGAACAAGGAATGAGGAGTGAGGGAGCTGAACAAGGAATGAGGAGTGAGGGAGCTGAACATGGAATGAGGAGTGAGGGACTGGAACAAGGAATGAGGAGTGAGAGACTGGAACAAGGAATGAGGAGTGGGGGAGCTGAAAAAGGAATGAGGAGTGAGGGAGCTGAACAAGGAATGAGGAGTGAGGGAGCTGAACATGGAATGAGGAGTGAGGGAGCTGAACAAGGGATGAGGAGTGAGAGACTGGAACAAGGAATGAGGAGTGAGGGAGCTGAACAAGGAATGAGGAGTGAGGGAGCTGAACAAGTGATGAGGAGTGAGAGACTGGAACAAGGAATGGGAAGTGAAGGAGCTGAACAGGAATGAGGAGTGAGGGAGCTGAACAAGGGATGAGGAGTGAGAGACTGGAACAAGGAATGAGAAGTGAAGGAGCTGAACAAGGAGTGAGAAGTGAGGGAGCTGAACACGGAATGAGGAGTGAGGGAGCTGAACAATGAATGGGGAGTGAGGGAGCTGAACAAGGAATGAGGAGTGAGGGATCTGAACAATGAATGGGGAGTGAGGGAGCTGAACAAGGATTGGGGATTGAGGGAGCTGAACAAGGAATGAGAATTGAAGGAGCTGAACAAGGAATGAGGAGTGAGGGAGCTGAATAAGGAATGAGGAGTGAAGTAGCTGAAAAAGGAATGAGGAGTGAGGGAGTTGAACAAGGAATGAGGAGTGAGAGAGCTGAACAAGCAATGAGGAGTGAAGGAGCTGAACAAGGAATGCGAAGTGAGGGAGCTGAACAAGGAATGAGGAGTGAGGGAGCTGAACAAGGAATGAGGAGTGAGGGAGCTGAACAAGGAATGAGGAGTGAAGGAGCTGAACAAGGAATGAGGAGTGAGGGAGCTGAACAAGGAATGAGGAGTGAGGGAGCTGACAAGGAATGGGGAGTGATGGAGCTGAACAAGGAATGAGGAGTGAGAAAGCTGAACAAGGAATGAGGAGTGAGGGAGCTGAACAAGGAATGGGGAGTGAGAGACTGGAACAAGGAATGGGGAGTGAAGGAGCTGAACAAGGAATAAGGGGTGAGGGACTGGAACAAGGAATGAGGAGTGAGGGAGCTGAACAAGGAATGAGGAGTGAGGGACTTGAAGAAGGAATGAGGAGTGAGGGAGCTGAACAAGGAATGAGGAGTGAGAGACTGGAACAAGGAATGAGGAGTGAGGGAGCTGAACAAGGAATGAGGAGTGAGGGAGCTGAACAAGGAATGAGGAGTGAGGGACTGGAACAAGGAATGGGGAGTGAGGGAGCTGAACAAGGAATGGGGAGTGAGGGAGCTGAACAAGGAATGAGGAGTGAGGGACCTGAACAAGGAATGAGGAGTGAGGGAGCTGAACAAGGAATGAGGAGTGAGGGAGCTGAACAAGGAATGGGGAGTGAGGGAGCTGAACAAGGAATGAGGAGTGAAGGAGCTGAACAAGGAATGAGGAGTGAGGGAGCTGAACAAGGAATGAGGAGTGAGGGAGCTGAACATGGAATGAGGAGTGAGGGACTGGAACAAGGAATGCGGAGTGAGAGACTGGAACAAGGAATGAGGAGTGGGGGAGCTGAACAAGGAATGAGGAGTGAGGGAGCTGAACAAGGAATGAGGAGTGAGGGAGCTGAACATGGAATGAGGAGTGAGAGACGGGAACAAGGAATGAGGAGTGAGGGACTGGAACAAGGAATGAGGAGTGAGGGACTGGAACAAGGAATGAGGAGTGACGGAGCTGAACAAGAAATGAGGAGTGAGGGAGCTGAACAAGGAGTGAAGAGTGAGGGGGCTGAACAAGGAATGAGGAGTGTGGGACTGGATCAAGGAATGAGGAGTGAGGGAGATGAACAAGGAATGAGGAGTGAAGGAGCTGAACAAGGAATGAGGAGTGAGGGAGCTGAATAAGGAATGAGGAGTGAAGTAGCTGAACAAGGAATGAGGAGTGACGGAGCTGAACAAGGAATGAGGAGTGAGAGAGCTGAACAAGGAATGGGGAGTGAGGGAGCTGAACAAGGAATGAGGAGTGAAGGAGCTGAACAAGGAATGAGGAGTGAGGGAGCTGAACAAGGAATGAGGAGTGAGGGAGCTGACAAGGAATGGGGAGTGAGGGAGCTGAACAAGGAATGAGGAGTGAAGGAGCTGAACAAGGAATGAGGAGTGAGGGAGCTGAACAAGGAATGAGGAGTGAGGGAGCTGACAAGGAATGGGGAGTGATGGAGCTGAACAAGGAATGAGGAGTGAGAAAGCTGAACAAGGAATGAGGAGTGAGGGAGCTGAACAAGGAATGGGGAGTGAGAGACTGGAACAAGGAATGGGGAGTGAAGGAGCTGAACAAGGAATAAGGGGTGAGGGACTGGAACAAGGAATGAGGAGTGAGGGAGCTGAACAAGGATTGAGGAGTGAGGGACTGGAAGAAGGAATGAGGAGTGAGGGAGCTGAACAAGGAATGAGGAGTGAGAGACTGGAACAAGGAATGAGGAGTGAGGGAGCTGAACAAGGAATGAGGAGTGAGGGAGCTGAACAAGGAATGAGGAGTGAGGGACTGGAACAAGGAATGGGGAGTGAGGGAGCTGAACAAGGAATGGGGAGTGAGGGAGCTGAACAAGGAATGAGGAGTGAGGGACCTGAACAAGGAATGAGGAGTGAGGGAGCTGAACAAGGAATGAGGAGTGGGAGCTGAACAAGGAATGGGGAGTGAGGGAGCTGAATAAGGAATGAGGAGTGAAGGAGCTGAACAAGGAATTAGGAGTGAGGGAGCTGAACAAGGAATGAGGAGTGAGGGAGCTGAACATGGAATGAGGAGTGAGGGACTGGAACAAGGAATGAGGAGTGAGAGACTGGAACAAGGAATGAGGAGTGGGGGAGCTGAACAAGGAATGAGGAGTGAGGGAGCTGAACAAGGAATGAGGAGTGAGGGAGCTGAACATGGAATGAGGAGTGAGAGACTGGAACAAGGAATGAGGAGTGAGGGAGCTGAACAAGGAATGAGGAGTGAGGGAGCTGAACAAGAAATGAGGAGTGAAGGAGCTGAACAGGGAATGGGGAGTGAGCGAGCTGACAAGGAATGGGGAGTGAGGTACCTGAACAAGGAATGAGGAGTGAGGGAGCTGAACAAGGAATGAGGAGTGAGGGAGCTGAACAAGAAATGAGGAGTGAAGGAGCTGAACAGGGAATGGGGAGTGAGCGAGCTGAACAAGGAATGGGGAGTGAGGTACCTGAACAAGGAATGAGGAGTGAGGGAGCTGAACAAGGAATGAGGAGTGAGGGAGCTGAACAAGAAATGAGGAGTGAAGGAGCTGAACAGGGAATGGGGAGTGAGCGAGCTGAACAAGGAATGGGGAGTGAGGTACCTGAACAAGGAATGAGGAGTGAGGGAGCTGAACAAGGAATGAGGAGTGAGGGAGCTGAACAAGAAATGGGGAGTGAGGGAGCTGAAGAAGGAATGAGGAGTAAAGGAGCTGAACAAGGAATGAGGAGTGAGGGAGCTGAACAAGGAATGAGGAGTGAGGGAGCTGAACATGGAATGAGGAGTGAGGGACTGGAACAAGGAATGAGGAGTGAGAGACTGGAACAAGGAATGAGGAGTGGGGGATCTGAAAAAGGAATGAGGAGTGAGGGAGCTGAACAAGGAATGAGGAGTGAGGGAGCTGAACATGGAATGAGGAGTGAGGGAGCTGAACAAGGGATGAGGAGTGAGAGACTGGAACAAGGAATGAGGAGTGAGGGAGCTGAACAAGGAATGAGGAGTGAGGGAGCTGAACAAGTGATGAGGAGTGAGAGACTGGAACAAGGAATGGGAAGTGAAGGAGCTGAACAGGAATGAGGAGTGAGGGAGCTGAACAAGGGATGAGGAGTGAGAGACTGGAACAAGGAATGAGAAGTGAAGGAGCTGAACAAGGAGTGAGAAGTGAGGGAGCTGAACAAGGAATGAGGAGTGAGGGAGCTGAACAAGAAATGAGGAGTGAAGGAGCTGAACAGGGAATGGGGAGTGAGCGAGCTGAACAAGGAATGGGGAGTGAGGGACCTGAACAAGGAATGAGGAGTGAGGGAGCTGAACAAGGAATGAGGAGTGAGGGAGCTGAACAAGAAATGGGGAGTGAGGGAGCTGAAAAAGGAATGAGGAGTAAAGGAGCTGAACAAGGAATGAGGAGTGAGGGAGCTGAACAAGGAATGAGGAGTGAGGGAGCTGAACATGGAATGAGGAGTGAGGGACTGGAACAAGGAATGAGGAGTGAGAGACTGGAACAAGGAATGAGGAGTGGGGGAGCTGAAAAAGGAATGAGGAGTGAGGGAGCTGAACAAGGAATGAGGAGTGAGGGAGCTGAACATGGAATGAGGAGTGAGAGACGGGAACAAGGAATGAGGAGTGAGGGACTGGAACAAGGAATGAGGAGTGAGGGACTGGAACAAGGAATGAGGAGTGACGGAGCTGAACAAGAAATGAGGAGTGAGGGAGCTGAACAAGGAGTGAAGAGTGAGGGGGCTGAACAAGGAATGAGGAGTGTGGGACTGGATCAAGGAATGAGGAGTGAGGGAGATGAACAAGGAATGAGGAGTGAAGGAGCTGAACAAGGAATGAGGAGTGAGGGAGCTGAATAAGGAATGAGGAGTGAAGTAGCTGAACAAGGAATGAGGAGTGACGGAGCTGAACAAGGAATGAGGAGTGAGAGAGCTGAACAAGGAATGGGGAGTGAGGGAGCTGAACAAGGAATGAGGAGTGAAGGAGCTGAACAAGGAATGAGGAGTGAGGGAGCTGAACAAGGAATGAGGAGTGAGGGAGCTGACAAGGAATGGGGAGTGAGGGAGCTGAACAAGGAATGAGGAGTGAAGGAGCTGAACAAGGAATGAGGAGTGAGGGAGCTGAACAAGGAATGAGGAGTGAGGGAGCTGACAAGGAATGGGGAGTGATGGAGCTGAACAAGGAATGAGGAGTGAGAAAGCTGAACAAGGAATGAGGAGTGAGGGAGCTGAACAAGGAATGAGGAGTGAGGGAGCTGAACAAGGAATGAGGAGTGAGGGAGCTGAACATGGAATGAGGAGTGAGAGACGGGAACAAGGAATGAGGAGTGAGGGACTGGAACAAGGAATGAGGAGTGAGGGACTGGAACAAGGAATGAGGAGTGACGGAGCTGAACAAGAAATGAGGAGTGAGGGAGCTGAACAAGGAGTGAAGAGTGAGGGGGCTGAACAAGGAATGAGGAGTGTGGGACTGGATCAAGGAATGAGGAGTGAGGGAGATGAACAAGGAATGAGGAGTGAAGGAGCTGAACAAGGAATGAGGAGTGAGGGAGCTGAATAAGGAATGAGGAGTGAAGTAGCTGAACAAGGAATGAGGAGTGACGGAGCTGAACAAGGAATGAGGAGTGAGAGAGCTGAACAAGGAATGGGGAGTGAGGGAGCTGAACAAGGAATGAGGAGTGAAGGAGCTGAACAAGGAATGAGGAGTGAGGGAGCTGAACAAGGAATGAGGAGTGAGGGAGCTGACAAGGAATGGGGAGTGAGGGAGCTGAACAAGGAATGAGGAGTGAAGGAGCTGAACAAGGAATGAGGAGTGAGGGAGCTGAACAAGGAATGAGGAGTGAGGGAGCTGACAAGGAATGGGGAGTGATGGAGCTGAACAAGGAATGAGGAGTGAGAAAGCTGAACAAGGAATGAGGAGTGAGGGAGCTGAACAAGGAATGGGGAGTGAGAGACTGGAACAAGGAATGGGGAGTGAAGGAGCTGAACAAGGAATAAGGGGTGAGGGACTGGAACAAGGAATGAGGAGTGAGGGAGCTGAACAAGGAATGAGGAGTGAGGGACTGGAAGAAGGAATGAGGAGTGAGGGAGCTGAACAAGGAATGAGGAGTGAGAGACTGGAACAAGGAATGAGGAGTGAGGGAGCTGAACAAGGAATGAGGAGTGAGGGAGCTGAACAAGGAATGAGGAGTGAGGGACTGGAACAAGGAATGGGGAGTGAGGGAGCTGAACAAGGAATGGGGAGTGAGGGAGCTGAACAAGGAATGAGGAGTGAGGGACCTGAACAAGGAATGAGGAGTGAGGGAGCTGAACAAGGAATGAGGAGTGGGAGCTGAACAAGGAATGGGGAGTGAGGGAGCTGAATAAGGAATGAGGAGTGAAGGAGCTGAACAAGGAATTAGGAGTGAGGGAGCTGAACAAGGAATGAGGAGTGAGGGAGCTGAACATGGAATGAGGAGTGAGGGACTGGAACAAGGAATGAGGAGTGAGAGACTGGAACAAGGAATGAGGAGTGGGGGAGCTGAACAAGGAATGAGGAGTGAGGGAGCTGAACAAGGAATGAGGAGTGAGGGAGCTGAACATGGAATGAGGAGTGAGAGACTGGAACAAGGAATGAGGAGTGAGGGAGCTGAACAAGGAATGAGGAGTGAGGGAGCTGAACAAGGAATGAGGAGTGAGGGAGCTGAACAAGAAATGAGGAGTGAAGGAGCTGAACAGGGAATGGGGAGTGAGCGAGCTGAACAAGGAATGGGGAGTGAGGTACCTGAACAAGGAATGAGGAGTGAGGGAGCTGAACAAGGAATGAGGAGTGAGGGAGCTGAACAAGAAATGAGGAGTGAAGGAGCTGAACAGGGAATGGGGAGTGAGCGAGCTGAACAAGGAATGGGGAGTGAGGTACCTGAACAAGGAATGAGGAGTGAGGGAGCTGAACAAGGAATGAGGAGTGAGGGAGCTGAACAAGAAATGAGGAGTGAAGGAGCTGAACAGGGAATGGGGAGTGAGCGAGCTGAACAAGGAATGGGGAGTGAGGTACCTGAACAAGGAATGAGGAGTGAGGGAGCTGAACAAGGAATGAGGAGTGAGGGAGCTGAACAAGAAATGGGGAGTGAGGGAGCTGAAGAAGGGATGAGGAGTAAAGGAGCTGAACAAGGAATGAGGAGTGAGGGAGCTGAACAAGGAATGAGGAGTGAGGGAGCTGAACATGGAATGAGGAGTGAGGGACTGGAACAAGGAATGAGGAGTGAGAGACTGGAACAAGGAATGAGGAGTGGGGGATCTGAAAAAGGAATGAGGAGTGAGGGAGCTGAACAAGGAATGAGGAGTGAGGGAGCTGAACATGGAATGAGGAGTGAGGGAGCTGAACAAGGGATGAGGAGTGAGAGACTGGAACAAGGAATGAGGAGTGAGGGAGCTGAACAAGGAATGAGGAGTGAGGGAGCTGAACAAGTGATGAGGAGTGAGAGACTGGAACAAGGAATGGGAAGTGAAGGAGCTGAACAGGAATGAGGAGTGAGGGAGCTGAACAAGGGATGAGGAGTGAGAGACTGGAACAAGGAATGAGAAGTGAAGGAGCTGAACAAGGAGTGAGAAGTGAGGGAGCTGAACAAGGAATGAGGAGTGAGGGAGCTGAACAAGAAATGAGGAGTGAAGGAGCTGAACAGGGAATGGGGAGTGAGCGAGCTGAACAAGGAATGGGGAGTGAGGGACCTGAACAAGGAATGAGGAGTGAGGGAGCTGAACAAGGAATGAGGAGTGAGGGAGCTGAACAAGAAATGGGGAGTGAGGGAGCTGAAAAAGGAATGAGGAGTAAAGGAGCTGAACAAGGAATGAGGAGTGAGGGAGCTGAACAAGGAATGAGGAGTGAGGGAGCTGAACATGGAATGAGGAGTGAGGGACTGGAACAAGGAATGAGGAGTGAGAGACTGGAACAAGGAATGAGGAGTGGGGGAGCTGAAAAAGGAATGAGGAGTGAGGGAGCTGAACAAGGAATGAGGAGTGAGGGAGCTGAACATGGAATGAGGAGTGAGAGACGGGAACAAGGAATGAGGAGTGAGGGACTGGAACAAGGAATGAGGAGTGAGGGACTGGAACAAGGAATGAGGAGTGACGGAGCTGAACAAGAAATGAGGAGTGAGGGAGCTGAACAAGGAGTGAAGAGTGAGGGGGCTGAACAAGGAATGAGGAGTGTGGGACTGGATCAAGGAATGAGGAGTGAGGGAGATGAACAAGGAATGAGGAGTGAAGGAGCTGAACAAGGAATGAGGAGTGAGGGAGCTGAATAAGGAATGAGGAGTGAAGTAGCTGAACAAGGAATGAGGAGTGACGGAGCTGAACAAGGAATGAGGAGTGAGAGAGCTGAACAAGGAATGGGGAGTGAGGGAGCTGAACAAGGAATGAGGAGTGAAGGAGCTGAACAAGGAATGAGGAGTGAGGGAGCTGAACAAGGAATGAGGAGTGAGGGAGCTGACAAGGAATGGGGAGTGAGGGAGCTGAACAAGGAATGAGGAGTGAAGGAGCTGAACAAGGAATGAGGAGTGAGGGAGCTGAACAAGGAATGAGGAGTGAGGGAGCTGACAAGGAATGGGGAGTGATGGAGCTGAACAAGGAATGAGGAGTGAGAAAGCTGAACAAGGAATGAGGAGTGAGGGAGCTGAACAAGGAATGGGGAGTGAGAGACTGGAACAAGGAATGGGGAGTGAAGGAGCTGAACAAGGAATAAGGGGTGAGGGACTGGAACAAGGAATGAGGAGTGAGGGAGCTGAACAAGGAATGAGGAGTGAGGGACTGGAAGAAGGAATGAGGAGTGAGGGAGCTGAACAAGGAATGAGGAGTGAGAGACTGGAACAAGGAATGAGGAGTGAGGGAGCTGAACAAGGAATGAGGAGTGAGGGAGCTGAACAAGGAATGAGGAGTGAGGGACTGGAACAAGGAATGGGGAGTGAGGGAGCTGAACAAGGAATGGGGAGTGAGGGAGCTGAACAAGGAATGAGGAGTGAAGGACCTGAACAAGGAATGAGGAGTGAGGGAGCTGAACAAGGAATGAGGAGTGGGAGCTGAACAAGGAATGGGGAGTGAGGGAGCTGAACAAGGAATGAGGAGTGAAGGAGCTGAACAAGGAATTAGGAGTGAGGGAGCTGAACAAGGAATGAGGAGTGAGGGAGCTGAACATGGAATGAGGAGTGAGGGACTGGAACAAGGAATGAGGAGTGAGAGACTGGAACAAGGAATGAGGAGTGGGGGAGCTGAACAAGGAATGAGGAGTGAGGGAGCTGAACAAGGAATGAGGAGTGAGGGAGCTGAACATGGAATGAGGAGTGAGAGACTGGAACAAGGAATGAGGAGTGAGGGAGCTGAACAAGGAATGAGGAGTGAGGGAGCTGAACAAGGAATGAGGAGTGAGGGAGCTGAACAAGAAATGAGGAGTGAAGGAGCTGAACAGGGAATGGGAAGTGAGCGAGCTGAACAAGGAATGGGGAGTGAGGTACCTGAACAAGGAATGAGGAGTGAGGGAGCTGAACAAGGAATGAGGAGTGAGGGAGCTGAACAAGAAATGGGGAGTGAGGGAGCTGAAGAAGGAATGAGGAGTAAAGGAGCTGAACAAGGAATGAGGAGTGAGGGAGCTGAACAAGGAATGAGGAGTGAGGGAGCTGAACATGGAATGAGGAGTGAGGGACTGGAACAAGGAATGAGGAGTGAGAGACTGGAACAAGGAATGAGGAGTGGGGGATCTGAAAAAGGAATGAGGAGTGAGGGAGCTGAACAAGGAATGAGGAGTGAGGGAGCTGAACATGGAATGAGGAGTGAGGGAGCTGAACAAGGGATGAGGAGTGAGAGACTGGAACAAGGAATGAGGAGTGAGGGAGCTGAACAAGGAATGAGGAGTGAGGGAGCGGAACAAGTGATGAGGAGTGAGAGACTGGAACAAGGAATGGGAAGTGAAGGAGCTGAACAGGAATGAGGAGTGAGGGAGCTGAACAAGGGATGAGGAGTGAGAGACTGGAACAAGGAATGAGAAGTGAAGGAGCTGAACAAGGAGTGAGAAGTGAGGGAGCTGAACACGGAATGAGGAGTGAGGGAGCTGAACAATGAATGGGGAGTGAGGGAGCTGAACAAGGAATGAGGAGTGAGGGATCTGAACAATGAATGGGGAGTGAGGGAGCTGAACAAGGATTTGGGATTGAGGGAGCTGAACAAGGAATGAGAATTGAAGGAGCTGAACAAGGAATGAGGAGTGAGGGAGCTGAATAAGGAATGAGGAGTGAAGTAGCTGAACAAGGAATGAGGAGTGAGGGAGTTGAACAAGGAATGAGGAGTGAGAGAGCTGAACAAGCAATGAGGAGTGAAGGAGCTGAACAAGGAATGAGAAGTGAGGGAGCTAAACAAGGAATGAGGAGTGAGGGAGCTGAACAAGGAATGGGGAGTGAGGGAGCTGAACAAGGAATGAGGAGTGAAGGAGCTGAACAAGGAATGAGGAGTGAGGGAGCTGAACAAGGAATGAGGAGTGAGGGAGCTGACAAGGAATGGGGAGTGATGGAGCTGAACAAGGAATGAGGAGTGAGAAAGCTGAACAAGGAATGAGGAGTGAGGGAGCTGAACAAGGAATGGGGAGTGAGAGACTGGAACAAGGAATGGGGAGTGAAGGAGCTGAACAAGGAATAAGGGGTGAGGGACTGGAACAAGGAATGAGGAGTGAGGGAGCTGAACAAGGAATGAGGAGTGAGGGACTGGAAGAAGGAATGAGGAGTGAGGGAGCTGAACAAGGAATGAGGAGTGAGAGACTGGAACAAGGAATGAGGAGTGAGGGAGCTGAACAAGGAATGAGGAGTGAGGGAGCTGAACAAGGAATGAGGAGTGAGGGACTGGAACAAGGAATGGGGAGTGAGGGAGCTGAACAAGGAATGGGGAGTGAGGGAGCTGAACAAGGAATGAGGAGTGAGGGACCTGAACAAGGAATGAGGAGTGAGGGAGCTGAACAAGGAATGAGGAGTGAGGGAGCTGAACAAGGAATGGGGAGTGAGGGAGCTGAACAAGGAATGAGGAGTGAAGGAGCTGAACAAGGAATGAGGAGTGAGGGAGCTGAACAAGGAATGAGGAGTGAGGGAGCTGAACATGGAATGAGGAGTGAGGGACTGGAACAAGGAATCAGGAGTGAGAGACTGGAACAAGGAATGAGGAGTGGGGGAGCTGAACAAGGAATGAAGAGTGAGGTAGCTGAACAAGGAATGAGGAGTGAGGGAGCTGAACATGGAATGAGGAGTGAGAGACTGGAACAAGGAATGAGGAGTGAGGGAGCTGAACAAGGAATGAGGAGTGAGGGAGCTGAACAAGAAATGAGGAGTGAAGGAGCTGAACAGGGAATGGGGAGTGAGCGAGCTGAACAAGGAATGGGGAGTGAGGGACCTGAACAAGGAATGAGGAGTGAGGGAGCTGAACAAGGAATGAGGAGTGAGGGAGCTGAACAAGAAATGGGGAGTGAGGGAGCTGAACGAGGAATGAGGAGTAAAGGAGCTGAACAAGGAATGAGGAGTGAGGGAGCTGAACAAGGAATGAGGAGTGAGGGAGCTGAACATGGAATGAGGAGTGAGGGACTGGAACAAGGAATGAGGAGTGAGAGACGGGAACAAGGAATGAGGAGTGAGGGACTGGAACAAGGAATGAGGAGTGAGGGTCTGGACCAAGGAATGAGGAGTGACGGAGCTGAACAAGAAATGAGGAGTGAGGGAGCTGAACAAGGAGTGAAGAGTGAGGGGGCTGAACAAGGAATGAGGAGTGAGGGACTGGATCAAGGAATGAGGAGTGAGGGAGATGAACAAGGAATGAGGAGTGAAGGAGCTGAACAAGGAATGAGGAGTGAGGGAGCTGAACAAGGAATAAGGAGTGGAGGAGCTGAACAAGGAGTGAGGAGTGAGGGACTGGAACAAGGAATGAAGAGTGAGGGACTGGAACAAGGAATGAGGAGTGAGGGAGCTGAACAAGGAACGGGGAGTGAGGGAGCTGAACAAGGAATGAGGAGTGAGGGAGCTGAACAAGGAATGGAGAGTGAGGGAGCTGAACAATGAATGAGGAGTGAGGGACTGGAACAAGGAATGAGGAGTGAGGGAGCTGAACAAGGAATGAGGAGTGAGGGAGCTGAACAAGGAATGAGGAGTGAAGGAACTGAACAGGGAATGGGGAATGAGGGAGCTGAACAAGGAATGGGGAGTGAGGGACCTGAACAAGGAATGAGGAGTGAGGGACTGGATCAAGGAATGAGGAGTGAGGGAGAAGAACAAGGAATGAGGAGTGAAGGAGCTGAACAAGGAGTGAAGAGTGAGGGGGCTGAAAAAGGAATGAGGAGTGAGGGACTGGATCAAGGAATGAGGAGTGAGGGAGATGAACAAGGAATGAGGAGTGAAGGAGCTGAACAAGGAATGAGGAGTGAGGGAGCTGAACAAGGAATGAGGAGTGAAGGAGCTGAACAAGGAGTGAGGAGTGAGGGACTGGAACAAGGAATGAGGAGTGAGGGACTGGAAGAAGGAATGAGGAGTGAGGGATCTGAACAAGGAATGGGGAGTGAGGCAGCTGAACAAGGAATGAGGAGTGAGGGAGCTGAACAAGGAATGGGGAGTGAGGGAGCTGAACAATGAATGAGGAGTGAGGGACTGGAACAAGGAATGAGGAGTGAGGGACTGGAACAAGGAATGAGCAGTGAGGGAGCTGAACAAGGGATGAGGAGTGAGAGACTGGAACAAGGAATGAGGAGTGAAGGAGCTGAACAAGGAATGAGGAGTGAGGGAGCTGAACAAGGGATGAGGAGTGAGAGACTGGAACAAGGAATGGGAAGTGAAGGAGCTGAACAGGAATGAGGAGTGAGGGAGCTGAACAAGGGATGAGGAGTGAGAGACTGGAACAAGGAATGAGAAGTGAAGGAGCTGAACAAGGAGTGAGAAGTGAGGGAGCTGAACACGGAATGAGGAGTGAGGGAGCTGATCAATGAATGAGGAGTGAGGGAGCTGAACAATGAATGGGGAGTGAGGGAGCTGAACAAGGATTGGGGATTGAGGGAGCTGAACAAGGAATGAGAATTGAAGGAGCTGAACAAGGAATGAGGAGTGAGGGAGCTGAATAAGGAATGAGGAGTGAAGTAGCTGAACAAGGAATGAGGAGTGAGTGAGCTGAACAAGGAATGAGGAGTGAGAGAGCTGAACAAGCAATGAGGAGTGAAGGAGCTGAACAAGGAATGAGAAGTGAGGGAGCTGAACAAGGAATGAGGAGTGAGGGAGCTGAACAAGGAATGGGGAGTGAGGGAGCTGAACAAGGAATGAGGAGTGAAGGAGCAGAACAAGGAATGAGGAGTGAGGGAGCTGAACAAGGAATGAGGAGTGAGGGAGCTGACAAGGAATGGGGAGTGATGGAGCTGAACAAGGAATGGGGAGTGAAGGAGCTGAACAAGGAATGAGGAGTGAGGGAGCTGAACAAGGAATGAGGAGTGAGGGAGCTGAACAAGGAATGGGGAGTGAGAGACTGGAACAAGGAATGAGGAGTGAAGGAGCTGAACAAGGAATGAGGAGTGAGGGAGCTGAACAAGGAATGAGGAGTGAGGGACTGGAACAAGGAATGAGGAGTGAGGGACTGGAACAAGGAATGAGGAGTGAGGGAGCTGAACAAGGGATGAGGAGTGAGAGACTGGAACAAGGAATGAGGAGTGAAGGAGCTGAACAAGGAATGAGGAGTGAGTGAGCTGAACAATTGATGAGGAGTGAGAGACTGGAACAAGGAATGGGAAGTGAAGGAGCTGAACAGGAATGAGGAGTGAGGGAGCTGAACAAGGGATGAGGAGTGAGAGACTGGAACAAGGAATGAGAAGTGAAGGAGCTGAACAAGGAGTGAGAAGTGAGGGAGCTGAACACGGAATGAGGAGTGAGGGAGCTGAACAATGAATGGGGAGTGAGGGAGCTGAACAAGGAATGAGGAGTGAGGGATCTGAACAATGAATGGGGAGTGAGGGAGCTGAACATGGAATGAGGAGTGAGGGAGCTGAACAAGGAATGAGGAGTGAGGGAGCTGAACAAGAAATGAGGAGTGAAGGAGCTGAACAGGGAATGGGGAGTGAGCGAGCTGAACAAGGAATGGGGAGTGAGGTACCTGAACAAGGAATGAGGAGTGAGGGAGCTGAACAAGGAATGAGGAGTGAGGGAGCTGAACAAGAAATGAGGAGTGAAGGAGCTGAACAGGGAATGGGGAGTGAGCGAGCTGAACAAGGAATGGGGAGTGAGGTACCTGAACAAGGAATGAGGAGTGAGGGAGCTGAACAAGGAATGAGGAGTGAGGGAGCTGAACAAGAAATGGGGAGTGAGGGAGCTGAAGAAGGAATGAGGAGTAAAGGAGCTGAACAAGGAATGAGGAGTGAGGGAGCTGAACAAGGAATGAGGAGTGAGGGAGCTGAACATGGAATGAGGAGTGAGGGACTGGAACAAGGAATGAGGAGTGAGAGACTGGAACAAGGAATGAGGAGTGGGGGATCTGAAAAAGGAATGAGGAGTGAGGGAGCTGAACAAGGAATGAGGAGTGAGGGAGCTGAACATGGAATGAGGAGTGAGGGAGCTGAACAAGGGATGAGGAGTGAGAGACTGGAACAAGGAATGAGGAGTGAGGGAGCTGAACAAGGAATGAGGAGTGAGGGAGCTGAACAAGTGATGAGGAGTGAGAGACTGGAACAAGGAATGGGAAGTGAAGGAGCTGAACAGGAATGAGGAGTGAGGGAGCTGAACAAGGGATGAGGAGTGAGAGACTGGAACAAGGAATGAGAAGTGAAGGAGCTGAACAAGGAGTGAGAAGTGAGGGAGCTGAACAAGGAATGAGGAGTGAGGGAGCTGAACAAGAAATGAGGAGTGAAGGAGCTGAACAGGGAATGGGGAGTGAGCGAGCTGAACAAGGAATGGGGAGTGAGGGACCTGAACAAGGAATGAGGAGTGAGGGAGCTGAACAAGGAATGAGGAGTGAGGGAGCTGAACAAGAAATGGGGAGTGAGGGAGCTGAAAAAGGAATGAGGAGTAAAGGAGCTGAACAAGGAATGAGGAGTGAGGGAGCTGAACAAGGAATGAGGAGTGAGGGAGCTGAACATGGAATGAGGAGTGAGGGACTGGAAAAAGGAATGAGGAGTGAGAGACTGGAACAAGGAATGAGGAGTGGGGGAGCTGAAAAAGGAATGAGGAGTGAGGGAGCTGAACAAGGAATGAGGAGTGAGGGAGCTGAACATGGAATGAGGAGTGAGAGACGGGAACAAGGAATGAGGAGTGAGGGACTGGAACAAGGAATGAGGAGTGAGGGACTGGAACAAGGAATGAGGAGTGACGGAGCTGAACAAGAAATGAGGAGTGAGGGAGCTGAACAAGGAGTGAAGAGTGAGGGGGCTGAACAAGGAATGAGGAGTGTGGGACTGGATCAAGGAATGAGGAGTGAGGGAGATGAACAAGGAATGAGGAGTGAAGGAGCTGAACAAGGAATGAGGAGTGAGGGAGCTGAATAAGGAATGAGGAGTGAAGTAGCTGAACAAGGAATGAGGAGTGACGGAGCTGAACAAGGAATGAGGAGTGAGAGAGCTGAACAAGGAATGGGGAGTGAGGGAGCTGAACAAGGAATGAGGAGTGAAGGAGCTGAACAAGGAATGAGGAGTGAGGGAGCTGAACAAGGAATGAGGAGTGAGGGAGCTGACAAGGAATGGGGAGTGAGGGAGCTGAACAAGGAATGAGGAGTGAAGGAGCTGAACAAGGAATGAGGAGTGAGGGAGCTGAACAAGGAATGAGGAGTGAGGGAGCTGACAAGGAATGGGGAGTGATGGAGCTGAACAAGGAATGAGGAGTGAGAAAGCTGAACAAGGAATGAGGAGTGAGGGAGCTGAACAAGGAATGGGGAGTGAGAGACTGGAACAAGGAATGGGGAGTGAAGGAGCTGAACAAGGAATAAGGGGTGAGGGACTGGAACAAGGAATGAGGAGTGAGGGAGCTGAACAAGGAATGAGGAGTGAGGGACTGGAAGAAGGAATGAGGAGTGAGGGAGCTGAACAAGGAATGAGGAGTGAGAGACTGGAACAAGGAATGAGGAGTGAGGGAGCTGAACAAGGAATGAGGAGTGAGGGAGCTGAACAAGGAATGAGGAGTGAGGGACTGGAACAAGGAATGGGGAGTGAGGGAGCTGAACAAGGAATGGGGAGTGAGGGAGCTGAACAAGGAATGAGGAGTGAAGGACCTGAACAAGGAATGAGGAGTGAGGGAGCTGAACAAGGAATGAGGAGTGGGAGCTGAACAAGGAATGGGGAGTGAGGGAGCTGAACAAGGAATGAGGAGTGAAGGAGCTGAACAAGGAATTAGGAGTGAGGGAGCTGAACAAGGAATGAGGAGTGAGGGAGCTGAACATGGAATGAGGAGTGAGGGACTGGAACAAGGAATGAGGAGTGAGAGACTGGAACAAGGAATGAGGAGTGGGGGAGCTGAACAAGGAATGAGGAGTGAGGGAGCTGAACAAGGAATGAGGAGTGAGGGAGCTGAACATGGAATGAGGAGTGAGAGACTGGAACAAGGAATGAGGAGTGAGGGAGCTGAACAAGGAATGAGGAGTGAGGGAGCTGAACAAGGAATGAGGAGTGAGGGAGCTGAACAAGAAATGAGGAGTGAAGGAGCTGAACAGGGAATGGGAAGTGAGCGAGCTGAACAAGGAATGGGGAGTGAGGTACCTGAACAAGGAATGAGGAGTGAGGGAGCTGAACAAGGAATGAGGAGTGAGGGAGCTGAACAAGAAATGGGGAGTGAGGGAGCTGAAGAAGGAATGAGGAGTAAAGGAGCTGAACAAGGAATGAGGAGTGAGGGAGCTGAACAAGGAATGAGGAGTGAGGGAGCTGAACATGGAATGAGGAGTGAGGGACTGGAACAAGGAATGAGGAGTGAGAGACTGGAACAAGGAATGAGGAGTGGGGGATCTGAAAAAGGAATGAGGAGTGAGGGAGCTGAACAAGGAATGAGGAGTGAGGGAGCTGAACATGGAATGAGGAGTGAGGGAGCTGAACAAGGGATGAGGAGTGAGAGACTGGAACAAGGAATGAGGAGTGAGGGAGCTGAACAAGGAATGAGGAGTGAGGGAGCGGAACAAGTGATGAGGAGTGAGAGACTGGAACAAGGAATGGGAAGTGAAGGAGCTGAACAGGAATGAGGAGTGAGGGAGCTGAACAAGGGATGAGGAGTGAGAGACTGGAACAAGGAATGAGAAGTGAAGGAGCTGAACAAGGAGTGAGAAGTGAGGGAGCTGAACACGGAATGAGGAGTGAGGGAGCTGAACAATGAATGGGGAGTGAGGGAGCTGAACAAGGAATGAGGAGTGAGGGATCTGAACAATGAATGGGGAGTGAGGGAGCTGAACAAGGATTTGGGATTGAGGGAGCTGAACAAGGAATGAGAATTGAAGGAGCTGAACAAGGAATGAGGAGTGAGGGAGCTGAATAAGGAATGAGGAGTGAAGTAGCTGAACAAGGAATGAGGAGTGAGGGAGTTGAACAAGGAATGAGGAGTGAGAGAGCTGAACAAGCAATGAGGAGTGAAGGAGCTGAACAAGGAATGAGAAGTGAGGGAGCTAAACAAGGAATGAGGAGTGAGGGAGCTGAACAAGGAATGGGGAGTGAGGGAGCTGAACAAGGAATGAGGAGTGAAGGAGCTGAACAAGGAATGAGGAGTGAGGGAGCTGAACAAGGAATGAGGAGTGAGGGAGCTGACAAGGAATGGGGAGTGATGGAGCTGAACAAGGAATGAGGAGTGAGAAAGCTGAACAAGGAATGAGGAGTGAGGGAGCTGAACAAGGAATGGGGAGTGAGAGACTGGAACAAGGAATGGGGAGTGAAGGAGCTGAACAAGGAATAAGGGGTGAGGGACTGGAACAAGGAATGAGGAGTGAGGGAGCTGAACAAGGAATGAGGAGTGAGGGACTGGAAGAAGGAATGAGGAGTGAGGGAGCTGAACAAGGAATGAGGAGTGAGAGACTGGAACAAGGAATGAGGAGTGAGGGAGCTGAACAAGGAATGAGGAGTGAGGGAGCTGAACAAGGAATGAGGAGTGAGGGACTGGAACAAGGAATGGGGAGTGAGGGAGCTGAACAAGGAATGGGGAGTGAGGGAGCTGAACAAGGAATGAGGAGTGAGGGACCTGAACAAGGAATGAGGAGTGAGGGAGCTGAACAAGGAATGAGGAGTGAGGGAGCTGAACAAGGAATGGGGAGTGAGGGAGCTGAACAAGGAATGAGGAGTGAAGGAGCTGAACAAGGAATGAGGAGTGAGGGAGCTGAACAAGGAATGAGGAGTGAGGGAGCTGAACATGGAAAGAGGAGTGAGGGACTGGAACAAGGAATCAGGAGTGAGAGACTGGAACAAGGAATGAGGAGTGGGGGAGCTGAACAAGGAATGAAGAGTGAGGTAGCTGAACAAGGAATGAGGAGTGAGGGAGCTGAACATGGAATGAGGAGTGAGAGACTGGAACAAGGAATGAGGAGTGAGGGAGCTGAACAAGGAATGAGGAGTGAGGGAGCTGAACAAGAAATGAGGAGTGAAGGAGCTGAACAGGGAATGGGGAGTGAGCGAGCTGAACAAGGAATGGGGAGTGAGGGACCTGAACAAGGAATGAGGAGTGAGGGAGCTGAACAAGGAATGAGGAGTGAGGGAGCTGAACAAGAAATGGGGAGTGAGGGAGCTGAACGAGGAATGAGGAGTAAAGGAGCTGAACAAGGAATGAGGAGTGAGGGAGCTGAACAAGGAATGAGGAGTGAGGGAGCTGAACATGGAATGAGGAGTGAGGGACTGGAACAAGGAATGAGGAGTGAGAGACGGGAACAAGGAATGAGGAGTGAGGGACTGGAACAAGGAATGAGGAGTGAGGGTCTGGACCAAGGAATGAGGAGTGACGGAGCTGAACAAGAAATGAGGAGTGAGGGAGCTGAACAAGGAGTGAAGAGTGAGGGGGCTGAACAAGGAATGAGGAGTGAGGGACTGGATCAAGGAATGAGGAGTGAGGGAGATGAACAAGGAATGAGGAGTGAAGGAGCTGAACAAGGAATGAGGAGTGAGGGAGCTGAACAAGGAATAAGGAGTGGAGGAGCTGAACAAGGAGTGAGGAGTGAGGGACTGGAACAAGGAATGAAGAGTGAGGGACTGGAACAAGGAATGAGGAGTGAGGGAGCTGAACAAGGAACGGGGAGTGAGGGAGCTGAACAAGGAATGAGGAGTGAGGGAGCTGAACAAGGAATGGAGAGTGAGGGAGCTGAACAATGAATGAGGAGTGAGGGACTGGAACAAGGAATGAGGAGTGAGGGAGCTGAACAAGGAATGAGGAGTGAGGGAGCTGAACAAGGAATGAGGAGTGAAGGAACTGAACAGGGAATGGGGAATGAGGGAGCTGAACAAGGAATGGGGAGTGAGGGACCTGAACAAGGAATGAGGAGTGAGGGACTGGATCAAGGAATGAGGAGTGAGGGAGAAGAACAAGGAATGAGGAGTGAAGGAGCTGAACAAGGAGTGAAGAGTGAGGGGGCTGAAAAAGGAATGAGGAGTGAGGGACTGGATCAAGGAATGAGGAGTGAGGGAGATGAACAAGGAATGAGGAGTGAAGGAGCTGAACAAGGAATGAGGAGTGAGGGAGCTGAACAAGGAATGAGGAGTGAAGGAGCTGAACAAGGAGTGAGGAGTGAGGGACTGGAACAAGGAATGAGGAGTGAGGGACTGGAAGAAGGAATGAGGAGTGAGGGATCTGAACAAGGAATGGGGAGTGAGGCAGCTGAACAAGGAATGAGGAGTGAGGGAGCTGAACAAGGAATGGGGAGTGAGGGAGCTGAACAATGAATGAGGAGTGAGGGACTGGAACAAGGAATGAGGAGTGAGGGACTGGAACAAGGAATGAGCAGTGAGGGAGCTGAACAAGGGATGAGGAGTGAGAGACTGGAACAAGGAATGAGGAGTGAAGGAGCTGAACAAGGAATGAGGAGTGAGGGAGCTGAACAAGGGATGAGGAGTGAGAGACTGGAACAAGGAATGGGAAGTGAAGGAGCTGAACAGGAATGAGGAGTGAGGGAGCTGAACAAGGGATGAGGAGTGAGAGACTGGAACAAGGAATGAGAAGTGAAGGAGCTGAACAAGGAGTGAGAAGTGAGGGAGCTGAACACGGAATGAGGAGTGAGGGAGCTGATCAATGAATGAGGAGTGAGGGAGCTGAACAATGAATGGGGAGTGAGGGAGCTGAACAAGGAATGGGGATTGAGGGAGCTGAACAAGGAATGAGAATTGAAGGAGCTGAACAAGGAATGAGGAGTGAGGGAGCTGAATAAGGAATGAGGAGTGAAGTAGCTGAACAAGGAATGAGGAGTGAGTGAGCTGAACAAGGAATGAGGAGTGAGAGAGCTGAACAAGCAATGAGGAGTGAAGGAGCTGAACAAGGAATGAGAAGTGAGGGAGCTGAACAAGGAATGAGGAGTGAGGGAGCTGAACAAGGAATGGGGAGTGAGGGAGCTGAACAAGGAATGAGGAGTGAAGGAGCAGAACAAGGAATGAGGAGTGAGGGAGCTGAACAAGGAATGAGGAGTGAGGGAGCTGACAAGGAATGGGGAGTGATGGAGCTGAACAAGGAATGGGGAGTGAAGGAGCTGAACAAGGAATGAGGAGTGAGGGAGCTGAACAAGGAATGAGGAGTGAGGGAGCTGAACAAGGAATGGGGAGTGAGAGACTGGAACAAGGAATGAGGAGTGAAGGAGCTGAACAAGGAATGAGGAGTGAGGGAGCTGAACAAGGAATGAGGAGTGAGGGACTGGAACAAGGAATGAGGAGTGAGGGACTGGAACAAGGAATGAGGAGTGAGGGAGCTGAACAAGGGATGAGGAGTGAGAGACTGGAACAAGGAATGAGGAGTGAAGGAGCTGAACAAGGAATGAGGAGTGAGTGAGCTGAACAATTGATGAGGAGTGAGAGACTGGAACAAGGAATGGGAAGTGAAGGAGCTGAACAGGAATGAGGAGTGTGGGAGCTGAACAAGGGATGAGGAGTGAGAGACTGGAACAAGGAATGAGAAGTGAAGGAGCTGAACAAGGAGTGAGAAGTGAGGGAGCTGAACACGGAATGAGGAGTGAGGGAGCTGAACAATGAATGGGGAGTGAGGGAGCTGAACAAGGAATGAGGAGTGAGGGATCTGAACAATGAATGGGGAGTGAGGGAGCTGAACATGGAATGAGGAGTGAGGGAGCTGAACAAGGAATGAGGAGTGAGGGAGCTGAACAAGAAATGAGGAGTGAAGGAGCTGAACAGGGAATGGGGAGTGAGCGAGCTGAACAAGGAATGGGGAGTGAGGGACCTGAACAAGGAATGAGGAGTGAGGGAGCTGAACAAGGAATGAGGAGTGAGGGAGCTGAACAAGAAATGGGGTGTGAGGGAGCTGAACAAGGAATGAGGAGTAAAGGAGCTGAAGAAGGAATGAGGAGTGAGGGAGCTGAACAAGGAATGAGGAGTGAGGGAGCTGAACATGGAATGAGGAGTGAGGGACTGGAACAAGGAATGAGGAGTGAGAGACTGGAACAAGGAATGAGGAGTGGGGGAGCTGAAAAAGGAATGAGGAGTGAGGGAGCTGAACAAAGTATGAGGAGTGAGGGAGCTGAACATGGAATGAGGAGTGAGAGACGGGAACAAGGAATGAGGAGTGAGGGACTGGAACAAGGAATGAGGAGTGAGGGACTGGAACAAGGAATGAGGAGTGACGGAGCTGAACAAGAAATGAGGAGTGAGGGAGCTGAACAAGGAGTGAAGAGTGAGGGGGCTGAACAAGGAATGAGGAGTGAGGGACTGGATCAAGGAATGAGGAGTGAGGGAGATGAACAAGGAATGAGGAGTGAAGGAGCTGAACAAGGAATGAGGAGTGAGGGAGCTGAATAAGGAATGAGGAGTGAAGTAGCTGAACAAGGAATGAGGAGTGACGGAGCTGAACAAGGAATGAGGAGTGAGAGAGCTGAACAAGCAATGAGGAGTGAAGGAGCTGAACAAGGAATGAGAAGTGAGGGAGCTGAACAAGGAATGAGGAGTGAGGGAGCTGAACAAGGAATGGGGAGTGAGGGAGCTGAACAAGGAATGAGGAGTGAAGGAGCTGAACAAGGAATGAGGAGTGAGGGAGCTGAACAAGGAATGAGGAGTGAAGGAGCTGAACAAGGAGTGAGGAGTGAGGGACTGGAACAAGGAATGAGGAGTGAGGGACTGGAAGAAGGAATGAGGAGTGAGGGATCTGAACAAGGAATGGGGAGTGAGGCAGCTGAACAAGGAATGAGGAGTGAGGGAGCTGAACAAGGAATGGGGAGTGAGGGAGCTGAACAATGAATGAGGAGTGAGGGACTGGAACAAGGAATGAGGAGTGAGGGACTGGAACAAGGAATGAGCAGTGAGGGAGCTGAACAAGGGATGAGGAGTGAGAGACTGGAACAAGGAATGAGGAGTGAAGGAGCTGAACAAGGAATGAGGAGTGAGGGAGCTGAACAAGGGATGAGGAGTGAGAGACTGGAACAAGGAATGGGAAGTGAAGGAGCTGAACAGGAATGAGGAGTGAGGGAGCTGAACAAGGGATGAGGAGTGAGAGACTGGAACAAGGAATGAGAAGTGAAGGAGCTGAACAAGGAGTGAGAAGTGAGGGAGCTGAACACGGAATGAGGAGTGAGGGAGCTGATCAATGAATGAGGAGTGAGGGAGCTGAACAATGAATGGGGAGTGAGGGAGCTGAACAAGGAATGGGGATTGAGGGAGCTGAACAAGGAATGAGAATTGAAGGAGCTGAACAAGGAATGAGGAGTGAGGGAGCTGAATAAGGAATGAGGAGTGAAGTAGCTGAACAAGGAATGAGGAGTGAGTGAGCTGAACAAGGAATGAGGAGTGAGAGAGCTGAACAAGCAATGAGGAGTGAAGGAGCTGAACAAGGAATGAGAAGTGAGGGAGCTGAACAAGGAATGAGGAGTGAGGGAGCTGAACAAGGAATGGGGAGTGAGGGAGCTGAACAAGGAATGAGGAGTGAAGGAGCAGAACAAGGAATGAGGAGTGAGGGAGCTGAACAAGGAATGAGGAGTGAGGGAGCTGACAAGGAATGGGGAGTGATGGAGCTGAACAAGGAATGGGGAGTGAAGGAGCTGAACAAGGAATGAGGAGTGAGGGAGCTGAACAAGGAATGAGGAGTGAGGGAGCTGAACAAGGAATGGGGAGTGAGAGACTGGAACAAGGAATGAGGAGTGAAGGAGCTGAACAAGGAATGAGGAGTGAGGGAGCTGAACAAGGAATGAGGAGTGAGGGACTGGAACAAGGAATGAGGAGTGAGGGACTGGAACAAGGAATGAGGAGTGAGGGAGCTGAACAAGGGATGAGGAGTGAGAGACTGGAACAAGGAATGAGGAGTGAAGGAGCTGAACAAGGAATGAGGAGTGAGTGAGCTGAACAATTGATGAGGAGTGAGAGACTGGAACAAGGAATGGGAAGTGAAGGAGCTGAACAGGAATGAGGAGTGAGGGAGCTGAACAAGGGATGAGGAGTGAGAGACTGGAACAAGGAATGAGAAGTGAAGGAGCTGAACAAGGAGTGAGAAGTGAGGGAGCTGAACACGGAATGAGGAGTGAGGGAGCTGAACAATGAATGGGGAGTGAGGGAGCTGAACAAGGAATGAGGAGTGAGGGATCTGAACAATGAATGGGGAGTGAGGGAGCTGAACATGGAATGAGGAGTGAGGGAGCTGAACAAGGAATGAGGAGTGAGGGAGCTGAACAAGAAATGAGGAGTGAAGGAGCTGAACAGGGAATGGGGAGTGAGCGAGCTGAACAAGGAATGGGGAGTGAGGGACCTGAACAAGGAATGAGGAGTGAGGGAGCTGAACAAGGAATGAGGAGTGAGGGAGCTGAACAAGAAATGGGGTGTGAGGGAGCTGAACAAGGAATGAGGAGTAAAGGAGCTGAAGAAGGAATGAGGAGTGAGGGAGCTGAACAAGGAATGAGGAGTGAGGGAGCTGAACATGGAATGAGGAGTGAGGGACTGGAACAAGGAATGAGGAGTGAGAGACTGGAACAAGGAATGAGGAGTGGGGGAGCTGAAAAAGGAATGAGGAGTGAGGGAGCTGAACAAAGTATGAGGAGTGAGGGAGCTGAACATGGAATGAGGAGTGAGAGACGGGAACAAGGAATGAGGAGTGAGGGACTGGAACAAGGAATGAGGAGTGAGGGACTGGAACAAGGAATGAGGAGTGACGGAGCTGAACAAGAAATGAGGAGTGAGGGAGCTGAACAAGGAGTGAAGAGTGAGGGGGCTGAACAAGGAATGAGGAGTGAGGGACTGGATCAAGGAATGAGGAGTGAGGGAGATGAACAAGGAATGAGGAGTGAAGGAGCTGAACAAGGAATGAGGAGTGAGGGAGCTGAATAAGGAATGAGGAGTGAAGTAGCTGAACAAGGAATGAGGAGTGACGGAGCTGAACAAGGAATGAGGAGTGAGAGAGCTGAACAAGCAATGAGGAGTGAAGGAGCTGAACAAGGAATGAGAAGTGAGGGAGCTGAACAAGGAATGAGGAGTGAGGGAGCTGAACAAGGAATGGGGAGTGAGGGAGCTGAACAAGGAATGAGGAGTGAAGGAGCTGAACAAGGAATGAGGAGTGAGGGAGCTGAACAAGGAATGAGGAGTGAGGGAGCTGACAAGGAATGGGGAGTGATGGAGCTGAACAAGGAATGAGGAGTGAGAAAGCTGAACAAGGAATGAGGAGTGAGGGAGCTGAACAAGGAATGGGGAGTGAGAGACTGGAACAAGGAATGGGGAGTGAAGGAGCTGAACAAGGAATAAGGGGTGAGGGACTGGAACAAGGAATGAGGAGTGAGGGAGCTGAACAAGGAATGAGGAGTGAGGGACTGGAAGAAGGAATGAGGAGTGAGGGAGCTGAACAAGGAATGAGGAGTGAGAGACTGGAACAAGGAATGAGGAGTGAGGGAGCTGAACAAGGAATGAGGAGTGAGGGAGCTGAACAAGGAATGAGGAGTGAGGGACTGGAACAAGGAATGGGGAGTGAGGGAGCTGAACAAGGAATGGGGAGTGAGGGAGCTGAACAAGGAATGAGGAGTGAGGGACCTGAACAAGGAATGAGGAGTGAGGGAGCTGAACAAGGAATGAGGAGTGGGAGCTGAACAAGGAATGGGGAGTGAGGGAGCTGAACAAGGAATGAGGAGTGAAGGAGCTGAACAAGGAATGAGGAGTGAGGGAGCTGAACAAGGAATGAGGAGTGAGGGAGCTGAACATGGAATGAGGAGTGAGGGACTGGAACAAGGAATGAGGAGTGAGAGACTGGAACAAGGAATGAGGAGTGGGGGAGCTGAACAAGGAATGAGGAGTGAGGGAGCTGAACAAGGAATGAGGAGTGAGGGAGCTGAACATGGAATGAGGAGTGAGAGACTGGAACAAGGAATGAGGAGTGAGGGAGCTGAACAAGGAATGAGGAGTGAGGGAGCTGAACAAGGAGTGAAGAGTGAGGGGGCTGAACAAGGAATGAGGAGTGAGGGACTGGATCAAGGAATGAGGAGTGAGGGAGATGAACAAGGAATGAGGAGTGAAGGAGCTGAACAAGGAATGAGGAGTGAGGGAGCTGAACAAGGAATAAGGAGTGGAGGAGCTGAACAAGGAGTGAGGAGTGAGGGACTGGAACAAGGAATGAAGAGTGAGGGACTGGAACAAGGAATGAGGAGTGAGGGAGCTGAACAAGGAACGGGGAGTGAGGGAGCTGAACAAGGAATGAGGAGTGAGGGAGCTGAACAAGGAATGGAGAGTGAGGGAGCTGAACAATGAATGAGGAGTGAGGGACTGGAACAAGGAATGAGGAGTGAGGGAGCTGAACAAGGAATGAGGAGTGAGGGAGCTGAACAAGGAATGAGGAGTGAAGGAACTGAACAGGGAATGGGGAATGAGGGAGCTGAACAAGGAATGGGGAGTGAGGGACCTGAACAAGGAATGAGGAGTGAGGGACTGGATCAAGGAATGAGGAGTGAGGGAGAAGAACAAGGAATGAGGAGTGAAGGAGCTGAACAAGGAGTGAAGAGTGAGGGGGCTGAAAAAGGAATGAGGAGTGAGGGACTGGATCAAGGAATGAGGAGTGAGGGAGATGAACAAGGAATGAGGAGTGAAGGAGCTGAACAAGGAATGAGGAGTGAGGGAGCTGAACAAGGAATGAGGAGTGAAGGAGCTGAACAAGGAGTGAGGAGAGAGGGACTGGAACAAGGAATGAGGAGTGAGGGACTGGAAGAAGGAATGAGGAGTGAGGGATCTGAACAAGGAATGGGGAGTGAGGCAGCTGAACAAGGAATGAGGAGTGAGGGAGCTGAACAAGGAATGGGGAGTGAGGGAGCTGAACAATGAATGAGGAGTGAGGGACTGGAACAAGGAATGAGGAGTGAGGGACTGGAACAAGGAATGAGCAGTGAGGGAGCTGAACAAGGGATGAGGAGTGAGAGACTGGAACAAGGAATGAGGAGTGAAGGAGCTGAACAAGGAATGAGGAGTGAGGGAGCTGAACAAGGGATGAGGAGTGAGAGACTGGAACAAGGAATGGGAAGTGAAGGAGCTGAACAGGAATGAGGAGTGAGGGAGCTGAACAAGGGATGAGGAGTGAGAGACTGGAACAAGGAATGAGAAGTGAAGGAGCTGAACAAGGAGTGAGAAGTGAGGGAGCTGAACACGGAATGAGGAGTGAGGGAGCTGATCAATGAATGAGGAGTGAGGGAGCTGAACAATGAATGGGGAGTGAGGGAGCTGAACAAGGATTGGGGATTGAGGGAGCTGAACAAGGAATGAGAATTGAAGGAGCTGAACAAGGAATGAGGAGTGAGGGAGCTGAATAAGGAATGAGGAGTGAAGTAGCTGAACAAGGAATGAGGAGTGAGTGAGCTGAACAAGGAATGAGGAGTGAGAGAGCTGAACAAGCAATGAGGAGTGAAGGAGCTGAACAAGGAATGAGAAGTGAGGGAGCTGAACAAGGAATGAGGAGTGAGGGAGCTGAACAAGGAATGGGGAGTGAGGGAGCTGAACAAGGAATGAGGAGTGAAGGAGCTGAACAAGGAATGAGGAGTGAGGGAGCTGAACAAGGAATGAGGAGTGAGGGAGCTGACAAGGAATGGGGAGTGATGGAGCTGAACAAGGAATGGGGAGTGAAGGAGCTGAACAAGGAATGAGGAGTGAGGGAGCTGAACAAGGAATGAGGAGTGAGGGAGCTGAACAAGGAATGGGGAGTGAGAGACTGGAACAAGGAATGAGGAGTGAAGGAGCTGAACAAGGAATGAGGAGTGAGGGAGCTGAACAAGGAATGAGGAGTGAGGGACTGGAACAAGGAATGAGGAGTGAGGGACTGGAACAAGGAATGAGGAGTGAGGGAGCTGAACAAGGGATGAGGAGTGAGAGACTGGAACAAGGAATGAGGAGTGAAGGAGCTGAACAAGGAATGAGGAGTGAGTGAGCTGAACAATTGATGAGGAGTGAGAGACTGGAACAAGGAATGGGAAGTGAAGGAGCTGAACAGGAATGAGGAGTGAGGGAGCTGAACAAGGGATGAGGAGTGAGAGACTGGAACAAGGAATGAGAAGTGAAGGAGCTGAACAAGGAGTGAGAAGTGAGGGAGCTGAACACGGAATGAGGAGTGAGGGAGCTGAACAATGAATGGGGAGTGAGGGAGCTGAACAAGGAATGAGGAGTGAGGGATCTGAACAATGAATGGGGAGTGAGGGAGCTGAACATGGAATGAGGAGTGAGGGAGCTGAACAAGGAATGAGGAGTGAGGGAGCTGAACAAGAAATGAGGAGTGAAGGAGCTGAACAGGGAATGGGGAGTGAGCGAGCTGAACAAGGAATGGGGAGTGAGGGACCTGAACAAGGAATGAGGAGTGAGGGAGCTGAACAAGGAATGAGGAGTGAGGGAGCTGAACAAGAAATGGGGTGTGAGGGAGCTGAACAAGGAATGAGGAGTAAAGGAGCTGAACAAGGAATGAGGAGTGAGGGAGCTGAACAAGGAATGAGGAGTGAGGGAGCTGAACATGGAATGAGGAGTGAGGGACTGGAACAAGGAATGAGGAGTGAGAGACTGGAACAAGGAATGAGGAGTGGGGGAGCTGAAAAAGGAATGAGGAGTGAGGGAGCTGAACAAAGTATGAGGAGTGAGGGAGCTGAACATGGAATGAGGAGTGAGAGACGGGAACAAGGAATGAGGAGTGAGGGACTGGAACAAGGAATGAGGAGTGAGGGACTGGAACAAGGAATGAGGAGTGACGGAGCTGAACAAGAAATGAGGAGTGAGGGAGCTGAACAAGGAGTGAAGAGTGAGGGGGCTGAACAAGGAATGAGGAGTGAGGGACTGGATCAAGGAATGAGGAGTGAGGGAGATGAACAAGGAATGAGGAGTGAAGGAGCTGAACAAGGAATGAGGAGTGAGGGAGCTGAATAAGGAATGAGGAGTGAAGTAGCTGAACAAGGAATGAGGAGTGACGGAGCTGAACAAGGAATGAGGAGTGAGAGAGCTGAACAAGCAATGAGGAGTGAAGGAGCTGAACAAGGAATGAGAAGTGAGGGAGCTGAACAAGGAATGAGGAGTGAGGGAGCTGAACAAGGAATGGGGAGTGAGGGAGCTGAACAAGGAATGAGGAGTGAAGGAGCTGAACAAGGAATGAGGAGTGAGGGAGCTGAACAAGGAATGAGGAGTGAGGGAGCTGACAAGGAATGGGGAGTGATGGAGCTGAACAAGGAATGAGGAGTGAGAAAGCTGAACAAGGAATGAGGAGTGAGGGAGCTGAACAAGGAATGGGGAGTGAGAGACTGGAACAAGGAATGGGGAGTGAAGGAGCTGAACAAGGAATAAGGGGTGAGGGACTGGAACAAGGAATGAGGAGTGAGGGAGCTGAACAAGGAATGAGGAGTGAGGGACTGGAAGAAGGAATGAGGAGTGAGGGAGCTGAACAAGGAATGAGGAGTGAGAGACTGGAACAAGGAATGAGGAGTGAGGGAGCTGAACAAGGAATGAGGAGTGAGGGAGCTGAACAAGGAATGAGGAGTGAGGGACTGGAACAAGGAATGGGGAGTGAGGGAGCTGAACAAGGAATGGGGAGTGAGGGAGCTGAACAAGGAATGAGGAGTGAGGGACCTGAACAAGGAATGAGGAGTGAGGGAGCTGAACAAGGAATGAGGAGTGGGAGCTGAACAAGGAATGGGGAGTGAGGGAGCTGAACAAGGAATGAGGAGTGAAGGAGCTGAACAAGGAATGAGGAGTGAGGGAGCTGAACAAGGAATGAGGAGTGAGGGAGCTGAACATGGAATGAGGAGTGAGGGACTGGAACAAGGAATGAGGAGTGAGAGACTGGAACAAGGAATGAGGAGTGGGGGAGCTGAACAAGGAATGAGGAGTGAGGGAGCTGAACAAGGAATGAGGAGTGAGGGAGCTGAACATGGAATGAGGAGTGAGAGACTGGAACAAGGAATGAGGAGTGAGGGAGCTGAACAAGGAATGAGGAGTGAGGGAGCTGAACAAGGAATGAGGAGTGAGGGAGCTGAACAAGAAATGAGGAGTGAAGGAGCTGAACAGGGAATGGGGAGTGAGCGAGCTGAACAAGGAATGAGGAGTGAGGGAGCTGAACAAGGAATGAGGAGTGAGGGAGCTGAACAAGAAATGGGGAGTGAGGGAGCTGAAGAAGGAATGAGGAGTAAAGGAGCTGAACAAGGAATGAGGAGTGAGGGAGCTGAACAAGGAATGAGGAGTGAGGGAGCTGAACATGGAATGAGGAGTGAGGGACTGGAACAAGGAATGAGGAGTGAGAGACTGGAACAAGGAATGAGGAGTGGGGGAGCTGAAAAAGGAATGAGGAGTGAGGGAGCTGAACAAGGAATGAGGAGTGAGGGAGCTGAACATGGAATGAGGAGTGAGGGAGCTGAACAAGGGATGAGGAGTGAGAGACTGGAACAAGGAATGAGGAGTGAGGGAGCTGAACAAGGAATGAGGAGTGAGGGAGCTGAACAAGTGATGAGGAGTGAGAGACTGGAACAGGGAATGGGAAGTGAAGGAGCTGAACAGGAATGAGGAGTGAGGGAGCTGAACAAGGGATGAGGAGTGAGAGACTGGAACAAGGAATGAGAAGTGAAGGAGCTGAACAAGGAGTGAGAAGTGAGGGAGCTGAACACGGAATGAGGAGTGAGGGAGCTGAACAATGAATGGGGAGTGAGGGAGCTGAACAAGGAATGAGGAGTGAGGGATCTGAACAATGAATGGGGAGTGAGGGAGCTGAACAAGGATTTGGGATTGAGGGAGCTGAACAAGGAATGAGAATTGAAGGAGCTGAACAAGGAATGAGGAGTGAGGGAGCTGAATAAGGAATGAGGAGTGAAGTAGCTGAACAAGGAATGAGGAGTGAGGGAGTTGAACAAGGAATGAGGAGTGAGAGAGCTGAACAAGCAATGAGGAGTGAAGGAGCTGAACAAGGAATGAGAAGTGAGGGAGCTGAACAAGGAATGAGGAGTGAGGGAGCTGAACAAGGAATGGGGAGTGAGGGAGCTGAACAAGGAATGAGGAGTGAAGGAGCTGAACAAGGAATGAGGAGTGAGGGAGCTGAACAAGGAATGAGGAGTGAGGGAGCTGACAAGGAATGGGGAGTGATGGAGCTGAACAAGGAATGAGGAGTGAGAAAGCTGAACAAGGAATGAGGAGTGAGGGAGCTGAACAAGGAATGGGGAGTGAGAGACTGGAACAAGGAATGGGGAGTGAAGGAGCTGAACAAGGAATAAGGGGTGAGAGACTGGAACAAGGAATGAGGAGTGAGGGAGCTGAACAAGGAATGAGGAGTGAGGGACTGGAAGAAGGAATGAGGAGTGAGGGAGCTGAACAAGGAATGAGGAGTGAGAGACTGGAACAAGGAATGAGGAGTGAGGGAGCTGAACAAGGAATGAGGAGTGAGGGAGCTGAACAAGGAATGAGGAGTGAGGGACTGGAACAAGGAATGGGGAGTGAGGGAGCTGAACAAGGAATGGGGAGTGAGGGAGCTGAACAAGGAATGAGGAGTGAGGGACCTGAACAAGGAATGAGGAGTGAGGGAGCTGTACAAGGAATGGGGAGTGAGGGAGCTGAACAAGGAATGAGGAGTGAGGGAGCTGAACATGGAATGAGGAGTGAGGGACTGGAACAAGGAATGAGGAGTGAGAGACTGGAACAAGGAATGAGGAGTGGGGGAGCTGAACAAGGAATGAGTAGTGAGGGAGCTGAACAAGGAATGAGGAGTGAGGGAGCTGAACATGGAATGAGGAGTGAGAGACTGGAACAAGGAATGAGGAGTGAGGGAGCTGAACAAGGAATGAGGAGTGAGGGAGCTGAACAAGGAATGAGGAGTGAGGGAGCTGAACAAGAAATGAGGAGTGAAGGAGCTGAACAGGGAATGGGGAGTGAGCGAGCTGAACAAGGAATGGGGAGTGAGGGACCTGAACAAGGAATGAGGAGTGAGGGAGCTGAACAAGGAATGAGGAGTGAGGGAGCTGAACAAGAAATGGGGAGTGAGGGAGCTGAACAAGGAATGAGGAGTGAGAGACGGGAACAAGGAATGAGGAGTGAGGGACTGGAACAAGGAATGAGGAGTGAGGGTCTGGAACAAGGAATGAGGAGTGACGGAGCTGAACAAGAAATGAGGAGTGAGGGAGCTGAACAAGGAGTGAAGAGTGAGGGGGATGAACAAGGAATGAGGAGTGAGGGACTGGATCAAGGAATGAGGAGTGAGGGAGATGAACAAGGAATGAGGAGTGAAGGAGCTGAACAAGGAATGAGGAGTGAGGGAGCTGAACAAGGAATAAGGAGTGGAGGAGCTGAACAAGGAGTGAGGAGTGAGGGACTGGAACAAGGAATGAGGAGTGAGGGACTGGAAAAATTAATGAGGAGTGAGGGAGCTGAACAAGGAATGGGGAGTGAGGGAGCTGAACAAGGAATGAGGAGTGAGGGAGCTGAACAAGGAATGGGGAGTGAGGGAGCTGAACAAGGAATGAGGAGTGAGGGAGCTGAACAAGGAATGAGGAGTGAAGGAACTGAACAGGGAATGGGGAGTGAGGGAGCTGAACAAGGAATGGGGAGTGAGGGACCTGAACAAGGAATGAGGAGTGAGGGACTGGATCAAGGAATGAGGAGTGAGGGAGAAGAACAAGGAATGAGGAGTGAAGGAGCTGAACAAGGAGTGAAGAGTGAGGGGGCTGAAAAAGGAATGAGGAGTGAGGGACTGGATCAAGGAATGAGGAGTGAGGGAGATGAACAAGGAATGAGGAGTGAAGGAGCTGAACAAGGAATGAGGAGTGAGGGAGCTGAACAAGGAATGAGGAGTGAAGGAGCTGAACAAGGAGTGAGGAGTGAGGGACTGGAACAAGGAATGAGGAGTGAGGGACTGGAAGAAGGAATGAGGAGTGAGGGATCTGAACAAGGAATGGGGAGTGAGGCAGCTGAACAAGGAATGAGGAGTGAGGGAGCTGAACAAGGAATGGGGAGTGAGGGAGCTGAAAAATGAATGAGGAGTGAGGGACTGGAACAAGGAATGAGGAGTGAGGGACTGGAACAAGGAATGAGGAGTGAGGGAGCTGAACAAGGGATGAGGAGTGAGAGACTGGAACAAGGAATGAGGAGTGAAGGAGCTGAACAAGGAATGAGGAGTGAGGGAGCTGAACAAGGGATGAGGAGTGAGAGACTGGAACAAGGAATGAGAAGTGAAGGAGCTGAACAAGGAGTGAGAAGTGAGGGAGCTGAACACGGAATGAGGAGTGAGGGAGCTGATCAATGAATGAGGAGTGAGGGAGCTGAACAATGAATGGGGAGTGAGGGAGCTGAACAAGGATTGGGGATTGAGGGAGCTGAACAAGGAATGAGGAGTGAAGTAGCTG
Source organism: Hemitrygon akajei (assembly GCF_048418815.1). Classification (NCBI taxonomy): domain Eukaryota; kingdom Metazoa; phylum Chordata; class Chondrichthyes; order Myliobatiformes; family Dasyatidae; genus Hemitrygon; species Hemitrygon akajei. The sequence goes on along the minus strand of NC_133127.1, from coordinate 10,076,010 downwards.
AACAAGGAATGAGGAGTGAGGGAGCTGAACAAGGAATGAGGAGTGAGAGAGCTGAACAAGCAATGAGGAGTGAGGGAGCTGAACAAGGAATGAGGAGTGAGGGAGCTGAACATGGAATGAGGAGTGAGGGACTGGAACAAGGAATGAGGAGTGAGAGACTGGAACAAGGAATGAGGAGTGGGGGAGCTGAACAAGGAATGAGGAGTGAGGGAGCTGAACAAGGAATGAGGAGTGAGGGAGCTGAACATGGAATGAGGAGTGAGAGACTGGAACAAGGAATGAGGAGTGAGGGAGCTGAACAAGGAATGAGGAGTGAGGGAGCTGAACAAGGAATGAGGAGTGAGGGAGCTGAACAAGAAATGAGGAGTGAAGGAGCTGAACAGGGAATGGGGAGTGAGCGAGCTGAACAAGGAATGGGGAGTGAGGGACCTGAACAAGGAATGAGGAGTGAGGGAGCTGAACAAGGAATGAGGAGTGAGGGAGCTGAACAAGAAATGGGGAGTGAGAGAGCTGAAGAAGGAATGAGGAGTAAAGGAGCTGAACAAGGAATGAGGAGTGAGGGAGCTGAACAAGGAATGAGGAGTGAGGGAGCTGAACATGGAATGAGGAGTGAGGGACTGGAACAAGGAATGAGGAGTGAGAGACTGGAACAAGGAATGAGGAGTGGGGGAGCTGAAAAAGGAATGAGGAGTGAGGGAGCTGAACAAGGAATGAGGAGTGAGGGAGCTGCACATGGAATGAGGAGTGAGGGAGCTGAACAAGGGATGAGGAGTGAGAGTCTGGAACAAGGAATGAGGAGTGAGGGAGCTGAACAAGGAATGAGGAGTGAGGGAGCTGAACAAGTGATGAGGAGTGAGAGACTGGAACAAGGAATGGGAAGTGAAGGAGCTGAACAGGAATGAGGAGTGAGGGAGCTGAACAAGGGATGAGGAGTGAGAGACTGGAACAAGGAATGAGAAGTGAAGGAGCTGAACAAGGAGTGTGAAGTGAGGGAGCTGAACACGGAATGAGGAGTGAGGGAGCTGAACAATGAATGGGGAGTGAGGGAGCTGAACAAGGAATGAGGAGTGAGGGATCTGAACAATGAATGGGGAGTGAGGGAGCTGAACAAGGATTTGGGATTGAGGGAGCTGAACAAGGAATGAGAATTGAAGGAGCTGAACAAGGAATGAGGAGTGAGGGAGCTGAATAAGGAATGAGGAGTGAAGTAGCTGAACAAGGAATGAGGAGTGAGGGAGTTGAACAAGGAATGAGGAGTGAGAGAGCTGAACAAGCAATGAGGAGTGAAGGAGCTGAACAAGGAATGAGAAGTGAGGGAGCTGAACAAGGAATGAGGAGTGAGGGAGCTGAACAAGGAATGGGGAGTGAGGGAGCTGAACAAGGAATGAGGAGTGAAGGAGCTGAACAAGGAATGAGGAGTGAGGGAGCTGAACAAGGAATGAGGAGTGAGGGAGCTGACAAGGAATGGGGAGTGATGGAGCTGAACAAGGAATGAGGAGTGAGAAAGCTGAACAAGGAATGAGGAGTGAGGGAGCTGAACAAGGAATGGGGAGTGAGAGACTGGAACAAGGAATGGGGAGTGAAGGAGCTGAACAAGGAATAAGGGGTGAGGGACTGGAACAAGGAATGAGGAGTGAGGGAGCTGAACAAGGAATGAGGAGTGAGGGACTGGAAGAAGGAATGAGGAGTGAGGGAGCTGAACAAGGAATGAGGAGTGAGAGACTGGAACAAGGAATGAGGAGTGAGGGAGCTGAACAAGGAATGAGGAGTGAGAGACTGGAACAAGGAATGGGGAGTGAAGGAGCTGAACAAGGAATAAGGGGTGAGGGACTGGAACAAGGAATGAGGAGTGAGGGAGCTGAACAAGGAATGAGGAGTGAGGGACTGGAAGAAGGAATGAGGAGTGAGGGAGCTGAACAAGGAATGAGGAGTGAGAGACTGGAACAAGGAATGAGGAGTGAGGGAGCTGAACAAGGAATGAGGAGTGAGGGAGCTGAACAAGGAATGAGGAGTGAGGGACTGGAACAAGGAATGGGGAGTGAGGGAGCTGAACAAGGAATGGGGAGTGAGGGAGCTGAACAAGGAATGAGGAGTGAGGGACCTGAACAAGGAATGAGGAGTGAGGGAGCTGTACAAGGAATGGGGAGTGAGGGAGCTGAACAAGGAATGAGGAGTGAGGGAGCTGAACATGGAATGAGGAGTGAGGGACTGGAACAAGGAATGAGGAGTGAGAGACTGGAACAAGGAATGAGGAGTGGGGGAGCTGAACAAGGAATGAGGAGTGAGGGAGCTGAACAAGGAATGAGGAGTGAGGGAGCTGAACATGGAATGAGGAGTGAGAGACTGGAACAAGGAATGAGGAGTGAGGGAGCTGAACAAGGAATGAGGAGTGAGGGAGCTGAACAAGGAATGAGGAGTGAGGGAGCTGAACAAGAAATGAGGAGTGAAGGAGCTGAACAGGGAATGGGGAGTGAGCGAGCTGAACAAGGAATGGGGAGTGAGGGACCTGAACAAGGAATGAGGAGTGAGGGAGCTGAACAAGGAATGAGGAGTGAGGGAGCTGAACAAGAAATGGGGAGTGAGGGAGCTGAACAAGGAATGAGGAGTAAAGGAGCTGAACAAGGAATGAGGAGTGAGGGAGCTGAACAAGGAATGAGGAGTGAGGGACTGGAACAAGGAATGAGGAGTGAGAGACGGGAACAAGGAATGAGGAGTGAGGGACTGGAACAAGGAATGAGGAGTGAGGGTCTGGAACAAGGAATGAGGAGTGACGGAGCTGAACAAGAAATGAGGAGTGAGGGAGCTGAACAAGGAGTGAAGAGTGAGGGGGCTGAACAAGGAATGAGGAGTGAGGGACTGGATCAAGGAATGAGGAGTGAGGGAGCTGAACAAGGAATGAGGAGTGAGAGACTGGAACAAGGAATGAGGAGTGAGGGAGCTGAACAAGGAATGAGGAGTGAGGGAGCTGAACAAGGAATGAGGAGTGAGGGACTGGAACAAGGAATGGGGAGTGAGGGAGCTGAACAAGGAATGGGGAGTGAGGGAGCTGAACAAGGAATGAGGAGTGAGGGACCTGAACAAGGAATGAGGAGTGAGGGAGCTGTACAAGGAATGGGGAGTGAGGGAGCTGAACAAGGAATGAGGAGTGAGGGAGCTGAACATGGAATGAGGAGTGAGGGACTGGAACAAGGAATGAGGAGTGAGAGACTGGAACAAGGAATGAGGAGTGGGGGAGCTGAACAAGGAATGAGGAGTGAGGGAGCTGAACATGGAATGAGGAGTGAGAGACTGGAACAAGGAATGAGGAGTGAGGGAGCTGAACAAGGAATGAGGAGTGAGCGAGCTGAACAAGGAATGGGGAGTGAGGGACCTGAACAAGGAATGAGGAGTGAGGGAGCTGAACAAGGAATGAGGAGTGAGGGAGCTGAACAAGAAATGGGGAGTGAGGGAGCTGAACAAGGAATGAGGAGTAAAGGAGCTGAACAAGGAATGAGGAGTGAGGGAGCTGAACAAGGAATGAGGAGTGAGGGACTGGAACAAGGAATGAGGAGTGAGAGACGGGAACAAGGAATGAGGAGTGAGGGACTGGAACAAGGAATGAGGAGTGAGGGTCTGGAACAAGGAATGAGGAGTGACGGAGCTGAACAAGAAATGAGGAGTGAGGGAGCTGAACAAGGAGTGAAGAGTGAGGGGGCTGAACAAGGAATGAGGAGTGAGGGACTGGATCAAGGAATGAGGAGTGAGGGAGATGAACAAGGAATGAGGAGTGAAGGAGCTGAACAAGGAATGAGGAGTGAGGGAGCTGAACAAGGAATAAGGAGTGGAGGAGCTGAACAAGGAGTGAGGAGTGAGGGACTGGAACAAGGAATGAGGAGTGAGGGACTGGAAAAAGGAATGAGGAGTGAGGGAGCTGAACAAGGAATGGGGAGTGAGGGAGCTGAACAAGGAATGAGGAGTGAGGGAGCTGAACAAGGAATGGGGAGTGAGGGAGCTGAACAAGGAATGAGGAGTGAGGGAGCTGAACAAGGAATGAGGAGTGAAGGAACTGAACAGGGAATGGGGAGTGAGGGAGCTGAACAAGGAATGGGGAGTGAGGGACCTGAACAAGGAATGAGGAGTGAGGGACTGGATCAAGGAATGAGGAGTGAGGGAGAAGAACAAGGAATGAGGAGTGAAGGAGCTGAACAAGGAGTGAAGAGTGAGGGGGCTGAAAAAGGAATGAGGAGTGAGGGACTGGATCAAGGAATGAGGAGTGAGGGAGATGAACAAGGAATGAGGAGTGAAGGAGCTGAACAAGGAATGAGGAGTGAGGGAGCTGAACAAGGAATGAGGAGTGAAGGAGCTGAACAAGGAGTGAGGAGTGAGGGACTGGAACAAGGAATGAGGAGTGAGGGACTGGAAGAAGGAATGAGGAGTGAGGGATCTGAACAAGGAATGGGGAGTGAGGCAGCTGAACAAGGAATGAGGAGTGAGGGAGCTGAACAAGGAATGGGGAGTGAGGGAGCTGAACAATGAATGAGGAGTGAGGGACTGGAACAAGGAATGAGGAGTGAGGGACTGGAACAAGGAATGAGGAGTGAGGGAGCTGAACAAGGGATGAGGAGTGAGAGACTGGAACAAGGAATGAGGAGTGAAGGAGCTGAACAAGGAATGAGGAGTGAGGGAGCTGAACAAGGGATGAGGAGTGAGAGACTGGAACAAGGAATGAGAAGTGAAGGAGCTGAACAAGGAGTGAGAAGTGAGGGAGCTGAACACGGAATGAGGAGTGAGGGAGCTGATCAATGAATGAGGAGTGAGGGAGCTGAACAATGAATGGGGAGTGAGGGAGCTGAACAAGGATTGGGGATTGAGGGAGCTGAACAAGGAATGAGAATTGAAGGAGCTGAACAAGGAATGAGGAGTGAGGGAGCTGAATAAGGAATGAGGAGTGAAGTAGCTGAACAAGGAATGAGGAGTGAGGGAGCTGAACAAGGAATGAGGAGTGAGAGAGCTGAACAAGCAATGAGGAGTGAGGGAGCTGAACAAGGAATGAGGAGTGAGGGAGCTGAACATGGAATGAGGAGTGAGGGACTGGAACAAGGAATGAGGAGTGAGAGACTGGAACAAGGAATGAGGAGTGGGGGAGCTGATCAAGGAATGAGGAGTGAGGGAGCTGAACAAGGAATGAGGAGTGAGGGAGCTGAACATGGAATGAGGAGTGAGAGACTGGAACAAGGAATGAGGAGTGAGGGAGCTGAACAAGGAATGAGGAGTGAGGGAGCTGAACAAGGAATGAGGAGTGAGGGAGCTGAACAAGAAATGAGGAGTGAAGGAGCTGAACAGGGAATGGGGAGTGAGCGAGCTGAACAAGGAATGGGGAGTGAGGGACCTGAACAAGGAATGAGGAGTGAGGGAGCTGAACAAGGAATGAGGAGTGAGGGAGCTGAACAAGAAATGGGGAGTGAGGGAGCTGAAGAAGGAATGAGGAGTAAAGGAGCTGAACAAGGAATGAGGAGTGAGGGAGCTGAACAAGGAATGAGGAGTGAGGGAGCTGAACATGGAATGAGGAGTGAGGGACTGGAACAAGGAATGAGGAGTGAGAGACTGGAACAAGGAATGAGGAGTGGGGGAGCTGAAAAAGGAATGAGGAGTGAGGGAGCTGAACAAGGAATGAGGAGTGAGGGAGCTGAACATGGAATGAGGAGTGAGGGAGCTGAACAAGGGATGAGGAGTGAGAGACTGGAACAAGGAATGAGGAGTGAGGGAGCTGAACAAGGAATGAGGAGTGAGGGAGCTGAACAAGTGATGAGGAGTGAGAGACTGGAACAAGGAATGGGAAGTGAAGGAGCTGAACAGGAATGAGGAGTGAGGGAGCTGAACAAGGGATGAGGAGTGAGAGACTGGAACAAGGAATGAGAAGTGAAGGAGCTGAACAAGGAGTGTGAAGTGAGGGAGCTGAACACGGAATGAGGAGTGAGGGAGCTGAACAATGAATGGGGAGTGAGGGAGCTGAACAAGGAATGAGGAGTGAGGGATCTGAACAATGAATGGGGAGTGAGGGAGCTGAACAAGGATTTGGGATTGAGGGAGCTGAACAAGGAATGAGAATTGAAGGAGCTGAACAAGGAATGAGGAGTGAGGGAGCTGAATAAGGAATGAGGAGTGAAGTAGCTGAACAAGGAATGAGGAGTGAGGGAGTTGAACAAGGAATGAGGAGTGAGAGAGCTGAACAAGCAATGAGGAGTGAAGGAGCTGAACAAGGAATGAGAAGTGAGGGAGCTGAACAAGGAATGAGGAGTGAGGGAGCTGAACAAGGAATGGGGAGTGAGGGAGCTGAACAAGGAATGAGGAGTGAAGGAGCTGAACAAGGAATGAGGAGTGAGGGAGCTGAACAAGGAATGAGGAGTGAGGGAGCTGACAAGGAATGGGGAGTGATGGAGCTGAACAAGGAATGAGGAGTGAGAAAGCTGAACAAGGAATGAGGAGTGAGGGAGCTGAACAAGGAATGGGGAGTGAGAGACTGGAACAAGGAATGGGGAGTGAAGGAGCTGAACAAGGAATAAGGGGTGAGGGACTGGAACAAGGAATGAGGAGTGAGGGAGCTGAACAAGGAATGAGGAGTGAGGGACTGGAAGAAGGAATGAGGAGTGAGGGAGCTGAACAAGGAATGAGGAGTGAGAGACTGGAACAAGGAATGAGGAGTGAGGGAGCTGAACAAGGAATGAGGAGTGAGGGAGCTGAACAAGGAATGAGGAGTGAGGGACTGGAACAAGGAATGGGGAGTGAGGGAGCTGAACAAGGAATGGGGAGTGAGGGAGCTGAACAAGGAATGAGGAGTGAGGGACCTGAACAAGGAATGAGGAGTGAGGGAGCTGTACAAGGAATGGGGAGTGAGGGAGCTGAACAAGGAATGAGGAGTGAGGGAGCTGAACATGGAATGAGGAGTGAGGGACTGGAACAAGGAATGAGGAGTGAGAGACTGGAACAAGGAATGAGGAGTGGGGGAGCTGAACAAGGAATGAGGAGTGAGGGAGCTGAACAAGGAATGAGGAGTGAGGGAGCTGAACATGGAATGAGGAGTGAGAGACTGGAACAAGGAATGAGGAGTGAGGGAGCTGAACAAGGAATGAGGAGTGAGGGAGCTGAACAAGGAATGAGGAGTGAGGGAGCTGAACAAGAAATGAGGAGTGAAGGAGCTGAACAGGGAATGGGGAGTGAGCGAGCTGAACAAGGAATGGGGAGTGAGGGACCTGAACAAGGAATGAGGAGTGAGGGAGCTGAACAAGGAATGAGGAGTGAGGGAGCTGAACAAGAAATGGGGAGTGAGGGAGCTGAACAAGGAATGAGGAGTAAAGGAGCTGAACAAGGAATGAGGAGTGAGGGAGCTGAACAAGGAATGAGGAGTGAGGGACTGGAACAAGGAATGAGGAGTGAGAGACGGGAACAAGGAATGAGGAGTGAGGGACTGGAACAAGGAATGAGGAGTGAGGGTCTGGAACAAGGAATGAGGAGTGACGGAGCTGAACAAGAAATGAGGAGTGAGGGAGCTGAACAAGGAGTGAAGAGTGAGGGGGCTGAACAAGGAATGAGGAGTGAGGGACTGGATCAAGGAATGAGGAGTGAGGGAGATGAACAAGGAATGAGGAGTGAAGGAGCTGAACAAGGAATGAGGAGTGAGGGAGCTGAACAAGGAATAAGGAGTGGAGGAGCTGAACAAGGAGTGAGGAGTGAAGGACTGGAACAAGGAATGAGGAGTGAGGGACTGGAAAAAGGAATGAGGAGTGAGGGAGCTGAACAAGGAATGGGGAGTGAGGGAGCTGAACAAGGAATGAGGAGTGAGGGAGCTGAACAAGGAATGGGGAGTGAGGGAGCTGAACAAGGAATGAGGAGTGAGGGAGCTGAACAAGGAATGAGGAGTGAAGGAACTGAACAGGGAATGGGGAGTGAGGGAGCTGAACAAGGAATGGGGAGTGAGGGACCTGAACAAGGAATGAGGAGTGAGGGACTGGATCAAGGAATGAGGAGTGAGGGAGAAGAACAAGGAATGAGGAGTGAAGGAGCTGAACAAGGAGTGAAGAGTGAGGGGGCTGAAAAAGGAATGAGGAGTGAGGGACTGGATCAAGGAATGAGGAGTGAGGGAGATGAACAAGGAATGAGGAGTGAAGGAGCTGAACAAGGAATGAGGAGTGAGGGAGCTGAACAAGGAATGAGGAGTGAAGGAGCTGAACAAGGAGTGAGGAGTGAGGGACTGGAACAAGGAATGAGGAGTGAGGGACTGGAAGAAGGAATGAGGAGTGAGGGATCTGAACAAGGAATGGGGAGTGAGGCAGCTGAACAAGGAATGAGGAGTGAGGGAGCTGAACAAGGAATGGGGAGTGAGGGAGCTGAACAATGAATGAGGAGTGAGGGACTGGAACAAGGAATGAGGAGTGAGGGACTGGAACAAGGAATGAGGAGTGAGGGAGCTGAACAAGGGATGAGGAGTGAGAGACTGGAACAAGGAATGAGGAGTGAAGGAGCTGAACAAGGAATGAGGAGTGAGGGAGCTGAACAAGGGATGAGGAGTGAGAGACTGGAACAAGGAATGGGAAGTGAAGGAGCTGAACAGGAATGAGGAGTGAGGGAGCTGAACAAGGGATGAGGAGTGAGAGACTGGAACAAGGAATGAGAAGTGAAGGAGCTGAACAAGGAGTGAGAAGTGAGGGAGCTGAACACGGAATGAGGAGTGAGGGAGCTGATCAATGAATGAGGAGTGAGGGAGCTGAACAATGAATGGGGAGTGAGGGAGCTGAACAAGGATTGGGGATTGAGGGAGCTGAACAAGGAATGAGAATTGAAGGAGCTGAACAAGGAATGAGGAGTGAGGGAGCTGAATAAGGAATGAGGAGTGAAGTAGCTGAACAAGGAATGAGGAGTGAGGGAGCTGAACAAGGAATGAGGAGTGAGAGAGCTGAACAAGCAATGAGGAGTGAAGGAGCTGAACAAGGAATGAGAAGTGAGGGAGCTGAACAAGGAATGAGGAGTGAGGGAGCTGAACAAGGAATGGGGAGTGAGGGAGCTGAACAAGGAATGAGGAGTGAAGGAGCTGAACAAGGAATGAGGAGTGAGGGAGCTGAACAAGGAATGAGGAGTGAGGGAGCTGACAAGGAATGGGGAGTGATGGAGCTGAACAAGGAATGGGGAGTGAAGGAGCTGAACAAGGAATGAGGAGTGAGGGAGCTGAACAAGGAATGAGGAGTGAGGGAGCTGAACAAGGAATGGGGAGTGAGAGACTGGAACAAGGAATGAGGAGTGAAGGAGCTGAACAAGGAATGAGGAGTGAGGGAGCTGAACAAGGAATGAGGAGTGAGGGACTGGAACAAGGAATGAGGAGTGAGGGACTGGAACAAGGAATTAGGAGTGAGGGAGCTGAACAAGGGATGAGGAGTGAGAGACTGGAACAAGGAATGAGGAGTGAAGGAGCTGAACAAGGAATGAGGAGTGAGGGAGCTGAACAAGTGATGAGGAGTGAGAGACTGGAACAAGGAATGGGAAGTGAAGGAGCTGAACAGGAATGAGGAGTGAGGGAGCTGAACAAGGGATGAGGAGTGAGAGACTGGAACAAGGAATGAGAAGTGAAGGAGCTGAACAAGGAGTGAGAAGTGAGGGAGCTGAACACGGAATGAGGAGTGAGGGAGCTGAACAATGAATGGGGAGTGAGGGAGCTGAACAAGGATTGAGGAGTGAGGGATCTGAACAATGAATGGGGAGTGAGGGAGCTGAACAAGGATTGGGGATTGAGGGAGCTGAACAAGGAATGAGAATTGAAGGAGCTGAACAAGGAATGAGGAGTGAGGGAGCTGAATAAGGAATGAGGAGTGAAGTAGCTGAACAAGGAATGAGGAGTGAGGGAGCTGAACAAGGAATGAGGAGTGAGAGAGCTGAACAAGCAATGAGGAGTGAAGGAGCTGAACAAGGAATGAGAAGTGAGGGAGCTGAACAAGGAATGAGGAGTGAGGGAGCTGAACAAGGAATGGGGAGTGAGGGAGCTGAACAAGGAATGAGGAGTGAAGGAGCTGAACAAGGAATGAGGAGTGAGGGAGCTGAACAAGGAATGAGGAGTGAGGGAGCTGACAAGGAATGGGGAGTGATGGAGCTGAACAAGGAATGAGGAGTGAGAAAGCTGAACAAGGAATGAGGAGTGAGGGAGCTGAACAAGGAATGGGGAGTGAGAGACTGGAACAAGGAATGGGGAGTGAAGGAGCTGAACAAGGAATAAGGGGTGAGGGACTGGAACAAGGAATGAGGAGTGAGGGAGCTGAACAAGGAATGAGGAGTGAGGGACTGGAAGAAGGAATGAGGAGTGAGGGAGCTGAACAAGGAATGAGGAGTGAGGGACTGGAACAAGGAATGAGGAGTGAGGGAGCTGAACAAGGAATGAGGAGTGAGGGAGCTGAACAAGGAATGAGGAGTGAGGGACTGGAACAAGGAATGGGGAGTGAGGGAGCTGAACAAGGAATGGGGAGTGAGGGAGCTGAACAAGGAATGAGGAGTGAGGGACCTGAACAAGGAATGAGGAGTGAGGGAGCTGAACAAGGAATGAGGAGTGAGGGAGCTGAACAAGGAATGGGGAGAGAGGGAGCTGAACAAGGAATGAGGAGTGAAGGAGCTGAACAAGGAATGAGGAGTGAGGGAGCTGAACAAGGAATGAGGAGTGAGGGAGCTGAACATGGAATGAGGAGTGAGGGACTGGAACAAGGAATGAGGAGTGAGAGACTGGAACAAGGAATGAGGAGTGGGGGAGCTGAACAAGGAATGAGGAGTGAGGGAGCTGAACAAGGAATGAGGAGTGAGGGAGCTGAACATGGAATGAGGAGTGAGAGACTGGAACAAGGAATGAGGAGTGAGGGAGCTGAACAAGGAATGAGGAGTGAGGGAGCTGAACAAGAAATGAGGAGTGAAGGAGCTGAACAGGGAATGGGGAGTGAGCGAGCTGAACAAGGAATGGGGAGTGAGGGACCTGAACAAGGAATGAGGAGTGAGGGGGCTGAACAAGGAATGAGGAGTGAGGGAGCTGAACAAGAAATGGGGAGTGAGGGAGCTGAACAAGGAATGAGGAGTAAAGGAGCTGAACAAGGAATGAGGAGTGAGGGAGCTGAACAAGGGATGAGGAGTGAGAGACTGGAACAAGGAATGGGAAGTGAAGGAGCTGAACAGGAATGAGGAGTGAGGGAGCTGAACAAGGGATGAGGAGTGAGAGACTGGAACAAGGAATGAGAAGTGAAGGAGCTGAACAAGGAGTGAGAAGTGAGGGAGCTGAACACGGAATGAGGAGTGAGGGAGCTGATCAATGAATGAGGAGTGAGGGAGCTGAACAATGAATGGGGAGTGAGGGAGCTGAACAAGGATTGGGGATTGAGGGAGCTGAACAAGGAATGAGAATTGAAGGAGCTGAACAAGGAATGAGGAGTGAGGGAGCTGAATAAGGAATGAGGAGTGAAGTAGCTGAACAAGGAATGAGGAGTGAGGGAGCTGAACAAGGAATGAGGAGTGAGAGAGCTGAACAAGCAATGAGGAGTGAAGGAGCTGAACAAGGAATGAGAAGTGAGGGAGCTGAACAAGGAATGAGGAGTGAGGGAGCTGAACAAGGAATGGGGAGTGAGGGAGCTGAACAAGGAATGAGGAGTGAAGGAGCTGAACAAGGAATGAGGAGTGAGGGAGCTGAACAAGGAATGAGGAGTGAGGGAGCTGACAAGGAATGGGGAGTGATGGAGCTGAACAAGGAATGGGGAGTGAAGGAGCTGAACAAGGAATGAGGAGTGAGGGAGCTGAACAAGGAATGAGGAGTGAGGGAGCTGAACAAGGAATGGGGAGTGAGAGACTGGAACAAGGAATGAGGAGTGAAGGAGCTGAACAAGGAATGAGGAGTGAGGGAGCTGAACAAGGAATGAGGAGTGAGGGACTGGAACAAGGAATGAGGAGTGAGGGACTGGAACAAGGAATTAGGAGTGAGGGAGCTGAACAAGGGATGAGGAGTGAAGGAGCTGAACAAGGAATGAGGAGTGAGGGAGCTGAACAAGTGATGAGGAGTGAGAGACTGGAACAAGGAATGGGAAGTGAAGGAGCTGAACAGGAATGAGGAGTGAGGGAGCTGAACAAGGGATGAGGAGTGAGGGAGCTGAACAAGGAATGAGGAGTGAGGGAGCTGACAAGGAATGGGGAGTGATGGAGCTGAACAAGGAATGAGGAGTGAGAAAGCTGAACAAGGAATGAGGAGTGAGGGAGCTGAACAAGGAATGGGGAGTGAGAGACTGGAACAAGGAATGGGGAGTGAAGGAGCTGAACAAGGAATAAGGGGTGAGGGACTGGAACAAGGAATGAGGAGTGAGGGAGCTGAACAAGGAATGAGGAGTGAGGGACTGGAAGAAGGAATGAGGAGTGAGGGAGCTGAACAAGGAATGAGGAGTGAGGGACTGGAAGAAGGAATGAGGAGTGAGGGAGCTGAACAAGGAATGAGGAGTGAGGGACTGGAACAAGGAATGGGGAGTGAGGGAGCTGAACAAGGAATGGGGAGTGAGGGAGCTGAACAAGGAATGAGGAGTGAGGGACCTGAACAAGGAATGAGGAGTGAGGGAGCTGAACAAGGAATGAGGAGTGAGGGAGCTGAACAAGGAATGGGGAGAGAGGGAGCTGAACAAGGAATGAGGAGTGAAGGAGCTGAACAAGGAATGAGGAGTGAGGGAGCTGAACAAGGAATGAGGAGTGAGGGAGCTGAACATGGAATGAGGAGTGAGGGACTGGAACAAGGAATGAGGAGTGAGAGACTGGAACAAGGAATGAGGAGTGGGGGAGCTGAACAAGGAATGAGGAGTGAGGGAGCTGAACAAGGAATGAGGAGTGAGGGAGCTGAACATGGAATGAGGAGTGAGAGACTGGAACAAGGAATGAGGAGTGAGGGAGCTGAACAAGGAATGAGGAGTGAGGGAGCTGAACAAGAAATGAGGAGTGAAGGAGCTGAACAGGGAATGGGGAGTGAGCGAGCTGAACAAGGAATGGGGAGTGAGGGACCTGAACAAGGAATGAGGAGTGAGGGGGCTGAACAAGGAATGAGGAGTGAGGGAGCTGAACAAGAAATGGGGAGTGAGGGAGCTGAACAAGGAATGAGGAGTAAAGGAGCTGAACAAGGAATGAGGAGTGAGGGAGCTGAACAAGGGATGAGGAGTGAGAGACTGGAACAAGGAATGGGAAGTGAAGGAGCTGAACAGGAATGAGGAGTGAGGGAGCTGAACAAGGGATGAGGAGTGAGAGACTGGAACAAGGAATGAGAAGTGAAGGAGCTGAACAAGGAGTGAGAAGTGAGGGAGCTGAACACGGAATGAGGAGTGAGGGAGCTGATCAATGAATGAGGAGTGAGGGAGCTGAACAATGAATGGGGAGTGAGGGAGCTGAACAAGGATTGGGGATTGAGGGAGCTGAACAAGGAATGAGAATTGAAGGAGCTGAACAAGGAATGAGGAGTGAGGGAGCTGAATAAGGAATGAGGAGTGAAGTAGCTGAACAAGGAATGAGGAGTGAGGGAGCTGAACAAGGAATGAGGAGTGAGAGAGCTGAACAAGCAATGAGGAGTGAAGGAGCTGAACAAGGAATGAGAAGTGAGGGAGCTGAACAAGGAATGAGGAGTGAGGGAGCTGAACAAGGAATGGGGAGTGAGGGAGCTGAACAAGGAATGAGGAGTGAAGGAGCTGAACAAGGAATGAGGAGTGAGGGAGCTGAACAAGGAATGAGGAGTGAGGGAGCTGACAAGGAATGGGGAGTGATGGAGCTGAACAAGGAATGGGGAGTGAAGGAGCTGAACAAGGAATGAGGAGTGAGGGAGCTGAACAAGGAATGAGGAGTGAGGGAGCTGAACAAGGAATGGGGAGTGAGAGACTGGAACAAGGAATGAGGAGTGAAGGAGCTGAACAAGGAATGAGGAGTGAGGGAGCTGAACAAGGAATGAGGAGTGAGGGACTGGAACAAGGAATGAGGAGTGAGGGACTGGAACAAGGAATTAGGAGTGAGGGAGCTGAACAAGGGATGAGGAGTGAAGGAGCTGAACAAGGAATGAGGAGTGAGGGAGCTGAACAAGTGATGAGGAGTGAGAGACTGGAACAAGGAATGGGAAGTGAAGGAGCTGAACAGGAATGAGGAGTGAGGGAGCTGAACAAGGGATGAGGAGTGAGGGAGCTGAACAAGGAATGAGGAGTGAGGGAGCTGACAAGGAATGGGGAGTGATGGAGCTGAACAAGGAATGAGGAGTGAGAAAGCTGAACAAGGAATGAGGAGTGAGGGAGCTGAACAAGGAATGGGGAGTGAGAGACTGGAACAAGGAATGGGGAGTGAAGGAGCTGAACAAGGAATAAGGGGTGAGGGACTGGAACAAGGAATGAGGAGTGAGGGAGCTGAACAAGGAATGAGGAGTGAGGGACTGGAAGAAGGAATGAGGAGTGAGGGAGCTGAACAAGGAATGAGGAGTGAGGGACTGGAACAAGGAATGAGGAGTGAGGGAGCTGAACAAGGAATGAGGAGTGAGGGAGCTGAACAAGGAATGAGGAGTGAGGGACTGGAACAAGGAATGGGGAGTGAGGGAGCTGAACAAGGAATGGGGAGTGAGGGAGCTGAACAAGGAATGAGGAGTGAGGGACCTGAACAAGGAATGAGGAGTGAGGGAGCTGAACAAGGAATGAGGAGTGAGGGAGCTGAACAAGGAATGGGGAGAGAGGGAGCTGAACAAGGAATGAGGAGTGAAGGAGCTGAACAAGGAATGAGGAGTGAGGGAGCTGAACAAGGAATGAGGAGTGAGGGAGCTGAACATGGAATGAGGAGTGAGGGACTGGAACAAGGAATGAGGAGTGAGAGACTGGAACAAGGAATGAGGAGTGGGGGAGCTGAACAAGGAATGAGGAGTGAGGGAGCTGAACAAGGAATGAGGAGTGAGGGAGCTGAACATGGAATGAGGAGTGAGAGACTGGAACAAGGAATGAGGAGTGAGGGAGCTGAACAAGGAATGAGGAGTGAGGGAGCTGAACAAGGAATGAGGAGTGAGGGAGCTGAACAAGAAATGAGGAGTGAAGGAGCTGAACAGGGAATGGGGAGTGAGCGAGCTGAACAAGGAATGGGGAGTGAGGGACCTGAACAAGGAATGAGGAGTGAGGGGGCTGAACAAGGAATGAGGAGTGAGGGAGCTGAACAAGAAATGGGGAGTGAGGGAGCTGAACAAGGAATGAGGAGTAAAGGAGCTGAACAAGGAATGAGGAGTGAGGGAGCTGAACAAGGGATGAGGAGTGAGAGACTGGAACAAGGAATGGGAAGTGAAGGAGCTGAACAGGAATGAGGAGTGAGGGAGCTGAACAAGGGATGAGGAGTGAGAGACTGGAACAAGGAATGAGAAGTGAAGGAGCTGAACAAGGAGTGAGAAGTGAGGGAGCTGAACACGGAATGAGGAGTGAGGGAGCTGATCAATGAATGAGGAGTGAGGGAGCTGAACAATGAATGGGGAGTGAGGGAGCTGAACAAGGATTGGGGATTGAGGGAGCTGAACAAGGAATGAGAATTGAAGGAGCTGAACAAGGAATGAGGAGTGAGGGAGCTGAATAAGGAATGAGGAGTGAAGTAGCTGAACAAGGAATGAGGAGTGAGGGAGCTGAACAAGGAATGAGGAGTGAGAGAGCTGAACAAGCAATGAGGAGTGAAGGAGCTGAACAAGGAATGAGAAGTGAGGGAGCTGAACAAGGAATGAGGAGTGAGGGAGCTGAACAAGGAATGGGGAGTGAGGGAGCTGAACAAGGAATGAGGAGTGAAGGAGCTGAACAAGGAATGAGGAGTGAGGGAGCTGAACAAGGAATGAGGAGTGAGGGAGCTGACAAGGAATGGGGAGTGATGGAGCTGAACAAGGAATGGGGAGTGAAGGAGCTGAACAAGGAATGAGGAGTGAGGGAGCTGAACAAGGAATGAGGAGTGAGGGAGCTGAACAAGGAATGGGGAGTGAGAGACTGGAACAAGGAATGAGGAGTGAAGGAGCTGAACAAGGAATGAGGAGTGAGGGAGCTGAACAAGGAATGAGGAGTGAGGGACTGGAACAAGGAATGAGGAGTGAGGGACTGGAACAAGGAATTAGGAGTGAGGGAGCTGAACAAGGGATGAGGAGTGAGAGACTGGAACAAGGAATGAGGAGTGAAGGAGCTGAACAAGGAATGAGGAGTGAGGGAGCTGAACAAGTGATGAGGAGTGAGAGACTGGAACAAGGAATGGGAAGTGAAGGAGCTGAACAGGAATGAGGAGTGAGGGAGCTGAACAAGGGATGAGGAGTGAGAGACTGGAACAAGGAATGAGAAGTGAAGGAGCTGAACAAGGAGTGAGAAGTGAGGGAGCTGAACACGGAATGAGGAGTGAGGGAGCTGAACAATGAATGGGGAGTGAGGGAGCTGAACAAGGATTGAGGAGTGAGGGATCTGAACAATGAATGGGGAGTGAGGGAGCTGAACAAGGATTGGGGATTGAGGGAGCTGAACAAGGAATGAGAATTGAAGGAGCTGAACAAGGAATGAGGAGTGAGGGAGCTGAATAAGGAATGAGGAGTGAAGTAGCTGAACAAGGAATGAGGAGTGAGGGAGCTGAACAAGGAATGAGGAGTGAGAGAGCTGAACAAGCAATGAGGAGTGAAGGAGCTGAACAAGGAATGAGAAGTGAGGGAGCTGAACAAGGAATGAGGAGTGAGGGAGCTGAACAAGGAATGGGGAGTGAGGGAGCTGAACAAGGAATGAGGAGTGAAGGAGCTGAACAAGGAATGAGGAGTGAGGGAGCTGAACAAGGAATGAGGAGTGAGGGAGCTGACAAGGAATGGGGAGTGATGGAGCTGAACAAGGAATGAGGAGTGAGAAAGCTGAACAAGGAATGAGGAGTGAGGGAGCTGAACAAGGAATGGGGAGTGAGAGACTGGAACAAGGAATGGGGAGTGAAGGAGCTGAACAAGGAATAAGGGGTGAGGGACTGGAACAAGGAATGAGGAGTGAGGGAGCTGAACAAGGAATGAGGAGTGAGGGACTGGAAGAAGGAATGAGGAGTGAGGGAGCTGAACAAGGAATGAGGAGTGAGGGACTGGAACAAGGAATGAGGAGTGAGGGAGCTGAACAAGGAATGAGGAGTGAGGGAGCTGAACAAGGAATGAGGAGTGAGGGACTGGAACAAGGAATGGGGAGTGAGGGAGCTGAACAAGGAATGGGGAGTGAGGGAGCTGAACAAGGAATGAGGAGTGAGGGACCTGAACAAGGAATGAGGAGTGAGGGAGCTGAACAAGGAATGAGGAGTGAGGGAGCTGAACAAGGAATGGGGAGAGAGGGAGCTGAACAAGGAATGAGGAGTGAAGGAGCTGAACAAGGAATGAGGAGTGAGGGAGCTGAACATGGAATGAGGAGTGAGGGACTGGAACAAGGAATGAGGAGTGAGAGACTGGAACAAGGAATGAGGAGTGGGGGAGCTGAACAAGGAATGAGGAGTGAGGGAGCTGAACAAGGAATGAGGAGTGAGGGAGCTGAACATGGAATGAGGAGTGAGAGACTGGAACAAGGAATGAGGAGTGAGGGAGCTGAACAAGGAATGAGGAGTGAGGGAGCTGAACAAGGAATGAAGAGTGAGGGAGCTGAACAAGAAATGAGGAGTGAAGGAGCTGAACAGGGAATGGGGAGTGAGCGAGCTGAACAAGGAATGGGGAGTGAGGGACCTGAACAAGGAATGAGGAGTGAGGGGGCTGAACAAGGAATGAGGAGTGAGGGAGCTGAACAAGAAATGGGGAGTGAGGGAGCTGAACAAGGAATGAGGAGTAAAGGAGCTGAACAAGGAATGAGGAGTGAGAGAGCTGAACAAGGAATGAGGAGTGAGGGAGCTGAACAAGGGATGAGGAGTGAGAGACTGGAACAAGGAATGAGAAGTGAAGGAGCTGAACAAGGAGTGAGAAGTGAGGGAGCTGAACACGGAATGAGGAGTGAGGGAGCTGATCAATGAATGAGGAGTGAGGGAGCTGAACAATGAATGGGGAGTGAGGGAGCTGAACAAGGATTGGGGATTGAGGGAGCTGAACAAGGAATGAGAATTGAAGGAGCTGAACAAGGAATGAGGAGTGAGGGAGCTGAACAAGGAATGAGGAGTGAGAGAGCTGAACAAGCAATGAGGAGTGAAGGAGCTGAACAAGGAATGAGAAGTGAGGGAGCTGAACAAGGAATGAGGAGTGAGGGAGCTGAACAAGGAATGGGGAGTGAGGGAGCTGAACAAGGAATGAGGAGTGAAGGAGCTGAACAAGGAATGAGGAGTGAGGGAGCTGAACAAGGAATGAGGAGTGAGGGAGCTGACAAGGAATGGGGAGTGATGGAGCTGAACAAGGAATGGGGAGTGAAGGAGCTGAACAAGGAATGAGGAGTGAGGGAGCTGAACAAGGAATGAGGAGTGAGGGAGCTGAACAAGGAATGGGGAGTGAGAGACTGGAACAAGGAATGAGGAGTGAAGGAGCTGAACAAGGAATGAGGAGTGAGGGAGCTGAACAAGGAATGAGGAGTGAGGGACTGGAACAAGGAATGAGGAGTGAGGGACTGGAACAAGGAATTAGGAGTGAGGGAGCTGAACAAGGGATGAGGAGTGAGAGACTGGAACAAGGAATGAGGAGTGAAGGAGCTGAACAAGGAATGAGGAGTGAGGGAGCTGAACAAGTGATGAGGAGTGAGAGACTGGAACAAGGAATGGGAAGTGAAGGAGCTGAACAGGAATGAGGAGTGAGGGAGCTGAACAAGGGATGAGGAGTGAGAGACTGGAACAAGGAATGAGAAGTGAAGGAGCTGAACAAGGAGTGAGAAGTGAGGGAGCTGAACACGGAATGAGGAGTGAGGGAGCTGAACAATGAATAGGGAGTGAGGGAGCTGAACAAGGATTGAGGAGTGAGGGATCTGAACAATGAATGGGGAGTGAGGGAGCTGAACAAGGATTGGGGATTGAGGGAGCTGAACAAGGAATGAGAATTGAAGGAGCTGAACAAGGAATGAGGAGTGAGGGAGCTGAATAAGGAATGAGGAGTGAAGTAGCTGAACAAGGAATGAGGAGTGAGGGAGCTGAACAAGGAATGAGGAGTGAGAGAGCTGAACAAGCAATGAGGAGTGAAGGAGCTGAACAAGGAATGAGAAGTGAGGGAGCTGAACAAGGAATGAGGAGTGAGGGAGCTGAACAAGGAATGGGGAGTGAGGGAGCTGAACAAGGAATGAGGAGTGAAGGAGCTGAACAAGGAATGAGGAGTGAGGGAGCTGAACAAGGAATGAGGAGTGAGGGAGCTGACAAGGAATGGGGAGTGATGGAGCTGAACAAGGAATGAGGAGTGAGAAAGCTGAACAAGGAATGAGGAGTGAGGGAGCTGAACAAGGAATGGGGAGTGAGAGACTGGAACAAGGAATGGGGAGTGAAGGAGCTGAACAAGGAATAAGGGGTGAGGGACTGGAACAAGGAATGAGGAGTGAGGGAGCTGAACAAGGAATGAGGAGTGAGGGACTGGAAGAAGGAATGAGGAGTGAGGGAGCTGAACAAGGAATGAGGAGTGAGGGACTGGAACAAGGAATGAGGAGTGAGGGAGCTGAACAAGGAATGAGGAGTGAGGGAGCTGAACAAGGAATGAGGAGTGAGGGACTGGAACAAGGAATGGGGAGTGAGGGAGCTGAACAAGGAATGGGGAGTGAGGGAGCTGAACAAGGAATGAGGAGTGAGGGACCTGAACAAGGAATGAGGAGTGAGGGAGCTGAACAAGGAATGAGGAGTGAGGGAGCTGAACAAGGAATGGGGAGAGAGGGAGCTGAACAAGGAATGAGGAGTGAAGGAGCTGAACAAGGAATGAGGAGTGAGGGAGCTGAACAAGGAATGAGGAGTGAGGGAGCTGAACATGGAATGAGGAGTGAGGGACTGGAACAAGGAATGAGGAGTGAGAGACTGGAACAAGGAATGAGGAGTGGGGGAGCTGAACAAGGAATGAGGAGTGAGGGAGCTGAACAAGGAATGAGGAGTGAGGGAGCTGAACATGGAATGAGGAGTGAGAGACTGGAACAAGGAATGAGGAGTGAGGGAGCTGAACAAGGAATGAGGAGTGAGGGAGCTGAACAAGGAATGAGGAGTGAGGGAGCTGAACAAGAAATGAGGAGTGAAGGAGCTGAACAGGGAATGGGGAGTGAGCGAGCTGAACAAGGAATGGGGAGTGAGGGACCTGAACAAGGAATGAGGAGTGAGGGGGCTGAACAAGGAATGAGGAGTGAGGGAGCTGAACAAGAAATGGGGAGTGAGGGAGCTGAACAAGGAATGAGGAGTAAAGGAGCTGAACAAGGAATGAGGAGTGAGGGAGCTGAACAAGGAATGAGGAGTGAGGGAGCTGAACATGGAATGAGGAGTGAGGGACTGGAACAAGGAATGAGGAGTGAGAGACTGGAACAATGAATGAGGAGTGGGGGAGCTGAAAAAGGAATGAGGAGTGAGGGAGCTGAACAAGGAATGAGGAGTGAGGGAGCTGAACATGGAATGAGGAGTGAGGGAGCTGAACAAGGGATGAGGAGTGAGAGACTGGAACAAGGAATGAGGAGTGAGGGAGCTGAACAAGGAATGAGGAGTGAGGGAGCTGAACAAGGGATGAGGAGTGTGAGACTGGAACAAGGAATGAGAAATGAAGGAGCTGAACAAGGAGTGAGAAGTGAGGGAGCTGAACACGGAATGAGGAGTGAGGGATCTGAACAATGAATGGGGAGTGAGGGAGCTGAACAAGGATTGGGGATTGAGGGAGCTGAACAAGGAATGAGAATTGAAGGAGCTGAACAAGGAATGAGGAGTGAGGGAGCTGAATAAGGAATGAGGAGTGAAGTAGCTGAACAAGGAATGAGGAGTGAGGGAGCTGAATAAGGAATGAGGAGTGAGAGAGCTGAACAAGCAATGAGGAGTGAAGGAGCTGAACAAGGAATGAGAAGTGAGGGAGCTGAACAAGGAATGAGGAGTGAGGGAGCTGAACAAGGAATGGGGAGTGAGGGAGCTGAACAAGGAATGAGGAGTGAAGGAGCTGAACAAGGAATGAGGAGTGAGGGAGCTGAACAAGGAATGAGGAGTGAGGGAGCTGACAAGGAATGGGGAGTGATGGAGCTGAACAAGGAATGAGGAGTGAGAAAGCTGAACAAGGAATGAGGAGTGAGGGAGCTGAACAAGGAATGGGGAGTGAGAGACTGGAACAAGGAATGGGGAGTGAAGGAGCTGAACAAGGAATAAGGGGTGAGGGACTGGAACAAGGAATGAGGAGTGAGGGAGCTGAACAAGGAATGAGGAGTGAGCGACTGGAAGAAGGAATGAGGAGTGAGGGAGCTGAACAAGGAATGAGGAGTGAGAGACTGGAACAAGGAATGAGGAGTGAGGGAGCTGAACAAGGAATGGGGAGTGAGGGAGCTGAACAAGGAATGAGGAGTGAGGGACTGGAACAAGGAATGGGGAGTGAGGGAGCTGAACAAGGAATGGGGAGTGAGGGAGCTGAACAAGGAATGAGGAGTGAGGGACCTGAACAAGGAATGAGGAGTGAGGGAGCTGAACAAGGAATGAGGAGTGAGGGAGCTGAACAAGGAATGGGGAGTGAGGGAGCTGAACAAGGAATGAGGAGTGAAGGAGCTGAACAAGGAATGAGGAGTGAGGGAGCTGAACAAGGAATGAGGAGTGAGGGAGCTGAACATGGAATGAGGAGTGAGGGACTGGAACAAGGAATGAGGAGTGAGAGACTGGAACAAGGAATGAGGAGTGGGGGAGCTGAACAAGGAATGAGGAGTTAGGGAGCTGAACAAGGAATGAGGAGTGAGGGAGCTGAACATGGAATGAGGAGTGAGAGACTGGAACAAGGAATGAGGAGTGAGGGAGCTGAACAAGGAATGAGGAGTGAGGGAGCTGAACAAGAAATGAGGAGTGAAGGAGCTGAACAGGGAATGGGGAGTGAGCGAGCTGAACAAGGAATGAGGAGTGAGGGAGCTGAACAAGGAATGAGGAGTGAGGGAGCTGAACAAGAAATGGGGAGTGAGGGAGCTGAACAAGGAATGAGGAGTAAAGGAGCTGAACAAGGAATGAGGAGTGAGGGAGCTGAACAAGGAATGAGGAGTGAGGGAGCTGAACATGGAATGAGGAGTGAGGGACTGGAACAAGGAATGAGGAGTGAGAGACTGGAACAAGGAATGAGGAGTGGGGGAGCTGAAAAAGGAATGAGGAGTGAGGGAGCTGAACAAGGAATGAGGAGTGAGGGAGCTGAACATGGAATGAGGAGTGAGAGACGGGAACAAGGAATGAGGAGTGAGGGACTGGAACAAGGAATGAGGAGTGAGGGACTGGAACAAGGAATGAGGAGTGACGGAGCTGAACAAGAAATGAGGAGTGACGGAGCTGAACAAGGAGTGAAGAGTGAGGGGGCTGAACAAGGAATGAGGAGTGAGGGACTGGATCAAGGAATGAGGAGTGAGGGAGATGAACAAGGAATGAGGAGTGAAGGAGCTGAACAAGGAATGAGGAGTGAGGGAGCTGAACAAGGAATAAGGAGTGGAGGAGCTGAACAAGGAGTGAGGAGTGAGGGACTGGAACAAGGAATGAGGAGTGAGGGACTGGAACAAGGAATGAGGAGTGAGGGAGCTGAACAAGGAATGGGGAGTGAGGGAGCTGAACAAGGAATGAGGAGTGAGGGAGCTGAACAAGGAATGGGGAGTGAGGGAGCTGAACAATGAATGAGGAGTGAGGGACTGGAACAAGGAATGAGGAGTGAGGGACTGGAACAAGGAATGAGGAGTGAGGGAGCTGAACAAGGAATGAGGAGTGAAGGAACTGAACAGGGAATGGGGAGTGAGGGAGCTGAACAAGGAATGGGGAGTGAGGGACCTGAACAAGGAATGAGGAGTGAGGGACTGGATCAAGGAATGAGGAGTGAGGGAGAAGAACAAGGAATGAGGAGTGAAGGAGCTGAACAATGAGTGAAGAGTGAGGGGGCTGAAAAAGGAATGAGGAGTGAGGGACTGGATCAAGGAATGAGGAGTGAGGGAGATGAACAAGGAATGAGGAGTGAAGGAGCTGAAAAAGGAATGAGGAGTGAGGGAGCTGAACAAGGAATGAGGAGTGAAGGAGCTCAACAAGGAGTGAGGAGTGAGGGACTGGAACAAGGAATGAGGAGTGAGGGACTGGAAGAAGGAATGAGGAGTGAGGGATCTGAACAAGGA
The DNA here is from genome assembly GCF_048418815.1 of Hemitrygon akajei. Taxonomy (NCBI): domain Eukaryota; kingdom Metazoa; phylum Chordata; class Chondrichthyes; order Myliobatiformes; family Dasyatidae; genus Hemitrygon; species Hemitrygon akajei. The sequence goes on along the minus strand of NC_133127.1, from coordinate 10,052,779 downwards.
ATGGGGAGTGAGGCAGCTGAACAAGGAATGAGGAGTGAGGGAGCTGAACAAGGAATGGGGAGTGAGGGAGCTGAACAATGAATGAGGAGTGAGGGACTGGAACAAGGAATGAGGAGTGAGGGACTGGAACAAGGAATGAGGAGTGAGGGAGCTGAACAAGGGATGAGGAGTGAGAGACTGGAACAAGGAATGAGGAGTGAAGGAGCTGAACAAGGAATGAGGAGTGAGGGAGCTGAACAAGGGATGAGGAGTGAGGGAGCTGAACAAGGGATGAGGAGTGAGAGACTGGAACAAGGAATGAGAAGTGAAGGAGCTGAACAAGGAGTGAGAAGTGAGGGAGCTGAACACGGAATGAGGAGTGAGGGAGCTGATCAATGAATGAGGAGTGAGGGAGCTGAACAATGAATGGGGAGTGAGGGAGCTGAACAAGGATTGGGGATTGAGGGAGCTGAACAAGGAATGAGAATTGAAGGAGCTGAACAAGGAATGAGGAGTGAGGGAGCTGAATAAGGAATGAGGAGTGAAGTAGCTGAACAAGGAATGAGGAGTGAGGGAGCTGAACAAGGAATGAGGAGTGAGAGAGCTGAACAAGCAATGAGGAGTGAAGGAGCTGAACAAGGAATGAGAAGTGAGGGAGCTGAACAAGGAATGAGGAGTGAGGGAGCTGAACAAGGAATGGGGAGTGAGGGAGCTGAACAAGGAATGAGGAGTGAAGGAGCTGAACAAGGAATGAGGAGTGAGGGAGCTGAACAAGGAATGAGGAGTGAGGGAGCTGACAAGGAATGGGGAGTGATGGAGCTGAACAAGGAATGGGGAGTGAAGGAGCTGAACAAGGAATGAGGAGTGAGGGAGCTGAACAAGGAATGAGGAGTGAGGGAGCTGAACAAGGAATGGGGAGTGAGAGACTGGAACAAGTAATGAGGAGTGAAGGAGCTGAACAAGGAATGAGGGGTGAGGGACTGGAACAAGGAATGAGGAGTGAGGGAGCTGAACAAGGATTGAGGAGTGAGGGACTGGAAGAAGGAATGAGGAGTGAGGGAGCTGAACAAGGAATGAGGAGTGAGGGACTGGAACAAGGAATGAGGAGTGAGGGACTGGAACAAGGAATGAGGAGTGAGGGAGCTGAACAAGGGATGAGGAGTGAGAGACTGGAACAAGGAATGAGGAGTGAAGGAGCTGAACAAGGAATGAGGAGTGAGGGAGCTGAACAAGGGATGAGGAGTGAGAGACTGGAACAAGGAATGGGAAGTGAAGGAGCTGAACAGGAATGAGGAGTGAGGGAGCTGAACAAGGGATGAGGAGTGAGAGACTGGAACAAGGAATGAGAAGTGAAGGAGCTGAACAAGGAGTGAGAAGTGAGGGAGCTGAACACGGAATGAGGAGTGAGGGAGCTGATCAATGAATGAGGAGTGAGGGAGCTGAACAATGAATGGGGAGTGAGGGAGCTGAACAAGGATTGGGGATTGAGGGAGCTGAACAAGGAATGAGAATTGAAGGAGCTGAACAAGGAATGAGGAGTGAGGGAGCTGAATAAGGAATGAGGAGTGAAGTAGCTGAACAAGGAATGAGGAGTGAGGGAGCTGAACAAGGAATGAGGAGTGAGAGAGCTGAACAAGCAATGAGGAGTGAAGGAGCTGAACAAGGAATGAGAAGTGAGGGAGCTGAACAAGGAATGAGGAGTGAGGGAGCTGAACAAGGAATGGGGAGTGAGGGAGCTGAACAAGGAATGAGGAGTGAAGGAGCTGAACAAGGAATGAGGAGTGAGGGAGCTGAACAAGGAATGAGGAGTGAGGGAGCTGACAAGGAATGGGGAGTGATGGAGCTGAACAAGGAATGGGGAGTGAAGGAGCTGAACAAGGAATGAGGAGTGAGGGAGCTGAACAAGGAATGAGGAGTGAGGGAGCTGAACAAGGAATGGGGAGTGAGAGACTGGAACAAGGAATGAGGAGTGAAGGAGCTGAACAAGGAATGAGGGGTGAGGGACTGGAACAAGGAATGAGGAGTGAGGGAGCTGAACAAGGAATGAGGAGTGAGGGACTGGAAGAAGGAATGAGGAGTGAGGGAGCTGAACAAGGAATGAGGAGTGAGAGACTGGAACAAGGAATGAGGAGTGAGGGAGCTGAACAAGGAATGAGGAGTGACGGAGCTGAACAAGGAATGAGGAGTGAGGGACTGGAACAAGGAATGGGGAGTGAGGGAGCTGAACAAGGAATGGGGAGTGAGGGAGCTGAACAAGGAATGAGGAGTGAGGGAGCTGAACAAGGAATGGGGATTGAGGGAGCTGAACAAGGAATGAGGAGTGAAGGAGCTGAACAAGGAATGAGGAGTGAAGGAGCTGAACAAGGAATGAGGAGTGAGGGAGCTGAACAAGGAATGAGGAGTGAGAGACTGGAACAAGGAATGAGGATGGGGGAGCTGAACAAGGAATGAGGAGTGAGGGAGCTGAACAAGGAATGAGGAGTGAGGGAGCTGAACATGGAATGAGGAGTGAGAGACTGGAACAAGGAATGAGGAGTGAGGGAGCTGAACAAGGAATGAGGAGTGAGGGAGCTGAACAAGGAATGAGGAGTGAGGGAGCTGAACAAGAAATGAGGAGTGAAGGAGCTGAACAGGGAATGGGGAGTGAGGGAGCTGAACAAGGAATGGGGAGTGAGGGACCTGAACAAGGAATGAGGAGTGAGGGAGCTGAACAAGGAATGAGGAGTGAGGGAGCTGAATAAGGAATGGGGAGTGAGGGAGCTGAACAAGGAATGAGGAGTGAGGGAGCTGAACATGGAATGAGGAGTGAGGGACTGGAACAAGGAATGAGGAGTGAGAGACTGGAACAAGGAATGATGAGTGGGGGAGCTGAACAAGGAATGAGGAGTGAGGGAGCTGAACAAGGAATGAGGAGTGAGGGAGCTGAACATGGAATGAGGAGTGAGAGACTGGAACAAGGAATGAGGAGTGAGGGACTGGAACAAGGAATGAGGAGTGAGGGACTGGAACAAGGAATGAGGAGTGAAGGAGCTGAACAAGAAATGAGGAGTGAGGGAGCTGAACAAGGAGTGAAGAGTGAGGGGGCTGAACAAGGAATGAGGAGTGAGGGACTGGATCAAGGAATGAGGAGTGAGGGAGATGAACCAGGAATGAGGAGTGAAGGAGCTGAACAAGGAATGAGGAGTGAGGGAGCTGAACAAGGAATGAGGAGTGAAGGAGTTGAACAAGGAGTGAGGAGTGAGGGACTGGAACAAGGAATGAGGAGTGAGGGACTGGAACAAGGAATGAGGAGTGAGGGAGCTGAACAAGGAATGGGGAGTGAGGGAGCTGAACAAGGAATGAGGAGTGAGGGAGCTGAACAACGAATGGGGAGTGAGGGAGCTGAACAATGAATGAGGAGTGAGGGACTGGAACAAGGAATGAGGAGTGAGGGACTGGAACAAGGAATGAGGAGTGAGGGAGCTGAACAAGGAATGAGGAGTGAAGGAGCTGAACAGGGAATGGGGAGTGAGGGAGCTGAACAAGGAATGCGGAGTGAGGGACCTGAACAAGGAATGAGGAGTGAGGGAGCTGAACAAGGAATGAGGAGTGAGGGAGCTGAACAAGGAATGGGGAGTGAGGGAGCTGAACAAGGAATGAGGAGTGATGGAGCTGAAAAAGGAATGAGAAGTGAGGGAGCTGAACAAGGAATGAGGAGTGAGGGAGCTGAACAAGGAATGGGGAGTGAGGGAGCTGTACAAGGAATGAGGAGTGAGGGACTGGAACAAAGAATGAGGAGTGAAGGAGCTGAACAAGGAATGAGGGGTGAGGGACTGGAACAAGGAATGAGGAGTGAGGGAGCTGAACAAGGAATGAGGAGTGAGGGACTGGAACAAGGAATGAGGAGTGAGGGAGCTGAACAAGGAATGAGGAGTGAGAGACTGGAACAAGGAATGAGGAGTGAGGGAGCTGAACAAGGAATGAGGAGTGAGGGAGCTGAACAAGGAATGAGGAGTGAGGGACTGGAACAAGGAATGGGGAGTGAGGGACCTGAACAAGGAATGAGGAGTGAGGGAGCTGAACAAGGAATGAGGAGTGAGGGAGCTGAACAAGGAATGGGGAGTGAGGGAGCTGAACAAGGAATGAGGAGTGAGGGAGCTGAACAAGGAATGAGGAGTGAAGGAGCTGAACAAGGAATGAAGAGTGAGGGACTGGAACAAGGAATGAGGAGTGAAGGAGCTGAACAAGGAATGAGGAGTGAGGGAGCTGAACAAGGAATGAGGAGTGAGGGAGCTGAACATGGAATGAGGAGTGAGGGACTGGAACAAGGAATGAGGAGTGAGAGTCTGGAACAAGGAATGAGGAGTGGGGGAGCTGAACAAGGAATGAGGAGTGAGGGAGCTGAACAAGGAATGAGGAGTGAGGGAGCTGAACATGGAATGAGGAGTGAGAGACTGGAACAAGGAATGAGGAGTGAGGGAGCTGAACAAGGAATGAGGAGTGAGGGAGCTGAACAAGGAATGAGGAGTGAAGGAGCTGAACAGGGAATGGGGAGTGAGGGAGCTGAACAAGGAATGGGGAGTGAGGGACCTGAACAAGAAATGAGGAGTGAGGGAGCTGAACAAGGAATGAGGAATGAGGGAGCTGAACAAGGAATGGGGAGTGAGGGAGCTGAAGAAGGAATGAGGAGTGAAGGAGCAGAACAAGGAATGAGGAGTGAGGGAGCTGAACAAGGAATGAGGAGTGAGGGAGCTGAACATGGAATGAGGAGTGAGGGACTGGAACAAGGAATGAGGAGTGAGAGACTGGAACAAGGAATGAGGAGTGGGGGAGCTGAACAAGGAATGAGGAGTGAGGGAGCTGAACAAGGAATGAGGAGTGAGGGAGCTGAACATGGAATGAGGAGTGAGAGACTGGAACAAGGAATGAGGAGTGAGGGACTGGAACAAGGAATGAGGAGTGAGGGACTGGAACAAGGAATGAGGAGTGATGGAGCTGAACAAGAAATGAGGAGTGAGGGAGCTGAACAAGGAGTGAAGAGTGAGGGGGCTGAACAAGGAATGAGGAGTGAGGGACTGGATCAAGGAATGAGGAGTGAAGGAGATGAACAAGGAATGAGGAGTGAAGGAGCTGAACAAGGAATGAGGAGTGAGGGAGCTGAACAAGGAATGAGGAGTGAAGGAGCTGAACAAGGAGTGAGGAGTGAGGGACTGGAACAAGGAATGAGGAGTGAGGGACTGGAACAAGGAATGAGGTGTGAGGGAGCTGAACAAGGAATGGGGAGTGAGGGAGCTGAACAAGGAATGAGGAGCGAGGGAGCTGAACAAGGAATGGGGAGTGAGGGAGCTGAACAATGAATGAGGAGTGAGGGACTGGAACAAGGAATGAGGAGTGAGGGACTGGAACAAGGAATGAGGAGTGAGGGAGCTGAACAAGGAATGAGGAGTGAAGGAGCTGAACAGGGAATGGGGAGTGAGGGAGCTGAACAAGGAATGGGGAGTGAGGGACCTGAACAAGGAATGAGGAGTGAGGGAGCTGAACAAGGAATGGGGAGTGAGGGAGCTGAACAAGGAATGAGGAGTGAAGGAGCTGAACAAGGAATGAGGAGTGAAGGCCTGAACAAGGAATGAGGAGTGAGGGAGCTGAACAAGGAATGAGGAGTGAGGGAGCTGAACATGGAATGAGGAGTGAGGGACTGGAACAAGGAATGAGGAGTGTAAGACTGGAACAAGGAATGAGGAGTGGGGGAGCTGAACAAGGAATGAGGAGTGAGGGAGCTGAACAAGGAATGAGGAGTGCGGGAGCTGAACATGGAATGAGGAGTGAGAGACTGGAACAAGGAATGAGGAGTGAGGGACTGGAACAAGGAATGAGGAGTGAGGGACTGGAACAAGGAATGAGGAGTGAAGGAGCTGAACAAGAAATGAGGAGTGAGTGAGCTGAACAAGGAGTGAAGAGTGAGGGGGCTGAACAAGGAAAGAGGAGTGAGGGACTGGATCCAGGAATGAGGAGTGAGGGAGATGAACAAGGAATGAGGAGTGAAGGAGCTGAACAAGGAATGAGGAGTGAAGGAGCTGAACAAGGAATGAGGAGTGAGGGAGCTGAACAAGGAATGAGGAGTGAAGGAGCTGAACAAGGAGTGAGGAGTGAGGGACTGGAACAAGGAATGAGGAGTGAGGGACTGGAACAAGGAATGAGGTGTGAGGGAGCTGAACAAGGAATGGGGAGTGAGGGAGCTGAACAATGAATGAGGAGTTAGGGAGCTGAACAAGGAATGGGGAGTGAGGGAGCTGAACAATGAATGAGGAGTGAGGGACTGGAACAAGGAATGAGGAGTGAGGGACTGGAACAAGGAATGAGGAGTGAGGGAGCTGAACAAGGAATGAGGAGTGAAGGAGCTGAACAGGGAATGGGGAGTGAGGGAGCTGAACAAGGAATGGGGAGTGAGGGACCTGAACAAGGAATGAGGAGTGAGGGAGCTGAACAAGGAATGGGGAGTGAGGGAGCTGAACAAGGAATGAGGAGTGAAGGAGCTGAACAAGGAATGAGGAGTGAAGGAGCTGAACAAGGAATGAGGAGTGAGGGAGCTGAACAAGGAATGAGGAGTGAGGGAGCTGAACATGGAATGAGGAGTGAGGGACTGGAACAAGGAATGAGGAGTGTAAGACTGGAACAAGGAATGAGGAGTGGGGGAGCTGAACAAGGAATGAGGAGTGAGGGAGCTGAACAAAGAATGAGGAGTGAGGGAGCTGAACATGGAATGAGGAGTGAGAGACTGGAACAAGGAATGAGGAGTGAGGGACTGGAACAAGGAATGAGGAGTGAGGGACTGGAACAAGGAATGAGGAGTGAAGGAGCTGAACAAGAAATGAGGAGTGAGTGAGCTGAACAAGGAGTGAAGAGTGAGGGGGCTGAACAAGGAATGAGGAGTGAGGGACTGGATCAAGGAATGAGGAGTGAGGGAGATGAACAAGGAATGAGGAGTGAAGGAGCTGAACAAGGAATGAGGAGTGAGGGAGCTGAACAAGGAATGAGGAGTGAAGGAGCTGAACAAGGAGTGAGGAGTGAGGGACTGGAACAAGGAATGAGGAGTGAGGGACTGGAACAAGGAATGAGGAGTGAGGGAGCTGAACAAGGAATGGGGAGTGAGGGAGCTGAACAAGGAATGAGGAGTGAGGGAGCTGAACAAGGAATGGGGAGTGAGGGAGCTGAACAATGAATGAGGAGTGAGGGACTGGAACAAGGAACGGGGAGTGAGGGAGCTGAACAAGGAATGAGGAGTGAAGGAGCTGAACAAGGAATGAGGAGTGAGGGACTGGAACAAGGGATGAGGAGTGAAGGAGCTGAACAAGGAATGGGGAGTGAGGGAGCTGAACAAGGAATGAGGAGTGAGGGAGCTGAACAAGGAATGAGGAGTGAGAGACTGGAACAAGGAATGAGGAGTGAAGGAGCTGAAGAAGGAATGAGGTGTGAGAGAGCTGAACAAGGGATGAGGAGTGAGGGAGCTGAACAAGGAATGAGGACTGAGAGACTGGAACAAGGAATGAGGAGTGAAGCAGCTGAACAAGGAATGAGGATTGAGGCACTGGAACAAGGAATGGGGAGTGAGGGAGCTGAACAAGGAATGCAGAGTGAGGGACTGGAACAAGGAATGAGGAGTGAAGGAGCTGAACAAAGAATGAGGAGTGAGGGAGCTGAACAAGGAATGAGGAGTGTGGGAGCTGAACAAGGAATGAAGAGTGAAGGAGCAGAACAAGGAATGAGGAGTGAGGGACTGGAACAAGGAATGGGGAGTGAGGGAGCTGAACAAGGAATGAGGAGTGAGGGAGCTGAACAAGATATGAGGAGCGAGGGAACTGAACATGGAATGAGGAGTGTGGGACTGGAACAAGGAATGAGGAGTGAGGGACTGGAACACGGAATGAGGAGTGAGAGACTGGAACAAGGAATGAGGAGTGGGGGAGCTGAACAAGGAATGAGGAGTGAGGGAGCTGAACAAGGAATGAGGAGTGAGGGAGCTGAACATGGAATGAGGAGTGAGAGACTGGAACAAGGAATGAGGAGTGAGGGACTGGAACAAAGAATGAGCAGTGAGGGACTGGAACAAGGAATGAGGAGTGAAGGAGCTGAACAAGAAATGAGGAGTGAGGGAGCTGAACAAGGAGTGAAGAGTGAGGGAGCTGAACAAGGAATGAGGAGTGAGGGACTGGAACAAGGAATGAAGAGTGAGGGAGCTGAACAAGGAATGAGGAGTGAAGGAGCTGAACAAGGAATGAGGAGTGAGGGAGCTGAACAAGGAATGAGGAGTGAAGGAGCTGAACAAGGAGTGAGGAGTGAGGGACTGGAACAAGTAATGAGGAGTGAGGGACTGGAACAAGGAATGAGGAGTGAGGGAGCTGAACAAGGAATGAGGAGTGAGTGACAGGAACAAGGAATGAGGAGTGAGGGAGCTGAACATGGAATGAGGAGTTAAGGAGCTGAACAAGGAATGAGGAGTGAGGGAGCTGAACAAGGAATGAGGAGTGAAGGTGCTGAACAAGGAGTGAGGAGTGAGGGAGCTGAACAAGGAATGAGGAGTGAGGGAGCTGAACAAGGAATGAGGAGTGAGGGACTGGAACAAGGAATGAGGAGTGAGGGAGCTGAACAAGGAATGAGGAGTGAAGGAGCTGAACAAGGAATGAGGAGTGAGGGAACTGAACAAGGAATGAGGAGTGAGGGACAGGAACAAGGGATGAGGAGTAAGGGACTGGAACAAGGAATGAGGAGTGAGGGAGCTGAACATGGAATGAGGAGTGAGAGACTGGAACAAGGAATGAGGAGTGAGGGACTGGAACAAGGAATGAGGAGTGAGGGACTGGAACAAGGAATGAGGAGTGAAGGAGCTGAACAAGAAATGAGGAGTGAGGGAGCTGAACAAGGAGTGAAGAGTGAGGGGGCTGAACAAGGAATGAGGAGTGAGGGACTGGATCAAGTAATGAGGAGTGAGGGAGATGAACAAGGAATGAGGAGTGAAGGAGCTGAACAAGGAATGAGGAGTGAGGGACTGGAACAAGGAATGAGGAGTGAGGGAGCTGAACAAGGAATGAGGAGTGAGGGACAGGAACAAGGGATGAGGAGTAAGGGACTGGAACAAGGAATGAGGAGTGAGGGAGCTGAACAAGGAATGAGGAGTGAAGGAGCTGAACAAGGAATGAGGAGTGAGGGAGCTGAACAAGGAATGAGGAGTGAGGGACAGGAACAAGGGGTGAGGAGTATGGGACTGGAACAAGGAATGAGGAGTGAGGGAGCTGAACATGGAATGAGGAGTGAGAGACTGGAACAAGGAATGAGGAGTGAGGGACTGGAACAAGGAATGAGGAGTGAGGGACTGGAACAAGGAATGAGGAGTGAAGGAGCTGAACAAGAAATGAGGAGTGAGGGAGCTGAACAAGGAGTGAAGAGTGAGGGGGCTGAACAAGGAATGAGGAGTGAGGGACTGGATCAAGGAATGAGGAGTGAGGGAGATGAACAAGGAATGAGGAGTGAGGGAGCTGAACAAGGAATGAGGAGTGAGAGACTGGTACCAGGAATGAGGAGTGAGGGAGCTGAACATGGAATGAGGAGTGAGGGAGCTGAACAAGGAATGAGGAGTGAGGGAGCGGAACAAGGAATGTGGAGTGAGGGAGCTGAACAAGGAATGGGGAGTGAAGGCGCTGAACAAGGAATGAGGAGTGAGGGAGCTGAACAAGGAATGAGGAGTGAAGGAGCTGAACAAGGAATGAGGAGTGAGGGAGCTGAACAGGGAATGGGGAGTGAGGGAGCTGAACAAGGAATGGGGTGTGAGGGAGCTGAACAAGGAATGAGGAGTGAGGGAGCTGAACAAGGAATGAGGAGTGAAGGAGCTGAACAAGGAATGAGGAGTGAGAGACTGGAACAAGGGATGAAGAGTGAGGGAGCTGAACAAGGAATGAGGAGTGAGGGAGCTGAACAAGGAATGGGGAGTGAGGGAGCTGAACAAGGAATGCGGAGTGAAGGAGCTGAACAAGGAATGAGGAGTGAGAGACTGGAACAAGGGATGAGGAGTGAGGGTGCTGAACAAGGAATGAGGAGTGAGGGACTGGAACAAGGAATGAGGAGTGAGGGAGCTGAACAAGGAATGAGGAGTGAGGGACTGGAACAAGGAATGAGGAGTGAGGGAGCTGAACAAGGAATGAGGAGTGAGGGACTGGAACAAGGAATGAGGAGTGAGGGAGCTGAACAAGGAATGAGGAGTGAGGGACTGGAACAAGGAATGAGGAGTGAGGGAGCTGAACAAGGAATGAGGAGTGAGGGACTGGAACAAGGAATGAGGAGTGAGGGACTGGAACAAGGAATGAGGAGTGAAGGAGCTGAACAAGGAATGAGGTGTGAGGGAGCTGAACAAGGAATGAGGAGTGAGGGAGCTGAACAAGGAATGGGGAGTGAAGGAGCTGAACAAGGAATGAGGAGTGAGGGAGCTGAACAAGGAATGAGGAATGAGGGACTGGAACAAGGAATGAGGAGTGAAGGAGCTGAACAAGGAATGAGGAGTGAGGGAGCTGAACAAGGAATGAGGAGTGAGGGAGCTGAACAAGGAATGGGGAGTGAGGGAGCTGAACAAGGAATGAGGAGTGAGGGAGCTGAACAATGAATGAGGAGTGAAGGAGCTGATCAAGGAATGAGGAGTGAGGGAGCTGAACAAGGAATGAGGAGTGAGAGACTGGTACAAGGAATGAGGAGTGAGAGACTGGAACAAGGACTGGGGAGTGAGGGAGCTGAACAAGGAATGGGGAGTGAGGGAGCTGAACAAGGAATGGGGAGTGAGGGAGCTGAACAAGGAATGAGGAGTGAGGGAGCTGAACAAGGAATGAGGAGTGAAGGAGCTGAACAAGGAATCAGAAGTGAGGGAGCTGAACAAGGAATGAGGAGTGAGGGAGCTGAACAAGGAATGTGGAGTGAGGGAGCTTTACAAGGAATGAGGAGTGAAGGAGCTGAACAAGGAATGAGGAGTGAGGGAGCTGAACAAGGAATGAGGAGTGAGGGAGCTGAACAAGGAATGGGGAGTGAGGGAGCAGAACAAGGAATGAGGAGTGAAGGAGCTGAACAAGGAGTGAGGAGTGAAGGAGCTGAACAAGGAATGAGGAGTGAAGGAGCTGAACAAGGAATGAGGAGTGAGGGAGCGGAACAAGGAATGAGGAGTGAAGGAGCTGAACAAGGAATGAGGAGTGAAGGAGCTGAACAAGGAATGGGGAGTGAGGGAGCTGAACAAGGAATGAGGAGTGAGGGAGCTGAACAAGGAATGAGGAGTGAGGGAGCTGAACAGGGAATGGGGAGTGAGGGAGCTGAACAAGGAATGGGGTGTGAGGGAGCTGAACAAGGAATGAGGAGTGAGGGAGCTGAACAAGGAATGAGGAGTGAAGGACTGGATCAAGGAATGAGGAGTGAGGGACTGGAACAAGGAATGAGGAGTGAGGGAACTGAACAAGGGATGAAGAGTGAGGGAGCTGAACAAGGAATGAGGAGTGAGGGAGCTGAACAAGGAATGGGGAGTGAGGGAGCTGAACAAGGAATGGGGTGTGAGGGAGCTGAACAAGGAATGAGGAGTGAGGGAGCTGAACAAGGAATGAGGAGTGAAGGACTGGAACAAGGAATGAGGAGTGAGGGACTGGAACAAGGAATGAGGAGTGAGGGAACTGAACAAGGGATGAAGAGTGAGGGAGCTGAACAAGGAATGAGGAGTGAGGGAGCTGAACAAGGAATGGGGAGTGAGGGAGCTGAACCAGGAATGAGGAGTGAAGGAGCTGAACAAGGAATGAGGAGTGAGAGACTGGAACAAGGGATGAGGAGTGAGGGTGCTGAACATGGAATGAGGAGTGAGGGACTGGAACATGGAATGAGGAGTGAGGGAGCTGAACAAGGAATGAGGAGTGAGGGACTGGAACAAGGAATGAGGAGTGAGGGAGCTGAACAATGAATGAGGAGTGAGGGACTGGAACAAGGAATGAGGAGTGAGGGAGCTGAACAAGGAATGAGGAGTGAGGGACTGGAACAAGGAATGAGGAGTGAGGGAGCTGAACAAGGAATGAGGAGTGAGGGACTGGAACAAGGAATGAGGAGTGAGGGACTGGAACAAGGAATGAGGAGTGAGGGAGCTGAACAAGGAATGAGGAGTGGGGGAGCTGAACAAGGAATGAGGAGTGAGAAACTGGAACAAGGAATGAGGAGTGAAGGAGCTGAACAAGGAATGAGGGGTGAGGGACTGGAACAAGGAATGAGGAGTGAGGGAGCTGAACAAGGAATGAGGAGTGAGGGACTGGAACAAGGAATGAGGAGTGAGGGTGCTGAACAAGGAATGGGGAGTGAGAGACTGGAACAAGGAATGAGGAGTGAGGGAGCTGAACAAGGAATGAGGAGTGAGGGAGCTGAAGAAGGAATGAGGAGTGAGGGACTGGAACAAGGAATGGGGAGTGAGGGAGCTGAACAAGGAATGGGGAGTGAGGGAGCTGAACAAGGAATGAGGAGTGAGGGACTGGAACGATGAATGAGGAGTCAAAGAGCTGAACAAGAAATGAGGAGTGAGGGACTGGAACAAGGAATGAGGAGTGAAGGAACTGAACAGGGAATGGGGAGTGAGGGAGCTGAACAAGGAATGGGGAGTGAGGGAGCTGAACAAGGAATGAGGAGTGAGGGAGCTGAACAAGGAATGGGGAGTGAGGGAGCTTAACAAGGAATGAGGAGTGAAGGAGCTGAACAAGGAATGGGGAGTGAGGGAGCTGAACAAGGAATGAGGAGTGAGGGAGCTGAACAAGGAATGAGGAGTGAAGGAGCTGAACAAGGAATGAGGAGTGAGGGAGCTGAACAAGGAATGAGGAGTGAGGGAGCTGAACAAGGAATGGGGAGTGAGGGAGCTGAACAAGGAATGGGGAGTGAAGGAGCTGAACAAGGAATGGGGAGTGAGGGAGCAGAACAAGGAATGAGGAGTGAAGGAGCTGAACAAGGAATGAGGAGTGAGGGAGCTGAACAAGGAATGGGGTGTGAGGGAGCTGAACAAGGAATGAGGAGTTAGGGAGCTAAACAAGGAATGGGGAGTGAGGGAGCTGAACAAGGAATGAGGAGTGAGTGAGCTGAACAAGCAATGAGGAGTGAGGGAGCTGAACAAGGAATGGGGAGTGAGGGAGCTGAACAAGGAATGAGGAGTGAAGGAGCTGAACAAGGAATGGGGAGTGAGGGAGCTGAACAAGGAATGGGGAGTGAAGGAGCTGAACAAGGAATGAGGAGTGAGGGAGCTGAACAAGGAATGAGGAGTGAGGGAACTGAACAAGGAATGGGGAGTGAGGGAGCTGAACAAGGAATGAGGAGTGAGGGAGCTGAACAAGGAATGAGGAGTGAGGTACTGGAACAAGCAACGAGGAGTGAGGGAGCTGAACAAGGGATGAGGAGTGAAGGAGCTGAACAAGGAATGGGGAGCGAGGGAGCTGAACAAGGAATGTGGAGTGAGGGACTGGAACAAGGAATGAGGAGTGAAGGAGCTGAACAAGGAATAAGGTGTGAGGGAGCTGAACAAGGAATGAGGAGTGAGGGAGCTGAAAAAGGAATGGGGAGTGAGGGAGCTGAACAAGGAATGAGGAGTGAGGGAGCTGAACAAGAAATGAGGAGTGAAGGAGCTGATCAAGGAATGAGGAGTGAGGGAGCTGAACAAGGAATGAGGAGTGAGGGAGCTGAACAAGGAATGAGGAGTGAGGGAGCTGAACAAGGAATGGGGAGTGAAGGAGCTGAACAAGGAATGAGGAGTGAGGGAGCTGAACATGGAATGAGGAGTGAGAGACTGGAACAAGGAATGAGGAGTGAGGGACTGGAACAAGGAATGAGGAGTGAGGGACTGGAACAAGGAATGAGGAGTGAAGGAGCTGAACAAGAAATGAGGAGTGAGGGAGCTGAACAAGGAGTGAAGAGTGAGGGGGCTGAACAAGGAATGAGGAGTGAGGGACTGGATCAAGGAATGAGGAGTGAGGGAGATGAACAAGGAATGAGGAGTGAGGGAGCTGAACAAGGAATGAGGAGTGAGAGACTGGTACCAGGAATGAGGAGTGAGGGAGCTGAACATGGAATGAGGAGTGAGGGAGCTGAACAAGGAATGAGGAGTGAGGGAGCGGAACAAGGAATGTGGAGTGAGGGAGCTGAACAAGGAATGGGGAGTGAAGGCGCTGAACAAGGAATGAGGAGTGAGGGAGCTGAACAAGGAATGAGGAGTGAAGGAGCTGAACAAGGAATGAGGAGTGAGGGAGCTGAACAGGGAATGGGGAGTGAGGGAGCTGAACAAGGAATGGGGTGTGAGGGAGCTGAACAAGGAATGAGGAGTGAGGGAGCTGAACAAGGAATGAGGAGTGAAGGAGCTGAACAAGGAATGAGGAGTGAGAGACTGGAACAAGGGATGAAGAGTGAGGGAGCTGAACAAGGAATGAGGAGTGAGGGAGCTGAACAAGGAATGGGGAGTGAGGGAGCTGAACAAGGAATGCGGAGTGAAGGAGCTGAACAAGGAATGAGGAGTGAGAGACTGGAACAAGGGATGAGGAGTGAGGGTGCTGAACAAGGAATGAGGAGTGAGGGACTGGAACAAGGAATGAGGAGTGAGGGAGCTGAACAAGGAATGAGGAGTGAGGGACTGGAACAAGGAATGAGGAGTGAGGGAGCTGAACAAGGAATGAGGAGTGAGGGACTGGAACAAGGAATGAGGAGTGAGGGAGCTGAACAAGGAATGAGGAGTGAGGGACTGGAACAAGGAATGAGGAGTGAGGGAGCTGAACAAGGAATGAGGAGTGAGGGACTGGAACAAGGAATGAGGAGTGAGGGACTGGAACAAGGAATGAGGAGTGAAGGAGCTGAACAAGGTATGAGGTGTGAGGGAGCTGAACAAGGAATGAGGAGTGAGGGAGCTGAACAAGGAATGGGGAGTGAAGGAGCTGAACAAGGAATGAGGAGTGAGGGAGCTGAACAAGGAATGAGGAATGAGGGACTGGAACAAGGAATGAGGAGTGAAGGAGCTGAACAAGGAATGAGGAGTGAGGGAGCTGAACAAGGAATGAGGAGTGAGGGAGCTGAACAAGGAATGGGGAGTGAGGGAGCTGAACAAGGAATGAGGAGTGAGGGAGCTGAACAATGAATGAGGAGTGAAGGAGCTGATCAAGGAATGAGGAGTGAGGGAGCTGAACAAGGAATGAGGAGTGAGAGACTGGTACAAGGAATGAGGAGTGAGAGACTGGAACAAGGACTGGGGAGTGAGGGAGCTGAACAAGGAATGGGGAGTGAGGGAGCTGAACAAGGAATGGGGAGTGAGGGAGCTGAACAAGGAATGAGGAGTGAGGGAGCTGAACAAGGAATGAGGAGTGAAGGAGCTGAACAAGGAATGAGAAGTGAGGGAGCTGAACAAGGAATGAGGAGTGAGGGAGCTGAACAAGGAATGTGGAGTGAGGGAGCTTTACAAGGAATGAGGAGTGAAGGAGCTGAACAAGGAATGAGGAGTGAGGGAGCTGAACAAGGAATGAGGAGTGAGGGAGCTGAACAAGGAATGGGGAGTGAGGGAGCAGAACAAGGAATGAGGAGTGAAGGAGCTGAACAAGGAGTGAGGAGTGAAGGAGCTGAACAAGGAATGAGGAGTGAAGGAGCTGAACAAGGAATGAGGAGTGAGGGAGCGGAACAAGGAATGAGGAGTGAAGGAGCTGAACAAGGAATGAGGAGTGAAGGAGCTGAACAAGGAATGGGGAGTGAGGGAGCTGAACAAGGAATGAGGAGTGAGGGAGCTGAACAAGGAATGAGGAGTGAGGGAGCTGAACAGGGAATGGGGAGTGAGGGAGCTGAACAAGGAATGGGGTGTGAGGGAGCTGAACAAGGAATGAGGAGTGAGGGAGCTGAACAAGGAATGAGGAGTGAGGGACTGGAACAAGGAATGAGGAGTGAGGGAACTGAACAAGGGATGAAGAGTGAGGGAGCTGAACAAGGAATGAGGAGTGAGGGAGCTGAACAAGGAATGGGGAGTGAGGGAGCTGAACAAGGAATGGGGTGTGAGGGAGCTGAACAAGGAATGAGGAGTGAGGGAGCTGAACAAGGAATGAGGAGTGAAGGACTGGAACAAGGAATGAGGAGTGAGGGACTGGAACAAGGAATGAGGAGTGAGGGAACTGAACAAGGGATGAAGAGTGAGGGAGCTGAACAAGGAATGAGGAGTGAGGGAGCTGAACAAGGAATGGGGAGTGAGGGAGCTGAACCAGGAATGAGGAGTGAAGGAGCTGAACAAGGAATGAGGAGTGAGAGACTGGAACAAGGGATGAGGAGTGAGGGTGCTGAACATGGAATGAGGAGTGAGGGACTGGAACATGGAATGAGGAGTGAGGGAGCTGAACAAGGAATGAGGAGTGAGGGACTGGAACAAGGAATGAGGAGTGAGGGAGCTGAACAATGAATGAGGAGTGAGGGACTGGAACAAGGAATGAGGAGTGAGGGAGCTGAACAAGGAATGAGGAGTGAGGGACTGGAACAAGGAATGAGGAGTGAGGGAGCTGAACAAGGAATGAGGAGTGAGGGACTGGAACAAGGAATGAGGAGTGAGGGACTGGAACAAGGAATGAGGAGTGAGGGAGCTGAACAAGGAATGAGGAGTGGGGGAGCTGAACAAGGAATGAGGAGTGAGAAACTGGAACAAGGAATGAGGAGTGAAGGAGCTGAACAAGGAATGAGGGGTGAGGGACTGGAACAAGGAATGAGGAGTGAGGGAGCTGAACAAGGAATGAGGAGTGAGGGACTGGAACAAGGAATGAGGAGTGAGGGTGCTGAACAAGGAATGGGGAGTGAGAGACTGGAACAAGGAATGAGGAGTGAGGGAGCTGAACAAGGAATGAGGAGTGAGGGAGCTGAAGAAGGAATGAGGAGTGAGGGACTGGAACAAGGAATGGGGAGTGAGGGAGCTGAACAAGGAATGGGGAGTGAGGGAGCTGAACAAGGAATGAGGAGTGAGGGACTGGAACGATGAATGAGGAGTCAAAGAGCTGAACAAGAAATGAGGAGTGAGGGACTGGAACAAGGAATGAGGAGTGAAGGAACTGAACAGGGAATGGGGAGTGAGGGAGCTGAACAAGGAATGGGGAGTGAGGGAGCTGAACAAGGAATGAGGAGTGAGGGAGCTGAACAAGGAATGAGGAGTGAGGGAGCTGAACAAGGAATGGGGAGTGAGGGAGCTTGACAAGGAATGAGGAGTGAAGGAGCTGAACAAGGAATGGGGAGTGAGGGAGCTGAACAAGGACTGAGGAGTGAGGGAGCTGAACAAGGAATGAGGAGTGAAGGAGCTGAACAAGGAATGAGGAGTGAGGGAGCTGAACAAGGAATGAGGAGTGAGGGAGCTGAACAAGGAATGGGGAGTGAGGGAGCTGAACAAGGAATGGGGAGTGAAGGAGCTGAACAAGGAATGGGGAGTGAGGGAGCAGAACAAGGAATGAGGAGTGAAGGAGCTGAACAAGGAATGAGGAGTGAGGGAGCTGAACAAGGAATGGGGTGTGAGGGAGCTGAACAAGGAATGAGGAGTTAGGGAGCTAAACAAGGAATGGGGAGTGAGGGAGCTGAACAAGGAATGAGGAGTGAGTGAGCTGAACAAGCAATGAGGAGTGAGGGAGCTGAACAAGGAATGGGGAGTGAGGGAGCTGAACAAGGAATGAGGAGTGAAGGAGCTGAACAAGGAATGGGGAGTGAGGGAGCTGAACAAGGAATGGGGAGTGAAGGAGCTGAACAAGGAATGAGGAGTGAGGGAGCTGAACAAGGAATGAGGAGTGAGGGAACTGAACAAGGAATGGGGAGTGAGGGAGCTGAACAAGGAATGAGGAGTGAGGGAGCTGAACAAGGAATGAGGAGTGAGGTACTGGAACAAGCAACGAGGAGTGAGGGAGCTGAACAAGGGATGAGGAGTGAAGGAGCTGAACAAGGAATGGGGAGCGAGGGAGCTGAACAAGGAATGTGGAGTGAGGGACTGGAACAAGGAATGAGGAGTGAAGGAGCTGAACAAGGAATAAGGTGTGAGGGAGCTGAACAAGGAATGAGGAGTGAGGGAGCTGAAAAAGGAATGGGGAGTGAGGGAGCTGAACAAGGAATGAGGAGTGAGGGAGCTGAACAAGAAATGAGGAGTGAAGGAGCTGATCAAGGAATGAGGAGTGAGGGAGCTGAACAAGGAATGAGGAGTGAGGGAGCTGAACAAGGAATGAGGAGTGAGGGAGCTGAACAAGGAATGGGGAGTGAAGGAGCTGAACAAGGAATGAGGAGTGAGGGAGCTGAACAAGGAATGGGGAGTGAGGGAGCTGAACAAGGAATGTGGAGTGAGGGACCTGAACAAGGAATGAGGAGTGAGGGAGCTGAACAAGGAATGAGGAGTGAGGGAGCTGAACAAGGAATGGGGAGTGAGGGAGCTGAACAAGGAATGAGGAGTGAGGGAGCTGAACAGGGAATGGGGAGTGAGGGAGCTGAACAAGGAATGAGGAGTGAGGGAGCTGAACAAGGAATGAGGAGTGAGGGAGCTGAACAGGGAATGGGGAGTGAGGGAGCTGAACAAGGAATGGGGTGTGAGGGAGCTGAACAAGGAATGAGGAGTGAGGGAGCTGAACAAGGAATGAGGAGTGAAGGACTGGATCAAGGAATGAGGAGTGAGGGACTGGAACAAGGAATGAGGAGTGAGGGAACTGAACAAGGGATGAAGAGTGAGGGAGCTGAACAAGGAATGAGGAGTGAGGGAACTGAACAAGGGATGAAGAGTGAGGGAGCTGAACAAGGAATGAGGAGTGAGGGAGCTGAACAAGGAATGGGGAGTGAGGGAGCTGAACAAGGAATGGGGTGTGAGGGAGCTGAACAAGGAATGAGGAGTGAGGGAGCTGAACAAGGAATGAGGAGTGAAGGACTGGAACAAGGAATGAGGAGTGAGGGACTGGAACAAGGAATGAGGAGTGAGGGAACTGAACAAGGGATGAAGAGTGAGGGAGCTGAACAAGGAATGAGGAGTGAGGGAGCTGAACAAGGAATGGGGAGTGAGGGAGCTGAACAAGGAATGAGGAGTGAAGGAGCTGAACAAGGAATGAGGAGTGAGAGACTGGAACAAGGGATGAGGAGTGAGGGTGCTGAACATGGAATGAGGAGTGAGGGACTGGAACATGGAATGAGGAGTGAGGGAGCTGAACAAGGAATGAGGAGTGAGGGACTGGAACAAGGAATGAGGAGTGAGGGAGCTGAACAATGAATGAGGAGTGAGGGACTGGAACAAGGAATGAGGAGTGAGGGAGCTGAACAAGGAATGAGGAGTGAGGGACTGGAACAAGGAATGAGGAGTGAGGGAGCTGAACAAGGAATGAGGAGTGAGGGACTGGAACAAGGAATGAGGAGTGAGGGACTGGAACAAGGAATGAGGAGTGAGGGAGCTGAACAAGGAATGAGGAGTGGGGGAGCTGAACAAGGAATGAGGAGTGAGAAACTGGAACAAGGAATGAGGAGTGAAGGAGCTGAACAAGGAATGAGGGGTGAGGGACTGGAACAAGGAATGAGGAGTGAGGGAGCTGAACAAGGAATGAGGAGTGAGGGACTGGAACAAGGAATGAGGAGTGAGGGTGCTGAACAAGGAATGGGGAGTGAGAGACTGGAACAAGGAATGAGGAGTGAGGGAGCTGAACAAGGAATGAGGAGTGAGGGAGCTGAAGAAGGAATGAGGAGTGAGGGACTGGAACAAGGAATGGGGAGTGAGGGAGCTGAACAAGGAATGGGGAGTGAGGGAGCTGAACAAGGAATGAGGAGTGAGGGACTGGAACGATGAATGAGGAGTCAAAGAGCTGAACAAGAAATGAGGAGTGAGGGACTGGAACAAGGAATGAGGAGTGAAGGAACTGAACAGGGAATGGGGAGTGAGGGAGCTGAACAAGGAATGGGGAGTGAGGGAGCTGAACAAGGAATGAGGAGTGAGGGAGCTGAACAAGGAATGAGGAGTGAGGGAGCTGAACAAGGAATGGGGAGTGAGGGAGCTTAACAAGGAATGAGGAGTGAAGGAGCTGAACAAGGAATGGGGAGTGAGGGAGCTGAACAAGGAATGAGGAGTGAGGGAGCTGAACAAGGAATGAGGAGTGAAGGAGCTGAACAAGGAATGAGGAGTGAGGGAGCTGAACAGGGAATGAGGAGTGAGGGAGCTGAACAAGGAATGGGGAGTGAGGGAGCTGAACAAGGAATGGGGAGTGAAGGAGCTGAACAAGGAATGGGGAGTGAGGGAGCAGAACAAGGAATGAGGAGTGAAGGAGCTGAACAAGGAATGAGGAGTGAGGGAGCTGAACAAGGAATGGGGTGTGAGGGAGCTGAACAAGGAATGAGGAGTTAGGGAGCTAAACAAGGAATGGGGAGTGAGGGAGCTGAACAAGGAATGAGGAGTGAGTGAGCTGAACAAGCAATGAGGAGTGAGGGAGCTGAACAAGGAATGGGGAGTGAGGGAGCTGAACAAGGAATGAGGAGTGAAGGAGCTGAACAAGGAATGGGGAGTGAGGGAGCTGAACAAGGAATGGGGAGTGAAGGAGCTGAACAAGGAATGAGGAGTGAGGGAGCTGAACAAGGAATGAGGAGTGAGGGAACTGAACAAGGAATGGGGAGTGAGGGAGCTGAACAAGGAATGAGGAGTGAGGGAGCTGAACAAGGAATGAGGAGTGAGGTACTGGAACAAGCAACGAGGAGTGAGGGAGCTGAACAAGGGATGAGGAGTGAAGGAGCTGAACAAGGAATGGGGAGCGAGGGAGCTGAACAAGGAATGTGGAGTGAGGGACTGGAACAAGGAATGAGGAGTGAAGGAGCTGAACAAGGAATAAGGTGTGAGGGAGCTGAACAAGGAATGAGGAGTGAGGGAGCTGAAAAAGGAATGGGGAGTGAGGGAGCTGAACAAGGAATGAGGAGTGAGGGAGCTGAACAAGAAATGAGGAGTGAAGGAGCTGATCAAGGAATGAGGAGTGAGGGAGCTGAACAAGGAATGAGGAGTGAGGGAGCTGAACAAGGAATGAGGAGTGAGGGAGCTGAACAAGGAATGGGGAGTGAAGGAGCTGAACAAGGAATGAGGAGTGAGGGAGCTGAACAAGGAATGGGGAGTGAGGGAGCTGAACAAGGAATGTGGAGTGAGGGACCTGAACAAGGAATGAGGAGTGAGGGAGCTGAACAAGGAATGAGGAGTGAGGGAGCTGAACAAGGAATGGGGAGTGAGGGAGCTGAACAAGGAATGAGGAGTGAGGGAGCTGATCAGGGAATGGGGAGTGAGGGAGCTGAACAAGGAATGAGGAGTGAGGGAGCTGAACAAGGAATGAGGAGTGAGGGAGCTGAACAGGGAATGGGGAGTGAGGGAGCTGAACAAGGAATGGGGTGTGAGGGAGCTGAACAAGGAATGAGGAGTGAGGGAGCTGAACAAGGAATGAGGAGTGAAGGACTGGATCAAGGAATGAGGAGTGAGGGACTGGAACAAGGAATGAGGAGTGAGGGAACTGAACAAGGGATGAAGAGTGAGGGAGCTGAACAAGGAATGAGGAGTGAGGGAGCTGAACAAGGAATGGGGAGTGAGGGAGCTGAACAAGGAATGGGGTGTGAGGGAGCTGAACAAGGAATGAGGAGTGAGGGAGCTGAACAAGGAATGAGGAGTGAAGGACTGGAACAAGGAATGAGGAGTGAGGGACTGGAACAAGGAATGAGGAGTGAGGGAACTGAACAAGGGATGAAGAGTGAGGGAGCTGAACAAGGAATGAGGAGTGAGGGAGCTGAACAAGGAATGGGGAGTGAGGGAGCTGAACAAGGAATGAGGAGTGAAGGAGCTGAACAAGGAATGAGGAGTGAGAGACTAGAACAAGGGATGAGGAGTGAGGGTGCTGAACATGGAATGAGGAGTGAGGGACTGGAACATGGAATGAGGAGTGAGGGAGCTGAACAAGGAATGAGGAGTGAGGGACTGGAACAAGGAATGAGGAGTGAGGGAGCTGAACAATGAATGAGGAGTGAGGGACTGGAACAAGAAATGAGGAGTGAGGGAGCTGAACAAGGAATGAGGAGTGAGGGACTGGAACAAGGAATGAGGAGTGAGGGAGCTGAACAAGGAATGAGGAGTGAGGGACTGGAACAAGGAATGAGGAGTGAGGGACTGGAACAAGGAATGAGGAGTGAGGGAGCTGAACAAGGAATGAGGAGTGGGGGAGCTGAACAAGGAATGAGGAGTGAGAAACTGGAACAAGGAATGAGGAGTGAAGGAGCTGAACAAGGAATGAGGGGTGAGGGACTGGAACAAGGAATGAGGAGTGAGGGAGCTGAACAAGGAATGAGGAGTGAGGGACTGGAACAAGGAATGAGGAGTGAGGGTGCTGAACAAGGAATGGGGAGTGAGAGACTGGAACAAGGAATGAGGAGTGAGGGAGCTGAACAAGGAATGAGGAGTGAGGGAGCTGAAGAAGGAATGAGGAGTGAGGGACTGGAACAAGGAATGGGGAGTGAGGGAGCTGAACAAGGAATGGGGAGTGAGGGAGCTGAACAAGGAATGAGGAGTGAGGGACTGGAACGATGAATGAGGAGTCAAAGAGCTGAACAAGAAATGAGGAGTGAGGGACTGGAACAAGGAATGAGGAGTGAAGGAACTGAACAGGGAATGGGGAGTGAGGGAGCTGAACAAGGAATGGGGAGTGAGGGAGCTGAACAAGGAATGAGGAGTGAGGGAGCTGAACAAGGAATGAGGAGTGAGGGAGCTGAACAAGGAATGGGGAGTGAGGGAGCTTAACAAGGAATGAGGAGTGAAGGAGCTGAACAAGGAATGGGGAGTGAGGGAGCTGAACAAGGAATGAGGAGTGAGGGAGCTGAACAAGGAATGAGGAGTGAAGGAGCTGAACAAGGAATGAGGAGTGAGGGAGCTGAACAAGGAATGAGGAGTGAGGGAGCTGAACAAGGAATGGGGAGTGAGGGAGCTGAACAAGGAATGGGGAGTGAAGGAGCTGAACAAGGAATGGGGAGTGAGGGAGCAGAACAAGGAATGAGGAGTGAAGGAGCTGAACAAGGAATGAGGAGTGAGGGAGCTGAACAAGGAATGGGGTGTGAGGGAGCTGAACAAGGAATGAGGAGTTAGGGAGCTAAACAAGGAATGGGGAGTGAGGGAGCTGAACAAGGAATGAGGAGTGAGTGAGCTGAACAAGCAATGAGGAGTGAGGGAGCTGAACAAGGAATGGGGAGTGAGGGAGCTGAACAAGGAATGAGGAGTGAAGGAGCTGAACAAGG
Organism: Hemitrygon akajei; assembly: GCF_048418815.1. Lineage (NCBI taxonomy): Eukaryota > Metazoa > Chordata > Chondrichthyes > Myliobatiformes > Dasyatidae > Hemitrygon > Hemitrygon akajei. Next base: position 10,029,538 of record NC_133127.1, on the reverse strand, counting down.
AATGGGGAGTGAGGGAGCTGAACAAGGAATGGGGAGTGAAGGAGCTGAACAAGGAATGAGGAGTGAGGGAGCTGAACAAGGAATGAGGAGTGAGGGAACTGAACAAGGAATGGGGAGTGAGGGAGCTGAACAAGGAATGAGGAGTGAGGGAGCTGAACAAGGAATGAGGAGTGAGGTACTGGAACAAGCAACGAGGAGTGAGGGAGCTGAACAAGGGATGAGGAGTGAAGGAGCTGAACAAGGAATGGGGAGCGAGGGAGCTGAACAAGGAATGTGGAGTGAGGGACTGGAACAAGGAATGAGGAGTGAAGGAGCTGAACAAGGAATAAGGTGTGAGGGAGCTGAACAAGGAATGAGGAGTGAGGGAGCTGAAAAAGGAATGGGGAGTGAGGGAGCTGAACAAGGAATGAGGAGTGAGGGAGCTGAACAAGAAATGAGGAGTGAAGGAGCTGATCAAGGAATGAGGAGTGAGGGAGCTGAACAAGGAATGAGGAGTGAGGGAGCTGAACAAGGAATGAGGAGTGAGGGAGCTGAACAAGGAATGGGGAGTGAAGTAGCTGAACAAGGAATGAGGAGTGAGGGAGCTGAACAAGGAATGGGGAGTGAGGGAGCTGAACAAGGAATGTGGAGTGAGGGACCTGAACAAGGAATGAGGAGTGAGGGAGCTGAACAAGGAATGAGGAGTGAGGGAGCTGAACAAGGAATGGGGAGTGAGGGAGCTGAACAAGGAATGGGGAGTGAGGGACCTGAACAAGGAATGAGGAGTGAGGGAGCTGAACAAGGAATGAGGAGTGAGGGAGCTGAACAAGGAATGGGGAGTGAGGGATCTGAACAAGGAATGAGGAGTGAGAGACTGGAACAAGGAATGGGGAGTGAGGGAGCTGAACAAGGAATGAGGAGTGAAGGAGCTGAACAAGGAATGAGGAGTGAGGGACTGGAACAATGAAAGGAGTGAGGGACTGGAACAGGGAATGAGGAGTGAGAAACTGGAACAAGGAATGAGGAGTGAGGGAGCTGATCAAGGAATGGGAAATGAGGGAGCTGAACAAGGAATGAGGAGTGAGCGACTGGAACAAGGAATGAGGAGTGAGAGAGCTGAACAAGGAATGAGGAGTGAGGGAGCTGAACAAGGAATGGGGAGTGAGGGAGCTGAACAAGGAATGAGGAGTGAAGGAGCTGAACAAGGAATGGGGAGTGAGGGAGCTGAACAAGGAATGGGGAGTGAGGGAGCTGAACAAGGAATGAGGAGTGAGGGAGCTGAACAAGGAATGGGGAGTGAAGGAGCTGAACAAGGAATGAGGAGTGAGGGAGCTGAACAAGGAATGGGGAGTGAGGGAGCTGAACAAGGAATGAGGAGTGTGGGAGCTGAACAAGGAATGAGGAGTGGGGTAGCTGAACAAGGAATGAGGAGTGAGGGACTGGAACAAGCAATGAGGAGTGAGGGAGCTGAACAAGGGATGAGGAGTGAAGGATCTGAACAAGGAATGGGGAGTGAGGGAGCTGAACAAGGAATGAGGAGTGAGGGACTGGAACAAGCAATGAGGAGTGAGGGAGCTGAACTAGGAATGAGGAGTGAAGGAGCTGAACAAGGAATGAGGTGTGAGGGAGCTGAACAAGGAATGAGGAGTGAGGGAGCTGAACAAGGAATGAGGAGTGAGGGAGCTGAACAAGGAATGGGGAGTGAAGGAGCTGAACAAGGAATGAGGAGTGAGGGAGCTGAACAAGGAATGGGGAGTGAGGGAGCTGAACATGGAATGAGGAGTGTGGGAGCTGAACAAGGAATGAGGAGTGGGGTAGCTGAACAAGGAATGAGGAGTGAGGGACTGGAACAAGCAATGAGGAGTGAGGGAGCTGAACAAGGGATGAGGAGTGAAGGATCTGAACAAGGAATGGGGAGTGAGGGAGCTGAACAAGGAATGAGGAGTGAGGGACTGGAACAAGCAATGAGGAGTGAGGGAGCTGAACAAGGAATGAGGAGTGAAGGAGCTGAACAAGGAATGAGGTGTGAGGGAGCTGAACAAGGAATGAGGAGTGAGGGAGCTGAACAAGGAATGGGGAGTGAAGGAGCTGAACAAGGAATGAGGAGTGAGGGAGCTGAACAAGGAATGAGGAGTGAAGGAGCTGAACAAGGAATGAGGAATGAGGGAGCTGAACAAGGAATGGGGAGTGAGGGAGTTGAACAAGGAATGAGGAGTGAGGGAGCTGAACAAGGAATGAGGAGTGAAGGAGCTGATCAAGGAATGAGCAGTGAGGGAGCTGAACAAGGAATGAGGAGTGAGGGAGCTGAAAAAGGAATGGGGAGTGAGGGAGCTGAACAGGGAATGAGGAGTGAGGGACTGGTATAAGGAATGAGGAGTGAAGGAGCTGAACAAGGAATGAGGAGTGAGAGACTGGAACAAGGAATGAGGAGTGAGCGAGCTGAACAAGGAATGAGAAGTGAGGGAGCTGAACAGGGAATGAGGAGTGAGGGACTGGTACAAGGAATGAGGAGTGAAGGAGCTGAACAAGGATTGAGGAGTGAGAGACTGGAACAAGGAATGAGGAGTGAGGGAGCTGAACAAGGAATGAGGAGTGAGAGACTGGAACAAGGAATGAGGAGTGAAGTAGCTGAACAAGGAATGAGGAGTGAGAGACTGGAACAAGGAATGGGGAGTGAGGGAGCTGAACAAGGAATGAGGAGTGAGGGAGCTGAACAAAGAATGAGGAGTGAGGGACTGGAACAAGGAATGGGGAGTGAGAGACTGGAACAAGGAGTGAGGAGTGTGGGAGCTGAACAAGGAATGAGGAGTGAGGGACTGGAACAAGGAGTGAGGAGTGAGGGAGCTGAACAAGGAATGAGGAGTGAGGGAGCTGAAGAAGGAATGAGGAGTGAGGGACTGGAACAAGGAATGGGGAGTGAGGGAGCTGAACAAGGAATGGGGAGTGAGGGAGCTGAACAAGGAATGAGGAGTGAGGGACTGGAACGATGAATGAGGAGTCAAAGAGCTGAACAAGAAATGAGGAGTGAGGGACTGGAACAAGGAATGAGGAGTGAAGGAACTGAACAGGGAATGGGGAGTGAGGGAGCTGAACAAGGAATGGGGAGTGAGGGAGCTGAACAAGGAATGAGGAGTGAGGGAGCTGAACAAGGAATGAGGAGTGAGGGAGCTGAACAAGGAATGGGGAGTGAGGGAGCTTAACAAGGAATGAGGAGTGAAGGAGCTGAACAAGGAATGGGGAGTGAGGGAGCTGAACAAGGACTGAGGAGTGAGGGAGCTGAACAAGGAATGAGGAGTGAAGGAGCTGAACAAGGAATGAGGAGTGAGGGAGCTGAACAAGGAATGAGGAGTGAGGGAGCTGAACAAGGAATGGGGAGTGAGGGAGCTGAACAAGGAATGGGGAGTGAAGGAGCTGAACAAGGAATGGGGAGTGAGGGAGCAGAACAAGGAATGAGGAGTGAAGGAGCTGAACAAGGAATGAGGAGTGAGGGAGCTGAACAAGGAATGGGGTGTGAGGGAGCTGAACAAGGAATGAGGAGTTAGGGAGCTAAACAAGGAATGGGGAGTGAGGGAGCTGAACAAGGAATGAGGAGTGAGTGAGCTGAACAAGCAATGAGGAGTGAGGGAGCTGAACAAGGAATGGGGAGTGAGGGAGCTGAACAAGGAATGAGGAGTGAAGGAGCTGAACAAGGAATGGGGAGTGAGGGAGCTGAACAAGGAATGGGGAGTGAAGGAGCTGAACAAGGAATGAGGAGTGAGGGAGCTGAACAAGGAATGAGGAGTGAGGGAACTGAACAAGGAATGGGGAGTGAGGGAGCTGAACAAGGAATGAGGAGTGAGGGAGCTGAACAAGGAATGAGGAGTGAGGTACTGGAACAAGCAACGAGGAGTGAGGGAGCTGAACAAGGGATGAGGAGTGAAGGAGCTGAACAAGGAATGGGGAGCGAGGGAGCTGAACAAGGAATGTGGAGTGAGGGACTGGAACAAGGAATGAGGAGTGAAGGAGCTGAACAAGGAATAAGGTGTGAGGGAGCTGAACAAGGAATGAGGAGTGAGGGAGCTGAAAAAGGAATGGGGAGTGAGGGAGCTGAACAAGGAATGAGGAGTGAGGGAGCTGAACAAGAAATGAGGAGTGAAGGAGCTGATCAAGGAATGAGGAGTGAGGGAGCTGAACAAGGAATGAGGAGTGAGGGAGCTGAACAAGGAATGAGGAGTGAGGGAGCTGAACAAGGAATGGGGAGTGAAGGAGCTGAACAAGGAATGAGGAGTGAGGGAGCTGAACAAGGAATGGGGAGTGAGGGAGCTGAACAAGGAATGTGGAGTGAGGGACCTGAACAAGGAATGAGGAGTGAGGGAGCTGAACAAGGAATGAGGAGTGAGGGAGCTGAACAAGGAATGGGGAGTGAGGGAGCTGAACAAGGAATGAGGAGTGAGGGAGCTGAACAGGGAATGGGGAGTGAGGGAGCTGAACAAGGAATGAGGAGTGAGGGAGCTGAACAAGGAATGAGGAGTGAGGGAGCTGAACAGGGAATGGGGAGTGAGGGAGCTGAACAAGGAATGGGGTGTGAGGGAGCTGAACAAGGAATGAGGAGTGAGGGAGCTGAACAAGGAATGAGGAGTGAAGGACTGGATCAAGGAATGAGGAGTGAGGGACTGGAACAAGGAATGAGGAGTGAGGGAACTGAACAAGGGATGAAGAGTGAGGGAGCTGAACAAGGAATGAGGAGTGAGGGAACTGAACAAGGGATGAAGAGTGAGGGAGCTGAACAAGGAATGAGGAGTGAGGGAGCTGAACAAGGAATGGGGAGTGAGGGAGCTGAACAAGGAATGGGGTGTGAGGGAGCTGAACAAGGAATGAGGAGTGAGGGAGCTGAACAAGGAATGAGGAGTGAAGGACTGGAACAAGGAATGAGGAGTGAGGGACTGGAACAAGGAATGAGGAGTGAGGGAACTGAACAAGGGATGAAGAGTGAGGGAGCTGAACAAGGAATGAGGAGTGAGGGAGCTGAACAAGGAATGGGGAGTGAGGGAGCTGAACAAGGAATGAGGAGTGAAGGAGCTGAACAAGGAATGAGGAGTGAGAGACTGGAACAAGGGATGAGGAGTGAGGGTGCTGAACATGGAATGAGGAGTGAGGGACTGGAACATGGAATGAGGAGTGAGGGAGCTGAACAAGGAATGAGGAGTGAGGGACTGGAACAAGGAATGAGGAGTGAGGGAGCTGAACAATGAATGAGGAGTGAGGGACTGGAACAAGGAATGAGGAGTGAGGGAGCTGAACAAGGAATGAGGAGTGAGGGACTGGAACAAGGAATGAGGAGTGAGGGAGCTGAACAAGGAATGAGGAGTGAGGGACTGGAACAAGGAATGAGGAGTGAGGGACTGGAACAAGGAATGAGGAGTGAGGGAGCTGAACAAGGAATGAGGAGTGGGGGAGCTGAACAAGGAATGAGGAGTGAGAAACTGGAACAAGGAATGAGGAGTGAAGGAGCTGAACAAGGAATGAGGGGTGAGGGACTGGAACAAGGAATGAGGAGTGAGGGAGCTGAACAAGGAATGAGGAGTGAGGGACTGGAACAAGGAATGAGGAGTGAGGGTGCTGAACAAGGAATGGGGAGTGAGAGACTGGAACAAGGAATGAGGAGTGAGGGAGCTGAACAAGGAATGAGGAGTGAGGGAGCTGAAGAAGGAATGAGGAGTGAGGGACTGGAACAAGGAATGGGGAGTGAGGGAGCTGAACAAGGAATGGGGAGTGAGGGAGCTGAACAAGGAATGAGGAGTGAGGGACTGGAACGATGAATGAGGAGTCAAAGAGCTGAACAAGAAATGAGGAGTGAGGGACTGGAACAAGGAATGAGGAGTGAAGGAACTGAACAGGGAATGGGGAGTGAGGGAGCTGAACAAGGAATGGGGAGTGAGGGAGCTGAACAAGGAATGAGGAGTGAGGGAGCTGAACAAGGAATGAGGAGTGAGGGAGCTGAACAAGGAATGGGGAGTGAGGGAGCTTAACAAGGAATGAGGAGTGAAGGAGCTGAACAAGGAATGGGGAGTGAGGGAGCTGAACAAGGAATGAGGAGTGAGGGAGCTGAACAAGGAATGAGGAGTGAAGGAGCTGAACAAGGAATGAGGAGTGAGGGAGCTGAACAGGGAATGAGGAGTGAGGGAGCTGAACAAGGAATGGGGAGTGAGGGAGCTGAACAAGGAATGGGGAGTGAAGGAGCTGAACAAGGAATGGGGAGTGAGGGAGCAGAACAAGGAATGAGGAGTGAAGGAGCTGAACAAGGAATGAGGAGTGAGGGAGCTGAACAAGGAATGGGGTGTGAGGGAGCTGAACAAGGATGAGGAGTTAGGGAGCTAAACAAGGAATGGGGAGTGAGGGAGCTGAACAAGGAATGAGGAGTGAGTGAGCTGAACAAGCAATGAGGAGTGAGGGAGCTGAACAAGGAATGGGGAGTGAGGGAGCTGAACAAGGAATGAGGAGTGAAGGAGCTGAACAAGGAATGGGGAGTGAGGGAGCTGAACAAGGAATGGGGAGTGAAGGAGCTGAACAAGGAATGAGGAGTGAGGGAGCTGAACAAGGAATGAGGAGTGAGGGAACTGAACAAGGAATGGGGAGTGAGGGAGCTGAACAAGGAATGAGGAGTGAGGGAGCTGAACAAGGAATGAGGAGTGAGGTACTGGAACAAGCAACGAGGAGTGAGGGAGCTGAACAAGGGATGAGGAGTGAAGGAGCTGAACAAGGAATGGGGAGCGAGGGAGCTGAACAAGGAATGTGGAGTGAGGGACTGGAACAAGGAATGAGGAGTGAAGGAGCTGAACAAGGAATAAGGTGTGAGGGAGCTGAACAAGGAATGAGGAGTGAGGGAGCTGAAAAAGGAATGGGGAGTGAGGGAGCTGAACAAGGAATGAGGAGTGAGGGAGCTGAACAAGAAATGAGGAGTGAAGGAGCTGATCAAGGAATGAGGAGTGAGGGAGCTGAACAAGGAATGAGGAGTGAGGGAGCTGAACAAGGAATGAGGAGTGAGGGAGCTGAACAAGGAATGGGGAGTGAAGGAGCTGAACAAGGAATGAGGAGTGAGGGAGCTGAACAAGGAATGGGGAGTGAGGGAGCTGAACAAGGAATGTGGAGTGAGGGACCTGAACAAGGAATGAGGAGTGAGGGAGCTGAACAAGGAATGAGGAGTGAGGGAGCTGAACAAGGAATGGGGAGTGAGGGAGCTGAACAAGGAATGAGGAGTGAGGGAGCTGATCAGGGAATGGGGAGTGAGGGAGCTGAACAAGGAATGAGGAGTGAGGGAGCTGAACAAGGAATGAGGAGTGAGGGAGCTGAACAGGGAATGGGGAGTGAGGGAGCTGAACAAGGAATGGGGTGTGAGGGAGCTGAACAAGGAATGAGGAGTGAGGGAGCTGAACAAGGAATGAGGAGTGAAGGACTGGATCAAGGAATGAGGAGTGAGGGACTGGAACAAGGAATGAGGAGTGAGGGAACTGAACAAGGGATGAAGAGTGAGGGAGCTGAACAAGGAATGAGGAGTGAGGGAGCTGAACAAGGAATGGGGAGTGAGGGAGCTGAACAAGGAATGGGGTGTGAGGGAGCTGAACAAGGAATGAGGAGTGAGGGAGCTGAACAAGGAATGAGGAGTGAAGGACTGGAACAAGGAATGAGGAGTGAGGGACTGGAACAAGGAATGAGGAGTGAGGGAACTGAACAAGGGATGAAGAGTGAGGGAGCTGAACAAGGAATGAGGAGTGAGGGAGCTGAACAAGGAATGGGGAGTGAGGGAGCTGAACAAGGAATGAGGAGTGAAGGAGCTGAACAAGGAATGAGGAGTGAGAGACTAGAACAAGGGATGAGGAGTGAGGGTGCTGAACATGGAATGAGGAGTGAGGGACTGGAACATGGAATGAGGAGTGAGGGAGCTGAACAAGGAATGAGGAGTGAGGGACTGGAACAAGGAATGAGGAGTGAGGGAGCTGAACAATGAATGAGGAGTGAGGGACTGGAACAAGAAATGAGGAGTGAGGGAGCTGAACAAGGAATGAGGAGTGAGGGACTGGAACAAGGAATGAGGAGTGAGGGAGCTGAACAAGGAATGAGGAGTGAGGGACTGGAACAAGGAATGAGGAGTGAGGGACTGGAACAAGGAATGAGGAGTGAGGGAGCTGAACAAGGAATGAGGAGTGGGGGAGCTGAACAAGGAATGAGGAGTGAGAAACTGGAACAAGGAATGAGGAGTGAAGGAGCTGAACAAGGAATGAGGGGTGAGGGACTGGAACAAGGAATGAGGAGTGAGGGAGCTGAACAAGGAATGAGGAGTGAGGGACTGGAACAAGGAATGAGGAGTGAGGGTGCTGAACAAGGAATGGGGAGTGAGAGACTGGAACAAGGAATGAGGAGTGAGGGAGCTGAACAAGGAATGAGGAGTGAGGGAGCTGAAGAAGGAATGAGGAGTGAGGGACTGGAACAAGGAATGGGGAGTGAGGGAGCTGAACAAGGAATGGGGAGTGAGGGAGCTGAACAAGGAATGAGGAGTGAGGGACTGGAACGATGAATGAGGAGTCAAAGAGCTGAACAAGAAATGAGGAGTGAGGGACTGGAACAAGGAATGAGGAGTGAAGGAACTGAACAGGGAATGGGGAGTGAGGGAGCTGAACAAGGAATGGGGAGTGAGGGAGCTGAACAAGGAATGAGGAGTGAGGGAGCTGAACAAGGAATGAGGAGTGAGGGAGCTGAACAAGGAATGGGGAGTGAGGGAGCTTAACAAGGAATGAGGAGTGAAGGAGCTGAACAAGGAATGGGGAGTGAGGGAGCTGAACAAGGAATGAGGAGTGAGGGAGCTGAACAAGGAATGAGGAGTGAAGGAGCTGAACAAGGAATGAGGAGTGAGGGAGCTGAACAAGGAATGAGGAGTGAGGGAGCTGAACAAGGAATGGGGAGTGAGGGAGCTGAACAAGGAATGGGGAGTGAAGGAGCTGAACAAGGAATGGGGAGTGAGGGAGCAGAACAAGGAATGAGGAGTGAAGGAGCTGAACAAGGAATGAGGAGTGAGGGAGCTGAACAAGGAATGGGGTGTGAGGGAGCTGAACAAGGAATGAGGAGTTAGGGAGCTAAACAAGGAATGGGGAGTGAGGGAGCTGAACAAGGAATGAGGAGTGAGTGAGCTGAACAAGCAATGAGGAGTGAGGGAGCTGAACAAGGAATGGGGAGTGAGGGAGCTGAACAAGGAATGAGGAGTGAAGGAGCTGAACAAGGAATGGGGAGTGAGGGAGCTGAACAAGGAATGGGGAGTGAAGGAGCTGAACAAGGAATGAGGAGTGAGGGAGCTGAACAAGGAATGAGGAGTGAGGGAACTGAACAAGGAATGGGGAGTGAGGGAGCTGAACAAGGAATGAGGAGTGAGGGAGCTGAACAAGGAATGAGGAGTGAGGTACTGGAACAAGCAACGAGGAGTGAGGGAGCTGAACAAGGGATGAGGAGTGAAGGAGCTGAACAAGGAATGGGGAGCGAGGGAGCTGAACAAGGAATGTGGAGTGAGGGACTGGAACAAGGAATGAGGAGTGAAGGAGCTGAACAAGGAATAAGGTGTGAGGGAGCTGAACAAGGAATGAGGAGTGAGGGAGCTGAAAAAGGAATGGGGAGTGAGGGAGCTGAACAAGGAATGAGGAGTGAGGGAGCTGAACAAGAAATGAGGAGTGAAGGAGCTGATCAAGGAATGAGGAGTGAGGGAGCTGAACAAGGAATGAGGAGTGAGGGAGCTGAACAAGGAATGAGGAGTGAGGGAGCTGAACAAGGAATGGGGAGTGAAGTAGCTGAACAAGGAATGAGGAGTGAGGGAGCTGAACAAGGAATGGGGAGTGAGGGAGCTGAACAAGGAATGTGGAGTGAGGGACCTGAACAAGGAATGAGGAGTGAGGGAGCTGAACAAGGAATGAGGAGTGAGGGAGCTGAACAAGGAATGGGGAGTGAGGGAGCTGAACAAGGAATGGGGAGTGAGGGACCTGAACAAGGAATGAGGAGTGAGGGAGCTGAACAAGGAATGAGGAGTGAGGGAGCTGAACAAGGAATGGGGAGTGAGGGATCTGAACAAGGAATGAGGAGTGAGAGACTGGAACAAGGAATGGGGAGTGAGGGAGCTGAACAAGGAATGAGGAGTGAAGGAGCTGAACAAGGAATGAGGAGTGAGGGACTGGAACAATGAAAGGAGTGAGGGACTGGAACAGGGAATGAGGAGTGAGAAACTGGAACAAGGAATGAGGAGTGAGGGAGCTGATCAAGGAATGGGAAATGAGGGAGCTGAACAAGGAATGAGGAGTGAGCGACTGGAACAAGGAATGAGGAGTGAGAGAGCTGAACAAGGAATGAGGAGTGAGGGAGCTGAACAAGGAATGGGGAGTGAGGGAGCTGAACAAGGAATGAGGAGTGAAGGAGCTGAACAAGGAATGGGGAGTGAGGGAGCTGAACAAGGAATGGGGAGTGAGGGAGCTGAACAAGGAATGAGGAGTGAGGGAGCTGAACAAGGAATGGGGAGTGAAGGAGCTGAACAAGGAATGAGGAGTGAGGGAGCTGAACAAGGAATGGGGAGTGAGGGAGCTGAACAAGGAATGAGGAGTGTGGGAGCTGAACAAGGAATGAGGAGTGGGGTAGCTGAACAAGGAATGAGGAGTGAGGGACTGGAACAAGCAATGAGGAGTGAGGGAGCTGAACAAGGGATGAGGAGTGAAGGATCTGAACAAGGAATGGGGAGTGAGGGAGCTGAACAAGGAATGAGGAGTGAGGGACTGGAACAAGCAATGAGGAGTGAGGGAGCTGAACTAGGAATGAGGAGTGAAGGAGCTGAACAAGGAATGAGGTGTGAGGGAGCTGAACAAGGAATGAGGAGTGAGGGAGCTGAACAAGGAATGAGGAGTGAGGGAGCTGAACAAGGAATGGGGAGTGAAGGAGCTGAACAAGGAATGAGGAGTGAGGGAGCTGAACAAGGAATGGGGAGTGAGGGAGCTGAACATGGAATGAGGAGTGTGGGAGCTGAACAAGGAATGAGGAGTGGGGTAGCTGAACAAGGAATGAGGAGTGAGGGACTGGAACAAGCAATGAGGAGTGAGGGAGCTGAACAAGGGATGAGGAGTGAAGGATCTGAACAAGGAATGGGGAGTGAGGGAGCTGAACAAGGAATGAGGAGTGAGGGACTGGAACAAGCAATGAGGAGTGAGGGAGCTGAACAAGGAATGAGGAGTGAAGGAGCTGAACAAGGAATGAGGTGTGAGGGAGCTGAACAAGGAATGAGGAGTGAGGGAGCTGAACAAGGAATGGGGAGTGAAGGAGCTGAACAAGGAATGAGGAGTGAGGGAGCTGAACAAGGAATGAGGAGTGAAGGAGCTGAACAAGGAATGAGGAATGAGGGAGCTGAACAAGGAATGGGGAGTGAGGGAGTTGAACAAGGAATGAGGAGTGAGGGAGCTGAACAAGGAATGAGGAGTGAAGGAGCTGATCAAGGAATGAGCAGTGAGGGAGCTGAACAAGGAATGAGGAGTGAGGGAGCTGAAAAAGGAATGGGGAGTGAGGGAGCTGAACAGGGAATGAGGAGTGAGGGACTGGTATAAGGAATGAGGAGTGAAGGAGCTGAACAAGGAATGAGGAGTGAGAGACTGGAACAAGGAATGAGGAGTGAGCGAGCTGAACAAGGAATGAGAAGTGAGGGAGCTGAACAGGGAATGAGGAGTGAGGGACTGGTACAAGGAATGAGGAGTGAAGGAGCTGAACAAGGATTGAGGAGTGAGAGACTGGAACAAGGAATGAGGAGTGAGGGAGCTGAACAAGGAATGAGGAGTGAGAGACTGGAACAAGGAATGAGGAGTGAAGTAGCTGAACAAGGAATGAGGAGTGAGAGACTGGAACAAGGAATGGGGAGTGAGGGAGCTGAACAAGGAATGAGGAGTGAGGGAGCTGAACAAAGAATGAGGAGTGAGGGACTGGAACAAGGAATGGGGAGTGAGAGACTGGAACAAGGAGTGAGGAGTGTGGGAGCTGAACAAGGAATGAGGAGTGAGGGACTGGAACAAGGAGTGAGGAGTGAGAGAGAGAGCTGAACAAGAAACTGGAAACATAAGGTTTGATCTCAGTGTCTGGAGGCTGAGAGTGGGGAGACTGGAACTGTCCCAGAACATTGTTGTGTCAGGTTGCCGGCAGAGGGTAACAGGTTGCCGTTTGGTCCAAAGTGTACGGAGCAAAGCAGTGAATCAGTTTGGCTTGGTACATTGTCAAAAAGGCGTAGAGGTATGGGGAAGGAGGTGGAGGTGGGTGGATTGTAAATATTTAACATTTCTGTGTTTCCCAAGTGACCCTTACTATCCAGAGCTGCTTCAGTTTTGAAGCTCTCCCCTCCAGCTGGGACAGAGTAGTCAGGAGGTAGGAATCCCATTAACCATTTCTGTGCTTTGTGTTTAACCACGAACACCAAGACCATAAGGCATACAGCAGGAGTAGAAATAGTGCAGTCGGTCCATTGAGTTTCCTCCGCCATCTTATCATGGCTGATTTAGTATCTTCTCTCAACCCCATTCTCCTTTCTTCTCCTGGTAACCTTTGACACCCTGACTAATTAAGAACCTATCAAGCTCTGCTTTAAATATAACCAGTCACTGGGTGTCCCTAGCCATCTGTGACCATGAATTCCAGAGGAATTTGTGAAGGATCTCAACAGAAACAATTCTTCCTAGCCTCTCCTTCAAGAGTTGGAAGCCATGTTGACATCCGGTTCCAGTGAGACTGAAAGTGATTGTTTCCCAGTTCACTGTTAGCTGCCTTGACTTGACAGTGATAATTCAACAAAATTATTTGTTACAGGATAGTTCCAATTTTTGGAGATTCTAGGACTAGGGGGCACAACCTCAGAATAGAAGGACATCGCTTTAGAATAGAGATGAGGTGGAATTTCTTCAGCCCGAAGCTTTGAATCTGTGGAATTCGTTGCCACAGACAAGTGTGGAAGGCCAAGTCATTGGGTATATTTAAAGCGGAGGTTGATAGGTTCTTGATCAGTCAGGACGTCAAAGGTTATGGGGAAAAGGCAGAAGAATGGGGTGGAGAAGAAAATGGATCAACCATAACGGAATAGTAGAGCAGGCTCAATGGGCCAAATGGCTTAATTCTGTGCCTATGATTTTTGGTCTTAAAGTCTTAAAAGTTCAAAATACAAGCAATCATTACAAAAGACCTATGGTAAATGAGGAGCTTCAGAAAATGTAACCCCCTAACCCTGACCGAGTTCAAAAGGCTTCGCTCCCTCGAAAGATTTTGTTTTCAGTTTATTTCAACACAAGCAGATCCCCAGACATCTTCTGCGTCCAGAGAATTTGCTAATTATTATTAGCATTATTTTTAAAATATGGCAAGTTCATCGGGGGTACTGAGAGATAAATAGAGCACGCTTGCCAAGGTTTGTTCTGTGAGCCAAGCAAGCTTTTCCCTCGGTGAAATGCTCTAACCAGCATTCTTTTGTGTTCAACAGATACGGAGCTCCCTCCTCCCCCTGCTTCACCGCACCCCACCAGCTACAGATTCACCGGGCCACTGCACAGGCTTGGAAAAAGCTGTTGGGGGCTGTAAGCCCACTCAGCTCCGTCACGGGCATTAACTCTCCAGCTTTGAGGATAACTCCAAAAAGCTGAAGCCTCAAAAAATGCGGTCATCATTATTAAGGTTCTGCATCATCCAGGACGTGTCCTCTTCTCAGTTGTTACCATCAAGGAGGAGGGACAGGAGCCTGAAGACACACACTCAACATTTCAGGAACAGATTTTTCCCCTTTGCCATCAGATTTCTGAATGGACATTGAAACCTCACTACTTTTTGCTCTCTTTCTGCACTACTTATTTAATTTAATTTAATTAATATACAGTAAATACATATTTCTCACTGTAATTTATAGTCTTTTTCTATTATGTATTGCACTGTACTGCTGCTACAAAACAACAAGTTTCATGACTTGATTCTGATTCTGATCAATATGCTGACTGTCATGATGAACCAGAAGTTTAACTTAACCAGTTATCGATTGCAGGAACAGGTCAAGGGCAGGGTATCCTGCGGTGATGACTGATTTCCCCGATATGCCAAAGCCTTACCGCCACCCACACTTCAGGAGCAGAAAGAAACACTCTCCACTTGCCTGTGAATGACTTCCAACGTGCTTGGTGCATCGAATCACGAGGGGCATAGATGAGGTGAACACTATCTTTTATTTTCCAGAGATATTTAAAGCAGAGGTTGATGAGTTATTGATTAGTAAGGGCATCAAAGGTTACGGGGAGAAGTCAGGAGAATGGGGTTGAGAGGGATAATACACCAGCCATGCCGGAATGGCAGACCAGACTTGATGGGCCAAGTGGCCTAATTGTGCTCCTCTTCTGTCTAATGGATATTTTTATTCCAAGGGATTGGGGAATCAGGGATCGGCAAGCCCTGGGGTCGATAATGAAGATAAAAGCCCAAAGGTCAATGAGGCCTGAGGGGCAAACTCCTTTGTCTCGGAAGCTGGAGGCTCAATGAGCCTGCAGGTCTGCCGGAGGCTGGAGTCCAGGAGGCGGCCTGTGCTGGGGTTGAAGGACTGCCTGAGTGTGTAAGTGTGTGGGAGGGTGGCAGGGAGATAAGGGGCTTGATTTGCCCTTGTTGTGCTGTTGTGCTCATTTGTGTTGTGTAAGGTCAAAACCAGGTAGATTGTGAGGCGAAGAGTCAACCTTACTGTATGAGGCCCATTCAAGAGTCTGATAACTCCTGACAGAAGCTGCTGTTGAGCCTGGTGGTACGTGCTTTACAGCTTTTGTTATCTTCTGCCTGATGGGAGAGGGGAGATGAGAGAACGTTCAGGGTGGGTGATCTCTTTGATTGTGTTGACTGCTTTACTGAGGCATACAAGAGTAGACAGAATCCATAGAGGGGAGGCTGTTCCTGCGACGTGCAATCATGGGCATTTCAATTTCTGTATCAAGCCATTATGCATCCATAGGATGCTTTCTATTGGTGCATCAATTAAAAATTGGTCACAGCATTTAAAATACATTTGACAGGTACGTGGGTAGGAAAGGCTTAGAGGGTAAGGGCCAAATGCAGGCAGATTGTACATGATTATTATAAAAAAAAAGAACACAATTTAAACCAAAAAAAAAGTCCATTGTAGCACCCAAGTCTCCCACCTGGGTCTGCCGATGTTGACTATTTGAGTATCAATAGGTTTATAAAGCATCTTAAAACGGTGTTGCTTCCTGAAGTATCCATGGCTCTGACTGTGGATTTCAGATGTAGTCATCCAGAATGGGAATATTTGATGATTCCCATTGGAGTTGTACACCAACAGTCGCCACTTATTGGCATCATCTCGAGTTTATTCTGAGATCATAAGACATAGGAGCAGAATTAGGCCATTCAGCCCATCAGGTCTGCTCTTTCATTCCATTGTAGCTGATTTATTATCCCTCTCAACTCCAATCTCCCGCCATCTCCCCATAACCTTTGACGCCCTGTCTAGTCAACAACCCATCAAGCTCCGCTTAAAATATACCTAATGACTTGGCCTCCACAGCTGTCTGTGGCAACGTATTCCACAGATTAATTACTCTCTGGGTAAAGAAATTATTCCTTATCTCTGTTCCAAATAGATGTCCCTCTATTCTGAGGCTGTGCCCTCTGGTCCTAGACTCCACCACTATAGGGAACATTGAACCTCCATCCACTCTATCTGGGTCTTTCAATATTCAATAAGTTTCTATGAGATCCCCTCTCATTCTTCTAAACTTCAGTGAGTACAGGCCTAGAGCCATCAAACACTCCTCATATGTTAACACTTCCATTCCTGGAATCATTCTTATGAGCTTCCTCTGGACCCTCTCCAATGCCACCACACCTTTTCTTAAATAAGGGGCTCAAAGCTGCTCACAGCACTAAGTGAAGTCTGACCAATACCGTACCTTATACAGCTTCAGCATTATGTTCTAGTCTTGCTTCTATGTCCTAGTCCTCTCAAAATGAATGCTAACATTGTATTTACCTTCCTTACCACCAGCTCAACCTGCAAGTTAACCTTTAAGGAATCCTGCACAAGGACTCCCAAGTCCCTTCGCACCTCTCCATTTACAAAATAGTCTACGCCTTTATCCTTCTACCAAAGTGTATGACCTTATGCTTCCTGATGCTGTATTGCATCTCACTTCTTTGCCCATTCTCTCAATCTAAATCCTTCTGTAGACTCCCTGCTCCTCCTTCTGCCTTTGTATTGTTTGCAAACTTGGCCACAAAGCCATCATCTTTGCCATCCAAATCATTGACAAATAACATGAAAAATGGTCCCAACACTGACCCCTGCGGAACACCACTAGTCACTGGCAAACAACCAGAAATACTTCTAAGAAAGTAGAGGCTCTGCTGTGCTGTGCCTTCTTTGTGATGGAAATTACGTGTTGGTCCCAGGACAAATTGTCTGATATGCCAAGGAATTTAAAGTTACTGACCCTCTCCAACTCTGATCCCCGAATGAGGACTGACTCACGGACATCTGCCTTCTTCTTCCTAGTAGTCTACAATCAGCTTTTTGGTTTTGCTGACTTTGAGTGAGAGTGGTGTCATCAGCAAGTATGCTTATGAGGATTGTAATGAGGTCACCAGCCCAACCCCACGGGTAAAACCCTCCCCACCATTGAACACATCAACGTGGACTCAGGAAGACAGAGTCCATCAACAAGGACCCCCACCACCCAGGCCATGCTCTCTTCTCACTGCTGACATCAGCAAGGAGGTACAGGAGCTTCAGGACCCACACCACCAGGTTCAAGAGTTATTATCCTTCAACTGTCAGGCTCTGGAACAGAGCGGATAATTTCACTCAACTTCACTGACCCCGACACTGAACTGTTCCCATAACCTATAGATTCACTTTCAAGGACTCTTCATCTCATATTCTCAATATTTATTGTCTAATTATGATTTCTTTTTTCTTACATTTGCTCAGTTTTTTTGTCTTTTGCACATTGTTTGTTTGACCATCTTATTAGGTGAGGTCTCCGGTTGATTTTATTGTGTTTCTTGTGTTTAATGTGAACGCCTGCAAGAGAATGAATATTTTGCATACTGGCTGTCTGTCCATCCTGTTGGGTGCAGCCTTTGATTGATTCTATTGTGTCTCTTGGATTTACTGTGTATCCCCACAAGAAAATGACCCTCAGGGCTGTGCAAGGTGACATATTTGTTCTTTGATAATGAACTTACTTTGAACTTTGAACCTCCCCGCACTGGGTCTGTCACTCACACACAGCCATGCAGTGTTTACACTGAGTGAGGATTCCTCTCCATCACATTTTCCAGCACTGCATTTCAGAAACTAAACACCACCCAGGTGAAAATATTTTCCTTGTCTACCCACTAATCCCCTGCTTTAGATGCCTTCCTCTTCTGCTCTGGGAAGTAAATACTTTGCTCTTTAATCTGGCCCCTGATCATCGTACAAACCTTTATTAAACTTCTACTCAAGTCCCCTGTTCCAAAGAAATTAGGCCCAGATGATCAGACCTCACTTGGAGTATTGTGAGCAGTTTTAGGCCCCTTACCTCAGAAAAGATATGCTGGCATTGGTGAGGGTCCAGAGGAATGATCCAGGTGATGAAAGGGTTAATGTTTGTGGTGTGTTTGCTGGCTCTAGGCCTATACTCATTATAGGTTAGAAGAAGGGGGGGGGGGTTCTTATTGAAACCTATTGAATATTGAAAGGCTTAGATAGAGTGCATGGGAACAGGATATTTCCTAGAGTGGTGGAGTCTAGGACCAGAGGACACAGCCTCAGTTTAGAGAGATGCCCATTTATAAATGAAAAATAGAGGGCTATGCAGTAGGGAAATTCTAGGCAGTTTCTAGAGTAGGCTACATGGTTGGCACAACATTGTGGGCCGAAGGGCCTGTAATGTGCGATTTCTATGTTCTGTAACAGAAATATGGAGGAATTTCTTTAGCCAGAGGGTTGTGAATCAATGGAATTCATTGCCACAGATGGCTGTGAAGGCCAAGTCATGGTCTTATGATCCAGTCTTAGCTCATTGCAATTTTCCAGTCTTGGAAATGTCCTGGTGAGGTAAGTGAGGTAGTGTTTATGGACTGTCCAGAAACCTGATGGCAGAGGGGAAGAAGCTGTTCCTGAATCGCTGAGCGTGTGCCTTCAGGCTCCTGTATCTCCTCCCTGATGGCAGAGGGGAAGAAGCTGTTCCTGAATCGCTGAGCGTGTGCCTTCAGGCTCCTGTATCTCCTACCTGATGGTAACAATGAGAAGAGGCTAGTGTCGATGATGGAGCTATGTTATCTACTCCTCTCATAATTGTGTAAACTTCTTTCATTTATTTTCATTTATTCATTTAATTTATTGCACATCTCTCCACCTTCCTGAATCTGGTGGATCTTCCTTTTTGCTGGCTCAAATCCCGGGAACTCCCTCCTCCACCGTGTTTGGTTAGCGCAATGCTGTACAGCGGCAGTGACAGGATGATCCGGGTTCAATTCCCGCCACTGCCTGTAAGGAGTTTGCACGCTCTCCCCGTGACCGTGCGGATTTCTTCTGGGTGCTCCAGTTTCCCCTCTCTTCCCAAAAAGTACAGAAAAGGTTTACTAGGATGTTGCTGGGTCTGGAGGACCTGACTTATAACGAAGGATTGAATAGGTTAGAACTGTATTCTTTAGAATGTAGAAGATTGAGAAGAGATTTAACAGAAGTATACAAAATTGTGAGGGGTAGATGGGCTTAAATGCAAGCAGGCTTTTCCCACTGAGATTGGGTGGGACTACAACTAAAGGTCATGCGTTAAAGGTGAAAGGTAAGAAGTTTAAGGGGAACGTGAGGGTAAACTCCTTCACTCAGTGGGTAGTGAGAGTGTGGAATGATACGTCAGTGCAAGTGGTGCATGTGAACTCGATTTCAAACTTTAAGAGAAGTTTGGATGGGTACATGGATGGTAGGGGGTATGGAGGGCCGTGGTCCCAGTGCAGGTCAATTGGAGCAGGCAGGTTAAATGGCTCGGCACTGGCTGGATGGGCCAAAGGGCCTGTTTCTGAGCTGTACTGTTCTGTGACTTTACAGCACTATGTAGGAGTTAGGGTCAGTGAGTTGTGGGCATGCTGTGTTGGTGCTGGAAGCAAGGCGACACTTGCGTGCTGCCCCCAGCACATCCTCAGACTGTGTTGGTCTTTGATGCAAACGCTGCATTTCACTGGCTGTTTCGATGTACGTGCGACAGGGAATGCTAATCTCTAGTCAGAACTGTCAGTACATTGCAGGAGCCTGTTCTCAAGGGCAGGCAAGGAAGCATAATTAATAAAGGCCTGACCAGCATATTTTATTCATAGCTCACCGCCATGGTCTGAATAAAATGAAAGTTCCTGGGAATCTAAAGGATATTTTTAACTTTTAATATATTCTGCTTCTTATTCTCTAGCAACAGAAAACATGTGTGGAGTGTTGTAAGTTCTTGATGCTAAATAGTTTGGAAGAGGAGTGATGAGCTCTCCAGAGGGTTCAGGGCTTGAGTCAGCTCTGCATATGGTTTTGATACAAGCCAGGCAGGAGGGGGACCAAGAGTGGGGCAACTGTTCATTCCAGTATGTAACCACGAGAGCTGGACACTTAATGACAGCACACAGTACCCCGGCTCATCTTGGTGACATTGTTTTACAGTGGGTAGGGCCACTACCTCACCACGCTCTGAGACATCATCATCATTATGTACCGTGTGGTATGACATGGGTGATCACGGTCTTTCCATGACCATGATAGTTCCTGGCAAATTATTCTGCAGAAGTGGTTTGCCATTGCCTTCTGCTGGGCAGTGTCTTTACAAGACAGGTGACCCCAGCTATTATCAATACTCTTCAGAGATTGTCTGCCTGGTGTCAGTGGTCACATAACCAGGACTTGTGATCTGCACCAGCTGCTCATACGACCATCCACCACCTGCTCCCATGGCTCCATGTGACCCTGATTGGGGGCTAAGCAGGTGCTACACCTTGCCCAAGGGTGACCTACAGGCTGGCAGAGGGAAGGGGCGCCTTACATGTCCTCTGATAGAGACTATCACCACCCCACCCTAAGACAGAATCTGAATCAGGTTTATTATAACCATATAACAATCACAGCACGGAAACAGGCCATCTCGGCCCTCCTAGTCCGTGCCAAACTCTTAATCTCACCTAGTCCTACCTACCCGCACTCAGCCCATAACCCTTCATTCCTTTCCTGTCCATATACCTATCCAATTTTACCTTAAATGACACAACTGAACTGGCCTCTACTACTTCTACAGGAAGCTCATTCCACACAGCTATCACTCTCTGAGTAAAGAAATACCCCCTCGTGTTTCCCTTAAACTTTTGCCCCCTAACTCTCAAATCATGTCCTCTCGTTTGAATCTCCCCTACTCTCAATGGAAACAGCCTATTCACGTCAACTCTATCTATCCCTCTCAAAATTTTAAATACCTCGATCAAATCCCCCCTCAACCTTCTACGCTCCAATGAATAGAGACCTAACTTGTTCAACCTTTCTCTGTAACTTAAGTGCTGAAACCCAAGTAACATCCTAGTAAATCGTCTCTGCACTCTCTCTAATTTATTGATATCTTTCCTATAATTCGGTGACCAGAACTGTACACAATATTCCAAATTTGACCTTACCAATGCCTTGTACAATTTTAACATTACATCCCAACTTCTGTACTCAATGCTCTGATTTATAAAGGCCAGTGTTCCAAAAGCCTTCTTCACCACCCTATCTACATGAGACTCCACCTTCAGGGAACTATGCACTGTTATTGTTATTATCACTGGCATGTGACGTGAAATTTGTTAACTTAGCAGCAGCAGTTCAATGCAAAACATAATCTAGAAGAGAGAAAAAATATAGGTAATTTGGCTGATCTCAACCCCATTCTGCTGCCTTCTCCCCGGAAACTTAACTAATCAAGAACATATGAAACTCTGCTTTAAGTGAACCCAATCTCTTGGCCTCCGCAGCTGTTTGTGGCAACGAATTCCACAGATTCACCACTCTCCAGCTAAAGAAATTCCTCCTGATCGCCGCATTTTAAAGGAAAAGCAATCCCCACCATTGAGCATTGAGCATTGTCGCATAAAAGCAGCATCCGTCATCAGGGATCCCCGCTATCCAGGCCTTGCCCTCTTCTCACTATTACCATCAGGCAGGAGGGACAGGAGCCTCAGGTTACCCTACAACCACCAGGCTCCTGAAGCACTCACCTCAACGCTGAACCGGGTCCACAACCTATAGGCTCACTTTCAAGCACTCTTTTCAACTCGATACTTTTATTTGCACATTGTTTATTTGTTAGTCTTTATGTTTAATTTTTTGTAAAAAGTCCACCCTATTTCTTTCCGTCCTTTAAGTGCCAGCAAGGAAATGAGTTTCAAGGTAGGATATGCCGAGGTTTGTATGCTAAAGGATTGGTGTTGAGTAGGGTGTGTTATAACAGGCCCAGTGGCTAACCTATTAGGTTCACCTGTGCACCTGCTCATTTATGCAAATATCGAATCAGCCAGTCATGTGACAGCAACTCAATGCATGACAGACCTGGTCAGTTGTTCAGACCAAACATCAGAACGGGGAAGAAATGTGATCCAAGTGACTTCCACCACGGAATGACTGTGGTACCAATCGGGGTGGTTTGACTATCTCAGAAACTGCTAATATCCTGGGATTTTCACTCACAATAGTCTCTAGAGTTTACAGAGAATGGTGCGAAAAATAGAAAAAAACCCAGTGAGTGGCATGGGTGGAAACGCCTTGTTAACGAGAGAGGTCAGAGGAGAATGGCCAGACTGGTTCAAGCTGACAGGAGGGTGTCAGTAACTCAATAACCACACGATACAAGAGTGGTGGGCAGAGGAGCATCTCTGAATGTACAACACGTCGAACCTTGAAGTGGACTGGCTACAGAGCAGAAAACCACAAACTAACACTCAGCAGCCACTTTATTCGTTACAGGAGGTATCTAATAAAGTGGCCACTGAGCACAATTTCTGCAATTATTTATACATCTTTGAGAAGAATGAACTGGACAGAGGGATTGGTGTTATCAAGTATTGGTATCACTCTCAATGGATGCCTTTGTGTCTCACGAGACAACATTTTACAAGAACTTGAATTTTCAGGATTGTTTCCTCCTGAGGCAACAGAAGAACCGATCGACAGATGATGCAACAGCCACATCTCTACACACCGTCCTTACACATCTGGAGAAGAGGGATGCTTATGTGAGAATGCTGTTCTTGGACTACAGTTCAGCATTCAACACCACAATTCCCTCCAGGCTCGACAAGATGCTCAGAGACCTCGGCCTTCACCCTGTCTTGTGTAGCTGGATCCTGGACTTCCTGTCAGATCGCCGGCAGGTGGTAAGAGTGGGCTCCCTCACCTCCAACCCTCAACACAGGAGCCCCTCAGGGCTGTGTACTAAGCCCCCTCTTTTACTCTCCGTATACCCATGACTGTGTCACCACCCACAGCTCCAATCTGCTAATTAAATTTGCTGATGACACTACACTGATTGGCCTAATCTCAAATAAGAAGTCATCACCCTGATACAGTGATGTCAAAAAAACCTTTCCCTCAATGTCACAAAAACCAAGGAGCTGGTTAGCCCAAGGACGGGCTAACCCCTATAGACACCAATGGATCTGGGGTTGAGAGGGTAAGCAGCTTTAGGTTCCTCGGCATAAACATCACCAAGGCCCTCATGTGGTCTGCACATACTGGCTGTGTGGTGAAAAAGGCACAACAGCGCCTCTTTCACCTCAAACGGTTGAGGAAGTTTGGTATGGGTCCCCGAATCCTAAGAACTTTCGACAGGGGCACAATTGAGAGCATCCTGACAGGCTGCATCACCGTCTGGTATGGGAACTGTACCTCCCTCAATCGCAGGACACGGCAGAGAATGGTGCGGACAGCCCAGTGCATCTGTAGGTGTGAACTTCCCATGATCCAGGAAATTTACAAAGACAGGTGTGTAAAAAGGGCCCAAAGATCATTGGGGACCCGAGTCACCAACCACAAAATGTTCCATCTTCTACCATCAGGGAAAAGGTACCTCAGCATAAAAACCAGGACCAACAGGTTCCAGGACAGCTTCTAACACCAGGCCATCACTGATTAATTCAACCTGATACAATTGTATTTCTATGTTATGTTGACTGCCCTGTTGTAGATACTATTTATTATAAAATGCACGTTGCACATTTAGATGGAGGCTTAATGTAAAGATTTTTACTCCCCATGCATATGAAGGATGTAAGAGAGTGTGTTAAAGGGATGGTGTCTGTAGGGGGAGTGTGTTAAAGGTACTGTGTCAGTTGGTGTGAGAGTGTTAAAGGGACGGTGCCTGTAGGGGGAGTGTGTTAAAGGGACGGTGTCTGTAGGGTGAATGTGTTAAAGGGACGGCGTTTGTAGGGGGAGTGTGTTAAAGGGACGATGTCTGTAGGGTGATTATGTTAAAGGGACGGTAACTGCAGTGTGATAGTGTTAAAGGGACTTTCACACACTTGCTGAGTATGTAAAGAGACTGGGACAGTTGGAGTCACCTCGTGTAAAGACTTGGTAACTGTCTGGGTCAGTCTTTTAAGGGTATCCTAGCTCTAGGGGTCATTATCTTAACAGAATAGTAACTTAGTATTCCGAATGCGAGTCCGATCAGAGTCATTATCACAATAGTACACTCAGTGACCAGTTCATTCGGGACCTCCTGCCCCTCATAAAGTGGCCACTGAGTGTATGTTCATGGTCATCTGTTGCCGTAGCCCATCCACATCAAGTTTCAAAGCCTTTGATGTTGCGGCTGCCTCCAGCACACCCACGGACAATATTGTTCTTTAATACAAACGGAGCGTTCCACTGACAGTTTTGATGTTTTGATGTCCATGTGAAAAATAAAACGAACCTTTAAATCTTCCAATTGTAACAAGAAGATGGTGAGGGCCATTAGTGATGGATGCCATCTTGTGGCATTGCCTCTTGAAGATGTCCTCAATGGTCGTTCCTGTGATGGAGTTGGCTGAGACTGAAACCCTCTGCAGCCTCTTCTGATCTTGTGAATTGGAGCCTCCACATCGGACGGTCAGAATCCTATCCCCGGTACATTTGTAACAGGTTTTGGTTGAGGTATCACATCTCCTCAAATTCCTAATGAAGTATAGACACTCGTGTGCCTTCTTCACAGTTTTATTGGCGCGTTGGGCCCAGGATAGATCTTCCGATGACATCCATAAACTTGAAGCTGCTCACCCTTTCTACCACTGACCCCTCAATGAGGACTGGGGTGTGTTCCCATGACTTCCCCTTCCTGAAGCCCACAATGAATTCCTTGGCTTTGCTGGCGTTTTGTGTGAGGTTGTGTGGTCGTTGTGTTAAAGGGGAAACGAATCCGGTTTTCTGTGTGTTGCGGGGGGTGACATTTGTAGTCAGTGTGCGGCAGAGGGCGGTAACGCTGGATCAGTAGTGCGATCACTCGAGTCAAGTATGGCGTTCTCCTAAAGCAAAGGTTCGCAACCTCTTTCTGTGCCATGGACCAATATCATAAGCAAGCTGAGGGCCTGAGCTTGTCTATCTATGATGTGAGCATGGGCACGGGTAAGTGATGACTGTGGTTAGTGGTTGGGTCTTCTAGTTGTTCAGTCTCTCCTTTCAATCAGTGAGTTAAAGGGGAACAGTAGACAGAGCCCTGATGCATGGCTTTGACCCGAAACAGTGATCATTCGCGCCCCTCCACAGATGCAGCTTGACCCACTGGGTTTGCTGCAGCAGCGTTTGTATGTTAGCCTGGACAGTAACACTAGAGGTCAGTGTGTCCCAGGAAGAAGTGACGACTGTGGTCAGTGTGTTAAAGGGGGCAGTAACCCTGGGCTCCGTGTGTTAGATGCAACAGTAACACGAGGTATAGAAGGTTGTGAGGGGCAGATAATAAGGGACATTTTCTTACAAGTAGGCATACCCCCTTTGAGCATTACCAATTTATCATGATAAGTTTCGCAGAGCATCACTGCTTGGTACAGCA
This sequence comes from Hemitrygon akajei, assembly GCF_048418815.1. Taxonomy (NCBI): domain Eukaryota; kingdom Metazoa; phylum Chordata; class Chondrichthyes; order Myliobatiformes; family Dasyatidae; genus Hemitrygon; species Hemitrygon akajei. The sequence continues at coordinate 10,004,477 of NC_133127.1, read as the reverse complement.
ACTGTTCTGCCCGTGAACTCTAGAGGCTTGTGGACACAGCCCAGTATATCATGCAAACCAGCCTCCCCTCTATTGACTGCCCCTACACTTGTCACTACCTTGTAATCAAAATCCTTTCAGACATTCTCTCTTCTCCTCCACTTCAGGCTGACAATGCAAAAGCCTGAAAACACACACCACCAGGCTCAAGGACAGTGTCTATCCCGCTGTAATGATTAATGAGTGGACCTCTTGTATGGTAAGATGGACTCTTGACCTCTGATGCACCATCAATAACTCACTCTGAGACGTAAGAAGCAAGATATCGGCTTTTATTGACTGGAAGAATGAACAACACTACATCCTGGAGAATGAGGCTGGGCATCAGGCCTCAATCACCTTTATACAGGGGTCTGTGGGAGGAGTCAGCAGGGGTAGTCAGCAGGGGTCTGTGGGAGGAGCCACAGGAGCAGTCAGCAGGGGGTCAGTGGGAGGAGCCACAGGAGCAGTCAGCAGGGGTCAGTGGGAGGAGCCACAGGAGCTGTCAGCAGGGGTCAGTGGGAGGAGCCACAGGAGCTGTCAGCAGGGGGTCTGTGGGAGGAGCCACAGGAGCAGTCAGCAGGGGGTCTGTGGGAGGAGCCACAGGAGCTGTCAGCGGGGGGGGTCTGTGGGAGGAGCCACAGGAGCAGTCAGACTGGGGTCAGTGGGAGGAGCCACAGGAGCAGTCAGCAGGGGGTCTGTGGGAGGAGCCACAGGAGCAGTCAGCAGGGGGTCTGTGGGAGGAGCCACAGGAGCAGTCAGACTGGGGTCAGTGGGAGGAGCCACAGGAGCAGTCAGCAGGGGGTCTGTGGGAGGAGCCACAGGAGCAGTCAGCAGGGGTCTGTGGGAGGAGCCACAGGAGCTGTCAGCAGGGTCTGTGGGAGGAGCCACAGGAGCAGTCAGCAGGGGTCTGTGGGAGGAGCCACAGGAGCAGTCAGCAGGGGGTCTGTGGGAGGAGCCACAGGAGCAGTCAGCAGGGGGTCTGTGGGAGGAGCCATAGGAGCAGTCAGCAGGGGGTCTGTGGGAGGGGCTACAGGAGCTGTCAGCAGGGGTCTGTGGGAGGAGCCACAGGAGCAGTCAGCAGGGGTCTGTGGGAGGAGCCACAGGAGCAGTCAGCAGGGGTCTGTGGGAGGAGCCACAGGAGCAGTCAGCAGGGGTCTGTGGGAGGAGCCACAGGAGCAGTCAGCAGGGGTCTGTGGGAGGAGCCACAGGAGCTGTCAGCAGGGTCTGTGGGAGGAGCCACAGGAGCAGTCAGCAGGGGTCTGTGGGAGGAGCCACAGGAGCAGTCAGCGGGGGTCTGTGGGAGGAGCCACAGGAGCAGTCAGCAGGGGTCTGTGGGAGGAGCCACAGGAGCAGTCCAGACAGGTATATGTAGTTCACCACTAACTCACGATTTACCTCGTAATGGCCCCATCAACCCTTACCATATAAAGCTATCTGGACGCATTACTGCTTGGAACGGCAACTGCTTGACATGTGACCAGGAGAGACTGCCGAGGGTTGTGGATACGGGAACTGGCCTCCCACCCATGGACTCAGTCTCCACTTCCTGCTGTCTTAGTAAAGCAGCCAATGTTATCAACAGCCCCAACCTCCTCACTTGCCCTCTCACTGGGCAGAAGATGCAAAAGTCTGAAAGCACGTGCCACCAGGTACTAGGAAAGCTTCTACCCCGTTGTTATCAGACACTTGAATGAGCGTCTCGACCCTTGAGAATCTAGCTCGTCATGATCTTACAGCACATCATTTACCTGCACTGCATTTCATTTCCCTGTAGCTGTTCCACTTTGCTCTGCATTGTCACCTTGTTCAGCCTCAATTCACTGGGTAATGGTTTGGTCTGTGTGTACAGTATGCAAGACCAGCTTTTCACTCTATCTATTCAGTACTACGACTCGGGAGGAAGTGGACATTTCTGGAACAGCTTTCTCCCCTCCGCCATGGATTTCTGAATGGTCCGTGAACCCACAAACACCACCTTGCTATTCCTCTCCTCCCTATATATTAATTTTTATTGTATGGCAATCTTTATGTACTGCTGTCACAAAACAACAACATTTAATGAATAATAATAAATGCTAGACTCCGTAGACACTGGGAATCCAGAACAACACACACAAAATGCTGGAGGAACTCAGCAGGTCAGGCAGCATCTGTGGAAGGGAATAAACAGTCGGTGTTATGGGCTGAGACCCTTCATCAGGACTCAGTGAAAATAAACCTGATTGACAATCATCATCATTATGTACCGTGTCTTTTCGCTTTCCCTGACCATGATTATTCTTGGCAAATTTTTCTCCAAAATAAGTTTGCCATTGCTTTCTTCTGGGCAGTGTCTTTACAAGATGGGTGACTCCAGCCAGTATCAATACTCCTCAGAGATTGTCTGCCTGGCATCAGTGGTCACATAACCAGGACTTGTGATATGCACCAGCTGCTCATATGACCATCCACCACCTGCTCTTATGTGATCCTGATTGCCCAAGGGTGACCAGCAGGCTGGCGGAGGGATGGAACACCTTGGTGGAGACATATCTCCACCCTGCTACTCATCGATAACAATACCAATACCATAGCAAAAGCGTGTGAGAACAGAGAGTACAGTTTAAGATCATTGGGAAGTAGTTTTGAATGGATGTGAGGAAGAACTATTCCTCATAGAAATTGATTAGGATATAACATGTAGATCCTGGGGTGCTGGTGCAGGCAGCGACTGTATCTAGACAGGCATCGTTCATGCCATCCAATCTTTGTGCTACCACCATAGGTCCACATCACCAGGTTCAAGAGTTCTACCTCAACAGGCTCCTGCACCAGTGTGGATAACTTCATTCACCTCAACTCTGAACTTGAACAGCCTGGTATGGAAACACCAATGACCAGGAACAACAATGTCAACAGAAAATGGTGGATACAGCCCAGTCAATCACAGGCAAAGCCCTCCCACTATTGAATACATCTACAAGAAGCACTGTTACAGGACCCCCACCATCCAGGCCATGCTCTCTTCTTGCTGCTGCCAGCAGGAAGGAGTTACAGGAGCCTTAGGTCCCACAGCACTATGTTCAGGAACTGTTATTACCCTACAATCATTAGACTCTTGAACTTCAGGAAAACTTCCTGATCACTCACCACAACTCTGAACTGATTCCATAACCTACAGTCTCAATTTCAAGGACTCTACAACTTATGTTCTCAGTATTATTTTTTGTTATTATTTGAATGATTGGCTGAACGTTGCATGTTGGATATTTGTCAGTCTTAGTGATGGATGCCTCAAACAAGTAGCATCAAGCATTTGGCTCCCCATCGCCCTTTTCTCATTACAGCCATCTGGGAGGAGATACAGAGCCTGAAGACACACACTCAACAATTCAGGAATAGCTTCTTCCCCTCTGCCATCAGATTTCTGAATAAACATTGAACCCACGATCACTACCTCACTATTTTTTTCTCTTTTTGCACTACTTATTTAATTTAACTTTACACATTTCATGACACATGCCAGTGATATGAAACCTGATTCTGATTTATATATAGCTTTTCAATAAACTCTATTGTATTTCTTTAACTTCCTATAATTGTCTGCAACAAAATGAATCTCAAGGCAGTATATGTTAATACACATTGCCTATAAAGAGTACTCCCCCCACCCCCCCCCGGGAGGTTTCATGTTTTATTGTTTTACAACATTGAATCACAGTGGATTTAATTTGGCTTTTTTGAGGTTGGTCAACAGAAAAAGACTCTTTTGTGTCAAAGTGAAAACATATTTTGGTCTAAATTTATTACAATTATTAAACACATAGTGATTTGGAGATTAGCTTTACTTGTCACATGCACCACACAACATTGAAACATCCAGTGAAAAGTGTCATTTGTGTCGATGACCAGCACAGTCAGAGGATGTGCTGGGGGCAGCCCGCGAGTGATTAGGATCACAATTAGGAGCAGCAGAGCATGCTCACAACGTACAAAATCAGATTCAGAATCCTGATTGGGTTTATTATCATTGACGTGTCATGAAATTTGTTACTATAATATTATTGCAATATTACTGTAGTTTACATTACTATATATGATGGAGTTCTGGGTCCTGGGCAAGGTTTAATCAACATGGTTTGTGCATTAGATACAGTAGTTCATGTTATGATGATTTTCTGGTTTCTGGTCACACCCTTCTTTGTTGCTATTGTAACACTGGGCTTGTATGCAAACTTGGCTTGTTAACTGGCGCTGCTAACAGTCATGTGACTCAGCAGAGAGAAGGCCACCTTTCATAGACAATATACGTCTGGGTTTGGTATGATTTAGGGTTCAACCAAACAGGAGTGCAGGATGCTCCGATTAAAGAAACCTCAATTTGAGTAAATGCTGTGTAAATATTGCCCATACACAATTATCAGTCAGGAAGAAATAACATTGTACACCGCATAAAATTATAAAGAAAGTATATTTTATTCCACTTGAAAAAATTACATATAATCTAAGAAATGAATATGATATATTTTTGAAAATTTGGCTCCCATACCTACAAAAGATGGGATTAAATATATAGGTCCTTTGAAGATAAAATTATAAAGTAATTGAGGAAAGTAAAAATAAATATTAAAATTATTTTGAACTCCATGGAGCATGTGGGGATCCTCCGATATTCAGGCAATCTTTCTCTTCTTTCTTTCTTTCTTTCTTTCTTTCTTTTTTTTTCTTTCTTTAGATAAGGGTTAAGGGGGAGGGTTAAGGGGGGAGGGTTAAGGGGAGGGGGGAGGATTAATATTATTTTTTCTTTTTCTTACTAATTTTTCATTACATTTATTCTTTGTAATTTTCTAAAAATTTAATAAATAAATATAAAAAAGTATATTTACTAACTTCAGCTGTATCAAACAGTTATTAGGGAAAAATAGAAAATAAAATAAAAGGGCCCATTATGGTTAAACCAGTCAAATTTGCACATAACTGTTGGAGCTCATCTCTTCCAAAACTGGGTATTTGGGAGTGTATCTCTTACTCACGACCTGGACACACGTCAGTGTGAAAACCCCTGTCACATTTTCAAACTGCCTTCGAAGACCATCTCAAGCAACTGGCTCTCTCTCTCAGGAGTATTGACCCTTCCTCTTTAGAGCCATTCATCTGCACAAAGCACTTCTTGTAATGGAGACTCTCCTTCCAATGTCTTTCTGTGGCATCTTCCATTCTGTCCCGCACTGCAGCTCCCGCCAAAAGTCACCAAAACCAGACAATTGTCTGTGATAAATCTCTCTCCACTTCGCGCTCTCTGGAACTTTCTCCAGATCTCACCATCCTGATTGGCTGACGCAACATTCCTAAGTTAAATAGCAGAGCTTCTTATCCTTAACCAAAACCGAAACATTCTACCAGCAGGACACACTCCTTTTGCAGAAAACGGCTAAAATGAAATACCTACAGCTGAGCAATAGAAATCTTAACCAGGGCATTGTACTCTCTCCCCACCAAAAATTAAACTATTAACCCATTATTAATAATAATACAGTATTCAAGTAAATTTTGTGGTCTCAGGCCCCCAATCCACTTGTAAATGGAAGTAGCATATTTCACCCTGGAAACGGACATAATACTCTGTTTCCAGGTGTATCCTCTGCCAACCTAGCTGGGGGGCTTCCTGACTCTCTGAGACCTCCTTACCTCATCCTCAATTGTGACATTTCCTGTCACAGGAAATTGTGACATTTCCTGTCTTCTGGCGGATGCCTCTCCCTGTCTATCACACATACCCTCTGCAGCCCAGGTTTACCTGCCCATGACTAAACTTAGCTTCCTTCAGTTTAAGCAGGGGCTGCTGAATGTCTTCACCCTTCGCCAGTGCTAACCAGTGAGACCTCTCTTGGAATGGTGTGACCTCTATCACTCTTTGGAGCAACCAACATCAAACTCGTCAGTAGGAAAGACACCTTCACGTCCCAACATCTTCTCAGTTAATCTCCTTTTCCATTCCTCGGGCACTGGTGAATCACCAAAGCTGAATAACTTCAATGTCAACTTCCTTGATCCAGGAGATTGTTTCTCTTCCACTTTCCTTGGAACACCAGACACTATTTTCACAGGAAAAAGATGGGCAATTGGCATTCCATGTCTGAGGGTATCATTTCTTCCTGAGGTGTTCCTGATAATCACTATCATCCTGTTTGCGTAGACAGTCGAAGGTCTCTTCAGTTCAGGTCTCACCAGTGCTCCTGCAGGTAAGCGTGACTCTTCTTCCTGATCATCAGGAGCATCCACCTGGATTCCCGTTGGGAATTCCAGTGAATTTGGGGGTTCCTATCACCAGCTGCTCCTCCGGATGTAACATGACAGGTTTAGACTGGGTGTACCAGACAGGTCCTTGTTTCTGCCCATCATCCGGCTTAGGAGGAACCTGCACCTTCTCAAAATCAGCTCTGAACAAGGGCGAATGGACCAGATTTTCAGAAAGTTCTCTTCATTTCTCTCCTTGCATGCTACCATGAGCCTTCTCACAATAGAAGAATTTGTTCCCACAAGAATGGAAGATTCACCCCCTTTAACCCGATCTGGGAAGACCAACACTGGTATGTTGATAGTCTCAGTTACTTCAACATCTGCTTTCGAAAAAACCAGTTTCAACAAGTATGGGTACTCATTAGTACTAAGCCCTCAAATCTCAAGGGCACTGAGTGGCATCAATGGTAAATGCGTTAAATATCAGCTGTAAAAGGATCTACAAAGCCAAATTACATTGAGAACCTGTGTCAAGTATGGCTCTAGCATAAACACCTTCAATCTGTATGGCTACATCAGAGCTTGTTCCCACTAAACCTTCAGGAATAATGTTTTGTACTGTAATATTTCCCTTGATACACTGATTGGAACATATCCTCTCCAAGATGCCAACCTGTTCGTTCACTGGGTCCCTCTGTAGTTTTGCCTCTTTTCATCTCTGTGTGAATAGCTCCTGGCTGACTTTTCAAAGATTTTCTAGTCCCCTTTGTGGCACAAGCAGGCAGCAATTTCTCCAACCTGAAAAGGTAGGCAGACAGCTTCTCTCCTTCCTCCTGGAATGTGTCCCCTAAACTTCATCAGCTGCACTTCCAGCAAAGCCAAAAGCCTCTTCCAGAGCTTGCAGATAATTAACTGACGTGGCTAACGGGCTTTCTGCTTTTAGGAACCTCACTATGTCAGCCACTGGACCCTTTAAACTCTCTACCAGTCTCTGTTTTTCTTATCTGAGCACTGCCATTCATCCAGTAACTGAGATGCCCACTCAGCCCAAGCCTCATGTTCTCCTTCCCCATCGGGTGTGGGCTTGACTCCAGAGAACACTCTCAGCCTCCGATAACTTTAGCTCTCCACAGGTAGACTTTGGCATTTACCAACCAGTGATATAATAACCAAAACCAGCTCTGAATTTAAATCAGCTGCTGAAGGACCCATTAGACCTCTTAAATCAGACAACTCTTTTTCCCCTCATTTCACAGAAATGAAAATAACTTCTCTTTAAAGTCTTCACCCTCAGCTACCTTCCCCCCTTTTCTAAAAATATAGACTACCCATGGCCCCACCTCTTCAGGGTCTCCCAACATATCAGGCAGCATGACTTCAGTCATGTCACTGCAAGTCCGGACTAACATGACATCCTTACCAGATGATTGGTCAAAACGACATTCAATCGGCGTAACTTTCCCCAACACTTTTACAGAGCTCAGCACTCTAATTAGCAAGTCATGGGACTTGAGGTATCCACCCCACTCAGAACAGAAGTATTATTTGTGGATAGTCTCTTTGAATTGCACCAGACCTGCAGCATTCATAATAAAGTACCTTAATCACTTTCCCCAGCACTAGCTTAAACACACAAACTTTTTAATCAGTCCTAAAACAGCAGTCATGCAGAATCCGAAATCCCAGATGAGCCCCCACAAAATGTAACCTCCCCCCACTGGGTCTTATGCAAAGTTGGCTTGTTAGCTACCTCTGCTGTTAGCCACGTGACTTAGTGGTGAGAAGGGCACCTTTCATAAACCACGTATATTTAGGGCTGGTACGATTTGGGGTTCAACCAAACGGGAAGGTGTGATGCTCTGATTAAAGAAATCTCAATTTAAGCGAGTGCTGTGTAAATACTGGCCATACACAATTATTGATTTGTGCACAAATGACAGATTGTACACCGTAAAAAATTATAAAGAAAGTATATTTACTCATTTCAGCTTTATCAAACAGCTATTAGGAAAAAGAAAGAAAAGATAAATAAAGGGCCTATTATAGTTAAATCAGTTCAATTTGCACATAACCACTGGAGCTCATCTCTTCCAAAATTGGGTTTCTGGGGCTGTATCCCTGACATATGCGCTGGACCCATGGTCTGTGCAAAAACATCTGCCACATTTTCGAACTCTCAAGCAAATGGCTCTCTCTCTCAGGAGTATTGTCCTTCCTCCTGGGAGCCATTCACCTGTACAAAGCACTTCTTGCAATGGGGACTCTCCTTCCAATGGCATTCCGTGGCATTTTCCCTTCTGTCCCACTCTGCAGCTCCCGTCAAAAGATCCCAAACTAGACTACTGTCCGTCACAAATCTCTCTTCGCCCCGCTCTCTTTAGAACTTTCTCCAGATCCCCCCATCCTAACTGGCTGATACAACATTCCTAAGTTGAACAACAGGTCTTCTTATCTGAAGCCGAAATCAGAACATTCTACCAGCAGGACACAACTTCTAAAATGAGATGCCTACAGCAGAGCATTAGAAATCTTAACCAGGGCATTACACTATTTTGAGTGATTTTGAATCGGGACAGTCAGCAGTTAACAAACACTGAGCTGAATTGAATACACCTAGACTCTTTCGATTTTGTGTTTTATATTCCGAGTTTCTTGCTTTTTTTGTTGCCGTTTGCATGATTGATTTGTTTTCTTTGTGCACGTGGGGAGGAAGGTTTTTCTATGAACAGGTTCCATGGTTTCTTTGTTTTGTGGCTGTCTGTGGGGAAGAGGAATCTTAGGGTTGTATACAGCATGCACACTTCGATAATGTACTTTTAATCTGAATATTGCTATAAGTTACAGTAAGAAATATAAAAATTAAGTAGTGCAAAAAGAGCAAAAAGTTTTGTGATGTTCAGGGGTTCATGAACCATATAGAAATCTGATGGCTGAGGGGAAGATGTTCCTGAGACATTGAGAATGTGTCTGCAGGCTTCAGTACCTCCTCCCTGATGGTAGCAATGAGAAGAGTTCATATCCCAGGTAAAACCTAAGACACAATTTTATACAAGACTTTGAAAAAACATTTTTTTACTAAGTGACATGATAATGCTCAGATATAAACCTAACATGTGAAACCAGTGCTTGTTTCTCACTGCACAAATACTCAGTTCTGGTTGAACTTGAGAAAAGCACACACGGATTTCACCTTCAACTGAAATGAAATAATTTTTTTCCTTGCTCTTATGCTTGTTAAACAAGAAGAAGCTTGCTCACACACGTAAGAAGTCAAAAACTGCAGCAAAAAGTTTATTGCTTTCCTATGAATGGCAGGATACTCTTCCTTCACAGAAATACAGAGCTTGTCCAGGGGCAGGTCAGTAAATCTCATCTTGAGTGTATGGTCAGGCTGCAGTTTACAAAGTTCTCCTCTTCTGTCAAAGTCCAGCTCTCATACAGAGCAGAACATTCAGAGATAGGGTCCCTCACCGAGTCATACACTTGTGCTGAAAGGGAGGAAAGTTACTGCAAAGCAGCAGGCCAGTAGCTGAGTTGTGGCGCGTAAAATTCCTTTTCTTAGAATGAAAACTCTCTTCCAATTTTCTACTACACCGGTAGAGTTTGTTCGTCCCATAAGTCAGTATAAGGGGAAGTTGGGGTAGCTATTTCGGGAGGGAGAGGCTGACATCATAGACCAAGTTGGGCGAGTCTATTGGATGCTTTGGAATACGCACTTCATACCTACCGTCCTCTCCTCCATGGAATACAGCACTCACCAATTATCAACCTACCGTGCTCCCCTATCTACTGTCAGCCTACCGTCCTCCCCTCCATGGAATACAGCACTCACCAATTATCAACAGCTTCCCCTATATCGCATCAAAAACTGAGAATGGACTCAATCAAATAAACACGGTCCTACGGTGCATTGCCACACTGGGCTGAGAGACCTCTAAAGGGATCGCTAACAGGGGTGTTTGGTCACTGCCCACTACTGCAAGCGCTAGCATTCTGTCAAGCTCAAAAAATGATGTTTATTTTTTTTAATCACAATCTCTCACGGAACTCCTAGCAAACTCTAGCAGAACCCTAGTTGAGAAACCCTGCTTTACCCAATATGCTATCCTCCTGCCCATAGAGGGCTATAGATCATGTTTTGGCTGTGGGATCTGTGTAGATGATGTAATGGTCAGCATGGGGCTTAGTGGGCTGAAGGGCCTCATCCTGAGCTGAATGATACTGAGCCATCCAATTGCACACGTGACCAATTAACCTAATAACCCATACATCTCATTGAAACCCATTGATAATTGAAAGGCCTAGATAGAGTGGATGTGGAGAGGATGTTTCCTATGGTGAAGGAATCTAGGACCAGAGGGAACCACCTCAGAATAGAAGAACATCCATTTAGAACAGAGATAAGGAGGAATTTCTTTAACCAGAGGTAGTGAATCTGTGGAATTTGTTGCCACAGGTGGCTGTGGAGGCCGAATCATTGCGGCTTTGGAATGAAGGGGGAAACCGGAGCACCCAGCCAAAACACACGTGATCACGGGGAGATACAGACAGTGGCGGGAATTGAACCCAGGTTGCTGGCTCTATAATAGCATTACACTAACTGCTACGCTATTGTGTTTCTCTGAGTCCTGCAGGCGATCTTGCACTCCTGAACTAGTCCCGTGAGTTCAAATCCCTGCACAGCTTCTGGAAAATGTTAATGTAATTAAATAAATCCGGAACTTAAATAGAAATGCTTCCCTGAATAACTGTTGGACAAACACCTTTTCTTGTTCATTTTCAGGAGCCATTGCCAACAGGACCAGGATTTATTGCCTGACCATTCCTAACCGTCACTGAGAAGGTGGGAGTGAGCTGCTGTCTTGTGCAAATTGACTCTGAACTTTGAACTTTGAGCAGCTCCAATCACAACCTGGATGTGGAAATTTATCTCCGTCCCTTCGTCGCAGACTGGGTCTAAATCCTGGAACTCCCTCCCCAACAGAAGGACTGCAGCAGCTCGCCATCACCTTCTCAAGGACGATATTTTTAATTCATTCACAGGGTGGAGATTGCTGGCTGCACTGACACATTTATTTTTTTTCTAAAAATATACTTTATTCATAAAATTGGTCATTACACAATGAAAGTCATTCATCTCTGGTCAGTCACTGAATCAAATGTATCATTACATCTGCTTACAGTGTTTACATTATGTCAACATGTCACTAATAATTCGTTTGCAAATATTCTGTCAGCGCTAGGCTTGAGGGGCTGTTCAATTGAATTTTTCATTTGAAAGACTACGCTAATTAGATCAATGTTTCTTGTAGTGCAGTCTAGAAATACACACACTCACTGGCCACTTTATTAGGTACATATGCACATCCGCTAGTTAATGCAAATATCTAATCAGCCAGTTATGTGGTTGCATCTCACTGAAAAAGAAAAACATGCAGGCATGGTCATGAGCAAACGTCAGAATGGGGAAAGAAATGTTTTCTAAGTGACGTTGACCATGGAACGACTGCTGGTGCCAGATGGGGTGGTATGAGTATCTCAGAAATTCCTAGGATTTTCATGCACAACAGTCTCTAGAGTTTCCAGGGAATGGTGCAGAAACAATAAAAAAACATCCAGCGAGTGTCAGTTCTGTAGGTGAAAATGCCTCGTTAATGAGAGAGGTCAGAGGAGAATGGCCAGACCAGTTCATGCTGATTGGAAACTGATAGTAACTCAAATAATCATATGGTAAAGCAGTGGTGTGCAGAAGAGCATCTCTGAATGCACAACATGTCGAATCTTGAAGTGGATGGGCTACAGTAGTAAAAGATCACACCAGGTTCCACACCTGTACCAAATATAATGGCGATTGAGTGCGCATGGTGAATAAAGGTGATCCTTGATGTCTTCAACCACACTGGAAGTGTCACGGCATGCCATTTGCTGCCTGATGTACATTGGAAGCCAGTCAGGGATTGGGCAGAGGAGCTGTGGTGACAGGAAACATCCCTCCCCACCATTGGTAGTATCTACAGGAGGTGCTTCCTCAAGAAGGACACATCTCTCATCAAAGGTCCCCATCGTTCTGGCCATTTCCTGAACCCAAGTAATTTCTGCCCAAAACATGGACCATTTATTCCTCTCCATGGATGCTGCCTAACCTGCTGAGTTCCTCCAGCAATCTGTGTGTGTATTATTCTAGTTCAATTGGATCCCTCTAAAGATGCCAGGACACAATAGAGCAATTAAGTAATTGGTTTAGAGTCATAGATCTCTACAGCACAGAACAGGCTTTTCAGCCCATGCCGAACTATCACTCTCCTAGTCTCATTGACCCGCACCCAGATCAGAGCCCTCCCATCCATATACCTATCCAAATTTCTCTTAAGTGTTGCAATCGAACCTGCATCCACCATTTATGGCAGATCGTTCCACACTCTCATGGCCCTCTAAGTGAAGAAGCTCCCTGTCCTAGTTCAGTCACGTAGACATCATGAAGGAAAATCCCTCTCCACCATCGGTAGTATTACAGGAGGTACTACCTCAAGAAGGCAACTTACTTCATCTAAGATCCCAATCATCTGGGCAATGCTGTCTTCTCACAGCTTCCATGAGGCAGATGGTACAGAAGCCTGAAGTCCCAGAACAGCAGGTTCAGGAACAACTAATTCCCTTCACCCATTCAGGAACAACTCTAATCAGAATCAAAACCAGAGTCAGAATCTGTTTTAATATCACTGTTATCATGTGCTGTCAAATCGGCTGCTTTGCAGCAGCACTGCAGTGCAATTCATAGCAATAAAGAAGTATAAGGTGCCATCCAGCCAGCTCATTCCAACCACATTGACGTAGTATGAAGGGCAAAGTAGTATCGGAGTACTGCGGAGCGCCATGGTTGTGTAGCGGTTAGCGCAATGCTGTGCTTTAGAGTTTAATTCTGACTCCGTTCTGTATGGAGTGTCTGCACGTCCTCCCTGTGGAATGCACGGGTTTTCCCCAGGGGCTCCAGTTTGCTTCCACAGACTAAAGATGTACTGAGTAGATTGCTTGGTCTTTGTAAATTGTCCCGTCGTTAGGTTAGGGTTAATCGGGGTTGAGGGGCTGCTGGGGCAGTGTGGCTCGAAGGGTCGGAATGGCCTACTTTGTGCTCTATCACTAAATAAATAAACATTACTATAGTAAAAAAATAAATTAAATAAGCAGTGCAAAAAGAGCAAAAAATATTGAGTTGGTGTTAGTGGGTTTATCGTCCATTCAGAGATTAGGTGGCAGAGGGGAAGGGGGCACACTGAAATGTTCAGTGTGTGTGTCTTCAGGCTGCTGTACCTCCTCCTTCATGGTACCAGTGAGAAGAGGGCATGTCCTGGGTGATGGGGTTCCTTAGTGATGGGTGCCACCTTTTTGAAGCATCACCTTTCGAAGATGTGCTTGATACTAGGAAGTCCAGTGCCCACGATGGAGCTGATTGAGTTTACAACTTTCTGCAGCTTATTTCGATCCCCCCCATCCCCCGTACCGGACGGTGATTCAGACAGTTAGAATGTTCTCTGTGGTACATCCGTAGAAACTTGTGAGAGCCCTTGATGACATACTACGACTCCTCAAACGCTGAGTCGCTAACTTAGTACAGCAACACCATGACCACTTTGATCACTTACAATATTCTGACTCCCAGGTTAAGGAAACCTGACGATATCTGTGCCCCTCATGATTTTACCCCCCTCCATAATGCCGCGGTAGCGTAGGGATTAGCGAGACGCTATCACAGCATGGGGCGTCAGAGTTCGGAGTTCAGTTCTGGTGTCCTCTGTAAGCAAGTTTGTACATTCTTCCCATGTGTGCTTGGGTTTCCCCCGGGTGCTCCGGTTTCCCCCCACAGTCTAAAACGTACCGATTAGTTACCACTAGCAGGTTAATTTGTGATTGTAAATCGTCCTGTGATTAGGCTAGGGTTAAATCAGTGGTCGCTGGGCGATGTGGCTCATTGGGCTGGAAGGGCCTGTTCTTGTTGTATCTCCAAGTATGTAAATAAATAATAAAAATAAGATCACCCCTACACTCCAAAGAATAAAGTCCTACCCGGTTTGACTCTGAGGGGATGTAGGGAGAGTTGAAGGAGAAACAGAAATTCCACTGAAAGTTTAGTGTAGGTTGGAGATGCTGTCCCACACGCTGTGTAACTTTTCCATAGCCTGCAAAAGTACGGCTGAGAAAGTTCAGCTGAGCTCCGGGAAACTTTCTGAAGAGTAGAACGTGCTCCCTGGTGGAGAGGACATGCTGTAGGTGATATAGTTATACTCATGTTTCTTGCCTCAGACACACAGCTTGGCTTGAAAGGCGTCATCTTTGCCATCAGGTGCAGAGTGGCTCTCAGTGGTAGAAGTCTCGCCTCTGAGTCAGAAAGTTTGAAGAAAATATAGCAACTTGCATTTCTGACGGGGTGCAGATTTATGTTCCTGCTTCAGATCACGCAGGAGAAAAATAAACGGAGAATTTTCCATGTGAACCTTCATTTTTCCCTAATGGCTGCACAGTGGGGCAGCTCTCTTATGACAGCTCTCCATTCCACTGTGCTGACTGGAGGGGGGGCTTTGCCTGAGACAGACTGGATGGTCTCTCTGGACACTTGTGGTTGATCCCGATGATTGACGCCTGAGGGTAGTGTGGGTCGATTAGTGGACTGTGTATGTGTATGGGTGGGAGGGATGAAAGGGACCCCCCCTTGCTTCTCCCCTCCTGCCTTTCACCCCTGGGTACCCCTCCTCCTTCCCTTTGTTCACTCTCCTCTCCAATCAGATCCTGTCCTCTGCGCTCTTTGGCCTTTTCCACCTATCGCCTCCCAACTTCTCACTTCATCACCCATCTGGCATCACCTATCACCTTCTAGCTCATTCCCGCCCTCCCCCCCCCACCTTCTGACTCTGGCGTTTCCCTTTCCAGTGCTGATGAAGGGTCCAAAATGTCGACGGTTTATTTCCACAGATGCTGCCTGACTTGCTGATTTCCTGCAGCATTTTGAGTGTGTTGTTCTGGATTTCCAGCATGTGCAGAATCTCTTGTATTTACATCTAGCATAATATTGTGGGCTGAATGGCCTGTACTATGTTGTACTGCTCTATGACATTGCATTCGGTTACCATCAAACCGAATTCGGTTTCCACCCACAATGTGACTGTTCCTTTCCTCTCACAGATGCTGCTCGACATGCTAATTTATATATTTTTTTACTATTATGTATTGCAGTGTACTGCTGTCGTCAAAACAACAAATTTCACAACATATGCCAGTGATATTAGACCTGATTCTGATTGTGACCCGCTGAGCTCCTCCAGCAGATTGTTGGTAACGTCCGTCTCGCAGCCTGGAGGTTGGCGCGAGGTGAAAGGCAGCGGCTGCGAGGAAGCGGTGCCAAGCAAATCGTTCACATTTCTTCCCGAGTGAATGGAAAGCAGGTGTGAAGCTTCCCCATTGATTGACCTTGAATGGGAAACCATAGAAACGTAGCAGAACAGAATATGTTTCCTGGCTCCTTGTAAGCTTGTCCTCGGCTATTTGCAAAGATCAGTACCCGAGGAAAGAGCCACTCATCACCTCGATGCTGCATGGCACTAGTGGAGATATTAATGTAAAAACTTGGAGCATTCACACCTCAAGCCTGCTCCTTGTACAATAACTGTTTATGTTTCTCACTGCTTCGGTAAAGCAGCCAACATAATCAACCATTCTCTATAGAACGCAGAACACAGAACAGTACAGCACAGGGACAGGCTCTTCAGCCCACAATGTTCTTCTGAAACAACTAAATTAGTAACCAAATGGCCAAGCTAATAGCTTCTGCCTACACAATATCCCTCCACTTTCCTCACATTCATGTGTCTATCTAAACGTCTCTCAAAAGCCTCTAATGTGTCTGCCTCTGCCAACACCCCAGGCAGCGGATTCTAGCCGCCCACCACTCACTGTGTAAAATCTTGCCCCTCACATCTCCTTTGAGATTACCACCCTCACCTTAAATGCATGTTCTCTGGTATTAGATGTTTTAGCTCTGAAGAAAAAAGGTATTTTTATCTACACTTTTCATGCCTCTCATAATCTGATAAACCTCTATCAGATCTCTGGCACCCGAGAGAAGACAAGCCATATTTGTCCAGGCTCTCAGGACAGCACATGCTCTGTAATCCAGGCCACATCCTGGTAAACCTCTTCCACACCCTCCCCAGAGCCTCGACACCCTTCCTGCAATGGGGCAAGCCGAGCTGCATGCTATATTGTCACGGACATTCTCCCTTCTATGCCCCCTTACGTCAGGCAGAAGAAGCCAAGTCCTGTAAGCACGTACCGCCAGACTCAAGCGCCTCACCCTTGGCCATTACTGTTTGTTTTGGCGCAGCATCCCCTCACAGCATTACAAAAACTCCAGCCAACCGTCAGGTCAGCAGAAAAGGACGTTGGCAGCAGTCTACCGTCACTGCATCCAGCACAAAGAAGCAGGCAGGAAAAATCATTGCGGACACTGCAAACTGTCTTTTCCAAAAGCTCCCTTCCAGCTCCCTGGAAAGTGTTATAAAACTTCACACTATCCTGTTGAAAGCTCTTCCCCACATCCCAGGCAGTTAATCTGATCAGCCATTCCAGTTAGCCACCACACCCCACTCTATCTATTACCTCAGTCACTGAGCATTATAAACCACATTTTATAATGTAGTTTACATTGCAAATACATGCTAGTGTTTATGTAATTATGCACAATTTATTTCATATCCATACTTTAACCTCAAACTTTTTTGATATGATTCTATACTCTTGATTGCTGCATGTCATACCAGCACATCACAGCAAATTTTTAATACTTGTAAATATATATGGTGGAAAAAGTTGATCCTTGATTCTCAAAGGACAGCTTCTATCCCACTGTTACTAGACTACTGAATGGTCCCCCAGTACAATAAGATGGGCACTTGACTTCACAATCGTGTTTGTTATGGCCTTACATGTTATTGTCTACCTGCACTGCACTTTCTCGGTAACTTTAACACTTTATTCTGCTTTCTGTTATTGTTTTCCCTTGTTCTACCTCACCGCACTGTGCAATGGTCTGATCTGTACGAACAGTATGCGAGACAAGCTTCTCACTGTACATGTGACAATAATAAACCAATTCCAATTCCGTTCCAATCCAATTACCCAACCAGTCCATGCTGACCACAGTGCCCACCCAGCGAGTCCCTATTTCCTGCATTTGGCCCAAGTTGCTGCATGACCCACCCTTCCCTGTGCCTATCCAAATGCTGCTTAAATGATACTATTGTACCTGCCTCAACCACTTCCTCTGGCAGCTCGTTCCATACACTCTGTGTGAAAAAGTTGTTCCTCAGGTCCCTTTTAAGTCTTTCCCCCCCTCTCCCAAAACCTCTTCCCCCTAGTTTTGGCCTGTTTGAGGTTGACAAAGACCTTACATGTTGCTTGCATTTGACTGTGTTGGAGTTTGTTACTACCTCAGGAATATCCGTCAAGTCATAGAACCGTCAGGAATCTCTCTTTGGAAATTAGTACAGCAGACAGGCAGGCTTTGAAACAATCTCTTCTTTTACAGCTGGTCAGACTAACCTGGCAACTCTTGACAGCTGAAGTGTTTAGACTTCAGCTTTTTCCACATTTGAAACTCGGACTGTCTGTGATGGAAGGAATAGGCAGGAAGAGGCATGGGGGGAGCCCAGGTCAGGTGTGTGTGTGTGTGTGTGTGTGTGTGTGTGTGTGTGTGTGTGTGTGTGTGTGTGTGTGTGTGTGTGTGTGTGTGTGCGTGTGTGTGTGTGTGATTGTGTGTGTGTGTGTGTGTGTGTGTGTGTGTGTGTGTGTGTGTGTGATTGTGTGTGTGTGTGTGTGTGTGTGTGTGTGTGTGTGTGTGTGAGTGTGTGTGTGTGTGTGTGTCTGTGTGTGTGTGTGTGTGTGTGTGTGTGTGTGAGAGAGAGTGATGGTAGCACCTCAATGCAAGGAGTACAGTTTACACCTTGCCTTTACAACTCATGTTGACAGTCCTGATGAAGGGTCTCAGACCGAAACATCGACTGCTTATTCATTTCTATAGATGCTGCCTGGCCTGCTGAGTTCCTCCAGCAAATTTTTTTGAGATGCTGAATAGGCCCTTCCAGCACTTTGAATGATGCCACCCAGCAATCCCCTGATTTAAGCCTAATCACGGGACAATTTACAATGAACAATTAACCTATCAATGGGTACCGGAGCACCCAGAGGATGCACAAGCTCCTCATAGGGAGAATGTACAAACTCCTTACAGGCAGCGGCAGGTATTGAATCCAGTCACTGGTACTGTAAAGCGCTGTGCTAACCACTACGCTACTGTGATGCCCATTTTGTGTGTGCTGCTCTGGATTTCCAGCACCTGCAGAATCCTTTCCAACCTTGAAGAAGGTTCTTGGTCTGAAGCATTGACTGTTTATTTGTTTCAATATTTGCTGCCTGACCTGCTGGGGTCCTCCAGCATTTTGTGTGTGTTGATTTTCAGAATCTCTTGTGTTTACTATTATTTATTTAGTTAGTTATTGTGCTTATTTGTGCATTTTTTCTTATTTTGGACATTGGTTATTTGTCAGTCTTCATTTATGTACAGGTTTTCCATAAATTGTATTGTATTTAAGGATTCAAGTTTATTCCTCACCTGTACATTGAAACGTGCAGTGATATGCATCATTTGCGTTGACAGCCAGCGCACCCAAGGGTGTGCTGGGGACATCCCACAAGTGTCACCACGCACATTCTGGAATAAAAATATATTCCTTTTATTTTTGGCAAATACCTGGTATGAAATGAATCCCAAGGTAGTATATGGAGACATATACATTGCACTTCATTTTAAAGGGTTGGCACAACATCGTGGGCTGAAGGACCTGTGCTGGTCTATGTTCTGTGTTCTCTCCAGTTTGATGCCATCCTTAACAGAGAGACTACAGCTGTATATGGTCTCACCAACAAGTGGAGACTATATTGACTGGCTGCATCACTGGTACGGAAACACCAGTGCCCTTGAATGGAAAATCCTATAAAAAGTAGTGGATACGGCTCGGTCCATTACAGGTAAAATCCTCTCCACCACTGAGCACAGCTACGTGAAACATTGCTGCAGGAAAGCAGCATCCATGATCAGGGATCTCCACCACCCAGGACATGCTCTCTTCTCACAGCTGCCATCAGGAAGGAGGAACAGGAGCCTCAGGACTCACACCACCAGGTTCAGGAATGGTTATTACTCCTCAACCATCGGACTCTTGAACCAAAGGGAAAAAGTCCACTCAACTTCATTTGCCCCATTAATGAAATGTTCCCACAACTTATGGACTCTCAAGGACTGTTCATTTCAGATTCTCGATATTTATTGCTTATTTGTTTGTTACTATGATTTATTTCTTTTTGTAGTTGCACAGTTTGTTGTTCACCCAAGTTGGTGTGCTGTTTCATTGATTATATTATGGTTACTACTCTATTATGGACTTACTGAGTATGCCCACATGAAAGTGAATCCCAGGGATGTATATGGTGAATTTGATAATAAATTTACTTTCAACTTCGCGGTGAAGTAAACTCCCCCTCAGATCTCTTCTAATCCCCCTTGTCCTTGCCTTGAACCCGTTCCCTTTGGATTGGACACCTTTATGAAGTCATCTTATAATTGGAGAGGGTTTATAACCATATAACAATTACAGCACAGAAACAGGCCATCTCGGCCCTTCTAGTCCGTGCCGAATGCTTACTCTCACTTAGTCCCACTGACTCGCATTCAGCCCATAACCCTCCATTCCTTTCCTGTCCATATACCTATCCAATTTTACTTTAAATGACAATACCGAACCTGCCTCTACCACTTCTACTGGAAGCTCGTTTCACACAGCTACCACTCTCTGAGTAAAGAAATTCCCCCTCGTGTTACCCTTAAACTTTTGCCCCCTAACTCTCAGCTCATGTCTCTTGTTTGAATCTCCCCTACTCTCAATGGAAAAAGCCTATTCATGTCAACTCTATCTATCCCCTTATAATTTTAAATACCTCTATCAAGTCCCCCCTCAACCTTCTACGCTCCAAAGAATAAAGACCTAACTTGTTCAATCTTTCTCTGTACACCTTTGTAAACTTTTCTGTTTACAAGAAAGTTATTGGGACTGGAGGCCTTGGGGTGGAAGGAGAACCTAGGTAGGCTGGGACTGCTTTCCCAGGAGCGACAGAACATGAGGGGTGACCTTATAGAGATTGATAAAATCAAGTCAAAGTTCAAAGTAAATTTATTATCAAAGATGCATATGTCTCCTTATACTACCCTGAGATTCATTTTAACAGACATTTACAGGGAATTACAGAAATGCAATAGAATTTACAAAAATTTACAAAAATCTGTCTATTAACTGACAAACAACTGAAAGTAAACAAATCGTGCAAAGTAAATAATGCAGGGAAGAGTTGTACAGCTCTTGAAAGTGAATGCATTGGTTGTGAAATCAGTTCATTGTTGAGGTGAGTGAAGTTATCCACGTTGTTTCAGGAGCCTGATGGTTGTAGGGTGATATTTGTTCCTGAACCTGGTGGTGTGGGCTCTGAGGCTCCTGTACCTCCTGCCAGATGGTAGTAGTGAGGGTTATCGATAGAGTGAATGGTTAAACTCTTTTCCTCAGGATCGGGGAGTCAAAAACTAGAGGGAATAGGTTTAAAATGAGAGGGTGAGATTTAAAGGGAATACTTTTTCATTTAGAGTGAAAAAGAGAACAAGTTGCCTGAGGTAGTATATGGAGGTGGGTACAATTACAACATTTGAAGGGCATTTGGACAGGTACATGGGTAGGAAAGGTTCAGAAGGATATACTGGCCAAAGGTAGGAAAATGGGGCTGGGTCTGTTTGGCAACTTGGTCAGTGTATTTGTCTTTGTTCTATAATCTTTGACTCAGTGAACCTTTGGCACATAGAGGACGGTTGTATTATAAAACGCACTGTCCGAGGGGCGGTGGAGGCAGGGAAATTTAGAAAGCATCTGGATGAGCACCTGAATCACCAAGGAAGAGGAAGCTACTGTGTAGGTAAATGGGTTAGTGAGCAGTGAGTTGGGACGTACCTGTCCAAAATTGTTTCAAATGTTGTAATTGTACCCACCTCTACCACTAAACCTTTCCTACCCATGTACCTGTCCAAATGTGTTTCTAATGCTGTAATTGTACCCACCTCTACCACTTCCTCTGACTTCTCGTTCTTTTTTCACTCACTACCCTCTGAATGAAAATAAGTTGCCCTTGGGTCCTCTTTAGATCTCTCACCTCTCACTTTAAACTTATGTCCTCTAGTACCTTTCCAAGTGTCTCTTCAATGATGTGAATGTATCTCCCTCAACCACTTCCTCTGACCATATTCCATATTCTGACCATCCTCTGTGTGAAGAAGTTTGCCCTTGTGGCCTCTTTAAACCTTTCTCCTCGCCCCTTAAACCTCTGCCCTCTAGATTTTAGTTCCCTTTTCCTGGGAAAATTGGGTGATGGGGTGGAGATATGTCTCTCCAAAGGAGGTGTGAGATGTTCCTTTTCTCTGTATCCTGCAGGTCAACATTGGGCAAGGTGTAGCACCTGATCACAAGTCCTGGTTATGTGACCACTGACACCAGGCAGACAATCTCTGAAGAGTATTGATAATGGCTGGAGTCACCCATCTTTTAAAGACACTGCCCAGAAGAAGGCAATGGCAAACCACTTCTGTAGAAAAATTTGGCAAGAACAATCCTGGTCGTGGAAAGAGCATGATCATCCACATCATACATCATAGCTCATAATGACGATAATCCCTGGAAAAAAGACTGTTGCCCTATCTATGCCCCTCTTGCTTGTATACACCTCTCTGAGGTCACCCCTCAGTCTCCTCCATCTCAAGGAATGGTGTCCTAGCCTGCCCATCCTCTCCCTGTGACTCAGCCCCTTGTGAATAGCAACGAGGACAGTGACAATGACAGAAAAATGTTCAGGACCAATGTATTCATTAATGAAGGGAAGTTGCTCTCCCACTTCATCTACATTCTCACAGTCAGAGGGGGTCACTCTGTACTACCCTCTCATGGTTCCAGTGTAGGGCTGCATCAGCAAGACCAAGAAACTGATTGTGGACTTCAGGAGGGTCCCGTAGGGTTGTTATAGCCAGGGGTGGTAGTGGGGCCAAGCTCCTAATGGAGTGCGACTCAACTAGCCTCTGACCAATGGAAGCCTCATCAAGAAGGGGAAGTTGGGAGAACATACACCAGTCCTCGTTGAGGGGTCAGCAGTGGAAAGCATGAGCAAGTCCCTAAGTGTCAACAACACAGGAGATCTGTCCTGGGCTCAACACAAAGTAGAAGGCACTCCAGCCATTGTACTTCATTAGGAATGTGAGGAGATCATCAAAAATTCATACATATTTCTGCCATTGTTGGCACAACTGTATGGGCTGAAGGGCCTGTACTGTGTTGTAATGTTCTAAGTGCTTTCTACTGACCTGTTGCATCACCTCCTGGCATGGAGGCTCCATTGTATTGGATAGCAAGAGCCTGCAGAGGGTCATAGCCAACTCCATCATGGGTACAAACTTCCCCACCATCAGGAACATCTGCAAGAAGGCAGTGTTTATCACAAAGGACGCTCACCATCCAGGAAAGCCCCTCATGGCGCTGACCTTAACGCATCGCGGACTATGTTGGTCGTTGACAAAAACGACGCACTTCACTGTATGTATGCCTTGATGTTTCAAAGTAAAAATGTTGAAAGTGAGTTTATCATTGAGGTATGTATATGTCACCATTTACTACCCTGTGGT
Source organism: Hemitrygon akajei (assembly GCF_048418815.1). Lineage (NCBI taxonomy): Eukaryota > Metazoa > Chordata > Chondrichthyes > Myliobatiformes > Dasyatidae > Hemitrygon > Hemitrygon akajei. Next base: position 9,981,427 of record NC_133127.1, on the reverse strand, counting down.
TCAATGTCTTGTGGGCATTCACAGCAGAACAAAGAAACACAATAGAATCAATGAAAAACTACGCACAAAGACTGACAAACAACCGATGTGTAAAAATACAATACATAAACAAACAAACAAAGAACAGTACAAAACAGCCCCTCAGCCCACAATGTTGTGCTGAAATAATTAAATTACTAATCAAATGGATAATGAATCTCTTCTGCCTAGACAATGTCTGTATCCTTCCATTTTCTTCATGCTCATGTGCCTATCTAAACAACTTTTAAAATTCCCTAATGTATCTGACTCTACCACCACGCCAGGCAACCATTGCTCTCTGTGTGAAAGCCTCACCCCTCATATCTGCTTCGGTCTTATCCCCTCTCCCCTTAAATGCATGCCCCCTGGTATTGGACATTTCAACCTTGGGAAAAAGATACTGTCTGTCTACTCTATCTACGTCTCTTAAAATCTTATAAACCTCGATAAGATCTCCCCTCAGGCTGTGCCTCTACAGAGAAAACAACCCAAGTTTGTCCAACCTTTCATTATAGCACATGCCCTCTAATCCAGGCAGCATCCTGGTGAACCTCCTCTACACCCTTTTCAAAGCCTTAAACAAAAAACCCACAAGAAAGGAAAAGATGAAATATGAAATACTAAAAGATTTTCAGTTATATAAAGAGTAAAAGGGAGGTGAGAGTTGATATTGGACCACTGGAAAATAGTGCTGATGGGGTAGTAGTTGGGGAGAAAGAAATGGCAGATGAACTAAATAAGTACTTTGCCAAGTCTTTATTGTGGAAGACACTAGGAGTGTGGCAGAGGTCCGTGATATCAAGGAGCAGGAGTGCGTGCCATATCTAATCCAAAGGAAAAAAGTGCTAGGCATACTGAAAGGTCTTAAGGTGGTTAAGTCATCCGGGCCAGATGGACTACATCCCAGAGTTCTGAAAGATGTTGCTGAAGAGATAGCAGATTCACTGGTCATGATCTTTAAAGTATCATTTGATTCTGGTGTGATCCTGGAGAACTGGAAAATTGTAAATGTCACCCCATTATTTAAGAAGGGAGGAAAACAAAAGAAAGGAAATGATAGGCTAGTTAGCCTAACCTCAATCATTGGGAAGGTGTTGGAGTCCATTATTAAGGATAAGGTTTTGGGGTACTTGGAGACTAATGATAAAATAAATCAAAGTCAGCATAGTTTCTGTAAAGTGAAATCTTGCCTGACAAATCTGTTAGAGTTCTCCAAGGAAGTTACAAGGGGGTGGACAAAGGAGAGGCAGTGGATGCCATTTACTTAGATATTCAGAAGGCATTTGATAAGGTGCCGCACGTGAGACTGCTTAACAAGATAAAGTCTTATGGCATTACAGGAAAGATACTGGCACAGATAGAGGAAGGGCTGACAGGCAGGAGGCAGTGAGTAGGAACAAAAGGGACCTTTTCTGGTTGGCTGCCAGTGACTAGTGGTGTTCCTCTGGGGTCAGTATTAGGACCACTAATCTTCACATTGTCAGTGATTTGGATAATGGAATTGATGGCTTTGTGGCAAAGTTTGAAGATGATATGAAGATAGGTGGAGGGTAGGTAGGTAGTGCTGAGGAAGCAATGCGATTGCAGCAGGACTTAGACAAATTGGAAGAATGGGCAAAAAAGTGGCAGATGGAATACAGTGTTGGGAAATGCATTTCAGTAAAACAAACCTAAGCGCAGACTATTATCTGAATGGGGAGAAGGTTCAAACATCAGAGGTGCAGAGGGACTTAGGAGTCCTCGTGCAAGACTCCCAGAAGGTTAATTTATAGGTTGAGTCTGTGGTAAAGAAGGGAAATACAATGTTGGTATTCATTTCAAGGGGAATAGAATATAAAAGCAGGGAGGTAATGCTGAAGTTTTATGAGACACTAGTCAGGCTGTACTGAGAATATTGGGTCCAGAGGAGATTCATAAGGGTAAGTCTGAGAATGAAGGGGTTAACATATGAGGAGCGTTTGGCAGCTTTGGGCCTGTACTCACTGGAATTTAGAAGAAAGTGTGGGAATCTCATTGAAACCTACTGAATGTTGAAAGGACTAGATAAGATGGATGTGGAGAAGATAGTGGGGGTGTTCAGAACCAGAAAGAGCAACCTCAAAACTGAGGGGCGACCTTTTAGAACAGGGCTAAGGAGGATTATTTTTTGCTAAAGAGAAGTGAGTCTGTAGAATGCTTTGCCACTGACAGCTGTGGGGGCCAAGTCCGTGGGTATACTTGAAGCGAAAGTTGATAGTTTCGTGATTGGCCAGAGCATCAGAGGATATGGCAAGAAGACAGGTGTATGGGGTTGAGTGGGATCTAGGATCAGCCATGATGGAATGGTGGAGCAGATTTGATGGGCTGAATGGCCTAATTCTGCTTCTATGTCTTATGGTTGTATGGTCTCAAAACCTCTCTATAATGGAGTGATCGGAACTGTATGCAATCAGCCAGGTGTAGCTGAACCAGAGTTTTATAAACCTGCAACATAATTCTGATTCCGATTGTAGGGGGGCGGCTATAACTGTCATAAGTACTTACCTTGTGGCTGAGCCGTGAAAGGCTCCTGTTGATGAGCCACCGTGCAGGAAGAACCCCTCCCAGCTAAAGTCAATGGGTTCATATTCATTTCAAAATTGCGTATGCCAGAATGGGAAAATATTAATATTTCACTGGATGAGGATAATTATTAATCATTCTTTCCACTGTGACATTTTGGAAATTCCTAGACCCTGAACTCATTAAGGATCCATTTATTGTAAGAAATTGGAGTAATTTGCCCTTTCAAACCTCTCTCCCATTCATTTGAATTGTGATTAATTTCTGACAACGGCTCCAATTTTCCCACCCCCATCCCATATAAACCTTCCATCACACCCTTAACTATACTCTGACTCTGTATCCACAGCTCTCTGCGGCTGGGAACCTGAGAAATCTACAGTCATCGGAGCGAAGAATTTTCTCCCCATCCCATTCTGGGTATATGGTCCTGCCTATAGTCCAAATTCAGTTAAAGAAACTCGACAGCAAGCAGTTGTAAGGTCAATCATTAGAACATAGGACATAGAAAGGTACATCACAGTACAGGCCCTTCTGCCCATAATATTGTGCTGACCCTTTAACCTACTCCAAAGTCAATCTAACTCTTCCCTCTCACATAGCCCTCTGTTTTTCTAACATCCCTCATGTAGCTGCTCTCCCATCACTCCCAGTAGTGCTTTCACCACACAGTGTTAAAAAACAACCTCTGACATCCCCTCTTACACTTTCCTCCCAACACCTTACAATTATGGCCCCTTGTGTCAGCCATTTGTTATTTGTTAATTATGGCACTCAATATACCGAGTACTTGCTTGATATCTACCTTTGGCCATATGTAAAGTGCAGTCAGGATTATGGCAGACAACTCTCGACCTATTTTAGTTGTGTGTATCTAAGAGTTGCCGACATCTCCCTAATGTATCTGCCTGTACCATCGTCTCTGGCAGGGTTTCCATGCACCCATTACTCTCTGTGTAAAAGACATACCTCTGACAACCCCATCATATTTTCCTCCAATCACCTTAACATTACAGTATGCTCCCTGGAGTTAGCCATTTCCACAAAGGAAAACTGTGTTTGGCTGTCCACTATATCTACAAACATGAGAAAATCTGCAGATGCTGGAAATCCAAAGCAACACACACAAAATGCTGTCGGAATTCAGCAGGCCAGGCAGCATCTATGGAAAAGAGTAAACAGGTTCCTGATGAAACGTTGACTGTTTACTCTTTTCCATAGATGCTGCCTGGCCTGGTGAGTTTTTTCACTCTATCTATGCCTCCTATCATCTTGTACACCTCTATCCAGTCACCTCTTATCCTCCTTTACTCCAAAGACAAAAGCCCTAGCTCACTCAACCTATCCTCATGAAACATGCTCTCTAATCCAGACAACATCCTGGAAAATCTCCTCTGCACCCTCTCTAAAGCTTCCTAAGTGTGGTGACCAGGACTGAACATATAAATATTACTGGTCCCATCTGCTGTTTCTCTGCAAGTTAATGAATGGAGACTACTTGATTTCATACAACTAGGATTAAACTTCTTGAACTCTTGTTATTCCTGTTGAGCAGTCAGTTGAAATTCATGGTCCTGGATCTCTCCAGAGATGCCAAGGGAGAGGGGATATTAGTAATTGGTTTATTATTGTCACATAGCGACGGGGGGTGGGAGTGAGCATGGTTATCAGAATCAGAATTAGGTTTAATATCACTGCTGTATATTGTAATATTTGTTGTAATGGAGCAGCAGTACAGTACAACACGTAATAATAAAAGCCACAAGAGGTGAATATAATAAAGGAAAATACATTAAATAAGTAGCACAAAAAGAGAAAAACAATATAGTGATGTAGTGTACTTGGGGTCATTTCTGATGGCAGAGGGGAAGAAGCTGTTCCGGAATCATTGAGTGTGTGTCTTCAGGCTTCTGTACCTCCTCCCTGATGGTAGCAAAGAGAAGAGGGCAGGAACTGAATGAAGGAAGTCCTTAATGTTGGATGCCACTTTTTTGAAGCATCTGTAAGGAGCTTGTACGTTCTCTCCGTGACCACACGGGTTTTTCTCCAGTTTCCTACCACATCCTAAAGATGTACAGATTAGGTTTAGTAAATTGTGGCCGTACCGTGTTTGTGCGGAAAACATGGCAACACTGCACATCTTCATAGTATGTTGGTCGTGATGGAAATGATGCACTTCCCTGGTCCAGTGTATAAAATGAATCTTCATCTCTCCAGGGCGCCATGGTAGTGTAGCAGTTAGCACAATGCTGTTACAGCTTTGGGCTGTTGTATTCTTTATATTTATACTTACCATGGGTTGGTTACTAATAAAGAAACATCTTCTGGAAGACATAGAACTTTTATTTACAGCAACAACCAAAACAACGTTTCTTACAGCGCCATTTTTTCGATCATTCTATCATTTCTGCGCATGCTCAGAACTCTCTCCAATCATGTTCTTATACGTCATATCACCACGTCTTCCTTTCCTTAAAAAGAAAATCAATTAACAACATTGACCAAAGCAAATGCATAATTTAACATGTCTCTATCAGTCTCTCTGGGGGTTTATGAACACGGGTAGACCTTCTAAGTGGTTCACACAGTTCTTGTGTTTCGTTGTTATTTTTGTGTTTTGTCTGGTCTGCATCAGTTAACTGAAACTCTGACGTTGTCTCTTTCTTGAGGTCTTTCTGATTTCTTCTTAACACTGCTCCTTCTTCTGTCTGGACCATGTATGATCTGGGTTGTACTTCTTCAAGTACTGTAGCTTTCTGTGTCCATGTGTTCATTTTGTCTTGTATCCTTACTTCATCTCCTTGGGGCAGTTCGGGTAATGGATGAGAACATCTGTCAAAGTATATTTTCTGCTTTGCTTTGTGTTCATCTTTCCATCTTTTCACTTGTTTACCTTCCTCTGTTCTCAGAAGGCTCTCATCTATTGGCAGATTGGATCTCAAACGGCGTCCCATCAAGAGCTGAGCAGGTGAAAATCCACATTCAAGTGGAGTACTGCGATAGACTAACAAAGCTTTATAAAAATCGCCTCCACTATCTTTTGCTTTGTGCATCAGTTTCTTGATAATTCCTACTGACTTCTCAACTAATTCATTGGACTGAGGGAAAAATGGACTAGATGTTGTATGAACAAAGCCCCATTGATGAGCAAAATATCTCATACATTCACCATTGAATTGTGGACCATTGTCTGCGAAAACTTCATCAGGTAGACCATATCTGGAAAAAACTGATTTCATGTATATAATTACATTCTCTGCAGTTGTTCTGCTCAGACCACACACTTCAGGATACAATGAGTAGTAATCTGTTATTAGTAGATAATCTTTGTTGTCAGTTACAAAAAGATCAACACCTACCTTCTGATAAGGTCTCTGAGGACTAGGATGTGGATGCAGTGGCTCCTTAGGGTTGCTAGGTTGGTATTTAAGGCATATTTGACAAGAAGACACCAATTCTGCAATTTCTTGATTCATCCTGGGCCAAAACATCATTTCCTGTGCCCTTCTCTTACATTTTTCAATACCATTCCTTATCATGTTTCTGGAGTAATACTGCCCCTAAGCCTGCTTGAGATGCACTACATTTGATGGGTCACTCAGCATCACAGAATTTCAACACAGGTTCTTTGATAAGCACTTTCTTGAGATTTTGCCATGCCTTCTCCTGCTCATGATTCCAGCTCCATTCATTTCTCTTTTCTGTTAGCTGCCTCAATGGAGCAAGCTGTTCCGAAAGATTGAGTATGAATTTTCCCATGTAGTTGACCTTTCCCATAAACCTTTGAACATCCTTTTTACATTGCAGTCTTGGCATGTTTTCAATAGCAGAAATCTTCAATGGATCAGGACACACACCCTCACTGCTGATGATATCACCCACAAAGGTAAGTTCCGTCATGCCTAGCTGACATTTGTCTTTATTCAACTTCAGGTTTGCCTTGCATGTTACCTCAGAGACTTGTCTGAGTCCGGCGTCATGCTCTTTAGATGATCCCCAAACAATAATATCATCCATGGATGTATCCACACCCTCAATGTGCTCATATAGCATGTGAATAGTTTTATGGTACACTTCAAGAGCTGATGCAATTCCAAACAGAAGCCTAAGAAAACAATATCTGGCAAAAGGAGTGTTTAAGGTACACAACTTTGAATTCGGTTCATCTAGTTTAAGTTGCCAGAATCCAGAGGATGCATCTAATTTACTAAAGTCCTTTGCATCAGCAAACTGTGACATAATTTGTTCATGAGTAGGCAATTTGAAATGCTCTGTTTTATTGGCTCCATTCCAGTCTCTTGGATCTAAGCAAATCCTCAGTTTTCCATTTTTCTTATCAAGAATGACAAGTGAATTGACCCATTCAGTTGGTTTTTTATGACTCCCAGCCATTCCATTCTGTCAAGCTTTGTTTTCAGTTGATGGCGTAATGCAAAAGGTACTTTTCTACATGGATGTACGACTGGTGGCACTGTGTTGTCGTTTTTAATCGTGTGCTCTCCTGGAAGACAACCAAGCCCTTTGAACAAGTCCTCATACTCTTTCATCAGGTCACTGTATTCTGACTCTGTGTCACTGTCCAGGACTAACACTCTTTTCACCAAATTCAGTTTCTCACAAGTAGATAAACCCAGTATTGACTGTACATTCTTCAACACATCCACAAATTAATGCGTGTGCACAATACTGTGTGATACTTTTGCCACACATGTTCCTTTAACTGGAATGTTTACACCTGAATACCCAGTCACTTTTATATTTGTTTTATGTAACTTTGGTCTTGGCTTTAATGCATTAAACTTAGATTCCACAAGAACATTTACTTGTGCTGCAGTATCAAGTTTAAATAGAATATTGTTTTGGTTCACTGACAATGGAATAGTCCAGTCATTCTTACTTTGTTTGTTTTCACAAAGCACATCTATATAAAACTCCTCAAGTTCATTTTCAAGCACTGCATTTATTTGTTTTATTTTCTTTCAACTTCTGCAACAGCGTGAAAAATGATTACTCCTACCGCAGTCGTTGCACATTTTCCCATACGGTGGACACTGTTTCGGCCGATGCTGCTGCCCACAGCAATCACATAGCATCTTTCTCTCAGATGACATCTTGCTCTCTGTCATTTTTGTTGTCATTTTGTTATTTTTTCTAATATTTTCACGCTTCCTCACAGCGTCTACATTGCAGCTCTCAATGAAAAGTTCTTTAGCATGTGACGTCACGGTTTCCGAAGCTTTGCAGAGCATCAAAGCTTTTTCCAAATCTAAGTCCTGTTCTCTTAACAGTCTTTCTCTCAGACCATTATCCAGAATGCCACAAACAATTCTGTCTTTAATGAGAGAGTCCGTCAGTTCTCCAAACTCGCATGTTTTACTCCTGTGTCTCAACTCAGTAACATATTGAGCAATAGTTTCACCAGCTCTCTGCTTACATGTAAAAGATCTGTACCGCTCATACGTCACATTATACTTCAGTATACAGAATGCTTCAAATTTGTCCATTATTGATCTTAAATTTAAATTATCTCCATTTTCAAAAGTAAAATGGTTATATACCTCAACTGCGTTATCACCTATTACGTGGAGTATAAGCGTAGCTTTCATTTTTTCCAATTTTTCATCCGCTCCAAACGCCAATAAAAACAATTCAAAACGTTGTTTACATTTTCTCCAGTTCTCAGCTACGTTCCCAGACAATTGAAGTGTTGGTGGAGGTTGCTGCCCTTCCATTTGCAAAACTATTAGCAAACACCAAAACAGCTTGAACTCTTTCCGATTACCTTCGATTCTCCCATGTTAGGTAACATATTATTCTTCCAGACCGACTTCTGACACCATGTTGTGCTCTTTATATTTATATGTACTGTGGGTTACCAATAAAGAAACAATTTCTGGAAGGCATATAACTTTTATTTACAGCAACAACCAAAACCATGTTTCTTACAGCGCCATGTTTTTCGATCATTCTATCATTTCTGCACATGCTCAGAACTCCCTCCAATCACGTTCTGACACATCACATCACCACAGGGGCCGTCAGAGTTCTCAGTTCAATCTCAGCATGCTTTATGAACAATGTTTGATGGCTTGGGCCCTCTACTCATTGGAATTCAGAAAGATGAGGAGTGACCGCATTGAAGACAATCAAATGGTGAAAGGCCTTGATAGAGTGGATGTAGAAGGAATATTTCCTCTCACAGACAAGAGAAAATCTGCAGTTGCTGGAAATCCAAGCAGCACACTCACACTATGCTGGAGGAACTCAGCAGGCCAGGCAGCCTCAATGGGAAAGAGTACAGTCGACGTTTTGGGCGGAGACCCCTCAACAGGACTGGTAGGCGAGTCTAACACCAGAGGACACAGCCTCAGAATAGAGGGGTGTCCTCTTAGAACAGAGATGAGGAGGAATTTCTTTTCCAGAGAGTGGTGAATCTATAGAAAAAGTTGCCACACGTGGCTGTGGAGGCTCAGTCATTGGGTATAATTAAGGGAGAGGTTGATAGATTCTTGATTAGTCAGGGCGAGAAGGGATACGGGGAGAAGGTATGAGATTAGAGCTGAGAGGCAGCATGGATTGCATGATGAAATGACAGAGCAGACTCGATGGGTCAAATGGCCTAACTCTGCTCCTATATCCTAAGATCTTATAGTCCTCTGTAAGGAGACTGTGTACGTCTTCCCTGTGGAATGCATAGGTTTTCTTGGGCGCTCTACTTTCTCCCCCGCATTTCCAAGATGTACTAGCTAGGTTAATTACTCGCTGTAAGTTGTCCCGTGATTGGGTTAGAGGTTTTGATGGTTGCTGGGAGGTGCGGCTTGAAAGGCAGGAAGGGCCTATTCATGTAGCGTATCTCCAAATTAATAAGTAAATAAATAAAGTTCTCATGTATGAAGGTGCAGTGAAAAGTTGTGCTTTGTGTGTTACCCATGCAGATCAATCTATCAGTGCATCGAGGTAGTACTGAGGACATCAACAGCGGAATGCAGAGTAAATTTTAACAGTTACTGAGAGTGCACGGCCGGCAGACAGTAAGGTGCAAGGCCATAATGAAGTCTATTGAGAATTCTCCCACATAGGGCACCTTTATTGGGTGAAGTAGCGGCGTAGAGATTAGCACAATGCTATTATAGCTCAGGGGATGCTGGAGTTCAGAATTCAATTCTGGTGTCATCTGTAAGAGGTTCGTACGTCCTTCCTGTGAGTGCACTAGATTCCTCCCACTTTCCAAAGACGTACCGGTTAGTAGATTAATTGGTCATTGTAAAGTGTCCTGTGATCAGCTTAGAGTTAAATACACGGGTTGCTGGGCTGGAACGGCTGCCCTGCAATGTATCACTAAATAGACAGACAGACAGACAGACAGACAGATAAAAAGAGAGTTTAGAACACTACAGAGGATGAAAGATGACCTGATAGAGGTGTATAAGATGATGAGAGGCATTGATCATGTGGATAGTCAGAGACTTTTCCCCAGGCCTGAAATGGCTAGCACGAGGGGGCATAGTTTTAAGGTGCTGGGAAATAGGTGCCGAGGGGACGTCAGGGGTAAGTTTTTCACACAGAGGGTGCTGGGTGCGTGGAATGCACTGCCGGTGGTGGTGGAAAAGGATACAATAGGGTCTTTGAAGAGCCTCTTAGTTAGCTGCATGGATCTTAGAAAAATAGAGGGCTATACGCTAGGGAAATTTTAAGTAGTTTTTAAGAGTAGGTTACATGGTCAGCACAACATTGTGGGCCGAAGGGCCTGTAATGAGCTGTGGATTTCTATCTTCCATGTTTTATGTACTACATCACAGTACAGGCCTCTCAATGCATAATGTTATGCTGAACTTATACCAAAGGAGGTGTAAGGGGCTCCTTCCTTCAGCTCACCTGCAGATCACCCTTGAGCAAGGTGTAGCACTTAGCCTCCTCCCTCCCCCCCCCCCCCACTGATCAGGGTCACGTACAGCCATGGGAGCAATTGGTGGATAATCAGCCAGTGCTTATATGACCACTGATGCCAGGCAGACAGTCTCAGGAGTATTGACAATGGCTGGTGGTCACCATCTTGTGAAGACACTGCCCAGAAGGTGGCAATGGCAAAGCACTTGTGCAGAGAAAATTGTCAAGAACAATCGTAGTCATAAAAAGACCATGATCACTCATGCCATACGATATACCCCATAACCAACGAACAAACTGTTTGCACAGATTAAATCGTTACTGAGTTCATTTAACAAGGTAACACAATAACAGAAAGTGTTGTTGTTACAGAGAAAATCAGTGCAGGAAAACAGTAAGGTGTAAGATGAAAATGAGGCAGATTGTGAGGTCAGGAGTTCAACATATTTTACTGGGGACCATTCAGTAGTCTGATAACTATTGACTAGTTATAGATGATAGTTCATAACTGTCTATAAACGATAGACAATTACTGAGACAAATCTTGTCCTTGAGCCTGGTGGTATGTGCAGATGGTTGTATCATCTGCCCAGTTGAGACCTTGCTTTAGGAGAGGGTGGAGGAAAGATAGCTGTTGAATTGTGGTAGGGGATAGATGGAGCCAGATGGAGAGGGATTGATGGGTGGGTAGCAGAGGGAGAGTGAGGGGATGGGAAAGGTGACCAAAGGGAAAGGATAGAAACACACACAAAATGCTGGAGGAACTCAGCAGGCCCGAACAGTGACTGCATTTTTTTTCCATAGAAGCTGCTGCCCTGCTGAGCTCCTCCAGCACTTTGTGTGTGTTGCTGGGATTTCCAGCATCTGCAGATTTCCTCGTGTTTGCAAAGGGAGAGGACAGTTGGAGTGTATGTGTGGGAGGCGCCGGTTACCCGGGTTTTAAACCACCCATTTGGAATTTGGTTTCCGATGCAGCCTCCTCTGAATTGGTAAGATCTGACGTAAATTAGGGGACCACTTTGACGAACACCTCTGCTTCATTCACCAAAAGCGAAAAATCCTGCTGACCAACCATCTTGAGTCCAGTACCCATTCTCGTTCCAACATGTTGGACGATGGCCTCCTCTTTTGCCTCAATGAGGCCACCAACAGGGTGGAGGAGCAACACGTATTCTAAGTAGCCCCCAACCTGATGGCATGAACATCAATTTCTCCTTCTGGTTGTCACCTCCCCTCCGCTCCCTCTTCTTCTACATCCATTCTGGCCTCTTACCTCATCTCCTCACCTTCCCTTGGTGACCCTCATCCTTCCCTTTCTCCCATGGTCCACCATCCTCTCCTATCAGATTCCTTCCTATCCCTTTAACTTTCCCATCCACTTTACTTCACTTATCACCTTCCAGCTTGTTCTCCTTCCCCTGCCTCCACCCCACCTTCCTATCCTAGCATCATCCCCCCTCCTTCTCAGTCCCGAAGAAGAGTCTTGGCCTACATTATTGACTCTTTATTCCCCTCCATGACCTGCTGAGTTCCTCCAGCGTTTTGTGTGTGCTGGCTTGGAGCTCAAGCATCTGCAGAATCGGTTGCATTTATGAAATATGAGATGTTGTTTTCTGTCAGTCCTCTCTGTAGCAATGGAGAAAGCCCAGGACAGAGAGGTCAACTTCAAGTCAAGTTCAACTTTATTGTTATCTGACTGTACACATACATATACAACCAAACGAAACAACATTCCTCTGGACCATGGTGCACCCACAATACATATATTATATCATGCACAGCTCATGAAACAAAATATTGCCATAAATAAGTTAATAAATATAATTTAGAGTGCATGTAGTGTGTAGCACATATAAACAGCTCACTGCCCTGGTGATGATGACCTTGGTGGCAGCAGGGTATTCATTAGTCTCAGAGCCTGAGGGAAGAAGCTGTTACCCAGTCTGGTAGTCCTAGTCCTGATGCTCCTGTACCTCAGTGGATCAAAGAGACTGTGGGGTCGGTGGTAGGGATCCTTAACAATGCTTTGGACCTTTTGGCTGCAATGCTCCCAGTAAATGTCGCATATAGGAAGGAGGGGACCCCAATCATCCTCTCAGTGGGTTTTAACATCCTCTGTATGGTCTTGCTCTCTAATTCTTTGCAGCTTCTGTACCACACAATGATGAATCCAGGTAGGACATGCTTGATTGTGTAGAGAAGTTTAACGTTCAAAGTAAACGTATTATCGAAGTGCATATATGTCACCATTTACAACCCTGGGATTCATTTTCTTGCAGGCAAACTCAATAAATCCATAATAGAATAATGACCACAACAGAACCATATGAACGACCACATTCAACCAGAGTGCAGAAGATACAAACTGTGCAAGTGCAGAAAGAAAGAAATAATAACAATACACAAATAAGCATTACCTGGCGAGAAACAAGATGTAGTGTCTTTGAAAGTGGTTCAGTGAACATTTTAATGATGGGGCAAGTGAAGTTGAGTGAAGTTATCCCCTCTGGTTCAGGAGCCTGATGGTTGAGGAGTAATAACTGTTCCTGAACCTGGTGGTGTGAGTCCTGAGGCTTCAGCGAGAACAGAGCATGTCCTAAGCGCTGGTGTCCCTGATGATGCACACTGCTGTCCTGCGACAGCGCTCATGTAGATGCGCTTAGCGTTTGCGCTGGGCTGTATCCACTACTTTTTGTAGAATTTTCCAGTTCAAAGGCATTGCTGTTTCCATGCCAGGCTGTGATGATTTGCAAGCCTCCCCACAAATGGGGTAGATGTTGGAGGGGGAGGAGAGAAAAATAACGTTTGAATGAAAGCTGGAGATGGTGATAGCAAAACGGTGACTGACTCTACACCTGCTCTCTCCGTTTGCTGGGCTCATTGTCAAGTCCAGTCAAGCCAATGGAATCACCTGGGACCAGCTGAAAATGAACCCTGAGGGATCAGCTGGATGTAGAATCAGAATCACGTTACTTTGTGGTAGCGATGCAGTACAAGGCATAAACAATTATTATAGGTTACAATAAAAAATATACCGCATAAAAGTAGTTGATAAAGAGAGCAAGATAGTGAGGCAGTCCATGGGTTCATACACTGCTCAGAATCTGATGGAGGAAGGGAAGAAGCTTTTCCTAAAACATTGGCTGTGTATCTTCAGGCTCCTGTACTCCCACTTCGATGTAGCAATGAGAAGAGGGCACGTCCTGGGTGATGGGGGTCCTTAATGATGGATGCTGCCTTATTGAAGCACCATCTTTTTAATATAGACACTAGAATGGACCAGATGGGCCAAATGGCCTTTTTTTGTCTTAAATGCCATTGCAACTGTTTGGAAGAACAGGCAGGCTCTCTCCTGGTCTTCTGCTTTATTTTTCCACACTGTAATGGACAGAATATAAAACTGTATTTTGACTGCAATTGAAGTTTGAATAAGTACATGGATGAGAGGGGCATGGAGGGCTATGACACTCTTGTGTGGGTTGATGAGACTGACAGTACAGCACAGACTAGCAGATTCTGCAGATGCTGGAAATCCAGAGCATCACACATAACATGCTGGAGGAACTCAGCGGACCGGGCAGCATCTATGGAAGTAATGAACAGTTGAGGTTTCAGGCAGAGACCCTTCATCGATGCTGCTCTCTGGTGTTTGCTTGGTGACGAGGGCCGAAAAGGAAAAGGAAAGAGCGTGTGTAGTTCTGGTCCAGGAAGGATGTGGAGGCTTTGTAGAGGATACAACAGAGGTCTCCTCTGAAAGAAATACAACCTTGTTGTTTGGAGGCTCGCGTGCCTCAACGTTCCAGAGAATATGTTGGCTGGAGTCAGGGCTTTATGCTTTGGCTCTTGGTAGGGTCCACCCATGCCTAACAGGTCAAAGAGGAGAGACCAGTCTAAGAGTGGTCTACCCGTCCTCCAGGTTCAGGAGTTCAGCTCAGGGATATGGAAACTGCAATGAAGAATCCTTCTACTTCTGAGTGGCCAAGGACAGAGAGAGATGGAGGACCTTCATTGCTGCTCTAAATGCCAGTGGCAAGTATTTAACATGAGAGTGGGTGCTTGGAACAGACTGCCTGGGGTAGTTGTGGACCCGAATACAATAGAAGCATTTAAAGAGGTTTTTAGATAAGACGCATGACAGGCAGGGAATGTACGAACATGGAGCATGTACAGACAGAAAGGACTTAGTTTAAGTTGGCATTGTGTTCAGCACAGACTTTGTGGGCTGAAGGGACTCTTTCTGTTCGATGTTTTATCTCCTGTGTTCAATGTTCTGTGTCTATGTTGTATATCCTGTGGTCTATATTCTACGCTCTACGTTAGTGTTTAAAAGGAGGCAAAGAAATATAACTTTCCCTTCTTTTGTAACATTATCAGAAGGAAGTGATTTGTTTTCAGAAAAGCCACCAGATCCACTATTTTAGGAAATTCTATTATGTCGCCCCACCCTCACAGTTCCTCGCCTAATGCAAACAGAACCTTCAAACATTTGCAGAAATTTCTTTGCATCCTTCAAAAAATATTTTTCAAGCAATTTCTTCTCCCTTCGAACACATTGGAAAAATGTTTTTATAGAGCTTTAAATAACTGGCAGTTGGCTTTCTAATCCACCAGGGATTGCAGAGAGCCATTAGTATGGGCATGTCACACAGGGAGGCCATTCATCCTGTCAGTGTCCTACTAACTCCATGGTGGCGCAATCCAATTATCCCCACACCTCCACCTTCCCCCGAGAGCCCTGATTTTTTTTTCTTTTAAATACTAACAAAACTCCTCTTGAACTCCATTAAACTTCACTATCCCCACCAACAATGTCCTTGAAATTACTCATTGTGGGAAAGACAATCCCTCGCTTCCCTTTAGGTTATACTTCCTCTGTCCCAGCAGGTCCTTAGGAAGCATGCAGAGGGTATGGAAGAGGCTCAACAAGAGGGTTTGTTGGCCTTCAATACTCAAGAGATTTAAGTTCAAGAACCAAGAGATAATGTTGCAGCTCTATAAACTCTAGCTAGACCACACTTGGAGTATTGTAACGAGACAGCTGTGGATAGTGGTGAACTTAAGGTCTAGAATTAACTCAGACTCAGACTCAAAATAAACAAGATGACACAAACAAAATTCAAAGGCAAAATCACAAGAAATAAAACTCTTATGATTGAGAAGTGAGTGTTTAACATGAGGCCGATAATTACAAGCTTTCCATGAAGGAATGTAGAAGGCAATAATTGGCAATCTGACTCTTAAAGGGACAGGAGCAGCTAACTTCACTCTGAGGAATTAGAGTGCCGAAACTTGAATGCCACGCTTTAGTTGGAACCATGAGGGTTAGGGTTCAGTTCTGGACACCTCACTATAGGAAGGATGTGGAAGCTTTAGAGCGAGGCAGGGGAGATTTACCAGGGTGCTGCCTGGAGTTGAGAACATGTCTTAGGTTGAGCAAACTAGGGCTTTTCTTTTTGGAGTAAAGGAGGTGACTTGATAGAGATGTACAAGATGATAAGAGGCAAAGATTGAATGAATAGTCAGAGACATTTTTCCAGGGAGGACATGGCTAATATTTGAGGGGCATAATTTTAAGGTGATTGGAAGAAAGTATAGGAGGGATGTCAAAGGGAAGTTTCTAACACAGAGAGTGGTGGATGCATGGAACACGTGGCCAGGGTTGGTGGTAGAGGCAGATATATTAGGGGCATTTAAGAAACTCTTAGATAGCCATATGAATGATAGATGGTAGGAGGCAAAGAGTGGGGAAAAAAGGGCTGCCAGTGACTAGAAGTATTCTGCACTTCTTTTTACAATATATGTCAATGATTTGGATGACTGAATTATAAGACCATAAGACATATGAGCAGATTTAGGCCTTTCTGGCTCATTGAGTCTTCTCCGCCATTTAATTATGGATGATCCTTTTTTCTCCTCCTCAACCCCATTCTCTGGTCTTCTCCCCACAACCTTTGATGCCATGTCCAATCAA
This sequence comes from Hemitrygon akajei, assembly GCF_048418815.1. NCBI lineage: Eukaryota > Metazoa > Chordata > Chondrichthyes > Myliobatiformes > Dasyatidae > Hemitrygon > Hemitrygon akajei. The sequence continues at coordinate 9,965,007 of NC_133127.1, read as the reverse complement.
GAACCTATCAAGCTCTGCCTTAGATACACCAAATGACCTGGCCTCCACAAATGCCTGTGGCAACAAATTCCACAAAGTCACCACACTTCAGCTAAAGAAATCTCTCTGCATCTCTGTTTTAAATGGATGCTCCTCTATTCTGAGGCTGTGCCCTCTTGTCCTAGACTCCCCCACCATGGGAAACATCCTTTCCACATCTACTCTGTCAAGGCCTTTCAACATTCGAAAGGTTTCATTGAGATCCCCCTCATCCTTCTACGTTCCAGTGAGTACGGACCCAGAGCCATCAAACTTTCCTCGTATGATAACCCTTCCCTTCCCGGAATCATCCTTGTGAATCTCCTCTGAACCCTCTCCAATGCCAGCACATCTTAGATGAGGAGCCCAAAACAGTTCACAATACTCAAGGTAAGACCTCACCAGTGCCTTATAAAGTCTCAGTATCACGTCCCTGCTCTTATATTCTAGATCTCTTGAAATGAATGCTAACATGGCATTTGCCTTCCTCGCTACCGACTCAACCTGCAAGTTAACATTTAGGACGTTCTGCACAAGGACTCCCAAGTCCTTTTGCATCTCAGATTTTTGGATTTTCTCTCCGTTTTCTATCCAAATATTGATTTTTACTACCAAAGTGCATTACCCTGCATTTTCCAAAATTGTGTTTCATTTGCTACTTTTTTGCCCATTCTCCTAATCTGTCCAAGTCCTTCTACAGCCTACCTGTTTCCACAACACTACCTGCCCCTCCACCAATCTTCTTATAATCTTTAAATTTGACAACCAAGCCGTCAATTCCGTCATCTAAATCACTGATATACAGCATAGAAGGAAACAGTCCCATCACTGACCCCTGTGGAACATCACTGGCAGCAACCAGACAAGGATCCTTTTATTTCCACTCGCTGCCTCCTACCAATCAGCCATTTCTCTAACCATGTTAGTAACTTTCCTGTAATACCATGGGCTCTTAATTTGGTAAGCAGCCTCAAGTGTGGTATTTTGTCAAAGGCCTTCTGAAAGTCCAAATATAAACATCCACTGCATTCCATTCATCTATCCTACTTATAATCTCCTCAAAGAATTCCAATAGCTTTGCCAGGCAAGATTTTTTCTTAAGGAAACCATGCTGACTTTGTCCTATCTTGTCCTGTGTCACCAAGTACTCCATCAACTCATCCTTATCAATTGATTACAACATCTTCCCAACCACTGAGGTCAGGCTAACTGGTCAATAACTCTTAAAGAATGATGTGACATTTGCAATTTTCCAGTCCTCTGGCACCGTGACACAGTCCAATGGTTTTTGAAAGATCATTACTAATAGCTCCAGAATCTCTAACCTCTTTCAGAACCCTAGCGTGCAGTTCATCTGGTCTGGATATGCACCCTTAGGTCTTTCAACTTTTTCAGCACCTTCTCCCTTGCAATAGTAACTGCATTCATTTCACTTTCTTCACACAGTACAACATCTGGCACACTGCTAGTGTCTTCCACAGTGATCAAAATACTTACTTTGTTCATCTGCCATCTCTTTGGCCCTTGTTATTATTTCTGCAGCCTCATTTTCTAGCGGTCCTATATCCACTCTCATCTCTCTTTTAGTTTTTACATACTTGAAAAAGCTTTCACTATCCACGTTGATATTGTTTGCTAGCTTGCTTTCATATTTCAATTTTCCCTTCTAATGATTCTTTTAGTTGCTCACTCTAGGTTTTTAAAAGTCCTCCAATCCTCTATCTTCCCATTAATTTTTGCTTTGTTGTATGCCCTCTTTTGTATTTACATTAGCGTTGACTTCCCTTGTCAGCCTTGTCAGAATTAATGGCTTTGTGCCAAGTGCATATTGTTCATACAGGTCAAACCATTACACAGTGTATTGAGCAAACAATAGCAGAATGCAGAATAAAGTGTAACAGAGATAGCGTGATGCAAATAAAGAATTAGGTGCCCTTGGCCCAGCATGCAAGGGCAATTATGAAGAAAGCACAGCAGTGTCTACTTCCTTATGTTTGCAAAGATATGCATGACATCCAAATCTTTGACAAACTTCTGTAGATGTGCAGTGGAGACTATATTGACTGACTGCATCACAGCCTGGTACGGAAACACCAATGCCTTTGGGTGTAAAATTACACAAAAAGTAGTGGATACAGCCCAGCCCATCACGCATGAAGTCCTCCCACCATTGAGAACATCTGCACTGAGCTTTGTTGTAGGAAAGCAGCATCCTCAGGTCATACTCTTTTCACTCTGCTGTAATCAGGAAGAAGGAACAGGAGCCTCAGGACCCACATCACCAGGTTCAGGAACATCTATCAACCTCAACCATCAGGTTCTGGAATCAAAGCCGATAACTTCAGTCAGTTACGCTTGCCCTATCACTGAACTGTTCCCACAACCTATGAACTCAATTCCAAGGACTTTTTATCTCAGGTTCTCAATATTTATTATCATTATTTATTTTTGTATTTGTACATTTTGCTGTCTTTTGTACATTGGTTGAACACCCAAGTTGGTGTGGACTTTCACTGATTTTATTAAAGTTATTATTCTATTATATATTTATTGAGAACTCCTTCAAGAAAATGAATCTCAGGGTTGTATGGTGTCATATATGTACTTTGATAATACATTTACTTTGAACTTTGAGGTGTGAGATCATAACGAGGTAGATTATAAGGACAAGAGTCCATCTTATCATACAAGATCTTCATTCAAGAGTCTGATAACAGTGGAATAAAAGCTGCCCTTGAGCCTGGTGATATGTGCTTTCAAGCTTACGTACTTCTGCCCGATGGGAAGGGAGAAAAGATAGAATTCCTGGGGTGGATGGAGTCTTTGATAATGCTGGCTGCTTTACTGAGGCAGCAAGAGGTTTAGACAGAGTCCATGGAGGGCAGGCTGGTTTCCATGATGAGCTGAGCTGTGTCCATAGCCTTTGGTGGAATAGGCAAGATGAGTGAATGTCCAGAGTGGGCAGTGTCAAGGATATAATGCTGAGGTTTTATAAGGCATCACATTTGGAGTATTGTTGGCACTTTTGCAGCCCTAAGAAAGGATATGCTGACATTCCAGAGGGTTCAGGGAGGGGGAGGGTTATGAGAATGATCCCAAAAATGAAAGGGTAAATGTATGCAAAGCATTTGATGGGCCTGTACTCATGGGAGATCAGAAGAATGAGGGGATTTCACTGAATACTACCAAATATTGAAAGGCCTAGATAGGGTGGATGAGGATGTTTTCAATAGTGGAAGAGTCTTGGACCAGAGAACACAGCCTCAGAATAGAAGGACTTCCCTTAAGAACAGAGATGAGGAGGATTTCTCTATCCAGAGGGTGGTGAATCTGTGGAATTCATTGTCACAGGTGACTGTGGAGGTCAAGTCAGGGGTTGATAGGTTCTTGATTAGTCAGGACATCAAAGGTTACGGGGTGAAGGCAGGAGAATGGGATTGAGAGGGATAATAAATCAGCCATGATGGAATAAAGGAGCAGACTCAATGGGCTGAATGGCTTAATTCTGCTGCTATATCTTATGGAGGAGAAGTATTTTGGAGTCAAAATCCTTTAGCACCCCTCCCTCCATTTCTGGAGCAGCTAACAGAGACAAGTTCACAGAAAGAGTGAAACTCAATCATTGAACTGTAAAATAATCCTCCAGCCGATATAGGTCAAATTCCCCTGAACTGAATTATCTTCTGAAATATTTCAACATTCCAATGACTTGGATCAAGTGATTCTTGGATGGATGAACCCTTGACAATTACACTGCATGTGAAATATGGTTAACATGAAAGCTGACTCCTCTCAACCACGGAATTAATTCAAACTGATCTTTCAAATCCCAACCGCAGTAATAACATTCGCTTAGTTTTCAAAGTTTCCACTGCTGGCAAATTTGATTCCAGCATCTCCTTCAATGGTGCCGCTGTGAAGATTGCATTGTCTTGTCTTTCTGTTATCTGATTCTTCCAATCCCACTGAGATCTCAGAGGTCCTTCATCAACAGAGAGGAGAAGCAGGCTGATTATAAAAAAGTTCAGCAGGAGACTAAGAAAGTGGATAAGATGGATTCTGAATTCTGCCTGCATTTTGTATGTGTTATTTAAATCTAAGATTGTAAAGAATATTGAAATCTTCCTTATATAAGAATATTTGTGATGGTAGGGTGGAGATATGCACTCAGCCAGACCATGGAGATTTATCCACCTTATAATGCTGTAAATATCTCCTCTGTAGTAATATGTTAGGTGGTGGGGTGGAGCTACGCCTCTACCAAAGGAGATGTAAGGCACACCTTCCCTCCGCTAGTCTGCAGGTCACCCTTGGGCGAGGTGTAGCACCTGCTTAGTCCCCACCATCAGGGTCACATGAAGCCATGGGAGCAGGTGGTGGATGGTCGTATGAGGAGCTGGTGCAGATCACAAGCCCTGGTTATGGAACCACTGACGCCAGGCAAGACAATCTCTGAAGAGTATTGATAATGGCTGGGGTCTCCCGTCGTGTAACGAGTATCCAGAAGAAGGCAATGACAAACCACTTTTGGAGAAAAATTTGCCAAGAACAATCACGGTCAAGGAAAGACCATGATTACGCATGTGATACAACACGGCACATGGCGGAAGTATCTTATTTCTACCTGATTGCTGTAACTGGTACACTTTATCCTGCTTTCTCCCTTGTTCTACCTCAATACACTGTGTAATGATTTGATCTGTATGATCAGCATGGAAGACAGGCATCTCACTGCATCATCTCACATGTGACCATCATACAACAATAAACTTATTTATTTAATCTCTTTCACCACCAGCTTCCGCCCTCCCCCTCAAATTCACCATTTCTGACACTTCTCAATGATATCCTTTGAACCATGTTTTGGTAAATGAGTAATGGTTTATTACTGTGTCAGTGAAAAACATTGTTTTGCATGCCAGCCATACAGATCAGTTCATTGCAAAGGTGTATTGAATACAGAGAGGGAAAGCAATAACAGAGTAGAGAATAAAGTTTTACTGTCATGGAAACGCTTCAATGAAAGCATCAAAATCAGCATGAAGAAATTCAACATGACACCTAAAAACTGGGATGACCTTGCACTCAATAGATGCACGTGGAGGAAATCTGTTCAAGAGGGAGACTATACAAGGAGAACAACCTCCACTGTTCCACAGAGAAGAAGAGACAGACATGAAAGGAGAGACTGAAGAACCAGAAGACCCAACCACTGACCACAGCCACCGCTTACTCGTGTCCACGCTGCACCAGACTACGTGGATCCCGGATCAGCCTCGACAGCCACCCGAGGACCCACCAATAGACAACCCCTTTGGACAACATCGTAGTCGACTTGAGTGATCGCACTGCTACCACAGTTACAGACAATAAAGTGCAAGGTCATAATGAGGTAGACTGTGAGATCAAGAATCTATCTTATTGTCCTAGGGGACCATTCAGTGGGGTGGAAGCTGTCCTTGAGCCCAGTGGTACATGCTTTCAGGCTTTTGAATCTTCTACCCAAAGGGAGAAGAGAGAATGTCCGGGGTGGGTGAGGTCTTGGATTATGCTGGCTGCTTTACCGAGGCAGTGTGACGTGTATGCAGTGTCTGTGGAGGGGAGGCTGGTTTCTGTGAGGTGTTGAGCTGTGTCCACAACTCCCTGCAGTTTCTTGCACTCACTATATCAAGCTGCAGTGCATCCAGGTAGGATGGTCTCTATGCCGCTTTCTTGGCAGTGCCTTTTGACCTCTCCATGGGAAGTGAGCACTCTATCCACCCCACTCTATCCTTTTCAGTCCCGATGAAGGGCCTTCGTCTGGAATGTCGACTGTTTATTCCCCTCCATAGATGCTGACCTGACCAGCTGAGTTCCTCCAGCAGTGTGTGTGTGTGTGTGTGTGTGTGTGTGTGTGTGTGTGTGTGTGTGTGTGTGTGTGTGTAACTCTAGATTTCCAGCATCTGCACAATCTCTAGAGTTCATATCTAAGGTTAGCTTTTATTTGTCACCCGTACATTGAAACATATAGTGAATTGTGTCATGACCAGAATGGACCGAAAGTTTGCTGGGGGAGCCCACGAATGTAGCCATCTCTCCGGTGCCAACATAGCATGCCTACAACTTGCTAACCCTAACTCATACGTCTTTGGAATGTGGGAGAAAAGCAGAGCACCCAGTACAAAATGAATGCACGTACAAATGTCTTACAGACTGTGGTGGGAATTGAACTCAGATCGCTGGTGCTGGGAAGTGATGCACTAACCTCTACACTACCATGCAACCCTCAGACTAAACACACATGGTTGGTCAAGGTGATGAAGAGAGATCTCCACCACAGATACTTCTTCCATGGTTATTGTGAAAGTTGAGCCACCGTTGAGTGATTAATTAGAGGGAATGCCAGATGTTATTTCTGCCTGTTAAGCCTCATTAGAAGCAAAAGGAGGAACAAGGAACAAGGAGAGATCCAAAGATAGCATTCCCAGGGTCCGAAACTTTCCCCAGTTGTGTGATGTGGCTGTTACTGCCGAGAAGCCAGCCAAGCACGCACTCAGCAATATTTTTTAAAGATTATTAAGCTATTTTGACAAAAATATTCTGCTTGGCCATTTCACCTTGCCTCTCTCACCATTTGACCCACGGCTTTTCATGAAAAAGGAATTTGTGTCAGTGATCACTGGAGAGATGTGTACTGCATTAACGCTGAGACAAAAAGGCTCCACTTGGAGCATTGTGAGCAGTTTTGGGCCCTTTGTCTAGGAAGGGATGTGCTGGCTTTGGAGAGGGTCCAGAGGAGGTTCACGAGAATGATGCTGGGAATGAAGGGGTTAACATATGAGGAGTATTTGATAGCTCTGGGTCTGTACTCTCTGGAGTTTAGAAGAATGAAGGGGTTGGGGGATCTCATTCTAACTTATTGAACATTGAAAGACCTAGATAGACTGGATGTCGGGAGGATATTTTTTCGAGTAGTGGAAGAGTCTAGGAACAAAGGGTATAGCCTCAGAATAAAGGGACATTAATTTAGAACAGAGATGATGAGGAACTTCCTTTAACCAGAGGGTGGTGAATCTGTCTCACAACATGTAAGAAGAATCCGTACCAGAACTTGAATACAATCAACCAGATGGGATTAGTACAGATGGTCCCTGGTCAACACTGATACCAAAGGCTGAAGGGCCAGTTTTGTGCTATTTGACCTTAGGACACTTTAACTACTGTCTGAATTTGTATAGTTTTTTTGATATTCTTTTACTTGCTAACAGATTAATGTAGAAGATTAAAGGTTAGCTTTAATATCTTTATTTGTCAGATGAACATCAAAACATCCAGCAAAATCCGTTGTTTACATCAGCTCCCAACACAGTCTATGGATGTGCTGGGGCCAGCCCACAAGTGTCCCCAGGCTTCCGGTACCAATATAGCATTCCCACAACTCACTGACTCTAACCAGTGTGTCTTTGGAATGTGGGGGGTAACAGGAGCACCTGGAAGACTCCCAATGATCACAGGAAGAACGTACAAATTCCTTCCAGACAGCGGCACGAATTAAACCATGACTGGTGATTGCTGGCACTGTGAAGAGTTACATTAGCCACTACACTAATGTGCCACATGCCATCCATGGAGACTTAACTTTGGATTCAAAACTGGCATGCCCGTAGAAGGCAGAAGGTAGTGGTCAATGGGACTTAATCTGGCTGGAGGTCCATGACAAGTGGTGTTCCATAGAGGTCTGTACTGTGACCCCTGCTGTTTGTGATATATATAAATGACCTGGATGAACTCATAAGCTTAAGGTCATAATCTCACCATCACCATCATCAGGAACCCCCACCATCCAGGCCATGCCCTCTTCTCCCTGCTGCCATCAGGAAGAAGGTACAGGAGCCTCAGGACACATGGCACCAGGTTCAGAAACAATTACTACCACTCAATCATCAGGCTCTTGAACCAGAGGGGATAACTTCACTCACCCCATCACTGAACTGTTCCTATAACCTATGGACTCACTTTCAAGGAGTCCATCTCATGTTCTCGATATTTATTGCTTATGTATTTATTGTTTTTATTATTTTTTCTTTTTGTACTGTATTTGCACAGTTTGTTGTCTTTTGTACATTGATTGTTTGTCTGTGCTGTTGGGTGCGGTCTTTCACTGATTCTATTGTGTTTCTTGTAGTTACTGTGAATGCCTGCAGGAAAATAAATCTCAGTGTTGTATGACATGTAGTTACTTTGGTAATTAATTTACTTTGAACTTAGAAGTGTGAGCATTGATGTAGAGAAGGATCATGAGGAACTAAGTCTTTATCTCCCTGAAAGTGGTTACGCTGATTGGTCGGGTGATTGAAGAAGTCTTATGCCATGTTTAACTCCGTTAGTTGAGACATTGTGGCCAAGAGTCAGGAAATGGTGTTGCCATTTTATAAAACTGGCAGGTTCTATCTGGAGCATTGCATTCATTTCTGTCCACCTCATTATAGGAAGGATATCGAGGCTTTAGAGAAAGTCTAGAAGAGGTTCACCATGATGCTGCCTGGATTATAAGGAGAAGCTGGTCAGATTTAGCTTGTTTACTCTGGAGCAGCAGAGACTGAGGACAAACATGATGATAGAAGTTCATTGGATTATGAGAGGGATTGAAAATCAGGTTGTGTGGTGCCTCAATAACAACCTCTCACTCAGTCAGCAAGACCAGGGAGCTGATTATTGACTTCAGGAGGAGGAAACCAGAGATCCAGTCCTCATCGGAGGATCAGAGGTGGAGAAGGTCAACAAATTTAAATTCCTCTATGTTATCGTTTCCCAGGACCTTCCCTGGCCCTAGTACTTAAGTACAATTACAAATAATGCACAGCAGCACCTCTACTTCCTTAGGAGTTTGCAAAGATTCATTGTGATATCTAAAACTTTGATAAACTTCTATAGATGTGTGGTGGAGAGTACGCTGACTGGTTGTATCACAGCCTGGTATGGAAACACCAATGTCTTTGAATGGAACCGATGGACTCACTTTCAAGGACTCTTCATCTCATGTTCTTGATATTTATTGCTTATTGATTTATCATTATTATTTCTTTATTTTTGTATTTGTACAGCTTCTTGTCTTTTGCACACTGGTTGAAGCCCAGGTTGGCGAGGTCTTTTATTGATTCTATTATGGTTATTATTCTATTAGGGATTTATTGAGTATGCCCACGAGAAAATGAATCTCAGGGTTGAATATGATGACGTATCTATACTTCAATAATAAAGTTACTTTGATTTTTGAGATCAAGTAGATGGATAGTATCTTTTCTTGCACGCTCTCAGCTCTGCACGCAGTTGATGAATCGAAAGGAGCAGTAGCGACTGCTACTGCTACAGCTCTGGATTTACCTTTGGGCTTTACTCCTGAAGCCTTCCCCATCAGAGGGTATAGCCACAAGGCAACAGAAGTTTGAGATCAGAGATTTCCTTCTCCTAGATTGTCTACCAACCATGGCTGATGAGCCCCATCTGCCTGAAGAGATTGGTTTTAGGGCACCAGTAACTGGTCTTTGCCTCTTCTCCTGTCAGTAGAAATGGTTCTGCTGGGCTTAATAGCTAAGCAAGACATGAAGGTCAGGAGCTGGACTTGGCAGTCATAAACCATTTGAGATGCACGCCATTGAGAGCTTTTAATAGGTAGTGGGAGCTTGTCCCCATTACCACTCCCGGCTATAACAGCCTTAACGAACCAATTGCAATTGTGTGCAGAAAATGGAGAACATGGATGGTGTGCAGGCAGAAAACGTTGGGTGTTACAGAGATCTATGGGTACATGTCCGTAATTGGTGTCACAGGTAGGGTGCTAAAAAGAGGTTTTGGTACATTGGCTTCATAAATCAAAGTATTGAATACAGTACAGGAGTTGGGATGTTATGTTGAATTGTAAAAGAAGCTGGTGAGTATTGTGCGGAGCTCTGGTCGCCTACCTACAGGAAAGATATCAATAGATTTGACAGAGATATGCAAAAATATGATGGGTATAGATAGGGTAAATGCAAGAAGTCTCTTTCCAATGAGGTTGAGTGAGACTAGACTGGGGGCCATGGGTTAAGGGTGCAAGGTGAAATGTTTAAGGGGAACCTGCAGGAGAGGACGGTGAGAGTGTGGAATGAGCTGACGGCGGAAGTGGTAGATGCGGGTTCGATTCTAGAACTTAAGAGAAGTTTCAATAAGTACATGGATTGGGGGGGGGCATGGAGGGCTATGGTCTTGGTAGATTAACAGTTCGGTACTGACCAGATGGGCTAAAGGGCCTGGCTCTGTGCTTTACTGTTCTATGTTCCAAAACACCAGCTTACTTGGTAATGTTGTACCATCACAATTCCAGCGACCCCCTCCCCAAAAATTCAATGCAAACCTTTTAAAATGGTTTAACACACATTGCCAAGGCAGGCCATTTTGAGAGCCCAGTAAGATTTGATGTATGTGCTGGATAGACATCAGCTGAAGAATTTGTTATACACCAGGCGCTGGGCACGGGATAGCTAACGCTCCAGTTGTGATATATAGCCTCTGGATCCAGCTCAGTGGATCTGACATGTTCCTAGTTCCTCTGATGTGGACTGAAAAGGAATTGAACAATTGCACTTGGAACCAGAATCCCTCCCCTTCTCCGTACATCAGATATGAGGAAGAAGTCTTGGTTTGGGAATAATCTGGGATTTATCATCTTCCCATTACCTTGGGAAAATTAAAGTGGAACTAATATGTTCATTGATGTCAACCTGAGGCCTTGACGTAGGTTATTAATGTTTATAAACTGAGCGCTTTGTGCATTGGCTTCACACATTCAATTAGACGGTCTCAGTGGATTACAGGCTCCTGGCTAGACAACGCAATATGATGCTGATATAGCTTCAGCATTTCCCAGAGAATTATTTCATAGAGATTTCCTCTTGATAAAAAGGCTCCGAACCAGAGGCCGAAACATGCGCGGGAATCTCTCGAGTCATGTGATTGAGGTTTTGACAAATCAGCCTTAAAAGAAAAAAACGATGCTACCTCCAGATTCAGATTCAGATTGACCTCTTCTCAGAGGCTGGTGAGAGTGTGGAATGGACTACCAGCATGTGGTGCCTGCGAGCTCGGTTTCAATGTTTAAGAGAAGTTTGGTAGGAGTATGGAGGGCTATTGTGCAGGTGCAGGTCAATGGGAGTAAGCAGCTTAAATAGTTCAGCACAGACTAGATGGGTCAAATAACCTGATTCTGTGCTGTACTTTTCTACGACTCTGACTGCGTGCATCAAATCTTACAATAAAATGCATCCTTTGCATTAACAACCAACACTATCTAAGGATGTGCTGGTGGTAGCCAACAAGTCTGGCCACACGTTCTATGGCAAACATACTTTGCCCACAACGTTCATCAGATCAACACAAGATGTCTCTATTAGGACACTGCCTGGATGACAGGACATATGCTATAAGGAGAATTTGGACAAACTTGGACTATTTTCTCTGGAGTAGTTGAGACTGTGGGAAGACCTGATACAGCAGGGGTTCCTAACCTGGGGTCTCCTGACCCCTCAGTTAATGGCATAAAAGAGGTTGGAAGCCCCTGTGACAGAGGTTTATAACATTATTTTAGTTATGGTAGAGAGAATTTTCCTCCCATAGTAAAAATGTCAAGCACTAGTGGACATAAGGTGAGAAGAGGAAAGTTGAAAGGAGATGTGGGGGGCAAGTTTTTTTCTCTCAGAGAGTGGTGGGTGCTTGGAGTGGGCTGCCAGGCATAGTGGTAAAAGCAGATTGATAGAGATGTTTAAGAAGCCTTTAGAGCGAGACAGAAATTCAGGGGACGGAGGGATATGGGTCATGTTAGTTTAATTTGGCACTGTGTTCAGCACAGTAATTGCAGGCTGAGTGGCCTTTTCCTGTGCTATTTGATGTTCTACAATCAGTGGCTACTTTATTAGATACACCTGTACACCTGCTTGTTAATGCAAATATCTAAACCGCCAATCATGTGGCATAAATGCATAAATGCATAAACTCAATGCATAAAAACATGCAGACATGGGTAAGAGGTTCTGATGTTGTTCAGACCAAACATCAGAATAGGGCAGAAATATGATCTAAGTGACTTTGACTGTGGAATGATTGCTGGTGCCAGATGGGGTGGTTTGAGTGTCTCAGAAACTGCTGACCACTTGGGATTTTCTTGCACAACGTTCTCTGGAGTTTAAAAAAAAAATGGTGCGATAAACAAAAAAAAGTCATCTGGTGAGTTTCAGTTCTGTGGGTGAAAATGTTTGGTTAATGAGAGAGGTCAGAGGAGAACGGCCAGACTGGTTCAAGCTGACAGGAAGGTGACAGTAACTCAGACAACCACGCCCTGTAACGGTGGTGTGTAGAAGAGCATCTCTGAATGTATTCACATCAGACCTTGAAATTGGGAGGGCTGCAAGAGCAGTAGACCATGAACATACACTCATTCGGCAATTTATTAGGTACAGGAGGTACCAAATTAAGTGGCCATTAGAACTAGCATTTGAGTCTGATGTTCGGTTCTGTTTTTAGTTCTGGGGAATTGTCATTGAAAACTGTCTCTATCTCCACAATGCAAGGAACAAGTGAGGTACCTGAGGAGTATCAGAAATGCAAGAAAACGCTCAAGAAGGAAAACAGGAGGGCTAAAAGAAGGCATGAGGTGGCTCTAGCAGACAAAGTGAAAGAGAATCTCAAGGGCTTCTACAGATATGTTAAGGGCAAAAGGGTAGTAAGGGACAAAATTGGTCCTCTGGAAGATCAGAGTAGTAATCTATGTATGGAGCCAGATGAAATAGAGGAGAACTTAAATAATTTTTTTTGCATTTGTATTTCTGTATTTACTCTGGAGATGTCAGAGTGAGTTCATCAGTCTGACGGCCTGGTGGAAGAAGCTGTCCTGGAGCCTGTTGGTCTTGGCTTTTATGCTGCAGTATCGTTTCCCAGATGGTAGCAGCTGGAAGTTTGTGGTTGGGGTGACTCGGGTCTCCAGTGATCCTTTGAGTCCGTTTTACACACCTGTCTCTGTAAATGTCCTGAATAGTGCTAAGTTCACATCTACGGATGCGGTGGGCTGTCTGCACCACCCTCTGCAGAGTCCTGTGATTGAGGGAAGTACAGTTTCCATACCAGGCAGTGATGCAGCCGTCATTAGAAACATAAAGATCCTACAGCACAATACAGGCCCTTTGACCCACAATGCTGTGCCGAACATGTACTTATTTTAGAATTTACCTAGGGTTACCCATAGCCCTCTGTTTTTCTAAGCTCCATGTATCTATCCAGGAGCCTCTTAAAAGACCCTATCGTATCCGCCTCCACTACCATTGCCGGCAGCCCATTCCATGCACTCACCACTCTCTACGTAAAAAAACTTAATCCTGACATCTCCTTTGTACCTACTTCCAAGCACCTTAAACCTGTGCCTTCTCGTGCTGGCCATTTCAGCCCTGGGGAAAAAGCCTCCGACTATCCACACGTGCCCCAATTGTGCCCCTAGAGAAAGTTCTTAGGATTTGGTAACCCATACCAAACTTCTTCAACCGACTGAGGTGAAAGAGGCACTGTTGTGCCTTTTTCACCACACAGCTGGTGTGTACAGACCATGTGAGATCCTCAGTGATGTTTATGCTGAGGAACTTAAAGCTGTTCACCCTCTCACCCCAGATCCAATGAAGTCAATAGGAGCTAGGCTGTCTCCATTCTTCCTGTAGTCCACAACCAGCCCCTTTTCTGGTTGGCCTAGACAGAGAAGATGTGGAAAAGATGTTTCCCATGGTGGGAGAGTCTAGGACAAGAGGGCACATCCTCAGGATAGAGGGGCGCCCTTTGAAAACAGAGATGCGGAGAAATTTCTTTAGTCAAAGGGTGGTGAATTTGTGGAATTTGTTACCACATGCAGCTGTGGAGGCCAGGTGGTTGGGTGTATTTAAGGCAGAGATTGATAGATTCTTGATTGGACATGGCATCAAAGGTTACGGGAAGAAAGCCGGCAACAGGGGTTGAGGAGGAGAAAGGAAACGGATAAACCATGATTGAATGGCAGAGCAGATTGGATGAGCCAGATGGCCTAATTTTGCTCCTGGGTCTTATGGTCTTTGTTTTTGCGATATTGAGGGAGAGGTTGTTTTCTTGACACCACTGTGTCAGAGTGATGACTTCTTTGTAGGCTGTCTCATTATTATTTGAGATTAGGCCAATCAGTGTAGAGTCATCAGCAAATTTAATTAGCAGATTAGAGCTGTGGGTGGTGACACAGTCATGGGTATACAGAGAGTAAAAGAGGGGGCTTAGGACACAGCCCTGAGGGGCTCCTGTGTTGAGGGTCAGAGGGACAGAGGTGAGGGAGCCCACTCTTACCAACTGCCGGCGATCTGACAGGAAGTCCAGGATCCAGCTACACAAGACAGGGTGAAGGCCGAAGTCTCTGAGCTTCTTGTCGAGCCTGGAGGGAATTGTGGGTTGAACGCTGAACTGTAGTCCAAGAACAGCATTCTCACATAAGCATCCTTCTTCTCCAGATGTGTAAGGACGGTGTGTAGAGCTGTGGTTATTGCATCATCTGTTGGTCGGTTGTGTCCTTAGGCTAATTGTAGGGGGTCCAGTGTGGGCGGTAGCATGCTGCAGATGTAGTTCTTGACCAGCCTCTCAATGCATTTGCTTATTATTGAGGTGAGTGCAACAGGACGCCAGTCGTCAGACATGTTACCTTGGTCTTTTTAGGTACCGGAACAATGGTGGATGTTTTGAAGCAGGAGGGCACTCTACACTGGGAGAGGGAGAGATTAAAAATGTCTGTAAACACAGCTGCCGGTTTGCCACGCACATCCGGAGTACCTGCCCTGGGATGCTGTCCGGTCCTGCAGCCTTGTGACTGTCCACTTGTTGGAAACACCTGCGTACTTCGGCCTCAGAGATGACCAAGCTGCAGGTCTCCTCGGGGGCTCAGTGTTGGCGATATCCAATCGAGGGTAAAAAAGACTTAGCTCGTCTGGGAGTAATGTCGGAAACACCACTGTGTTTAGTTTTGAAGTCTGCAATGGTGTGCAGACTTTGCCATAAGCTGCGTGTGGAGAGTTGAGTCTGAATCTTGTCTCCGTCTTGTGGTTTCACTGCCGTGATGACTTTGTGCAGACCGTAGCTGCATTTCTTGAGCTTCTGCTGATTACCGGCGACGTAAGCATAGAAGGAGAGGTCGTATGAGGGAGATGGTGGTTGGGAATGGGAAAGGGTGATGTAAGAAAGTGGGAATATCGGACGGCATGATTCAATGGTACAATTTTTCCAATTGGAAGCAGTTTCTTCCCCTCTGCCATCAGATTTCTGAATGATCCTTTGTTCCTTTTATTTTTGTAATTTATTAATTTTCATGTCTTCGTACTGAAGAAAGCTATAAGAAAAGCACAGAGTTCATGTGCTATGTCAGTGATCTGTAATCTAATTCTAATATTTATGGATCTGTGAATACAGATCCATAATTCCTTGAAATTAGTGTCACAGGGAGATAGGATTATAAAGAGAGCTTCTGGCATACTGGCCTTCACTTCATTGCATGGAGTACAGAAGATGGGATGTTATGTTGAGGTTGTATGAGATGTTGGTGAGACCAGTTTTGGAGTATTTTGTTCAGCTCTGGTCACCCAGGAAAGATGTCAATAGGATGGATAGAGTGCTGAGAAAATTTACAACAATATGGCTGGAGCTTGAGGACCTGAGTTATAGGGAAAGGTTGAATAGGTTTGGGCTTTATTCCACACAAAACGCTGGAGAAACTCAGCAGGTCAGGCAGCATCCATGGAAAGAGTCGAGACCCTTCATCAGGACATGAGAAAAAGGATAAGGAGTCAGAGCAAGAAGGTGGGAAAAAGCACAAGGTGGCAGGTCTGCAGATTTTCTCCCGTTTGTGGGGCTTTACTCCCTTGATCATAGGAGAACAAAGGGAGATTTGATAGAGGTATACAAAATTATGAGGGGTATTCATTCATTCCTTATGTGCCACGCAGTATGACATAGGCTATCAGTCTTCACCATGATTGTTCTTGGCAATTTTTCGACTCCAGCTATTATTCAGAGATTGTCCACCTGGCGTCAGTGGTCGCATAACCAGGGCTTGGGATATGCTCATATTGGGGGGCTAAGCAGGTGCTACACCTTGCCCAGGGGAGACCTGCAGGTTAGCGGAGGGAAGGAGCTCCTTACACCTCCTTTGGTAGAGATGTAGCTCCATCCCGGCACCCGAGGGTATTGATAAGGTAAATGCAAGCAGGATTTTCCACTGAGGTTGTGTGGGACTGTAGTGCTCTATGACAATGTCATGTTTATGTTCTATATATCATCTGCACTGAAGTGACTTTGATGTTGCCACCAGCTATTTTTTCACTGTACCTGTATCTCACTGTACTTGTGCATATGACTCATTCACTGCATTAGTCAGATTTGGTGAAAATGTCTTTCCACAGTTCTTCAGCCATGCTTTGCTCAATAATTCACCACCCCTTGTCAGGGCCTTCCTGGGATAAAACGGGCGAAGTTGTTCCTGGAACCACAGGGTGGGACCGCCTTCCGAGAGATGATTCAGCTTTCTTTGCACTGTCAGGACTTTGAGGCAGCAAAAAGCCATCTGCTGGAGGATTTCTATGCCTGAGAGAGAGCTCTTCAATTAATCTCAAACCCACCCCCCATCAGCCCTGTAAATTCACCCCGTCTCTATTTACATAGAGCAACGTTGTGTTTATAGTGAAATCACTGTGGTTGAGTCATTTGTTCATCCATCACACAGTGATGAGCACCACTCTGGTCACCGTGATTTGTTGGGGTTGGACTGGGCTGTGGGTATGCAGAAGGCTAGAGGCGCCAATCTACATTTGAAAGGTTCTTTGGCAGTGTGGACAAAAGATAGCTGCCATGTTGGGTTGGGAGCCGTTGGCTCAGGCTTTCATAGAAACACAGAGACAGAAAACCTACAGCACAATACAGGCCCTTCAGTCCACAAAGCTGTGCCGAAGATGTCCTTACCTTAGAACTACCTAGGCTTACCCATAGCCCTCTATTTTTCTAGGCTCCATGTAACCATCCAGGAGTCTCTTAAAAGACCCTATCGTTTCCGCCATCACCACCACCGCTGGCAGCCCATTCCACACACTCACCACTCTCTGCATAAAAAAAACTTACCCCGACATCTCCTCTGTATCTGCTTCTGAGCACCTTAAAACTATGCCCTCTCGTGCTAGCCATGAGAATCTCTGGGAAACCCCTGGGAAAAAGCCTCTGACTATCCACACGATCAATGCCTCTCGTTGTTTTGTACACCTCTATTAGGTCACCTCTCATCCTCTGTCGCTCCAAGGAGAAAAGGCGGGGTTCACTCAACCTATTGTCATAAGACATGCTCCCCAATCCAGGCAACATCCTTGTAAATCTCCTCTGCACCCTTTCTATGGTTTCCACGTCCTTCCTGTAGTGAGGCGACCAGAACTGAGCACAGTACTCCAAGTGGGGTCTGACAAGGGTCCTATATAGCTGCAACATTACCCCTCAGCTCTTAAACTCAATCCCATGATTGATTAAGGCCAATACACTGTATGCTTAACCACAGAGTCAACCTGCTTCGCAGCTTTGAGTGTCCTATGGACTCGGACCCTAAGATCCCTCTGATCCTTCACACTGCCAAGGGTCTTGCCATTAATGCTAAATTCTTCCATCATATTTGACCTACCAAAATGAACCACTTCAGACTTATCTGGGTTGAACTCCATCTGCCACTTCTCAGTCCAGTTTTGCATCCTATCAATGTCCCGCTGTAACCTCTGACAGCCCCCCAACCTTTGTGTCATCAGCAAACTTACTAACCGATCCCTCCACTTCCTCATCCAGGTCATTCATAAAAATCACAAAGAGTAGGGGTCCCAGAATAAGACCCATCTGCAACCACTCTTTGCCTTTCCTGGCCAGCTTACCTCTCTTTGCTGCAGTTGTCCTCTCTGCCTCGTGAGTCACTGCACCTTACGGAAGGAGGAGCATCACTCAACCTGATCCTGGGCAATATGTTCCCATGCGTCTGTGTTGATGACAAAAGCTTTAAGTGCAGTTTACATGGTGTCTTTGCAGTGTTTCCTTTGGTCGTTTTTCTGTAGTTTGCCGTAAAGCCGTCTCTTAGGCAGCCGATGGTCTGACACAGTGTGACTGGGACTGCATCAGGATGGAATGATATTGAGCAGATCCACCTTAATGTGAGCAACTCTGTCTTGTCACTCTCTGGGGCAGATTGTGTGGAAGTGATTCCGTTTCTTGGTATGCTGTTGGTTCACTGCCCATGTTTCGCAGGCGTGAAGCAGAATGGGAAGTACGCTGGCCCTGTACACCTTCAGCTTCACCTGCAGACTTATGCCTCTTCTGTTCCAGACGTTGGTATAAAATCTGCCAAAGACTAATCTTGCTTTGCTGATCCTAGCATTTACTTCATCATCAATTACAATGTTCTGGAACAGTGTGCTGCCAAGATACGTGAATCATTTCACTGGGTTGACTCTTTTGACTATTGATTGTGTTGATTGTGTATGATTTCCCTGGAAATGGCTGATTCATTACTTTAGTCTTCTTGGTGATGATGGCAAAGTTAGCACGCGCATCAGAAAACCTGTCTACACAGAGCTCATCTTTTGAACCAGCAATGAGGACACATCATCAGCAAAAAGGAAGGCTCTGATAATGTCTGTCATAACCTTAGCTTCTGCTTGGAGCCACCTGAGGTTGAACAGTTGTGCCATGATAGAGCTGGCTGAGTTCACAACCTTCTGCAGCCTCTTGTGATCCTGCTCATTGGAGCTTCCATGCCGGAAAGTGATGCAGTTAGTCAAAATACTCTTCACCATATATCTGTAAAAACTTCTCAGAGTCTTTTGTAACATATGGAAGCTCCTCAGGAGGAAGTGGTAGAGAGAATACAATTATGACATTCAGAAGGCATTCGGACGTGTTTATATTTTCATTGAGAGAAATATGGCCCAAGGTTCAATGTTCAAAGCAAATTTATTATCAAATACACATGGCCCCATCTACAACCCTGAGATTCATTCTTTTATGGGCAATCACAGGAAATACAAGAAACAACCAAAGACGACACCCAACAAAATGGGCAGAAAACCAATGTGCAAAAAAAAAACACTGAACTGAGCAAAAAAGGAATAATACTAATAATAAAAATAATGGAAGAACATAACCCTCCATGGAAGACATCCCCACAATCTGAGCAGACTAGATGTTGACAAGGAACCATCAAATGCCTGTCTTAGAGTTGGAGACCTTGTGGGAATATAGGACCAGGTGGTTAACGAGAAAAACTCAAAAATGTATAATAAAAGACCAACAAATTTAAGGTGATAAATGTAGAAAATAGCAAGAAAAAAAACCAGAAATAATCCAACCCATTACAGGATCCTGTAGCGGTTTAACTCAATCTGATTACTTACACAGTACAATCAAGTGACAAACATCATTCACCAAAATCTTGCTTTAAAATACAAACTCATAAAAAAAATCTTACTATAAATACAAGCCTGATCTAGTTTTAGAGTCAGAAGCTCACTCGATTTGTTATTACAGAAGGGCCAATCCACAATAACTGTCTGGATATATAATACTAGATAAACAAACAAGAACAACTTATTTAATAGACATCACCATTCCAAACACACATAACTTACAGAGGTCAATAAGTGAAAAACACCAGAAATACGCTGAATTGAAAGAGGAAATTGAAAGGCTTTGGAACATGAACAGGGTATACATTGTCCTAACAGTAATATCTACAACTGCTATCTTCCCAAAGGCACTACACAATAGCATTAATCAGAGCTACACAGTAATATCTATATAAATCTAAAAAGCCACAATACTAAACACCACTAAAATAGTCTGAAAGTTCCTAGCAATTGACAAATGAGAGTGCTTGTTATGTCCACACTTCAAGTTTTACCAGCCTGAGTTGAGAAAAAAGCAGTAAATATCAAGAACGTGAGATGAAGAGTCCTTGAAGGTGAGTCAATAGGTTGTGGCAATAGTTCAGAGATAAGATGAGTGAAGTTGTTTGAAGTTATCCCCTCTGATTTAAGAGCCTGCCGGTTGAAGGGTAATAACTGTTCCTGAATCTGGTGATGTGGGTCCTGAGGCTCCTGATGGCAGCATTGAGAAGAGAGCATGGCCTGGATGATGGATAGTTGCTGTTTTCCTGCACACCTTGCAGATGGGGAGGGTTTTACCCATGATTAACTGGACCATATCCACTACTTCTTGTGGAGTTTGGTCTACAAGATCTGTGGGCAAATGGGAGTAGGTTAGTTGGGCAACTTGGTTGGAATGGATGAGTTGGGCCGAATGGTCTGTTTCTGTGCTGTATGAATCTAACACACTATGGGCCAAATACTGAGTTACTGAGTTTCTAAATAATTGACAGCAGATTGTCAGAGTTTAGTTACTAACATGATTTAGAGTTCCAGATGACCTCATTAATTGAATTCTACAACTGGGATTTGAACTCAGATCTCCAGATTACCAGTCTGGCAATTTAAAAAATTTTCAGCTTCATCGCCACTCAGCCCTTTCAGTCCTGCTCTATAATCCAATAATCCATCTTTCTCCATTCATCCTATATCACTGCTCCCCTTCGCACATAAAATCCATTCAGTCATAATGAAAGAGATGAAAGGTCTTGGTCTGAAACATTGATTGTTTATTCCTCTCCATAGATACTGCTGATCTGCTGAGTTCCTCCAGAATTTTGTTTCTGTTACTCTGGATTTCCAGCATCTACAGAATCTCTTGTGTTTATGTTAGTGATGCAATCCTCCCCACCATCAGGAAGGCAGCATCCATCACTAAAGATCTTCACCAGCTAGGTCATGTCCTCTTCTCGTTGCCACTATTGGGGAGGAGGTACCAGAGCCTGAAGTCATGCACTCAATGATTCAGGAAGAGTTTCTTCTCCTCTGCCATCAGATTTCTGAAAGGTCCATGAACTTGTTTTACACTTATGATGGTATGTATTACTAAGCATAGCTCCAAGGGCATTTTCAGCTTTGCTGAAGACACCACTGTCATAGGCCAAATCAAAGTTGGTGGTAAACCAGCATACGGGAAGGAAATTGAAAATATGGCTGAGTCATGCCATAAACAGCAATCTCACACTCAATGTCAGCAAGACTGAGGAGCTGATTATTGACTTCAGGAGGAGAAAACAAGAGGACCATCAGCCAGTCCTCTTCAGGGGAACAGAGGTGGAGAGCATCAGCAACTTTAAGTTCCTCAGTGTTATCATGTCATAGGACCTGTCCTGGGCCCAGCACCTAACTGAAATTGTGAAGAAAGCACTGCAGCGTTTCTACTTTAGAAGTTTCCAAAGATTTGGCATGACATCTAAAACCTTGACAAACTTCTTTAGATATGTGGTGGAGAGTATAGTGACTGGCCTGGTATGGAAACACCAATGCCCTTGAATGGAAAATCCTACAAAAATTAGTGGATGTGGCCCAGTCTATCAAGGGTAAACCCTCCCTACCAGTGAGCACATCCACATGGAGCATTGTCACCGGAAAGCAGCATCCTTCATCAGGGACCCCCACCTCCCAGGTCATGTTCTCTTCTCACTGCTGCCACCAGGAAGAAGGTACAGGAGCCTCAGGACTCACACCCCACCAGGTTCAAGAACAGTTATTACCCCTCAACCATCAGGCTCTTGAATCAAAGGGGATAACTTAACTTCACTTGCCCCATCATTGAAATGTTTCCACAACCAATGGACTCACTTTCAAGGACTCTTTATCCCATGTTCTCGATATTTATTGCTTATTTATTTATTTATTTATTTATTTGTTTATTTAGTATTTGCAGTTTGTTGTCTTTTGCACCCTCAGTTAGTGTGGTCTTTCACTGATTCCGATATGGTTATTATTCTATTCTGGATTTATTGAGTATGCCCACAAGAAAATGAATCTCAGGATTGTTAATGGTGACTTATCTGTACTTTGATAATAGATTTACTTTGAACTTGGAACACATCCTCAATATTCCTAAAAATCAGTTATTCAGCCCATTCCACCATGGCAAATTTATTATCCTTCTCAATCTCATTTTCCTGCCTTTTCCCCGTAACCTTTGACACCCCGACTAATCAAGAACCTATCAACCTCTGCTTTAAACATACCCAATGACTTAGCCTCCACCATCATCTGTAGCAATGAATTCCACAGATTCACCGCCCTCTGGCTAAAGGAATTCCTCCTCACCTGTGTTCTAAATGGACATCCCTCCATCCTGAGGTTATGTCCTTTGGACCTAGACTCTCTCACTATAGGAAACATCCTCTCCACATCCACTCTGTCCAGGGCTTTCAATAATCGGTACGTTTCAATGAAATGCCCCCTCATTCTTCTAAACTGAAAGTGAGTACGGGCCTAGAGCCATCAAATACTTCCTATATGTTAACCCTTTCATCCCCAGAACCATTCTCGTTAACCTCCTTCCGACCCTCTCCAGTCCCAGCACATCCCTTCTTAGACATGGGTCCCAAAGTGCTCACAATACAGCAAAAATATGTCTTTACACTGTATTACTGCTGCAACACAACAAATTTCAGGACAGACATCAAGTGACCGAGCTGATGTTGATTTTTCAGTTGAAGATTCCTATCGAAACTACTCCCGCCAGCTTTGCATGTAATTTCCTTCTGCAGGTCTGCGTTCCCTGGCCGCTCACAACTGTTGGGTACTAGGTGATAAAAAGAGGATGCTTGCCACCTGGGGACAAGCCCTTCTCCTTTAGAAGCCAGTGCAGAGTGGGGCTCAGGAGGGTTTCAAGGACCCTGGAGCTCCCAGGTGGAGTGACAGCGACAGGAACCCTCTGGAATGGACCAGCAGCACCCTCTGGTGTTCGTGCCCGGCACTGTGGGTGACAAGTAAACTTGAGAACGATGGGAGATTTGATAGAGCAGTACAGATAGGGTTAATACAAGCAGGCTTTTTTTCTTTGAGGTTGGGTGGGACTGCAACTGGAGATCATAGGTTAAGTGTGAAAGGTAAAATGCTTAAGGGGGTGGTGAGAGTGTGGGATGAGCTGCCGGCAGAAGTGGTGGATGTTGGTTCGATTTCAAGACTTAAGGGAAATTTGGATAGATACAAAGAATGGGAGGGGTATGGAGGGCTGTGGTCCAGGTGCAGATCAATGGAACTAGGCAGATTAACAGTTCAGCATAGACTAGATGGGCTGAAGGACTGGCCCATGGTAGAATGGTACGAGCATGACAACTTGAGTCTCAACATGGACAAGACCAAAGGGATGATTGTGGACTTTAGGAAGGTACAGGCTGACCATTCCTCACTGAACATACACAGTTCCTCCATGGACAGAGCTAGGAGCACCAAGTTTCTGGAAATGCACATAATGGACGATCTCACCTGGTTACTCAACACCAACTTTCTAAGTCAAGAAGGCACAGCAGCATCTCCACTTCTTCACTTCCTGAGGAGATGGAATCGAGTGAGTCTTCCCTACACCCTCCCTCCCAATTCTAACCAATTTTACAGGAGCACTTTTGAGAGTGTCCTGACCAGCTCATCACCATCTGGTGCTGGAATTGCAAGGCATCGGACTGAAAGTTCCTACAAAGGATTGTGAGGACTTCTGCGAGGAACATAGGGTGTCTCTCCCTTCGTCCAACAATCTCATTGACTTTCTACCATAAGGTAGGGGATACGGTGGCATTAGGACAAGAACTGTTAGAATGGGGATCAGCTTCTTCTCCCAAGCCGTGAGAATACTGAATTCCCTATCACCACCCAGGTCCCATCACAGTTTAAAGTGCCAGTAGCGTTATACTGTTTACTTTTTAACTTGTGTTGTAAATGTACCTTATTATTATTAGTTTATTTGTGGTTTATTACCTTACGTGCTGAGTGTGTGAGTTAAATTTACTGTGTTGTGCACCTTGGTTCATAGGAACAGTCTTTCATTTTGTGGTATATAAGTATATGGTTGAATAACAATAAACTTGAACTTGAATTTCAAATGTTTCGGTGTTCTTGTGCTCTATGACTCTCTGACTCCAGAAACATGGACTGGAATTTAAAGTTACTGGCCCA
Organism: Hemitrygon akajei; assembly: GCF_048418815.1. Classification (NCBI taxonomy): domain Eukaryota; kingdom Metazoa; phylum Chordata; class Chondrichthyes; order Myliobatiformes; family Dasyatidae; genus Hemitrygon; species Hemitrygon akajei. Next base: position 9,940,858 of record NC_133127.1, on the reverse strand, counting down.
CTGAGGACTGGCACATGGTTTCCTCCCCCTGCAGCCAATAATTCGCTCCTTGGTTTTGCTGACATTGAGAGAGAGGCTGCTGTTGTGGCTCCACTCAGACAGATTTTCAATCTCCCTCCTTTATGTTGATTCATCAGCAACGACAGTGATTTGGCCAATGTCAGTGGTGTCATCGGGATACTTAAATATGGTACTGGAGCTGTGCTTAGCCTCACAGTCATAAATATGAAAGGCATAGAGCAGGGAGATAAGCACCCAGCCTTGTGGTGGACCCCTGCTGATAGAGGTTGTGGAGGGGATGCTTCTGCCAATCCAAACTCTCTGGGGTCTTCAAGTGAGGAAATTGAGGATACAATTGCACACGGAGGTTTTCAGGCCTAGGACTTGAAGCTTATTGATTAGTTTTGAGGGGATGATAGTGTTGAATGCCGAGCTGTGGTCGATGAAGATCATCCAGGTATATGCATCTTCCCTGTCCAGATGTGTCGGGTTTGAGTGAAGAGCCAATGACATGGCATCTGCTGTTGCCATGTTGGTCCGTTAGGTAAATTGGAGTGAATCCAATTCACTTTTCAGGCAGGAGTTGATGTGTTCCATCAGCAACCTCTCAAAACACTTCATCACAGTGGATGTAAGTGCTACTGGACAGTAGTCACTGAGGTGGGTTACCACGTTCCTCTTGGTCACCAGTGTAATTGAAGCCTGCTTGAAGTAGGTGGGTGACTCAGCCTGCCAAAGCGAGAGGTTAAAGGTATTGGTGAACACTCCAGCCAGTTGATCAGTTACAGGTCTTTAGTACTTGGCCAGGTACCCCGTCTGGGCCCGATGCTTTCTGTGGGTTCACCTTCCTGAAGGCTGCTCTCATGTTGGCCTGAGAGGTTGAAATCACAGGGTTGTTGGGGGCTGTGGGAGTGTGTGAAGTATTTCCATGTTTTGCTGGTCGCAGTCCAGTGAAGTTGTTGAGTTTATCGTGTGTACTGCTGAAGTGCAGCAACAAGACATCTCCCACACCCTCCAGATTCAGATTCACATTCATTTATTTATCAAAACATATCGTGAAGTGTGTTCTGATGAAGGGTCTCGGCCCAGAACATCGACTGTTTATTCCTCTCCATAGGTGCCGCCTGACCTACTGAGTTCCTCCAGCATTTTGTGTGTGTTTTTCCAGTATCTGCAGAATCTCTCATGTTTGTGAAATGTGTAATTTATGTTAACAACCAATGCAACTGACAGCTGTGCTGAGGGCAGCCTGCAAGTGTCACCACACATTCATTCCTGGATGGGAGGGGTTTTGAGGGATAAGGCAGATGGAAAACAGGCTGGCGTGGGTGAGACAGGCCAAAGGGCCTGTTTCTGTGCAGTACTGTCCTATGACTCTGACATCTTTGGGAGGTGGGAAGAAACCCACGCTGTTACAGGGAGAACGTGCAAACTCCACACCAACAGTGCTGGAGTTCGAGATTGAACACAGATCTCTGGAGATGAGATGCATCACCTCCAATCTGTACCTTTCTGTGTCAACCCAGTATTGAACTACAACCAGTTGAACCTGAATGATAGCTCAGAATTAATTGGGTTTTTTCTGTTCGGAGGGATGGTTCTGAGGACAGAGACGGGAGTTGAGGGTCAGTTTAGCATCTAGGGGTGGGATATAAGGTGTGAAGGATCAGTTTAGGGTTTAGGCACAGGGATGTGGAGGAGTTAGAAGGCCTCCACTCAGTGCTCTGTGCTTGCTGTGGGACAAAGGTCCGCAGAGTCTTGGCCAGTGACATGAACATGTGACAAAGGATATCAGTGCATGCCAGATGTCCTGGGACCGATTTTCCTTGTGAGCAGGAGGCACGAGGACCGGTGAGTCAGCGAGCCCCAAGATCAAGGTCTGGAGCTCAGGTCCCATCATCAGCTAGTCCAGGGGTCGAAATCGAAGACCAGTTGGAAGTCCAGAAAGTGAGGTCTGGAGACAGGAGACTGAAAGCCTGTTCTGGAGTTGGAGGACTATCTGTGTGTGTGTGGGAGGGTGGACGGGTGGCAGGAAAGGAGCTTGTTTTTGCTGTTGTTGTTCCAATGTTTGTTGTGCTCTGTGTTGTTCTGCTGAACCTGCTATATCAGCGCTGGAATGTGTGGCGGCCCTTGTGGGCTGCCTCCAACACATCCTTAGATTGTGTTGGCTGTTGACATAAAGAACGCATTTTCCTGTATGTTTTGATGTAGATGTGGTAAATAAATCAGAATCGGAATCTAGATCAGTGATTCCACAGCGCACTCTGGAGACTATCACTGCTTACCCTTCCATGGCAATCGCGGTGGCTCCCCCGATTATTGAATCTTCTTTGATGATGGGCGTTCAAGGAGAAATACTTGCTTGAAATTCGGGGTAGCACTACCCTGACGCTGAGGTATCGAGGCTCCTATTGCTGCCCTCTCCCCCAACACTGAGGCCCACCTCTCAGTTTGCCCACCTTCATGCATCGCAACACCAACTTGCCACCCAGCCCATTCACCATCGAACTCCTCTTCCCCACACAATCCTTTGTCAAGCACCTCCAATCCATTTGCCAAAAGCGGAATTTCCTGGTGACCAACCATTTTAATTCCCATCCCCATTCCGACATGTTGGTCCATGACCTCCTCTTTCGCCACGATGAGGCCCCGCTCAGGGTGGAGGAGCGACACTTCATATTCCAAAGCAACACACAAAATGCAGGAGGAACTCAACAGGTCAGGGAGAATCTATGGAAATCAATAGATAGTCAACGTTTTGGGCTGAGACCCTTCTTCAGGACTGAGAAAGAAGGGGGAAGATACCAGAATAAAAAGGTGGGGGAGCAGAAGGAGGCTAGCTGGAAGGTAATAGGTGAAGCCAAGTGTGTGGGAAAGGTCAAGAGCTGGAGAAGAAGGAATCTGATAGGAGAGGAGAGTGGACCACAGGAGAAAGGGAAGGAGGATGGCACCTAGGGGGAATAATAGGCAGGTGAAAAGAAGTAAAAGGTCAGGGTGTGGAATAGAGGAAGGAGAGGGAGGAATTTTTTATATATCAGAAGGGGAACTCAATGTTCATGCCATCAGCTTGGAGGCTACCCAGACAGAATATAAGGTGTTGCTCCACCACCCAGAGGGTGGCCTCATCTTAGCACAGGAGGAGGCCATGAAATGACATGTAGGAATGGGAATGGGATTTGAAATTAAAATGCTTGGCCACCAGGAAGACCCTCTTGTGGTGGATGGAGCAGAGATGCTTGACAAAGCAGCATCCCGTTTACGTTGGGTCTCACCAGCGTAGAGGAGGCTGCATTGGGAGCATCAAGCCCGTGTCCATAGCAGATTTGCAGGTGAAATGCTGCCTCACCTGGGAGGATCGTCTGGGGCCCTGAGGGGAGGTGAATGGGCAGGTGTAGCAGTTTGGCCACTTACAGCGTTAAGTGCCAGGTGGAAGATTAGTGGGGAAGGATGAATGGACAAGGGAATTTCAGAGGGGCAATTACTGTGGAAAACAGAGGACAGGTGAGTTAAGGATATGTTTAGTGGTAGGATCCCTTTGGAGGTGATGGAAGTTGCAGAGGATAAGGCGGTGGATGTGGAGGCTGATGGGGTGGTAGGTAAGGACAAAAGGAACTCTATCATTATTAACATGGCAGGAAGGTGGGGTGAGTGCAGATGTACAGGAAATGGAGGAGGTGTGGCTGAAGGCAGTATCAATAGTTGAGGGAGGGAAACACCATTCTTTAGAGGAGAAAGATATCTTTGATCTCCTGAAATGGAAAGCCACGTTTTGAGAACAGATGCAATGGAGGCCAAGAATCTGAGAAAAAGGGAATCGCATTACAGGAGATAGGGTGGGGAGAGGGGTGGTTGAGATAACCGTGGGAATCAGTAGATTTGTAAAAGATATTGGTTGACAGCTTATCTCCAAAGATGGAGGCAAGGTGGAAGTTAGAAGCAAAGTTGATAAAATTGATGAACTCAGCATGCATATTCTGTTTAGGTAGCCTCCAACCTGATAACACGAACATTGATTTCTCCTTCCAATAATTGTTCCCCTCCTCCTTCCTCCTCCTCCTATTCCTCACTCCATACTCTTGTCTCTTCTCCTCTCCTGCCTATCACCTGCCCCTGGTGCCCATCCTCCTCTTTCTCAGATGGTCCACCCTCCTCTCCTATGAGATTCCCTCTTCTCCAGCCCTTTCCCTTTCCCACCCACTGGCTTCACCAATCACCTTCCAGCTTGTTCTCCTTCCCCTCCCCCCATTTTTATTCTGGGGTCTTCCCCCTTCCTTTCCAGTCCTGATAGAGGATCTCGGCCTGAAATTTCAACTGGTTGTTCATTTCTGAAGATGCTGCCTGACCTGCTGAGTTCCTCCAGCAGTTTGTGTGTGTTTCCTAAGGAGGCTGTGAGCCTGGAGGAGGTTACCTGCAGAGCAACAACTGAATGTTGTAGTAACTCAGGGTTGGTCACTGGGAGCCGGTGCAGGTCACGTCACAGTGGAATTGACCACAGGGGAAGGGTCACCGGTGATGGATCTCATGGTCACAAGGTCACAGGGGATGGGTCAAAGGGCCCTGGGTCATGGGGCCAAAAGTCACAATGCTTGGGGTTATCCCGCCACAACAATGGGGTTATCACTGCCAGCTGGGACAAGGCGCTGAGGCAATAAAACTTCTCTCAGAGACTTCCAGCACTCAAACTGTGTACTGTTCCACTGGTTGTCACGGCAACAGTTGTCTCGTAAAACCCAAACCCTTCCTCACTCTTCCAACCCAGCCCGTCTCCGTGAACCTTCTGAGGGTCTGGTCCATACACAGGGTCCTTTCGACCTCTGCTGGGAACAGCTCAGACATGGTTCCCCAGTCCACGTGTTCTGCCTCTGCTCTCCTCTTGCCTCCAAAGCCCAATGCCAGTCCCTGCCCAGGACCTGACCTGGCCTTACGATGAACTCTGTTTGTCCGGGTAACCTTTCCGAAAGTCAGCACTGGCTGCGGGCAGATATTTCTATCATAATGAGTGGGATTAGCCAGGTTTAAGGGTTTATTTCGTTAAGAACACAATGTTTTTCAAACGTCTTTCATTCAGAATATTCAAAGAAAACAAAGGAGGGAGATTTTTTTAAGCAGGGAAGAAAGAATGTGAGAGAGAGGAAATATTCTGTGGAACTGGGCCAAGGCAGGGAGCGAGGAGCTACTGAGAGAACAACATTGGCCTCCCCAGCTCCAGGGGATCCATTCCATCCAACTCGGCCTAGATCAAGGGTTGAAATCTGGGCCAGTGGCAGAGAGAGGGGAAAGAAGGGAGAGTGAGAGAGAGGGAGGGAGAGAGAGAGGAGAAAGGGAGAGAGAGAGGGGAAAGAAGGGAGAGAGAGGGAGAGAGGAGAAAGGGAGAGAGAGGGGAAAGAAGGGAGAGAGAGGAGAGTGAGAGAGAGGGAGGGAGAGAGAGGGAAAGAAGGGGGAGAGAGAGAGGAGAAAGGGAGAGAGAGGGGAAAGAAGGGAGAGAGAGGGGGAGAGAGAGGAGAAAGGGAGAGAGAGAGAAATGGAGAGAGAGAGGAGAATGGGAGAGGGGAAGAAGGGAGAGAGAGGAGAGTGAGAGAGAGGGAGGGAGAAAGGGGAAGAAGGGAGAGGGAGAGAGAGAAAGGGAGAGGGAGAGAGAGAAAGAGGGAGGGAGAGAGAGAGGAGAGTGAGAGAGAGGGAGAGGAGAAAGGGAAAGAGGGGAAAGAAGGGGAGAGGGTGAGAGAGAGAGGAGAAAGAGAGAGAGAGAAAGGGAGAGAGGGGAAAGAAGGAGAGAGGAGAGTGGGAGAGAGAGGAGAAAGGGAGAGAGAGAGGGAGGGAGAGAGGAGAGGGGGAAGAAGGGAGAGTGAGAGAGGGAGAGGAAGGAAGAAGAGAGACAGTGACAGAAAAAGTAAGAGAAAGAAGGAGAGAAACAGGAAAAGGGAGGCTGAATGAGAGAGAGGGAGAGAAAAAGAGAAAGAAAGAGGGGGAAAGAGAGAGGAAGCCAGAGAGAAAAAGGGAGTGGGGGAAAGAGGGTGGGGGAAGAGAAAGAGCAAGAGAGAGAGAATGAGAAATAGGGAGAGAGAGTGGGAGAGGGAGAGAAGGAGAGAGAAAAAGAGAAGGGGTGGTATATAGTAAAAGAATGGGAGAGGGACACACAGACAGAGAGGGACTATAGGAGGACTGAGTATGACAGAGAGAGAGACAGAGTGAGACTAAGATGGTGATTGAGAGAGGAAGGCTTAGTACAGAGAGGGATAGAGTGTGCTAGGGTAGAGAGAGAGAGGAGAGAGAGTGAAAGAGGGTGGGGCAGAGAGTGAGAGAGAGGTAAAAGGGAGTCAAAGGCGGAATGTGAGAGAGTGTTATAGTTCGATTGAGATAGATGGAAATAGGAAAGAGAGTGAGATTTGTAGAGTGAGATAGTTGGAGACAAAAGAGAGAGTGGAGAAGAGGTGAAAAGAGAGAGACAGTGTCATAGAGCTAGAGGGAGAACTTGAGAAAGTGACAGACACCAATGAAGAGAGAGTGCAGTACAAGGTCGGGATACAGAAGAGATAGAGTGAGACAGAGAGAGGAGATGTAGAAGGCTGGATAGTCAGTGCAGGAAAGTATGAAAGGGTGAAAAATAATCACCTTTGAGTCTCAGATGGAGATTGTGAGACAGAGAGAAGGAGGTAGAGAGACAGAGAGTGAGGGCAAGGACTCAGATTGTTTGGGGGAGGGGAGAGGGAGTGAGAAAGAGGGGAGAGAAAGGGAGAGTGTGTGCGAGAGAGTGTGTAAGAGAGAGACAGATAGAGAGAGGACAAGAGGATGAGAAGGAGAGAAATAGAACAAGGAAAAGAAGGGTCAGAGGGATAAAGAGAGCAAGAGAAAGACAGAAAGTTTCTGAAGATCAATATAAGAGTGGAGGAAAAGAATGGGAGACACGCGAGATATAGTCTTTTAAAAATGACCTGGTTGAGGAAGTGGAAGGATGGTTTACTAACTGAGCAGATTACACAGAGGTAGTTATGATGAAAACACACCAGCTACATTAGGAGTTTGGTGAGATTTGGTACATCTGGCAAATTCCTATGGATGTGCAGTACAGACCATTCTGACCGGTTGCATCATGGCCTGGTGCGGGGGCTTGGATGCACAGAATTAAGAGGCTGCAGAGGACTGTAAACTCAGCCAGCTCCATTGTGGGCACAAGTCTCTCCACCATCAAGGACATCTTCAAAGTGTAATGCCTCAAGAAGGCAGCATCCATCACAAATGATCCTCACCACATCTTTATCCCTTCCACCAGAGAGGAGGCACAGGAGCCTGAAGACCCACACTCAACATTTCAGGAACAGCTTTTTCCCCTCCACCAGCAGATTTCTGAATAGTCCCTCAACCCAAGAACACTATTCATCTTTTCCACTTTTTAATTTTTCATTGTAATTTATAGTAAATTTTTATGTATTGCACTGAAATGTTGCCAAAAAGCAACAAATTTCACAACATATGTCAGTGATAATAAACCTGATTCTGACTGGTGTGTTGTGGATATTGTAGACAGGCATTGTAGGCTGGTTCCTTAAGATTGCTATAGCCGGGGGTGGTGATGAGGTCAAGCTCCCATTACCCATTAAATGCTCCCAATGGCATGCACTTCAAATAACCTCTGACAACCAAGTCCAGCTCCTGGCCTTCACATGTGGCTTAGCTACTAAGCACAATGGAACTGTTTTTACTGACAGAAGGGGCAAAGATGGGTTACTGGTGCCTTAAAACCAGTCATTTCGTGCAGATGGGGCTTGTCAGCTGTGGTTGGCAGCTCATCTAGGAGAAAACTCTGATTTCAAATCTCCCCTGCCTTGCAGCAATAGCCACTCATGGGGAAGACTTTGGGAGTAAACCCCCAGGGCAATCTCTGGAGCTGGAGTCCCTAAAGCAGTTCTACATTGAGTTCAATGTTGACTGGCAACTCTTGTGATGCTGTTGGTACTAAACTGTCTCAGTCTATGATGTTCCTATGGGTTCATCAGATGCATGGACAGGGGGACCTTACTACATGGGCAACAGCCTGTTCTCCATATCATATTGCCCAGGCTTGTGTATCTAGATAGCTAGGATGCAATACCCATGGTCAGCTCTGACCAATGGAGGCCTCAACTCAACTCAATTCAACTAAACTCATCGTAGGTTACAGCAGGACATTGACAGGATGCAGAACTGGGCTGAGAAGTGGCTGATGGACTCCAACCCAGAAAAGTATGAAGTGATTCACTTTGGAAGATCAACTTTGAAGATGGAGCACAGGGTTAATGAAAGGATTCTTTGCAGTGTGAAAGAACAGAGGGATCTTAGGCTCCATGTGCATAGATCCCTTGAAGTAGCTGTGCAAGTTGATAGGGTGGTTAAGAAGCATATGGTGTGTTGGCCTTCATTAGTCAAGGGACTGAGTTCTATACAACTGTGGTTAGATCTCATTTGGAATATTGTGTTCAGCTCTGGTTGCCCTATTATACCAAGGATGTGCAAGCTTTATTAAGAGTGCAGAGGTGATTTACCAGGATGCTGTCTGGATTGGAGAGCATATCTTCTGAGAAAAGAGAGGAGGAGAGAGAGAGAGGGGAAGAGAGAGAGAGAGAGAGAGAGAGAGCGAGAGAGAGTGAGAGAGAGAGAGAGAGAGAGAGAGAGAGAGAGAGAGAGACAGAGGGGGAGAGCAAAAAGAGAGAAAGAGAAAAGGGGCAGAGGGAGAGGGAGAAGAGAGAGGAGAGAGAGAAAGACTGAAAGAGAGAGAGTGGGGAAATAGAGGTGCACAGAGAGAGAAAGAGAGTGGAAGAGAGAGAGGGAGAGAGAGGGTTCGGTGGGAACTATAGAGATGAGCTGACATTAGAGCGTGGGTTTTTGGGTTTTTACTGGAGCAAGTTATTTCAAAACATTTAAGAGAAGCTTAATTTGCTGTTTTAGGATCTGCGAATAGCCAGCCAAAAAGACACACAGGCAGCACACAGCACTTTGGTTTGCTTAGGAATTACGAGAGCCGATCTCACAGGTCACCAAGAACCGTTTTGTATTACTTGAGAAAACAAGCCGATTGTGGTGGGGAAAGGTTATTTTTACATTATGACTCTTTATGTAGTTTAAACTCTGACAATCTGAAGCTCAGGGAGAAGGTTTATTTTCAGAAGTCTCTGACACACGTAGTAGTTTTCTTTCCAGAATAACTCAATATAAACAGCTTTCTGTGAAGACTAGACCTGCTGCCTGCCACAGTATATACACTCTGTGTGTATGATTCTTTGCCCTGTAAATATATAGGCAACCCGCTGAACCATCCCGTGCTACTGTGAACTCATAAACTTAAGGTCACCAACATCAAGGACCCCCACCACCCAGTCAATGCTCTCTTCTCACTGCTGCCATCTGGAAGAAGATACAGGAGCCTGAGGAACACCACCAGGTTCAGGAACAGTTATTACCTCTCAACCATCAGGCTCTTGAATCAGAGGGGATAAATTCACTCAGCTTCACTTGCCCCATCACTGAACTGTTCCCACAACCTATGGACTCAGTTTCAAGATGAACCCTTCATTTCATGTTCTCAATATTTATTGCTTATTTATTTATTGTTATCCTTTCTTTTTTTCTTTTGTATTTACACAGTTTGTTGGTTTCTTTTTGCACATTGGTTGCCCGTCCTGCTGGACGCGGTCTTTCATTGATATTGAGTTTCTTGTATTTACTGTGAATGCCCACAAGAAAATGAATCTCATGGTTGTATACGGTGACAACATTTCTCACTCATCCCTACTTGTCCTTGAGAGTGGCGGGGATTTGTTTCAAATACCACTGCAGTCTTTAAGAGATAAACATATAACATTACTGCATCTGTACAAGCCCTTTAGCCCATAATGGTGTCTCGAATTTTTAACCTATTCCCCTCCCTCCCACTTACCCCTCCATTTTTATATCATCCATGCACCTATCTAAGAGTCTCTTAAATGTCCGTAATGTGTCTGCCTCTACCACACAGTACGTTCCACACAGCCACCACTCTCTGTGTAAAAAACCCACCTCTGACATCCCCCCATACTTTCTACCAATCACCTTAGTTATAAAGTTATGCCCCATTATATTAGCCATTTCCACCCTGGGAGAAAGGTCTCTGGCTGTACATTCTATCTATTTTATCCTCTTTTACACCTCTATCAAGTCACCTCTCATCCTCCTTTGTTCCAATGAGGAAAGCCCCAGCTCGCTCAACCTATCTTCACATGACGTTCTCACCAGTCCGGGTAGCATCCTGGCAGTTCCCAACTGTACCCGCTTTAAAGCTTCCACATACTTCCTATGATGAAGGTTCTCTCCTGATGGGATTGAGGAGGATGTTCCAAGAATTAGACCTAGTCATGATGAAGGACTGGTAATGGGAGGAGCACGTACAGCTGGTGGCACCCCAAGTACCCTGATCCATCTTGGTGAGAGAGGTGGCATCTTTGCAAGATACTGGGCTGGTAACTACAGTGTGTGTTGTGGATAGTGCATATTGCAACTGTGGTGAAGGGAGTGAACTTTTATCGTTGTGGATGGAAATTGGTAATTGGCCTATTACACTGGACAGCAAAGATTTAGTTTCCTGAATACTCTTGGGTGTATCTTATGGATTTTGGGCTGCTGATCATGAAAGTCACTGTGAAATTTCCCCATCATGCAACATTTTTTGAAATCTTCTATATTTGTTATTTCAATTTATATTTCAAGTCAGAATAACTGATGTCAAAATTAAGGAAGGTATCTGCTGGTCCACAAATCAAACAGGTCATCAATGACAAGCAATTCAAATAACTTCTAGTGGGACTGGAGAAAATCACATGGAAGTCAGTTGAAGATATTGTTGAAAATTTTCTTGGCAACTATAGAGCACCAAACTACATGCAGTTGGCTGACAACATGCACTTTGGTACTAGAAATAAATATGCAGACTATTTTCTAAACAGGGTGAAAATCCAAAAGTTTGAGCTGCAAAGGGCTTGGGAGACGCTGTGCAGAACATCCTATAGGTTGAGTCGGTGGTGAGGAAAACAAATGCAATGTGGGCATTCATTTCAAGAGGTCTCAAATACAAGAGCAGGGATGAGATGCTGAGGCTTATAAGGCTCTGGTGAGGCCTCACCTTGAGTATTGTGAACAGATTTGGGCTCTTCCTCTAAGAAAAGATTTGCTAGCATTGGAGAGGATTCAATGGAGGTTCACAAGGATAATGCTGGGAATGAAAGGGTTATTATATGAGGAACACCTGATGGCTGTGGGTCTGTACTTACTAGAATTCAGAAGGATGGGGGGGGGGGTCTCATTGAAACCTTTTAAATGTTGAAAGGCCTAGACAGAGCAGATGTGGAAAGGATGTTTCCTATGGTGGGGGAGTCTAGAACAAGAGGGCACAGCCTCAAGATAGAGGGATGTCCATTTAAAACAGAGATTGGAGGTGACATCGGGTGCATGACAACTGTGGCAAGGCTTGCAAGATATTACTTCCTACAAAACGAAACCCAATAGCATGAATGGCAGCGATGCTTCACTACCAGATGAACTCAATGCCTTCTATGCCCGCTTTGAAAGGGAGAACACAACTACAGCTGTGAAGATCCCCGCTGCACCTGATGACCCTGTGATCTCTGTCTCAGAGGCCGATGTTAGGCTGTGTTTAAAGAGAGTGAACCCTCGCAAAGTGGAAGGTCCAGATGGAGTACCTGGTAAGGCTCTGAAAACCTGTGCCAACCAACTAGCGGGAGTACTCATGGATATTTTCAACCTCTCACTGCTACGGGCAGAATTTCCCACTTGCTTCAAAAAGGCAATAATTATACCAGTGCTTGAGAAGAACAATGTGAGCTGCCTTAATGACTATCGCCCGGTAGCACTCACATTGACAGTGATGAAATGCTTTGAGAGGTTGGTCATGGCTAGACTGAACTCCTGCCTCAGCAAGTTCTTGGACCTGTTGCAATTTACCTATTGCCACAATTGGTGAACGGCAGATGCAATTTCAATGGCTCTACACATGGCTTTAGACCACCTGGACAACACAAACACCCATGTCAGGATGCTGTTCATCGACTATAGCTCAGAATTTAATACCATCATTCCCACAATCCTGATTGAGAAGTTGCAGAACCTCGGTCTCTGTATCTCCCTCTGTAATTGGATCCTCGACTTTCTAACCGGAAGACCACAATCTGTGCAGATTGGTAATAACATATCCTCCTCACTGATGATCAACACTGGTGCACCTCAGGGGTGTGTACTTAGTCCACTGCTCTACTCTCTATATACACATGACTGTGTGGCTAGGCATGACTCAAATACCATCTGTATATTTGCTGATGATACAACCATTGTTGGTAGAATCTCAGGTGGTGACAAAGAGGATGTACAGAAGTGAGATATGCCAACTTGTGGAGTGGTGTTGCAGCAACAACCTGGCACTCAACGTCAGTAGGACAAAAGAGCTGATTGTGGACTTCAGGAAGGGTAAGACGAAGGGACACATACCAATCCTCAGAGAGGGATCAGAAGTGGAGAGAGTGAGCAGTTTCAAGTTCCTGGGTGTCAAGATCTCTGAGGATCTAACCTGGTCTCAACATATTGGTGCAGTTATAAAGAAGGCAAGACAGCAGCTATACTTTATTAGGAGTTTGAAGAAATTTGGTACGTCTACAAATACACTCAAAAACTTCTATAGACGTACCGTGGAGAGCATTCTGACAGGCTGCATCACTGTCTGGTATGGAGGGGCACAGGACCGAAAGAAGCTGCAGAAGGTTGTAAATTTAGTCAGCTCTATCTTGGTTACTTGCCTATAAAGTACCAGGACATCTTCAAGGAGTAGTGTCTCAGAAAAGGCAGCATCCATTATAAAGGAACTCCAGCACCCAGGGCATGCCCTTTTCTCACTGTTACCATCAGGAAGGAGATACAGAAGCCTGAAGGCACACACTCAGTGATTCAGGAACAGCTTCTTCCCCTCTGCCATCTGATTCCTAAATGGACATTGAACCCTTGGACGCTACCTCACTTTTAAAAATATACATTATTTATATTTTTTGCACAATTTTTAATCTATTCAATATACATATACAGTATAAAATAAATGGAATAGGAGCTATTTATTTATTTATTTATTCTTTTATACTACGTATTGCATTGAACTGCTGCTGCTAAGTTAACAAATTTCACGTCACATGCCGGTGATAATAAACCTGATTCTGATTCTGAGATGTGGACAAATTTCTTTAGCCAGAGGGTGGTGAATTTGTGGAATTTGTTACCACAGGCAGCTGTGGAGATCAGGTCATTGGGTGTATTTAAGGCAGTGCTGATAGATTCTTGATTGGATACAAAATCAAAGGTTACAGATAGAAGACCAGGGAGTGAGGCTGACGAGGGGATAAAAGGATCATCTATGATTGAATGGTGGTGCAGAGTCGATGGGCCAAATGGCCTAATTCTGCTCCCAATGCTTATGTCTTAAACAAAGAAATGCATAAAGTGCAACATGTCTCTAAAGATTCGCTTTCTGCTTTCCCATTTAAACTTCCTCCCTGCAGATTTTGGCGCTGTCAGTGACGGGCACAGTGAAAGGTTTCACCAGGACATTGTGGTCATGGAGAAACGGTATAAGGCAACTGGAATCCATCAAAGCTGGCTGATTATTGTTGGGCACTTAAATGAGAAGCATCAGGCACTGAGTACGAATGAAAATCATCAACAAAACATTTTTAGCTTGGTTGAACTATTGCAAAGCATCAAACGTATTGTATTCAACAAAACAATTAAACGTATTATATTCAATAGAAGTTCATTTCCTGTTTCTCAGAATTCCTACCTGATACAAATACTCTGAAATTATATTAGTGTTCAACTTCAAGTGGTCTATCATAAACAAGAAAAATTCTGAAGAATCAACACATTGGAAAAAATCTTGTTGTTGTGTTATTGTCACATGTAGCAAGATACAGTGAAACATTCTGCACACCAACCTTATAGATCAGTTCACATCGATTCATAGAATCTTAGAACACTACAGCACAGAATCTGGCCCTTCAGCCATTCTGGTCCATGTCAAACTATGAATCTGCGTAGTCCACTTGGTCCCAATCTGGTGTCCATGGACCCCTTGCTTAATGATATTGGTCCATGACATAAAAAGAGATTGGGAACCCCTGGCCCAGCCCCATTGACCTGCACCTGGAAAATAGCCCTCCAAACCTGTCCCATCCATGTACCTATCCAAACTCCTCTTAAACGTTGAAATCAACCCCGTATCCACCACCTGCGCTGGCAGCTCCTTCTGCACTCTCATCACCCTCTGAGTGAAAGAGTTTCCCCTCGTTCCCCTTAAATATTTCACCTTTCACCCTCAATCCATGACCTTTAGTTTTTGTCTCACTCAGCCTGAATGGAAAAACTTGTTTGCATTTACCCCATCAATACCCCTCTTAATTTTGTAAACCTCCTTGTAAGTTTTGTAAATTTTCTCTGCACTCTTTCAATCTTATTGACATCTTTCCTGTATAACATCAGAACAGCATGTTTTGCTGTTATAAGATGATTGAGTCTAATACTGTACAACAAAATGGACTCTTGATCTCACAATCTATCTTGTTATGGCTTTGCACCTTATCGTCTGACTTTTCTGCACTTTCTCTGTAACTGTAACACTTTAATCTACATCCTGGTATTGTGTTCCCTTGCACTACCTTGATGCACTGTTGCAATGAAATGATCTGTATGAACAGTATCGAAGACAAGTTTTTCACTGTACCTTGCTATATATGACAATAATGAACCAATTTACCAATTGAATTAGTTTTTTAAATAGATCAGGTTTGTCGATATTACTTTTTCCAAGACTGTGAGAATTTTTGCCCTTACTCGTTGCTCTGTGATAGTCCATTATGGGCACAGCCCTCCCCACCACTGACAAGATCTACAGGAGGCCCTGCCTCAAGAGGGTGGCATGTACTTTCAAGGATCGCCCCACTGAGGTCATGTCCTCTCCTCGTAGCTACTGTCGCAATAGGTACAGGGACCTGAAGTCCCACACCACCAAGTTCAGGAACAGCCATTGTCAGCCAGCCATTAGTTCAAAAGTTCAAAGTTCAGAGTTCAAAGTAAATTTATAATCAAAGTACGTATATATCACCATACACAACCCTGAGATTCGTTTTCTTGTGGGCATTCATGGTAAACACAAAGAAACACTGTAGAGTCAGTGAAAAACTACACACAAGACGGACAAACAACAATGTGCAAAAGACAACAAACTGTACAAAAGACAAAAATGAAAATAATAAAATGAAAATAAGCAATAAATATCAAGAACATGAGATGAAGAGTCCTTGAAAGTGAGTCCATAGTTTGTGGGAACAGTTCAGTGATGGAGCTTCAGTAAAGTTATTCCCTTTTATTCAAGAGCCTGTTGGTTGAGGGGTAATAACTGTTCCTGAACCTAGTGGTGTGAGTCCTGAGGCTTCTGTATCTTCTTTCTGTTGGTTGAGGGGTAATAACTATTCCTGAACCTGGTGGTGTGAGTCCTGAGGCTCCTGTATCTTCTTTCTGTTGGTTGAGGGGTAATAACTGTTCCTCACTGGTTGTGTGAGTCCTGAGGCTCCTGTATCTTCCTCCTGTTGGTTGAGGGGTAATAACTGTTCCTGAACCTGGTGTTGTGAGTCCTGAGGCTCCTGTATCTTCCTCCTGTTGGTTGAGGGGTAATAACTGTTCCTGAACCTGGTGGTGTGAGTCATGAGGCTCCTGTACCTTCTTCCTGATGGTTGAGGGGTAATAACTGTTCCTGAACCTGGTGGTGTGAGTCATGAGGCTCCTGTACCTTCTTCCTGATGGTTGAGGGGTAATAACTGTTCCTGAACCTGGTGGTGTGAGTCATGAGGCTCCTGTACCTTCTTCCTGATGGTTGAGGGGTAATAACTGTTCCTGAACCTGGTGGTGTGAGTCATGAGGCTCCTGTACCTCCCTCCTGATGGCAGCAGTGAGAAGAGAGCATGTCCTTGATGATGGACACTGCTTTCCTGCAACACCACTTAGGTTTTTGAACCAATTTGCACAACTCTAATCGCCTCCCCAGCAAAGGAACTCAACAGACCATCTTTGGCACTACCATATTTATTTAGAGATACAGTGCAGAACAGGCCCTTCTGGCCTAACGAGCTCTGCTGCCCAGCAACGCAACAATCTAACCTAATCACAGGACAATTGACAATGACCAATTAACCTGCTAACTGATACATCTTTAGACTGTGGGGGGAAACCGGACTACCCGGAGGAAACACACTCATTCACAGGGGGCATGTAGGAACTCCTTAGAGACGGCACTGGAATTGAAGTCCGATGTCTGAAATCTGTAATAGTGTCACACTACTGTAACGCTCTGGAGTCCCCATAGTGTCCTGACGGCAGTGGTGAGAAGAGAGCATGGCCTGGATGCTGCTTTCCTGCGATAGTGTTCAGGCCCTTACACCGACATACAAAACCTTACTCAGAGCCTGAGCAACAGACCACCTCCATGGTCTACGATTGTGCTTTTCTGCATTAATATCTTTCTATTTCTTCACTGCCTTGAATATATTTATTTATTTATTATTTATGTTCTTTTTGTGGTCTGTACTTACGTGGGTGTGATGCTGTTGCATGCTTCTCATCGCTCCTGTCCCTCACAATAAATTGGGCTTGACTGACTTGATACGTCACTCTAGGCACGGCCATTGTCAGTTCTTCATTACCGAGTGAGGTGTCCCAGCAAATCACAAATGCTGATGCTGGAAATCCAGGGCAGCACACACAAAATGCTGGAAGAACTCAGCAGGCCAGTCAGCATCTGTGGAAATGAATAAACAGTCAACGTTTCAGGCCGATAACCTTCATCAGGTCTGGAAAGGAAGGGGGAAAGATGCCAGAATAAAGAGGCAGTGCGGAGGGGAAGGGCAAACTAGATGATGATAGGTGAAGGTAGGTGGGTGGGGGAGGGGGAACAAAGTGAGAAGCTGGGAGGTGATAGGTGGAAAAGATCAAGAGATGGAGAGGAAGGAATCTGATAGGAGAGGACAGAGGACCGCGGGAAAAAGGCAAATAGGAAGAGCACTAGGGGAGGTGATAGGCAGGTGAGGAGAGGAGGTAAGAAGTCACGATGGGAATTGAAGAAGATGGAAAAGGGAAGGGGGGAACAATTACCAGAATTTGAGGAAATCAATGTTCGTATCATTGGGTTGGGGGCTACCCGGACAGAATATGAGGTGTTGCTGAGGGTGACATCTTTACGGCAGAGAGGTGGCCATGAACTGACATGTTGTAATGGGAATGGGGATCGGATTTAAAAATGTAGCCATTGTGAAATTCCGCTCTTAGTGGACGGAACTGAGGTGCCAAGTTCACTCAGTACGGGGGCAATAAGGTTGGGTAAGGTGCCAGCCTGATACTGTAGTTACGTAGGGAAACCAAACTGGCATTCGGATAGTGTCTTTCACCTACCCAAGAATGCCTCACAGCCAATAAAATGCACTTAGAAATCTAATGTAGGTAAAGTTGCCTCACAGATCCAGTGGCCCATGTTCGATCCTGACCTCAGGCACTGTCTCAGTGGAGTTTGCAGGTTCTCACTGTGAAGGTTTCCCTTGGGTGCTCCCACATCCCAAAGGCATGAAGATCGGTAATTTGGGTGAGGGGTTGAACCTATGGAGTGTTGAAGGGAATAGGGTCATAAAGTTATACAGCACAGAAACAGGCTATTCAGCACATCTTGTCCGTACTGACCAAGTCGCCTAACTGAACCTGTCCCATTTGCCTGCCTTTGGGCCAGTATAGCAGCCAACATAATCAGAAGCCCCTTCCACCCTGGACAATCTCTCTTCTCCCTCTCCTACTGGGCGGGAGATACAAAAGCCTGAAAGCACACACCATCAGTCTCAAGGACTGATGATCTGGTGATCACACAGGGGTGTATAAAGTCCTGAGGGGCATAGATAGGGTAAATGCATATGTTGTTTTCGCAGGGCTGGGAACATAAAACTAAAGTGCATCAGTTTAGGTGAGGGGGAAAGAACTCGATGGGCATTTTTAATGCACATAGGTGGTATAAACTTCTATAGATGTGTAGTGGAGACAGTATTGACTAGCTGCATCATGGCCTGGTATGGGACCACCAATGCCTTTGAATGGAAAATCCTGCAGATGGTAGCTGATTCGACCCAGTACGTCGTGAGTAAAACCCTTCCAACCGTAGAGCACACTTGCATGAAACATTGACGCGGGAAAGCTGCATCCATTATCAGAGATCCTCACCACCCAGGCCATGCTCTTTTCTCACTGCCACCATCAGGTAGAAAGTACAAGTACCCAGGACTCGCACCACCCGATTCAGGAACAGTTCCTACCCCTCAATCATCAGGCTCTTTAACAAAAGGGAATAACTACACTCACTTGCCATCCATTGAGAAGTTCCCACAACCAGAGGTCTCACTTTAAGGACTCTTTATCTCATTATCTCATGTTCTCATCATTTATTGTTGTTTATTTATATCTGCAATTGCACAGTTTGTTGTGTTTTGCATTCTGATTGATCATCCATTGATCCTTTTATAGCCACTATTCTATAGACTTGTTATGTCCACAGGAAAATGAATCTTAGGATAATAAGTGGTGAATATATGCATTTAAATAATAAGATTTACATTGAACTTTGACTTTGATCTTCATAAATATGTGAAACAAACTGCACGAGGAAGTGGTTGAGACGGGTCCAATACAAAGCTTAAATGACACCTGGGCAGAAACATGGATCAAAAAGAATTAGAGGATAATGGACCACTCACCTTTGCGCTGAACTGGATTCCACAGCTCACGTTCTGTGTATTATTTGTGTACTTTTTTTATTGTTTACATGATTTGTTCTGTTTTTACACATTGGATGTTTGACCATCTTTGTTTTTTTTTATAAATTCTACTGTGTTTCTTGTTTTGTGGCTGTCTGCAAGAAGATGAATCTCAAGGTTGTATGTGGTATACTTACTTTGATAACAAATGTACTTTGAACTTTGAAACTCTAGCTCAGAGGGATCATCTTGGCTGGCATGGACCAGTTGGGCTGTAGGGCCTCTTTCTGTGCTCCATGACTCTGTGACACTGCTGGTCACATCTATCTCTTCTCGCCAGCCCTTCCCTCCATCAATCTGAGCTCAAAGAGTAATGTGATACTGTGGGCAATGTTTGCTGGCTTCCCACTGCCTTCTGAATGGATTTCTTAATTGTCATTACTCACGTTCAGAAACAGAATCCAGTTTAATATCACCGGCATATGTCATGAAATTTGCTGTTGTGCATTAGCAGTATATTGCAATAATAATAATAATAATAACTGGAAATCACAGTAAAAAGTGTCCTGGAGCTGACAGAGTTCACAATTTTCTGCAGCTTATTTTGATCCTCTGCAGTTCTCTGCACCCCTTCCGTTCCCGAGTTACTGGATTTATTGAGTTTACCCACAAGAAAATGAATCTCTGGATTGTATATGGTAACATATATGGATTTTGATAATAAATTTACTTTGAACTTTGATCTTTGAGACTGCTTACTCAAGATGAACAGGAGCCAGATAAAGCAGGATATTTAAACAATCCCGGTCTAATTTTCCTGCATTTAGAGCAGATTTTAATAGCCGTGTTTGTCAAACATTTATTTTATTCTGTAAAATAAAAGATCCCTGAAGATTAATAGGAGATATCTGAAGATGTGAAGATCTCTGTAACATAATGATAAGAAAAGCAGACACACTGCAAGTTTATAATCCCAGTGCATGCTGAATTGTGAGATATGCGTTTTATTCTGTAAAGAACAAACTCTGGGTTGGTTGCTTTGTAAGTCACAGAAAGTTCCATTTCATTAAAAATTTAAGTTCCAATAATTCCAATTAACAAGCAGCACAGTAGCGAAGTGGTCAACACCATCGTTTTACAGCACCAGTGATCCGGGATCAATTCCCACCACTGCCTGAAAGGGGTTTGCACGTTCTTCTCCTGACCGCGTGGGTTTTGTCTGGGCGCTCTGGTTTCCTCCCACAGTCTAAAGCCCCACATTAGGGTTAGTGAGGAGCAGCAATGCTATGTTGGCAACACCTGCACGCTGCCACCAGCAAGGTCCTCACTGAGGAACATGTGACAAATATATCTCATCTTTAAATCTCCGTATTTCCTAACGTACCTACAACAGGTAACCGGAGGAGATGAGATTTCAAAATCTCTAGAAGATTTGTCAAGCACACACAAAGCCTTTCTAACTCTGTCTATCTAAATGCTGGTAGTTTCAGTCCCTGAGAATTTCCTCCAGTAACTTCCCCACTACTGATGTCGGGCTGACCAGCCTAAATTCCCTGGAATTTCATTGCTACCCTTTCTACACAACAGAATGACATTAGCCATCCTTCAACCGTGGCTAAGCCAATATCTCAGCAAGGACCTTTTCATTTTCCTCTCGAGGTTCTCATAAACTCCAAGATGCACTCAGTCTTAATTTGTGGTAAATACCTCCTGCATAGCAACATGAGAGGTGGCAGTGGGGAGATACGTCTCTACCAAAGGAGGTATAGGGTGCTCCTTGCCTCTGCTAACCTGAAGGACACTCTTGGGCAAGGTGTAGCACCAGCTTAGCTCCCCAATCAGGGTCATGTGAAGCAAGGGAGCAGGTGGTGGATGGTCCTATGAGCAGCTGATGCATATCACAAGTCCTGGTTATGCAACCACTAATTCCAGGCGGACAAATTCTGAAGAGTATCGACAATGGCTGAGGACTCCTGTTTTGTAAAGATACTTCCCAGAAGGCAATGGAAAACCACTTCTGTAGAAAAATTTGCCAAGGACAATCATGATCCTGGAAAGACCATGATCGCTCACGTCACACAACACGGCACATAACAAACAAACAAACCAGTAATATGGTTGTCCACCAAAACACTTGCAGTTGTTTCCCATCTCTTGAGCAGCCATGATTTTACCCTCAGCAAACACCGAGGGGAGATCTTCATTACATATATTTTTGGGCACTATGGTATTATAGCAGTTAGTACAATACTATTATGGCTGGGGACCTTCCGGAGTTTGGAGTTCAATTCCAGTACTGCCTGTAGGGAGTTTGTATGTTCCCCCAGTGTGAGTGCTTGTCTTTCCTCTGGGTGCTCTGATTTCCTCCCACAGTCCAGAGATGTACCAGGTGGTAGGTTAACTGGTGATTGTAAATTGTCCTGTGATTAGGCTAGGGTTAAATCGGTGGTTTACTGGGTAGTGCGGCTTGGTGGGCCAGTAGGGCCTGTTCTGCCCTATATCTCTAAATAAACATCCCAGACATCTCCTGTGGCTCACAATATAGGAGGCCCTGGTCATCTCTAGGGGACCTTTATTCCTAGTGACCCTTCTACTCTTTATATAGCTGTAGAACCTTGAATCCTAATATAGCTATCATCCACCATCATTATAAATCTAGCAGAACTTAGTCTGTGAGCTTGGGGACCACACTGCATGTATAATCCCTCTTGCGTTTCTGAAAAACATTCTTTGGAAACATAGAAACTGGGAAATCAGGAGGCGTACACCACAAAAAGCTGTAAGAAATTGCAGAGAGTTGTGGACACAGCTCAGTACATCACGGAAAACTACTCTCCATGGACACTTCTCGCTGCTTCGGTAAAGCAGCCAACATAATCAAAGATCACATCCACCCCAGACGTTCTCCCCTCTCCCCTCGAGTGGAAGATGCAAAATCCTGAAAGCATGTTCCACCAGGGTCAAGGACAGATTCTATCTGTTAGATTAATAGGATAAGATCAACTTTTGACCTCACAGTCTACCTCATTATCTGTTTGCACTGCACTTTCACTGTAATGGTAACACTTTGTTCTACCCTGATGCACAGATGGAAATATCTGTCTAGAAGGCATATAAACAAAAAGCTTTTCACTCCATCTTGCAAATGTGTCAATAATAAATCAATTATCAAGTATTTGGGTGGTGGAGTGGAGATACGTCTCTACCAAAGGAGGTGCAAGGCCCTCCTACCCCCTGCTAGCCTGCAGGTCACCCTTGGGCAAGGTGTTGCACCTGCTTAGCCCCGATCAGGGTCACGTGAAGCCATGGGAGCTGGTGGTGGTTGGTTGTATGAGCAGCCGGTGCAGATCACAAGTCCTGGTTATGTGACCACTGATGCCAGGCAATCTCTGAAGAATTTCGATAATAGCTTGGGTTCTGTCCAGTAGGCAACTAAGGCAAATCACACCTGTCGAAAAATTTGCCAAGAAAAATCACAGTCATGGAAAGACCACAATCACCCATGTCAAACAACATGGTGCACAAATTACGTTAATTTCAAGATTCAAAGTTCATAGTAAATGTATTATCAAAATACATGTATGTCATCATTAGATTCATTTTCTTGTGGGCATACTCAATAATTTCATAATAGAATAATAACCATAAAAGACCACACCAACTTGGCTGTTGAGCCAGTGTGCAAAAGACAACAAACTGTGCAAATACAAAAAGAAGGGAATAATAATAAGTTAACAAATAAGCTATAAATATCAAGAACATGATTACTATTTTCAATCCCTACAAATTACATGCCACCAGAAGTTTTTGCGGACTTGACAGATTTTTCAAGTTCATCCACTAAACAGTTTAAATTTGTGTTCTCATGTCTGCTTTCTCCTTTTCAAGGTGACTGAGGTCCTATTAGAGTCCATTATCTACAGCTGCGCTCAAACTGCGCTCTTCTCGGATGGTGGGTTCTCACTCTTTGGAACTCACTGAGCGGCACGCTCTTCGGTATCTGCAGGAGTGGCTAGGAAGACATGTGCCTTTGGGGTGTGGTCCTGAGGATGACCCGATTCCTCACCGAGGTCATCGACTGAAGCGTCATGGGAGTTTGAAACATCCAGACAATGGGTGTGGCTCTCCCTTGTTACTGTGAGAGAGAGACTATTGAGATGTCAATAGATGGGATGAACAGTAGTTTTTGATGGACTATAGATGTGGGAGTATTGGAGGTCAGGCGGGGCTCTTGGACTCTGCTCCATGTTTGAAGTCCAGCAATGTGCATGTGGGCTAAATGTTTTCAGATATCGGATAGCAGATCAGTGAGGAGAAGAGCTGGTGACCTTCCCCAGATCAGCAAGTCATCGGCATGTTCTGAGATTAGAGTTCCATGTGGGCAAGAGGAATGAGTGATGGTGACTCCCTAAGTATGTGAATTGGTGAGACCAGAGCTTGAGGTCTAGTGTTCGGAGCCCTGACATCGACGAGGCTGGAGTTTGAGGTCTAGTGTTCAGGGTCCCAACATTAGCAACACTGGATTTTGAGGCTGGGTGTTTGGGGTTTGAATACCAGCGAGACTGAAGTTCAAGGCCTAATGTTTAGGATACCAACATCTCCAAGGTTGGAGTTCAAGGCCTGGAGTTTGTGTTCTCATTCAGGGTCCTCATTCATCATCATCGGCAAGTCCTGGGGTCAATATCAATCAACACCAAAAGGTCAATTGGATATCCGACAGCTGAACCCCGATAACTGGAACCTGGGCCTGTGAGACCTCTGGGGGAAATCAAAGCCAAATGTTTGTAAATTCACCACTCTGATGGAGGCTGAAGGCTGGAGACGGCCTGTACTGGGATAGGAGACCTGTGAATATGTGCTTTGGAGGAATGGGGCTTGTTTAGCTGTTGCTGTTCTGTTTTGTTGTGGTCTATGTTGTTCTGCTGAGTGTTGTGGGCCTTATGTAGGTCGAGAATGAGTGGCAACACTTGTGGTCTGTCCCAAGAATATAAGACCATAAGATCCTAAGACACAGGAGCAGAATTAGGCCATTCAGCCCATCAAGTCTGCTCTGCCATTCCATCATAGCTGATCCTAATTCCCACTCAATTCCATACACCTGCCTTCTCACCATATCCTCTGATGCCATGACTGATCAGGAAACAATTAACTTCCGCCTTAAATATACCCACAGACTTGGCCTCCACTACTGTCTGTAGGAGAGTATTCCACAGATTCACTACTCTCTTGCTAAAAAAATTCTTCCTTACCCCTGTTCTAAAAGGTCACTCCTCAGCTTTGAGGTTGCGCCCTCTAGTTTTGGATACCCCCACCATAGGAAATATCTTCTCCACATCTGCCCTATCTAGTCCTTTCAATATTTGGTAGGTTTCAATGAGATCCCCATGCATTCTTCTAAATTTCAGCTAGTACAGGCCCATATTGTTAGGTTGTGCTGGTTGTTAATGCAAAATACAACTTTCACTGTATGCTTTGATGTACACGTGACAGATATATGAACTTAAATCTGAATCTGAATCTGCACATGTTGTGTCTCTGCACAATTACGTATCAGTTAAGTAAAAGCACAGAGGTGGGAGATGGCTTTAACTGGTGTATTCACATGGCAACGAGAGAGAGAGAGAGAGAGAACAATGCACATGTGCAGACAACAGATCAATACGTAGTGCTAAGGGGGGAGTCACTGGTCTAAAGGAAATAGATCCATACATTGTGCTTTCACCCCCTTTAGATTAATGCAACATAAACTGTATATGTACAAAACATTCAATTTACCTTTCATAGACCCATACTCCAAATAAACATGCTTTCACAATATCTGTCCACAACGAACTTCACAGTTCTGAAGGTTCAGTCTCTTGGGTGGCACTCTGTTTCTTTCAGGATCACGCCTCTGGACCTGTGGAGTGGCATCAGGTTTGGTAGGTGTCTTGGTCTAAGACAATGTTATCAGCTTCCAATGTCACATTGCTGTCAGTGACATGATCATCACTGAGAGGTAATAATGTGTCCGTCTTATTGATGGCAATTGACTTAGGTGTGTTCTTTGGTTGATCATCCAGTATCTGGTCCACATGATGTCTTCACGTCTGACCTCCAACATCCATTGGGCACATCAGTGGTTCAGTTCTTGTAGCTATCCTATTGGGTGCCCTCTTGTCTTCTCAGTAATCACGTACTTGGACTTTCTGTCCAATCTCAAAGGTCCTTGCTGATTCACTTGGCAACTTGCAGAACTGTTTATTCTGCACTGGTTTCAAGAGGTCTCAGATTCCTGCTCATGAACAACATTGCAGGTATTTGATTTGTCTTCGCATGAACAGAGTTCCGATACACAAAAAGGAAGTCGTCCACTTTGTGCTGTAGAGAAATATCCTCCTAGTACATAGCTTTAATGGACTTCTTGAAGGTTTGGATAAACCTTTCAGTTAACCCATTTGTTGCTGGGTGCTGAGGAGCTGATTTGAAATGACTGATGCCATTTTTCTTCATGAACAGTTGGAATTCTTCTGACATGTATTGTGGCCTGTTGTCACTCACAATTTGTTCTGGTAAGCTGTTTCTGGTGAAGATAGTCCTCAGGGCAGAGACAGTCTTTGCTGAGGTGGTTACTGTGCCTGTTGTCTTGTTTATTATTTATTGTAATGCCTGCACTGTTTTGTGCACTTTATGCAGTCCTGGGTAGGTCTGTAGTCTCGTGTACTCTTTTTTTATGTTGTTTTACGTAGTTCAGTGTAGTTTTTGTATTGTTTCATGTAGCACCATGGTCCTGAAAAACGTTGTTTTGTTTTTACTGTGTACTGTACCAGCAGTTATGGTCGAAATGACAATAAAAAGTGACTTGACTTGACTTGATGTCGTCAGCATTGCTGTGTTGTTTGGTACCCTCGAACTCTAGGTCAGAAGAGTGGGCTCCTACGAATAGACCCAATGAATTCCTTCCTGGGATTGAAACTGAACACAAGGGGCTGCTGATCTGTCACCAGCATAAACCTTTGTCCATAGAGGTAGTGGTGGAACTTCTTTATTGCCCATTCTAGACTAAGGGGCTCTCAGTTGATCTGTCCATTGTTGCCTTCTGTGCTTGTCACTGATCTTGAAGCAAATGCAATTGAGTTTTCAGATCCATCTTTCATAGTGTGATAAAATGGCTCCAATGCCATGGGGCCACATCGCACACCAGTCTGATGGGCAGGGCTGAACAGTTCATCAGATTTTATTACAACACACACAAAATGCTGGTGGAACACAGCAGGCCAGGCAGCACCTATAAGGAGAAGCACTGTCGACGTTTCGGGCTGAGACCCTTCGTCAGGACTAACTGAAGGGAAAGATACTAAGAAATTTGAAAGTAGTGGGGGGAGGGGGAAATGCAAAATGATAGAGAAGACCGGAGGGGGTGGGATGAAGCTAAGAGCTGGAAAGGTGATTGGCGAAAGTGATACAGAGTTGGAGAAGGGAAAGGATCATGGGACAGGAGGCCTCAGGAGAAAGAAAGGGGGGGGGGGGGAGCACCAGAGGGAGATGGAGAACAGGCAGAGTGATGGGCAGAGAGAGAGAGAAAAAAACAAACAACTAAATATGTCAGGGATGGGTTAAGAAGGGGAGGAGGGGCATTAACGGAAGTTAGAGAAGTCAATGTTCATGCCATCAGGTTGGAGGCTACCCAGCTGGTATATAAGGTGTTGTTCCTCCAACCTGAGTGTGGCTTCATCTTGACAGTAGAGGAGGCCATGGATAGAGATATAAGAATGGGAATGGGACGTGGAATTAAAATGTGTGGCCACTTGGAGATCCTGCTTTCTCTGGCGGACAGAGCTTAGGTGTTCAGCAAAACGGATTTTATTTTTATTTCAGATTTTATTAGTCTCTTTGTTTCCTTGAATGCTTTTTCACGTCTTTCTGACCATTCCCACTTTGCTCCTGTTTGTTACAGTACGTTCAATGGATGCAGCACTGTAGCAATGATTGAGAGAAACCGGTGGTATTAGTTTATAAGGCCCAGGTAAGATCTGAGTTGTAGTACATTTTCTGGTTTGGGTGCCTGTAGCACTGCTTCAATCTTCTCCTGTGACTTATGTAAGCCACGCTTCTCAATGCATGTCCACAATATGAGATTCCATTCTTGAAACACTCACATTTCTCTCTCTTTGCATGTAGGCCATACTCACTCAGCCTGGTACACACTTTACCAAGGCTCTGGAGGTGCTCTTCATCGTTCTGGCCAGTCATGATGATGTCATCAAGGTAACATTGTGTTCCTGGGATATCTTGGAACACTTGGTCCATTGCTCTTTGCCAAACTGTTGGCGCTGATGTGATGCCAAAGATGAGGCAATTTTACTGGAACAGTACCTTGTGAGTTTTGATTGTGAGAGACTTCTTTCTTGACTCCTTAATCTCCATTTGTAGATAGGGTTGTGTCAAGTCAATCTTTGAAAACCTCTCTCTACCTGCCAAAGATGCAAAAATGTCTTCCATTCGTGGCAGGAGATGCTACACAGTATGCAGAACGGGGTTGATGCTCACCTTGAAATCCCCACATATGTGAATAGTCTTGGCCTTCCCTTTCTTGATCACTGGAACAATGGGTGTGGCCCAATTGCTCCATTCAACCTTGGAGAGAATTCCAGATACCTCCAAGCTCTGCAGTTCGGCATCCACTTTAGGACGTGGTGTGTAAGGTGCTTCATGAAATCTTGGTGTTGCTGTTTCATCCAGTTCAATTCTGGTCTTCATGCCTTTGAGTTTACTAATCCCTTTCTTAAACATCTTCTTACTAGCATTAAGCAGCTGTGCCAATCTCTGGTTAGTGCTACAATTTGGGCTGCCATTCCATGTTGATGTCACACTGAAAGCTTTGATTGAGCACCTGTCAAGTTAGATTTTCCTCAGCCATTCACATCCAAAAAGTGCTGGCCCTCCATTTTCCAATACATAAAGCTGGTGTGCTTGGCCTCCATATGTCACATTTACTTCATTTTGCCTTTGGGAGACACTTTTTCTCCTGTGTAAGTCTTTAGCATCATTGAGGTCTTCTCTAATTGTATCTTAGAAAACATAGTCTTTTGTAGTCAGCCTTTGGAATTACGGACAAAGCTGACCCTGTATCCAGTTCCATTTTCAGTTTTACACCAGGCACATCTATTGTGATCCAGATGATCTTTGAATCTTCTTCAGTTATACTATGCCGTTCTAGGCATGACAGTTCACTTTTGTCAGACTCTGTGTTGTCTGATTCTGTTTTACATTCGGTAACTTTATGCATTTGCTTAGTATTATATTTGAGACTTTTCACTCAGTTGTCCTTTGTCTGTCTTGCACACTCTCTCTATGTGACCTTGTCTGTGACACTTTCTGCAGAATTTTTCTTTGACCCATCAGCCATTTGCATCATGAGAGGATTTGCCACATTGATAACATTTTTGGTTTTTTGCACCATTCAGGGACATTTTGTGCATTTCACATTCTAACCTTTTCTGTAGTTCTGAATCCTTTGCTGCAGTCTCCAACGATATTCCAGTGGTCAATGCCCGTTCTAAGGTTAGGTCTCTTTCTGCCAGTAGCCTCATTTGAGTGCTTTGACTATGCATGCCACATCCAAGCCTGTCCCTTAATGCATCAGAAAATCCATCTCTAAAGTCACAGTACTTGAAAAGTGTGTACAGTTCTGCAATGTACCCAGAAAGGTTTTCATCTTTTGACTGGTTTCTTTTGTAAAATCTAAACTTCTCGGCTATTACCAGTGGTTCAGGACTCAAGTGATTTTGTAAAATTGTAACAATTTCACCAAACTTCTTGCTTGCTGGCTTTTCAGCAATTAGTAAGTTGTGTAAGAGACTGCACATTCTTGGGCCCGTGAAGAAGTGTAGGGGTTTTCTTTCGTTCCTCCCTGTTGTTCACGTTAAATAGAAGCATGCTCGCAGGAGATGACTAATTGGTGTATTTACATTGCAACAAGAGATAGAGCACAATGCACATATGTAGACAATAGATCAATACATAGTGCTAAGGGGGGGGGGGGGGTCATTGCTCTAAAAGAAATAGATCATTGCAGTATGGATGGTGTTTTTCCAGTATCTCAATTTTTGAGACAGTAATGAACCAATTTGCCAATTAAGGTCCAAGCAATCGTCAATGTCCTCCATTCTTGCAGCCTGCTTTAAAATTCCACAGTGTAGCTGACAACAGAATAACAGTTTGGCCAATTACTGTAGTGCTCTCTGATTCTGTGGCTCTGTGACACTTCCTCACCCACCCCTCCTGACCCCACAGTCAATTTAGCCCATCTCCTCTGCTGGGAAATAGACCGCTGACAGCAGCTCTCTGGAGTCATAGAGTCATAATCAAAGAGAAGCATTGCACATCTTCTATCCTTTCAAGTTGTCCCTAGATGTAGCTAATTGAAGATCCTTCCTTTTGCAGGAATAAGGTCTTTGGACTTTCTGATGGTGTTTCTGAACTCTGCATTTTTATGGGAAGGGTTGTTAACTCCATGTCCAATCCTCCTCCTTCCACAGCTGGGCTTGGGACTGTCCATGGTGGAGTTTCTGGCCTCACACCCCTTCACTGATTCCTTGGATACAATTTCCTCCAATGTTCTTGTGGTTCAAAGTATTTCATGTTGAATGAATCTTTCAGGCTTAAGGGAATTAACTGCTGGTGTGTTAAACAGGGCAGCGGTGAAGACTCAGTCAGCATATGTTCGTAAGAAAACACCTTTATTACTTCCTCACTGAACTTTGGGTGACTCACAAATCCTCACCAGTTGTTTTAGGAATCGGCCCAGTGAGCGGGCTGCCCAACTGGATTTACTCTGTTTTCCTTAGTGGGAGGCAAACACCATTCACAACCTATTTTAGACTGCTTGCTGTGTCCTGGCCAGTCTTTCTCAGTGATCTGTCCAAAAATTTGGTGTCTATAATTATTAACTAAATGGAGAAGGGCAAAAACGTTCTTAAACAGGGATACAAAATGCTGGAGAAACTCAGCATGTCAGGAAGTACCAATGGAGGGGAATGAACAGTCGACCTTTCAGGCCAAGATTCTCCATTAGGTGTTCAGTATAAGTAGGGTTAACACAACACTATTACATCTAGGAGCATCAGAGTTCAGGGTTCAGTTCCAGTGTCCTCTGTAAGAAAGTTTGTATGTTCTTCCAGTGTGCACGTAGGTTTCCTCCATTTGCTCTTGTTCCCTCCCACAGTCCAAAGATGTTACTGTTAGCAGGTTTCAAAGTTTCAGAGTACGTTTTTATTAAAGTTATGTATGCAGTATACAACCCTGAGATCCATCTTCCCACAGACAGCCGCGAAAGAAAGAAACATCATGGAACCGGTTCAACAGCAGCAGAGCCACATTTGAATGCAAACGAAGATGTAAAAGAAGTGAAAGAAGTTATTTTGTGAACCGCCCAGAGGACGTTCCCTTGGTCGCTAGTGCCACCTTCTTTTGGATAGTTGTAAATTTTTGGTCATTGAAAATTTTCTTTGGGTTCAATTGGTGGGTTGCTGGGCGGCACAGCTTGGTAGGACCAGGAGGGCCTGTTCTGTGCCTTCTCTAAAATAAAAGATAATAAAATTTAAGAATCAAGACAGAAAGGAAGGGGGGGGGGAGATGCCAGGATTAGAAGTGGTGGGGGGGGGGAGCACAAGCTCAAAGGTGACAAGCAAAGCAAGTGGGTGGGGGGGGGGATGAAGTGAGAAGCTGGGAGGTGATAGGTGGAAAAGGTAAAAAAGCTGATGAAGAAGCAATGAAGAGGTGAGAAAGGTTCCCAGGAAAGAGACAAGGCTATGGTAACGAGTCTGGGTGAGCACATGGTCAACGAGTTGCAGAACAGCGGAGATCGCAGAGAGGGAGCAGTGAGAGAGGATCTCACTGATCTGTCGAAGAGAAGATTTAAACTTCTTCAGTGTATAGGCATACCCATAAAGTGGCCACTGAATTACACATAGTGCATGTGGAATAATGAGATAGTGTGTATGACCATTTAGAAATCAGATGGCTGAGGAGGGGACAGGATTACTGAATCAGAGTGTGGGTCTTCAGGCTCCTGTACCTCTTTGATTGTTGTAATTATCAGAGGGTATGTCATAAATGATCATGTATGCATGCAAAACCAAGGTATCACTCAATCTATCA
Organism: Hemitrygon akajei; assembly: GCF_048418815.1. Taxonomy (NCBI): domain Eukaryota; kingdom Metazoa; phylum Chordata; class Chondrichthyes; order Myliobatiformes; family Dasyatidae; genus Hemitrygon; species Hemitrygon akajei. The sequence goes on along the minus strand of NC_133127.1, from coordinate 9,909,881 downwards.
TCAACCAATTCCTTATTCTACACCTTCTCTCCCTACCCCCTCCCCAATTACTCCCCCTCTCGTTCTTATACTGTCTCTCTAATTACACTCAGTGGCCACTTTATTAGGAATGCGTGCACACCAGCTCATTAATGCAAATATCTAATCAGCCAATCATGTGGCAGCAACTCAATGCATAAAAGCATGCAGACATGATCAAGAGGTTCAATTGTTCAAACCGAACATCAGAATTGGGAAGAAATGTGATCTGTGACTTTGACTGTGGAACTATTGTTGGTGACAGACAGGGTGGTTCGAGTATCTCAGAAACTGCTGATCTCCTGGGATTTTCACACACAACAGTCTCTAGACTTTACAGAGAATGGTGTGAGAAAAAATCCAGTGAGCAGCAGCTCCGTGGGTGAAAACACCTTGTTAACGAGAGAGGTCAGAGGAGAATGGCCAGACTGGTTCAAACTGACAGGAAGGTGACAGTAACTCAAATAAACACACACTACAACAGTGGTGTGCAGAAAAGAATCTCTGAATGCACAACATGTCAAACCTTGAAGTGGATGGGCTTCAGCAACAGAGGAACAGAGGACCACACTAGGTTTCACTCCTGTACCTGATGAAGTGGCCACTGAGTGTACATCTCATTATCTCTATCTTTCTTTACATCTCTCTCTCTCACACACACACACACACTCTTTCTCCATTCCTGGATACTGGAGATTGTTGACAAGACCAGTATTTATTTCCCATCCATAACTGCTTCTTGAGAAGTTCAAAAATCAAAGTAAATTTATTATCAAAGTACATATGTGTCACCATATACTACCCTGAGATTCATTTTCTTTTGGACGTTCACTGTAACTACAAAAAAAAACACAACAGAGTCAATAAACAACTCCACAAACTGAGCTAGACAAACAACTAATGTGCAAAAGGCAACAAATTGTGCAATAAAGGCAAGTAATGGTATGGAGGGGCTACTGCACAGGACTGAAAGAAGCTGCAGAGTATTGTAAATCTAGTCAGCTCCATCGTGGGTATAAGCCTACCAGGTACCCAGGAGTACCAGAGGCAGAGTCCATAATTAAGGACCTCCAGCACCCAGGGCATGGATTTTTCTCACTGTTACCATCAGGTAGGAGGTATAGAAGCCTGAAGGCACACACTCAGCGATTCAGGAACAGCTTCTTCCCCTCTGCCATCCAATTCCTAAATGGACATTGAATCTTTGGACAATACCTCACTTTTTTTAATATACAGTTTTTCTGTTTTTGCACTTTTTAAATCTATTCAATATACATAATTGATTTACTTGTTCATTTATTATTATTAATATTATTTTTTTTCTCTTGCTAGATTCTGTATGGCATTGAGCTGCTGCTGCTAAGTTAACAAATTTCACGTCACTTGCTGGTGTTAATAAACCTGGTTCTAATTCTGAAATAATAGTAATAAAAATAATAAATAAATAAGCAATAAATATTGAGAATGTGGGATGAAGAGTCCCTGAAAGGGAGTCCATAGGTTGTGGGAACAGTTCAGTGACGGGGTGGGGCCTCTTCTAGAACTGCTGCAGTCCTTCTGATAAACCCTCCGCCCCCAACCTCCAATACTGCTGGGGAGGAAGTTCCAGGATTCAGACCCAGTGAATGTAAAATAGGAAAAGGGTAAAGATTAGCTCTATATGTCAGATGTACATAAAAACAGTGAAAAGCGCCATCTGTGTCAATGACCAACACAGTCCCAAGATGCGCCGGGGACAGTCTGCAAGTGCTGCCACGCTTCCCATGCCAACTCACTAAACCGAACCCATACATCTTGGGAAGGTGGGAAGAAAGTGGAGCTCCTGGAGGAAACTCACGTGGTCATGGGGTGAACGTGCAAATCCTTACAGACAGCGATGGAACTGAACCCCAGTCTTACAACCGTACTGTAACGAGTTGTGCTAACTGCTATGCTGCTGTGCTGATTCACAAAAATGGAAACAGTCCCTTTGGCCCAGCCTGTCCATGCTGAGCATGTCCCATCTGTCCATAGTCTATCGAAGTACATGTCATTGCATACTAAAATACAACAAGATATGCAACATTGCATGCCCACGACATACTAACCCTAACCCACATGTCATTAGACTGTGGGAGAAAACCAGATCACCCAGAGGAACTGCATGTGATCACAGGGGAATGGACAGACAGTGATGGGAATTGAACACTCATCAACACACACAAAATGCTGGAGGAACTCTATGGAAATAAATAGACAATTGACATTTCAGGCTGAGAACCTTCTTCAGGAATGAGAAGGAAAGAGGAACATGCCAGAATAAAAAGGTGGGGGAGGGGAAAGAGGCTAATTGGGAGGTGATAGGTGAAGCCAGGTGGGTGGGAAAGGTAAAGGGCTAGAGGAGAAGGAATTTGATAGGAGAGGAGAGTGGGCCATAGGATAAAGGGAAGGAGGAGGGCATCCAGGTGGAAATGATAGGAGGTAAAAGATTACAGTGGAAACAGAGGAAAGGGAGGATTTTTTTTTACCAGAAGGAGAATTTGATGCTCATGTCATCAATTTGGAAGCTACCCAAATGAAAGATAAGGTGTTGCTCCTCCACCCTGAGGATGGTCTCATCTTGGCACTTGTCAGAATGGGAATGAGAATCGGACTGAAAATGTTTGGCCGGGGGATGTCCTGCTTTTGGTGGATGGAGCAGAGATGCTCAATTGAATCTTGATCATTGGAACTGTGAATCATTGTGCTAACCCTATGCTACCATGCTGTCCATGAACGATCAGAAGAATGGTGATATAGGTAGATAAGAAAGTGACTTAGGGTCACCCCAGCAACACTCACTGATGTGTGTCTGATCTTCAACAATAGGCCATCAATATGAAAGATGAAGCCTGTTTTTCTCTCTGTAAACACTGACTGACCTGCTGAGTATTTCTTGTTGCCATTAGGTCTCATAGCAGCGGGATTATTTGATTCCAGCCCCACCGTGGAGAGCTGCTCTTTCTGCAGGATTCCCCCTCCGTTCCTCTACACAAGAGATTCTGCAGATGCTGGAAGCCCAGAGTAATACATACACACATTAACTTTAGATTTAGCGATACACCACAGTAACTGGCCCTTCTGACCCAATGAGCCCACACTGCCCAATAACACCCATGTGACCAATTAACCTACCAACTGATACGTCTTTGGAATGTGGGAGGAAACTGGAGCACTTGGAGGAAACCCATGCTGTTACAGGGAGAATGTAGAAGGTCCTTACAGACAGCGGTTGGAATTAAATTGAAGTTGCTAGTGCTGTAGAGTATTACATTATTGCACCATCCCAGCACATGATCTCGTCTACTGACACGATGAGGCCACACACAGGTTGGAGGAACAATATCTCATATTCCATTTGTGTAGCCTCCAACCTTATAGTGTCAACAGTGATTTCTCTAACTTCTGGTCCTTTCGCCCTAATCTTCCCCTTTCTCTCTTTTTCCATTCCCATCCTGGTTCCCCTCTTACCCCTTTCCTTGTCCTCACCTGTTCATCATCTCCCCTTCCCTTTCTCCCTGTCCTGTCCTATCAGATTACTGCTTCTTCAGCCCTTTACCTTTTCCACCTATCACCTCCCTGCTTCTTATTTCATCCCCCCTCCCCTCATCCGGTCTCACCTATCACTTTCCAGCCCTCCCCCCAGCTTCTTACTCTGGTTTCTTCTCCCTTCCTTTCCAGTTCAGATGAAGTGACTCAGTCCAAAACATTGACTATTTCTTCCTGTTATTGATGCTTTTTTTAACTGAATAAACTTTATTCATCGTAAAAATATTTGCAAGAAAAATCCATTCAGTGTCTTTCCATTTTCTACATTCACAGTCAGTTTTCCATACAGTTCTACTGCATTCCCATCAATAGCATTACTGCCACTCATGGCACTCTGGGGTGGTATACTGCTACCATAATCGAGGGATTTCCTCCTCCTACCCAGAACCTCCCAGACCAGTGATGTCCCTAGTAATGACCCATAGATTCCCCTCCATGGAAGCAGCCTGACCTGCCAAGTTCCTCCAGCATTTTGTGTGTCTCATCCTTGTCTCCTCAGGCTGACTCTACACTTGGGTAACACCCTCATGCTTGTGCATGGTGTGGTATGGGCAAGTTGCAGTTTGGTGCCTCCTGGTGAGAGATCAAGGCATAAGTTATTGGAGATCCATGAGATGTTGAGAGGAACTTTCGGCCTAAACTTTATTTTCTACCTGAGCAAGGCATTATGGGAGAGGAGGGGGTTGCCATGGTAATTTCAACACTGATGCTCTCCCTTAAGATGATCGTATTCCCGTTGAATGAATAAAAGAAACTCACACAGTAACCCCTTCTCAATTCATCCCACCGATGACTCACAGGACATCTGCGCTCCATATGGCTCCTGTATACAGGCCTGAATGGTGATTCAGTCGTGGACTGGCTCCAGGCCCTCGGCAACAGGCTCCCTCCTCTCTCCCCTTGCTGCCAAAGGTCCTCCAGCTCCAGCATTTACAGTCAGGTCATGAAAAATAATCTTCGTGTTACGGGTTCGAGCTCTGCTTACGATCAGGGCGGTGTGCCAGCAGTTTCGTCTACCTCTCTGGATTAGGACTGCCATTCACTTAAAGCGTTTAAGGATCTCAGTTACATTCTGTTCACTTAACCCTTTCCCCCCATGCAGGCAGACATGGAACATAGAACGTAAAGCATTATAGTACTGTACAGGCCCTTCGGCCCACGATGTTGTGTTGATCTACTCTACGATCAATCAAACCATTCCCTCCTACATAGCCCTCTAGTTCTCTATCATCCATATGCCTATCTAAATGTCCCTATTGTGTCTGTCTCTACATAACACTTTCTACAAAAAACTCCCTTTGACATTCCACCCCCCCCCCCCACCACCCCAGTACTTACATTGTTCCAGGCAGCTATAGAGACCAAATTATGGAGTATATTTAAGGCAGAGGTTGAAAGGTTTTTGATTAGTCAAGGCATGATGGGATAGAGGGAGAAGGTAAGAAATTGAGGCTGAGAGGGAAATGGATAAGGGGCCAAAAATCAATCACAATACTAGATGGGCCATATGGCCTAATTCTGTCCCTATATTTTAAGGTCTTGTGGTTGTATTTTTCTATCATCCATGTGCCTATCTGAGAGATTTCTTAAATGTCCGTAATTTATCTACCTCTACCACTATACCTGGCAAGGTGTTCCACACACCATCCACTCTCTCTGTGGAAGTCTTCTTAGAAACACAGAAAACCTACAGCACAATACAGGCCCTTCAGCCCACAAAGCTCTACCTAACATGTCCTTACCTTAGAAATTACCTACGGTTACCCATAGCCCTCTATTTTTCTGAGCTCCATGTACCTGTCCAGGAGTCTCTGAAAAGACCCTATCGTATCCGCCTCCACCACCATCACTGACAGCACATTCCATGCTCTTACCACACTCTGTGTAAAAATCTTACCCCTGACGTCTTCTCTGTACCTACTTCCAAGCATCTTAAAACTGTGCCCTCTTGTGTTAGCCATTTCAGCCCTGGGAAAAGCCTCTGACTATCCATATGACTAATGCCTCTCATCATCTTACACACCTCTATCAGGTCACCTCATCCACCATCGCTCCAAAGAGAAAAGGCTGAGTTCACCCAACCTATTCTCATAAGGTATGCTCCCCAATCCAGGCAACATGCTTGTAAATCTCCTCTGCACCCTTTCTATGGTTTCCACATCCTTCCTGTAGTGAGACGACCAGAACTGAGCACAGTACTCCAAGTGGGGTCTGACCAGGGTCCTATATAGCTGTAATATTACCTCTCAGCTCTTAATCTCAATCCTACAATTGATGAAGGCCAATACACCGTATGCCTTCTTAACCACAGAGTCAACCTGCTTCGCAGCTTTGAGTGTCCTATGGACTCGGACCCCAAGATCTCTCTGATCCACCACACTGCCAAGTGTCTTACCAATAATACTATATTCTGCCATCATATTTGACCTACCAAAATGAACCACCTCACACTTATCCTGGTTGAACTCCATTTGCCACTTCTCAGCCCAGTTTTGCATCCTATCAATGTCCTGCTGTAACCTCTGACAACCCTCTATACTATCCACAACACCTCCAACCTTTGTGTCATCAGCAAATTTACTAACCCATCCCTCCACTTCCTCATCCAGGTCATTTATAAAAATCATGAAGAGTAGGGGTCCCAGAACAGATCCCTGAGGCACCCCACTGGTGACTGAACTCCATACAGAATATGACCTTTCTAGAACCACTCTTTGCCTTCAGTGGATAAGCCAGTTCTGGATCCACAAAGCAATGGCCCCTTGGATCCCATGCCTCCTTACTTTCTTAATATGCCTTGCATGGGGTACCTTATCAAATGCCTTGCTGAAATCCATATACACTACATCTACGGCTCTACTTTCATCAATGTGTTTAGTCACATCTTTAAAATATTCAATCAAGCTCGTAAGGCACAACCTGCCTTTGATAAAGCCATGCTGACTATTCCTAATCATATTATACCTCTCCAAATGTTCATAAATCCTGCCTTTTTTAGCTTTCTCTGTCAGTCATTGACACCTAAAACAGAGGCATGGTTTGAAGCCCCCATTTCCAGAACCCCAATACGTATAATTGGATCTGTCTTCTGGGCAGCTGAAACCATGGTGAATGGACTGACTCCTGTGACCAATGATGCTTTGCTGACACTTTAACCTACTCGAAGATCAATCCAACCCCTCCCTCCCACATACCCCTCCATTTTTCTATCATCCATGTGCCTGTCTAAGAGTCTCTTAAATGTCCCTACTGTGTCTGCCTCTACAGCACTTTCCACAGACTTGCCACTTTCTGTTTAAAAAATTACCTCAAGCATTCCCGACTCAACCCCATCCTCATTACGTTTACATCCAGCATTATTTTATTTCCCAGCTTCTAGCTGGAGTTTTTGCCTATCTCTCATTACACTTAAGAAGTTGTGGATGAACTGCTTTAGAATTATACAGCACCAAAGCAGGGCCTTACAGCCTAATTCCTCCTTGCTGACCGGTCTGCTTGGTGCCATAGTAGCGCGATGCTATTACAGCTTGTAGAATCAGTGTTTGGAGCTCAACCTTGTGTCTTCTCTAAGAGGCTGTATACATTCTTCATATGTGTGAGCGTGGGTTTCCTCTGGGTGCTCCAGTTTCCTCCCACAGTCCCAAGATGTACTGGTTAGTAGGTTAATTGGTCATTGTAAGCTGTCCTGTGGTTAGGCTAAGTGTCAAATCGGTGGGTTGTTGATGGTGCGGCTCATTGGGCCGGAAGGGCCTGTTCCGCACTGTATCTCTAATAAATACTAATATATACCTGAGCCAGTCCCATTTGCCCAAACTTGGCCCGTATCTCCCTGAACCCTTCCTGTTCAGGTACCTGTCCAAATACTTTATCTTCTAACCATTGCAATGTATCCTCCTCTACCACTAAAACCTTGGTTACACCACACTTGTGTTAAGTGCAGGGCACCTCATTATGGGAAGGATAGAGTTTTAAGAGACTCTTAGATACGCACATCTAAGTTAGGCCAAGAGTTCTCCACCACGATCCCAACTGCAGTTTACGTACTGCCAAAGGCAGACGTCAAGCAAGTACTTGATGTATTGAGTGCCACGATTAGCAAACAAGAAACAGCCTACCCAACGCCTTTTACATCCTTGCCAGGAACTTGATTCAGGCTAGCTTGAAGAAATCTCTGTCCAATTACCATCAGTATATTGCGTGCAATACCAGAAGACCCACGCACTCGACCACTGCTACACTACCAGCAAGAATGCCTGCTGTTCCATCCCTGGACTGCATCTTGGGAAATCTGATTATTTGGTTTTTCACTTATCTCTGTACATATGACTATAAAAAATGATGTACTGTTGAAAGAATTCCCACTGCATCACTGTGTGGTACGGCAATTCAAATGCGGAAAGCCGTGGACACAGCCCGGTACCTCACAGGCACACCCCTCCCCACCATCGGGTAGCACTTACAGGTGGTGCTGCCTCACGAAGACACACCTATCATCAAAGACCCCCATGCCATCTTTTCACAGCTCCTCCTGGCCAGGCAGTGAAGAAGCATGAAGTTCCACACCACCAGGTTCAAGAACAGCTACTTCCCTTCAACATTCGGTTCTTCAACCAACCGCACAGCCCTAATGACTAGAGTTTAACAACATTATGCCCACTTTGATTACCTTGCACTAAAATGGACGTTTTTATTTGTTCTAATGGTGTTCTTTCTTGTAATTATTGCGTGTAATTTATGTTTTCCTTGTGAATGCCGTTTATCTGGCACTCTGTGCCTGTGATGCTGCTGTAAGTAAGTGTTTCATTGCACCTGTGCACACATGGACTTGTTCAGATGATGATAAACTTAATAAATTGATCCAATAATTTTGGGAAAATCCCACTGAGAAACAGAAAATGCTGGAGATTCTCAGCAAGTCAGGCTGCATCGTGGGAAAGAAAACTGGCTAACATTGTGAGTTTTCAATGAGGGTTTCAATGTTTTAGAAAAGTGAGAGGAGGCTAACGAAGACAGGGTAGTTGCACTACTAATCTGAGATATTATCACAGGGGGGTCTCAGATGAGACAGAATGGAGGGCTTGGTCAATGAGTCCATGTGGGTAGAACTCAAAAATAGGAAGGGGGTAATCACAGTCTTGGGAAGGTACTGCAGCCCCCCGGTAGCCACAGGGACATTGAGGAAGAGATATGCAGGCAGATTAAGGAAAAGTGGAAAAACAATAGGGTTGTTGTCATGCGGAACTTCAACTTCCCTAAAATAGACAGATACAAACAGGGATGTTCTTAATGCAAGAAATCTAGATGGGGTAGAATTTGTTAGGTGCATCCAGGAGGGTCTCTAAAATCAATATGTAGACGGTCCAACAGGAGGTGGTGCTGGACCTGGTGTTTGGTAATGCGCCTGGCCAGATGACCATCATTTCTGTGAGTGAGCAGTTAAGAAAAAGTGACCACAATTAGTTAAATTTTAAGATTGCTATAGATAAGGATAAGTATGGACTTTGTTAGAGAACATCATATTAGAGCAGGGCAAATTATGAGAACATTAGGCAGGAACTAGGAAGAGTTAATTGGGAACAGTTGTTTTTGGGCAAGTCCACATCTGTTATGTAGAGGGTGTTTAAAGATGACGTGCAAAGAGAACAGGACAGGTATTTTCCAGTAAGAAGGAAGGATAAGGCTGGCAAAGTAAGAGAACCTTGGATGTTGAGAAAAGTGATGAATTTAGAGTCAAGAAGGCAAAGGATGAAAAATCCTTGGTAAATAGGATTAAAGAGAATCCCAAGGCATTCTATACATACATCAAGAGCAAGAGGATAATTAGAGGGAGAGTAGGACAACTCAAGGATAAAGGGGGGAACATTTGTTTAGATGCAAAGAATGTGGATGAGGTCCTTAATGAGTACTTTACATCAGTATTTACCAAGGAGAAGGACATAGAGGATAGGGATATCAGTGCTGAGGATATTGATATGCTAAGCATTTCAAAGTAAAGGAGGAGATTGTGCTGGGTATCTTAAAGAGCATGACAATGGATAACTCCCCAGGGCCTGATAGGATATAAGATTATAAGACCATAAAATATAGGAGCATTATCAGGTCACTTGGCCCATCAAGTCTGCTCCACCATTTCATCATGGATGATCCATTTTCCTCTCATTCCGAATCTCTTGCCTTCTCCACGTATTCCTTCATGCCCTGACTACTCAATAATCTATCAACCTCTGCCTTAAATATACATAAAGACTTGGCCTCCACAGCTGCCTGTGGCAAAGAATTCCACAGATTCACCACTCTCTGGCTAAAGAAAATCCTCCTCATTTCCGTTCTAAAAGGACGCCCCTCTATTCTGAGACTGTGTCCTCTGACATTGGACTCTCCCACCATAGGAAACATCCTTTCCATATACCCAATGTTGAAGAGAGAAGCAAGAGAAGAGATTGCTGGGTCTTGATGAATATCTTTGCGTCCTCTCTAGCCAGAAATGAGGTTCCGGAGGACTGGTGAATAGCTAATAGTGTTCCATTATTCAAGATGGGAACCAGGGGGAAACTATAGACCAGTGAGTATCATTTCAGTGGTATGGATTTACTGGAGAGAATTCTTAGGGATAAGGTTTATGAGCATTTGGAAAGCCATGGCCTAATTAGGAAGAGCCAACATGGTTTTATGCAGGACAAGTCGTCTCTTACTAATTTGATTGAAATTTTTGATGGGGTGATGAGGTTGATTGATGAAGATAAAGCTGTGGATATTGTTTCCTTGGACTTTAATAAAGTATTTGACAAAGTCCCTCATAGGGGGCTCATCCAGAATATTAGGATGCATGGGACGCATGGCCAATTGACATTTGGATTTAGAATTGGCTTGTGCGTAGAAGACTGAAGGTGGAGGTTGATGGGACTCATTCGAGCTGGAGATCTGGAATTAGCGGAGTTCCACAGGGATCTGTGCTGGGGCCTCTGCTGCTTTTGATGTATACGAATGATAAAAATGTAGGAGGTGGGTTAGTAAGTTTGCAGATGACACAAAGATTGATGGTGTTGTGGATAATGTAGAAGACTGGCAAAGAATTCAGCTAACTGTAGATCATTTGCAGATATGGCATGGAAATGGCAGATGAAATTTAGCCTGGCCAAATGTGAACTGTTGCATATTGGTAGGTCAAATGTAAAGAGACAGTGTTGATGAGCAGAGGGATCTTGAGATCCAATTTCATAGCACCCTGAAAGTGGCTACACCGGGTGATAAGGTGGCATGCTTGTCTTTATCAATTGAGGCATTGAGATCAAAAGTCTGGAAGTTGTGTTTCAGTTTTATATAAATCTTCAGGCTGCTTCTGGAGTACTGTATTCAGGTTGCCTTTTATAGGAAGGATTTTGAGGTTCAGGAGAAGCTCACCAAGATACTGCCTGATTTAGAGGGCATGTGCTATAACAAGAGTTTAGACAATCTTGGGTTGTTTTCTCTGGTGTGGGAGAGACGAGCAGAGTTCTGGTAGAGATTTATAAGATTATGAGAGGCATATATAGCCAATATCTTTTCCCCTGAGCTGAAATATCTAATACCAGAGGGTATACACTTAAGGTGAGATGGAGTAATTTCAAAGGAGATGTGAAAGGAGAAACTTTTTACAGATAAAGTGGTGGGTACCTGGAATGTGCTGCTTGGGGTAGGGGCAGATACATTTGGAACTTTTAGATAGGCACCTGAAAGTGAGGAAAATGGAAGGATATGGGGAGTGGGTAGGCAGAAGGCATTAGTTTGGTTGACCACTCGATTTCTAGTAAATTGTTCCTGTGCTGTACTGCTCAATGTTCTACACTCTATGAGTTTGGGAGCCTGCATCGGAATTGGGAAAATGATAGAGACAGATTAATGTGGATAAGGTGGGGACTGATTGGAAGAACAAAGGAAATACCTCTGAAACAGTGAGAAGAAATGAGATAATGAAATAATTTTTATCAATGCACCACAGAAAACATTTTATCTGGATGCAGCACAGCCCGGTATGGCATCTGCATTTCCTGACACCCCAGGAAAGTGTAGGGAGTTGTGGACACAGCTCAGCTCATCATGGTGATCAGACTGCTCTCACCCCCTACCCCCACCTGCCACCTGTCTGCCGTGGTAAAGAAGCCAACGTAATCGGGGCACAACACAGATTGCCAGTTCCGACTAAATCCATTACTTTCATAGGCTAGGTTGGGGAGAGCACTCTGTAAGCTGGGCAGTCTATGATCAGAGTACGCACTCAGGGGGAAGGTATTGATTTTGTTATTGGTGTGTTACTGGCAATTGCTTCATTACTGTCACATGTACCGATTCAAGGGTGTTTGATGTCATTTCCAGGTCACCAGTGCAAAGAAAAGCAAAATAGTTGTTATTCTGGATCTGATACAGCACAAAAAAGCACAATGAGAGAAATAACACAATAATTTTTTAAAAAACACAATAAATATAAATACATAAGATAAATTGTGTGCATTGATAGTATGTTCATAATGTCTCTAGACACAAGAGTGTCAGTACACAAGGTGACTCTAACATGAAATGATAAAGTAGTGGTGGTTGGGGGTGTGGAGGGGTGGGTTAGTGGATGGAGGTGTTGATCAGCCTCACTGCTTGGGGAAAGTAACTGTTTTTGAGAGTGGTGGTCCTGCTGTGGGTGCTGTGTAGCCTCTTCTCTGGGACAAAGAGTCCATGAGCAGGGTGGGTGGGATCCTTCATGATGTAACTGGCCCTCTTCTGGCACCTTTCTGTATTCTGTACTTGATGGCGGGTAAGTCGGTGCCGGTGATGCATTGGTCAGTTTTGACCACCCGTTGTGGAGCCCTCCTGTCCACTGCAGTTCTGTTTCTGAACCATGCGGTGATGTAACATGTCAGGATGCTCTCTACTGCAAGTCCGTAGAATGACGTGATTAGAGATATACGTCGTTCAGCTTTCCTTGGCCTCTCCCGAAAATAAAGGCATTGGTGAGCTTTCCTGATTGTGAGGAATGTGTTTTGGCATCATGAGAGGCTGTGTGTGATGGGCACTGAAAAAGTTTGTGTGTCATCCAGACAGAGCAAGATGGTAAAAAGAACACAGAATGCTCCATAAGTATTACAGCTTTACAAAGCTCTGCCGAGTCTGCAGGTTCCTTACAGTTATCATAGCCAGGAGGAGGTAATGAGGATAATGATTAAGTGCTCCCAATGGTACGCGTCTCAAACAGCCTCTGACAACCAAATCCAACTCCTGGCCTTCACATGTGGCTGAGCTACTAAGCCTGGCGGAACTGTTTCTACAGACAGGAGAGGGGACAAAGGCAAGTTCATGGCGCCTTAAAACCAGTTGCTCTGGGCAGATGGGACTCGTCAGCCACGGTTGGCAGCTCATTTCAGAGAAGGAAAGCTCTGATCTCAAACCTCCACTGCTTTACGGCTCCACCCAATCAAGGGGAAGGCTTTGGTTGCACGTGCACACTGTGGTAAACTATGTATACCTGTCTGGACACACCCCTCTGCTGACTGCTCCTGTGGCTCCTCCCACAGACCCCGGTATAAAGGCGATTGGGGGCACTGCTCCTCCCTCAGTCTCGACATGGTCGTGTTCCCTTTTTCGCTGTTAATAAAAGACTATCATTCACTTCCAGTCTCCTAGAGTTATTGATGGTGCATCACACACACACACACACACACACACACACACACACACACATGTACGCACACACACACACACACAAACACACACACACACGCACACACACATGCACGCGCATGCACACACACACACAATACTGACACACTGAGGTATGCAGGCAGACGTGAGCACGTACACACACCCATGCACATATACACGCGCGCGCGCAGACACACACACACTCACACACGCACATAATACTGACACACTGAGGTATGCAGGCAGACGTGAGCATGTACACACACACACACACAACGTTCTTGAACAGCTCACTGTGTAAAGAGTGCTGAGCATAAAGCTGCCTCAGTCTCTCCCAGCTGCAGTCAGTTAAATGGCTATTAATAATCACCACTTCTCTCACACACAAGTCCTTGCACCTTAAGTCCACTGCAACTGAACTGTGAAGCAGCCTTTGGGGACTCACAAACGGCTCGGATGTTTCAGGTTTCACTCCTGTGGGCGGTGGGACCCTTGGCTTTCCTGTGAGGTTTGCTCCGGGTGCTGGAATAGCTGAGGCATGTTTCCTATGTCCTGGGCAGTGTTGAGGGTGGTCCTGCCAATGCTGGCGCGGCATGCAGTGCTTGAGCCCTACACCGAGACCCCTTGTGCTGTGGAGCGTCTATCTCACCACCTCTGCCGGGGTCGAGACCGGTGATTAACGTCCCGCTGAGAGTAGGGCTGGAAATGAGGCAGGGCGAGGCGTCCCCTCTGAGACTGGAGTTTTCCATCACAGAGAGACCCGCTGTAGTCTGTGGGATGGCTCACGTCAGGCACCTCCACCCCCATCGCTGCAGTGAGCATTCTGGGGAAATGTGAAATAAATAGAACAAACGGTATGGCCCACGACGTTGGACTGACCTTTTAACCTACTCTACAATCAATCTAACCCTTCCCTCACACATAGCCCTCCATTTATTTTCATCCACGAGCATATCCAGCTCCACCATGGACAGTCCCTACTGCAGCTGAGCTGGGAGGAGGGTTGGACTTGGGGCTAGTAACCCCATCCCATTATAAAAACAGTGCTGCAGAAATGCCAGCCCTCGCTCTGACGTCAGCCCGGAGAGAGGAAGGAAACACCAAGAAGATGGGCTACACCTGGGAAGAAATTGAAAGCAGAGGGTTGATAGATTCTTGATTAGTCAGGGCATTAAAGATTACAGGGAGAAGGCAGCTGAGATGGAAAATAAATCAGCCTTGATTGAATAGCAGGGCAGACTCAATGGGCTGAATGGCCTAATTCTTCTCCTGTTTTTATGGGCTCGTGGTCTTTGCTGTATGACTCTGGCACCATGTACAGGAGAGGAGATAGAGGACTCCAGCAAGCAGCTGTCTGGGGTCCATGTCCCAGTAGTGGTGAAGGGCTTAAGTAAGCAAGTACGTGCCTATCTAAAGGTCTCTTCAATGTCCCTAATGTATCTGCCTCCACCACCACCCATTCCACGCCCCCACTGCTCTCTATAATAGACAGTAGTTGCAGGAGTAGGCCATTCGGCCCTTCTAGCCAGCACCTCCATTCACTGTGATCATGGCTGATCATACACAATCCTAGGGTACTAAAGGAGGTGGCCCTGGAAATTGCGGATGCATTGGTAATCATTTTCCAATGTTCCTTAGATTCAGAATCAGTTCCGGAGGATTGGAGAATGGCTAATGTTATCCCACTTTTTAAGAAAGGAGGGAGGGAGAAAACAGAGAACTATCGACCTGTCAGCCTGACATCGGTGGTGGGGAAGATGCTAGAGTCCATTATTAAGGATGAAATAGTGGCATATCTAGATAGCAGTGATAGGATTGGGCTGAGACAGCATGGATTTACCAAGGGTAAATCATGCTTGACTAATCTATTGGAGTTTTTCGAGGATGTAACCAGGAAGTTAGACAAGGGAGATCCAGTGGATGTAGTGTACCTCGATTTTCAGAAGGCATTTGATAAGGTCCCACATAGGAGATTGGTGGGTAAAATCAAAGCTCATGGCATTGGGGGGAAGACATTGACATGGATAGAAAACTGGTTGGCAGATAGAAAGCAAAGGGTAGCGGTGAATGGGTGTTTCTCGGAATGGCAGGTGGTGACTAGTGGGGTGCCACAGGGTTTGGTATTGGGACCACAGCTGTTTACAATTTACGTCAACAATTTAGATGAAGGCATTGAGAATAACATCAGCAAATTTGCTGATGATACTAAGCTGGGTGGCAGTGTGACATATGATGAGGATGTTAGGAGAATTCAGGGTGACTTGGATAGGCTGGGTGAGTGGGCAGATACTTGGCAGATGACGTTTAATGTGAATAAGTGTGAGGTTATCCACTTTGGGAGTAAGAACAGGAAGGCAGATTATTATCTGAACAGTGTAGAGTTAGGTAAGGGAGAAATACAAAGAGATCTAGGAGTCCTTGTTCATCAGTCACTGAAGGTGAATGAGCAAGTACAGCAGGCAGTGAAGAAGGCTAATGGAATGTTGGCCTTTATTACAAAGGGAATTGAGTACAAGAGCAAGGAAATCCTCTTGCATTTGTACAGAGCCCTGGTGAGACCACACCTGGAGTATTGTGTACAGTTTTGGTCTCCAGGGTTAAGGAAGGACATCCTGATTGTAGAGGAAGTGCAGCGTAGATTCACGAGGTTAATTTCTGGGATGTCTGGACTGTCTTACGCAGAGAGGTTAGAGAGACTGGGCTTGTACACGCTGGAATTAAGGAGATTGAGAGGGGATCTGATTGAAACGTATAAGATTATTAAGGGATTGGACAAGATAGAGGCAGGAAATATGTTCCAGATGCTGGGGGAGTCCAGTACCAGAGGGCATGGTTTGAGAATAAGGGGTTGTTCATTTCGGACAGAGTTAAGGAAAAACTTCTTCTCCCAGAGAGTTGTGGGGGTCTGGAATGCACTGCCTCGGAAGGTAGTGGAGGCCAATTCTCTGGATGCTTTCAAGAAGGAGCTAGATAGGAATCTTATGGATAGGGGAATCAAGAGATATGGGGACAAGGCAGGAACCGGGTATTGATAGTAGTTGATCAGCCATAATCTCAAAATGGCGGTGCAGGCTCGAAGGGCCAAATGGTCTACTTCTGCACCTATTGTCTATTGTCTATAATCAGTACCCCATTCCAGCCCTCTCCCCATATCCCTTGACCCCACTATCTATAAGAGCTCTATCTAACTCTCTCTTGAATGCATCCAGAGAATTGGCCTCCACTGCCTTCTGGGGCAGAGCATTCCACATATCCACCACTCTCTGGGTGAAAAAGTTTTTCTGCATCTCTGTTCTAAATGGCCTACCCCTTATTCTTAAACTGTGGCCTCTAGTTCTGGACTCACCCATCAGCGGGAACATGCTTCCTGCCTCCAGTGTGTCCAATCCCTTAATAATCTTATATGTTTCAATCAGATCCCCTCTCATCCTTCTAAATTCCAGTGTATACAAGCCCAGTCGCTCCAATCTTTCAACATATGACAGTCCCGCCATTCCGGGAATTAACCTTGAGAACCTACGCTGCACTCCCTCAATAGCAAGAATGTCCTTCCTCAAATTTGGAGACCAAAACTGCACACAATACTCCAGGTGGGGTCTCACCAGGGCTCTGTACAGCTGCAGAAGGACCTCTTTACTCCTATACTCAATTCCTCTTGTTATAAAGGCCAGCATGCCATTAGCTTTCTTCACTGCCTGCTGTACCTGCATGCTTGCTTTCATTGACTGATGTACAAGAACACCTAGATCTCATTGTACTTATGTTTAAAAAAAAACTACCTCTGACATCCTTCCACCTCATACTTTTGTCCAATCACCTTAGAGTTTTGCTCCCTTGTGTTAGACATTTCCGGCCTGGGAAAACATTTCTGGCTGTCCACTCAATCTATGCCTCTTGTCATCTTATACACCTCATTTGAGTAACCTCTTTTTCTCCTTCTCTCCAAAGCAAAAAGCCCTAGCTTGCTCTATTTATCCTCATAAGGCATGCTTTCTAATCCAGGTAAATCCTATCGGCAGTTTACCTACCAGCTTAGTCACCACCTCTCAGCCATTGAAGAGAGTTCAACAGTCTATGCCCTGTTAGTCCCACCCTATGTTCTACAAATAGAATATAGAACAGAGTACACCACAGGAAGAGGCCATGTGATCCAGCATGTCAGTGCCAAACACAATGCCAAAGTAAACAAAATCTCCTCTCCCTTTACATAGTGCCAAAGTCATAAGCAAAGGCCATAAGACAAAGGAACAGAATTAGGCCATTTGGCCCACTGAGTCTATTCTGCCATCCAATCATGTCTGATTTATTGGCATAATCTCAAATAATACTGAGGCAGCCTACAGAGAAGAAGTCATCACCCTAACACAGTGGTGTCAAGAAAACAACCTCTCCCTCAACGTCACAAAAGCAAAGGAGCTGGTTGTGGACTACAGGAAGAATGGTTACAGGCTAGCCCCCATTGACATCAATGGATCTGGTGTTGAGAGGGTAAGCAGCTTTAAGTTCCTCAGCATGAACATCACCGAGGATCTCACTGGTCTGCACATACCGGCTGTGTGGTGAAAAAGGCACAGCAACACCTCTTTCACCTCAAACGGTTGAGGAAGTTTGATATGGCCCCCCCCCCGAATCCTAAGAACTTTCTATAGGGGCACAATTGAGAGCATCCTGACCGGCTGCATCACTGCCTGGTATGGGAACTGTACTTCCCTCAATCTCAGGATTCTACAAAGAGTGGTGCAGACAGCATCAGTAGATGTGAACTTCCCACTATTCAGGATATTTACAAAGACAGGTGTGTAAAAAGGGCCCGAAGGATCACTGGGGACCCGAGTCACCCCAACCGCAAATTGTCCCAGCTGCTACCATCTGGGAAACGGTACTGCAGCGTAAAAGCCAGGACCAACAGGCTCTGAGACAATTTCTTCCACCAGACAATCAGACTGCTTAATTCATGCTGACGCAACTGTATTTCAATGTTATATTGACTATCCCATGTACATAATATTTATTATAAATTATTATAAATTGCACGTTGCTCATTCAGACAGAGATGTAACATAAGGATTTTTACTCCTCATGTATATGAAGGATGTAAGTAATAAAGTCAATTCAATTCAATTCAATTATTAACCCTCTCAACCCCATTTTTTTGCTTCTCCTGTTGCAGAAACAGCCCTTCTAATCAGTTATAGGAGTCAACCTGGACACACTGGAGACTGTGGTAAAACAAATGACCCTACAGAAAATCCTGACAATTCTGGACAAAGTTTCTCAGCCCCTGCATGTCCCTTGGCTGAACAGAGGAGCACTTTAATAATAGACTAAGACAACGGTGCTGCTCCATAGAGGTGATTTTACTCTTGGCCATTGGGCTCTTAATGAGTCAGCCGATTGCTGGGGAAGTGATGACCTCCTCCTGTTAGACTGTTTGAGGTAACTTTTTTAAGATTCTTTCATATTTGTATTTCTGTATATATGTGCACTTGTATTGCTTCTGTGAGATTGTTATTTCCTTCAGGATCAATAAAGTATCTATCTATCTAACCTTTGATCCTCTTACTAATTAAGATCTATCAACCTCTGATTTAAATATACCAAATGAATAGACCTTCAGAGCTGTCTGTGACAATGATTTCCACAGATTCACCACCCTCTGGTAAAGAAATTCTTCCTCACCTCTGTTCTAAATGGACACCCCTCTATTCTGAGTTTGTTTCCACTTGTCCTAGACTCCTCCACCATAGGAAACATCCTCTGCACATCCATTCGGTCTAGGCCTTTCAATATTCAACAAGTTTCAATGAGATCAGCCCTCATTCTTCCAAACTCCAGCATGCACAGGCCCAGAGCATTCAAATGCATCTGATACATTAACCCTCTCATCCCTGGAATCACTCACTGGAATGTTACAGTGACATTTAATAAGGTGTTACAGTTACAGAGGAAGTGTAGTGCAGGTAGACAATAAGGTACAAGATATAATGAGGTAGAGTATGCAACTTTTCCCATTCTCCAAGACATATCCAAGTCCTTCTGCAGAGTTCCTGCTTTCTCAACACTACCTGCCCCTCCACTATCTTTGTGTCGTCTGCAAACTTGGTCAGAAAGTCATCAATTCCATCATCCAAATCATTGACATATAATACAAAAAATAGTGGACCCAACACCAAATCCTTTGAAACACCACTAGTCACAGGCAGCCAGCAGAAAAGGCTCTGTTTATTCCCACTCTTTGCCTCCTGACAATCAGCCCCTGCTTTATCCATGTTAGTATCTTTCCTGTAATATCATGGGCTCTTATCTGGTTAAGCAGCCTCATGTCAAAATGCCTTCTTAAAATGCAAGTAAAGAACATCCACTGACTCTCCTTTGTCTATCCTGTTTGCTATTTCTTCAAAGACTTCCAACAGACTTGTCAAGCACAATTTCCTTTGAAGGAAACCATGCTGACTTTGGCCTATTTTATCATATGCGTCCAAGTATCCCCAAACCTCAATAGACTAAAATGTTATAAACCACTGAATTCAGGCTAATTGGCCTATAAAAAACACAAAATGCTGGCAGAACTCAGCAGGCCAGACGGCATCTATGGGAGGAGGTAATAACGACGTTTCGGGCCGAAACCCTTCGTCAGGAATGAAGTAACATGGGATGGTCGAGGGGGGATAAGAAGTAGGGGGAGGGATAAAGTAGAGAGCTGGGAAGTGATAGGCTGGAGGGAAATGGGCTAGGGGGAAGATGGAGAATTATGGGAAATAAAAGAGAAAGAAAGGTAGGGCTGGGGGGAGAGATTATAGTGAGGTGGGAAAAAGAGAGAGAAAGAGAACCAGACTAAAATAATAGATAGGGATGGGGATAAGGGTGTGGGGCAGGGGTATCGACGGAGGTCAGTGAGTTGGATGTTCATGCCGGCAGGAACGAGGCTACCTAGGCGGGAGATAAGTTATTGCTCCATCAACCTGCGTGTGGCCTCATCTTGACGGTAGAGGAGGCCATGGACAGACATGTCGGAGTGGGAGTGGTCTGTGGAATTGAAGTGTGTGGCCACAGGGAGATCCCGCGACTGTTGGAGGACCGAGCGCCGGTGTTCGGCGAAACGGTCTCCCAGTCTGCGGCGGGTCTCCCCAATGTATAAATGGCCACATCGGGAGCACCGGATAAAGTATATCACCCATGGGGTGATGCTGAGTTCTGCCAGCATTTTGTGTTTGTGACATTTGTGATTTTCCGGTCCTCCGGAACCATTTGCGAGTTTACTGAGCTGCTTGTGTTCAATGATTTAACACAGATTCGATCAGGTGGTTAAGAAAGCTTCTGGCACATTGGCCTTCGTAGGGTACAGGAGCTGGGACGTTATGTTGAAGTTCTATGAGATGTTGGTGAGGCCTAATTTGGAGTTTTTTGTGCAGTTTTGGTCACCAACCTACAGGAATGATGTAAATAAGGTTGAAGGAGTACTGAGAAAATTGACAAGGATGTTGCCAGGTCTGGAGGACCTGAATAATGAGGAATGATCGAATTGGTTAGAACGTTATTCCCGAGAACATAGAAGATTGAGTTGAAATTTGATAGAGGTATACAAAATTATGAGGGGTATGGATAGGATTAATGCAAG
Organism: Hemitrygon akajei; assembly: GCF_048418815.1. Lineage (NCBI taxonomy): Eukaryota > Metazoa > Chordata > Chondrichthyes > Myliobatiformes > Dasyatidae > Hemitrygon > Hemitrygon akajei. The sequence continues at coordinate 9,889,012 of NC_133127.1, read as the reverse complement.
CAGTGGAGGTAATGGAGGAATTCAGCAAGTCAGGCAGCATCTGTGAACATAGAACAGAGATGGCAGAACATAACTCATAGAGCATGATTTTCGGCCAGATTTTGTGCTGACCTTTTAACCAACTCCAAGACCAATCTAACCGTTCCCTCCTACGTAGCCTCCCCCATTTTTCTATCATCCATGTGCCTCTACCACCACCTCTGGCAGGGTGTTCCATGCACCCACCACTGTTTTCATCTCAGCCGGTAACATTGCCGGCTTATTCCCCTCTATAGATGCTGCCTGACCTGCTAAGTTCCTCCAGCATTTTGTGTGTGTTACTCGTGATTTACGTTACCTGCCGGCACCACTGTCGTGGGCTGAATCAAAGGCTGTGATGACTCAGCACATCAGAGTGGTGCCACAACAACAACCTTTTCTTCAATGTCAGCAAGACCAAGGACTGATTATTGACTTCAGGAAGAGGAAACTGTGCAAATTAAAAAGAAATAATACTGAGAACGTGAGTTGTAAAGAGTCCTTGAAAGTGAGTCTGTAGATTGTAGAATCTGTTCAGAGTAGCAGTGAATGTACTTATCCACACCGTTCAGGAGCCTGATAGTTGAAGGGTAATAACTGTTCCTGGACCTGGTGGTGTGGCACCTCCTGCCCGATGGCAGTAGTGAGGAGATAGCATGGTCTGGATGATGGGGATCTTTGATGATGGATGCTGCTTTCTTCTGGCAATGCACCATGTAGTGGAGGAGAGAGCTTTGCCTGTGATAGGCTGAACTGTATCTGCAACTGTCTGTAGACGTTTCCACTCCTGGCCATTGGTGTTTCCATATCAGGCTGTGATACAACCAGTCAAGACACTCTCCGCTGAACATCTCTAGATCTTTGTCAAAGTTTTTGGCGGCTTGCCGAACCTATGCAGCTTCTAAGGGAGTAGAGGCACGGACGTGCATGCTTTGTGATGGCCCTGACATGTGGGTCCTAGGACAGTTCCTCTGAAAAGATAATGCCAAGGAATTTAATCTTTACCTTGCCAGAAATTCCTGCTTCTGCAACTCATGTCATCAGTATTACTTATTTACAGTTTTTATGATTTGTTTAATTTTGCACATTAATTTTGCAACTATACATCTTTAAGTATAGTTTTTCATCGATTCTGTTGTATTTCTTTATTTGCCTGTAAATGCCTGCAAAAAGTGAGAATAAATCACTTTGACTTTGACCTCCCCTCTCCTCCTAAATGACATTATTTTGCTTACACTGCCACTCCTCAATCTTCCTTCCAAGATGAATCATTTCATCTTCATTCAGTTGCCGAAAATGATTGTAACTCTGGAGTGACTTTGCTTTGCTCATTGCTTGTGGACAGTGACTCATACCTCCAGGGTGTGTAGCACATAAAGCAGAACTCCCATTCACAAGGTGATTAAGAGCAGGATGAGTTCCCCTATGGATGGTTTACAAGTCCGACATCTGGAGGTTGGAAGCAGTGGATTCTACTGACTGAGGTGATGACTCATTTTCAGTGTGCCAGGGAGCTGAGAGCCATTGCTGGTTAACACAACCGACCAAATGATAGACAAAGAGTTTATCCGTTCATTCATTATGTGCTGTGTTGTACAACGTGGGTGCTCAAGGTCTTTCCATGGCCATGATTATTCTTGGCAATTTATTCTACAGAAATGATTTGCCATTGTCTTCTTCTGGGCAGTGTCTTTACAATTGTCTTTTCAGCAAGGCATTTGACAAGGTACCCCATGCAAGGCTTACTGAGAAAGTAAGGAGGCATGGGATCCAACGGGACATTGCTTTGTGGATCTAGAACCGGTTTGCCCACAGAAGGCAAGGAGTGGTTGTAGACGGGTCATATTCTGCATGGAGGTTGGTGACCAGTGGGGTGCCTCAGGGATCTGTTCTGGGACCCTTACTCTACATGATTTTTATAAATGACCTGGATGAGGAAGTGGAGGGATGGGTTAGTAAGTTTGCTAATGACACAAAGGTTGGATGTGTTATGGATAGTGTGGAGGGCTGTCAGAGGTTACAGCGGGACATTGATAGGATGCAAAACTGGGCTGAGAAGTGGCAGATGGAGTTCAACCCAGATAAGTGTGAGATAGTTCATTTTGTTAGGTCAAATATGATGGCAGAATATAGTATTAATGGTAAGACTCAGTGTGGAGGATCAGAGGGATCTTAGGGTCCAAGTCCATAGGCCACTCAAAGCTGCTGCGCAGGTTGACTCTGTGGTTAAGAAAGCGCATGGTGTATTGGCCTTCATCAATCGTGGGATTGAGCTTAGGAGCCGAGAGGTAATGTTGCAGCTATATAGGACCCTGGTCAGACCCCACTTGAAGTACTGTGCTCAGTTCTGGTCGCCTCACTACAGGAAGGATGTGGAAACCATAGAAAGGGTGCAGAGGAGATTTACAAGTTCACTGCCTGGATTGGGGAGCATAATTTATGAGAATAGGTTGAGTGAACTCGGCCTTTTCTCCTTGGAGTGTCAGAGGATGAGAGGTGTATAAGATGATGAGAGACTTTGTTCGTGTGGATAATCAGAGGCTTTTTCCCAAAGCTGAAATGGCTAACACAAAAGGGCACAGTTTTAAGGTGCTTGGAGTAGGTACAGAGGAGATGTCAGTGGTAATCTCTTCATGCAGAGAGTGGTGAGTGTGTGGAATGGGCTGTCGGCAATGGTGGTGGAGGCAGATACGATAGGGTCTTTTAAGAGGCTCCTGGATAGGTACGTGGAGCCTAGAAAGATAGAGGGCTATGGGTAACCCTAGGTAATTTCTAAAGTACAAACATGTTCGGCACAACATTGTGGGCTGAAGGGCCTGTATTGTGCTGCAGGTTTTCTATGTTTCTATGTTTCTAAGACAGGTGACCCTAGCCATTATCAATACTCTTCAGAGATTGTCTCCCTGGTGTCAGTGGTGGTCACATAACCAGGACATGTGATCTGCACCAGCTGCTCATACGACCATCCACCACCTGCTCCCATGGCTTCATGTGACCCTGACAGGGGGCGAAGCAGGTGCTGCCTTGCCCGAGGGCGACCTGCAGGCCAGCAGAGGGAAGGAGCACCTTACACCTCCTTTGGTGGAGTCGCATCTCCTCCCTGCCGCTGACAAAAAGTAAAATTTTTAAACTCTTGTCAACCACTCTTGTACAAAGATGAGGTCACATCAGATATAACTAACAGCTTCACTCTCTAGACAGATCTTACCATAACAGAGTCCACAAAAATAACCACAGCTTCTTCCCGTTCTCAAAATTAGATGGAACATAGAGCAGTACAGCACAGGAACACGCCCTTCCTAACCAGCTAAAGAGCAAATCGAAAACACCCAAACGCTAAACTCTCCTGCCTGTACAACGTCTCTGTTCCTCGACCTTCCCCACATCCATGTGCCTATCTCAACATCTCTTAAAAGCCTCTAATGTATTTTCCTCTACCACCATACCAGGCAGTCACCTGTCTCTGTGAAAAATTCAGAGTAACACACACAAAATTCTGGAGGAACAGGTGGCATCTATGGAGAGGAATAAACATTTGATGTTTTGGGGCGAGACCCTTTACCTGAACAGTCCTGATGAAGGGGCTCATTTGAAAATGCCAACTGTTCATTCTTCACTGAAAGTGCAGGGCAGGTGCAAGATCATAATGAGGTAGATTGTGATTTGAGGGAGTCCATCCGATTGTACAAGTCAACCTTTCAGTAGTCTAATAACAATGGGATGGAAGCTGTTCTTGAACCTGGTGGTACATACTTTCAGGCTTTTGTATCTTCTGCCCAAAGGGAGAGAGGAGAAGAAAGAATGTCCGAGATGGTGGGGCTTTGATCTTGCTGGCTGCTTTACTGTCCACCAAGCAGAAGGCAACACAGAACACAGCAAGCAAAAAAAAAACACTAGCAAAACAAGCCCCGTTCCTCCCACTCTCCTACGCACACACAGACAAAATCAGAATCAGAATTAGCACGTCACTGGCGTTTGTCATAAAATTTGTTATTTTGCAGCAGTAGTACATTGTAATGCATAGTAATAAAAACTGTAAATTACAGTAAGAAGTGTGCGTGTCTGTGAAAAATATATAAAGTAAGTAGTGCAAAAAAGAACACAAAATAGTGAGGTAGTGTACATGGGTTTATTGTCCATTCAGAAATCTGATGGCGGTGGGAAGACATTTTCCCTAAACCGTTGTATGTGAACCTTCAGTCTCCTGTACCTCCTCCCTGGTGGTGGCAATAAGAAGAGGGCATGAACTGGGTGACGGGGGCTCTTCATGATGAATGCCGCTTGTTTGAGACATCTTGCAATTAGAAGAGTGCCTCGCAGTCTTCCACCTGCAAGATAGGCAAGCTTCTTCAGCCTCCAGCAGACTGGGACTCTTGCCTCCAGACATTAGGCCTAGAGATTCAGAGGCCCAGGTTCTAGCCAATGGGTCTTGACTTCCAGACTCCTGATTCCACTCTTGAGCTTCCATCCTCGGGATTGACTCCAGAACCCATTAATCACTGAACACCAGACTTGTCACTGATGGGACCCCAAATGCTAGACTTTGATCTCTGGTCTCACCAATTTGTGAACCCAAAGGGATCATCAAACATATTTTCCTGCCCACGCAGTACTCCTTCTCCATTGTCACATGTACTGATACACAAAGAGAAACTCGTCTTGCACACTGTTCGTACAGATCAGATCATTACACAGTGCATTGAGGTAGAACAAGGTGAAACAACAACAGAAAGCAGAATAAAGAGTAACAGCTACAAGGAAAGTACAGTGCAGGTAAACGATAAAGTGCGAAATCAGCACAAGGTAGATGGTGAGGTCAAGAGTCCATCTTATCGTACAAGTGATCTGTTCAGTATTTGGTAACAGTGGGATGGAAACTGACCTTGAGCCTGGTGGTACGTGCTTTCAGACTTTTGTATCTTCTGTCCAATAGGAAACGAGGGAAGAGAGGATGTCCGGGGTTTGTGGGCACTTTGATTATGCTGGCTGCTTCACTGTGGCAGCGGGAGGTATAGACAGAGCCCATAGAGAGTAGGCTGGTTTCTGTGATGTGCTGAGCTGTGTCGACAACTCTCCAATTTCCTGTGGTAACGTTCAGAGCCACGGCCATACACAGCCCTGATGCAGCCAAACAACATGCTTTCTGCGGTGCATGGATAAATTGACGGGGACACCGAATTTCTTTAGCCACCTGAGGGTGCAGAGACATTGGTGAGTAGTTTTCTTAACTGTGGCATCAACTTAGTTGGACCAAGGCAGGCACTGGTGATACTCACACCCAGGAACATGAAGCTCTCGATCCTTTGGTTATAAAGTAGGAAGAGGTTCAATTATAATATTCCAAAAGGAACTGGGGTACATATACTGTCTACCTGGTAAACCCAACTTCATGGTTAATGAAGGGAGGGAGTAAGAATGTTTACCCCCTTGTGCAAATTGGATTCGGGATTTCCTCACTTGTTGACTCCAGTCAATTCGGATTAGCATAAACATCTCTTCCATCAGCACAGGAGCACCAGAAGGATGTGCTCTTAGCCCTCTGCTCTACTAGCTTTACACCTATGACTGTGTGGTTAAGTACAGCTTCCATATACAAGTTTGCTTCTGACACCACTGTTGTGGGCCGTATCAAAGGGGGTGATGAATTATAGATTGAAAACTTGGCTGAGTGGTGTAATAACAAGACCCCTCTCACTCAATGTCAATGTAAACTGCTTATGGACTTCAGAAGAGGGAAATCAGAGGCCCATGAGCCAGTATCATCTGAGGATCATAAGTGAAGAGGCTCAGTAACTTTAAATTCCTGGGTCTCACTATCTCAGAGGACCTGTCCTGGACCCATCATATAAATATTATTGTGAAGGAAGCATGACAGAGTCTCTACTTCCCCAGGAGTCTGTGGAGGTTCGGCATGTCATTGAAAACATTGGCAAACTTCTATGGATGTGTGGTGGAAAGCGTGCTGACAGGCTGCATTATGGTCTGGTATGGGAACACCAATGCCTTTGAGCAGAAAATCCTACAAAGGGCAGTGGATTCGGCCCAGTACATCACGGGTAAAATCCTCCCAATAAATTGAGCCCATCTGATAAATAATCATAATAAGTACTTTATTGATCCCGAGTGGGAAGTTCTTTCATTACAGCAGCAACATTTAAAAACATGTTTTGCAGTGTGCAGACTTAACTAATAATAAAGTACAGAACCATCAGAGGATATGACTCTATCAGCTGGGATGGTCTTGAAGCTTAGTATGGTAGCATTATAGTTCAGGAAATGTGTTTGTAGCCAGGTCTCAGTTAAACACAAGGCACTGCACTCCTGATATTCCTCTGGGTCTTAATCAGAGCACCAAGCTTGTCCAGGACCTTATGTTTCCCATGATGATCACAGGAATAGAAGGTTTATATTTCCTCCTCATTGCCTTAACCTTCGCACTGGCCCTGTAGCCTCGGCATTGTTTCCCAAGTTTCCACGAGATCTCGAGCCACGCTTTGGTAGTAGCCTTGGTTTGCATAACTCAATCAGCTGCTCTCTGGAATAAGCACAACCTTCACTCCAGACATGAGGCAGCCTTTACAAATGATCCAGGCACACAGCAATCCAGAATAACACACAGGAAAATATAAAGAGAACATAAAATAATATAAAAAATGACAAAACACATGAGCTACTGCACAAACTTCCACTAGTGTGGCACCATTTTGAAATGTTGCCGTAGAAAAGCAGCATCCATCATCAAAGATCCTCACCACCCAGGCCCTGGTCTTTTCTCGCTGCTGCCATCAGGTAGAAGGTACAGGAGCCTCACAACTCTCACCACCAGATTCAAGAACAGTTACTACCCCTCAACCATCAGGGTCTTGAACAACGTAACTACACTCATTTAAAGACTCTTATGTTGGTGGATGTTATATTATTTCATGCTCATTATTTATTTATCTCTGCATTTGCACAGTTTGTTTATGGTTTACAGTTCCTGATGTTTACAGTTTACAGATCCTGTTGACAGTTCCTGATCTATAGATTTGCACAGAAAAAGAATCTCAGGGTTGTATGTGGAGACATGTATGAACTCTGATAATAAATCTGACAGACTTTGACCTTGACAATGCTGCTGGGGCTTTTTCAAACCATAGCCCTCCAATGGCTTCAGAGAAGGATGTAGATCGCTGATTACATCTTCTGAAGAAAAGTGAGCAAGAACTTCACCTGGACTGTTGGATAACCCATGTCTACCTGCCTGATCTTGTGGGATCTTGCTAAGCATGCGTTTTGGTTCCTTCACCTTCCTCTTCACAGCCATGACTTTACTTCACTGTAAAAGAAGTGAAAACTATGAAGACACTAGACCCAGGGTGTGTCTTTACGGTTCCTCACCTCTGTTTCACTGTCACTGTCCTCTCCTTTTACTTTAGCCCTTTACGTTCTCCACCTTTCACCTCCCAGCTACTCACATCATTATCCATCCCCTCCCACCCACCCACCTGCCTTCACCTGGGTTCGCCTGTCACCAGCCAGCTCGTGCTCCTCCCTCTCCCTCTGCCATTCTTATTCTGGCTTCTAATCCATTCCTTTTCAGTCCTGATGAAGGGTCTCGGCACTAAACATCAAATGCCCAGTCCCCTCCATGGATGCTGCCTGACCTGCTGAGTTCCTCCAGCATATTATGTGTGCTGATGAAGGAACACCAGGAAGCTATAAAAATGAAAGGCCGTTGCGTTATGCTGGGGTTTATAAGCCAAGAATAATGCGATGATGTCAATTCTGGGGTTCCTTAGTAACTGTGGCTTGACTGGACACAAACTTGATATGAATGATTCTCTGTTTCCCATTACATAAGATCTTTATTAACCGATCCCTCCGATTTCCCCTGATATTTTATTTTGGAACGTCATGGCATTTCTGACTGAATTGGAGAAGGGGACCATCCGTCATTGAATTTGGAGTTCACTGGGGAATCATCCTGAGTGTGTTACATGAGTCACGTCTACTTCCAGAAGCTTTCCCGCAAGAGTAATTCGGGTGAGAAAATATTGAAGGATTGTGTCCATTGAGACCAGAGAGGCTCTTCCCACGACGATCAGAGTCATAGACAAGTACAGCACAGAAACAGGCACTTTGGCCCATCTATCTGTGCTGAACCATTTAACCTGCCGTGTCCCATCGACCTTCTCCATGACCATGGACCTCCATAGCCCTACCATTCATGTACCTATCCAAACTTCTCTTAAACGTTGAAATTGATCTCACATGGATCACTTGCACTGGCAGCTCATTGCACACTATCACAAACCTCTGAGTGAAGATGTTTCCCCTCATGTTCCCCTTAAACTTTACACCATTCTCCCTTAACCCATGGCCTCTAGTTCTAGTCCCACCCAATCTCAGTAGAAAAAGACTGGTTGCATTTACAATACACTCAAAAACTTCTACAGATGTACCATGGAGAGCATTCTGACAGGCTGCTTCACAGCTTGGTATGGAGGCTCCAGTGCATAGGATCGCAAAAGGTCGCAGAGTCGTCGACCCAGCCAGCTCCATCATGGGCATGTCAATATCCCCAACCACCACAGAGGAGACCTTCAAGAGGTGGTTCTTTAAGATGGCATCATCTATCACTAAGGATTCTCACCATTCAGAACATTACCTCTTCTTGTTCCTCCCATCAGGGAGGAGGTACAGGAGCTTGAAAAACCACATTCGAGAATTCAGAAACAGCTTCTTCCTCTCCCCCAAGAGATATCTGAATGGTCCACAAACCCAAGAACACCACCTCATTATTCCTTATATTTTGGCACTGCTTAAGAACTTCTGTAATTTATGGTAATTTTATGTTTTTGTATTGTTCTGCTGCAGCAAAACAACAGATTTCACATCATATTTGTCAGTGATTCTGAACAATGATGTCTCTTCAGAACAATGATGTGTGTTTCTTGAAGGCAACATCTATCATAGATTCATAAAAAAGTACAGAAGCAGACCATTCATCCCATCTAATCCATGCCAAACTATTTAAACTCTCTACTCCCACTGACCTGCACCGGGACCTTAGCCCTCCATACCCCAACCATCCATGTACCTGTCTAAACTCCTCTTAAACATTGAACTGAAGCTCGCATGCACCACTCATGCTGGTAGCTCGTCCCACACTCTCACGACCTTCTGAATAAAAAAGTTTCCCCTTACACTTTTCACTTTTCACCCTTAACACATGATCTCTAGCTGCAGTCCCTTCCAACCTCAGTGGAAAAAGCCTGCTTGCTTTTACCCTTCATAATTTTGTATATCTCTGTCAAATAACCTCTCAATCTTCTATCTTCCAAGGAACATAATCCTAACCTATTCAGTCTTTTTATATAACTCAAGTCCTCCAGACCCAGAAATATCCTTGTAATTTCCTCAGTACCCTTTTAGCCTATTACATCTGTCCTGTAGGTAGGCGACCAAAACTGCACACAATATTCCAAATTCCAATACATCGAGTTCCAATACGCAAGTGACAACAGTGCTGCAGCTCCTTCAGAAAACCACCTACAACAGATTCTGACTGCCTTCAACCGTGCATACACGAAACTTGGACTTAACATCAATTCCAAGAAGACTCAGATCATCTACCAACCGTCACCAACTGAGACAAATCAGAATGAACCATCAATTCAACTTGGCGAAATAACCCTGGAAAATGTGGACCACTTTCTGTATCTTGTAAGTCACCTCTCCTCCAATGTCGACCTTAATGATGAGATCCAACATCGTCTTAAATGTGCTGGAACAGCTTGTGGTCATCTCCGAACAAGAGTCTTTCATGAGCGTGACATCCGAACAGACACCAAGATGTCAGTGTACAAAGCAGTGGTAATCCCAATGCTCCTGTATGCATCAGAAACCTGGACATCTGAAGGCACTTGAAAAGTTCCAGCTACGCTGTCTTCAAAACATCTTAAATACTAAACACAAGGAAATCTGCAGATGCTGGAAATTCAAACATTTCGGGCCGAGACTTCTCCTATAGATGCTGCCTGGCCTGCTGTATTCCACCAGCATTTTGTGTGTGTTGTTCTTAAATATTAGCTGCGATGATAGAAGAACCAACGTCACCATGTTAAATGAAGCAAAAACAATGAGCATTGAAGCCTATATCATCAAGAACCAGCTAAGATGGAGTGGTCATGTGGTTTGGATGAAAGACGAACGTCTGCCGAAACAAATCTTCTACTCACAGCTTAAAGAAGGCAAACACAAAAGAGGTGGACAACGGAAGAGATTCAAAGACGTCTGAAAAGCCAACATGAAGAAATGTAACATTGACATCAACAATTGGGAAACCAGTGCCAAGGACAGGAAACTCTGGCAAATCGTCATCCGAGAAGGAACAGCAACTTCCGAATCCAACAGATGTGCAGAATTCGAAAAAAAGAGAAGAAAACGGAAAGAGAGGCAGCAACAACCAAAGCCCGATCTGCCATCTGGAACTACCTGTCCTGAATGCGGAAGAACTTTCAAAGCCAAGATTGGACTCATAAGCCACTTGAGAGCCTATAAATAGATCAATGGAACGAAGACCATCTTCCTCGACCTCGAGGGATAGCCACGACGACGACTCCTAGTTAAGCCTCATCGACTTCTTATACAACTTCAACATAACATCCCATCTCCTATTCTCAGTACATTGATTTATGAAGGCCAATGTGCCAAAAGCTTTCTTCACAACCCTATCTACCTGTGATGCCACGTTCATCGAATTATGGTCCTGTATTCCCAGATCCCTTTGTTCTACTACGTTCCTTAGTGCTCTACCATTCACTGTGTAAGACAAAGATCCCCACCATCTGCTTCTAAGATCTACCATCGAACAGGAGGTACAGAAGCCTGAAGTCTCACACCACCAGACTGAAGAACAGCTACTTCCCTTCAGCCATTTGGTTACTGAACCAACTGCAAAATCCTAATCACTGTAGTTTAACAACATTATGACCACTTTGATTAATTTATACCAAGAGAGACTTTCTTTTGTTTTAGTTGTGTTCTTTTTTGTATAATTTTGTATAATTTATGCTGTTAATATACATTCAACGGCCACTTCACCTGTGCACCTATTTGTTAATGCAAAAATCTGATCAGCCAATCATGTGGCAACAACTCAATGCATAAAAGCATGCAGACATTGTCAAAATGTTCAGTTGTTGTTCAGATCAACCATCAGAATGTGGAAGAAATGTGATCTAAATTACTTTGTTGGTGCCAGATGGAGTAGTTTGAGTATCTCAGAAACTGCTAATCTCCTGGGATTTTCACGCACAGCAGAATCATAATCAGATTTAATATCTCTGGCATATGTTGTGAAATTTGTTAACTTTATGACAGCAGTACAATGAAATACATGATAAATAAATATAGAGAAAATAAAGCAACACACACAAAATGCTGGTGGAACGCAGCAGGTCAGGCAGCATCTATTGGGGGAAGCGCTGTCGACATTTCGGGCCGAGACCCTTCATCAGGCCCAAAATGTCGACGGCGCTTCTCTCTATAGATGCTGCCTGGCCTGCTGTGTTCCACCAGCATTTTGTGTCTGTTGCTTGAATTTCCAGCATCTGCAGATTTCCTTGTGTTTGCATAGAGAAAATAAATTGAGTTACATTAAGTATATATATGTCTATTAAATATTTATGTTAAAATAAGTCGTGCAAAATAACAGAAATAAAAAAGTAGTAAGATAGTATTCATGGGTTCAATGTCCATTTAGAAATCATATGGCAGATGGGAAGAAGCTGTTCCTGAAACACTGAGTGTGTGTCTTCAGGCTTTGATGTCTCTTTCCTGATGGTAACAGTGCAAAGGGGGCATGGCCTGGGTGGTGGAGATCCCTTAATGATAGATGCTGCCTTCTTAAGGCACTGCTCCTTAAAGATGTCTGGGGTACTATGGAGACTATTACCCATGGTAGAGCTGACTAATTTTACAAGATTCTGCAACTTGTTTTGATCTTGTGCAATAACCCCAACTCACCCCACCCCACCCCACCTCACCCCACCCCACCCCACCTCACCCCACCCCACCCCACCTCACCTCACCCCACCTCACCTCACCCCACCCCACCCCACCTCACCTCACCTCATCCCACCCCACCTCACCCCACCCCACCCCACCTCACTCCACCCCACCCCACCTCACCTCACCCCACCCCACCCCACCCAAACCCACCCCACCTTCTGTTCCAGGCAGTGATGCAGCCAGTAAGAATGCTCTCCACAGTAGATTGTAGAAGTTTTTGAGTGTTTCAAGTGACAAACCAAATTGTCACAAACTATAGCCACTGCCTTGCCTTCTTTGTAGCTACATTGATATGCTGCGTCCAGGTTAGGTCCCGGTGTTTACAGTGAATAATACAGAAAACAAAATAAAATCTAGAGAACAGTAGTTCTGCAAGCGAAAACTCCTTGTTAATGAGGGAGGTCAGAAGAAAATGGCCAGAATGGTTCACGCTGACGGGAAGGTGACAGTAACTCACTAACCACACAATTCAACAGTGGTGTGCAGAAGAGCATCTCTGAATGCACAACGCATTGACCCTTGAAGTGGATGGGCTACAGCAGCAGACCATACCGGGTTCCAGTATTGTGCCTAATAAAGTGGGCACTGATCGTATACCTTTCATGTAAATATTTGTGTTTTAATGCTGCTGCAGGTAAAAGTTTCATTACACATGGAATTGTACAGATGACAATAAACTTCACTTTGATTTGCAGTGTCTTGAAGCTCTGTTTTAACTGGATGTAATCTTTCGGACAAGGGATGAGGCACCAGGGTGAGCTGAGGAGGAGGGGGCAGTTCTGTCCGGAAACAGGTCAGGCTTTGTAATGTCCTCTCCTTAGATGCTGCCTGACTTGCTGAATACCTCCAGCATTTTGTGTGTGTTGCTCAAGATTTCCAGCACCTGCAGAATCTCTTGCGTTTTGGATTTTGTTCATCGCTGTGATGTTTGGTAACTTGAAAACATTAAAGTAATTCAAAGGAAGTCCCAAAACGTGGATCTAACTTTGTGTTTTACTTCAAGCAAGGTGTGCACGTATCATATGGTAGTGTGATGATGTATATAATTCACGTATTTATGCATATAATCCCTAATGAACTATTCAAAGGAACAAGAATGCTTAAGCAAGATTACTCAAATATTACTGAAATACCAAATACACAATAGTCAGTTTAGACTCATCTTGTTTGGTGACTCCCTCACTCCCTCCAAACCGTAGGCTGTGTTCAGTTGCTAAACGGGAAGTTTTTTTAACAGAGAGGTACAGTATATGAAAAATCTTCTTTCACTGTGGCTGCCTGTTGTCCTTGAGGATTCTGTGAGAACAGGGCTCAATCTTATCAGGAGTAGCCCTGTGAAACAGTCTCAATGTCCCTATCAGGTGCACGATTCCACTGGTTACAAACTTAATCCTTTCATTTTATTGGCAATGTTAACGGAGCACAAAATCTCGAGCAGCCTCAGGCTGGAATGCCGCTGGCGTGTCGGGGATGAATTCACAGGCTCCGCCCTGGGTCTTCAGAAACTCAGCCAGCTCCATCACGGGCACTAGCCTCCCCAGCATCAAGGACACCTTCTAAAGGTGATGCCTCAAAATGGTGACATCCATCACCCAGTACGTGCCCTCTGCTCATCACTACCATCAAGGAGGGGGTACAGGAGCCTGAAGACACGCAGTCAATGATTTAGGGACTGCTTCTTCCCCTCCACCATCTGATTTCTGAATGAACCCATGAACACTACTACACTATATTTTCTTCTTCATTGCTTTTTTTGTTCTCTTTTTACACTATTTATTTATTTTAACACACACACTCATATATAATTTATTGTAGTAATTTATAGTTTGCTTGTAATATTATCTGCTGCTGCATAATAACACATTTCATGACACATGCCAGTGATGTTAAACCTGATTTCGATTCTGACAATATTCCAGACTATTTGATGAATTCAGAAGGGCAGAGACCCCAAGTAGGATATTCAGCCTCTCAATTTCACATTCGCTCTGTGTAAAATTAATCCGCTAATTAACATCACAGCACAAAGCATGGAAACAGGCCCTTTGGCCCAACTGGCTCATGGTTACCAATGTTTTCAACTCAACTCGTCTCATTTGTCTGCATTTGACTCCTATCCCTCTAAACCAGAAGTTCTCAACCTGGTGTGTGTGCTTAATGGTATTGGTCCATGGCACATGAACGATTGGGAACGCCCTGCTCTGATCCTTTCCTCTCCTTGTACCTGTCCCTTTACCTTTTAAGTATTGTCAATGTATCTGCCTCAACCACTTCCTCTGGCAGCTTGTTCCTTACGTAGACCACTGTCTAATTCCTTCATTAGATAGAGCATTTAGTGCAAGAACTTAGATTACATCAGACATTTTTGTCTCTGGTACATTGAAACATGCTGTAGAGTAAAATGCTCGATTTGGGTTCATGACCAACATGGTGCAGGGATGTGCTGGGACAGCCAACAAGTGTCATTAGGCTTCCAGCTCCAACATAGCATGTCCACAACTTACTTGTGTGCTTGGAAACCAGAGCACCTGGAGGAAACCCGTTTGGTCACAGAGGGAACACGCAAACTCCTTACAGACAACTTTGATTGTAAGGCATTACGCTAACCACTTTGCTACTGTACCCTGGTGAGGTCATGTTACAGCTGGTTCTGTATATTCTAGACCATGTGATCAAATTCTGCTCAAACTCTGTCTACAGCTTTGCAGATGATACCAGCACAGTGGGTCAAATCCCAAATAACGACGCGTTGGAGTGCGGGAAGGAGTAAGAGAGCCCCATAGAAAGGTCCTAATGTACCTACCTCTACCACCACCCCTGGAAACCTGGTCTATGCTTGTGTGACTCTCTGTGTAAAAAAATCTACCTCCAACATCCCTCCTATACTTCCCCCCAATCGCCTTAAAATTACGATCCCTTGTATTAGCCGTTCCACCCTGGGAAACAGTCCATTCGGCCACTCTGTACGGTTCTGGTCACCGTACTGTCAGAGGGATGTGATTGTACTGGAGAGGTTGCCTGGGCTGGAGGACCTTTGTTATGGGGAGATATTGAACAGGATAGGCTTGTTTTCAAAAGATTAGCTTTACTTGCCACATCGAAACATTGAAACACACATAGAGTGAAATGTGTTGTTTATGTCAAATCAAGTCAGCGAGGATTTGCTGGGGGCTGTTGGCAAGGGTCACCACACTTCCAGCACCAAGATAGAAGTCCCCAACTAACCCATACATCTTTGGAATATGTGAGGAAACTTCAGCACCCAGAGGAAAGGTCATGGGGAGGAGGTACACACAGCAATTACAGCAAACTCCCCGTGGTGATGGCTGATGCTGCAAAGTGACTGTGCTAACTGACACACTACTGTGCTTCCCTCTACACTATTGTGTTTCCTCACAGCAGAGGAGGATGAGGGCAGAGCAGTTAGAGATGTACATTAGACAATTATGAGAGACATAGATGGTCAAAACTTTTGTTCCTGTGGTAGGAATATTAAAAATAGGGCGGTGTAGGCTTAAAGTGAGAGGAAGGAGGAGGGCAACAGGGTAACATAGTGGTGATAAGACCATTCGGCCTATTGAGTCAGCTCCACCATTCAATCATGGGCTGATCCAATTCTTCCAGTCATCCCCACTCCCCTGCCTTCACCCCATACCCAGTTAGTGCAACACTGTTACTGTTTGGACTTCCATTCTGACATCCCCTGTAGGGAGCTTGTACCTCCCTCCTGTGGAATGCGTGAGTTTTCTCCAGGTGCTCTGATTTCCTCCCACAGTCCGAAAAAATGTACTGGCTAGTAGGTTCATTGGTCATTGCAAAAGCAAATTGTCCCATGATTATGCTCGGGTTAAATCAGAGGGTTGCTGGGTAGTATGACTCAAAGGGCTGGAAGGCTTATTCCTGGACTATCTCGACAAATGATAATGGGGATCTGAGTGGAAAGGTATTTTTACACAGAGAGTGATTGATAATTGCAACAGGTTGCCAGAGGATGTGGTGGAATCAGACAAGGGCATTATATTTAACATAGCAAAAACTCTGATTGAGTGCCCTAGTTGGTCAGTCTTTCATTGATTTTGGGGATAGTTACTATTCTATAGATTTGCTGAGTATGTCCACAGGAAAATGACTCTCGGTGTTGTATATACAGTGACATGTATGTACTTTGATAATAAAATTTACTTTGAACTTGTTTAAAAGGAATTTCAAGCAAGTCACAGAAGGATATCGTCCAAATGCAGGCAAATGGGATTAGTGCAGATTGGCAGAGACATCAGGATTTAAAAAGAATCCGAAAGGCAACTTTTTCATGCAGAGGGTGGTCAGGACAGGGAATGAGCTGCCAGGTAGAACATTTAAAAGACACTTGAATAGGTTTCAGAATCCTTGGAGCATCGGAGACTGAGGGGTGATCTTATAGGGCGTATAACACCATGAGGGGCACAGAGAGTGTGAACACTCAGGCTTTTTAGTAAAGGCTAGGCCGGGGGGATCCGGGCAGGTGCAAGAATAGAGAGAAAAGAATCAGAATCAGGTGATTATCACTGACTTACGTGGGGAAATCTGCTGTTTTGCGATAGCAACACATGGCAAAACATACATAAGGGAAAGGGAATCAAGAAGTTAGAGGGCACAAGTTTAAAGTGAGATAGGATCAATTTAATAGGAGCCTGTGGAACAATTCCTTCACCCAGAGGATGGTGGGTATATGGATAGGAAAGGTTTAGAGGAAGATGGGCTAAATATAGGCAAATCATATACAGATGCTGGGAATCCAGAGCAACACCCAAAAAGATTGATGGAGGAACTCAGCAGGTCAGGTGGCATCAATGGAAATGAACAGTCAATATTTCAGAACGAGAGCCCTCTTCAGTACTGGAAAAGAAGGAAGAAGATATGGAATAAAAAGGAGGGGGGATTGGGAAGAAGGAGGACTGGCTGGAAGGTGATCGGTGAAGCCAGGTGGGTGGGAAAGGTCAAGGGCTGGAGAAGAAGGAATCTGATAGGAGAGAGAAAAGGAAGGAGGAAGGGACCCAGGGGAAGTGATAGGCAGGTTGGAAGAGGTAAAAGGTCAGAGTGGGGAATAGGTAAGTGGGGGGGGGGTAATTTTTTTTCATGAAGGAGAAATCGATATTCATGCCATCTGGTTGGAGAGTACCCAGATAGATCCTAATGTGTTGGTCCTCCGCCCTGAGGGTAGACTCATCTTGGCACAAGAGGAGGCCAAGGACCAACAGGTTGGAATGGGATGGGAACTGGATTTAAAACGTTTCGCCACCGGGAAGTTCTGCTTTTGTCAGATGGAGCGGAGGAGCTTGGCAAAGCCGTCTTCCGATTTACGACAGGTCTCAGCAATGTAGAGGAGGCCGCACTGCGAGCATTGGACACAATAGACGACCCCAGCAGATCCCCAAGCGAAGGACAGCTTATGGCCTCGAATGGAGGTGAGGGAGGAAGCGTACGGCCAGGTGCAGCTCTTCGGCCGCTGGCAGGGATAAGTGCCGAGACGCAGGTTAGCGTGGAGGGACCAGGGAGTCATGAAGGAAGCGATTCCTGGAGAATGTGGAGGGGGGAGGAGGTAAGAATATATTGAATGCTGGGATCCCTTTGGAGATGGAGGATGATGTGTTGGATGTGGAAAATGAAAGAAAGAGAGAAAGACAGATAGCTCTTATTTGTCACATTTGTCACAGTGAAATGTGTCGTTTGCATCAAATCAAACCGGTGATTGTTCTGAGCAGCCCACAAGTGTCCCCAAGTTTCTGACACCAGCATACCGACCTGAATTGTGCTCCTCTGGAAAGGGTGAGTGATGCACCATCAATAACTCACG
Organism: Hemitrygon akajei; assembly: GCF_048418815.1. Classification (NCBI taxonomy): domain Eukaryota; kingdom Metazoa; phylum Chordata; class Chondrichthyes; order Myliobatiformes; family Dasyatidae; genus Hemitrygon; species Hemitrygon akajei. Next base: position 9,871,104 of record NC_133127.1, on the reverse strand, counting down.
CCGAGACTTAGGAAGTGAGATATCGGCTTTTATTGACTGAAGAACAACACTACATCCTGGGAAAATGAGGGAGAGCAGCAGGCCACAGTCGCCTTTATACAGGGGTCTGTGGGAGGAGCCACAGGGGCAGTCAGCAGGGTCTTGGGAGGAGCCACAGGAGCAGTCAGACAGGTATATCTAGTTCACCACAGTGAGAAAACTGGAGCACCTGGAGGAAACCCACGTGGTCACAGTGAGAGCGTACAACTGCTTACAAACAGTGGCAGGGAATTGAACCTCAATCGTACAGATTGTACAAGCTGATTTATGGGTAGATGGGAATCTTGGTCAGCCTAGACCTGTTGGGCTGAAGGGCTGATGTATGACTTTCTGAAACAAATCCCTTGAATGCCAGGGTCACCAGGGAAAATGTTCAATGGGAAAGTGGTTCCTCAGAGAGCGGTGGGAATGTGGGAAAGGGTTCACTGTCAGGGAATGGGGGGAGAGGGTTGTGAAAAGGGGGTCATCCTCGGGAAAAGGGTGATTGTGGGAAGGGATTTATTTTCAGAGAGCAGGGAGATTGTGGGAAGGGTTCATTCTCAGGGAATGTGGGGATTGTGGGGAGGGTTCATTCACAGGAAATGTGGGGATTGTGGAAATGGGTTTATGTTCAGAGAGCAGGGAGATTGTGGGAAGGGGTTTATTCACAAGAATCAGGGAGATTGTGGGGAGGGGTTCATTCTCAGGGACTGTGGAGTTGTACGAAGGGGTTCATTCCCAGGGAGAACGGGGATTTGGGAAGGGGTTCAATCTCAGGGATCAGAGATTTTGAAGGGGGGGGTTCATGGTGAATGGATTGAAAGGAATTAGAGAGACGGGGGCAGAGACAAAAAGAAAAGTGTGGAGATTGAGAGTGGGGGGGGGGTAGTTGAGAGAGAAGCTGGAGATTTAAGACACAAAGACTGGCACCAAGTCTGCCTCTGATTATCAATTTGTTGCCTTTCACAATGTAATCTCTGAGACTGCTGGTGATACACAGAGTCAGCCGCTGTCTGTGAGAATTGTCACTCCGAGGCACTGACGGCAGCTCAGTGTAACCAGCTGCCCACCGCCCTGATAAACTAATCAGTGTCCTTGGCCGGTGTGTGTGTGTGTGCGGGCGCATGTGTGCATTTATGTGCATGGAGTATGTACACCTGTGTGTGTGTGTGTATGTGAGAGAGAGAGCAACGTGTCTGTCGTAGTTGCAATTATGAAGAAAGCACAGCAGTGCCTCTATTTCCTTAGGAGTTTACGAAGATTCAGCATGACAGCGAACACCCTGTCAAACTTACATAGATGTGTGGTGGAGAGTATATTGACTGGTTGTATCACAGCCCGGTATAGAAACAACAATGCCCTTGAATGGAAAATCCTACAAAAAGTTGTGGATGCAGCCCAGTCCATCATGGGTAAAGCCCTCCCCACCATTGAGCACATCCACATGAAAAGTTGTTGGAGGAAAGCATCATCCATCACCAGGGACCCCCACCACCCAGGAGATGCTCTCTTCAGGAAGAAGGTACAAGAGCCTCAGGACTCACACCACCAGGTTCACAAACATAGTTACCCCTCAGCCATCAGGCTCTTGAACCAGTGGGGATAACTTCACTTCAGTTGACTTGCCGCATAACCGAACTGTTCCCACAACCGATGGACTCACATTCAAGGACTCTTCATCTCATGTTCTCAATATTTATTGCATATTTATTTATTACTATTTTTCTTTCTTTTTGTCCTTTGCACACTGGTTGAATACTCATTGGTCTTTCATTGGTTCTGTTATAGTTATTATTGTATAGATTTATTGAGTATGCCTACAAGAAAATGAATCTCTGGGCTGTATGTGCATACTTTGATAACACATTTACTTTGAATGTTAATTGTATGTGTGTGCATGCCTATGCCTGCTCCTGCAGAATATTCTTGCCACTCTGTGCCAAATGCCCACTCCAAAACTAAGGCAAACCCTGGCCCCAGGTGAATTTTTAGAGGTTACAAACGGTGACGGGAATAGGGCCAGTTTCTCAGTAAATACTCCATCCTACCCTCCAATCCTGATCTGCAGGGTAGCAGTTAGTATAATGCTGGTAGTTAGCTTCCCATCCCCGTGCTGACAACTTTCTACAGGAAGGACAGTGCGTTCTGTCCGGCTGCATCATTGTGTGCTACGGAAGCCTCAAGGCATCAGATTGCAAGACCCTACCGAGGACATAAAAACAGCTGAGAGGATCACAGGGGCTTTTCCTCCCCCTTTTGTGATATTTTCTGGGAGTGTTGAAGACAAAGCATTGTTGAGGATCTCTACCACCCATCCCACAATCTCTTTGACCCATTACCATGAGGACTAGGACTGTCAGACTGGGTAACAGCTTCTTCCCTTGTCTGTGAGACCAATGAACACCCACCATCGAGGTCTTGTCACTAGTTCAGTGAGTTGTTTACTATTTACCTGTGCTGTGCACTTCACATGCACTTTGATTTACATTTTATTAAGTTTTTATAATATAATATTTTGGTTTACTGTATGTGCCATGTGTGATATATGTTTTGTGGGTGCACCGTGGTGTAGAGGAACATAGTTTCCTTTGGTTGTATAGGTGTACAGGCAGATGACAATAACCATGAACTTGAACTTACAGTGCCAGTGACCTAGGTCCACCGTTGTCTGTAAGGAGTGGCCACACAAGTTTCCACGAGGTGCTCCATTTTCTTCCCACATTCCAAAGAATTATGGGTTTAGAATAGTTAGCTGTGGGCTGGAAGCACGGAGATGTTTCTGGTCTGTCCCCAGCACATCCTCAGACTGTGTTGGTCCTTGACACAAATTATGCATTTCACTGTATGTTTCCATGTTTTTGTGATAAATAAAACCAGTCTTTATCTCTTCATCTGTTTATTTAATATCACAAGAACTGAGATACAGTGGAAGAATTCGTGTCTGTATGTCATCCAGACAGACCATTCCATACATGAGTACATCAAGTTAGTAAAAGAAAGCAGGGTGCAGAATAAACTGTATAAGAGTGTACGTCAATAAGACCAAAGAACTGATTGTGGATTTCAGGAAGGGGAGCACATAGCAGTCCTCACTGAGGGACCAGCAGTGGAAAGGATAAGAAGTTTCAAGTTCCTGGGTGTCAACATCTATGAAGGTCTATCCTGGGGCCAATATATTGATGTAGTTACAAAGAAGGCACGACTCTGGCTACATTTCATGAGGAGATTGAGGAGGTTTGGTACGTCACCAAAGACACTCGCGGATTTCTACAGATGTATCATAGAGAACATTCTAACTGGTTGCATAAACATCTGGTAAGGAGGAGGTACAGGAGCCTGAAGACACAGACTCAACGATTCAGGAACAGCTTCTTCCCCTCTGCCATCCGATTTCTGAATGGACATTGAACTCAATGAACTTGGTACTTTTTCCTCTCTTTTTGCACTGCTTTGTTATTTTTTACATATATAAACCTTATTGTAATTTATAACTTTTATCACTATGTATTGCACTGTACCACTATCGCAAAATGACAGGTTTCACCACATGTGCCACTGATGTTAAACCTGATTCTGATTCTGATCTTTCACTGTTTGAGAAGTCCATTCAAGAGTCTGATAATAACAGGATAGAAGCCTTGGAGCCCGTTGACAAGGTTTTGTACCTTCTCTCTGATGGGATAGGGAGAGGATGTTAGCTGCTTTCTCGAGACTAGCTTTGTGGGCACCGTGGTTGGCATGAACAAGATGGGCTGAAATCCCAGATTCCATGTTGTGTTACTCTATGAGACGAAGTGGGTAGTGGTGGAAGGATATACAAGAGCAAGAAGCTGTCGTGCTTCAGTTCGATCAGAATCAGAAAGGTGAAAAGTTCAAGGGGAACATGGGGGGGGGGGACCGTCTTCACTCAGAGGGTTGTGATAGTGTGGAACGAGCTGCCAGTAGAAGTAGTACATGTGAGCTCAACTTCAATGTCTAAGAGAAGTTTGGGTATGGGCATATGGAGGTATATGGTCCAGGTGCAGTTTGATGGGACCTTCTGGTTTAAGACTCTCCTGGTTAAAAATACAGAACTTCATAACAAACCTGGTTCAAACCCAGTCTGGCTACCACCCCTGTTACAAGAAGCTATTAGACAGACATGGATATGAAGTATAAATTTGGAGTATTGTGTACAGTTCTGGTCACCGAGTTATAGGAAAGATGTCAACAAAATAGAGAGAGTACAGAGAAGATTTACTAGAATGTTACTTGGGTTTCAGCACCTAAGTTACAGAGAAAGGTTGAACAAGTTAGGTCTTTATTCTTTGGAGCGTAGAAGGTTGAGGGGGGACTTGATAGAGGTATTTAAAATTATGAGGGGGATAGATAGAGTTGACGTGGGTAGGCTTTTTCCATTGAGAGTAGGGGAGATTCAAACAAGAGGACATGAGTGGAGAGTTAGGGGGCAAAAGTTTAGGGGTAACACGAGGGGGAACTTCTTAACTCAGAGAGTGGTAGCTGTGTGGAACGAGCTTCCAGTAGAAGTGGTAGAGGCAGGTTCGATATTGTCATTTAAAAAGAAATTGGATAGGTATATGGACAGGAAAGGAATGGAGGGTTATGGGCTGAGTGTAGGTGTTTCCGTGTTGTAATTGTTATATGGTTATATATGGTTATATGAAGGGAATGTGGGAGGGTGGGTGAGGGGAGGAGGGCTGGATATAGAACATAAAACAGTACAGCACAGTATAAGACCATAAGATATAGGAGCAGAAGTAGGCCATTCAGCACATCGAGACTGCTCCACCATTCAATCATGGGCTGATTCAATTCTTCCAGTCATCCCCACTCCTCTGCTTTCACCCTATACCCTTTGATGCCCTGGCTAATCAAGAACCTATCTATCTCTGCCTTAAATACATCCAATGACTTGGCCTCCACAGCTGCTCGTGACAACAAATTCCACAGATTTACCACCCTCTGACTACAGTAATTTCTCCGCATCTCAGTTCTAAAAGGACATCCTTCAATCCTGAAGTTGTGTCCTCTTGTCCTAGAATCCCCTACCATGGGAAATAACTTTGTTGCCATATCTAATGTTTCTATGAGATCCCCCCTCATTCTCCTGAACTTCAAGGGCTGCCAGATGTCCTTCATACAGTAATCCTTTCATTTATGGTATCATTCTCATGAATCTTCTCTGAACCCTCTCCAATGTCAGTATATCCTTTCTAAAATAAGGAGCCCAAAACTGCACACAATATTCCAAGTGTGGTCTCACAAGTGCCTTATAGAGCCTCAACATCACATCCCTGCTCTTATATTCTATACCTCTAGAAATGAAATATTGCATTCATCTTCTTCACAACTGACTCAACCTGGAGGTTAACCTTTAGGGTATCTTGTACAAGGACTCCTAAGGCCCTTTGCATCTCTGCATTTTGAATTCTCTCCCCATCTAAATAATTGTCTACCCATTTATTTCTTCCACCAAAATGCATGACCAGGCACTTTCCAACATTGTATTTCATTTGCCACTTCTTCGCCCATTCCCCTAAACTATCTAAGTCTCTCTGCAGGCTCTCTGTTTCCTCAACACAACCCGCTTCTCCACCTATCTTTGTATCATCGACAAATTTAGCCACAAATCTATTAATGCCATAGTCCAAGTCATTGACATACATTGTAAAAAGCAGCAGTCCCGACACCAATCCCTGTGGAACTCCACTAGTAACCGGCAGCCAGCCAGAATAGGATCCCTTTATTCCCACTCTCTGTTTTCTGCCGATCAGTCAATGCTCCACCCATGCTAGTAACTCCCCTGTAATTCCACGGGCTCTTAACTTGCTAAGAAGCCTCATGTGCGGCACCTTGTCAAAGGCCTTCTGAAAATCCAAGTACACTATGTCTACTGCATCTCCTTTGTCTACCCTGCTTGTTTGGAATGTATCTGTCTTGTACTTCCCTCATTTTTCTCAGAAACTCCAGCCATTGCTGCTCTGCTGTCCTTCCTGTAAATGTCCCTTTCCAGTCAACTTCGGCCAATTCGCCTCTCATGCCATTGTAATTTCGTTTATTCCACCAAAATACTGACACATTGGATTTTATTTTTTTCCCTCTCAAATTTCAAAGTGAACTCGATCATACTGTGATCACTGTTCCCAAAGGGTTCCTTAACCTTAAGCTCTCTTATCACCTCCGGATCATTGCACAATACCCAATCCAGCACAGCCGATCCCCTGGTGGGCTCAACAACAAGCTGTTCTAAAAAGCCATCCTTTAGACATTCTACAAATTCTCTCTCTTGAGGTCCAGTGCCGACCTGGTTTTCCCAATCCACTTTCATGTTAAAATCCCCAACGATTATCATGATTATATTATCACAATTATATTGCCTTTCTAACATGCCTTTTCTCTCTCCTGCTGTAATTTGTAATCCACATCCCAGCTGCTGTTTGGAGGCCTGTATTCAACTGCCATTAAGGTCCTTTTACCCATGTCATTTCTTAACTCAACCCATAGAGTCTTTACACCTTCCAATCCTATGTCATCTCTTACCAATGATTTAATATTATTTCTTTCCAATGGCAGCCATCCTTTACCCAAGGTTCAGAGATGGCCACAATGTCATACTTGCTAATCTGTAGCTGAATTTCAAGATCATCCATTTTATTCCTTATGCTGTGTGCATTCAAATACAACACTCTCAGTCCAATATTTGTTGCTTTCTGTTTTAACTGCAACATGCCCCTATTGCCCTGTAACTCATCCCACTGGCTGTGATTAAGCCTCATCTCCTGCCTGTCCTTTCCATAATCCCTGTTGCACGCTATCTTTGATTTATTTCTGTTTTCTCCTTCCTCAGCCCTATCACTCCAGTTCTCATTCCCTGCCAAATTAGTTTAAACCCTCCCCAACAGCTCTATTAAATGTGCTGTTAGGATATTGAACCCCTTTGGGTTCAGGTTTACCCTGTCCTTTTTATACAGGTCATACCTCCCCCAGAAGAGGCCCCAGTGATCCAGGAATCTGAATCCCTGCCCCCTATACCAGTTTCTCAGCCACATATTAATATGCCTGATCATGTTATTCTTGCGCTCGCTAGCACGTGGCAAAGGCAGCAATCCTGGGGTTACTACCCTAGAGGTTTTGCCTTTCAACTTCCTACCTAACTCTTTGAATTCTCTCTTCAGGACCTCCTCCCTTTTTCTACCGATGTCATTGGTACCAACGTGTAACAAGACTTCTGGCTGGTCACCCTCTCCCTTCAGAATACTCTGCACCCGCTCCAAGACATCCTGTACCCTGGCTGCTGGGAGGCAACACACCATGCGGGTATCTCTATCAGGCTGACAGAACCTCCTGTCTGTTCCCCTCACTATGGAATCCCCTATAACTACCACATTCCTCATCTTCCTCTTTCTCATCTGCCCAATGGAACCAGGCCAGAGACCCGATCGCCGTGGTCATCTTCTGTCAGGTCATCCCCCTCAACCGTGTCCAAAATGATTACTGAGGGGGATGGCCACAGGGGTGCTCTCTACCATCTGAGATCTTTCCCTCGCTTCCCTGACCGTCACCCATTTATCTGACTCCTGTAGCCTCGGGGTGACTAATTCCCTGTAGCTCCTATCTACCTCCTGTTCACTCTCCCTAATAAGCTGTAGGTCATTGAGCTGCAGCTCCAGATCCCTAACACGGTCTCTCAGGAGCTGCATCTCGGTGCACCTGATGCAGATGTGGCCATCTGGGAGACTGGAAGATTCCCAGGATTCCCACATCCAACACCCAGAGCAAATTACTAACACTACCGACATGCTCTCTGTCTCTCAAAAAAAATCTGAAGAAAAACCAAAAACGAAGTCCACTTACCCACTTAACTCGCTGAAGCCTGCTTTTGCTGAAGCCTGAATGAGCAAAAGCCCATCACTTCTACTCTCGCCACGGGCCTACTCCCAACAATGGCTTATCCCTCTGTAATTTTATTTAGTTCATCCAGCTCAGTTGCCGCCGCTGATAGGCCCTGCACAATGGACTAACGCCTGCGAAGCTCTCGTTTTAAATCACTGACTCTGATCTGCAAGAAGCACTCTTTCGTCGAGCTCAGCTGTTGCCGCTGATAGGCCCTGCACAATACAGTGCAGGCCCTCAATACAGGCCCTTCGACCCATAATGTTTGCCAGTCCTTTTACGTACTCCAAGATCAATCTAACCTTTCCTTCTGACATTGCCCTCCATTTTTCTATCACCCATATGCCTATCTAAGAGTTTCCTAAATGTCCCTAGTGTTACTGCCTGTACCAGCACCCCTGGCAGGGTGATCCACATACCCAGCACTCTCTGTATAAAAAATCTCTTACATCCCCCTACTGTTTCCTCCAATCACCTGAAGATTATGCCCCCTTTAATTGTGGGTGGTGGGGTAGAGATACGTCTCTACCAAAGGAAGTGTAAGGTATTACTTCCCTCTACTAGCCTGCAGATCACCTTTTGGCAAGATGTAGCACCTGCTTAGCCCCTCCCCCCCGCCATTGGATTTCACGAAGCCCTGGGAGCAGGTGGTGGATGGTATGAGGAGCTGGTGCAGATCACCAGTCCTGGTTACGCCACCACTGACGCCAGGCAGACAGTCTCTGAAGAGTATTGATAATGGCTGGGGTCAACCATCTTGTAAGGACACTACCCTGAAGAAGGCAATGGCAAACCACTTCTGTAGAAAAACTTACCAAGAATAATCACATAATGATGATGATCTTAGTCATTTTCACCCTGGGGGAAAAGTCTCTGGCTGTCCACTCCATCTCTGCCTCTTATCATCTTGTACAACTCTATCGTCACCTCTCATCCTCCTTCATTCCCAAGAGAAAAGCCCAAGCTTGCTCAACTTATCCTCCTGAGAATAAAGGGTTTGCGTACCTCTCGCAGGTCAGGGTGTAGTTCCGCCTGAGCCTTTTGCAGGAGGAAACTCAGATCAGAACCAGGTTAATTATCACTGATATAAGTCATGAAGCATTTGCTGGATTGGTGAGTGTGGGTCTTCAGATTCATTTATTTATCATGTACACTGTATTTTGAAACATTCAGTGTAACCAGTTGTCTGGGTTGATGTGCTGGGGGCAGCCCGCAAGTGTTGCCATGGATTCCGGCGCCAACATAACATTCCCATGATGTTCAGCAGAACAACACAAGCACGGCAACAGCACAACTACAGCAGCAAAATAAACCCCTTTTCCTCCCTCTCACCCACCCACTCACAAGCCTCCAACCCCAGAGCAGGGTACTTTTGGGCCTCCAACTTTGGTCTTTTGTCTTCAAGCATCATTCAGCTCCTGGATTCACCGATAATGAGCGCCAGGCCTTGCCAACTTGCTGACCTAGGGAAGCTAACGGCCCTTGTGCCCACGTGGATATCAGATGCTGGGATCTGCTGACCTGGGAGAACTCGCCATCCTGGGGTTCTCACTGGTAGTAACGAGAAGAGGGCATGTCCTGGATGGTGAGGGTCCTTAGTGATAGGTGCCACCTCTTTGAGGTATGGCCTTTACAAGATATCAGATGAGTAAATAGGCACATAAATGTGAAGAAAATGGAGGGATATGGACATTGTGTAGGCAGAGCCGATTAGTTTAGTTGGCCATTTGATTATTAATTTAATTGGTTTAACACAACGTTGTGGGTTGAAGGGCTTGTTTCTGTGCTGTACTGTTCTATGTCCTCAGTGATGGGGAGGTTAGTGCCCAAGGTGGAACTGGCTGGGCCTACAACCCTCTCCAGGTTTTTCTGATCCTGTTCATTGACGCCTCCGTAATAGATGGTGATGCTATCAGTCAGATATTTGTTGACCTGGTGTTCAGTCTCCTGGCATGTGGATATTGCCTTAAAGCCGGATGCTGTCCTTCTTAAGGCAGCACCTTTTGAAGAGGTCCCGGCCTGCGATGGAGCTGGCTGAGTCAGCCCGAGTCTGACCTGGGACAGGAATGGTCACACGGACTGTGTTCAACTGGCTCCTGAGTCCGACGAGGCCTTCCCACGGAAACATTATCCTCAGGAATCCAGGATTCCAGGATGTGCTTGACTGCCCAGTGAACTCCTCCGGAGACCCCTGTGGCACAGGAGTTTGGGAAGCAGACCAGGCTGCTGAGCGGATCAAACCCAGTCCTTGCCGGCTACATGTGCAACCAATTGTATCTTGGCCACGTCCCAGGCCAGTTCCTCCTCTGGAAGGGTCTAACAGAGTTTCTTTATGCTCCCCATGGAGGCGGAGGCTGACAACCCAGCCGGCTTTGCCAACTTGACGCCCCAAGTAATACATCCTAGTCCAGTTACTTTTTTGCTCTCTTCTCACTGCTGCCATCAAGAAGGGGTACATGAGCCTCAGGACTCACACCACCAGGTTCACCACCTCAACCATCAGGCTCCTGAACAGAATGGAAAACTTCACTCAACTTCACTGAGCCTCTCACTGAACTGTTCCCACAACCTATGGACTCACTTTCAAGGACTCTTCATCTCATGTTCATGATAGTAATTGCCTATTTATTTATTATTATTATTATATCTTTGTCTTTATTTTTGTATTTGCAGAGTTTGTTGTCTTTTGCATATTGTTTTTATTCCTGTCCTGTTGACTGTGGTCTTTCAATGATTCTATTGGGTTTTTTGTATTCACTGTGAATACCCACAAGAAAATGAATCCCAGGGTCGTATATGGTGACATATATGTACTTTGATAATAAAATCACTTGAACTTTAAACTTTGAACTCTGGTCATGACATCTCAAAGGCTTTCACATCTCCAACACCTCATGGCATATACACCACCGTCTCTCTCTTTCCTCATCCTCCTTCCTTTGGATGTTTATGTTTCTTAAATCAACACGGTCTTACTTTGCTTTGGGGATTGGAATGACTTCATTCAAGCCCAGTCTCCTAAACCCTGCAGTTCCTCCGACTTCCATAGCTCTGGTGGTGGCCATGGTGGGATGACTAATAATCCGGCTTCCTTGTCTGGAGCTTGTGGCTTCCTACGTTCCTGGAATTTGGTTGCTGAAGACGAAAGGGATGTGGGTGGTGGCGGGGGACGGGAGTGGGGGAACTGCCTTCTTGAACCACTATGGTCCTCCTGGTGAAGGTGCTCCCATGGTGCTGTTGGGGAGGGAGTTTCAGAGTTCCTTATTTATTTATTCAGAGTTACAGCGCGGAACTGGCCCTTCCGACCCAGCGAGTTGAAAGTTGCAGCTTTATAAAACACTGGCTCGGTCACATTTGCAGTATTGCATACCGATCAGGTTTCCCCATTGTAGGAAGGATGCCAAGGCTTTGGAGAGAGTGCAGAAGTGGTTAACCAGGATGCTGCCTGCATTAGAGGGCATGTGCTATAATGAGAGGTTAGGCAAAGTTGGGTTGTTTTCTCTGGAGCAGCAGAGGCTGAGGGGAGATCTGACAGAGGTTTATAAGATCATGAGAGGCAGAGATAGAGGAGACAGACAGCAACTTATTCTCAGGGTTGAAATGTCTAATACATTCATTTAAACTGAGTTTAAAGTTCAAAGCTGAATGTAAATTTTATTATCAGAGTACATATCTGTCACCACATACAACCCTGAGATTCATTTTCCTGTGGGCACACTCAGCAAATCTATCAAATAGTAACTGTGAGAGGATGAATGAAAGATCAATCAGAGTGCAGAAGACAACAAACTGCCCAAAATGCAAATATAAATAAGTAGCAATAAATATGAGAACATGTCTAATGAGGTAAAGAGTCCTTAAGGTGAGATCGTTGGTTGTGGGAACATCTCAGTGGATGGGCAAGTGAGTGTAGTTATCCCCTTTTGTTCAAGAGCCTGATGCTTGTTGGATAATAATTGTTCTTGAATCCGGTGGTGCGAGTCCTGAGGCTTTTGTACCTTCTACTTGATGGCAGCAATGAGAAAGAGCATGAAAAAGCAATGAGAAAGAGCATGGCCTGGATGGAGGAGGTCTCTGATGATGGATGCTGCTTTCCTATGACAGTGCTTCATGTAGATGTGCTCAATGGTTGGGAGGGCTTTAACCATGAAGTACTGGGCTGAATCCATTGGTGATTCTATACCAGGCTGTGATGAAGCCAGTCAATACATTCTCTATTACACATCTATAGAAGTTTGTCAAAGTTTTCGATGTCATGCCAAATCTCTGCAAACTCCTGATGATGGAGAGGCGCTGCCAAGCTCACTTTGCAATTGCACTTACATGCTGAGTCCAGGACAGGTCGTCTGAAATAGTGACCCCCAGGAATCTGAAGTTGCTGAGCCTGTCCACCTTTGACCCTCTACTGAGGGAGGACTGGCTCATGCACCTCTGGTTTCCCTCTCCTGAAGTCTACAATCAGGTCTTGCTGACATTGAGTGAGAGGTTGGTGTAATGACACTATTCAGCCAAATTTTTAATTTTCCTCCTGTATGCTGATTCACATCCACCTTTAATACAGCCCACAGCGGTGGTGTTACAGGCAAACTTGAATATGGGTTTGGAGATGGTATTAGCTACATAGTCATAGGTATAAAGTGAGTAGAGCAGGGGGCTGAGCACACAGCCTTGTGGTGCACCTGTGCTGATGGAGATTGTGGAGGAGATGTTGTTGCCAATCCGAACTGACTGGGTTCTGCAATGAGGAAATTGAGGATCCAATTGCACAAGGAGGTATTGAGGCCAAGGCCTTGGATCTCATTGATTAGTTTTGACAGAATGATAGTATTGAATGCCGAGCTGTGGTTGATAAAGTGCATCCTGGTTGTAATCCTGCCAAAGGTTTTCAGCTCAAAACATTGACTGTACTTTTTTCTAGGCCTGCTGATTTCCTCCAGCATTTTGTGTGTGTTGCTTGGATTTCTGCAGATTTTCTCTTGCTTGTGACCCTGATGTGTGTATCTTTGCTGTCCAGATGTTCCAGGGTTGTGTGAAGAGCCAATGAGATGGCATCTGCCCTGGACCTGTTGCTCCTGTAGGTAAATTGGAGCGGATCCAATTCACCTCTCAGGAAGAGGTTTATATGTTTCATCACCAGCCTCTCAAATCACTTTATCACAGTGGATTTAAGTACAACTGGGCGATAGTCATTGAGGCAGGTTACCACGCTCTTCCCATAGAACCATAGAACATTACAGCACAGAAACAGGTCTTTTGGCCCTTCTTGGCTGTGCCAAACCATTTTTTTTTGCCTAGTCCCACTGACCTGCACCTGGGCCATATCCCTCCAAACCCCTCTCATCCATATACCTGTCCAAGTTTTTCTTAAATGTCAAAAGTGAGCCTGCATTCACCACTTCATCTGGCAGCTCATTCCATTCTCCCACCACCCTCTGTGTGAAGAAGCCCCCCCCCAATGTTCCCTTTAAACCTTTCCCCCTTCACCCTTAACCCATGTCCTCTGGTTTTTTTCTTCCCTGGCCTCAGTGGAAAAAGCCTGCTTGCATTCTCTCTATCTATACCCATCATAATTTTATACATCTATATCAAATCACCCCTCATTCTCCTACGCTCCAGGGAATAAAGTCCTAACCTATTCAACCTTTCTCTGTAACTCAGTTTCTCAAGTCTTCTTGGGCACTGGTATGATTGAAGCTGGTGGGTACCACACACAGTCGAAGCAAGAGGTTAAAGGTATCAGTGAACACACCAGCCAGTTGGCAAGGACAAGCCTTCAGTACATGGCCAGGAACCCCGTCCGGTCATGTACTAAAGAGGAGGTACGTTCAGAGGAGAGGTGAAGGGTAAGTTCTTTACACAGGGAATAGTAGGTGCCTGGAATGCGTTTCCTGGGAATTGTGGTAGAGGCAGATACATTAGGGATTTCTAACAGACGTTTACATAGGCAAATGAATGAGAGGAAAATTGAAGGAGATGGACATTGAGTAGGCAGAAGAGATTAGTTTAGTTAGCCACTTGATTACTGATTTAATTGGTCAGCATAACATCATGGACAAAGGGCCTGTTCCTGTGCTGTACTGTTCTATGTTCTATTTTCTATGAGTTACACCACCCAGCAACCTAATTATTTAACCCGAGCCTAGTCATGGGGCAATTTACAACGACCAATTAACATCTATGTGGTAAGTCTTTGGACTGTGGGTGGAAACCGGAGCAACCGGGGAAACCCTCACACTCACAGGGAGAACGTACAAACTCCTTACAGACAGTACCAGAATTGAACCCCAGACTCCAATGCCGCAATCTGTAAAGTGGTAACCACCACGCTAATGTGGTGCCCCATAATGTACGAGGTAGATTATGACTCAAAAGTATAGAACCTGCTTTTTACAAAAAGAGTGGTGGATGTATGGGGTGGTGTTCGAGGGAGATACATTCGGGATATTTCAGATAGGCACGTGGATGAAAGAAAAGTGGAGGATTATGCAGGAAAGAAGGGTTACATTGATCTTGGAGTTGGTTAAAAGGTCGGCTAAACATGGTGGACTAAATGGCTGTACTGTCCTATGCTGTGCTATTTTCTATGTCCAAGGTGTTATGAAAAATTTGTCTTCATTCAAATAAGATTTTTATACAGCCCATTGAGTTGACCAAGATAAATCAATAACAAACTGTGACAGCAACCGAGAAAGTGCAATGCAGGTAAACAGTAAGTTGCAAGATCATAACGAGGTAGATTATGAAGTTAAGAGTAGACCTGATCTTAATAGGGAGCAATTCCAAAGTCTGATACCAGTGTGGTAGAAGCAGTCTTTGAGCTTGAAGGTACATACTTTCTGTCTTTTGAGTTTTGATCCCAGCACATAAGTGTGATTATGAAGAAAGTACGGCAGCATCTCTACTTCCTTAGAGGCTTGCAAAGATTCAGCCTTACATTTAAAACTTTGACAGAAATCTCTAGATGTGCAGTGGAGAGTATATTGACTAGTTGCATCACAGCCTGGTATGGAAACATTAATGCCCTTGAATGGAAAATCCTACAAAAAGTAGTGGAATCGACCCAGCCCATCACGGGTAAAGCCCTCTCCACCATTGTGCATATCCACACAGTGCGCTGTTGCAGAAAAGCAGCATCCCTTATCAGGGACCCATACCACCCAGATCAGGCTCTCTTCTTGCTGCTGCTATCAGAAAGGTGGGGCGGCATGTGGCGCAGCGGTTAGTCCAAAGCTTTACAGTATAGGTGGTTCAATTCCCGCTGCTGCCTGCAAGGACTTTGTACGCTCTCCCCATGACCATGTGGATTTCCTCCGAATACTCCAGTTTCCTCCCACAGCCCAAAGACACACCAGTTGCTAGGTTAATTGGTCATTGTAAATGGTCTTGTGATTGGCTCGGATTAAACTGGGGGATCACTGGGCGACGTGGCTCTAAGGGCCAGAAGGGCCTGTTCCCTGTATCTCAACAAATAAATAAACAAATTAATAAATCAGAAGGTATGGGAGCCTCAGGACTCGCACCACCAGGGTCAGGAACATTTATTACCCTTCAGCCATTAGGCTCCTGAACCGGTGGGGATAACTTCGTTCAACGTCATTTGCCCCATCACTGAACCGTTCCCACAACCTATGGACTCACTTTCAAGGACTCTTCATCTCACGTTCAATATTTATTACTTGCTTGTTTGTTGTTTTATTTATTTTCTTTCTCTTTTGTCTTTGCACATTGGTTACTTGTCCGCACTTGTCCGTACTGTGTTCCTTTGTATTTACTGAGTTTGACCACGAAAAAATGAATCTCAGGGTTGTATATAGTGACATGTATGTACTTGAATAATAAATTAGCTTTGAACTTTGAAACGTAACATAGCATCCCAATTCCAGTATTCAGTGCCCTGATTGGTGAAGACCAGTGTGTCAAATGCCTTCCACCCTACCCTGTCTGCCTCTCAAGCCACTTTCAGGAAACCATGTACATACTCTCTCTCACTTAAACTTTTGGGGGATTTACAGTAGGTCTAGTTTCAAGTCCTGGTGTTGGAGTCACGAGAGTCAGTGATACGATTACAGCTAGGGACATCGTTCAGAGTTCAATTCTGGCATCCTCTATAAGGAGACTGTACATTCTCCCCGTGGTATGTCTGGGTTTTCTATGTCCTCCAGTTTTCTCAACAGTGCAAAGATGTACTGGGTAGGATAATTAGTCCATAAGACCCTAAGACATAGGAGCAGAATTAGGCCATTTGGCCCATCGAGTCTACTCTGGCAGTCAATCATGACTGATCCCTTTTTCCCCTCAGTACCACTCTCTGGCCTTCTCCTCGTAACCATAGAACTATAGAACATTACAGCAGAGAAACAGGCCTTTTGGCCCTTCTTGACTGTGCTGAACCATTTTTCTGCCTAGTCCCACTGGCCTGCACCTGGCCCACGTCCCTCCATACACCTCTCATCCATGTACCTGTCCAAGTTTTTCTTAAATGTTAGATGTGAGCCCACATTTACAACTTCATCTGGCAGCTCATTCCACACTCCCACCACTCTCTGTGTGAAGAAGCCACCCCCCAATGTTCCCTTTAAACTTTTCCCCCTTCACCCTTTACCCATGTCCTCTGTTTTTTTTCTCCCCTAGCCTCAGTGGAAAAATCCTGCCTGCATTCACTCTATATATACCCATCATAATTTTATATACCTCTATCAAGTCTCCCCTCATTCTTCTACGTTCCAGGGAATGAAGTCCTAACCTAGGGGGATAGATAGAGTTGACGTGGATAGGCTTTTTCCATTGAGAGTAGGGGAGATTCAAACAAGAGGATATGAGTTGAGAGTTAAGGGGCAAAAGTTTAGAGGTAACATGAGGGCAAACTTCTTTACTTAGAGAGTGGTAACTGTGGAACGAGCTTCCAGTAGAAGTGGTAGAGGCAGGTTTGATATTGTCATTTAAAAAAAAACTGGATAGGTATATGGACAGGAAAGGAATGGAGGGTTATGTGCTGAGTTCAGGTCGGTGGGACTAGGTGAGAGTAAGCATTCGGCACAGACTAGAAGGGCCAAGATGGCCTGTTTCTGTGCTGTAATTGATATATGGTTATATGGTTATATTCAGTCTTTCTCTGTAACTCAGTTTCTCAAGTCCCGGCAACATCCTTGTAAACCTTCTCTGCACTCTTTCAACCTTATTAATATCCTTCCTGTAATTCGTTGGCAAAAACTGTACACAATACTCCAAATTCGGCCTCACCAATGCCTTATACAACCTCACCATAACATTCCAACTCTTATACTCAATACTTTGATTTACAAAGGCCAGTGTACCAAAAGCTCTCTTTACTACCCTATCTACCTGTGACGCCACTTTTAGGGAATTTTGTATCTGTATTCCTAGATCCCTCTGTTCTACTGCACTCCTTAGTGTCCTACCATTTACCTTGTATGTTCTACCTTGGTTTGTCCTTCCAAAGTGCAAAACTTCACACTTGTCTGTATTAAACTCCATCTGTCATTTTTCAGCCCATTTTTCCAGCTGGTCCAGATCCCTCTGCAAGCTTTGAAAACCTTCCTCACTGTCCACTACACCTCCATTCTTTGTATCATCAGCAAATTTGCTGATCCAATTTACCATGTTATCATCCAGATCACTGATACAGGTGACAGATAACAATGGACCCAGCACTGATCCCTGTGGCACACCACTAGTCACAGTCCTCCACTCAGAGAAACAATCCTCCACTACCACCCTCTGGCTTCTTCCATTGAGCCAATATCTAATCCAATTTACTACCTTACCATGTATACCTAGCAACTGAATCTTCCTAACTAACCTCCCATGCGGGACCTTGTCAAAGGCCTTACTGAAGTCCATGTAGACAACATCCACTGCCTTCCCTTCATCCATTTTCCTGGTAACCTCCTCGAAAAACTCTAATAGATTTGTTAAACATGACCTACCACGTACAAAGCCGTGCTGACTCTTCCTAATAAATCCCTGTCCATCCAAATACTTGTAGATCCTATCTCTTAGTACTCCTTCCAACAATTTACCTACTACAGACGTCAAATTTACCAGCCTATAATTTCCCGGATTACTTTTTGAGCCTTTTTTAAACAATGAAACAACATGAGCTATCCTCCAATCCTCTTCAAACCTTTGATGACGTGTCCAATCAAGAACCTATCAAGCTCTGCCTTAAATGCACCCAAAGACTTGAACTCCACAGCTGCCTGTGGTAAAAAATTTCACAAATTCACCACCCTCTGGCTAAAGAAATTTCTCTGCATCTCTGTTTTAAATGGATACCCTTCTATCCTGAGGCTGTGCCCTCTTGTCCTAGACAACTCCCCCACCATGGGAAACATCCTTTTCACATCTACTCTGTTTAGGCCTTTCAATATTCAAAATGTTTCAATGAGATTCCCCTCTCATCCTTCTGAATTCCAGTGAGTACAGACCCAGAGCCATCAAGTGTTCCTCATATGATAACCCTTTCATTCCCAGAATCATCCTTGTGAACCTCCTCAGAACCCTCTCCAATGCCAGCACATCTTTTCTTAATATGTTTACAATATTCAAGGTGAGGCCTCACCAGTGCCTTATAAAGCCCCTGCTCTTGTATTCGAGACCTCGTCAAATGAACATTGTATTTATCTTCCTCACCACCAACTCTACCTGCAAGTTGACCTTTAGGGTGTTCTGCACAAGGACTCCTAAGTCCCTTTGCATTTCAGATTTTTGGATTTTCTCCCCATTTAGAAAATAGTCTGCACATTTATTTCTACTACCAAAGTGCATGTCCATGCATTTTCCAACATTGGATTTCATTTCCTACTTTCTTGCCCATTCTCCTAATCTGTCTAAGTTCTTCTGCAGCCTAACTGTTTCCTCAACACTACCTGCCCCTCCACCAATCTTCCTATCATCTGCAAACTTGGCAACAGAGCCATCTATTTCATCATCTAAATCATTTATATACAGCATAAAAAGCAGTCCCAACATCAACCCTGGCGGAACACTACTAAACACCAGCAACCAGCCAGAAAAGGATCCTTTTATTCCCAATCACTGTCTCCTACCAGTCAGTGAATGCTCTAACCATGTTAATAACTTTCCTGTAATACCATGGGCTCTTGGAAAGCAGCCTCATGTGTGGCACCTTGTCAAAGGTCTTCTGAAAGACCGAATATGCAACATCCACTACATCCCCTTTATCTATCCTACTTGTAATCTCCTCAAAGAATTCCAACATGTTGTCAGGCAAGATTTACCCTTAAGGAAACCATGTTGACTTTGTCCTGTGTCATCAATTACTCCGTAACTTCATCCTTTCAATTGACTCCAACATCTTCACAACCACTGAGGTCAGGCTAACTGGTCTATAATTTCCTTTCTGTTGCCTCCCTCCTTTCTGAAAGAGCGGAGTGACGTTTGCAGTTTTCCAGTTCTCTGGCACCACGCCAGAGTCCGATAATTTTTGAAAGATCATTACTAATGCCTCCACAATCTCTACCGCTACCTCTTTCAGAACCCTAGGGTGCAGTTCATCTGGTCCGGGGTGACTTATGTACCCTTATGTCTTTTGGCTTTTTGAGCACCTTCTCCCTTGTAATAGTAACTGCACTCACTTCTCTTCCCTCACACCCTTCAACACCTGGCACACTGCTAGAGACTTCCCCAGTGAAGATTGAAGCAATATACTTACTTAGTTCATCTGCCATCTCCTTGACCCCCATTATTATTTCTCCAGCCTCATTTTCTAGGAGTCCTATATCAATTCTCACCTCTCTTTCATTTTTATATAATTCTTGAAAGCTTGTTCTATTCTCCTTGATATTGTTTGCTAGCTTGCTTTCATATTTCATTATTCCCCTCTTAATAATCCTTTTAGTTGTTTTCTGTAGGTTTTTAAAAGCTTTTCAATCCTTTATCTTCTGATTAATTTTTGCTTTGTTGTATGCCCTCTCTTTTGTTTTTACATTAGCTTTCACTTCCCTTGTCAGCCATGGTTGTATTATTTGCCAATTGAGTATTTCTTTGTTTTCACCATAAACGGACACCGTTGTTGCTCTGCTATCATCTCCTTCCAATTTACTTTGGCCAACTCTCTCACATCAGTATGATTTCCTTTACTCACTGAAATACTGCTACGTCAGACTTTACTTTCTCCCTATCATATTTCAAGTTGAACTCAATCGTGCTGTGATCACTGCCTCCTAAGTGTTCTTTTACCTTAAGCTCCTTAAGCACCTCCAGTCCATTATAGCTGATTCTGTAGTAGGCTCAATGACAAACTAGTCTAAACAGTTATCTTGCAGGCATTCTACAAACTCACTCTCTTGAGATCCATTACCAACCTGTTTTTCCCAATCGACCTGCATGTTAAAATCTCCCATGACTATCGTAACATTGCCATTTTGACGCACCTTTTCTATTTCCCGTTGTAATCTGTAGTCCACATCACAGCTGCTGTTGGGAGGTCTGTCCTGAGTCCCTTCACTCCAGTTCCTTGCCAGATTAGTTTAAACCCTCCCCAACAGCTCTTACAAACCTGCCGATGAGAATATTGATCACCCTCGGCTTCAGGTGCAGCCCATCACACTTGTATAGGTCATACCTCTTCCAGGAGAGACTGCAATGATCCAAGAACCTGAAGCCCTGCCCACTGCAACAGCTTCTCAGCCATGCATTAATCTGCCAAATCATCCTGTTTCTCCCCTTACTGGCACATGGCACAGGTTGCAATCCAGAAATGAGTACCCTGGACGTCCTGCTTCTCAGTTTTCTGCCCAGCTCTCTAAATCATCTTTTCAGGACCTCTTTTCTTTTCCTTCCTATGTCATTGGTACCAATATGAACCAGGACATCTTCCCCTCGAAAATGCTGTGGACGCAATCTGAGATGTCCCTGACCGTGGCACCTGGGAGGCAACGTACCATCCAGGTGTCCTGTTCACATCCACAGAATCTCCTGTCTGTTCCCCTGAGTATTGAGTCCCCAATCACTACTGCTCCCTTCTGCACCATGGACCCATGCTCAGTGCCAGTAACTTGGTATCTGTGGCATTCCCCTGGGATGTCATCCCCCACAAGAATATCCAAAACAGTACACGTATTATTAGGGGAATGGCCACAGGGGTGGTCTACGCTAATTGCCTGTTCACTTTTCCATTGCTCCTGACAGTCACCCAGCTACTCACCTCCTGCAACTTGGGGCTGACTACTTCCCCGTAACTCTGATCAATTCTCTCCTCACTGTCCCATTAAGTTGAAAGCCATTCAGCTGCTGCTCCAGATCCCAAACACGGTCTTTAAGGAGCTACAGCCAGATGCACTTCAAGCAGATGTAGTTCCCTGGGAGACTGGACTCCGACATCTAGCATGAAGAACACACAAGGGCCATTTACACTAGGTACAGTAAGAGAAAGAAAGGGAACCGTAGCAGAAACTTATCCAGAGCCAATGCCTCTTCTGAGCTGAGGCCTCCTTTGAGTCAAAGCCTGACACTCCTACTCTCAGCACTGGCCCACTCCCAACAATGGCCACCCCACTTGTCCCTTCTGTACTTTTAAACAAGTGTCACCAACCAGCGAGAAACCTCATTGCTATGGCCTGCCGCTGCCACTGATTTGGCAGCTGGAATGAGCCCAAACGCCTGCGAATAGCTCCTTTTAAACAAGCATCATTAACCAGCGAGAAAACTCATCGCCGTGGCCTGATCCTGCCGCTGACTGGGCCGCCAGAATGAACCTGAATGCCCACGATGTCCGTTTAAACAAGCATCGCCGACCTGCGAGAAGCCTTATAAATTGTCTTCTGATTACGTTAGGGTCAATTAGGTTTAGCGGAGTGTACGGCAGGAAGGGCTGGGGGGGCCTATTCTGTGGTGTGTCACTAAATAAATAAATAATCAGTCCGAATGCGGAGGCCCAGTGTCCGCAAGTTTGAGAAACCAGGGACGAGGATTGGAGGCCTGGAGGTGGCCTGTTGTGTGTGTGTGTTAGTGAGTATCTGTGTGTGTATGTATGTGTGTGTGCATGTGAGTGAAGGTGTATTGTTTGTGTGTGTGTGTGCATGTGAGTGAAGGTGTACTGTTTGTGTGTGTGTGTGTGTGCACGTGAGGGTGTACTGTTTGTGTGTGTGTGTGTGTGCACGTGAGGGTGTATGTACGTGTGTGTGCATGTGAGTGAAGGTGTACTGTTTGTGTGTGTGTGTGTGCACGTGAGGGTGTATGTACGTGTGTGTGCGTCTGTGTGCAATGCTCTTTTTACTGGTCTACAGAGCAATCTATTGACAAACTTCAATGGATTCAGAACACTGCTACTAGACTTTTAACAAAAACCGGGGTGAGGGAGCATATCAGACCCATACAAGTTTGGCTTCCTGAATCTTTTAGAACTGATTTTAAAGGTCTCTTACTTGACTTTAAAGCTCTCAAGGTCTGGGACCTGAGTACATCACAGAGTCGTTTTCGTTATATAATCCTGCTCAAGCTCCCAGGTCTTCTTCAGCGAGTCTCTTAAATTTAAACAATCGCCCTCAAAACAGAATTGGCTGTTCAGCTTTTTTTAAACTACACTCCTAAACTGGAATTCCATCCCTAAATGAGGAATGAGGAAATGAGGAAAAACTTCTTCACAGAGAGAGTGGTGAATCTGTGGAATTCTCTGCCACAGGAAACAGTTGAGGCCGGTTCATTGGCTATATTTAAGAGGAAGTTAGATATGGCCCTTGTGGCTAAAGGGATCAGGGGGTATGGAGAGAAAGCAGGTACAGGGTTCTGAGTTGGATGATCAGCCATGATTATACTGAATGGCGGTGCAGGTTCGAAGGGCCGAATGGCCTGCTCCTGCACCTATTTTCTATGTTTCTATGTTTTTATGTTTCTAAAACTATAAGTGATGCAGACTCAATTAACGTTCTTAAATCCCAGCTCAACACCTATTTACAAAATTTACCTTGCTTTTAACCAACATCTTGTCTTTTATTTTCCTGTTTACACTTTGCCCTATTGTAAAACACTTTGAAATACATTGTCTGTATGAAGAATGCTCTATAAATTAGTTATTGTTATTATTACTTTTAAGAAAATCTGAATTGAAGTATCCAGTGCTTGTTTAAAAAAATTCAACATCAGTCCAAGTGATTTCCTTTGATTGGAACAAGCATTCAAAGGAGGTTCCAGAGAATGATTCGGGAATGAAAGGGTTAACATATGAAGAGCATTAGTTGGCTCTGGGTTTGTACTCACTGGAGTTAAGAAGAATGAGGGGAGGGAATCTCATTGAAACCTATTGAATATTGTAAAGAATAGATAGAGTGGATGTGGAGAGGATGTTTCCCATTGTAGGAGAGTCTCGGACCAGAGGACACAGCCTCAGAATAGAGGCTGGCCCATTTAACAGAGATGAGGAGGAATTTCTTTAGCCAGACGGTGTTGAATCTGTGGAATTCATTGCCACAGACAGCTGTGGAGGCCAAGTCATTGGGGATATTTAAAGTGGAGCTTGATAGAATCTGGATTAGTCAGTGCATCAATGGTTAAGGGGAGAAGGCAGGAAGAATGGGGTTGAGAGAGAAAATTAATCAGCAATATGCAATGGCATTCGCCTGATGGGTGAATGGCCTAATTCTGCTCCCTTGTTTTATGGTCTTATGGAATGGTGAGCGTTAGAAAGGAACAGTGGGGTCTGGATTGGGATTTCCATATTAAACCATACCTTTGAGGTCAGTTTTAAAGATTATTGATGAATCCTGGTGAATGTTCCATCATCACTACTGAAAGATCCAGGCCATAATAACAATAATTATCATTATAAATCTGAATCTGAATCTAAACCTCAGTATCCAGTGCTGGTTTATAAAAAAATCAACATCAGTTTAAGCAATTCTTTGATTGGAAAGGCAAGCGTTAGGAAGGAACAATGAAATTGGAATTTCCATATTAAACCACACTTCTGCAGGTATTTTTAAGGATTATTGAAGGATTTTTTTTTTACTTTATTTAGATATTCAGCATGGAACAGGCCTTCTGGCCCAGTGAGTCACACCATCGATTTAACCCCAGCCTAATTGCAGGATAATTTACAATGACCAATTAACCTTCTAACCCCAGTATGTCTTTGGACTGTGGAAGGAAACTGGAGCACCCGGAGGAATCCCATGTGCTTCATGGGGAAAACATACAAACTTCTTACAGATGGCGCTGGAAATGAACTCTAAGGTCCGATGCCCCGAGCTGTGGTAGTGTCACGCTAACTGCTACCTTACCGTGGTACCGAAATACTGGTAAATTTTCTATAACTGCTGAAAAATCCAGGCCATAATTTTCTTGACATCAATAATTTTATTTCCAAATAATATATTCTCTGAGCCTCTTTGCACTTGAGTTTTCAGATTGTTATGACTTAAATTCATGTTCTCAGAATTATTAGCTTGTTAGAATTTCTAATCCAGCAGCAGAGACATTGCAGTATCCAAATATTACCAGTTCCAGTATCTCTGTAGCAAACTCCAAGACCTTCCATCGGAATTCAATGAGAAATTGCCTGGAGCAATTGTTGGGAAACTCCCTCAACCCCACCCGCACACCCCACACCCCCCCGAGCAAGCTTAACATCTTCAGTCTGAAGCCCCCACCACCACACCCCTCCCCCTTCGAAGTCATCTTGCTTCCAAAGAAAACAATCCGAATTTTTGACAGAGGCTCGGAAACAATTGACAGAAAAGGTCAGCCAAGCCAGTTTTGTGTAATTTTCCACAGGCAGCCCCAGTGCAATACCGATCTCTCCTCGCTCAGGGACTTGGGAATCAGGAGCAGTCCCTAATCCAATTTGCACAGTCGAAGCTCGCAGAGATAAGCAAGCGTGGAGGGGAGCGATGCAAGGGCTGCTCTCTGTTATGGCCTTGCAACTGGCCAGATAAGAATTGGCAGCCCTCTATCAGGGCTTTTCAGCAACAGAGCTCCGTGCCCGGCCAAGGCATACCGACGAAAGCACTGTGGTGTGGCAGCTGTATTACTTGGCTTGGGCGGACATTCCAGTGAGGAGTGTGAGTTCAGATTTTGTGGCGTTAATGTGCTTTTGACATTCAGAGGTGAGGTGCTGGCACCTGTAAAGATGACCGCAGAGCTGGTGGAATGTTGGAAAACCAAATGAGTTGGTAAATCCCCACACTAACACGTCTCACTCGATTCTAGTTACACACTCTTATCAACTCTCTTGAATTAGCAATAGCAAATGCTGGAAAATCTGAGCTGGCCAGGCAGCATCCGTGCAGGGAGAAACAGGGTTACAGAGTCACAGAGCCATAGAACATGGTAGAACGCAGAACATAGAGCTTAGAATGTAGGACCATAAGACATAGGAGCAGAATTAGGCCATTCAGCCCATCGAGTCTTCTCTGCCATTCCATCAGTGACCAGAATTTTCCACATTGCAGCCTCAAAGTGTGTTATATAACTACCCAATTCCTGTACTTAATGGCCTGACTGATGAAGGCCAGAGTGTCAATTGCTGGACTTGTTCCTTGCAGATGGTCCTGGTATATCAGGAGGTGAGTTACTCTTCACAGAATACCCAGTCTTTGACCTGCTTATAGAGTCATAGAGTCACACAGCAAAGACACAGGCCACTTGGCTCAACTGCTTCAGGGTAACTATAGTGCCCACCAACCAATTTAATTTCACTTTGTTTGGCCCACATCCCTCTCAATCTTCCTGTCTATTACTTATCCAAATATGCTATCAATATCATTATTATACCTGCCTTAAACAGCTTTTAGACCATAAGCAATAGGATCAGAATTAGGCCATTCGGCCCATCAGTCTGTCAGCCATTTCACCAGGAACAAGCCCAACATTGGGCACTCTGGCCTCCATCAGTCAAAACACTAAATACAGGATATAGGAGTTGCCACTTACCATCTTGTACACCTCTGTCAAGTCGCCACTCATCCTCCATTGCTTCAAAGAGAAAAGTCCTAGCTTGTTCAACCTATTCTCATAAGAATGTTCTCTAATCCACGCAGTTGGTTCCAAATCCATTCCATCCTCTTTGTGAAGAAGTTTCCCTCAGGTCCCTCTTAAATCTTGCCCCCCTCACTTTCTGCACTCTCTAGTACTTAGTTTCCTTTCCTTGGGGAAAAGACTGAATGCATTCACCCTCTCTTTAGGCCTCATGATTTTAGAGATGTCTGTAAGATCACCCCTCTATTTCCTCAAATCCTAGCCTGCTCAACTGCTCCCTAAAACTCAGATCTCCAACTCCTGACAATGTTCTCGTAAATCTCCTCCGCACTCCGTTCAGTTTAACTACAGCTTTCCTGTAAAAGGGTGACACTTGGAGCATTGTGTTTATTTCTGGTCACTTCGTTATACGAAGGATGTGGACATTTTAGAGAGAGTGCAGAGGAGATTTACCTAGATTAGAGAGTATGTCTATACGAGGAAAGGTTGAGCGAGCCAGGGCTTTTTTCTCTGAAATGGAGTAAGAGAAGTGACTTGATAGACCTGTATAAGATGATAAGAGGCAGGCTAATACAAAGGGCATAATTTTAAGCCAATTGGAGGAAAGTATAGGGGGATGTCAGAGGTAGGTCTTTTACACAGTGAGCCGTAGCTGTGTGGAATGCACTGTCAGGGGTGGTGGTAGGGGCAGATACATTAGGGACATTTAAGAGACTCTTGGATAGGCACATGGATGAAGGAAAAAGGAGGGTTATGTGGGAGACAAGGGTTAGATTGATCTTACCTTAGGTTAAAATGTCAGCTTAACATTGTGTGCTGAAATATTGTGTAGTAATGATCTATGTTCTAAAACTGTGCATAGTGTACCATATGTGGTCTCACTTCCATTTCAAAGTTCAAAGTTCAAAATAAATTTGTTATCAAAGAACATACGTGTCACCATATACAACCCTGAGATTCATTTTCTTGTGGGGATACTCAATAACTCCTATAACCATAACAGGATCAGTGAAAGATTTTGCCAACAGGTGACAACCAGCGTGCAAAAGACAACAAACTGTGAAAATACAAAAAGAAAGAAAAAATACTAAGTAAATGAACAATAAATATTGAGAACTTGGGATGAAGGTTGTGGGAACAGTTCAGTGATGGGACAAGTGAAGTTGATGAAGTTATCTCCTTTTGTTTAAGAGCTTGATGGTTGAGGGGGAACAGCTGTTCCTGAACATGGTAGTGTGAGTCCTGAGGCTCCTGTACCTTCTTCCTGATGACAGCAGTGAGAAGAGAGCATGACCCAGCTGGTGAGGGACCCTGAAAATGGATGCCACTTTCCTGCGACAATGTTTCATGTAGATGAAAAGGCTTTTCTCGTAATGGACTGGGTCGTATCCACTACTTTTTGTAGGATTTTCCATGCAAGGGCGTTGGTGTTTGCATACCAGGCTGTGATGCAGCCAGTCAATATAATTTTCAATCAATATATTTTTTACAACGGCAACAGAATGGGCCTACACCTACATAAAACCCTGACTGATGAAGAGCAGTGTGCCAAACACCTTTGTCACCACCCTGTCTATCTGTGAGGCTGCTAGACACATGATTGACTCCAAATAGGTGTCTTGTCAATATTTTGTTTTCCTCTACTCCCCCAGAATGTTGAACGTTATGAGGTTGATGCCAGTTTCATTGGACATCAAGAGTAGTTGGTTAGACTTACTCTTCTTGGAGATGTTCACTGTCCGATGTTTGTGTGGATAGGAATTGACTCATAATTGCCATTGGAATTGGTCAAATTGGCTATATTGCTTTACAAACGTCAGGAGACCTAAATAATTCAATGTTTCCACATCTTGAATGAATAATAATGTAATGATGATGTGGTAAATGCCTTCTGATTTTCTCAAGATTAAAGTGGAGTTTATTGTCATCTGCACAAATTCATGTGTACACAGATGCAATGGACATCTTTCTTGCAGCAGTATCTTAGGCTCAGAGTATCAGGTAAGCAGCATTTGCAAGAAACACATCAATTGTACACTTTTTACAATTTTATGAGAAAGAACATAATTAGAACAAAAAGAGTGGGTGGAATAGTAGCGTAGTGCTTAGCACAATGATTTACAGTGCAGGGATCCAGGTTCAATTCTTGCTACTGCTTTAAGGAATTTGTATGCTGTCCCTGTGATCACATGGGTTTCCTCCAGGTGCTCCAATTTCCTCCCACAGTCCAAAATCACATCTGCTGGTAGGTTAATTGCTCATTGTAAATTGTCCCAGGATTAAGCTGGGATTAGACTGGTGGGTTGCTGGGCAGTGTGGGTCAAAGGGTTGGAAGGACCTACTCCATACTGTATCTCAATCAATCAATCAATCAATCAATTAATCAATAAAGTGGTCCTAGTATTGCCAAGCTGAAGTAGTGATTAAGGATGTACTGGTTGGTTCAAGAACAGAGTGGTTGAAGGGAAGTAGCTGTTCCTGAACCTGGTGGTATGAGACTTCAGGCTTCTGCACCTCCTGCCCAACGGTGCCACACGAGGTCAGGTGTTGGAAGGCCACAGCCCCTCCTGGAGAGAACAAACTCTGAAACTTCACCAGAGACAGGCACAGAGAGGATCACGCAGATCTGAAACTTTAACTTCTCTCTACTGAAGTTGCTGAATTTTCCCAGTGCTTCTATTTTGAGCGCAAAGATCACATTTCAAAGTTCGAAGACAGTTTATTATCGAAGTGTGTATATGTCGTCACATACAACCCTGAGATTCATCTTCTTGCAGACATTCACAGCAGAACAAAGAAATGTAATAGAGTTAATGAAGTCCATGTTGGTTCAGCAGCCTGATGGTTGAGGGGTAATAACTGTTCCCGATCCTGGTGCTGTGGGTGCTGAGGCTTCCTGATAGCAGCAGCGAAAAGAGAGCATATTCTCCCTGTGACCACACGGGAGCTCCAGTTTCCTCCGATATTCCATATTAATTAGCTCCTGTTAATTATCCCTTATTGTAAGCAAGAGTGAAAAGGATTAAAGGGGAATAACTCAGCAACTCACACGCGAAGACTGACAAACAACCAATGTGCAAAAGACAAACTGCAAACACAATGATAATTAATTAATAGATAAAACAAATTAATTAATTAATAGATAAAACTGGGAACATGGGTCGTAGGATTCTTGAAAGTAAGTCTGCAGTTTGTGTAATTCTTCTGGTAATTGCCCCCACACCTCTCTTTCACCATTTCTGATTCCCTCTCTCTCCTGTCTCCTTACTTGCCCATTCCTTCCCTTGGGTGCTCCTCCTCCTTCCCTTTCTTCCATGCTCTTCCATCCTCTCCTATCAGATTCCCCCTTCTCCAGCCTTTTATCTCTTTCACCAATCAACTTCCCAGTTCTTTATTTTATGCCTCTCCCCTCTCCCAGTTTCACCCATCACCAACCACCTTCCTCCCACCTCCCCTCCCTCCCACCTTCATACTCTGACTTCTCATCTTTTTGTCCGGTCCCGATGAAGGGTCTCGGTCTGAAACCTCAACTATTCTTTTTTCCATAGATGCTGCCTGCCTGCTGAGCTCCTCCAGCATTTTGTGTGTGTTGCTACAGCTTGCAGAGTAGGTTCAGTGTTGAGGTGAGTGAAATTACCCACACTGGGTCAGGAGACTGATTGTTCAGGGCTAATAATTGTTCCTGAACTTGGTGGTGTGGGACCCCAAGCTCCTGTGCCACTAGGTGATTTTGTGATTCTGTGAAATCCCAATTTAATCTCCATGCATCCCCTCAGATTCAACACTGAAAGCTCCGGGAAACCTTAGGTCAGAGTCCAAGCTCAGCTGGGCTGTCAGCTCTCTCCTCTCCGTACGCAGCACTGGAAAACTGCTCTGCACTGTAGATGTGAAGGGAAGTGGCTCCTTACAGTGGCCATTCAGGGTGGTACAGGCACTGTAGAAAGCGTTTTATTCATACCAGGGTTGGTGAGGGGGAATGTTGCACTCTGGATGTATCCCTTGATCTTCTTAGTCATTATTCTGGGCATCAAAAGGTTCAGGAAAGTTGCCAAGAGGGCCAATATTACAGACAAAAAGTCAAAATATTCAGGATGGGCAGTGAGCAATATTGAAGGGGATGTGGAGGAGCAGAAATGTGTGTGTGTGTGTGTGTGTGTGTGTGTGTGTGTGTGTGTGTGTGTGTGTGTGTGTGTGTGTGTGTGTGTGTGTGTGTGTGTGTGTGTGTGTGTGTGTGTGTACACAAAAGCCCTTTCAGTTGCTGAGTTACTAACCTGCTGAGTTGCTCCCCTTTAATACTTTTCACTCTTGCTTACGATATGGGATAATTAACGGAGACTAATTAATATGGAATATGGGAGGAAACCAGGAAACCCACGTGGTCATGGGGAGAATCTGCTCCCTTCTCACTACTGCTATCAGGAAGAAGGTACAGGAGCCTCTTAACCCACAGCACCAGGATCAGGAACAGTTATCATCCCTCAACCATCAGGCTGCTGAACCAATGTGGATAACTTCACTCACCACAACACTGAAGTGATTCCAAAACCTACAGACTCACTTTCAAGGTCTCTATACCTCATGTTCTCTGTATTATTAATTTTATACAGTATATTCACACAACTTCTCTTCTTTTGCACATTGGTTGTCAGTTTTTGTTTATGTATGGTTCTTCCTAAATTCTATTGTATTTCTTGCCTTCATCAGTAACTTCCTCCCAGTTTTCACTACTGTCAGTCATGCAAGTCCCGGTTGGAGATTCAGGAATACCATCGCACATGGATGTAGAGGGATTCTGCTGCAACAACTTTGTTTTGCCAGTCACGGTTGTGAGCCCTGAACCGAAGCCCGGAACCTGGAGGATCTGGCCCTCTACCCTTTGACCTGCTTGGCATGGGTGACCCTAACAAAAGCGAAAGCTCAAGGCTCTGACTCCAGCCCACAAAGCTCTCCAGATCATTGAGGCATGCAAGCCTCCAAACCCAATGACAATGTTGTGGTCCTCTTGGAGGTTTGTATTTCTTTATTTTCCTGTAAATGTCCACAAGAAAATGAATCTCAAGATAGTATATTGTGACATATAAATACCTTGATAATAGATTTACTTTGATGCTGACAGCTCCAGAGGTGAGGATTAAACTGAGGTCACTGGAACTGCGAGGAAGCAGTATGAAATCCCACGCAACCATGCTATTAACCTGAAACACTTTTGGTCGGCCCCAAAGCCAAAAGAGATAAACTTCACGATAAAGTTGGGAACTTCCCTTGTAAAATCAGAAGTAACAAGTCTGGGTGTTATCCTTGATTCAGATTTGAATTTTAAATCCCACATAAAGGAAGCGACCAGAGCTGCACTTCTACACTTAAGAGATATTGCAAAGGTGCATTTGATTCTGTCACATAATGATGCGAAGAAACTAATTCACGTCTTTATAGCGAACAGACTAAATTACTGCAATGCACTTTCTACTGGCCTTCCAAAGCAATCTATTGACAAACTTCAACTCATTCAGAATGCTGCTGCTAGACTTTTAACCAAAACCAGGGTGAGGGTTCATATCAGAGCCATACCAGCTACTCTGCAAACACGAGGAAATCTGCAGGGAGAAGCACTGTCGACGTTTCGGGCCGAGACCCTTCGCCAGGACTCTGCAAGGCCAGCTACTCTGCATTGGTTTCCCATATCTTTTTATCTTTCATTTTCTTGTTTACACTCTATCCCATTGTAAAGCACTTTAAAATACATCATCTGTATTAAATGTGCTCGATAAATACGCAATTATTATTACCATTTATTTTTTCTCAGCTCAAGCTGGTAAAACCTGAGGTACAGGCATAACCAAGCTCACTCATTTCTCAATTGCCAGAAACTTTCAGACTATTCTAGTGGTGTTTAGTATTGTGGCTTTGCGATGATTTACATAGATATCGCTGAATAGCCCTAATTGTTTAATGTTATTGTGTTGTGATTATGGGATGATACCAGTTGTAGCTATTACTATTGTGACAACGTATACCCTGTTCATGTTCCATAGTCTTTCAATTTCCTCTTTTAATTCAGCATATTTCTGGTGTGTTTCACTTACTGATTTTTTCACGTTGTGTGTTTGGAATGGCTATATCTATTCAGTAAGTTGCTCTTGTTTGTTTATCCTGTATCATTATAACAAGACTGTTATTATGGATTGTCCCATCTGTAATAACTGATCGGTCATAGTATAACTTGAGGTATTCTGAGTCTAAACCCGGATCAGGCTTGCATTTATGGTGAAGTATGGTGTCTTTTATGTGTTTGTATTTTAAAGTAAGCTTTTGATGAACAATATCTGCCACTTCAGAATCAGAGTCAGGTTTATTATCACAGCCATGTGTCGTGAAATTCGTGAACTTAGTAGTAGCAGTTCAATGCAATACATAATAAAGAAGAAGAAAAAATAAAAATAATAATAAATAAATAAATTACAGTATATGTATATTGAATACATTAAAAATCATGCAAAAACAGAAATAATATATATTTAAAAAGTGAGGTAGTGTTCACGGGTTCAAAATCCATTTAGGAATCGAATGGCAGAGGGAAAGAAGCTATATGCATGGTTTTCCCCAATCTGCCACCTGGAGACATGCCCAGTGGGGGATAGAAAACCCCTCATGGGTTATTAATGTGACAAGTTAGACTCTTGACCTTGCAATCTACCTCATTATGATCTTGCACCTTATTGTCCACCTGTACTGCACTTTACTTTCCCTGTAGCTGTAACGCTTTATTCTGTATTGTTATTGTTATACCTTGTTCTACCTCACCGCACTGTGTAATGATCTGATCTGTATGAACAGTATGCAAGACAAGCTTTTCACTGTATCTTGGTACACGTAACCATAATAAACCAATTCCAATTCCAATACTTCCTCTGTAACTAGAACACTTTATTCTTGAGTGTTATTGTTTTCCCTTGTATGTATGACCTTAACGCACTGTATGTAAGGCATGCATTGTTTTCCACTGTACCTTGGTAGGTGTGACAATAATAAATAAGTAAATAAACAGATATACAAATAATCCAACCTGGACAGTGCTACTCAGTCATTTTGCTGTAGCACTTCATCACCTCTCTGGATGTAACATTACTACAGATGGTGAACACAAGAGATTCTGCCGATGCTGGAAATCCAGAGCAACACACACTCAAAATGCTGGGGGTACTCAGCAGGTTAGGCAGCATCTATGGAGAGGAATAAATAATCAATGCTTTGTCCTGATGAAGGATCTCAGCCTGAAAAGTTGACTGGTCATTTCACTCCATAGATGCTGCCTGGCCTGCTGAGTTCCTCCAGCATTTTGTGTGTGTTGCTCTGGATTTCCAGCATCTGCACAATCTCTTGTGCTCACATTAGTAAGAGAAATGGACTGTGGTTCTCTTGAACTCTTTCAGTTTTGTGCTTTTATTTTCTGTGTTTCTGCCCATTCTTTCTTGTTGCTGTTTGCATGATAGGTTTGTTTTTTGCATGGGGAGAGGGGAGGGGGTTGATGTTGATCTTTGAATGGCTTCCATGATTTTTTTTTTTGTTTCATGGCTGTCAGGAGAAGACCAATGCTTTGATAATAAATGTACCTTGAACCTTATGTGTGTAAAAACACATGAGATATTCTTAACACAAACACATATTCCTCTCCTCAGATACTGCCGGACCTGCTGAGATCCTCCTGTATTTTGTGTGTGAGATATATACTTACATGTATATTGAGAATTGGTTGAGAGACCATAAGACCATAAGACATGGGAGCAGAATTAGGCTATTCGAACCATCGAGTCTGCTCCGCCTTTCAATTATGTCTGATTCTTCTCCTCAGCCCCACTCCCCAATCTTCTCCCTGTAACCTTTGATGCCATGTCCAATCAAGAACCTATCAAGCTCTGCTTTAAATATACCCAATGACCTGGCCTTCTCAGCTGCCTATGGTTATAAATTCTACAAATTCACCACCCACTGGCTAGAGAAATTTCTCAGCATCACTGTTTTAAATGGATGCCCGTATACCCTGAGGCTGTACCCTCTTGTCCTAGACTCCCCCACTATGGGAAACATCTTTTCCACATCTACTCTGTCGAGGCCTTTCAACATTTGAAAGGTTTCAATGAGATTACCCCTCATCCTTCTACATTCCAGTGAGTACAGACCCAGAGCCATCAAATGTTCCTTGTATGATAACCTTTTCATTCTTGGAATCATCCTTGCAAGCCTCCTCTGAACCCTCTCCAATGCCAGCACATCTTTTCTTAGATGAGGAGCCCAAAACTCCTAACAACACACACAAAATGCTGGTGGAACACAGCAGACCAGGCAACATCTATAGGGAGAAGCGCTGTCGACGTTTTGGGCCGAGACCCTTCGTGTCTTCCTGACGAAGGGTCTCGGCCCGAAACGTCGAGTTGTTTGTTATGTCCCCCCTCTCTCTGTGAAACGGAGACACCTCTTTCTCCCTTATTAGGGAGAGAGAGAGCCTGTGGTGTGTTGAATTACTGGGTGAAACGTGAAGTCTTTGGAATACTGCAAGTCTGTGTCTTTGCTGTTGCCTTGCTCATGTTTAAGTGATCAGTGGTGGGTGCCGATGCTTCTTTTTGCTGGTGGGGGGGAGGGGGGATCGTTGCTTGCTGCTGCTTACACATGGAAGGGGGGGAGCTGGTGGGTCTTTGGGGTTCTAACATGTAACTGTCGTTCATTCCTTGGGGGCATTCTCCTGTTTTCGTGGATGGTTGCGAAGAAAAGGCATCTCAGGATGTATACTGTATACATTTCTCCGACATTATATGTACCTTTGAAACCTTTGAAATCTTTGAAACACCCAATCCAGTATAGCTGATCCACTAGTTGGCTCAATGACAAACTGTTCTAAAAAGCCACCTCATAGGCATTCAACAAACTCACTCTCTTGAGATCCATTTCCAACCTGATTTTC
Organism: Hemitrygon akajei; assembly: GCF_048418815.1. Taxonomy (NCBI): domain Eukaryota; kingdom Metazoa; phylum Chordata; class Chondrichthyes; order Myliobatiformes; family Dasyatidae; genus Hemitrygon; species Hemitrygon akajei. Next base: position 9,836,282 of record NC_133127.1, on the reverse strand, counting down.
CCCAATCGACCTGCATGTTGAAATCTCCCATGACTATCATAACATTGCTCTTTTGATACACCTTTTCTATTTCCTGTTGTGGGAGGCCTGTATATAACTGCCATCAGGGTCCTCTTACCCTTGCAATTTCCTAACCATAAGGGTTCAGCATCGTCCAATCCTATGTTACATCTTTCTACTGATTTGATGCCATTCTTTATCAGCAGAGCCCCTCTGCCTACTTTCCTATCCCTCCGATGCAACCTGTAACTTTGGATATTTAGCTCCCAACTACAACTATTCTTCAGCCACGATTCAGTTCTGCCCGTACCATCATACCTGACAATCTGTACTGGTGCAACCTTGTTTCTCGTACTCCATACATTGAGATATAGCACTTTGAGTACTGCATTCGCTTCCCTTTTTGATTCTGCATGCTTAATGCTCTGCAATTATATCCTATCATCTGCCTGCCATTCCTGACAGTCTGACTGCACACTATCTTTGTTTTGTTACCGTCCATCCTATCCAGAGTCCCTTCACTCCGGTTCCAATCCCCCTGCCAAATTAGTTTAGACCCTCCCCAACAGTTCTAACAAACCTCCCTGTGAGAATATTGGTCCCCCTCGGGTTCAGGTGCAGCCCGTCACTTTTGTGCAGGTCATACCTCCCCCAGAAGAGATCCCAATGATCCAAGAACCTGAAGCCTGTCTCCTGCACCAGCTTCTCAGCCACACATTCATCTGCCAGATCAGCCTGTTTCTACCCTCACTGGTCCCGAAATTACTACCTTGGAGGTCCTGCTTCTCAGCTTTCTACCAAGCTCTCTAAATTCTCTTTTCAGGACCTCTTTGCTTTTCCTTCTTACGTACTAAGACATATGGCTACTCTCCCTCTCTCTCCAAAATGTTGTGGATGTAATCCTAGACATCCCTGACCCTGGCAGAGATGGGAAATGGGCAGTTGATATAAATGGGACTTTCTCAGTGCCAGGCACTGATTGTTGTGGTGCACAGGGTTTAGTGTGTGGAACGTAGCTGTCGCAATAAAAGATCCATAACTTAGATGAGGAGACTAACAGTTACATCACCAGGTTTTCATTGATCACAAAGGTGGCGGTTGGTAGATCTGGGAAAGGCTGGAATCGGAGAGTTTAATGGGTTGAAGTGTTTATTGTGCAATCCCGGGGCAGGGCAGGTGTTCCAGCGTTGAGTCTCTCCGGCCTTCCTTGTGCAGAGAGAGACTGCTCAAACTTCAGACATCAATCTAATCCTGTAACCCCTCCAAAGGTCAACACGTTCACAGTTGGAGCGTCTGACATGAAACAGGGTTAAATTAGTCTCCTGCCAGCTTGCTCAATCAGACACCCTGGTTAATCAGATCATTAATACGGCAGACATCGAGGTCCCATCCCCCTACCAACTCCTGAAGAGTTCTGGCCCTGCGAGCTACCTCATTGCTGCCCGTGGCGATAGAGTGGGTTGGTGGCCAGGAGAAGGTCAGATCACTGCAGGGAGTGGGGAAAGGAGGGGGGCACTGGCAAAGAGAGTTAATGCAGACAGCAGGGAAATGCCACTAACACGGCTGGACTGGAGAGCATGTCTTATGAGGAAAGGTTGAGTGAGCTCACACTTTTCTCTTTGGAGTGAAGGAGGATGAGATGTGATTAATAGAGGTGTACAAGATGATAAGAGGCATAGATTGAGGAGATAGCCAGAGCCTTTTTCCTAGGGCAGAAATGGCTAATACAAGGAGGCATAATTTTAAGGTGTTTGGAAGAACATATAGTGGGGAAGTCAGAGGTAGTTTTTTCACACAGAGAGTGGTGGGTGCCTGGGATGTGTTGCCAGGAGCAGATATATCAGGGACATTTAAGAAACTCTTTGATAGAAAAATGATGATAGAAAAATGGAGGGCTAAGTGGGAGGAAAGAGGTAGACTGATCTTAGAGTGGATTATAAGGTTGGCACTATGTTCTATCTAATCTGTAATGTATTCAAAGAGACAGACAGACATACTTTATTGATCCCGAGGGAAATTGGGTTTTGTTACAGCCGCACCAACCAAGAATAGTGTAGAAATATAGCAATATAAAACCATAAATAATTAAATAGTAATAAGTTAATCATGCCAAGTAGATAGAGGATTCTATCTATGGTGCATCTGTAAAAATTGTTAAGAGTCATCAGGGATACTCAAGTCTTTCTAGCCCAATATTTAAACTGGGACTCAGAGCAGCACAGATCCCTATGGGAACTGGAATTATTCAGTCTCTAGCCAGCACCAACACACATGGTTCATCCAATCTGTAGCCAGCATTGTCATGCAGGATCTCTGCTAACCAATCATGGTGACTGAACCAATGTTCTCTTTCACAGTATATCCCTAGCCAATCACAGGACAGAAAGGTGAGAACGTCTGCAGATGCTGGACATCCAAAGCAACACACAGGAAATGCTGGAGTCACTCAGCAGGCCAGACAGCAAGTAGGGAAAAGAGTAAGCAGTCATGATCTTTCTTCAGGACTGGAAAGGAAGGAGAGAACTCAGAGTAAGAAGGTGGAGGAAAGAGAGGAAGAAGTTTCAAAGTGGTAGGTCATGAGAAAACAGGAGAGAGGGAGCGGTGAAGTAAAGAGCTGGGTAGTTGATTGGTGAAAGAGATAAAGATCTGGAGAAGAGGGATTTTGATAAAGGGTAGAAGAGCACAAGGCCATGGAAGAAAGGGAAGGGGGAGGTGCAGCAGAGGGAGGTGACGGGCAGGTGAGGAGATAAGGTGAGAGAAGGAAACAAGAATGAGGGGAGGGGGGCAATGAATGGAAGTTGAAGAAATTGATGTTCATGCCACCAGATTGGAGGCTCCCCAGACGGAATATAAGGTGTTGGCCTCCAGCCTGAGTGTGGCCTCTTCACGGCAGTAGAGGCCATGTCACACTGGGAATGGGAAGTGAAATGGGTGGCTACAGGGAGATACAAATTGTCTGGCAAACGGAGCATCCATTGGTGCTTGGTGAAGCGGTCTATGTTGATCTCTCCAATATACAGGAGGCCACACTCGGAGCATCAGATACAGCAGATGACCCCAACAGACTTGCAGGTGAAGTGTCACTTCACCTAGAAGGACTGTTTGGGGCCCTGAATGGTAGTGAGGAAGGAGGTGTAGGGGCAGGTGTGGTCTTTGTTCCACTTACAAGGATAAGTACCAGGAGAGAGATCCGTGGGGAGGGATGAGTGAACGAGTCACATTGGGAATGATCCCTGTGGAAAGTGGAAGGGGGGGAATAAAAAGATGTGCTTGGTGGTGGGATCCCATTGGAGATGGTGGAAGTTATGGAGAATTATGTGCTGGACATCGAGGCTAGAGGTGTGGTAGGTGAGGACAAGAGGAAGCTGGTGTGCCAGCAGGACGATGGGGAGAGGGCAGATGTGCACACAATGGAAAATATGTGGGTGAGGGCCGAGTTGATGGTGGAGGAAGGGAGAGCCCTTTCTTTGATGAAGGAGGACATATAATTAGTTCTGGAATGAAAAACCTCATCCTGAGAGCAGATGCAGCGGAGATGGAGGAACTGAGAGAAGGGGATGGCATTTTTACAAGTAACAGTGGGAAGAGGTGTAGTCCAGGTAACTGTGAGAGTCATTGATTTCATAATAGATATCAATAGATAAGCTGTCTTCAGAGATAGAGATGGAGAGATTGAGAAAGGGGAGGGAAGTGTTGGAAATGGACAAAGTAAATTTTAAGGCAGGGTAGAAGTTGGAGACAAAGCTGATGAAGTCGACAAGCTCAGCAGCACCAATGCAGTCACTGGTGTAAAGTTAGGGCGTTATACCGGTGTAGGCTTGAAACATGGACTGTTCCATGTCGCTGACCAAAAGGCAGGCATAGCTGGGACCCATGCGAGTGCCCAAGGGTACACCTTTGGTTTGGAGAAAGTGGGAGGAGCCAAAGGAGAAATTATTAAGCGTAAGGACCAGTTCCTCTAGATGGAGGAGAGTGGTGGTGGTAGGGCTGGTTGGGTCTGTTGTCCAGAAAGAAACGGAGAGCTTTAAGGCCCTACTGATGGGGGATGGAGTTGTATACGGACAGGACATCCATAGTGAAAAAGAGATGATTGGGGCCAGGAAACTTAAAATCATTGAAAAGATCTAGAGTGTGTGAAGTGTCATGGATGCAGGTAGGAAGGGACTGAACCAGAGGGAATAATCTGCACACTTTCCCTTGCCTGGTGCTCCTTAGTGGGATCCTGTTCGAAGGGTAGGTAAGTGAAGTTGTCTGAGAGTTGTTGCCTGGCCTCAGCAAAGTAGAGGACAGTCCACCAGACTACTGAAGAGCCTCGCTTATCTGCAGGATTGGTGGTGAGGTCAGGAGTGGTGCAGAGAGAATAGAGAGCAGAGATTTTGGAAGGAGTGAGAAGTGGTAAAGTTAAGATGGATGATATCTCGTCAGCAATGAAAGACCAGACAGAGCGGGGGTATCCAGGAAGAGGAGGAGGGTTGAAAATGGGAGAAGGGGTCATCTGTGTGAGCTGAAGAGTCTTTGCCGAAGAAGAAGGTACAGAGATGGAGATGGTGGAAGAAGAACTTAGCATTATGGTGGGTGTGGAGCTCACTGAAGTGCAGACGCAGGGGTCAAAAGTGAGGCCCTTACTGAGGACAGGGCAGATCTGATCAACAGATAACCCTCCCAAACAACTGCTGATCTGACTCAATCACAGAATGCAAAGAATCAGCCTGTCACTGGCCAGAATTATCCAGAGAGCTCTCTGCTACCAATCACAGGGCAGATTAGAGCCAATGAATTCCCTCCTGACCAATTACAGGATAGACTAGAGCCAATGAATCAGCCTGTCACTGATCAGAATTATCCATAGAACTCTCCACAGCCAATCACAGGACAGATTGAAACAGGATGAAATAGATCTAAAACTAGTGTATTCTGCTTGAACAAGGGAGACTACAACAGGATGAGGGAGGAGTTGGTTAATGTGGATCGGGAGCACAGGCTATTTGGTACGACAGTTGAGGAACAGTGGAATACTTTCAAAGAGATTTTTCACAGGGCTCAACAAAAGTATATTCCAGTCAAAAGTAAGGACAGTAAGTGTGGGGAGAGCCGGCCTTGGAAAACTAAGGAAATAAAAGATAGTATCAAATTAAAAGCTTGTGTACAAAGTCGCAAAGAGTACTGGAGGATTGGGAAAACTTTAAAAAGCAACAGAGAACAACTAAACAAGAAATAAGAAAAGGGAAGATAGAGTATGAAAGTAAATTAGCACAAAATATAAAAACAGATGGCAAAAGTTTTTATAAATATATAAAGCGGAAGAGGGTTGCTAAAGTCAATGTAGGTCCCTTGGAAGACGATAAGGGGAAATTGATATTGGGTGATAAGGAAATGGCTGAGGCATTGAATGACTATCTTGTGTTGGTCTTCACGGTGGAGGACACGTCAAATATGCCAAAAAAGGATGATATGGACGAAATGCGAGGTGAGGACCTGGATAAAATCACTGTCACTAAAGAGACAGTGATGAGCCAACTAGAGGGCCTGAAGGTAAATAGGTCCCCTGGTCCTGATGGGATGCATCCCAGGGTGCTGAAAGAATTGGCAGAGGTTATAGTAGACACATTGGTAATCATTTATCAAAACTCTCTAGGCTCTGGGCAAAGACAGGCAACTATAGGTCAGTTAGCTTAACATCTGTAGTCCGGAAAATGCTTGAAGCTGTCATTAAGGAAGAAATAGCGAAACATTTAGAAAGGAGTGGTTCCATTAGACAGATGCAGCATGGATTCAGAAAGGGCAGGTCCTGTTTGACAAACTTACTGGAGTTCTTTGAGGACATAATGAGTGCAGTGGATAGAGGGGAACAGGTGGATGTCGTATACTTGGATTTCCAGAAGGTATTTGATAAGGTGCCACACAAGAGACTTATAAATAAGATACGGATGCATGGAGTCGGAGGAAGTGTATTGGCATGGATAGTGGATTGGTTAACCAATAGAAGGCGGAGAGTTGGTATAAATGGGTGTTTTTCCGGTTGGCAGTCAGTGGTGAGTGGGGTGACGCAGGGGTCGGTGCTGGGTCTGCAGCTGTTTACCATTTACATTGATGATTTGGAAGAGGAGACTGAGTGTAATGTAGGAAAATTTGCTGATGACACTAAACTGAGTGGAAAAGCAAATTGCACAGAGGATGTGGAAAGTCTGCAGAGAGATATAGATAAGTTAAGTGAGTGGGCCAAGGTCTGGCAGATAGAATACAATGTTGGTAAATTCAAGATCATCCACTTTGGAAGGAATAATAGAAGAGCAGATTGTTATTTAAATGGTGAAAGTTTGCAGCATGCTGTTGTGCAGAGGGACTTGGGAGTGCTTGTTCATGAATCACAAAAAGTTGGCTTGCAGGTGCAACAGGTTATTAAGTCAAACGGAATGTTGGCCTTCATTGCTAGAGGGATTGAATTCAAGAACAGGGAGGTCATGCTGCAACTATACAGGGTACTGGTGAGGCCGCACCGGGAGTACTGTGTGCAGTTCTGGTCACCGTACTTGAGGAAGGATACACTGGCTTTGGAGGCAGTGCAGAGGAGGTTCACCAGGTTGATACCAAGGATGAAGGGGTTAACCTATGAGGAGAGATTGAGTCACCTGGGACTATACTCTCTGGAGTTCAGAAGAATGAGAGGGGATCTTATAGAAACATACAAAATTTTGAAAGGGATAGATAAGATAGAAGTAGGAAAGTTGTTTCCATTGGTAGGTGAGACTAGAACTAGGGGACATTGCCTCAAGATTCAGGGGAGAAGATTTAGGACGGAGATGGGGAGAAACTGTTTTTCCCAGAGAGTGGTGAATCCGTGGAATTCTCTGCCCATGGAAGCAATTGAGGCTTCTTCACTAAATATACTTAAGATACAGTTAGGTAGGTTTTTACATAGTAAGGGAATTAAGGGTTATGGGGAAAAGGCAGGTAGATGGAGCTGAGTTTACGGACAGATCAGCCATGATCTTATTGAATGGCGGGACAGGCTCGATGGGCTGGATGGCCTACTCCCGCTCCTATTTCTTATGTTCTTATGTAGATTAGAGACAATGAATTCCTTAGGCAGCACAAAAGCAAAGGAGAGGGCATACAATATAGCAAAAATTAATGAGAAGTTAGAGGATTAGGAAATCCTCTAAAAACCAACAGAAGGCAACTAAAAAGCTATGAGGGGAAAGTTGAAATATGAAGGGAAGTTAGCCAATAATACAAAAGAAAAAATTCATATATGTAAAGAGTAAAGGAGAAGTAAGAGTAGATATTGGATGACTGGAAAATAATGATGGAGAGGTAGTAAAGTGGGACAAAGAAATAGTGGAAGAACTTAATAAGTATTTTCTGTCAGTCTTCACTGCGGTTACACCTCAGGTTCTGAAAGTGGGAGCTGAAGTGATTGTGGAGGTATCAGTAATGATCATTCAAGAATCACGAGTGTGAAATGGTTCTGAAGGAATGCAAAATTGAAAATATCACTCCACTCTTCAAGAAAGGCGGGAAGCAGAAGAAAGGAAATTATCGGCCAGTTAGCCTGACTTCAGTGCTTGAGAAGATGTTGAAGTCTATTATTAAGGAGGAGATTTTGGGGCACTTGGAGGCAGATGGTAAAATAGACCAAAGTCAGCATGGTTTCCTTATGGGGAAATCTTGCCTGATAAATCTGTTGGAATCCTTTGAGGAAATTACAGCAGGATAGACAAAGGAGAGTCAGTGGATGTTGCCTACTTGGATTTTCAGAAGGTCTTTAACAAGATGTTGCACTCAAGGCTGCTTAACAAGATAAGAGCCCATGGTATTACAGGAAAGGTATCAGCATAGATGGATAAAGCAGTGACTGACTAGCAGGAGGCAGAGAGTGAAAATAAAGAACCCTTTTCTGGTTGGCTGCCAGTGACTATGTCAATGGCTTGGATGATTGAATTAATGGCTTTGTGGCCTCATTTGCAGACAATAGGAAGATAGACAGAGAGGCAAGTAGTGTTGAGAGAACAGTGAGTCTGCAGAAGGACTTAGACAGATTGGGATAATGGCCAAAGAAGTGGCGGATGGAATATAGGGTAGGGAAGAGTATGGTCATGCACTTTGATAGAAAGAATAAAAGCCTAGACTATTTTCTAAGTGGGAAGAAAATTTAACAATCAAAGCTGCGAAAGGACTAGAGAGTCCTTGTGCAGGATTCCCTAAAGGTTAACTTGCAGGTTGAGTTGGTGGTAAGGAAGGCAAATACAATGTTAACATTCATTTCAAGAGGACTAGAATATAAGAGCAAGGTTATAATGCTGAAGCTTTATAAGGCATTGGTCAACAACACGTGGAGTACTGTGAGCTATTTTGAGCCCCATATCTACAAAATGTGCTGGTATTGGAGAGTGCCCAGATGAGGTGCACGAGAGTGATTCTGGGAATGAAGGCTATGAGGAACATTTGATGGCACTGGTTTTTACTCACTGGAGTTTAGAAGAATGAGGAGGGATCCCATTGAAACCTATCAAATATTGAACAGCCTGGATAGAGTGGATGTGGAGAGGATGTTTCCTATAGAGGGAGAGTCTAGGACCAGAGAGCACAGTCTCGGACTAGAGGGACGTCCATTTAGAACAGAGATGCGGAGGAATTTCTTTAGCCAGGAGATGTGTGAAACCTGTGGAATTCATTGCCACAGACAACTGTGGAGGAAAGGTCATTGCGTTTATTTAAAGCGGAGTTTGATAGTTTCTTGATTAGTCGGGGTGTCAAAAGTGTTGAGGAGAAGGCAGGAGAATGGGGTTGAGAGGGATAATAAACCAGCCATGATGGAATGGCAGAACGGACTCGATGGGCCAAGTGGCCTAATTCTGCCCCTATGTCTTACGATCTTATGGACTTTACTGACCTTGTCTTGCGGGCCGACCCTTGAACTTGCTGTGTGAAGTTCCCACAGAAAGCGAGAGTTGGGTGAAGGGGTTAAACTGTGTTTTTCAGGATGGAGTGTCGAGTCTGTGGAGATACCCCCCATCTCCGGGGACAGCCCCCTGCTGCACCCTTCATGGTCTGTCACTCTGATTAAGCAAGGTCAGGTTTGCTGAAGTAATCCGACTAATGGGTCAGAGCAGGATTTCTGCGGAGTCGCCTTTGAAGGATTGTGAGAAGCGTGGGCTTCATTGATACAATGGGGGCTCTCTAGACTGGGCTGCAGTCAATGAAATCCCTCCCCCCTTGCTGGGAGGTAAGGTTGGCGTGGCTGATGTTGGAGCTCAGAGATCTTTAGTACTATGGAAGGACTCCAAAGAACTCAGTGGAGCATTATCAAATAAGGTCTGACACATGGGGACAGAAAATTGGTATGTTGTATTGCAGTCGTACAGGACATTGGTGAAACCACACTTTGGATTAGTTTATTATTGCACCCAGCGGAAGACTTGTTTTTCATATTAAAGATTAGCTTTTATTTGTCACATCGAAACGTACAGTCAAATGCGTTATTTGCATCCATGACTGACACAGTCTGGGGTTGATGCTGGGGATCCCGCGAGTGTCTCCTTGCTTCTGGCACCAACATAGCATGCCCACAACTTACTGACACGAACCCATATGTGTTTGGAATGTGGCAGGAAGCCCACTCGGTCACGGGAAGAATGTACAAATCCTTTCTGATGTGGAGAGGATGTTTCCTATACTGGGGAGCCTACGACCAGAGGGTATAGCCTCATGTTAGAGGGATATTCATTTAGAACAGAGAAGAGGAGGAAGTTCTTTCGCCATAGAGTGGTGAATCTGTGGAATTTGTTGCCACGATCACCTGTGGAGGCCAAGGGGATTGAACTCTGATCACTGGCACAGTAAAGCATGACACTGCCAACCTCCACAAATCCATGTCACCCATATTTATTGGTATTCAAAGTTCAAAGTCAATTTATTGAAGTACATACTGTATTTCTCCATATACAATCCTGAGATTCAGTTTCCTGTGGACATTCATTGTAAATACAAAGAAACACAACAGAATCAATGAATAACCACACACAGCACAACAACCAACTGAAGTTCAAACAACAGCAAACCGCAAATACAAAAAAAAGCAATAATTATCAAGAACACAAGTTGTAGAGTGCTTAAGTGTGAGTCCATGGGTTGTGCAATCAGTTCAGAGCTGAGGTGAGTGAAGTTATCCACGGTGGTTCAAGATATTGGTTTATTATTGTCACATGCACAAAGATACGGTGAAAAAGTTGTCTTGCTTACTGTTCAGTTAGATCAAATTATTGCAGAATGAAGTGTAACAGCTACTGACGAAGTACAGTGCAAGTAAATAATAAAACACAAGGTCATAAGGACAATGAGGACAAGAGTCCGTCTTATCATTCAACAGAACAAAGGTTTCCAGCCTGAACTCCATCGAAACGTACAGTCAAATGCATCATTTGCATCCGTGACCAACACAGTCTGCGGTTGATGCTGGGGATCAGGGAGAAGAAAAACACTAACAGAATGCAGAGTGAAATGTTGCAGTTACAGAGAAACAATACAGGCAGACAGACAACAAGGTCAAGGTCATAACCATGTACTGTAGGTTGTGACGTCAAGGGTCCACCTTATCATTTTAGGGAACTGTTCATTAGTGTTTTAGCAACAGGACAGATACCTTCCTTGAAATCTCAGGGTTTTGTACCTTTTGCCTAAAGGAGATTGGAGAAGATAGAATGTCCAAGGTGAGAGGGGTCCTTGATTGCATTGGCTGCTTTCCCAAGGCAGCGGGAGTGTCGACAGAATCCATGGGGCGGAGTCTGGTTTGTGTGATGGACTAGGCCGCGTTTTCTGAGCTCTGCAGTTTCTTGAGGGCTCGAGCAGATTAATTGCCAGAGTTAGGGACACAGTTAGATGCACAACAGCTCTGGCCATTACTCCCCACAAGGCAAATCCAATGCTCTGCACCATTATGCACTCCTTGAAAGGTAGAATAAAACCAACCTTGTGCGAATCTCTGTAGCGCCTGGTGACCCTGTGATCTCTGTCTTGGGGGCCAACATCAGAACCTATCAAGTGGGGAAGCCTCGCAATGTGTCAGGCCCTGATTGTGTACCTGGTAGGGCTCTGGAAATCTGTGCCAACCAACAGGTGGGAGTGTTCAAGGACATCTTCAATCTCACTGCTGAAGTTAGAAGTTCCTCCCTGTTTCGAAGGGGGCCCAAGAAATGCGGCTTGAGCTATCCTAAAGACTTTCATCCAAGTGCACTCTCATCTTTGGTGATGAAGTGCTTCGAGAGGTTGGTCATGGCCAGAATTAACTCCTGCCTAAGCAAGGACCTGGACCCACTGCAGTTTGTCTATCACCACAACAGGTCTACAGTGGGTGCAATCTCACTGGTTCTTCGCTTGGCTTGGATCATCTGGACAATAGTAATACCTACGTCAGGCTGCTGGTTATTGATTACAGCCATCATACCCTCGGTACTAATCAACAGGATTCAAAACCTGGGACTCTGTACCTCCCTTGACAATTGGATACTTGAATTGGATACAACACTAGTGCACCTCAAGGATGTGAGCTCAGCCCATGGTTTGACTCTTTCTCCACCCATGACTATGTGGCTAGGCACAGCTCAAACACCGTCTCTAAATTTGCCAATGTCATAAGTGTTGTTGGCAGAATTTCAGATGGTGATGAGGAGGCGTACAAGAGGTAGATCAGCTGGTTGCAAGAACAACCTTGCATAACATCAGTAAAACCAAGGAATTGATTGTGAAGTTCAGGAAGGTTAAGTCGAAGAAACACACACCAGTCCTCATTGAGGGATCAGCAGTGGATAGGGTGACCAGTTTCAATTTCTTGGGTGTCAGAGCATTATTCTTGGACCCAACACATTGATGCGATCATGAAGAAGGCACAACAGCAGTTGTACTTCATTAGGAGTTTGAGAAAATTTGATATGTCACCAAAGACTCTATCAAATTTCCACAGATGTACCGTGGAGAACATTCTGAATGATTGCATCACCTTCTGGTATGGAGGCTCCACTTCACAGGATCGTAAGATGCTACAGTGTATTCTGAACTCAGCAGCTCCATCCTCCCCACCATCGAGGGCATCTTCAAAAAGCGATGCCTCAAAAAGGCGGCATTCCTCACTGAAGACCCTCACCATCCGAAACATGCACTCTTCTCATCGCTACCATCAAGGAAGAGGTGCAGGAGTCTGCAGGCACACACTCAACATACCAGGAACAGCCTCTTCCCCTCTGCTGTCAGATTTCTGTCTGTACAATGAACTCAGTATTTTAGTTTTTGCTCTCATTTCGCACTAATAATTTACTTTAATTACCTCACTGGTATATGTCATGAAGTTTGTTGTTTTGCAGCAGCAATACATTGCATTATATAACAGTAAACTGCAGTAAGAAATATTTAAGATGGCACGACAGTGGCCATATTTCATTAGGGTTTGATGGAACTTTGTGTGTCACCAAAGCCGTTCTGAGTCGTAGTGAGAAATAGCACAGAAACAGGACTTTCAGCCCATCAAGTTCCTGCCAACCAATAGGCACCTATTTACACTAATCCTGTCTCATTCTCTCAGCATTCCCATCAACTCTCCCCAGACTCAACCCCTCACTGATACACGCGGGACGCAGTAAACCCAACAAACCAGCAGGGCCTGGGAGAAGGCTGGAGTTGCCAGAGGAAACCCATGCAGTCACAGGGAGAGCATGCAAACTCCACACAGACAGCACCCTTGTCACAACCACGAACTTTGCTGCAGAGTCTGGGTGATCGTGCAGACGGGCATCTGCAAGAAGACAGCAATCGCACACGGGAGGAAGCACACCTTCCAGACAATTAGTGTTTCTCTGTAATCGTATTTAATTCTCTTCCTTTTTTCCCGGTCTTGTCAAGTTTTGATTGAAGTAAAGAGATGACAGCACTCCCTGCTTACCTCAGTCCACGTTCCGGGCAAGCAGAGTGGTGATTTAGATAGGCTTTGTTAAAGGAGCAGCATCAATTCAGCTCTAGGTCACTGCTTTTGAGTCACACTGATGGTATTTGCTTTTAGTTAGGTTGAGAGTATTGAGTTAGCAGCCCTATTGGCCTGGTGTTTATGAATCAGAATCAGATTTAATATCTCTGGTATATGCTGTGAAACCTGTTAACTTTGCAGCAACAGTACAATGAAACACATGATAAATAAATATAGAGAAAAAACTGAGTTACGTTAAGTATATATATGTCTATTAAATAGTTAAAATAAATAGTGCAAAATAACAGACATAAAAAAGTAGTGATGGAATTTCTGTGAGTTCAATCTCCATTTAGGAATTGGTTGGCAGAGGGGAAGGAGCTGTTTCTGAACCACTGACTGTGTGCCTTCGGGCTTCTGAACCCTCTTCCCAGTGGTACCAGTGTGAAGAGGGCATGTCAGTGTGGTGAGACGCTGCCTTCCTAGGGCACTGCTCCTTGAAGATGTCTTGGATACTACAGAGGCTAGTACCCATGGTAGAGCTCAGTGAACTGTCCACCCTGTGTCTGTGTCTCTCCCTCTGCACTTGGGCAATGACTGAACTCCTGCCAACCCACGGTCACTGCGCCACCCTCTCATCCAGGCCTGGTGCTGCTAGTCGGTCTGGTGGAGCAGTGATTGTCCAGACAGGTGTCTGCAGTCAGCAGACAAGATAGGGCCACTCCCACCAGCAGTGCGTTCTAACTGGCCGCATCATCGTCTGGTGCGGAGGGGCACTGGTCAGGGCCAGAGTAAGCTGCAGAAAGCTTCCAGTAAGATGGCAGCACGTTTGATCGCAGCCGCTTCTATGGGTCAGCCAAAGGTGTTATTGCCCTTACTAAATGTATTTTTTACAACACAAGACCCTGCTGGCCATTAACAAGTTAAAATATTGCAGGTATACCCCCATCAGTGGGTTCCCGTTGGCGGAGGAGATGGTGCAGATCGTGTTGCTGCCTGCGTCACAGGAGGCAGTGCATGAAGGCAGTGTGCACTCTAACAGTCACTGCTCATCTTAGTCGCTTTCCTTGTCATTGCAAGATCTTGTTGGATATTGTTAATGTGGAATGCTGCAAATCCGATTCACTGATCTATTAGGGGACAGCAGGGAGAGTGGGGATCTGCTTGGCCTTGGTCCTAGCAACGGCTGGACCTAAAGGTGTGGTGTTGCCTGTTTACAGCCGTGCGAGGTGGCATGATGCAGCATCAGAGCTGGAGGTGGTGCTGCTCCCCCGTGTTCGATTGCAGATTGCTGCAACATTCACGGACTCAGGGACTGGGACTGTATTGTTTTTGTGTGTGTGAGACTGTATTTTATACATGCTTTTATCTTGTATGTGCCATATGTGGTGTGACTGTTGGTACTGAGATTTGTACCCTGGCCCTGGACTAAAACTGTTTCATTTGACTGCATTCATGTATGATTGAATGACAATTAAACTTGAACTGGAACTTCAAAGTTGAAAACTCAGCCAGCTCCATTGTGGGCATCTTCAGAAAGCGATGCCTCAGAAAGCTGGCACCTGTCATTAAGGACCCCCACCACCCAGGACATGCCTTCTCCTCTCAAGGAGGGGGAACAGGAGCCTGAAGACACACACTCAACTTCTTCCCCTCAATTATGAACCCACTTACACTGCCTCACTACTTTCTTTCTTCTTTTCGCTCTCTTTTTGTACTTATTTAATTTAATATTTTCTTATTGTAATTGTTGGCTTTTTTATTATTATGTTTTGTAATGTACTGCCGCCACAAAATAACAAATTTTACGACGTGTACAGTACCAGTGATATTCTATATTCTAAAACGTCATGCATCGCGATTCCTTTGCAAAGCAGAGGGCAGGCTCAGGAAGCCAGCTCCCAGCCACATTATTAAGCAGAGGATAACCTGTTTCCCGTCATTGGCACTTAATCAATTCCGTCTGGTTAATTAATTGTAAAGGAGCTGTTAGAAAGGCAAAGCACTTTCTCACACACAGTTACCTCAGCATGCATGGATCTCCAAGGAGCGAGGTTTAACTCCTGCAGATTGTTAGCTGACAGGTTAGAAAGTGTGTGTGTGTGTGTGTGTGTGTGTGTGTGTGAGTGTGTGTGTGTGTGTGTGTGTGTGTGTGTGTGTGTGTGTGTGTGTGTGTCTGTGTGTGTGTGTGTGTGTGAGTGTGTGTGTGTGTGTGTGTGTGTGTGTGTGTTTGTGTGTGTGTGTGTGTGTGTGTGTGTGTGTTTGTGTGTGTGTGTGTGTGTGTGTGTGTGTGTGTGAGTGTGTGTGTGTGTGTGTGAGTGTGTGTGTGTGTGTGTGTGTGTGTGTGTGTGTGTGTGTGTGTGTCTCTCTCCTCCAACCGTAGACCGGCGCGGACAGCTTTCACATATCTGGGTGATGGTTTAGGGGCATGTGGACGGTGGGCATGCCGGAGGCTGCCATGGGAAACCAAGATTCGGTGAAGGGAGAGGGTACTGGAGGTCACTGTTCACCTGTACCAAGGTAGCTCTGTCTCAATATATATGGTTGAGCAACCTGTACCCGGCACTGGGATCTTAGAACATAAGAACACAAGAAATAGGAGCAGGAATAGGCCATTTGGCCCATCAAGCCTGCCCCGCCATTCAATAAGATCATGGCTGATTTGTCCATAAACTCAGCTCCATCTACCTGCCTTTTCCCCATAACCCTTAATCCCTTACTATGTAAAAATCTATCCAACTTTATCTTAAATATATTTAATGAAGAAGCCTCAACTGTTTCCCTGGGCAGAGAATTCCAGATTCACCACCCTCTGGGAAAAACAGTTTCTCCTCATCTCCGTCCTAAATCTTCTCCCCTGAATCTTGAGGCAATCTTCACATTGATGTTAATCTATCTCCCTCACACGCTCTCTTAGTGACCCCTCAACCCAGCACAGACTGTATCCCACTGATTTTAATCCCTCTCTTCCAGTGCTGTGTCACTGACTGTATCCCCACTGATATTAATCCAGCTCCCTTACACTGTCTCTCAGTGTCCTATCTCTCCCAGCATCCTGTGCCACTGACTGTATCCCCACTGGCGTTAATCCAGCTCCCTCACACTATCCTTCAGTCACCCCTCTCCCTCAGCGTCATGTTATTCATTGACTGTATCCTCACTGGTGTAAATCCAGTTCCTCACACTGTCCTTCAGTGACACCGCTCCTCCAGTGCCCTCTGTCACTGATTGCATTCCCACTAATGTTCATCCAGCTCCCTCAGTGACCCCTCTCCCCCAGTGCTGTCACTGTCTGCATCCCCACTGACGTTAATCCGGCTCCCTCAGTGACCCCTCTCCCCCAGTGCAGTTACTGTCTGCATCCCCACTGACGTTAATCCGGCTCCCTCAGTGACCCCTCTCCCCCAGTGCAGTCACTGTCTGCATCCCCACTGACGTTAATCCGGCTATCTCACACTGTCTATGCACAGAAAGAGCAGATAATATCTTTTTCGCAGGATTGAAAGTCTAGTATCAGAGAGCATTTAGGTTCCTTAAGGTTGTTATAACTGGAGTGGGGGGAGGTGGCTCCATAAGCTCGGCTCCTGGCCTTCACGTGTGGCTTAGCTAGTAAGCCTGGTGGAACCATTTCTGAGGACTGGAGAAGGGGCAAAGACGGGTTGCTAGCACCTTCAGGTAGATGGGGCTCTTTGTTGGTGGTTGGCAGCTCACCTAGGAGAAGGAAACGTCTGCTGCCTTACAGCTATATCCATTCACGGGGAAGTGTAAAACCCCAAGGAAAAACACCTGGAGCTGGAGTCCCTGAGGCAGGACCACACCCAGTTCAACGCTGACTGGCAACACCTGTGACGCTGCTGGTGCCAAGCTGTTCCAGTCTCTGCTGTGCGGGCAACAGCTCGCTCTCCATATCGTACCGCCCTGGCTTGTGTGTCACGTAGGCAGCTAGAACGTAACCTCCATTGCCGTTCTGACCAATGGAGGGCCTTAAAAGGGCAAGTATTTAAGGTGAGAGGGGGTAAGTACAAAGGAAATATACAGGGCGTGTTTTCTCACTCAGAGAGTGGTGGGTCACTGGAATATGCCGTCAGGGGTGCTGGTAAAGGCAGATAGCACAGGGGTCATTAAGAGGCTCACTTGGATATGAAGAGAAAGGGGGATATGGGGAAGGGAGAGTGGATTAATTAGGAGTCATCCATTTAATTAGTCTGACGATTTTGTAGGCGCAAGGGTCTGTCCTGTGCTGTTCAGAGTTCTCTGTTTGTCATCCGCAAAAGTCCATGTATGCACAGGTGCAGGCATCAGATAAGCTTCAAAAGTTAGAAGTTCAAAGTTCAAATTTTATTATCAAAGTAATATACGTTGCCATATACAAGCCTGAGATTCATTTTTTTGCAGGCATGCTCAGTAAATCTATAGAATAATAACCATAACAGAGTCAATGAAAGACCATCCGACTAGGGGATTCAACCAGAGTGAAGAAGACAACTAAACGTGTAAATACAAAAAGAAGAAATAATAATAATAATTAAATAAGAAGCAAATTTTGAGAACATGAGATGAAGAGTCCTTGAAAGTGAGTCCATAAGTTGTGGGAACAGTTCAGTGATGGGGTGAGTGAAGTGGACTGAACTTATCCCCTTTGGTTGAAGAACCTGATGGATGGGAGGGGGGGGGGGGGGTAATAACTGTTCCTGAACCTGGTGCTGTGAGTCCTGAGGCTCCTGTACCTCCCTCCTGATAGCAAGAGCTAGAAGAGATCATGGCCTGGATGGTGGATGCTGCCGTCCTGCAACGGTGTTTCATGTAGATGTGCTCAACGGTGAGAAGGCTTTACCCGTGATGGACTGGGCCGTTTCCACTACTTTTTGTAGTATTTTATTCAAAGTTATTAGCCATATGTGTCACCATATTCAAACCTAATATTCAATTACTTATGGGTATACTCAATAAATCGATAGAATAGTTACCGTAACAGAGTCATTGAAAGACCACCGACCTTGGGCATTCAACCAGTGTACAAAAGATAACAAACTGCAAATACAAAAATAATACCAACAAGTAAATAAGCAATAAGGGATTGTGCAGATGCTGGAAATCCTGAGCGACACACAAAATGCTGGAGGAACTCGGCGGGTCAGGCAGCGTCTATGGAAAAGGCTGAGACCTTTCTTCAGGACTGGAGAGGAAGGGAGAAGAAGCCAGCATAATAAGATGGGGGCAGAGGAAGGAGTAGAAGCTGGAGGGAATTATAAGGCATCTGAATGTAAGACCCTACCAAGGATTGTGTGGACTCAGGAGAGGGTCATCGGGGTCTCTCTTCCACCCATCTGAGATGTTTATCAGGAGCTCTGTGGATGCAGGGCCTCCCATCCATCTCGTTGACCCCCTACCATCAGGCAGGAGGTACTGTGGCAATAGGACAAGGACTGTTAGGATGGTAAATAGCTTCTTCCCCCAGGCCTTATGACTACTGAACTCACCCAGTCTCATCATGCATGACCCCCCAGTAGCATTATACAGTCTGCTTTTTAACTTAGGCACCTGATGTTAAATGTCAGTTTCTGGAATATGTATTTTTATTTCTTTTGTGGTAATAATTTGTGGTAATATTGCTTTATGTGCTATGTGTGTGAGTTATATGTATTGTGTTGTGCACCGTGATAAGGAGGAACATTGTTTCATTTTGATGGTATACGTGTGTGTGGTTGAGGGACAACAAACTGAACTTGAACTTGAAGATTGGTGAAGCCCGGTGAGGGGGAAGCTAACTGGGTGAGGGAGCAGGAATGAAGTGAGAAGCTGCGAGGTGTTACTCTGCATTGTAGAGAGACCTTGAAAGTAAACCTGTAGTTTGTAGGACCAGTTCAGTGTTGAGGTGAGTGAAGATTTAATGCATTTTTAATTTATTTTGAAATATAGCGAGGAACAGGCCCTTCCAGCCCTTTGAGCCATGCTGTCCCAGCAAACTCTGACAACCCCTAATCACAAGACAACTTACAATTAACCTACTAACCCGTTTGTCTTTGGACTGTGGGGCAAAACCAGAACACCTGGGGAAAACCCACACATTCCACGAGGACTCCTTACAGATGAAGTCGGAATTAAACTCTATACTCCATTGCCCAGAGCTGTAATAGGGTCATGCTAACCTGTACAGTACATGGTTCAGGAGCCTGATCGTCGAAGGGTAATATTTGTTACTGAACCTGGTGGTGTGGGCGCTAAGAGTCCTGTACCTCCTTCCCGATGGTAGCAGTGAGAAGAGAACATGGCCTGGTTGGTGGGGGTCCTTGAGGATGGACTCTGCTTTCTTGTGGCAGCTCTCCTTGTAGCTGTGGTGGAATTCCAGTGAGGTATTGGAGGCTTGGACCCCGCTCGCAGTGAGACAAGATGGAAAAGAAGATTGTGGCCCACGTCCTGAGAGGGGACCTGTCAGCCCACGTCTCCGTCAATCAGGTCTTTGCTCATTCTCAAGTGCGGCTGTGGGATCTTGCAGTGTGCAAATTGCCACTAGGAATGCCCCGTCACAGGCTGTGTAATATTGCAGGACATCCCAGGGGAATGGAGGGTGCATTAGAAATGCAGAACATGCCCCTTTCTCCTTATTTCGTGATTCTTTGAAACACCTAATGATAATTAAAATATAATGTATAAGGAATCCATCAGAGTCACTGGTGCATTGGCGTTGGACACCGGAGCAGCTGAACGTCTGAGAAAGCCCTCAGACAGCAAGGGCTGTCTGCAGAGACCCCGAGCATACTGTTCCAATTACACTCTGACACAACCACTCAACACCAAATTACAGGCACTTTCCCAGAGACTCTGCACTGGGCGCAAGCACACTCGTACACACACACACACACACACACACACACACACACACACACACACACACACACACACACACACACACACACACACACACACACACACACACACACACACACACACACACACACACACACACACCATTGTATTACAGCTGCCAAGGGTGGTGGGAGAGACAGATACATTAAGGAAATTTAAGAGAGTCTTAGACAGGCACATGGATGATAGAAAAATGGAGGGTCATGTGGGAGGGAGGGGTTGGATTGATGTTGGAGTTTGTCACAACATTATGAGCCCAAGTGCTATGCTCCATGTTGACAAGCCCCCACTTGGAGTATTGTGTGCAGTTCTGGTCACGGCAGGAAGGAGGTGCTGGAATTAGATATAGTAGGAGGCATTTGGACAGGCTCTCTCAGTAAATCAGAAAGGCGTAGAAAAATGCAGTCAATTACGGATTGTGTAGACGTGATGGGCCAAGAGACTTGTTTCGGCGCTCTGTTCCATCTAAGCTGTGCAATTGCACATTCTCACAGTAACTGAAATGCTCCTGTGCACATAGCCTTTGTCGCCACACAGCCAGAATTTTCTTTTATATACTGTTTTATTAAAGTGCGGTGCAGTTTTCAGCTGTGGAAAAATTTCCTGCTCAGAACAATAGTTGGTTGGCTCTGCTGTAAAAAAGAAATTCGAGGGACCGTTGTCCATGACTCTATGACCCTGTGACATATAGTAGCTCTGTGTCTAAGCCTGGTGTTTCCAGCTAAAATTCAATATTCCTCTTTACTGAAGCTTCTAATTTCCTAATTTTTTTATTTCAATTCTTTGTGAGGTCAACCCTGGCTTTGAATTTCAGGAATGTTAACCTTTATCCTTTCTCTTCAAGCCATCTTTGAAGACCCGTTGGCTCAGCCTCTCACAGTGGTTGTCCCTCGCCGTATCTGAAACCCCTCCTTTCCTGGTAATGCATTCCTGGAATATTCTTCGATAAGCAACAGTGAGAGCTTTGGGGATAACACGGACCATTTGCCTCCAAAGAATACCACATCTTCCTCCCAGCCGCTGCACGCCAGGAGGCCAAGACAGAGCTAAACCAAACCATCAAGAGAATGTGTCTGAGGCAGATAATTCCTGGGCTTGGCAAACTCTATCAATACCACTTCTAATGACTCCTGAGGATCGCCATAAATCTATGGTTTCCAAGTCTATTATTTGCTGAAACCACTTCCCCATTTCATGACCTCCCTCTGTCACTTAATCCTTTGATAAAAATTCATTTAATTCCTTGCAAACTTTGTCTAACCATTTGACCTCACTAATGCCCACTCCCTTGACAATCCGTTTCCTTCCCCTCCTCCACCACCCCCTCTCACGACCACCCAGATTAGACCTCTGAATAGGCATCTTCATGCATCCTACAGCCTTGACTTTACTTCTTTCTCCACCAAAGATCACTTGACCTGTCCATCTTCTGGACCCTCACCTGTTGTTCAAAGAAAATTCATTATCTTGTACATAGTTTTCTCCTTTCGCTTGTTCTTTCTTTCCTCTTTTCTATAAGTGTATACCTCAGACAAATATTATGTGGAGATTTGTGGCATATATGACTGTATGATATATATGTACAATATCCAAAATACATATTATGGAAATGTTTGTTTGATGATGAACTTCAATAAAAAATAAATTACAAAAAAAAAGAAAATTCATTATCAAAGGCCATGCTGTATACTGAGATCCTGAGATTCATTTTCTCACAGGAATTTACAGTAGATAACATGAAACACTGTGTAAAACTACACACAAATAAAAGCTGGATAAACACCCCATGCACGTTAGAAGACAAACTCCAATTACAAAGAAGAAACAATGAAAATAAATAAGTAATAAATAATGCTGAGAATGTGAGTCTTTGAAAGGGAGTCTGTAGGTTGTGGAATCAGTTCAGTGGAGGTGAGTAAAGTTACCTCACTGGTTCAAGAGCCTAATAGTTGCAGGTAATAACTGTTCCTGAACCTGGTGGTGTGGGATATAGTTTCCTATATCTTCCTCCTGATGGCAACAGCAAGAAGAGAGCATGGACTGGACGGTGTGTGTCCTTGATGATAGATGCTGCTTTCTTGTGGCAGCACTATCTTGTTGCCATGGGCAGCAGTGAGGGTGAAGTCATTTAAAGAAGAGGTTGATAGGTATCTGAGTAGCCAGGGCATCAGAGGTTATGGTGAGAAGGCGGGGGAGTGGGACTAAATGGGAGAATGGATCAGCTCATGATAAAATGGCGGAGCAGACTCGATGGACCAAATGGCCGACCTGCTCCTTTGTCTTATGGTCTTATGGTTACTTCTTGTAGGTGTGCATGATGGTGGGGAGCAATTTTCCTGTGATTACCTGGGCTGTATACACCAAATTTTGTAGGCTTTTCTGTTCAAGGGGATGATACCACGCCATGATGCAATGAGTCAGTATACTCTCCACCACGTATCTGTAGAGGTTTGTCAGAATTTCAGATGACCTGTCAGAGCTGTGCAATTTTCTGAGAAGTAGAGGCATTGCCATGCCTTCATTGTAATGGTGTTGGACCTGTGGCGAGTTGAGACCCAGACAAGCATATTGTTTGCTGATTGGCTGATATCCAGTATTCTCTCATATGGAATTTCATTCCTTCTTCAACCTTTGGATGAATACTTGAGAGGGAAAGGAAGTTATCATCTAATCCCTGTGATTATAGTGCATGGTTAAACCCACTTACCAAGGGCGAGCTGATGACGACATTTTACTGAGAACAAGTTTCTGAGTTATTACTGTTCAACCATCCGGCTCCTGAACCAGAGTGGATAACTCCACTCACCACAACCCTGAACTGATTCCTCAACCTACAGACCCACTTTCAAGAACTCTACAACTCATGTTCAACGTTCAACAGTCAAGATTGTTTAATGGATCTACGGGCTGTTCCCGGGGACGCACACCGAGACCAACATCCGGTGCTGCTGGCAGATCATCAACTCGGTGAAAGACGCTCTTTGGTCGGCCCGAAACTTGATGGTCTACCAGCACACAGAGATGTCCGTGGGGGAATGCTGCCGACTGGCACATTCTCGGCTGCAGGAGTACGTGCTGAGGGACGCACTCAAACTCGGTGCAGCCACCGCAAGGGCCCGGTGGGGAAGGACCACAGTCTAGGGTTCTTCTCCCGTGGGAGTTGAGGGGTAGGTGGGTGGGGTGTATACCCCTCAACAAGGGAATGTAAACAGAGTGCCACATGGGTGGCAAAAGTGTGAAAATGTAAAGACTGTAATGGAAGCAGTTGTAAAGGATTGAGAGTCATTGAATGCTTTATTGTATATAATTTTATTTTTGAATAAAGTATATTTTATTTAAAAAAATTCCAGTACACAAGTGTAAAGGAGAATGAAATAATCATTCGATAATCATCGGATCCGATGCAGCACCGAAAAAAAACACAATAAGGTAAGGAACGCAATACAAATGACAAATAATAGCTATAAATACATAAGATAGCTTAATACATAGATTGATTGTGTGTCCATAAGGTGACTCTAGGCTGTACATAAGGCAACTGACAGGAAATCATAGAGGTGTGGAAGGGTGGGTTAGTTGGTGGAGGTGTTGATCAGCCTTACTGCTTGGGGAAAGTAACTGTTTTTGAGCCTGGTGGTCCTGGCGTGTATGCTACGTAGCTTCCTCCCTGATGGGAGGGGGACAAACAGTCCATGAGCAGGGTGGGTGGGATCCTTTAAGATGTTACTGGTCTTTTTCCAGCACCTTTCTGTACATACGTGCTTGATGACGGGCAAGCAGCTGCCGCGATGCATTGGGAAGTTTTGATACCTGTTGTAGGGTCTTCCTGTCTGCTGCATACAGTTTTGCTACTGAGCAGTTTGTCAGTGTTATTTATATACTATTTCAAATTATTTGCACAATTTGTCTTCTTGTGCACATTAGCTGTTTGTCAGTTTATATTTATGTATAATTTTTCAGAAGTTCTATAGCATCTCAGGAAAATGAATCTCAGGATAGTATAGGGTGACGTACATGTACTTTGATAATAAATTATTTTGATTTTGAACTTTGAATAACCAACATCACCAAGGACAAAGATCCCTGGCATCTTCACACAGTTACCAACAGACAGGAGATACAGAAACCTGAAGTCCCACACCACCTGGTTCAGGAACAGGTACCTCCCTTCAACAATTTCATTCTAGAACCAACAGGCACGTTAGCCTAAAGCTACAGTGCCGGTGACCCGTGTTCAATTCCTCCGTTGTCTGAATTGAGTTTGCATGTTCTCCTCCAGCCGCTTCACCTTCCAGAGATGCACGGGTTAGCCTTAGTGAGTTGTGGGCATGCTATGTTGGCACCAGAAGTGTGCTAACACTTGTGGGTCGCCCCCAGCACATCCCCTGACCGTGCTGGTTGTTGATATAATTGATGTACCGCAAAGTCTGTTTCAAAATTTCGATGTACTATATATGTGACAAATAAAGCTAATCTTAATAGAGTTAGAGAGTCATAGATCAGTATAGCACAGAACAGGCCCTTTGGCCCATCTAGTCTGTGATAAACCATTTAAACTGCACCTGGATCATAGCCCTCCATGCCCCTGCCATCCATGTACTTATCCAAACTTCTTTTAAACGTTGAAATCGGGCTCACATGCAACACTTGGACTAGCAGCACGTTCTACACTCTCAACACCCTCTGAGTGAAGAAGTTTCCCCTCATGTTCCTCTTATGCTTTTTGCCATTCACCCTTAAGCGATGACCTCTGGTTGTAGTCCCACCCAACATCAGTGGAAAAAGACTGCTTACACTTACCCTATCTATACCCCGCATTATTTTGTATACCTCTATCAAATCTCCCCTCAATCTTTTACATTCCAAGGAATAAAGTCCTAATCTATTGAACCTTTCCACTATACCTCAGGTCCTCGAGAGCCGGGAAGAGACTTTTTACATTTACCTTAAATATTTTAGCATAACTTCATGGGCCAAAGGGCCTGTCCTTCTGTTGTACAGTGCTGAGTTCTATGTGCTGAATCCCTCCCCTTTCACCTTTAACCTATGACCTCTAGCTCTTGATTACGCAACCCTGGGAAAAAGACTGTGCATTCACCCAGTCAGTGCTCCTCGTTACGCTTGACAATCCCGCTTGCTTCTGTAGCAATCTCAGCTGGCCGCAGATAGTGTTCAAGCAGTAGGCTGGGCCCGAGAGGCTGGGAATCCACTTTCATTTGAAATGTGATAGTGAAATCCCCAGCTCCCATGAGAAACCTGTACAAGGACTCCCTCACCTGAGATGCCTGGGCCAAGCAAACAGACAAGGCCTCGAGAGAGGAAGGGCGAGAGGGCGCTGGGGCCCAGCAAAGTCACGGCCAACTCCCAAGGCTGTAAACCGAGCTAGCAGTCGATTAAGATGCGATCTCGCTCTGCCAGGTCGAGAAATTGAACCAATCCATCTGCCTCCCCTCCAGATTTCACCCCAGAGAGGATGAGATGAATCAAAAAAACTGTTAAGTGAGTTCAGCCCAGCTGTTAAACTCCAGCCCCCAATTTAGCCACTGGAAACCTGCTCGGAGACTCCCCTCTCTGCTCGCTAACCACCACAGTGCATATCCCATGGCTGGTGCGTGTTACAGAAGTACTGTGTTGTAACACAAAACCTCTGTGATGACGATACCAGACTCCAGCCGATGAGTCTGCAGTACAAATTACTTCCACTGAGCCTTCCCAGCTCCCTGGGTGGCCATTTTAAAACTGATATTTCAATCTATTTGTTCGGATACGACATCAGTGAGGCCTAGTTTGAGTCTGATGCTCAGACATTCAGCAATGAACATCAGAAGTCTGCCCTCTCTGGAAAGAAGTGAATATCACTATAGAGACACTGCATGGAAACAGGCCTTTTGGCCCAACAGGTCCATGCCGGCCTAGGTTCCCATCTAAACCGGTCCCATTTGCCTGTAGAAACACTCAAAGGGGAACTCAGCTGATCAGGCAACATAAGACCAAAGGAGTAGAATTAGGCCATTCAGCCCATCAAGTCTGCTCTAGCTGAAGGTGAAGGGACTCAACCCAAAACATTGACTGTCCATTTTCCTCTACAGACTGCCTATAGATGTGCCGTGGAGAGTGTTCAGGTTGTGGCCTGGAATGGAAACACCAATACCTTTAAACGGAAAATCCTACCAAAGGTAGTCGATTCAGCCCAGTACATCACAGGTGAAGCTCTCCCAACCATTGAGTACATCTATATGAAACACTGTCCTAGGAAAGTAGCATCCATCATCACAGATCCTCACCTCACAGGCCATGCTTGTTTCTCACTGCTGCCATCAGGGAAAAAAGGTACAAGAGCTTTGGGATTCACACCACCAGGTTCAAGATCAGTTACTACCCCTCAATGTGTTGGCGCGTGGTTAAGGTGTTCGTCTAGTGATCTGAAGGTTGCTAGTTCGAGCTGTGGCTGAGGCTGTGTGTGTGTCCTTGAGCAAGGCACTTAACCACACATTGCTCTACAACTCCAAGCTGTATGGGTCCTAATGCCCTTCCCTTGGACAATGTCAGTGGCATGGAGAGGGGAGACTTGCAGCTTGGGCAACTGTCGGTCTTCCATACAACCTTGCCAAGGCTTGTGTCCTGGAAACTTTCCAAGGCACAAGTCCATGGTCTATCAAGACTAACGGAGGCCTACACACACTACCCTTCAACCATCAGGCTCTTGACACTCACTGCCTATCCATCAAGATGTTCCCACAACCAATGATCTCACTTTAAGGACCCTATCTCATTTTATGTGTTCATTATTTGTTGCTGTTTATTTATATTTGCATTTGCACATTTTGTTGTCTTCTGCTCTCTGGTTGATTTTTCATTGATCCTGTTATAGTTGCTGTTCTATAAATTTGCTGAGTATTCCAACAAGCAAATGAATCTCAGGGTTGTATATGGTGGCCTATGGTATACATACTTTGATAATAAAATGTACTTTGTACTTTTGACCTGTTGAGTTCCTCTAGCAATTTGCATTTCTCCATATTTCCAGTGTCTGCCATCTTTTGCGTGTCTCCGTTTGCTTGTGTATTGTCCATATCCCTCTAAACCTTAGCTATCCATGTATTCGTCAAATGTCTTTTAAGTAGCATCCTGCAAACCTCCAAGAGGACCACAACGTTTTCATGGTTTGGAGGCCTGTGTGCCTCAATGACCCGGAGAGCTATGTTGGCTGGAGTCAGGGCTCTTGCTAGGGTCACCCATGCCAAACAGGTCAAAGCGTAGATGCCAGAATAAGAGTGGTCCACCGGTCCTCCAGGTTCAGGAGTTCAGCTCAGGGCCAACAACCCTGACTGGTAAAACAAAACTGTTATAGAAACAGCAGTGAAGAATGCTTCTACATTGGAGTGTGACAGTATTCCTAAGTCTCCATCCAGGGGGAAGCTATTGGCACAAAGACAGAAGACCTGAGCACCGCCAGAGACAGAGGAGCCAGTGGTATAATGGACAGTAAGTAACTATCACTTTTCCTGGCAGCTCAGTACCTTCCGGATATCTAATACAATTGATGTGAAAAGTTGTCCTTCAAGTTCCTTTCAAATCTCTCCCCTCAGACCTTAACCTGTGACCTCCAGTTATTGACTCTGTAACCCTGGGGAAAAGATTGTGTGAATTCACCCGATCTACACCTGTCAAGACGTACGCCTCTGTAAGATCTCCCCTCATTCTCCTATCTCCAATGCAAACAAGTCCCAACCTCCTCAACCTCTCTTCCAAACTCAATCCCCTGAGTGATGGAAACATCAAAGGGGATAACTTCACTCATCCCATCACTGAAACATTCCCACAACTAACGGACTCACTTTCAAGGACTCGGCATCTCATGTTCTCAATATTTATTGCTTATTTATTTGTTGTTATTATTTCTTTCTTTTTGCACTGTATTTGCACAGTCTGTTGGCTTCTGCACTCCAGTTGAACTCTCAGGTTGGGTGGCTGTTATTGATTCTGCAATGGTTATTATTCTATAGAGTTATTGAGTATTCCCACAAGAAAATGACCTCACTTTGATAATAAATTTACTTTCAACTTTTGAACCTTGAACATCCACTTCACTCTTTCTAACTGAGTGACATCGTTCCCATGGCAGGGTGACCAAAACTAAATGCAGTTGCCCATTGAGTTGTGAGACCCTCCAGCGTCTACCACCGAGCTGGCCAGTAGACAAGCCAGGCCAGTATGATATGGAAGTCGAGCTGCTGCCCATGCAGCATGTGTGTCTCCTCTCCACACATCTGGGGATCTCAGCAAAGGGCTGGTAAAACCTGAGACAGACCTGATGGTCTCGAAACAGGGCTGGAAAATCTGATACAGGGAACATTGCGCATATAACTTGGAAACATTGAATACCATGAGAGACCTAACGGGCCTTATAGAAACATAGAAACATAGAAAATAGGTGCAGGAGTAGGCCATTTGGCCCTTCGAGCCTGCACCGCCATTCAGTATGATCATGGCTGATCATCCAACTCAGAACCCTGTACCTGCTTTCTCTCCATACCCCCTGATCCCTTTAGCCACAAGGGCCATATCTAACTTCCTCTTAAATATAGCCAATGAACCGGCCTCAACTGTTTCCTGTGGCAGAGAATTCCACAGATTCACCACTCTCTGTGTGAAGAAGTTTTTCCTCATCTTGGTCCTAAAAGGCTTCCCCTTTATCCTTAAACTGTGACCCCTCGTTCTGGACTTCCCCAACATCTGAAAATATCTTCCTGCATCTAGCCTGTCCAATCCCTTTAGAATTTTATACGTTTCAATAAGATCCCCCCTCAATCTTCTAAATTCCAGTGAGTATAAGCCTAGTCGATCCAATCTTTCTTCATATGAAAGTCCTGCCATCCCAGGAATCAATCTGGTGAACCTTCTCTGTACTCCCTCTATGGCAAGAATGTCTTTCCTCAGATTAGGGGACCAAAACTGCACACAATACTCTAGGTGTGGTCTCACCAAGGCATTGTACAACTGCAGTAGAACCTCCCTGCTCCTGTACTCAAATCCTTTTCAATCCAGAGAACCTTGGAAAAAATCTTGAATGTAGACTGGAGAAACTCAGAACGTAGACTCGGGACAGCCGGAACGTAGACTCGGGACAGCCAGAACATAGACTCGGGACAGCCGGAACGTAGACTCGGGACAGCCGGAACGTAGACTCGGGACAGCCAGAACATAGACTCGGGACAGCCGGAACGTAAACTCAGGACAGCCGGAACATAGACTCGGAACAGCCGGAACGTAGACTCGGGACAGCCAGATCGTAGACTCGGGACAGCCAGAACGAAGACCTGGGACACATGGAACGTAGACTCGGGACAGCCAGAACGTAGACTCGGGACAGCCAGAACGTAGACTCGGGACAGCCAGATCGTAGACTCGGGACAGCCAGAACGAAGACCTGGGACACATGGAACGTAGACTCGGGACAGCCAGAATGTAGACTCGGGACAGCCGGAACGTAGACTCGGGACAGCCAGAACGAAGACCTGGGACACATGGAACGTAGACTCGGGACAGCCAGAATGTAGACTCGGGACAGCCGGAACGTAGACTCGGGACAGCCAGAACATAGACTCGGGACACACTGAACTTAGACTCGGGACATGAACTGCGTAAAGGAGGCATCCTCAGCTCCAGCCAACTGATGTCCAAGCCGCTGTTATACCTCCACTGGGTCCATTGATCGCAGAGTCCTTCTCTCACAGTGTGCGCTGGTTATGACTGAACCCAGGATGTGTAGGACCAGCAGACTCCCGTGTAGAAACAGAAACAAAAGTTTAGACATAGGAATGGCAACAGAGCATCGGTGGCATGACTGAACGACACCACAAGACAAATCATTCTCAACACAAGAACTCTGCGATGTCCACATTAAATAATCATAGAAATTAGCAAATCCATGCCAGTCCAAATGAATTTGACCAAATTAAGCTGAAAGCACAAGGGCTGAATGGTTCTAGCTCAGACAACAATTAGTGAATACAGGTGCTCGAGAAATCCAAAAGCCCAATACCCTGCAGCAAGCCACAGGACTCATGACAGGTTGTCCTTTAGATGTTAGTGGCTTGTCCTTCCTGCTGGGTGCAGTTTTTCATAGATTCTATTGTGTTTCTTGGATTTACTGTGCATGTCCCCAGGAAAATGAATCTCAGGCTTGTATATGGTGACATACATGTACTTCGATAATAAATTTACTTTGAACTTTAGAATACCTTCCAATAAGTTATCCACTGCTGATGCCAGGCTTACCAGCCTCTAACTTCCTGGTTTAATCTTAGAGCCTTTCTTAACAATGGAACAACGTTAGCTATCCCCCAGTCCTCCGGCACTTTACTCGTGGCTAAGGATGTTTTAAATATCTCTACTAGGACCCCTGCAATTTCTGCGCTGACCTCCTACAGGGTCCAGTGGAACACCTTGTCATGCCCTGGGGATCTAACCACCTTAATTATATATCAATATGGTGCTAGCAACCTACGCGACCAACAGTGACATCCTGCAGACAGCTCACAAAACATCTTCTTCTTTTAAATATCCTTCTTCTCCTGAACTGCGATCGATTGCCACCTGTAAGCTCCATTTCGATGATATATTTTTGGGCCAACTGAGTGAACTGTGCTTTTGACTTTTTCCTGGGGAATTCAGCCAGGTTCAGAGTTGAGTGTGTGCCCATCTTTTTTTAAAGGCGGCTCATTACGCCTCATCGATTAAAGCATTGAGCAAGATCGAAATCGATGAGGACGAGAGCAGAAAACAAGCAGGTTTTCAAAGTATGTGTACATTATACAACCTTGAGATTCATCTCCTTAAAGGCAGCCACACAACAAAGAAACCGCAAAGAACCCAAGGTAAGAAGACTGTCAAGTACAAATGCACAGACAAAACAGAAAAAAATTGTACAAACAGTAAAAGTAAGCAAATAGCACTTAGAATTGAAGTCTTACAAAAGACACAAAGCCAGGCATCACTGCAGCTGAAGCCTCAGTTCAGTGCAGAGCCAAGCAAGTGTCATGGGATGACAGACGAGAGGCCAGGCATTGCTGAGGCAGGCCACTGCCTCAGTTCAGTGCACAGCTGAGTGACCGTGGTGGAGCAGCAGTGCCTGCCTGCTTTTCACTGCTCTCGCTCTCGCTGTTGCCGGATGAGGCTGCAATCTCAGTGGCCTCGTGGCTGTGGGACTCTTTCTCCGGGGATTTTGTGGTTTAATGTTTAATGTCCTCTGTGCTGAATGCTCCCTGTGGCCGTAAACTCATTTTGGATGTCTCTGCAGTTCTTGCTCCATGTGTTTCTGGTTACTCTTCTTTCACTCTTTGTGCAATTTGATCAAGGTACTTTGCCGGCTGAGGCCTGCAGTCACTGACACAGTGTTAAACTGAACTGACTCAGTCGTTGTCATTCCTGGACTCTACAGTTTAATGTTTTATATTCCGTGTGGGGTTTTGCTTGCTTTTTGCTGTTTGCATGATTTGTTCTTTTTTTTGGGGGTCGGACGTCTGATGTTTTCGTTAAATGGTTTCCGTGGTGTTTCTTGTTTTTCCCGCTGCCTGCAGGAGGATGAATCTCAGAGTTTGTCCTGTTCGGCGGGGGTGGGGGGGGGGCATGGCTCATCTGCCAGTCGAGAGCCGCCTCCATCATGCCAGTCAGTGATTGGTTCATTTAGAGTTTGCAGTGCTCTTTCCCCATTGGTCGGATTGCACATTTCCCATTTCCGCCCATTGGCATTGGTGCCCATTTCCATTTCCGGGCTCCTTTGGGGGTATGGAGGTAGAACGACAACAGGTTCACCTTCTTGCTTTCCTGCCATCCATGGGGCCCACTTCAGGCTGAAGCCAGGAGTAGTACTAAAGGACCACTGCGAAAGAGCATGGTAGACATAGAAGGGCCCCCACCCGGCAGCTTATTTAGTTAAGTGCCCCTTCGTAGCATGCTTACTTCATCGGTTTTATAACTTAGGGAGATATAGCAGAGTATCTGTTCAATTAAAGGATAATTAAATGTACAGTGTAGAGCTTTTGGGGAGCTTGTTTAGCTAGACACCCAGTTTAGTGTTTTAGTTCATTGTTCAGTAAGTAGCTAAACATTACCCATTTTAAATCTGTGTCTTCTGTTTCACTAGTCGGATCCTGAAACCTGCTCTCCCATCTATTTCGACTCCATGTATGGGTGACCACACCGATCTTCCAAAGGGCTAATTTTGTTTGCATAAATTTTGTTAGCTGAGAAAAATAGAGGCCCATGTGGTCGGGTAATTCTAGGCAGTTTCTAGAGTAGGTTACATGGTTGGCACAACATTGTGGGCCGAAGGGCCTGTGATGTGCTGTAGATTTTTATATTCTTTATGTTGTATGCTCTGTATGTGGATGTGTATCTGTGTGTACATACGTGCA